>NC_060130.1:103673392-105084225 GCF_021461395.2 Schistocerca americana
TGTTATGGTCATTTATGAATAACTACAAAATCAGAAAATGACTACTACTAACAAACAAGCAGTCAAAAGAGAGAGCAGAATACAACCCAGCTTCAGATACACTTTCAAATATAATCACATTGAAAACTTTCACTGCAAACTATCTGAAATTGTCTATGTGAAAATACTATCAGTGCACATAGGTACATGGTGTGTGTGAGCCAACAAAACCATAATGCAGCAGTGTTCAAACAGAAAGGAACATACCTGATGTAGGCGTGACGAAGAATGACCTATTACACTATTCCCTGATGAGACATGATTAATAACAAATCTGACAGTTCATATGTTTACATCCAAATCATAACAAATTAAATACAGTTTGCTCTTTCAGTCACTATTTACTAAACAAAGTAACATAGCATGCCTTGGGCAGCAGGCTGCATTTCTCTGACAGTTTTTTCTAGTCTCAGTATCAATATTTATCTTCTTTCATGTCATTTTGCAAAGGTCAGGGAGAGTTAAAATTTTGCATCTGCAGGAGACCATTCATTATAACTCTGTCCACGTATTTCAGCATATAATCAAACACAGAGAATACCAAGACAAGATTTTTCCATTCCAATCTACACTACTACATGAAAACAAGATGCTATTTGATGTTGTTACCAAAAATATCAAAAAAGTTTGTGACCAATTTACTTCACATTTTTTAACAATGCTCTGTCAATGGTTTTGCTGCTACGGGCATGCTCCTTGCATTAAGTGTTGAGGTGGCTTTTGTTATGGCTGTACTGCTCACTAGATGCTGGGTACCTGTGTGTGTGTGTGTGTGTGTGTGTGTGTGTGTGTGTGTGTGTGTGTATGGGGGGGGGAGGGAGGGAGGGAGGGAGGTGGTGGTGGTGGTTAGTGTTTTAACGTCCCGTCGACAACGAGGTCATTAGAGACGGAGCGCAAGCTCGGGTTAGGGAAGGATTGGGAAGGAAATCGGCCGTGCCCTTACAAAGGAACCATCCCGGCATTTGCCTGAAACGATTTAGGGAAATCACGGAAAACCTAAATCAGGATGGCCGGAGACGGGATTGAACCGTCGTCCTCCCGAATGCGAGTCCAGTGTGCTAACCACTGCGCCACCTCACTCGGGGGGGGGGAGGGAGGGAGAGAAAGAGGGAGAGAGGGAGGGAGGGAGGGGGAGGGGGAGGGAGGGGGACAGATGGAGGGAGGGACGGGGACAGATGGAGGGAGGAGGAGGGAGGGGGACAGATGGAGGGAGGGAGGAGGGAGGGGGACAGATGGAGGGAGGGAGGAGTGAGGGGGGAGTGAGGGGAGGAGTGAGGGGGGAGTGAGGGGGGAGGGAGGGGGGAGGGAGGGGGAGTGACGGGTGAGTGGGGAGGGAGGGGGAGTGAGGGGGGACGGGGGGAGGGAGGGGGAGGGAGGGGGACGGGGGAGGGAGGGCCGAGTGAGGGGGGAGGGGTGAGGGAGGGAGGGAGGGGGGAGTCAGAGGGGGAGGGAGGGTGGGGCGGAGTCAGAGGGGGGAGGGAGGGAGGGCGGAGTCAGAGGGGGGAGGGAGGGAGGGCGGAGTCAGAGGGGGAGGGGTGAGGGAGGGAGGGAGGGGGAGTCAGAGGGGGGAGGGAGGGTGGGGCGGAGTCAGAGGGGGAGGGAGGGTGGGGCGGAGTCAGAGGGGGGAGGGAGGGAGGGCGGAGTCAGAGGGGGGAGGGAGGGAGGGCGGAGTCAGAGGGGGGAGGGAGGGAGGGCGGAGTCAGAGGGGGGAGGGAGGGAGGGCGGAGTCAGAGGGGGGAGGGAGGGAGGGCGGAGTCAGAGGGGGGAGGGAGGGAGGGCGGAGTCAGAGGGGGGAGGGAGGGAGGGCGGAGTCAGAGGGGGGGAGGGAGGGAGGGCGGAGTCAGAGGGGGGAGGGAGGGAGGGCGGAGTCAGAGGGGGGAGGGAGGGAGGGCGGAGTCAGAGGGGGGGAGGGAGGGAGGGCGGAGTCAGAGGGGGGAGGGAGGGAGGGCGGAGTCAGAGGGGGGAGGGAGGGAGGGCGGAGTCAGAGGGGGGAGGGAGGGAGGGAGGAGTCAGAGGGGGGAGGGAGGGAGGGTGGAGTCAGAGGGGGGGGGGGGGAGGGAGGGAGGGTGGAGTCAGAGGGGGGGGGAGGGAGGAGGGTGGAGTCAGAGGGGGGGGAGGGAGGGAGGGTGGAGTCAGAGGGGGGGAGGGAGGGAGGGTGGAGTCAGAGGGGGGGAGGGAGGGAGGGTGGAGTCAGAGGGGGGAGGGAGGGTGGAGTCAGAGGGGGGAGGGAGGGAGGGTGGAGTCAGAGGGGGGAGGGAGGGAGGGTGGAGTCAGAGGGGGGGAGGGAGGGAGGGTGGAGTCAGAGGGGGGAGGGGGGAGTCAGAGGGGCGAGGGAGGGAGGGGGGGAGTCAGAGAGGGGAGGGAGGGGGGAGTCAGAGGGGGGAGGGGGGTGGGGTGGGAGGGAGGGGGAGTCAGAGGGGGGAGGGGTGTGGGGGAGGGAGGGAGGGGGAGTCAGAGGGGGGAGGGAGGAGGGAGGGAGAGGGGAGTCAGAGGGGGAGGGAGGGAGGGGGGAGTGAGTGAGGGGGGAGTGAGTGAGGGGGGAGTGAGTGAGGGGGGAGTGAGTGAGGGGGGGAGTGAGTGAGGGGGAGTGAGTGAGGGGGGGAGTGAGTGAGGGGGGAGTGAGTGAGGGGGGAGTGAGTGAGGGGGGGAGGGAGTGAGGGGGGAGGGAGTGAGGGGGGAGGGGAGTGAGGGGGGAGTGAGGGAGGGAGGGAGGGGGACAGAGGGAGGGAGGGAGGGGGGACAGAGGGAGGGAGGGAGGGAGGGAGGGAGGGAGGGGGACAGAGGGAGGGAGGGAGGGGGGGAGGGAGGGAGGGAGGGGGGACGGAGGGAGGGAGGGAGGGAGGGGGACAGAGGGAGGGAGGGAGGGAAGGAGGGAGGGGGACAGAGGGAGGGAGGGAGGGAGGGAGGGGGACAGAGGGAGGGAGGGAGGGAGGGAGGGAGGGAGGAGGGAGGGGGGACAGAGGGAGGGAGGGAGGGAGGGGGACAGAGGGAGGGAGGGAGGGAGGGGGACAGAGGGAGGGAGGGGGGAGAGAAACAGGGAAGGGGGAGAGAGACAGGGAGGGGGAGAGAGACAGTGAGGGGGAGAGAGACAGTGAGGGGGAGAGAGACAGGAGGGGGAGAGAGACAGTGAGGGGGAGAGAGACAGTGAGGGGGAGAGAGACAGGGAGGGGGAGAGAGACAGGAGGGGGAGAGAGACAGGGAGGGGGAGAGAGACAGGGAGGGGGAGAGAGACAGGGAGGGGGAGAGAGACAGGGAGGGGGAGAGAGACAGGGAGGGGGAGAGAGACAGGGAGGGGGGAGAGAGGGAGGGAGGGGGAGAGAGGGAGGGAGGGGGAGAGAGGGAGGGAGAGAGGGAGGGAGGGGGAGAGAGGGAGGAGGGGGAGAGAGGGAGGGAGGGGGAGAGAGGGAGGGAGGGGGAGAGAGGGAGGGAGGGGGAGAGAGGGAGGGAGGGGGAGAGAGGGAGGGAGGGGGAGAGAGGAGGGAGGGGGAGAGAGGGAGGGAGGGGGAGAGAGGGAGGGAGGGGGAGAGAGAGCGTTCCAGCCAACATAAAATACTAATCACCAATTTTTCAAAAACTATTAGGTAAAAAATTGGATCTTTGCATGACATTCAGTTTGTTATCTTTGCTTGATAAGGGACTGGATTACTTTTTGCTATATACATTAGTTACCATGCTGTGTCACATTAAGCAAAACATCGTGCAATATCAAAGATTTTGCAGAAGTGAAAACGCACTACATAAACTTTGTATATGGTTGATTTTAGCTCACACATTGCAGTGAATAAAATCTAGATAATATATTGAAATTTTATTTAAATTTGGGGATCAGAACGATCTCATTTCAGTCTCAAGTTATTGGGTTTTATATCCGAAAGATTGTAGCGCATGATGCGCCCATCGAAGCTTTTCAGACTGTTGATGACTACCCTGCATATTCTTTCCCCTTAAATAAAATTTCAAATGCAATTTATACACAGATAATTTTAAAACTGAGACAGCCACACCTAAAGTAATTATACATAACTGATTGACCATTCATACAGTATAAGACAGGCATTTACAAATAGATTTTAAAGCTCTTAAAATAGAAAACTGAATGACAAGTTCAATAGCCCACATATGGCATAGCATTGTAAATGAGCAAAGAGAATGGATAGAGACGGTGTAGGAGTAAGAAATTAAGATGTATATTCAGTTCCAATACATAATTAGCTACTGCAAAGAATTGCCGGGTTTGCTAGTGTTTGTATACTATCCACAGATCTACTATCAGTTTGCTAGTGTTTGTATACAATCCCCAGATCTATTGTCAATCACCATTAGTGAAAATTTTGATTTCCTCAAATAAATCATTTCTGTGGTCTTCACCAGTGGTTGGCTTTCTGCTAGACTTGCTACCTGTAGGTTCAATCAACATGTAAGTATTACATACATGCTTCGTGAACTCAAATGGGAATCCCTGTAGGTAAGATGGTGTTCTTTATGCTTTAAGCTAGCTTTGAAGATACAGGGAAGAGATCCATACCATCACATTGAACCATAGGCAGATGGCATTGGTGATTCTCATTTTTGTGGTTCAAATGGCTCTGAGCACTATGGGACTTCACTACTGAGGTCATCAGTCCCCTAGAACTTAGAACTACTTAAACCTAATTAACCTAAGGACATCACACACATCCATGCCCGAGGCAGGATTCGAACCTGCAACCGTAGCAGTCACGCGGTTCCACTCATTTTTGTGGATAACAATGAAAATCCTATCAGATTGAGAATATATTTGGAATGCTGTTGTCAGCACTCTCCCTGACATTCAGTCTCGCTGTGTGTAGGTGACACTGCAATCTACATTGCAATCAAAAAGTTTCCGTTTGTGGGCATTGTTGCAGTGTATACGCCTTAGTGCGACTTTGATGTGGGTATATAACAGTGACCTCTATATAAACTGGATGTAGAAGTCTGGTCTCTGAATATAGAACTGCAGCGTGTCTGCAAATCATGTGCTGTGCGTCGTCCGCCATATCTTAGTATGGCAAACAAATTTCCATTGGTCTGCATGTGACAAAGAATTGCTGACTGATTTCTTGTTTTGAACTTTATGTCAAAATATGATGTAATAGGCTGATGAGGGAGTGGAATTGAAAAGTATTTTCTTTTCGTGTTCTAGTGACATTTCCTAGCAGCCATGTTGTAGTTTGGCAAGAAACGAAATATGAGCATCTATGGCTGGCACGATCAGATAGCTGAAGTTCAACATCCAGGTAGTATAGAGATCACTGGTATATAAACACCAATATGAGGCCATGAGATTAGTGCAACATTTTGCTGTTATTCTTTTCTTGGCTGCTGAAGGGCAAACGCCACCAGACATCCATCAGAGAATGGAGAATGACTGTTAAAAACAATCATGAGAATGGAGAATGACTGTTAAAATAATTGTACAATGGGTGCTTGTACTTCATGATAATGCATGTCCCCATGTTAGAAACATCATAATGCAGAAGTTAAGCCAACTCAAGTAGGAGACACTTTAGTACCCCCTCATCCCTCTAGTCCTTATCTCTTCTCATGTCGTTCTCATGCCTTTAGTCCCTTAAAAAAGGCCTTGAAAGGTCTAAGATTACTGTCTGACGAGTATGTCAGGCAGGCAGTTACAGACTTTTTTTATGCAGCAGGGCAGTGATTTACCAAATAGATATTTTCAATCAGGTGCATCAGTTGGATAATTGCCTCAATGCTCATGACGATTTTGCCTGATTTGTATACTGATTCTGGATTGTACGATATTTGAATGGAAACTTTTTCATCAGCCCTTATACTATTGCTAAACAATAATTGTACATTCATCAATGAATTATGTGATGTTTATGGCGAGGATGGTCACACAAATGAACCACTGACAACTGTTATAGGGGTTGAAAGTGTGTTACAGATAATAGAAGGCTGCTTTAAAAGGTAATAAGAATTTGAAGAGGTGTAGGTACCTTTTAACAGTGAGTCATCGATGACATCAATGACAGAGTGCATTACAGTTCAATCTGGTACTGTAAGACAATCTGCTGGCATTAGCTTACGCAGATACACTTGCATAAAATTCTGAATTAAGTGCAGTGAGAGCTTTCCACTGGCAGATTCTGCAGTCACAAATACAGTCTACATATGTCTTAATCACCTACAATCAAATGTTTTTAGGGTACAAAATATTTGGCACTCTCTAAAGAAAGCTGTTCTTTCTGCACTTATCAAGGAGTGAAAGCCAGTGCATTAATATTAAAGTGAGACACAAATAAATCCTCATCCATTGTCTAATGGAAAATCTGGTATAGACTAAGAACAATAACTCATCACACCTACCAGCCACCAGCACCACCTCCATTTTGATAGCTGCCACCCATTCCACACCAAGAAGTCCCTTCCATACAGTCTACTCATGTATGGCTGTCACATCTGCAGTGACAAGCATTCCCTCTCCAAATATGCCAAGAATCTTCGCAGATCAAAATTACCCTCCACATTTACACATACGTCTACATCTACACACATATTCCACAAGCCACCACAAGGTGCATGGTCGAATGTATCCTGTACCACTCACAAATTGAGGGAAAAACGAGTATCTGTATGCCTGCGTATGAGGCCTAAGTCATTGTATCTTATCTTCGTGGTATGTATGTTGGCAGCATTTAGTTGCTACATAATTGTGGAATGGTGGGACAATATGCTATATAGGTATAAAGGTGACATGTTCACAGTGAAATGGAAGGACGATAGGGGTATGTTCACTGCTCTTAATGTATATAGCATACAAAACCAAATCGCAGATATGCTGAAGCCACTTGATATATCAAATTATTGTGTATGCTTTCAGTGCACTGTCGTTCAAAGCATAACTGTCAAACTGTTGAAACTGTGTATTTATTTGCTGCTGATGGAAGTGTTGTATGCACTTTCAGTGCAAATTAAATACGGCTGAAATCAATGAAGATGACGTGTAAGTACTTTCACCTTTACAAAGTTTAATTAAGTCACTTTCTGCTGCACATTGTAGCTAAATTTACATCTACATGCATACTCTGCAAGCCACCATATGGTGCAGGAGGTCCTTATGAGAAATGTGCTAGAATTGTTAAGCATACAGCTTCAAATACCAGTTCTCTAAATTTTCTCAATAGTGTTCCTCGAAAAGAACTCCGCCTTCCCTCCAGGGATTTCCTTTTGAATTCCTGAAGCATCTCCATAACAACTGCATGTTGGTTGAACCTACCGGTAACAAATCTAGCAGCCTGCCACTGAATTGTTTCGATATCTTCTTTCAGTCAGACCTGGTGTCAATCCCAAACACTCAAGCAGTACTCAAGAATAGGTTGCACTAGCATCCAATATGCTGTCTTCTTTACAGAACTACACTTTCCTAAAATTCTTCAAATAAACCAAAGTTGACCATTCGTCTCCCCTACCACAATTCTCACATGCTCATTCCACTTCATATCACTTGGAAAAGTTACGCCCAGATATTTAAACGGTGTGACAGTGACAAACAGGACACTATTAATGCTGCAACTGAACATTACGGGTTTGTTTTTTCTACACATCTGCATTAACTTACATTTTTCTACATTTAGAGCCAACTGCCATTCCATCACACCAACTACAAATTTTGTCTAAGTCATCTTGTATCTTCCTACAGTCACTTAACTTCAACACCTTACTATACACCACAGCACCATGAGCAAACAACTGCAGATTTCTGCCCATCCTGCCAGCCAAATCAAAGTCACTGTGCCCGGGTGGCATAGTGGTCAGTGCATCTGCCTCATGAGCAGCAGACCTGGGTTCGAATCCTGGCCCTGGTATAAATTTCCATTCATTGCTTCAGTCTGCATATAGACTTCATAGATGTTAGAGACTCTGAAACGTCTTTGGAACCATACAATTTCATTTGATCTTCACATACTCATCGACTGGCCACAAAGTTATTGTGCATGTGTGATGTAGTGCAGTCTTTTATTACTCAAACTTTGTATCAGTTCCAACATTTTACCTTTTTTAAAATACTTATAGTAATTGCATCGTTGTTGACATCAACATTAACATCTTAATAATCATATCACCACCATCTATCCATAACATGTAATAGTGACCTAGGTGCATACATCTTCTTAACAATGCCCACACTCCATTCTTCACCATCCAGAGCCCCTATTCCCTCCTTACTTACCACCCTATAAATCATTACTATGAAACAGAAAACTGACCATGCCATCACAGCTATGTGTGGAAGCTTCCAGAAATGCTTACGATAATTTCGGAAAGGATAAGATGATTTGTCCACCTCTGTACATGATCTGTTTAGCCTGATAACAGTGATACATAGATGAAACTAACTAGCTGAGATGAAATCAAATAATAGTTCCTTCCAAGAGTTAACAGCCAAGGCAGAATTGTCATTTTATTCTTTGTAAAATGTTTATAGACAATTCCTCTAGTGTCCTCTATCACACAGTAAACTGTATTACAGTGTTTTTCCACAAAATGATGACTTCCAGAAGCACCTTGTCTAACCACTATGGCAAGAGGGGTAAGAGTAACAATCAGGAGAAAAATAACTTCAGACTTACTGCAATGATCAAGACCAGTATAAAGCATTCTCAGTTTACTTGCCACATCAAATGTTGAGCTGTCGACCAAAATCCTTCATCATCTTCGACAGGAAAAACTGATTGTTGTGACTGGCTTTGTGATACCCTTTATTGCTCATAGACTGTGACTGATTGATATACATCGTCATTATAACATGCTGTTAAGAGATATAAGGGCTGCTGAACAAAGACCTGAGACTTATTTTTTCCTGTAGCTTAAATGATAGTTTCCTATCTGTACCATGAATATTTGAAAATTGTGGGTTTTTATGTATAATGTCCATAGTCAGAAGCACTCTCATGTCAGTAGGTTGGTACTGACACACTATTTGTTAGATGCTCTTTGCATTTCACATATCAATCAATGGAGGTGGTGTGAGAGGAGCAGTATGACACAATAAAATTCTGTATTTATTTCAACCATGCAGCCACTGAAATTGATTAAAATCTGCAGCAAGCATATAGTGAAGATGCACTACTTTGAGCAACAGCACTTAGGAGGTTCATGGACTTCAAAGAAGACTGGCTTGCCCGTGTCAAGCAAGATGGGCCGAGAGTTTCGGCTTCTGCTGTGACTGAAGTCAACATCGCAGCTGCTGTGTTTATTCACAACAATTGGCAGGTAATATTACATAGCCTCAGTGCGGTGTTAGCAATTTCATACGGCACTGTATTTACGACTATGCAAGATCATCTCCAAATTACCTGTGTTTGCGCCTATTGAATGCCACACCTGTTGACTCCCGAACAAAAGAATGTGCAAATAGACACAAGTAGTGAGAGGCTGCATCTCTTTGCTGATGGAGGGAATACATTTCTGGATAAAGTTTTCACTGGTGATGAGTCATGGCTGCATCATTATGATCCTGAAGCAAAACTAGCCAGCACAGTGTGGAAATCACCATGTTCTCCAACACCAAAAATGACGGAACTCGTTTCATGTGCAGGGGAAGTGACGATGATCCCATTTTTTGACTCTCATTGAATGATTTACCAGCATACAGTTCCCCCTCACACTACTGTTACAGCAGCATGCTAGATGTTAATATTGGCTAAATGAAATAAACAAGGCAAGGAAATGACCAAAACTTTCTGAGACTGTATGGAAACTTCATCACGACAATGCACTAGGTCATATCACAAATCAAGTTATGCAACTTCTGGCTCAATTTGACATTACACGTGTACTGTGGCTGCCTTATGGCCCTGGTCTAACATTCTGCACTTTTTTTTATTCCCATGACTGAAGGTAAAACATTGGGGCATTTGATTTGAGAACTCTGAAGCAGTGCTCAAGATAAGTAAGGTGATTCTCAAGGAACTGAGAAAAAAATAACCTGTACCATGTGTTCAGGAACTGGCAGAGGCTTTAAAAAGCCATCAAGTTGGAGGTTAGCATTTTGAAAATGCTCATGTAAACATTGAAATGGTCTTTAAATATGTCTGCTTGTGTCTGTATGTGTGGATGGATATGTGTGTGTGCGCGCGCGCGCGCGCGAGTGTATACCTGTCCTTTTTCCCCCTAAAGTAAGTCTTTCCGCTCCCGGGATTGGAATGACTCCTTACCCTCTCCCTTAAAACCCACATCCTTTCGTCTTTCCCTCTCCTTCCCTCTTTCCTAATGAGGCAACCGTTGGTTGCGAAAGCTAGAATTTTGTGTGTATGTTTGTGTTTGTTTGTGTGTCTATCGACCTGCCAGCGCTTTCGTTCGGTAAGTCACCTCATCTTTGTTTTTATATATATTGAAATGGAGTAAGAAACATATATGGGGGAACATTTGTCTGAGTCACTGTTGATCAGCCTTCATAGTTTCATGTCTGCACAGGTGGTGTCACATGGGAAGAGTGCATTGAGAAGACAGAAAAACGTACTGAAATGTTTACAACCCTAAGAGTGCAGAGGTGCCACAAGTGCTGACTTGAACACAATCTCTGGCAGCATGACATAATGACAACATAACTCTAAGCAATCGCAAGCTGTCTATGCACTACAAATGGTCCTCACAACAGCAGCCATGACAGTCAGTTGCTCCCGATGAGTACAATGAACTTCATTGGCAGCTTGAGATTTTACCCAGATCTGATGTGAAAAGTTATGTAAGAATTTTTCGTACGATGTCACCACAAGAAACTTCAATCCCAAAAATCAAGAAAATCAAGACTACTACGCCTCATTGCCACCCCTCCCCCCCCCCCCCCCCCCTCGTTGCACTTCACACTTTTATACGATTGTCTACTTATTCCCAAAAAGTTTCCAAATTTAGTACTGACAGCATCGTATCAATGAGACGCGCCAGGGTAGCCAAGAGTGCTAATGCGCTGCTTTCTGAACTCTGGTAGGTGCGTCAGCCAGCCTGGATGTGGGTTTTGGGAGTTTTCCACATCCCATTAGGTGAGTACCGAGCTGGTCCCCATGTTTCACCTCAGTTACAAGACTCTCAAACATCTGAAAACGTTCACACTATTCCATGACTTACACTATACGGAGACAGCTGGGGTACACTAATTCCGTCCCAGGGTTTGGGGTGGCGGCAGGAAGGGCATCCAGCCACTCTCTGCAACTAACACTGCCAAATCAATAGTAACAAGGCTGACCCCACATCGAAGCGGGACAAAAGGTCTAAAGAAAGAAAGAAAGAAAGAAAGAATCTTATCAATGACCAAAATTATGAGCCATATGTTGGGAGAGGGGAAACACTGTTGGCATTATTTTTAGCCCATTTTGACATCTTTTCTTACCTACATCTGTGGGTTGTTATGCTCAAAATGAATATATATTTTAGCATGATTTTTTCAGCAAAAGTATCAAGAGATGTGATGTAGGTGAATAAAATATATAAGTTTTATTCATAAAATTTGCAATGGTTTGAAATATTGTGTTATTACAGAAAATCAGGAAGCGATCAGTGCTATTTTAATGCCAATGCTAACAAAAATGAGCAACAAACACATGGCATAAGAATTGGTACAGCATTGCTGACACGATTATGTCCCCGTTGCCGTTTGTCATAGCTTAAGGTACACATGTACGTGGCAGTCTGCAAGACTTGCCCCCACCTGGTGTATGCAGTAGTTCCTTGATGTCATCGCCAGATATTCGTTGTATTACAGAATGACATCCAGCCTTAGTCTGGAAATATTTTTATGAAGCGACATAGCAATGAAGTACAATGCTTCATTTTCTTTAAACGATATAAGATTTGTTTGACATTTCTATGCAATAATAATAGAGGAAGGAAATTATGGGAACAGAAATAAATTAAAAACTTAACAACAATTCATTCATAGAATACAAAATCAACAGAAAGTAGCTGATCTGCTGCATGTCTGTATAATAGCATAAGATACCTTTATCTACTTGTAGCCCTCGAAAACAGATGAATTAACACAAAAAACCGAGTTCTTAAACCTCAGTTTTTACTGTTTAGCACTGACTATTCATAATGCCCAAAGGGTGGTATGATTCCAGGTAACAAAATTATTTTTTAGTAGACGTTCAAAAAATTAGAATCATTAGGAGAATACTGGTGATTTTTTGTAGTATTCAACCACTTATCACTTTTCGAGAAAAACAGCAAATGGTGTACACACTAAGTTATCTTTTACTTGCCTATTTAATGTAGAGATAGAGGAGGAGACTAGTGTTTAATGTCCCATTGGCAATCAGGTCATTAGAGAGAGAGCACAAGCTCGGATTAAGGAAGGATGAAGAAGGAAAGTGGATGTCCCCTCTCGAAGGAACCATCCCAGCCTTCGCCTTCAGCAATTTATGGCAAACATGGAAAACCAAAATCAGGAGGCCAGATGTGGGTTTGAGTCACATCAAGAACCTCAAAATTCAACAGTCAAACAGTGGGATAAACATCTACGCAAGTCAATATTACAGCTTTTCCCCTATATAACAATGTACATTATATTCACTGCTCACTATCCACAAGTTACAGAATATATGCCCTGCAAAAAAAAAAAAAAAAAAAAAAAACAGTTCTTTCTGTTTCTGATAGACTGATTCATTGAAAAGCTGACTACATCTAAATTCTGATACAAAACAAAGAGACAGGTTTTCCTTTCACTCCTGTATCTTCAACATTTCTTCATTTGAGAGAATAAAAAAGTAAACCCAAATAACTAACTATAGCTGTCTCTTAACCCCACTTACACAATTTGAGCAATATTTGGCTTCAGAAAAAACTAGAATAGCACCTCTCTCAAAGATTTGCAAGTCGAAAGGACAACACACACTGCCATCACAAACACTGAGCTTTTTAATCATATTGAAGAGTGAAAAGCACACGAATTGGAGTTTTCCTATTAGAATTTGTCACTCTCTATTAGGCCATCATCAGATAAGAATCTTTAGTTTTTGGGGCTCTGTACATTGCCACAACAGCATAATTATGAGTATTAGCATTTATTAAGCAGAAAGGCATGATAAGCCAAAGACTGATCCGTAAGATGCACTCACTAGTGGAAGAGCAGCAGTTTGTGTGATTTTCAGTTTTAACTTGTTCCACCATGGAGCAATAAAAAAACCCATAAACATCTCAAATAGAGTTATTCTTCCGTAAAATAACATAAATAACACTACATGTTCAATGTTGGTTGTTTTTACCCAATGATGGATGGAAACTAATGAATACTAAAATATCTAGAAGTGCTGATGTAGAACAGAACTGGAGCTCACCTGATGTTGCTGCTGAAGAATAGTCGCCTCTTCCGTTAAGCTCTTTACTTTCTGCTGAACATTTTCAAGTTCCTTCTGATACAGTAATACTTGTTCCTCAGCAGACTGTGCTTTATTCCGTGCTTCACTCAGCAGTTCTTCAATTAAAACATCAAAAGACATTAATATTAACAATTCAGTAATTATCACAGAACAATGCCTCAAGAAATATGAAGCTTGGTGAGAGAGCTTTGTCACTGGTTCCCTTGTATGTTATTAAATAGAAACATTTTCTGTTAAGTTTCACGGAAAATTTGTCGAATCACAAATGAACAAAGTGACAATGCAAAGTCAACAAAACCAGGGAAAACAATAATTTCCAAGAATTCATATTTTCATCTTTTTTTAGGGCAGGGAATGGTTTAGTAAAAACAAAGAGCCAGTAAAGGCAATAAAAGCAAAAAACAAAACAAAGGGAAAAAATGACAAAAAATAATTAGACTTGAATTATAAACACAAAGCACAAACAGGTCATGCAAAAACAAAAGCAGGCAGAGAGAGAGAGAGAGAGAGAGAGAGAGAGAGAGAGAGAGAGATGAGGGGGGGGGGAGTAAGGGGGAGGCACAGATGGCCAGACAGGGTGGAGCAGTGAGGGGGAGGGCCAGTGGTAGGGCAGGGGAGAATGACAGAGAAAGGATGAGAGGAGGGGAGTGACACAGAAAAGGTGATCAGAAGGAACAGAGAGAGAGAGAGAGAGAGAGAGAGAGAGAGAGAGAGGAAGGATCAGGCAGGGCAGGGGGAGGGAGATAGAAGGCAGGTGACACAGGGGAAGGAAGAGGGGCTAGCAGGGCAGATGGAGGGAGAGAAAGGCCGGCGTGTTTTAAATGGTGGGGTGGCGGGCAGTGAGTTTGGGCCATGGGCGCTGTCAAGGAAGGAAGGAAGATTAGGCATAATGTCCCATCAACAACGAGATCATTATAGATGGAGCCAAAACTCAGAATGTTTAATTGATGGAGAAGGAAACTGGCTACACCCTTTTAAAGAAACCACTTGAAATTTACCGGAAGCAATTTATAAAAGCCACAGGAAACCTAAATGTGGTTAGTCAGATGGGATTTAAATAGTTATCCTTCCAAATGAGAGTCCAGTATGCTAACCACTGCAACATCTTGCTTGATGTGGAGGGTAGTGGATTGTTTGGTGAGGTTGGGGGCCATGAGGAATGTGGTGGAACACAGGGCTGTGAGGGGCAGGGGAGAACCTGATGAGGGGTAGTGGTGTAAGGCAAGGAGGCTTAGGTTGAAGGAGGAATGGAGTGATAAGGAGAGGTGGGGGGGGGGGGGGGGTAGTAAAGAGAAAAAATTTTAACCTTCTGTACAGAAGGGAGGAAATTCAGTTACCAATTCAATTGAACTGGTAGTGTGCTCCGATTACCACCACCACCACCACCACCACCACCACTTTTGTCAACACTAGTAAATCAATTTTAAGCCTTGTTACCATGAAGTGTATTTAAGATGGGTCAGTTTACACTGTTTCATAAAGTGACTGCCCATGGCTTTAACATTTTGAGTGCTTGGACGTTATTTCAATCTAATTCGCTCAATGATCAATAGTTTCGTAAATTACTTTCATTTGGCACCTTCCATATTCACTCTATTTTAACCTTCTATCTCCTATATGTACTTTCTTCACCTAAATACTGCTACTCACATTCATTTCAACATAACTCAGTAAAGTTTTCATGTCTTTACATGAATGTGTTAGTTATATCTTGTTGGTCTGAAGTATTTAAAGCCAGAAAAAGCCACATTAAACAAAATAACATCATGCATGAGTATTCTGCAAGCACAAAATGCAGTTATCAATAATCACATAAGCATTTTATCATCACAAATACTGAAACATAAACAAATGCAAACATTAATAAAAAGCTGAGCAATAAAAGTGCCAAGTCAAACCTTTCAAAACTACCACCATGCAGGAATACTGGTCAACCCACAATTGAGAAATCCACAGAGCTTCTACAAAAGAAATCCTACATGTTAATACACAAAGCAAGTAAATATTTCCAACAGAAAATATTAGAAAGATAAAAAAATATAAAAATGTATAATTACTGTTTGTAAATAAAACATGCCAATCACTTTGTTTATGTAAAGGACAGGGAGTGCTTAAAAAATCATCTTACTTAAATACATATTCTTATAAATGCATATCTTAAATAACCTTCCTGATCATCTTGCATGAGAAACAGTTTTTATTCTTTCCTCGTACTGTTTTTTCTGTGCCACGATTTAAAAATGATTTTCAAAAATGATCTTCACTACAGTTATTTAAATTATATCACAAAATAGTGCTTTGGACTGGAATACTTGGTTGTGAGGTAGTGGGGGTGGGAAGGAAAGGAGGGAGGGGGGAGGGGGGGAGAATGCATGCACACGTGTGTGTGTGTGTGTGTGTGTGTGTGTGTGTGTGTGTGTGCGTGTGTCACTGTGAAGGGGTGGGAGGAGGAGGGGGAGGAGGAGGAGAAGAGATTATCTGTTCCATTACTTCACAACTGCTGCTAATATTTTTCCTATGAAATAAGATTTGCTATACAATTTTAACTTCAGGACATTTGCTGTGGTGGATCACTCTTGCTCATGTAAACAACAAACATGAACTCCAGCATGAGGAGCTAGCAACCTCAGCATCACTATGTAAGACAGCTATAATGTACATCAAAATAAATACTATATGCGGGATAGAGTAACAACTGTTTAAACGTGGGGCAAACAGGAGAGCTGGAAATGAAACAACAAGAAAACGTGCACTGCTAATGATGTTGAGGATGAGTCATTACTTATCAAGTATAAGAGGTATTGGGCAGCAAATTGATGACCTGTGAAAGCAAGCATATTCCACACAGGTGTGATGACAAATACATTATCCTCCAGCATGGATAGCTACTGCCTGACTATGCCTATGGCCAATTGCACAACCCAATTGTTGAAAATGTTATTGTACATAATGTGGGCATCTTTAAAATTAACCTACGCATATTATGCCTAACATGTTCTCTTCACACCATGCCTCTTCCAAGGCCAAACCATACATCTAGTTGAAATCATTACTTGACTCAGTGAGGCTGCTGCACTAGGACTGTGCGACACTTATCACATTTGGTGACTAGTAAGCTACCATCATTTCATCAATTTAATGTAGGATACATATATTATTGAGAAAAGATAGGCTGTGTCAATTTATAAGTTTATAAAATACCAAATGAAATATTTACACTGAGGTAACAAAAATCATGAGAAACCTCCACATAACACGTGGGACCTCCTTTTGTCCACCATAGGGCAGCAACTTACCATGTCATGGACTCAACACTTCATTGGATGTCCTCTGCAAGAATACTGAGCCACGCTACCTCTATAGCCATCCACAACTGCGAAATTGTTGCCAGTGAAGGCTTTTGCGCATGAACTGACCTCTCAATTATCTCCCATAAATGCTTAATAGGATTCACGTGGAGTGATCTACGAGGGCAAATTCGTCACTCGAATTTACCAGAATGTTATCCAACCAATCACGAACATTTGTGGCCCAGTGGCATGGTCCATTGTGATCCATAAAAATACCATTGTTGCTTGGGAACATGATGACCACAAATGGCCTCCAAATAGCTGAATGTAACAATTCCCAGTCAGTGATCAGCTCAGTTGGACCAGAGGACCCAGTACAATCCATGTAAATACGGTCCACACCTTTATCGAACAGCCACCAGCTTGCACAGTGCCTTGTTACTATTTGAGTCCATGGCTTTCTGGGGTCTGCGCCACTCAAACCTTACCATTTGCCGTTACCATCCAAAATCGGGGCTCATCTGACCAGGTGCCAGTCTTCCAGACATCTAGGGTCCAACCAATATGGTCATGAGCCCAGGAGAAGTGCTGCAGGCAATGTTGTGTTCTCAAAGGCCTTCGCCCCTTCGCATTGGTCATCTCCTGCCAAAGCTCATAAACACACAAAATTTTTTGCACTATCCTAACAGATATGTCGTATGTCCCGCATTGATTTTTGCAGTTATGTCATGCAGTGTTGCTTGCCTGTTAGGACTGACAACTCAATGCAAACACTGCTGCTCTCTGTCATTAAGTGAAGGCCACCAGCCACTGAGTTGTTCATGGTGAGAATTAATGCCTGAAATCTGGTATTCTCGGCACACTATTGACACTGTGGATCAGACTCTTCATTCCCACCATGCAGCCATAAACCTTTTCACATGAATCACCTGAGTAAAAATGACAGCTCTGCTAATGCACTGCCCTTTTATACCTTGCGTATGTGATACTGCCACCATCTCTATATATGTGTGTGTATCGCTATCCCATGCTTTTGTCATCTCAGTGCATTAACAGGAAATGTAATTGAAACACAATGACACAAAATTATTATTATTATTATTGTTGTTGTTGTTGTTACCAGCACCTTCAGTCTGAAGACTGGTTTGACACAGCTCTCCATGTTACTCTTATCCTGTGCAAGCCTCTATCTCCAAGTAACTACTGTAACATACATCCGCTTGAACTTCTTATTGTATTCGGCTCTTGGTCTCCCTATAAAATTTTTACCACCCATACTTAATACCACCACTAAATTGACAATTCTTTGATGTATCACAATGTTATTCTACCAATTAATCACTTCTTTTATTCAAGTTATATCACAAATTTCTTCTCTCCTAAATTCTGTTCAGTATTTCCTCAAGAGTTATGTTATCTACCCATCTAATCTTCAGTATTCTTCTGTTGAACCACATTTCAAAAACTTCTATACTTGTCTTGTCTGAGCTGCTTTTTGTCAGAGTTTCTCTTTCGTACAAGCTCACACTCGGAAAAAATTCATGCGAAAACTGTTGAAGACAGTTATGGAACTGTGTCAACGATATTTTTCATCCAGCTCTATTAATGAATTGAATACAAAGAAGGGAAAATTATTATGTCAGTAGGTATCCTTTGACATGCAATATACATTCACTTGAGCTTACTATCATGTACGGTACTGCAGCAGTAAGGTTTATTTCTGAGAGACAAACACAATGATGATTATCATTATCACCACCACCACCACCACCACCACCACCACCACCACCTTACTACTATTATCAATTTATGAGACAACTTATATTAAAAATATGTCAAACTTTAAATTTACATACACAATTTGTTACCCCCAGGGCTTGAAGGTGAAAAGCTAGCTTTAATCATGTTTTCATTTACTAAACTAATTTTTGCTTGAGCTCAACTTTTTCACAAGTTGTACTCGAATGACCTTTTGCAGAATAATTTACTTCTCTTCTAAAAGGATCGACAATGGTGAGTTAGAACAACCAATGAGGCTGCTACTTACATGTACCAGTAACTTTCCAGTAGTAGAGTCATTAAATAAAGTATATAATTCCTGAACTGACATTCATCACAGTAATATTCTTTATAAAATTAAAAACCCTATTGAACACCAATTCAGGTACTGAAGGTTCATTTTAGGTTACAAATAATTTAAACTGTACGTAAGTGACTAGAAAGAAATTTTGACTTGCTCTGGATACACACTTATCTCTATAGTAAATGGCTATGATTTAAACTCAGTTTACAAAAACTAAGTCAAAACATGCTGTTTCTGGTGATCATCATAAAAAACTATTAACTTGTTACTATTACATTACTTGGTTTAATCATACCACATAATTTCTAAAATGTACATAACTGAAGACATACTACATTGTAAATGAAGAGGCTTCTCTTTCTGTGAGGATGGATTGTTCCATTCATACTGAGATTACTAGAGCGAATCACCTTTTCACTTTTTGTCAGTAAAGGAGGGAGGAGCAAATAGCCTCTAGCATTTTGCTGCAGTACAACCGAAAATGGTAATTTCCTGAATTTGCCCCTTTTTTTCAATTTTATCAATTCTAGTGATGCAAAAAAGGCTCTAATTACATCATGATCACTGAATAGGGCAGGTTAAGGAAGATAAACAACACAATGATGCTATCAAAAGAAATTGGATGCAGAATTTAAACGAGATGAAAAAGGTACCAAGTCTCAACACCTGTTTAGTGTGTGCTGTACCTTAGGGGTTAATGTGCATGCTCCTGTCATCAGCCAAATTTAAGTTTTGTCAGGTTGTAGATATGACACAAAATAGAAGGTTTAGTTGTAAAGTAATACAAAAATAGCATGCAGAATTGATATATGTAACCAGATTCATAATATGTAAGACAGATACCTTGCTTGGTTGGAATACAAAGAAGTTATGTGTCACGACAAAAAGCCCCAAAACCAGTCTCAAAATGACACACACAAAGAAAAACACTACTTTTCATGAATGAAAAAAAAAAAATTACCAACACTGGAGTAGGCAGAAAACATAGACAAACAGAGGGTTGTTTCTACTCTGGAATGCTACAGCAAGTCCAACAGCCCCATTTACAACATGGCAAGTTCATCACCTGCATAGGAATTGACAAAATGTAAGAGATTATAAGGTAAAATATTAAGAAGGATATACAGTGAGTAAGGTTTTGGGAGAAGCTAAATGACAACTCAACTGCTTTCCATAAAAAGCACAAAATTTGATAGCAATCTGAAAATAATTTTTCAACAGTAATCAGATGGAGCATTTTGCAAGAGAGCTACAAATAATGATTTTTCCAAAGTAACAAATGAAACTTCATTTAAATGGGAAAACAAATGGAGGACACAAGGTATATTCCTTTCAGTGCTCCATTTATCATTAGCATTAACTAAGGCTTTGTCTGTTCCTTTAGACATTATACACTGCTTTTAAGTTCATTCTCTTTTCCACCTCTTCCTGTGGCATTTGGTTTGTGTATAATTTTTATGTACATCTTTCTTCTTATTCTTCTTCTTCTTCTTTGCGGATGGATCACTTAGGACCACACGTAATCAACATTTGTTGTCCTTCCTTTTCGTCCAGTATTCCTTCATAAGCAACGAATAGGCTAGCTTTTGATGTGCTCTCTCTCTCTCTCTCTCTCTCTCTCTCTCTCTCTATTCGTTTAGTCGGTTCCGACTCTTTGTGACCCCATGAACCAAATCACGCCACTTTTTCCTGTCTTGCACTTTCTCCCGTAGACCTTCCAGGTTGGAACACATTGCTTCTGTGATGCCATCAATCCACCTCATCCTCTGACGTCCTCTTCTTCTAGTTCCTTCAATCTTCTCCAGCATTAATGTTTTTTCCAGCGAGGCATGCCTCCGCATTGTGTGTCCAAAGTAGGTCAGCTTTTGTTTTAACATTAGACCTTCCAGGAAGAAATCTGGTTTTATTTGCTCAAATATTGATCTGTTGGTTCTCTTTGCAGTCCATGGAACTCTAAGAAGTTTCCTCCAACACCACAATTCAAAGGAGTCAATTCTTCGCCGTTCAGCCTTTCTAATGGTCCAGGTCTCACATCCATACATCACAACTGGAAAGACCATAGCCCTCACAATATGGATCTTTGTTGCGAGTGTTATATCTCTGGACCTTATAACCTTGTCAAGGTTTGACATCGCCTGTCTACCGAGCAACAGGCGTCTCCGGATTTCATGGCTGCAGTCACCATCAGCAGAGATCTGGGAACCGAGATAACTGAATGTGGTCACTACCTCTATGGTGTCTCCTGCTATATCCCACAAATTGGTAGGTGTAGTTTTGATGCTACTTATATACATTATTTTTCAGTATGCCACTTTTAACACTTCTATGCATTTTTGCTGGTACATTTGTTATTGTTTTCATTCCAGTCTCTCAATTCTCTTGAAGAGTTCATTCCATCCACTCCCTTGTCATGAAGTTTCCACATTTATCTATAACATGTTACAACACAATGAAAAAACGAAAGAAGCACCAATTGTTTCCATTCACCGACAGCATTTCATTACAATGAACAGCATTGCACGTATGAGGAGTAAGTTCACCTCTTTAGGTTTCAGTTTGACACGATACGTACCAAATTTTCCGTCAGAATTAGGCATACTGAAGTGGACATTTTAAACATTTTTTGAAGTTCTGTGTACAGTCCAAGACCACTTAAATATTAGTTTCAGTGGATAAAGTGAAGCACATAGCACAGATGAACATTTAAGGCTGCCTATATACCTGACAGCATATATTACACACATCTATAATCCACATTAATCTTCTTTGAATTCCACTTTTTATACAACAATGATATATTTCAGACTCTGAAACAGCAATGTTCCTTTTTGTTCTTTCTCTCTCTATTTCATCCCCCCGTCCTCTGCCTACATACATTCCTTTTAATATCTTACTGTGATACGTATTATCGTACTTGAAAATATATATGTCTTTATAATGCAATGGCATTAAATCTAATGCTGTTAACAGCTGATTAGAGATTACACTGCCTTTCCTAAGTAAAACATCTAAAAAGATTAAGTTTCGTACATGAATACAGACACTGTTATGCACTTTGTGAAGTTATTGCCAAAATATCAAGCATATTCACTAATAATATAAGTTACGAAATATATTTTCTATTTGCTAAATGGACTTTTGAAGATAACATCACACGATTGGCAGCTATTGCTAATGACACACTGTTGAAGTTGTCTACAGATTTGTGTTAACAATACTGAAATAAAATCACCTGTGCCTACAACTGCAGCCACTGATTGATAATATGTGGTTTCAACAAGAGCTGGTAATTACATATGTTATTTGTTTTTCACACTTGATTCTGAGGGAATATTATCTAATTACAAAACTTTTGTACAAGGACAATGATTGGCACAACTGGGTACTTGCTGCTGACAGTGTAAATCTTTCTGTGGGGATTTTTTAAAGTGTAATTAAAACAAATTGGTCCATTACTGTCTGCTTAAAATATACTAAATATTACACATTGTTTTTCCATTTACGAAATAATACGAGAAAGCAGCCCATATAATTGTAAATTATAATACATAAGAGTCATACTACATTGATAGGAAAGTGACTGTCTAGCAACATAACTATCCATTAACAATAGACTATGCCTCTACATCAGGAATGTAACTTAAATCATCTAAATGAAATCAGCGACCAAAAGGGTAACTTAAAAATACAGTAAGTGAAAGACCAACAACCTTCTACAACGCATTTACCTCTCTCGCTTAAGTTAACAAGAACCATTGGGGGGAATTTATCTTTCATGATATATTTTCTTATATTACTTAATTTCCAAGATATGTTTTAATACTCTCATTACCAGGCTTATTCTATTTACTATGACTCAATGAAGTATCTGCCTATAATCATGGGCATGCAGATGGTTCCTGGGTTTACAACTATTTATATAATTCTGCATACTCTTAAATGGGGCACGATATCTTGTCTGTTTATAACAGAAATTTCTCACAGCTTGTTTCTATTTTAAGCTGGTGCACATGGGTGTTACAACATTACATGTTAATGTCTTTATCTTGTCCACCCATCAAGCTTACTGCAACACATTCGCATATGTCATCATCTGCATTAATTTTTCTGTAGCACCCACTTTTTCTGCTTACAGCAGACCACGTGGCAATTGGATAATTTTTTATATTTATGGTATGCTAAGTGCAGAACACCAATACAAATGGTGTCAAGCAGTTCGGCGCAACTCTCAGAAATTCTTGAGAAAATTTGATCTTTAAGTTTTCTGAGTACCTCTAATTCCATAAATCAATATCACTTACTTGAAGGGCTATGTGACACTGGGGTAAAATGCTCACCTACCATGTGGGTGGCCTGAGTTCGATCCTGGCCAATGCAAATTTTTAAATAAAGGTGCATGTTCTACGAGTATTACAGTGAAGCACAAGATACATATTAATGGAGAAAAGAAATAAGAGGTCTGTTCAAAAAGTTCCGGAACATTAGTTCCGGAACATTCATAATTTTGCACCAATGGTGTGCTGGAGCAAAATGCGGTTGGCATCCCTGCACATGCCTGTGTTTAATGTGTAACTGCCAGAAGTTTCATTGTTGTATGCCTGTTGGTTATTGTTCAGTGCTGTTCATTGTGTCGCATAGTTCGCGAATTTCGAAATGGCAGAGTTACAGGGGCAACGCATCTGCTTTAAATTTTGCATGAATCTCAAGAAAACCTTTACAGACACACACCAAATGATGCAGGACGCCTACGGTGATGAGTGCTTAAGCCGTACACAGTGTCACGAATGGTTCACACAGTTTAAAAATGGCAACACAGGAATTAAAGATGACCCTCTTTCAGGACACCCTTCGATGTCTGCTGATGAAGCTAATGTCAGGAACGTCAACGAAAATGTGCCAATCAAAGACTGACCGTCTGAGGGATTGCAGAAGAATGTAACATTTTAGTTGTATCATGCCATGAAACCCTGATGCAGCATCTTGGAATGCATCATGATGCCGCCAAGTTCATCCCAGTGCTTGCGAGTCAAGACTAGAAAGACCTTTACCTCACAATCTGTGAAGAGCTCTTGGATAGCGCAAATGAGAATGAGCTGTTCCTTAAAAGAATCATATCTGGTGATGAGACGTGGGTCTACAGTTTTGATTTTGAAACCCAGGTTCAGTCTTCACAATGGGCCAGGAAAGGTTCTCCAAAATCAATAAAAGCTCATCAGCTCAGATCAAATGTCAAAGCCATGCTGATAGTTTTCTATGACTTTGAAGGAGTAGTTCATCATATGAGTTTGTTCCACAGGGACAAACTTTTAATCGATAGTACGACCAGGATGTGCTCGGACACCTGTGAGAAAACATGAGAAGGAAACAGTGTTAAATGTGGTGAGACATTTCATGGCTCTTGCATCATGAAAGCACACACGCACATTCATCACTGCTAGTGCTTGACTATTGCACAAAAAAAGAAATCGCTATGATACCTCATCCTCCATACTCTCCTGACCTGGGTATTGTTCATATAGGTCAACTGTTCCCACATCCACCTAATGGATGTTTAAGTCACACACATCATATCCAATATGATTCTCACTATACTTGTTCAGTGGGTCCCAGCGCTAAGCAACGTCATTCGACCTCATGTCAGAAGACAGCAAACTCTTGCTCAGTGATGGGCAGGAATATGGTAGAACCAATCTCTCCCCATAAACAATATAATTCAGCAAGGTTCTATAAACCAAATGAAATCTTGTCAACTAGCCCAGATGACTGTCATGAGACAGTTAAAGAACAGTTTCAAACCTGTGGCCACCTGGAAACTGGAGAGGTCATCTTTACCTCAGAAAGGTTACTTGTGAGTTGAAAACCCTAAATTCCCTGGCTTCTATCTTCCTCATGTCACCTGGCACAAACTGAACCAAATTGGATGTGGGACGGGGAACAGCTGCTACTCTCAACAGATAAGGATGACGATTCTCCAAGTTGTGACCACAGCGAGGTGGTGCAGATGGTGCCACATATTGTTCAGGCTGCCCCTCGTGTGCTTTTACCACAGCCCTTTATGAAATATGTCAAGCTACCCCTATATTTAATTAGTTATTTAAAATTTCTCTGTTTATAGTTGTTAATGTACGTGTGACTGTCCATGAGCACTAAATGCTAAACTAAAAATAAGTAACTATGGCATCGGGTACAAAGAAATTTCTGTTCTACATACTGAGCTGCAGAGGCCTAAATGCTGCTGTAAACATTCAGTGAGAGCAAATGTTTCATTTACTAACAGATTACAATGAACAACACAAATTTAATGCTGATTTCTCCTCCTTCCACACACTCCTCAAAACAGTATGTTTCAACTAAGAGATTTACAGAATAATCTCATAATCTGAGGCCATAATGGGACCAAAACAGTTTTCAAATTTTTAAACAAGATTCAATGTGTTAATCTGCGCCGTCCAGTTTTGTATTTTGCTTTGCAAGAGCTTTCCCAGCTTGTTTTTCCTCATAGGAAATAACATAAACGGAATATATGAACTGCACATTTCTTAGTACATCTACATCTACATACATACTCCACAAGGTGCCCTATAGTGCATGGCAGAGGGTACCTCATACCACTGCTCGTCATTCGTTTCCTACTGATAAGTAGTGTCTATTCTGTCAGACATGTACAACAGAACAGACACCACTGGTGGCACAGTTGCCATAAAGAAATTATATTATGAGAAATCAGAACTTCAACTACCTAAGGGTATTGAAAAGTGAAGGTTGAAAATTTTTGCTGGACTGGAACTCAAACCCACACTCTCTGCTGCTCTAGAGCATTTGCCTTCACTGCTTCAGCAATCCAGGTACACTGATCCAGATTCTCAACTTGTCACGTCCAAGTAGCATCTCCACCCATTAGCCCCACTGCTCATAGCAACCGCTAAGCTCCGTAGTGGTTTGGAAGATATGGTGCATCTGCACTGGAAGTACCTTGAGCCATCTGTTCTGTCAGACAGAATAGACACCACATATATATGAACAAGGATGGCTCTAGGTACTGTTAGTGCAAAATGCACTGTATCTTCCAAATGCTTGCGGGACTTTGCGACTGCTACGGGCAGCGGGGGCAATGGATGGGGGTGCTACTTACACACGATAGCTCGAGAATCTGGATCGGACAGGATGTATGTCTGAATGGCTGAGGCAGTTAAGGCAACCATTCTAGAGAAGCAGGGAATTCAGGTTCCAGTCCTGGTCTGGCACAAATTTTCAGCCTTCACTATTGATTTATTTCAATGCCTGTAGGTGGATTGGATGAAGTCCTGATTTCTCATATTGAAAGTTCCCGTCTCTGTTTTACTGGGAAATGAACTGAGGCAGAAACAATTGTGTATATGCCTCTGAATGAGCCTTAGTTTTTCTTATCTTTGTGGTCCTTATGCGAAATTTAGGCTGGCGGCAATAAAATCGTTCTGCAGTTAGCCTATCTGCTGGATGTCTAATAAATTTCTTATTTGTGTTTCACATAAAGAACACCATCTTACCTCCAGGGGTTCCCCATTTGAGTTCATGGAGCACCTCTGTGATACTCACCAGTTGATTAAATCTACCAGTAATGAGTCTAGCAGAATGCCTCCGAACTGCTTTGATGTCTTCCTTTAATGCAACCTGGCGGGAATCTCAAACACTTGAGCAGTACTCAAAACTGGGACACACCAGTGATGAGTTACAACCTCCCAGAATTCACCCAATACGCTGAAGTCACCCACTCACCTTTCCTTCTACCAACCAAAGTGAATGTTCAATTTCATATTACTTTGCAATGTTACATTTAAATATTTAATTGATGCGACTATGTCACACACCACTAATACTGTATTCCTGTTTTGTGCAACAATCTCTGAATGTTCTGAATTTTGTTATTAAATCCATCCTTAACCCATTTACTTGCCACATACTTCTGTAGAGTATTATTTACAATCAATTTACATTTTTCCATAAATACTCTATGTTTATCTCCACATCTATATGATTACTCTACAATTCACAGTTAAGTGCCTGGCATAGGCTTCAGTGAGCCACCTTTAAGCTATTTCTCTACTATTCTGCTCTTGAACAGCACATGGGAAAAATTAATGCTTATTCATTTCATTATTCAGGGTCAACTGCCGCTTTTCACACCATACAGATATTGTGTCTAAAACCTTGCAGTTGGTTTTGATCATTTGATGACTTTTACAAGACAATAAATGATAGCATCATCTGCAAACAATCTAATAGGGCAGCTCAAATTGTCTCCTAAATTGTTTACACACACTGAAAGAACAAAGAAACTGGAATAGGCATGCATATTCAAATACAGAGGTATGTAAACGGGCAGAATACAGCATTGAGGTCAGCAGTGCCTAGATAAGACATCAAGTGTCTGGTGCACTTGTTAGACTGATTGCTGCTGTCACAATGGTATGTTATCAAGATTTAAGTGAGTCTGAAGGTGGAATTATGGTCAGAACCCAAGTGACGGGACACAGCATCTCCGAGGTTGCGATGAAGTGGGGATTTTCCCGTACGTACATTTCACGAGTGTAACATGAACTTCGAGAATCCGGTAAAACATCCAATCTCTGACATCGCAAACGATCCTGCAAGAACAGGACCAACGATGACAGAATAGGATCATTCAATGTGACAGAAGTGCAACCCTTCTGTGAACTGCTGCAGATTTCAATGCTGGGCGATCAACAAGTGTCAGCAAGTGAAACATTCAACAAAACATCATTGTAATGGGCTTTCGGAGCTGAAGGCTCACTCATGTACTCTTGATGACTACACGGCACAAAACTTTACACCTCGTCTGGGCCCATCAACACTGACAATGGACTGTCAATTACTGGAAACATGTTGCCTGGTCAGACGAGTCTCATTTCAAATTGTATCAAGCAGATGGACGTGTACAGGTATGGAGACAACCTCATGAATCCATGGACCCTCCACGTCAGCAGGGGACTGTCCAAGCTGGTGGAAGCTCTGTAATGATGTGGGGCATGTGCAGTTGGAGTGATAAAGCAACCTGTCAGATCACCTACATCCATTCATGTCCACTGTGCATTCCGACAGACTTTAGCAACTCCAGCAGGACAAGGCAACACCCCACATGTCCAGAATTGCTACACAGTGACCCCAGGAACACACTTCTGAGTTTAAACACTTTCACTGGCCACTTAACTCCTCAGACATGAACATTATTGAGCATATCTGGAATGCCTCGCAACATGCTGTTCAGAGGGAATATCTACCCCTTCGTACTTTTACGGATTCATGGAGAGCTCTGCAGGACTCGTGGTGCCAATTCCCTCTGCCACTACTTCAGAAATCATTTGAGTCCATGGCAGGGCGTGTTGCGGCTCTTCTGCATGTTTGTGGGGCTCCTTCATGATATTAGGTAGGCATACCAGTTTATTTGGCTCTTCAGTGTAGATCAGTAACAGCAGAGGGCCTATAACTCAGCCCTTGGGGAATGCCAGATATTATTTCTGTTTTACTCAATGACTTTCCATCAATTACTACAAACTGTGGCTTTTCTGACAGGAAATCACAAATTAAGTCACATAAATGAGATGACAATCTGTAGGCACACACAATTTGATTAGAAGTCCCTTGTGAGGAACTGTGTCAAAATCCTCCAGTTAATCTAAAAATTTGGAATTACTTTGACATCCCCTTTTCTGAATCAATGTTCGCAATTTGTCATTAGATCTTTTTCTTCAAGGTAATTCATAATATTCTAACAAAGTATGTATTCCACAACCCCACTGCAAATCGATGATGGTGATATGGGTCCACAATTCAGCAAATTACTTTTATTTCCTTCTGTGAGTATTGGTGTGACCTGTTCAACTTTCAAGTCTTTAGGTAAGGATCTTTCAACTGGCAAGCAGTTGTATATGATTATTAGGTATGGAGCTACTGTTTTGGCATACTCGGAAATAAACTTAATTGGTATACAATGTGGACTGGAAAGACTTGCCTTTATTGCATGATTTAAGCTGCTCTGCAACACAGAGGATATACAGGGTGTCTCACCTGACTCTGCCCCCCTCAAATATCTCTGGAACAACAATAGATACTCAAAAATGATTTTCACCAGCATGAACGTACAGCAGGGGCTTAGGAAACCAAATACTACGTGAAATTTTAAAATGTAAACAAATACTATTTTCAACACAAACTTGTGTATTTTTTAAATGGACATCCCCTATTATTTCGTATGCAATCAATAGCGTGAAAATTCACAAAAATAATGGCGTTGGTTGCGTCGCAGTATGTCAATTACATCCTGAGAAATTGCAAAGCAAAGTTGACGCTTGAAATAATTGAAGTGCACAATGCGAAGGTATGCACAATCCACAAAATTAAACAAGTAACATGTCCAACACAAAGTTACATTTTTCAAATTGTCAATGTATGTTTATTCAAGCGAAATTACAACTAGAGCTACAATTAGAGATAACACACTTGAATTCACTTTGCTAAACACAATTACTAGTGCCCTGTCACCCACAGAAACCATATTGTTGTCCATTACATCCAGCATAGAAAATACACCCGCATCTTGACCAATGAAACTGTGTCATGTCAACATATGTTTGAAGTGCCCTCTGTTTGTATCAAAACACGTTTGCAGATGGGTAACGAGAGAGAGTTGCACAGATAGTAGAGTTTCTACAGATATTGCCACACATGCCGCAGTAGTACGACGTTGCATATCCTCTACTGTCATTGGGGCTTCTTGATACATACACTCTCACTGCGCCCCAGAGAAAGAAGTCTAATGGTGTCAAGTTGGGGGACTATGCTGGCGACTGCACAGTACCTCCCCGCCCCATCCACCTATTTGGAAATGTCACATCCAGAACATCTCTGGCAACTTTTGCATTGTGTGCACGACATCCATCATGTTGGAACCCCACTGATAGAAGAGTTTCCAATCCTAGGTCCTCCATGAGGAGTGCTAGTGTGTGTTGAAAAAATGATGCATTTCGCTGTCCATTCAATGTTCCACAGTAAAAATAGGAACCTACAATACAGTTAGCAATGATACCGCACCAAACATTGACACTCCACTATCATTGATGAGCAAACTTGGTGAATCCAGTGGGGATTTTGCACAGACTAGTAGTGCATGTTCTGCAGATTCACATTACCATGAATTGTAAATGAAGCTTAGGAACACTGGATTACCTTGCAACTGCTGATGTGCAAAAAAACAGAATGCAATGCGGGATTCAAATTCATTCCCATACAGTTCTTGGTGCAATGAGATATGGAATGGATGAAACCGACACTGATGCAAGATTCTGCACACACTACAGTGGCTTATTCCTACACCTCGTTGATTTTTTTGTACACCCACCTGAGGACTGTGCACTACAGCAGCCAGAACAGCAATTTCATTTCCATTGCCAGTCACTGGCGTTGTACATCGATGTTTTGTGAGAGCATAGCTTCCTGTTTCCGTGAGTGTCTTGCAGATGTTGCCAATGGTTCGATGTGATGGACACCATGATCTGCGTAGCGTTCAGCATACAGTCTTACAGCTGCAGTTGCATTTCTGTGACATTCACCGTAAATTAAAATAATATCTAGTTTTTCTTCATTACTGAAGGCCGGTATATCGATTAGATGACAGAAAATGTAACAAGCCACAAGAAAACATATTTTAATGTGGCAACATAAGTGAATCACGTTATAGTATGAGTGCAGCTCAGCAGATCAGATTAGGAGACATTTGTACACTGAAGGTAGAAGGTGCTGTGGTGATATTGGTATGTTTATGGCAGAGTAGAGGTGCCAGTGCAGGCAACCCCTGCTTTGAGCACACTACTGCACATTATTGTATGATTATATGATAGCGGAACAAACACTGGTAGCAGTTACTTCTGTAAAATATCTGGGAGTATGCGTACGGAACGATTTGAAGTGGAATGATCATATAAAATTAATTGTTGGTAAGGCGGGTACCAGGTTGAGATTCATTGGGAGAGTGCTTAGAAAATGTAGTCCATCAACAAAGGAGGTGGCTTACAAAACACTCGTTCGACCTATACTAGAGTATTGCTCATCAGTGTGGGATCCGTACCAGGTCGGGTTGACGGAGGAGATAGAGAAGATCCAAAGAAGAGCGGCGCGTTTCGTCACTGGGTTATTTGGTAACCGTGATAGCGTTACGGAGATGTTTAATAAACTCAAGTGGCAGACTCTGCAAGAGAGGCGCTCTGCATCGCGGTGTAGCTTGCTCGCCAGGTTTCGAGAGGGTGCGTTTCTGGATGAGGTATCGAATATATTGCTTCCCCCTACTTATACTTCCCGAGGAGATCACGAATGTAAAATTAGAGAGATTAGAGCGCGCACGGAGGCTTTCAGACAGTCGTTCTTCCCGCGAACCATACGCGACTGGAACAGGAAAGGGAGGTAATGACAGTGGCACGTAAAGTGCCCTCCGCCACACACCGTTGGGTGGCTTGCGGAGTATCAATGTAGATGTAGATGTAGATACATTACATCAGAAACTGTGATGCCGTTGCTATCCTTTACAAACCACATATTTCAGAACTTATGAGGTTTAGAAACATGAAACCAAGTGTGTTACCACTAATTGTACTTCTAGTTGTCATTTTGCAACAAACATTTTGCGCAGGACATCCATCATTCTGATATTGCATTATTTGACACATTATAAGAGGTGGACTGGTTCACGTAAGGTACAGATCAAGAAGGGGCTAAACTACTCCCTTTAGGAGTGCCATCAGTGAAATTTGGGCCAATGATGTGTTGTCATACAATACCACACCATACATTAACATTTTACTGACGTAATACGTCAATCACATCATGATTACCGGCAGTGTGACGTGCACACTTGAGTCTCAGGATGTGTGCTAGCTGTGCGCATCTTTTGTTTTGAGCTTCAACTTTGCTTCGCAATTTCTTGGGGTGTAATTGACGTACTGCAATGAAACCAATGCCATTATTTTTGCTATTTTTCATACTATTGATTGCATACGAAATAATAGAGGGTGTCCATTTAAAAATACACAAGTTTGTGTTGAAAACAGAATTTGTTTACATTTCAAAATTTCGTGGAGTATTTGGTTTCCTAAGCCCCTGCCATACGTTCATGCTGGTGAAACCCATTTTTGAATATCTATTGTTCTTCCAGAGATATTTGAGGTGGCAGAGTTAGGTGAGACACCCTGTAAACTTCACAAAATTAGTCATGTTGGCAGCTGTTCTTGAATCAAATTTGTATTCTTTTGTGAAGAAATTCTGAAAAAAAAAAACTGTATTAATAGCTTTGCCTCAGTGCTGCCATCACTGGTAACATTACCATTGCTATTGCACAGTGAAGGTACTGATTGCGTTTTGGTGTGCTACATAAATGGTATATACATCTAAGTTATTCATGTTGGTAGTGGTTCTTTATTTGAATTCTGAAGTATCTGCTTTGCCTTCTTTGATGAAGAAATTTTTGAAAATCTTGTTTAGTAAAGTAACTCTGCTTTAGTGATGTTGTCATTGGTAAGATTACCATTGCTATCGGGCAGTGGAGGCATCGAGTGTGTGTTGCCGCTACTGTACTTTATATATGACCATTATCTCTCTGTCTTTTTATCTGCCATCAATACTATTTCTTTGAATTTGAACGACATCTGGTCTATGGTTAGATAGACTGGAAGGAGTGGAGACTTTCTTTGGAAGGCATCAACCAAATTTTTATTTGTTTTTTTAAATATATATAATTTGCATTTATTTTTGGTGTATTTGTGTATTAAGGTATTCATTCTTGTTACAATAACCTTGTGGTCATTAATCCCTGTATCCGTGGTGATGCTCCCTATCTGCTCAGGATTATTTGTTGCTAAGATGTCTAGTATATTTTTGGAAGCATTTACACTTTAAGTGGGCTTCTGAACTCACTATTCAAATTAGTTTTCTGAGAAAGTATTCAGTATGATTTCAAATGACGTTTAATGCCTACCACCAACTTTGACATGTATTTTTGGCATCATATCCAGGATAGATTCAAGTCACCACCAACTGTAATTGTTTGAGTGTGGTATCTATTTGAAATGAGACAAGTTCTCTTTCAACTGTTCAGCAGATGTATCGTCTGAGCCAAGGGGGTTGGGTTGTGGGTCAGTAAAAAGAAACAATTATTAATTTAGTCCAGTTGTCAAGTATAACCTCTCACTCACTCACTCACTCTACTTCAATTTTACTACAAGGTGGACTACTTTCCACAGTAACAAATACTCTACCACAAACTGTACTTAATCTGTCCTCCTTGAACATTGGCAGGTGCATCATATTGGACCTATATTATGGCAAGTTATTGTCTAACAGGACACTAACACTTGCTTATCTGTTCCTTCCAGCATAAAAAAATTCTCCTAGCCTTCTTAATACATTCACACAGAAGGATCATATAGACAAACTGTTGTCTGAGCATTGTGCAGACTCCCATATGGGAAAAAAAAAAGAAAAATCCCTAGTGCTGACAAGCAACTGAAAGGGTTGAAACAAGCAAGCCACCAAATCCCGATCCGATGGAATCCCAATTCGGTTCTACAGAGTGTACTCTTCAGCATTGGTCCCATACCTGAGTTTCTCACAAATCTCTTGCTCACTGCAAAGTCCCAAATGGCTGGGGAAAAAGTGCAAATAACTCCTGTACTTAAGAATGGTAAAAGAACAAACCCACAAAGCTACAGACTAATATCTTTAATGTTGGTTTACCTCATAGTTCTTGAGCATATTCCCAGTTTCAATATAACAAATTTCCTCAACACAGAAAAGCTTCTGTACACAAATTAGCACAGATTTATAAAGCATCGCTCAAGCGAGGTTCAGATTGCTCTTTCCTCACATGATATCTCGCAAACCATGGATGAAGGGCAACAGGCAGATTCCATGTCCCTAGATATCCAGAAAGTGTTTGACACAGTGCCCCATTGCAGACTGCTCCAAGCTTACAGAAACAGGTTCTCTTGTATGTGCTTGCAGACTTCTTAAGTAATAGAACCCAGTATTTTTTCCTTGGTGGCCAGTGTTCACCTTAGTCAACAGTATCAGAAATATCCCAGGGAAGTGTGGTAGGACCATTCTTGTACTTGTAATGCATAAATGATCTGACAGATAGTATGAGGATACAAGATGACTTAGATAAAATTTGTATTAGGTGTGATGAATGGCAGCTTGCTGTAAATGTAGAAAAATCTAAGTTAATGCAGATGAATAGTGGAAACAATCCTGTAATACGTAAATGTAATTTAGCTGGTGTGCTGCTTAAAAGAGTAGTGGCAAACATTTAGGCATAAAGTTGCAAAGCAGTGTGAAATGCAATTAACATGTTAAGTTGGTACTAGAAAATGTGAATAGTTTATTTGGGGTAATTTTAAGAAAGTGTAGCTCACCTATAAAAGAGATCACATATAGAACACTAAAGGGAACCAGTAATGAGTACTGCTTGAGTGCCTTGGAACCACATCTGGTTAGATTAAAAGAAGACATTGAAGCAATTCAGAGGTATGCTACTGAACTTGTTGCCTTCAGGCTCGATCAACGTAGAAGTACTAAGGAGACACTTTATGAACTCAAATGGGAATTGCTGAACGATTCTAGCACTGCAAAAGTACATTTCTAATAACGACCTCTTGCACCATATGGTGGCTTCCAGAGTGTGTATGCAGATGTAAATTTAGCTAGCATGTGCAGCAGAAAGTGGGTTAATTAAACGTTGTAAAGATGAAAGTACTTACACATCATCTTCAATGATTTCAGCCGTATTTAATTTGCACTGAAAATGCATTCACTACTTCCATCAGCAGCAAATACACAGTTTCAACAGTTTGACAGTTACACTCTGAACGACAGTGCACTGAAGGCATACACAATAATTTGATATTTGAAGTGGCTTCAGCATATCTGTGATTTGGTTTTGTATGCATTTCAGATGATGCTATATACGTTGGCGAGCAATGAATGTACCCCTATCGTCCTTCCATTTCACTGTGAACATATCACCTTTATACCTATATAGCATATTGTCCCACCATTCCACAATTCTGTAGCAACTAAATCTGTAAGTGGTGTTTTTCTTTGTTTGTATACAATCCCCACAATATTAGCTCCATGTTGAGACAACAGCTTTAAGAATGAAAGATAGATTAAGGTTTAATGTCGATGTCGAGGTCATTAGAAGTGGAGCACAAGCTGTGATTGGGCAAGGAAATTGGCTGAGATCTTTGAAGGAAATCATCCTGGGATTCACCTTAATAAATTTAGGGAAATCACAGACAACATAAATCTGAATAAGAATTGACAGGAATTTGAACTGTCACCCTTTCAAATACGAGTTCAGTGTCTTACAACTTCACTACATCACTTGGCAACTGCTTGAAGGCATCAAGACCATAATAATGACAGGTTGTTGAGGGGCTACTTTCCAATATCTTTATCAAAATTCATTACATAACCATTGCATCCTTATGTGCTTAGTTATGCACATACACCTGAAAACTTATGCAACAGTGATATGGACACATTACTTAACCTACTGTAAAGTTTTTCTTATGAGTGATGTATGTCTGAATACGTGCCTGCCTGAGACTGCTGTAATAAGGACGCACTTTGAAGATTCGGCAAAATCCCCAAACACCACCTCACAGTACCTGCTTTTCTTTATCAACAAGAAGCAATATGAGGATATGTGTGTCAATAGCTTTTGAGAACTTAGGCCTGACTGTTACTTTTAACAACTGCTTGTTCGTATCACTTGTGATGAATATAGATCTGTCTCAGCTTTCAATTTTTCTAAGTCTTTATCAGTTTTTTTTATATTTATAGCCTTAGCACAATCCAAGACTGACGATGTGGAATCAATTTTCACATGAATTGTTCTTGAGATTGTCTTGATGGGTACAGATGTATGCTGCTCTCTAAATAGCATTCTGCAACTGAAGAAACAAATTGTACATACTGACATTCACCATTGTTTCCAGCCTTTCCTGACAAACACCTTTCATTCACTTTGTCTGTCAGACAGAGTCGTGCAGTTTGTGATACAATAGCGCTAACAAAGTCTAACAAAACTAATCAATTAAAAAATATACTTTTTTTCAGAAGCAATAACACTCATGTACTATTGACAAGCAGATGGCCACCAGTCTTCAAGCAGAACACTGCCCATATTACCCAAAACCTGTTCCACATTACAAATTTAGTTATTTTCAGATTGAATAAAATCATCATACCATTTAAAACAAGCCACAGCTCATAGTGTGTGCCACATCAAAGTTAAGAATGGAGATATGTTACTTCTCAAACCAACAGGGTAAAATGTCTGCTTTTACCATCCGTGAACACAAAATGTAACTAAGACTCTTGTTAGTGTCCAAGGCCATAAATCAATATTAGTAGAAGCCAACTACAGCAACACCTAGTGTTTACTGGCTTGGCTATTTTCAAATGATACATAGACCATAAGAGATTCAGCTTGTTGTTTGAGAATTTTAAAGCTGATATCCATTCATTCATGTCACCATGTTACCACCAAACCATTATAGCAGCAACCTAACAAAAAGTCACCACTACTTTGTCAACTTACTGCAAAACCATGGACAAGTTCTATCAGTGACTTAAAACTGTGTCATCAGTAACAGCTGCTACTTCAATGATGATGTCTTTAATACTTCTTGATAAAGAATGCACCATATCTGCTTGTTATGGTTTCATTTAATTTTTGTTGCCTTTTGAAATGTGGAAGCCATTTTTTACGCAGCCTGCATTTTTTGAATCTCCATTCCACAACAGTGCCTCTCGGCAATTTATGCACTCTTATCTCTGGCATTATAAACATTGTACCTCAGCCTACCAGGGTCACTGTAATTTTCATACAGAAGTTGCACAATGATTTACTTCTTCCTTCTCATTTTATTGAAATGACATTCACAGATACTTCATCCATTTAATTTTCCAACCTCCTTCATCTATATTACTAGAGTCTATATTTTTGTTTTTATTTTATTTTGCCAACATTCTTTTTTCGCTTTTGTTCTCTCTCTTTTCTTTATTTTCCTTTAACATCTATTTACTCTTTGCCATACGTAATTCTGTACTATACTATATCTAAGTTACCAACCCAGACAGAAGGTCCTATGCATTAATCAGATTTATTACAATTTTGTTCTTATGTTTTGCAAATTTTTATTACCTAATAATCAATCTTTTTGTAGCTTACCACTTTTTTTAAATTTCTCAATATATTAAAAACTAACTTACAAAACATCACCTTCATTTCAATGTTTACATTCAACTTACTTGGCAAACAATAATTTCTCTAATAAGAATCTTATTACACCAGTAAATCAAATAACTTTTTTGTTCTATGAAGTATAGTATATTTATTTGACTACAAACCAATTTCGTCATTCAAAAGTCCCAATTTTAACTGTGTTCCTAACTGTATGCAATCTATAATAAAGGAAATTCTCAAATAGAAATAACTATGACTTGTAGAGACATATAGAACCTAATTATGTACTGATAAATTCCATGTGTAACTACAGACCTAATAGGCCATAATATTTGTATCTATAATGAATTATACCTTTACTGCTTCATTTACGTCAACCCACTGTAGTGGTGGGACTTTGCGTTATAGAATTTAAATACTTCTAAGCCGCAATCTGTAAACCTGTTATTTTGAATTAGTTATAATCAAATTACCTTCCATCTGAAGCAACAGCTTCTGCACAACTAGCCTTTTTTTACTTGTACCATTTCCACTTTACCATTAGTCATTCTTCCACATTTCCATAGCAAAGATTAATATGCACTCTAAGTAAAGGATGCAGAAAAAGTCTACTAGAAACTGCATACCACATTTATGCTACTGTAGAGCAAGTAAGATTTTCTTCTGCGCATATTGCAGTGTAGAAAACTGTTGTAACAAAAACTGGGCAACACAAAACTACCACCACCACATATTGTATGTAACATATTGGCTACCTAGAAAGCACTCAGAACAATTTCATAAGTCTAATACTTCATGCTACTGCCTAATTAGGAACACTTAAACAAGCTATTGTCAACTTACCTTCAAGTTTAATTACTTCGGCTTTTAATTTGTTGTTCTGATTAGCATTCACCTGGGCAATTGTCTGGAGACACAAATAATTATTGTAGTACAGTAACTAATATAATTATGCTCGTAAGTGGTAATGAATGGTCACAACAACAAGCACTGCTAAACAATGGACAATCTATTAATTTTTATTATAATTGAAAATGTTGAGAAAGTTGAAATCAAACAATTACACAGGAATAGTTTTTGCAGAGTCAATGTATGAATCCTGAAGCTGAGGTAAGACTTGCTTTTCTAGTAGTAATCACAAAGGTTTGGTATTATTTACAGTAAAATTTGCCACTAAAACTAAAATTTGCGTATTTCATAAAGATTGTTTAAAAACAAAAGGCACATTAAGAGGTTACAGTAATATAGATCTCATACTATTCTCTCTCTCTCTCTCTCTCTCTCTCTCTCTCTCTCTCTCTCCTCTCTCTCTCTCTCTCTCTCTGTGTGTGTGTGTGTGTGTGTGTGTGTGTGTGTGTGTGTGTGTGTGTGAGAGAGAGAGAGAGAGAGAGAGAGAGAGAGAGGAGAGAGAGAGAGAGAGAGAGAGAGAAATCTTATGCACAAGAGAGACAAACATCCATGTAAACTGGAAACACTGTATCAAACTTTACACAATTTTTTATCATTTTGTGACATTTCCTGAACACCGTATCTGTGAGATTAAATAATCAGTGGTGTTGCAAAAAATACCCAGAATATTAAAAAGCACGTCTTCCATATTCTTACAGGCAACAATACAGGTCAAAACTAGAAAAGTCTTCCTACAAACATGTATCTGCAAACAAATACTTGAAGTATGGATCATTTTACTTGTGGTGAGAATAATCAGTATTCAGTGGTGTACCATGCTTTCCTGTTGATATTAATTGCTCATCTGTTATTGGCTGTATATGTCACTGTAGTTTTTCCTAAGACTGTGGCACAACTGTCAGGCATAGCATCAGGTTTACTTCAGTGTCAATGTGCAGGTAGGAATTGTGGGTAACAGATTATTAAGGTCATGCGTTTTACCACACAAGGTAACAGGTGCTGTATATCAGTACACTGTGAATTACCCATACTGTTGGAGAAAGTTACCCTTGCATAAACATAACTGATGTAGCTGAAGCACACAGACCTGAAAAATTCACATATGCAATACATGTGAATATAAATGCAAATTCTGCCTCACAGTATGAAAATGCTGATTTATCTAATAAATGTTATTTTGTATTGAACTGTACCCACATGAACTATTTTATTAAGGGTAGTTTGATATAGCATATAAATACCAAAAAGCAACTAATTTTCAGTTCCTACTATTGCACTATATATGGCCAATTCCAATTTGGAATGAGAATGCACAATCAGAAGATATCTGCAAAATAAAGAATGCATCAGTGCATGAATGAAATAACACATCAGTGGGCTTATAACTTAAAACTCTGGTGCCACATCAACTATAGGCAGTTGAAAGGTCTCTATAAGGTACTTGCCATGTATGGCAATGCAGAACTCAGCCATGGGACCATATATCTTAGAACAAAGAAACATGTATGTTTGTCTGCTAGCTAGAGTTAGTGTTATATGGACACACGAATGTGGCAGTTCTAGGTCGTGGCTATCTTGAACTATGGTTAAGTAAGATACGGGTAGAGGTCCGGCCAGAGCTCTCACATTTACAATGCTGTCAACCTCAGTAAGTAATTTCATGGTAGCTGTTACCAAATGCCTTGTGTACTAAGTTCTTTATTTATTTATTTATTTATTTTTATTTCGAAACTAAAGAAGACTAATCCTGATCCATCACAAGGTTCAAGTATAACTGACAATACCTGAAGGGATTGACCACCCCTATATGACCATGAGTCAGTTTTGTTTTCACAGAAACACACAATACAGGTGTAGGCTGGTTGCCCTTGTGAGACGGAGGCATGGCATGTTCTCCTGCAGGATCATACTCATCGAGTGGTCAAGGTAATTGTTTATGTTCATGGCCAAATGCTATGTTGTAGAGTGTCCACAATGGAGCAACCAGAAAACAAAACCGGTCAACTTATTTCAAACACGCTAAGGGTCTTCTTGTAAAGCACAGATAGAGAAGATAATTCTGCTCTCCTCCAATTTCACTTCTATTCAAACAATGCCTACAGCTCTCCAACACGCTAATCAGGATTTACACTGACAGATTCAAAATCAACTGTTCTGTAGATTGTGCAACGATGGAACTTGATGGGAAAAGGAAGATATGTTGAGAAACTCCTCAAACTGGAGAAGCGCTGTATTTACTGGTGAGAAAATGCTTCTGCCTCTCAACAGAAAGAATCATTTATTGAAATTAGAGCCAAAAGATGATGAAGAGCAAAGACTATTTTGGAAAAAAAATGGAGTTTTGCAAAAGTGAACGCTCCACTCAAAAAGTTCTTATTATAGATAATAAAAATTATTTCATATCCTTTTTTATTATATTACTTCACCTCCAAGTGAAGCACGATTAACTTTGTCTTCAGTCATGTAGAGCTTTTATATTTATTTGTCTAATCATCTAAAAATGAAAGAAATAAAATAAAACTGATTTTGACCAAAATGGATTCCAATTTCATCAAAAATATGTGCTAAATTTCAAGTTCCCGACTTATACACAACTAGACACCACCCCATTTTCTGTGCCTCATATAGCAGTACCCAACACATATGTTTAATGAGCAATGGAGTGTTAGAGATGGCTCATTATCATATTCTCTGCTTACAACTTTACTTAATTCCTTACACTTATGGCTGTTGTGATCTTCAGTCCAGAGACTGGTTTGAGGCAACTCTCCATGCTACTCTAACCTGTGCAAGCCTCCTCACCTCTGAATAATTACTGCAACTTACATCCTTATGAATCTGCATAGCGTATTCATCTCTTGGTCTCTCTCTACAATTTTTACCCTCCATGCTTCCCTCCAGTACTAAATTGGTGATCCCTTGGTGCATCAGAACATGTCCTACCAACCAATCCCTTCTTGTCAATTTGTGCCACAAGTTCCTCTTCTCTCCATTTTTATTCAGTACCACCTCATTCGTTACGTGATCTACCCATCTAATCTTGCGTATTCTTCTGTAGCACCACATTTCAAAAGCTTCTACTCTCTTCTTGTCTAAAGTGTTTATCATCGATGTTTCACTTCCATACATGCCTACACTCCATACAAATACTTTCAGAAAGATTTCCTGACACTTAACTCTATACTCTATGTTAACAAATTTCTCTTCATCAGAAATTCTTTCCTTGCCATAGCCACTCTACATTTTATATCCTCTCTACTCTGAACATCATCAGTTATTTTGCTCCCTGAAGAACAAAACTCATTTACTACTTTAAGTCTCTCGTTTCCTAATCTAATACCCTCAGCATCACCTGATTTAATTCAACTACAATCTATTATCCTCATTTCACTTTTGTTGATGTTCATCTTATATCCTCCTTTCAAGACACTGTCTATTCCACTCAGTTGCTCTTCCAGGCCCTTTGCTGTCTCTGACAGAATTACGTCATCGGCAAACTTCAAGTTTTTATTTCTTCCAACTCCAAATTTTTCTTTTGTTTCCTTTACTGCTTGCTCAGTATACAGATTGAATAACATCGTGGATAGGCTACAACTCTGTATCACTCCCTTCTCAACCACTGCTTCCCTTCCATGCCCCTTGACTCTCATAACTGCCATCCGGTTTCTGTACAAATTGTAAATAGCCTCTCACTCTCTGTATTTTATCCCTGCCACCTTCAGAAGCTGAAAGAGAGTATTCCAGTAAACCCTGTCAAAAGCTTTCTCTAAGTCTACAAATGCTAGAAACGTAGGTTAGCCTTTCCTTAATCTATTGTCTGAGAAGTTGTAGGATCAGTACTGCCTCGCATGTTCCAACATTTCTACAGAATCCAAACTGATCTTCCCTGAGATTGGCATCGATTTCTATTAGCCCTCTTCATTTTACCTACTTGATCCTCTGCTGCCTACACTATTCCATCTCTCAAAGCTACCCATTCTTCTAGAATGAAATTTTCACTCTACAGCAGAGTGTGCGTTGATAAGAAACTTCCTGGCATATTAAAACTGTGTGCCGGACTGAGACTCGAACTCGGGACCTTTGCCTTTCGCAGGCAAGTGCTCTACCAACTGAGCTACCCAAGCACGACTCACGCCCCGTCCTCACAGCTTTAATTCCGCCAGTACCTCGTCTCCTACCTTCCAAACTTCACAGAAGCTCTCCTGCGAACCTTGCAGAACTAGCACTCCTGAAAGAAAGGCTATTCTGGAGACATGGCTTAGCCACAGCGTGTGGGTTGTTTCTAGAATGAAATTGGTAGAGCACTTGCCCGCGAAAGGCAAAGGTCCCGAGTTCGAGTCTCGGTCCGGCACACAGTTTTAATCTGCCAGGAAGTTTCATATCAGCGCACACTCCGCTGTAGAGTGAAAATTTCATTCTAGAAACAACCCCCAGGCTGTGGCTAAGCCATGTCTCCGCAGGAGTGCTAGTTCTGCAAGGTTCGCAGGAGAGCTTCCGTAAAGTTTGGAAGGTAGGAGACGAGGTACTGGCGGAATTAAAGCTGTGAGGACGCGGCATGAGTCGTGCTTGGGTAGCTCAGTCAGTAGAGCACTTGCCCGTGAAAGGCAAAGGTCCCGGGTTCGAGTTTCGGTCCGGCACACAGTTTTAATGTGCCAGGAAGTTTCTACCTATTCTTGTTCTACTGTATTTCTTTGCCCTGTTCTTGTCAATCGTTCCCTAATATTCTCACTGAAACTGTGTATAACCTCTGGGTCTTTCAGTTTATCCAGGCCCCATCTCCTTCAATTCCCACCTTTTTGCAGTTTCTTCAGTTTCAATCTACAGTTCATAACCAATGAACTGTGGTCAGAATTCACATCAGCCCCTGGAAATGTCTTACAATTTAAAACCTGGTTCCTAAATCTCTGTCTTATCCTTATATAATCTATCTGAAACTTTCCAATGTTTCCAGGCCTCTTCCATGTATACAACATTCTTTCATGATTCTTAAACCAAATGTTAGCTATGATTAAGTTATGCTTTGTGCAAAATTTGAACAGCTGGCTTCCCCTTTCATTCCTTATCCCCAGTCCATATTCACCTACTACTTCTCCTTCCCTTCCTTGTCCTGCAATCACATTCAGGCCCCCATGACTACTAAATTTTCGTCTCCCTCAATTATTTGAATAATTTCTTTTATTGCATCATACATTTCTTCAATCTCTTCATCATCTGCAGAGCTAGTTGGCACATTAATTTTTACTACTGTGGTAGGTGTTTGCTTCGTGTCTATCTTGGCTATGGGGATATATAAAGGCATTAGGGTTTTCCACTCCCACTGACAATATTCACACTTTCACACTGTGCAGGAACACGTGGCTCACGCATGTGATGCAATCATAGAAGCCAAGCGTTTTTGCATGAGATCGTGATTCTTTGATGAGGGAGGAGGAGGACAGAGGAATGTGTAAGACTGAGTGGTAACCATATTGCAATGTCAACAGACAGATGTCTATCGTAGGCCAGAATGGCCCATATCTCAACAATTATTTGTTTCCAGACAAATGTTTAAGGAACTTTTTTCTAGTTTTGAGCAGTACCATCTCCTCTAAGAATATGACAACACATTTAAAAAAAATTGTATGTTAATGTATTTCTACTGCGAAATATATCTGATTTTTGCTTTACAATTCATTGCCAGCATCTCACTTTCCAGTACTCTTCTCTAAGGATTTGGGGAGGGGGGGGGGGGGGGAGAATGTCTAGTATAGTAACAGAAGTAACAGATAAACAAAATAAAAACCACTTAAAAACTAAAGACAATTTCAAACAGTAGCACCGAAAGAGCATACCTGAGAGTTATCATGAGGAGTTTTGTCAACTTGTTTCCTTAGAGCTGCTAAATTTTCTTCCAGTTGGTGAACGTTATCTAACAGTGAGTCTTCTTGAGTACGTGCATCTTCCAGTTTAACTAATGAAGAAAAAACAATTGATGTAAATGCAACTACAGGAGTTCAGTAAAACTTATAAATATTGTGTGTTATTCTAACTTCGATAACTTTATGCACATAGCAAATTATTCCATGTCACTGTTAAGGTTAAGTCTGTTCTCCTCTTCCTCCCATGTTATCTTCAAGGTTTAGGCCCATGGGCCTATTCCTTCTACCGACAGGTCTTCCTATTGGCTTATCCTCCAACAAAATCTTTGGGGGTTCTGTAACTGTCAATTTGTTAAATGTATTTCTCTGGTTTAGTTTGCTGTCTTGTATTCATCTACTAGTGACTTGCCGTGGATTCACACTGGTAGCATTAAGTATCTATGGCCAGATGACTAGTCTGGTGATCTGGTAATAAATTATAAGCACAAACCTTCCTCATTAATCAGTATATCTATTAATAAAAACATATCAAAATCACTACAGTACTTTCTGTGAGTAGCCGTCACATACCAGTAGGAAAAAATGTAGAAGGGGACTTAATTTATAATATGTATAGATATTGAAAATTTTGGATTCCTTCCATATACTTCTGTTTTTCATTCAGGAGTGTACAGTATGTCACAGATTTAAAAATCTCATTTCAGAAGCTTCTGATTTTCTGTCATCTGCTCTGTTAACAATCCTGTTCTTGCTACCATGTATTAACATGGGGACAGTCATCACCTTATACACTTTTATTTTTGACGATTTGTGGATACACCCCCCCCCCCTCTCCCTTTAACGTCTTAACGGTACCTCACAATCTCTGAAATTTTGATTATTTTCTCAATAATCTCCAGCCTCTCACAGTAAGGTACATTATACTGTATGTAATTGGAATGGCATACTTGTTCTATAAATTATTACTTTACACGTATTTTAGATCTGTAATTATGTTTCCACAGGAAACTTATCACACTGGTTGACTTGTATTAGTGAAGAAATCATTAATGGAGATGGTCAGAGAAAAATTAGAAGTTAAACGTAAGATGAAATAGATTTTACTGACAGTTTGATGACGTTTCGTTTGTGGGGCGCTTAACTGCGTGGTCATCAGCACCTGTATTAAGTCCCAATTTTTACACAGTCCATTTTCTTTTCACAATCCAATCTAGTCACTCTCACAAATGATGATGAGATGATGATGATGATGATGAAGACAACACAAGCACCCAGTCCTCGGGCAGAGAAAATCCCCAACCTGGCCAGGAATCGAACTTGGTTTACTGACAGTATTTCATGTAATGGAAAGTAAGAAATTTGTGGAAATTGATGAAAACTAGACAAGGTGTTGGCTCAATTTATAAGATATAATGCTACAAGATAGTCACTAGAGGTGCATTTGGTTTTGTAGACTACCAATACCATTAATCAAACATCTGTCGACACAAGAATACTAACTGGAGATAACAAAAATAAGTCAACTATGTAGACTTTTCCATGAGAAATGGTCTCAAAAATTATTAAATGCAATTGTTTAGTTAAAGTAGGGTAAATATTTACCAACTTTAAAAATGAGTGAAACATACACTAAACACCCTGAAAGCAATGACAGGATGTATTTTCAATAAGGAACTCCAAAACTATCTCAGTATTAGCAACAAAATCAACAGGATGTGACATGTGCACACCAATTTTAACCAATAATTGCAAAAAGACACATTAATATTTAGTTACCATTCTGACTACTACTACTGTATAATTTGTAGTTACCGTACTGAAGGAGGCTACTGACTGATCAAAGACTGTCGAAGTAAAAGACACTAAATGTTATGGTTGCAATTCAAAAAGGTCCTATACATTACATCAAGAATTCTGCTAAATACTTGTGAATCTAAAACTGTGAAAAAATCCAACTGTGAAACTTCAGTCCACCAGTTATTGTGTACACCATGTGCATGAGTATCATCTGGAGTGACACAGGAAGTGTGACAAGACCACTGGTATTTTCTATATTCATAAATGATCCGACGGACAGGATAGGCAGTACTCTGTGATCGTTTGCTGATGATGCTGTGATATATGGGAGTATATCATAGATGAATGTAGGATGATACAAGACAACTTGGATAAAATTTCTTGTTTGCGTGATGAACAGCAGCTGGCTCTAAATGTAGAAAAATATATGTTAATGTGGACGAGTAGGAAAAACAAACCTGTAATGTTCAGATACAGCATTAGTTGTGTACTGTTTCAGGGCAGTAACATTGTTTAAATATCTGGGCATAATTCTCCAAAGTGATATTAAATGGAACGAGCATGTGAGGGTTGTGGTAGGAAAGGTGAATGGTCAATGTCGGTTTATAGGAAGAATTTTAGGAAAGTGTGGTTCATCTGTAAAGGAGACAGTTGGAAGAGGGGGGGGGGGGGGTGTTGGGTTGTTAGGGGGAGGAGACCAGACAGCGAGGTCATCGGTCTCATCGGATTAGGGAAGGATGTCGACCATGCCCTTTCAAAGGAACCATCCCGGCAGACAGTTGGAAGACATCAAAACAATTCAGAGATGGGCTGCTAGATTTGTCACAGGTAGATTCAAACAACACATAAGTGTTATGGTCATGCTTTGGAAAGCAAATGGGAATCCCTGGAGGGAAGGCGATGTTCTTTTTGAGGAACAGCACTAGTAGGCGGAGGCATATAGTCAGGTCAGTTTTCTGTTGCCCTATCTGCAAGTGGAAGAGGAAAGAAAACTACTAGTAGTCTTACAGAGTACCTTCCGCGACACACCACACCGAAGCTTGCATAGTATGTATGCTGATGTAGATAACCCATGAATCCCTTGGAAACTTGCCCTTTGCTTTGCAATAATTTGTAAAATTGGTACAGTTAAGGCGTTTTCAACACCTGTGCACCTTATGCTTAATCGATGCCTGCTTGTGCTTGCCCCTTACACAAGTAGAGGTACGCTTGTATGTGCACGGCTCTTTGTGAACATGTGCACATGAATGATCCCATTTGCTTCTAATGAGAAGTAAATATGCTACTCCACTGAGCAAGATGCAGCTGCCTGTTAAGTGCGCCCACATGGCTGGCCAATGCCTCTTGCTGGCAATGTACAACTAGCAATGCTGCAGCATAAATGTGCTCACTACAGGCAGGCTGAGGACCCTTTAACACTTTTTACTTCAAGGAACAAAACACTTGCTAGATTCTTAAAATTTCTAATGAAAAGCTCAGGAATATGCAAGTAAGTTGCATTTTATTTATCTCGCAAAATGTGTAATCATAATGAAGAATTGTTAACACAATAATAAAACTTTATATTAAGAAAAAAAGTACCATCACCAGCTCAACATGCTTGTAAATTCCTTCAGTGTATATCATGAATACATATATTTTCTTCACTTGGGAAGCTTGTAGACTGAAGCATCACAAAGTGCTGAAACATCAGGAAGTTTTGTTGTTGGTTGGTTGGTTGGTTGGGGCGCCTAAGAGAGCAAAGGATGAAGTCATCAGTCCCTCAATCCACGAGTGGTGCATCCGGAAGCAGAGACATCCACTGAGAACATTTTCTGAGCTAGGCACAAGAATTCATAACAGTAAACGCAAGATGGATAAAGAAGGTATTGTACATCTTTGTACTGACAATAATAAAAGCAAGATAACAGGGTGAAAGAGGGATGAAAGAGCAGCCTGGTCACAGAGGTAGGGTCGGAGAGCCCAGAGAGACTTAGCAAACAGCAGGAGATGCCACTCCCCAAACATTCTGCCCCTGCTCCGGAGGCAGACTGAAAGCTTATAACCGAGAATAAAAAAACCACTTCCACAGAGGAAACGAAGAAATCATACAACCATCCCTGAAATATTCACTTATTATAGGTAATGAATCTGGAAGCCCCTAGTTAGTATGGGGCACCAAAAGGAGGGTGCATTCCATCAAGTTACGAGCTACTGTCTGTAAGTCTCTGGTTGGGTCTGTCTTCAAGTCTCCACAGCCAAAATGTGGGGGTTGCTCATTAAACAAATGAAAACTATGCATTAAGGTGGTATGAATGATGTGGAGACAATGTGAGACTTGCGTTTTCCTTCCAGCAGAAGCAGAAAGAAGAGTATCATGCTGCAGTGGTCTCACTGATTGGGCAGAGTTTATTTGATGGGGCAGTAGCCCACCAAATATAGTTCAATTTCCAAGTGAGCACAGATCTCGTGCACTCGCAAACCCTCACCAGGGATTGGCAAAGCAACTGAGGAACAAGTAAATGCTCCTCTAGCCAAACAGATGGCCAGTTCATTCCCCGGGATACCCACATGACTTGGCATCCAGAGGAAAACAGCTGAGCAGGCAGCATGAGGAAGGTCAGCGAGACGGTCCTGAATAGCGGAGACCAATGGGTGGCAAGAATAGTGTTGATCAATAGCCTGGAGACTGCCCACTGAGTCAGTATGTATTAAAACACGGCCAAGGAACACGTGTTTAATAAAATGGAGGGATCTGCTAACAATTGTCAGATCTGTACTATATAAATTACATGTTCCCTAAAGCGAATGGCAGTCTGTAATGGTAAGAGATGTAGAAGCATATCCCATTTGATCCACAGTTTTAGAGCCACTGATATAAAAGACGGTAGAATCCAGGAAATCTTGAAGAACTAGACATAACAGATGCCCAAAGATCACGGGGGGCAGCCGAGACTTTAGGAACCTTGAAGGGAATGATCCTAATCTGTGGCCTGATGGAGGGAGTGTGAGAAAGCATGGGGAGCACAGTATAGAGATGGGAGATGAACATCTTGGCAGAGGGAAGTGAAGCACATTCCAACTGGTAATCCCACCAAAGGGCAGGAACTGGGGGAACAGCATCCCTTATATGTAAAGAGAATGAGAGACAGGGGATGATAACTGAATTGTCTAATTGTGTTTGCATACGAGACCAATAGCTGGTTCCATCTAATCTTCAGCAAAGAGACTGTCTATGAGACTAGTCCAATAGACATCAGTGGTCAGCCACATCCCACAATAGTGGACTAGGTCTAACAGTTTCAAGGCTGATGGAGCCACAGAGCCATAAACCTGGCACCCATGGTCCAGCTGGGACAAAACCAAGGCCTGGCAAATACAGAAAAGAGTAGCATGATCCACAACTCAAGATGTGTGGGCAATGAGACAGTGTTAAGCATCCACATGCTGCTAGTCTTCAGTTGATGAATATGGGAAGTCATGTTAGCTCTTTACCAAAAAGAAAGCCCAAGAAATGGGACTGTATTACCAAATGCAGAAGTATCAACACGCAATGCAGGGCTGATCAGCCGCCTAATAAAGGTCACTAGCCCATTGATGGTGATGAAGAGAGTGACACTCAACACACAGTCCTGTGGGACGCAGTTCTTTTGGAAAAATGGGGAATTGAGTGAAGTGCTGACTATAGCCCAGAACAACTTGGGGGATAAAAACTGGTGAATAAAAATCGGTAGGGAGCCTCAAATGCCCTAGTCATGGAGGGTAAGTAAAATGTGATGACATCAAGAGGTGACAAGCCAAAAAAGACTGACAAGGTGTTGGCATTTAGAAAAAGTGTGTTGTACTGCTGTTTCCAACCTACGTTTATGTTCGGTTGTGGATCGTCCCTTCCGGAAACCACACTGATGGGTGACAAAAGGACCCGAGATTTATGACCCCAGCATAATCTGCAGCAACCATTATTTTAAGCAGCTGACGGAGAATGTTGATCAGGCTCATCAGCTGGCAACTGATGAGAGATGTGGGGATCTTGCCTGGCTTAAGGACTGGAATAACTATACTATCTCACCATTACGAGGGGAAGGCACCTTGAAGCCAGAGATGATTGAAGACCCTGAGGAGATGTAGCCTTTGGGGAATATATAGGTGTTGGCTCATTTGACTGTGAACTGAATTGGAGCCTGGGGCTGTGTCCGAGGATGACACAAGAGCTTGAAGTACTTCCCAGTCACTGAATGGTACATTATAGGTGGGGAGTGACACAGGGGTTGTCTTCAACTTGTCACTTCTGCAGCAGAAAGTGCTCTCTGAATCCAGCAATCATAGCGATTTTGCCTTTTCTGCTTGTGACTCCCTTTAAGAAGAAGCAGATGTTGGAGTGGTAAAGTTATGAGGAAAATAACAAACTAACTGCTCCTCCAAAAGAAGCCCTGTCTAACTAATGAGGCCTTAAATGCTAATGTTAATTTATGAGCTACCACTATTCCAGGATAGTGTGAGTAGACCTAAGATTGTTTTAAAGATTCTAATTTTTTAGTTGTTAATCCGACAGAATAGGAAACAAATACAAATTATTAGCATGAAGGCACTTAAAAGTGATAAGGTGGGTCTGCGAAGGATGTAATTTAAATCAGTACATGTATCAATGATCCTGAATAGCTACTGCAATGTCTTTGGTCCACTACAGCACTGGCTAATGGAGGGGGAGGGAGAGAGGGGGAGAGAGAGAGAGAGAGAGAGAGAGAGAGAGAGAGAGAGATAGAGAGAGAGATTGTCTAATGTGGTAGTCGGTCAGTCTGGCGGTGGTGGTGGTGGTGGTGGTGGTGGTGGCTAAGCCACAAGATTAGGGAAAGGAATTGTTAGATCAACAGCTGAAAAGGTGTCATGGGTGGCACTGAAGTGGGTGGGAAACCCATTATTGAGGAGGGACAGCACGTAGTATGTGAGAGGCTGGTGAATTACAGGGCCACTACTAGACGAAGTAATACTCCCCCAGAGAGGGTAGTGCATGTTGAAATCCACAAGCAGGAGAAAGGAAAGGGGGGGGGGGGGGGGTGGAAGTTGTTGGATCAATGTGGACAATTCAACATAAGTAAATGGCCTGCATGGAGGTAGGCACATGCTGCAAATGGTGAGGTGGTTTGCACCTGCACTGCTATTGCTTCCAATGACTTATGAAGGGGAATCCATTCCCTGACAATATCTATACAGAACAAAGTATACTGAGAGAGAACTTTATTTGCGGAGACAAGAGCGGTGAACTAGAGGTCCCTGCAGAGTGTCTCCAGTCATCCCTTCGGTGGCCTATCTATTTTTGGGCAATTACTAAACAGTCTGAACTGTTTGTTGTGAAACAGTTGGGTAACAAAGTATACTGAGGCAGGCATCTGACAGATTGTGACTGCATAGTTTGCTTAGAGTTGCTCAGTGGTGGGATACCAGCTTCCAACAAGACAAATATGCGATTCGTATGAAAGACTCCTTCTAGCAACAGCACATCACTGTGGTGGACAGGGTCTAATGAGCTCAGTACTGATGGTGCTGCTGATCTGTAAGTAACATATTCATAGTCCAGGCAGATCACATCAAAGCTTCATAGAGCAGCAGAAGGGTTGTGTGGGGTGATCCACAGGAGGTGTTGCTGAGAAATCTCAAGAGTATTAAGTATCCTCATGCAATCTGCCTTTGGCTGGTGTATGTGTGGTAAGCATTTTAACTTACTGTCAAATAAAAGGCTTAAAAACTGGAAATTTTCAACGACTTCAAGAAACTGGTTACTTAGATACAGTTCTGGGTCTGGTTGTGAACTCCTCAGCTGATTAACGCACAAACATAATGTTTCCATGGGAGAAAATCGATACGCATGATTCAGGGTCCAGTTTTGTACTTTCTGTGTGGTGCCCTGAAGTTGGCACTCTGTGGTGAACAACAATGTAGAGCTGTAGTACAGTGGGAGGTCATCTACATACAGTGATGGGTGGAGTGCTGGTCCTGTGGCTGTCTCAATACCATTGTCAATATCAGTCCCTGAGGAACTCCATTTTTCCTACACCTATTGGTTGCTGAGGGTTGAACCTACCCAGACTTGGAACAGCGAGAGGGGTATGAAGTTCTGCATAAAAATTGGTAATCTGTGTAAAAACTGGTAAGCGACACTGGAAATCCTAGTCAAGCAGTTTAGATTAGGATGTGATGGTGTCAGGTGATATATGCCTTCTGCGGATCAAAAAACACGACCATCCAAAGTAAGAGGCGGCCTGGGTTTGAATCCTGATCCAGCACAAATTTTCAACATTCATCAATGTTTTAAATCAATACCAGCTCACAGCCAATGTCTAATTCCTTTGTCTCTCAATCTTCCTTGTTTACATGACTACAATTTTATTAAACTTTAATCCATCAAACATTGTTGAACACTTCTCCAACATCTACAGAATCCAACAACAGTCCTCTGTTTTCTTAGAGCCACTTTGCAAGTAGGAACTTTCAGGTATGTACGACTTTTCCTGTACCTATCAGCACATCATATTACAAATAATATTTGGTTTCTCTGCTTTTTTCCTGTTCAGTTTCTGTAGCTTTAAGACACCACTACATGTCTGACAATGTCTCCCGGGAAAGGATACACAGGTGTAATGACTGAGTACAAATAGTTCTGTTTTTCTCCTTCAACACTGTTCACCAGTACAATACAGCCACATGACCATATTCTCTTTGGAAGCTTCATGATGATTATTGAATAACAGTCCTGTAATGACTAGTAGGTCACAATCAAAAGTTGATATTTATCAATATACAGTATAACTCCACTTTTACATTCCTGGAATTAACATTTTCCCGCCGTTTACAACATTTGTTATCGCTCCCATCAAATTTTTCTATGTCCACAAGGTTAATTCACACCTGATTTTGCATCAACATATTTATAGTTTTCCTGCGATTTACCCTCTATGAAAAAATGTTCGCGGAAAAAAACTGATGTAAAATGATGTTGGCATGATGTTGGCCATGAAGAAGTGTTTACAAACATTATGTGGTTTAAGTTTCTGACACCAGGGTGCTCTACTTAGTGGATTTAAAGCAGTAAATGTGTAAAAGTTGGAACAATTCGTGCTGTACCTCCAGTCACTGACAAACTCTACTCTGCATGGTCGCTGATATGAGTAACTAAATTCGTAAGAATATTTGTATCATGACCAATCACAACGATTTCCGAACTGTCTCTACAGCGCATGTACAGTTTTGTGATTTTTGTAATCGTCGTCACAACTCCGTGGAACCATATTTACTGTTTTTCGTCTTTTGGCCACTTGTTGCGCTAGTTGACACCGTCATTCAGTTTGTGTTGCTCAAATGGTTTTGGTTTAAACACAGTACAAATTATGTATATTCTCATGCTGAGCAAAACAGGTTTCAAGGATTTATTCTTGTTGGTAAGTGCAATATTTATGTATGTATTTTTTTGTGATGTTACACAAAAAACAATATGAGGTATAGTTCGCATGTGTGTAGTTTTATACATAACTTAGGAATCACATTACCGAATAACCTCAAAAGACGACTACAGTTCAAGAGATGCAGAACAACACATGTGCAAACAGCACATAAAATACACTCCTGGAAATTGAAATAAGAACACCATGAATTCATTGTCCCTGGAAGGGGAAACTTTATTGACACATTCCTGGGGTCAGATACATCACATGATCACACTGACAGAACCACAGGCACATAGACACAGGCAACAGAGCATTCACAATGTCGGCACTAGTACAGTGTATATCCACCTTTCGCACCAATGCAGGCTGCTATTCTCCCATGGAGACGATCGTAGAGATGCTGGATGTAGTCCTGTGGAACGGCTTGCCATGCCATTTCCACCTGGCGCCTCAGTTGGACCAGCGTTCGTGCTGGACGTGCAGACCGCGTGAGACGACGCTTCATCCAGTCCCAAACATGCTCAATGGGGGACAGATCCGGAGATCTTGCTGGCCAGGGTAGTTGACTTACACCTTCTAGAGCACGTTGGGTGGCACAGGATACATGCGGACGTGCATTGTCCTGTTGGAACAGCAAGTTCTCTTGCCGGTCTAGGAATGGTAGAACGATGGGTTCGATGACGGTTTGGATGTACCGTGCACTATTCAGTGTCCCCTCGACGATCACCAGTGGTGTACGGCCAGTGTAGGAGATCGCTCCCCACACCATGATGCCGGGTGTTGGCCCTGTGTGCCTCGCTCGTATGCAGTCCTGATCGTGGCGCTCACCTACACGGCGCCAAACACGCATACGACCATCATTGGCAGCAAGGCAGAAGCGACTCTCATCGCTGAAGACGACACGTCTCCATTCGTCCCTCCATTCACGCCTGTCGCGACACCACTGGAGGCGGGCTGCACGATGTTGGGGTGTGAGCGGAAGACGGCCTAACGGTGTGCGGGACCGTAGCCCAGCTTCATGGAGACGGTTGCGAATGGTCCTCGCCGATACCCCAGGAGCAACAGTGTCCCTAATTTGCTGGGAAGTGGCGGTGCAGTCCCCTACGGCACTGCGTAGGATCCTACGGTCTTGGCGTGCATCCGTGCGTCGCTGCGGTCCGGTCCCAGGTCGACGGGCACGTGCACCTTCCGCCGACCACTGGCGACAACATCGATGTACTGTGGAGACCTCACACCCCACGTGTTGAGCAATTCGGCGGTACGTCCACCCGGCCTCCCGCATGCCCACTATACGCCCTCGCTCAAAGTCCGTCAACTGCACATACAGTTCACGTCCACGCTGTCGCGGCATGCTACCAGTGTTAAAGACTGCGATGGAGCTCCATATGCCACGGCAAACTGGCTGACACTGACGGCGGCGGTGCACAAATGCTGCGCAGCTAGCGCCATTCGACGGCCAACACCGCGGTTCCTGGTGTGTCCGCTGTGCCGTGCGTGTGATCATTGCTTGTACAGCCCTCTCGCAGTGTCCGGAGCAAGTATGGTGGGTCTGACACACCGGTGTCAATGTGTTCTTTTTTCCATTTCCAGGAGTGTACTTACATAAATATTTGCATTAGATATTGAGAAAATGTTTTTGAAATGCACTGTGCTAAGCATGATAAAATATGTAACTGATGTAGTGTTTCGTTATTTAAATAATGAATGACAGCTGCAGGCATTCCAAAAACATTGATGATGTATGAAATTGAGTCAAACAAGTTCTGCTTCCCAATTATCAGTTGCCATTATATCAGCGGTTTTTCTTAGATGATAAACCATTATTAGATAATAAACAAGTCCCTGGCATGAGAATTTTGATGCACATACAGAAAGTGCAAAAATGCAAGGTGGCATCCTATACGTAAATTTTACAGTTTAAAACATTATTTCTCACATTTTACATTTACTCGTATTTTACACTTTTTTTTTTCTTTTTCTTTTTGAAATCCCCTGGAAAGGGTAAAAGTGGGGTTTCACTGTATGCCTTTGTGATACCTTAAGAAATGCACTGCAATTTAGCCTACCCAGTAATCATTCATACAATACAACCATATGGTTTGCAATTATGTCTTTTGGTTCAATTTTATGGATAACTTTATGATTTATCTTATTTGCACATAAATCAGTAACCAGACAGAAAGTGAATTATTGATTTTGGACAGTGTGAATTACAACTGTCTTACAGTACTATTTTCATTTTTGCAAAATGCGATCTGCCAACTTTGGGATCAACTAAGATTCTGCTTCTATCAGGAGGGTCAATACTGCTTACTGATTAGTTTACAAACTCCAGCCACATCAGCCCACTAATTTTCAAGAAAAACAAATTCCTTGACAATTCAAAGAGGCTTCAGTGAGAGAAAAATTGAAATTTTTCACTGTCAGCAAGGTTTCCATGTATAAGGGTTTAATATAATGCAAACAACATAATTATTAAAGACAGACATCAATCCTGAATCTACTTACTATGACACACAATGTCTGGTGACAAAAAAAAAAATAAAAAATAAAAAATGATGCACTGCTTATAGAAGAAGGAAAAGTTAACTGTCAATCTGATCAGTTTGATTCGCGTGTGCCTCTTATCAAAATACTTCCAAATGAATACAAGGAGCAGTAAAAATACATTTCCTAATAATAAATATAACTGGAGACAAACTGAGTAGAGATGATAAGAAGTGCAACTCACCATACAGCTGGCGCACTTCAGCATGACTTTCTTGTAAAGCATCTTCTGTCTTTTGTAGCTGAAATTTTATATTATCTGCTGCATCTTTCAAATAATCTTGTGTCTGTCGATCAGGAACTATCTTTTCTAAAATCAGGTCTACCTGCGTACCTAAAAAGAGCCATTTCATAAGACAACTGTACCAAATCCTACATTTCCTAGCTATTCTGATAATTAAACAATACAAATACAGCAACCAAATACGAAAAATTGAATAATTTACAGTCAATGGTAGTTATACGTATACTATATGGTTTTTACATTAATGGAAAGTATGGGCACATTATCAGCTTCAGCACTTCTGAACTGCGAAACAGTCATCAGAACTATGTACTGACTTCTAAGATCAGAGCCCGACTGGCAATGATGGTCTATGTTACGGATGATAGAAAGGGAAGCAGAGTGATGGAAGAGAGTAGGAAACGAGATGAGGAGTAGGAGAAATTGACAGGAATTCAGTGACAGCTCCAGTAACTAACTGAATGCATAGGTAAATCCACACACATAGGTGAGTGAAGGGATTTAACTGAATGCAGGGGGAAATCCACATACATAGGCGAATAAAAGGATCTCATATTTGAGTGGTGTTGGGGCTGCAGTTCCACCCACAGGTAGGGAATGATCTCAATTTTGGAGATAGGATTGAATTATTTTGTACTAATGACAGGATGTTTGACGGCAGCAGGAATAGCCCAAGATCTGTGTATTTACATAGACTGTTCTATGACATCAGTAACAGCAGTTGCAGAACATGTGTTGTTTTGGATACATTACAGTGCTTTTCATTAGTAAAACTAAAGCTGCTGGGAAAGTTAAAAGTCTGCTGCAGAGTGGCTAAAAGTGGGCAGTCCAGCAAGAGGTGGACGACTGTCATTCGGGAGCCACAGCGACACTGAGGTGAGTCCTCGCGACGGAGTAGGTAACAATGCGTTAGCCACGCATGGCCAATGCGGAGCTGGCAGAGGACAACTGATTCCCTGCCCGAGGCCTGCATGGAAGACTTCCACACATTCATATTCTCCTTAATGACATGCAGTTTGTTGTGCGTGATGTTATGCCATTCTGTCTCCCAAAGCTGGAAAACCCTGCGGTTCAAGACAGAACACAGGCCAGCTTCAGAGTTGCCTATCTTCAGAAGCGGTTTCTGTATTGCCTGTTTGGCCAGCCTGTCAGCAAGTTTGTTGCTGGGGATTCCAATGTGTCCTGGGGTCCACACAAACACCATGGAACAGCAGGACTGTTCCAGGGCATAGATGGACTCCTGAATGGACGCTAGCCGAGGGTGGTGAGGGTAGCACTGGTCGATAGCTTGTAAGCTGCTCAATGAGTCAGTACACAGGAGAAATGACTCGCCAGGGCATGAGCGGATGTACTCAAGAGCACGAGGTATGGCCGTCAGCTCTGCAGTGAAAACACTGCAGCCAACTGGCAAGGAGTGCTGCTCAGCATGTCCTCCATGAACATATGTGAAGCCTACGTGACCATCAGCCATTGAGCCGTTGGTGTAATCCACTTCAGAGCCCCGGAACAAGTCAAGAATCGAGAGGAAGTGACAGCGGAGAGTGGCGGGATTAACGGAGTCCTTAGGGCCATGCAAAAGGTCGAGACGAAAATGCGGCCGAGGTGTACACCATGAAGGCGTATGTGAATGGAGCACAAGTAGAGGTGGTAAAGGGAAGGACTCCAGTTCCGAGAGAAGGGACTGCACGTGAACCACAATCATTAGCCCCGATCTGGGCTACCAGTGCGGGAGATGGACTGTCGCGGGCGGGAAAAGGAGACGGTAACTCAGATGCTCAGTGGAACTATGAATGTGCAATGCATAACTGGTGAGCAGTTGCACACATCTGATCTGCACAGTGGAGGGACAGCAGCCTCCACCAGTACGCTGGTCACCGGACTCGTCCTAAAAGCTCCTCTCGCTAATCGAACCCCACAGTGGTGCACAGGGTCGAGTAAATGCAATGCTGAAGGCACTGCCGAACCGTAAACCACATTCCTATAGTCAATTCGGGACTGGGCAAGGGATCTGTAGAGCTGCAGCAGCATACAGCGATCTGCACCCCAATTGGTGTTGCTCAGGCAACCAAGGGCATTGAGGAGCTGCCAGCACTTCTGCTTAAGCTGACGAAAATGAGAGAGCCAAGTCAATTGAGTGTCAAAAACCAGTCGTAGGAACTGATATGTCTCCACTACAGTGAGTGGTTGGTTGGTTGGTTGGGGTTGAAGGGACCAAACAGCAAGGTCATCAGTCCCTTGTTTCAAATGTGGTCCATTCCGATAGTGTGATACCTAGAAAAGTCAGAACGATAAAAGGGAAAAGGCTAAAAAATGTAAAAGGGCAGTCATGTTGTCAATGGTAAAAACAAAATGAGAGAACTCGGCAAGAGAGAGAACCCAATGCTATGATGGAGGCAGGAAACATCCCACCTTTGAAGCAGCAGAGGCAAGACCACCTGCGACTTAAAAGGTGCAACTGCTAGAACGTAGAAGTGCGTATGGGAAAAGGAGACTAAGCAATCCTACAAAAGAATATAAACAGAGTAAAAGGGGAGAAAAGAGGATCGCGGTCAGGGAGGGGAGTCGGTAATCTCGAAACACAGCTTACAGTGGGAGATACCCTAACACTCACCGCCCTGCCCCAACACCAGAGGGAGATTAAAAACCTTAAAACTGAGAATAAAAACCACTTTCCCGGAGGAAACCAAGAACCAGGTCGACCATCCGGGAATCACCAGCCAACATCAAAGGTAAAGTGCAGGGGAGCCTGTACTTACCACGCAGAGCCAAAAGACGGGGGCATTCAACCAAAATGTGGGTTACTGACTGGAAGGCTCCACAACAACAAAGTGGGGGTGGCTCATCACGCAAAAGAAAACCATGGTTCAGCCTGGTATGGCCAATGCGGAGATGACACAGTGTGGTTGAATCCTTTCAGGAGAGCTGAAAGGAAGAACGCCATGGTCCTGGTGTCACCTTAATCGCACAAAGTTTATTAGACAGGGAAGTAGCCTCCCAAGAGTTGGCCCATGATTGTGCGAAGTGGGATTTGATGTGAAGCCGTAAATCCGCTGCAGGAGAGGTTACAGAAAACGGGCGTAAGTGACTGCTCCCCCAGCCAAACGATCAGCGAGCTCATTACCCAGGATACCCACATGGCCAGGGACTCAAAGGAAGTCAACGGAACAAGCAGCACAGTGAATATCAGCGAGATGGTCATGGATGGCAGAGACCAAGGGACGGCGCGAAAAACTCCGGTCAATAGCCAGAAGGCCACTCACTGAGTCTGTACATAACAAAACGTGGTTGTGTTGGGACTGTTTAATAAAGGTAAGGGCCTGGAAAATTGCCATCAATTCCGCAGTATACACCCCACATGTAGGTGGCAGCAGATGATTTTCCGTTCCAACAGAAGACGTGAAGGCATATCCTACATGAACAGCAGATTTAGAGCCATCAGTGTAAAAAACAACAGCATCCCGAAACTCCCACAAAATTCGGCAGAAAAAGGAACAGAACACCATCAGGGGGATGGAATCTTTCGGACCTCGGCGAAGTTCCATCCGAATTCGAGGCCGAGGAACTAACTGGGGGGGAAGGGGGGGGGGGATGGAAGGGAGGGAGCGAGGAAGACAGGACAAAGAAGGAAGCTGAAAATCACAGCAAAGAGACGCAAGATGGAGCCCAACTGGTAAACCCGCCCGAGGGCGGGAATCAAGTGGGCGACGTCCATGGTCTTGGAACAGGAGAGAATAGGAAGGATGAGTGGAAGAGGAACGGATAGCGAGTGCATAAGACACCAGAAGCTGGGACCGCCGAACAGAAAGGGGGGGGGGGGGATCCAAGCTTCAACCAGGAGACTATCAACAGGGCTAGTAGGGAAGGCACCAGTGGCCAAACGGATGCCACGATGGTGGACTGGATCCAGCATGTGCAGTCTAGAAGGAGCAGCCGAACCATAAACTTGACAGCCATAAACTTGACAACCATAGTCCAAGTGAGACAGAACTAGAGCACGATAAAGAGGGAGCGGTCCGCAACCCAAGAGGAGTGGGCAAGGAAGCGAAGGACATTGAGTTTACGGAAACATCCTACCTCCACAAGTCTGATATGGGTTAGCCAAGTGAGCTGGTTGTCAAAAAGAAGACCTAGGAAACGAACCTGTGGGACCACAGGTAATCGTTGTGCATTGAGATAGAGCTCTGGATCAGGGTGGATCGTAGTATGGCGACAGAAGGGGACCACCCGCGATTTTAAAAGAGAGAATTGAAACCCGTGTGAGAGGGTCCATGCAGAGGCATGCCGTATAGCTCCCTGGAGCTGCCGTTCTGCGGAGGCCATCGAAGAGGAACTAACTCAAATGCAGAAATCATCCACATACAGGGCAGGGGCGACCAAAGGACCAATAGAAGTCACAAGTCCATCAACAGCAATGAGGAAAAGAAGTACACTCAAGACAGAACCCTGTGGGATGCCCGTCTCCTGGGTCTGTGGAGAACTAAAAACAGTACCAACCTGAACCCTGAATGACTGATGGAACAGGAACTGGCGGATAAAAATCGGGAGTGGGCCCTGAAGACCCCACTGATGAAGTGTAAGTAAGATGCGATGGCGCCAGGCCGTGTCATAGGCCTGGCGTAGGTCAAAAAAATACTGCAACCAAATGGCGGCGCTGGGAAAAAGCCTGCCGAATTGCGGATTCCAAGCGAAGTAAATGATCAATCAGAAATCGTCCCTCTCGGAAGCCACACTGGTAAGGGGATAATAGATCCCGAGATTTGAGGATCCAATTGAGCCGACGAGCTACCATCCAGTCAAGCAACTTGCAAACAACATTTGTCAGACTAATTGGCCAATAGCTGTCAACAAATAGGAGGTTCTTACCAGGCTTAAGGACAGGAACCACGATGCTATCCCTCCACTGAGAAGGGAAGTCACCCTGCAGCCAGATATGGTTAAACACCCGGAGATGTTGCCGTTGTGGAGCACTGAGATGTCGAAGCAGTTGGTTATGAATGGAGTCTGGGCCAGGGGCTGTATCATGAAAAGAAGAAAGTGCGGAAAGAAATTTCCATTCAGTAAAAGGTTTGTTGTAAGATTCTGACTGACAAGGGGTAAAACATAAGGCGGAAGCTTCGGACCGCTGTTTCTGGCGAAGGAAAGCAGCTGGATAGGAGGCTGATGCTGATGCCATTGCAAAATGGGTCGCAAGATGTTCCGCAAGAACTAACAAGTCCGTACAAAGGCCGTCTGGGAGGTGAAGGCCTGGGAGGGTAGACTGCCGATGGCAACCTTGGAGAGAGCGAAGTGTAGCCCATACCCGTGACATAGGGACAGTAGAACCGAGGGAAGAAACAAATCGTTCCCAACATATCCATTTGCTCTGTTTGATTAAATAACAGGCTTTATCGCGAAGGCATTTAAAGGTAATAAGGCTGGCAACGAATGGGTGCCTCTTAAGGTGTTGCAAAGCTCGACGGCATCACGGATGGCAATGGCAATGGCCGTACTCCACCGCGGGACTTGCCGGCGACGAAATGGTCCAGATGAGCGCGGGACAGCAAGGCTAGCAGCGCAAACAATCGCGTCAGACACGTCACGTAGGACGTCATCAATACAACCCAACAAAGAGGGAGAAAACACGATCTGTGCAGTGTATAGAGGCCAATCGGCGCGTTGGAAAGACCAATGAGGCAACCTGTCCATCGGGGAGCGGGAAGGGAGAGACAGAATCAATGGGAAATGGTCACTATCACAAAGGTCGTCGTGTGGCGGCCAGTGTAATGAAGGGAGGAGAGAGGGAGAAGAAAAAGAAAGATCAATGGCAAAAAAGGTACGATGACCGGCACTGAAATGAGTAGGGTAGCCATCATTAAGAAGGCACAAGTCGTGGTCTGTAATAAACTGATCTAAGAGAAGACCTTGTCTGGATGGAAATGCACTGCCCCACAAGGGATGATGAGCATTAAAATCCCCAAGGAGGAGGAAGGGAGGAGGAAGCTGCTGAAGAAGGGCAGGTAAGGCAGCAGGTGTAAGAGTCCTGTCAGGAGGGAGATAAAGATTGCAAACTGTGACCTCAGAGTCCAGGTGGACCCTAACAGCACCGCTTCCAATGTAGTTTGAAGAGGAATCCATGTGCTAGCAATGTCTGTACGGATCAACGTACAAACGCCACCAGAAGCCCGCAGGGTCCAACCCGATTTTGACAGAAAACACGGAACCCACGGAGGGTCGATGAGTGGGCATCAGTAAAATGAGATTCCGGTAGAACCACAAAAGCTGCAGAATAAGACGAAATAAGGGATTTCAATTCCGGAAGGTGACTGTAGTATCCATTACAGTTCCATTGGATAACCACAGAACGATGATTTAAATGGGGTCTGAACAGGCTAAGGCCAATCATACCACCGGGTCACCACCAGTCACAGACAAGGAGGGTGCGACATCCATGAACGACAGGTCAGAATCTGGTTGTAAAGCCTGGGATGGGACCTCTGGTGACACCAGAGGCTCTTTGTCCCGGGACTTATGTTTCTTCTTTTCAGGTTGAGATTGAGCAGGGCTGTGTGGCATAAAGGAGCCAGCTGCAGCAAGATCGGGAACAGAAAGAGATCGGGCGACCTGGGGGCCGACAGCCCGAGGACGTCGCGTGGCAGCACGCCTTTGGCTTGGAAGGTGCCAGGAAGGGGCATCCAGGGAGGGGCTCCCTTGACCGGCAGATGCCGAAGGAGTGGGACACTTCTCTGGCTGGGGAGGGGGACAGCGCCCAGAGGAGAAGGTGTTGGAGCCGCAGGGGAGGGGGGAGGAGAGGGGTCCGGGATTGTGGTAAGGAAGGGGGAAGAAGGGGTGAAGATGTAACTAAAGCATAACTAGACGTCATGGACACAGGGTGAAGACGTGTATACTTCTTACGAGCCTCTTTGTAGGTTAAACGATCAAGGGACTTATACTCTTGTATCTTCTTTTCCTTATTATATACTGGGCAATCTGGTGAACATGGAGAACGATTGCCATGGCAACTAACATAAACAGGAGGGGAACACAGGGACTCCCCTCATGGAGTGGACGTCTACAGTCATCACAGAGAGGGGCATGCGAACAGCGGGAAGACGTGTCCAAAATGCAAGCACTTAAAACAGCTCATAGGAGGTGGGATGTATGGCTTCACATCACATCGATAAACCATAATCTTTACTTTCTCAGGGAGGGTACCCCCTTCAAAGGTCAGGATAAAGGCACCAGAATCAATGCGATTGTCCTTAGGACCCTTCTAAACACGCTGAACAAAGTGAACACCCCGCCATCCGAGATTGTCCCAAAGTTACTCATCAGTTTGAAGGATGAGGTCCCTGTGAAAAATCACACCTTGAACCATATTTAGAGACTGGTGGGGGGTAATGGACACAGGAATTGTGCCAAGATGGGTACAGGTACGAATGGCTGCAGACTGGTTAGCTGAAGCAGTTTTGATTAGCAATGAACCCGACCGCATCTTGCTCAGGGAGTCCACTTCGCCAAATTTGGCTTGAATGTGTTCCACAAAGAATAAAGGTTTGGTATTGGTGAAAGTATCCCCATCAGCCCTCGTGCAAACCAGATAGCGGGGGAAAGGCTTTGTCCCTAGCCGACAGGCCTGACCCTCTTCCCAGGGGGTAGCCTCGGAAGGGAAGGCCGAAGGGGCAGGAGAAGCAGCACTAGAAGAATCAGTTCCAAGCAGAGAGACGGCCGCAGAAGAACGGCCAGAGTTCTGGACCCGTATGCGTTTCATTTGCATAGCGTCCGCCCTGATACCACCCACTCCGATCAGGGGCTCTCCTCACGAGCGCCACCCAGCCACAGCACGGGCCGTCTCGCACGGTGGCCATTGCCGGGAGTTCCGATGCTCCAGGATGACGAGCAACCACTCCAAGGCTTACATGGGGTGGTCACAGGTCAGGTATCAGAAGTGTGATCCCTGTGTGTTCAAGGGGCTCAACCAAAAGGGTACACAGCGACCCCACCACACGTGCTGGCTACTGTGCTGGCTATGCACCCTAGCATCAGACAACGACGTGAAACAAAAGGTGGAATGAACTAGGAGGGCACACGTTGGAGACACTAGGTAAGGTGCTCTTCCCCAAATGGCTCACACTACGGAAGAGAAATTTAGTAATGGAGGTCAAACCCCAGAGGGTGGGACCAGGGAGTGCCGAAAGGAGGTGATTAAGCAACCAAGCTAAATTGCAAAACCAACATAACCAGGAGGATGGTGGGGGCCGACATAAGCAAGGACACCAAGAGAGGGAGAGGAGAGGGTGAGGGGGAAGGAGCAAGGAGAGAAAAGGAGGGGAAGCGGAAGGAAATGCAGCCCTGGAAAGAAGGAAGGCTGCAATAGCTCTGGGCCCCGTGCTCGCCACGCACGTATCCACAAAAGAGTTGTGGACCCCCTGGGGGGGTACAGTGAGTGGATCGTCATTAAGGTAAAGTGTGGGTTCTGGGTGAACGGTACGACACCGACAGAAGTGCATGACACACAACTTTGTGGCTGAAAACTGGAAGCTATGGGCTAGAGCCCATGACTGCGCCTCGTGGATGGCTCCCGGGAGGCGCCACTCAGCAACGACAGTACTGGAGCAGCAGTACAAAATGCAGAAGTTGTCTGCATACAGAGAAGGTGAGACGGAGGGCCTGACAGCTGCTGCTAGACCATTAATTGCCACTAAAAATAGAGAGACACTCAATACATAGCCCTGCGGGACTCCAATTTCCTGGATATGGATGGAACTACGGGAGTCACCAACTTGGACACAGAAAGTACAGAGCGACAGGAAGTTTTGGATAAAAATCAGGAGTGGTCCCTGGTGACCCCACCATACAATGAAGTCACGAAGCCATGTCGTATGCTTTACGTAAGTCAAAAAAGACAGCAATCAGGTGTTGCCATATAGAAAAGGCTGTTCGGATGGCAGACTCAATGGACACAAGATTATCAGTGGTAGAGCGACACTGGCGGACGCTGCCCTGTTCCAGCAGCTTACAAAGAATGTTGGTGAGGCTGATGGGCCGATAGCTATCCACATCAAGCGGGTTTTTACCGAGTTTGAGCACCAGAATGATGGTGCTCTCCCACCATTGCGATGGAAAGACGTCATCGTACCAGATCTGGTTGAAGATGTCGCTTGTAGTCAGATGAGAGATGTTTAATCATCTGGCTGTGGATGCGATCAGGCCGAGGAGCTGTGTCGGGGAAATGTGCAAGGGCACTGAGGAGCTCCCACTCTGTAAATGGGGCGTTATAGGATTCACTGCAGCATGTAGTGAATGAGGGGACGTTCCCTTCCAGCCTCCGTTTGAGTGTGCGAAAGGCTGGGGCGTAATTCTCCGGTGCAGAGGCTCGAGCAAGTTGCTTGGCAATCGAGTTTGCGTAGGTACATAACTCGCCATTTATGGTAACACTGGGGACAGCTGTTGGAGCCTGGTTCCCATAAAGACGTTTGACTTTTGCCCTGACTTGGGAAGGTGACACGTGGCACCCAATGGTGGAGTCGTATCTCTCCAAACACCACTCCTTCCATTGTTTGATAAGGTAACAAACACGGGCATGGAGCTGCTTAAAGGCTATGAGGTGCTCCAGGGAAGGGTGCCGCTTATCCCGTTGTAGAGCTCGCTCACGCTCCTTAATTGCTTCAGCGTCTTCCAGTGACCACCAAGGGACAGGCCTTACACTGCGGGCACCCTAAAGAGCAAGGGATCGCATTTTCTGCCGCAGAAACAATTATGCTAGTCACCTGCTCAACCATCACATCAATGTTACCGTGTGGGGGAGATTCAGCGGTGACAGCAGAGGTGAAAGCCCATCTGGGCAGGTGTCCGTGTGCCTGACGCTGGGGTAGTGACAGGAAAATGGGGAGGTGGTCACTACCACACAGGTCGTCATGTGCTCTCCAGTGGATAGATGGGAGATGTCCTGGGCTGCAAATTGATAAATCAATGGCCGAGTACCTACCATGAGCAACACTGAAATGTGTGGCTGTCCCAGTATTTAAGAGACAGAGGTCGAACTGAGAAAGTGAAGTTTCGAGATCTCTGCCTCGGCCAGTAATCATTGTACCACCCCACAAGGGGTTATTATGGGCATTAAAGTCTCCCAGAAGTAGTGCAGCTAATACATTCAGGGGTATTGCACCATCTGGAGGAAGATATACATTGCAGACAGTTATTTCCTACGGAGGAACAGAAAACTTAGATTTCCATATAAAAGATGAACTGTATGAAATAAGCTGTCCGCCACATGCTGCGTGGATTGCTATTGAATGAAACTAAATCATCTCTCTGCTTTGCCAGGTGCTGAATTGTGAGATGGTGATACACAAATCATGGCCTGAACATGAATAAAGGGGGAAGGCCAGATTAGTATCTTGCAGAAAGTGCTCTCTGAATCCAGCAATCATAGCTATTTTGCCTTTTCTGCTTGTGACTCCCTTTAAGAAGAAGCAGATGTTGGAGTGGTAAAGTTATGAGGAAAATAACAAACTAACTGCTCCTCCAAAAGAAGCCCTGTCTAACTAACGAGGCCTTAAATGCTAATGTTAATTTATGAGCTACCACTATTCCAGGATAGTGTGAGTAGACCTAAGATTGTTTTAAAGATTCTAATTTTTTAGTTGTTAATCCGACAGAATAGGAAACAAATACAAATTATTGGCAATCACATTAATGACTAAGGCCTTGCTGGTTTACTTTCAGGTACACTGGCGCCATTAGGAATGCAAGACTATTGTTTATCAACAAAATGTATATTTAACCAATTTTACAGACCAGCAGACTGTGTGAAGCATAATTCCACAGCTAAGATTTCAGAAACTGAGAGGAGACATGTTATATGTGCAATATGTTATACCACAAAACACAAAATGACTAGAGGAACGAAGAATTACACCAAAACTCACTCAAAATTCACCACAGGAAAGCAGAGATAGCCAGAGCAATGATGAAACAAGATCATGAAGAATCAGCAGCTCCTGTGATACCTGCACATTTTAGTCAAACTGCAACAAGTGTTTACTTTACCAACATTAACCCACAGACATGTATTACTTATGACAGTTTTCTTGTTTTAATCTGGCTTTGCACATGGCTGACAACAATCATGGACTTATGTCGAGCATTAGTTTGAATGGCTGGGGAGGCAATGAAATCATGTTTCCTACTCAGTAGCAATAAAACTAAAAATAACACAGCAATAAAAATAAAAATAACACAGCAATAAACATAAAAATAAAAATAACACAGCAATAAACATAAAAATAAAAATAACACAGCAATAAAAATAAAAATAACACAGCAATAAAAATAAAAATAAAAATAACACAGCGATAAAGATAAAAATAAAAATAACACAGCGATAAAAATAAAAATAACACAGCGATAAAAATAAAAATAACACAGCGATAAAAACAACACAACAATAAAAACAACATAGCAATAAAAATAACATAACAAAAAAATTCATATGAAGCAAAAAAATACTATTGTTTCTCTGGATATATTTTACTTATAACAACTGTATTGATGGAGTTCAACATGTTGTTGTCCTAGTCCACGCCTACATAAGTTGTGACTTTTGTCTCAAAGAAAAAAAAAGAAAGTTTGGAAATGTGAGGTTCCATCGCATTTGACTGGACTGGTGAGATTGAAGGGACCAAACTATAAGGTCATCAACCCCTCATTAAGCCAGGAAGAGTCCTCAGAGATGAAGGGGACAGAAGACAAATCCTGAGGACACTGATTGTATCCAAGAATCAATAAAACCAAGAGACGGAACTAAGTAGAAGTAAGAGAGGGGTAATAGGGTAATGTGGGTGAACTGAAAGCAGCTTGATGCCCCGGGACATGTTATGTGATGGGAGAGGCACCCTCTGCATCCCAACAGTGTTCCCTCACCATCCATTACCACAAGAAAATCAGCAACACAGACGAGTTGACAAAATCCCAAGAAAGGAAACAATGATGTCACAGTACACCAATGACAGATGTAAAAGGACAAGAAAATTAGAAAAGTTGGAAGGGCAGGAGCCAGGCCAGACCACTGAGTAAGGGCAGCCATGGATCTCCAGGATATGAGCAGGTGATGTGGCACCCCTCCAACTCAAAAAGTGGCCTACGAGGTCAATGTGCCCCATCCCCGAAAGAGGAGCAGAAACCACCATCACAGGTAAAACATAAAACTAGATCAGCCAATGTGGCATTGTACACTAGCACCATAGGCAGCATGTTAGCAAGTTGAACGTTTCACTGTAAGATAGACGAATTAGGGCAGTCCAGTAGGATATGGACCACCATCAGACAGGCGGCACACTGACAGTGGGATGGATCTTCTCATTACAAGATGAGGCCACGAGTAAGCCAAGTGTGGCCAATGAGAACAGAACAGCAGATTCCCTTTGAGAAGCACGAAGGAATCACTACCATAGGGTCACGGCTCCCTTTATTGCTGATTGTCTGAATAAAACAGGAAACACCAACCCACATTGCACGTCTCCACCAACTGACAGGCTAGAGTCAATGGAAGCTCTTGTTTGGTAACCCCACATCTTCGAAGTCAGCATCCTGGTAGCCAACTTGGCCAACCGGTCAGCGCATTTGTTCCCTGGGATCGCTATGTGACCTAGGGCCCAGAAAAGACAACTGACTGTCCAGCTTGATTGAGGTCTGAAAGGAGATTCTGGATAATCGCAACCAGTGGGTGTCGACGGTAGCATTGGTCAATAGCCTGAAGACTACTCGGAGTCACTGCCAACTAAGAATGTCTCACCAGTGCAAGAATGAACACGACTGAGGGCTCGAGTGATGGTCACCAATTCCGCAGTGAATACACGGTAACTGTTTGGTGGGGAGCATTTTTCGCAGCACCTTGCACTTGTGCAGGCAAAACTGTCAACCACAGAACCAATAGTTTACACCACTTATGAAGTCAGAAATGCATCCAGGACAGCAAGGGACATGCAATGAAAAACCATGGTGTTAACAGTCTTTCAGTCCAAAGGATACACCAAGACAGATCAGAGAACAGGGTATACACCACGAAGAATACAAAAGTACCCCCTGACAAGAGGCAACAGAAGGAGAAGTTGGAGTTCATAGCAGAGGTACTGTATAGGAAGAACTGGAATCTTAACTCCAGTCCTGGGCCTCTGTTGCAGAAGGTTGATCTCCATACCAGGAAAAAGGACACAGTAGTTCAGATGCTATGGGGAGCAGCGAATGTGTATCACATAGTCGAGGAGCAGTTTCTGCACATGGACTGTAGTGGAGAGACTAACCTCCACAATTACGATTTTGTTAGTTTTGATTTAGGGCGCAAAAACAACTGGGGTTATATGTGCCCAAGACAAAACTACAGAACACGAAGACAGAGAGTAGTTAAAACCAAACTGACATAAGCGAAGACAGCTAAAAATAGGGACGTGGAGAAAGGGCTACAAAATACGTCAGAGAAATTGAGGTCCAGAACTAAAAATTAAATGGCCTTCGCCATAATGCTACGACGGACAAAAAGTAAAACACAATCGACTGCTCACACACTGTTTGCTAAAACGGCCAATAACTCAGACGAAAAACCCAAGCGGGAACGTAAATGGTTAAAAAATGGGCATTCCGTCAGGAAATGGCGGACAGTTAAAGCGTTGGGGCAATGTGCACGAAGTGGTGGGGGAGTGCCACTTAATAAATGGCAATGGCTAAAAAGGCAGTGCCCTGTATGCAACCTAGTTAAAATGCCCTCCTGGTGGGAGGGTCAAGAGGAGGTCGTCCTAGCTGCAGGAAGAGGCTTAAAGTACAAACGAAGCAGGGTGGTTCGATCTGCACCCCAGGAAGTACCACTGAGGACATGTAGGACATTGAGGGACCACGTACAATGGGACACACGAGGGACCAAGAGTGTTTCCTGTCGAGTATGTGCCCCAGGAATTTTTTAGTTTCAATGAATGGAAGAGCAACACGCCCAAGGTGTAAAGATGCTGGGAGAAACCATTTGCACTGCCAGAAATTCATGCAAATGATATTGTCAGTGGAAAAACGAAAGCCACTGTTGATGTTCCATGAGTATAAACGAGCGAGACATCGCTGAAGACGTCGCTCAATGAAACAGGTCAATGGTGAAATGCAACAGATGGCAAAATCGTCAATGAAAAGGGGGCCGGAGATGCCCGTCACAAGACAGGTCATTATAGGGTTAATGTCGATAGCAAAGAGGACGACGCTCACGTCGGAATCCTAAGGCGCACTGTTTTGCTGGCTAAAGGAGTCCGACAAGGCAGAACCCGCACGCAGCTTGAAAACACAGTCTTTCAAAAATTCCTGAAGAAAACAGCGCAGGTGGCCACAAAAGCCCCATGTGTAGAGAATATGAATGATACCAGTTCTTCAGCAGGTGTCGTAGGCCTTCTCCAATCAAAAAACATGGCCACAGTCTGATATTTCCACAGAAAACCATTCATGACATGGATGGACAGTGAGGCGAGATGGTAAACTGCAGAATGATGTGCTCAAAATCCATACTGTGCTGTGGTTAGCAAATTGTGAGACTTGAGCCACCATACCAGCCGGGCACGAATCATATGTTCCATCACCTTGCAAACACAGTTGGTGACAGAAATGGTGCAGTAGCTGGAAGGAAGGTGTTTGTCCTTACCGGACTTAGGTAGGGGTATGATAGCGGCCTCAAGCCAGTGTCTGGGAAACATGTCCTCAGCCCAGATGTGGTTGTACATATTACGCAGAAAGTGCCTGCCTGCAAGAGAAAGGTGCTGCAACATCTGAATGTGGACAGCATCTGGCCCTGTGGCAGAGGATCTGGATGAACTCAGAGCATGATCTAGCTCCCACAGAGTAAAGGCGGGAGCCTTCTCTGCTAATTTCCGATAGAGGAAGGCAGGGTGTTAGTGGGAAGAACTCAAAATTTCCATAAAATGGCGGCCCAAGGGTTGGAGATAGCAATAGGGTCACAATGACATCATCTGCTACAGTCAGGCCAGAAACTGGTGAATGGATCTTGGTCCCAGAGAGTTGCCAGAGGTTGGCCCACACGACAGAGGAAGGGGTGGAACTGTTAAAAGAACAAGTGAATGAAATCCAGCTAGCTCTTTTGTTAGCCCGAAGAATGTGACGACACTTTGGACTCATCTGTTTGTAATGAATGCAATTTGTCACTGTAGGATGGCAGTTAAAAACACAGAGAGCATGTTTCTGCATGCAAATTGCATCGCCGTACGCCACAATCCACCAAGGGACTGGGACATGGTGTGGTAAAGAGGAAGTGTAGAGGAATGGAACATTCTGCAGCATTAAGGATAACGTTTGTGAGATATTCCATTTGGTCATCACAACCGGGGAAACCTTGTTCTTTGAAGGTTGCCAGGGAGGAGTAAACCTGCCAGTCAGCCTTCGTAAGCTGCCATTTGGGTGTGCACGCAGGTGGGGTAGGAGTCAGCAAACGAATAGCACATGGGAAATGGTCGCTCAAGTAGGTGTCAGAAAGAACTGACCACTTAAGGCGATAGGCAAGCTTGACAGTGCAGAAGGATAGATCCAAATGGGAACAGATGTGCAAGGAGTCAGAAAGGAATGTGGGTGCTCCAGTGTTAAGGCAAAAGAGGTTACGCTGATTAAGGAGGTCAGTCAAGAGTGCACCTCTCTGACAGGTTCTGGGAGAACCCCAAAGGGGATGATGTGCATCGAAGTCACCGACTAGCAGAAATTGGGGAGGTAGCTGCCCAATAAGCTGATGGAAGTCTGCCCTGGTGACACTGAATGACTGAGGGATATAAATGGTACAGAGGGAAAAAAGTCAGATGAGGAAGGGAAATACAAACTGCAACAGATTGATGATGGGTAGTCAGGGAGATGGGATGACTGTGAACATCATCCCGTATGAGCAGCTTGGTGCCCCAACGAGATGGAAAGCCGATGTCAGGGGGAGGTCAAAACGAACTGGGAAGAAATGTGAAAGCTCCTAGTGGTCGTAAGGACACAATTCTGTTTCCTGAAGGCAGAGTATAAGCAGACGCTCCAATGCTAAAAGCAGCCACAAATCCTCTTTGTGGGGCCAAAGGCCGCAGAAGTTCCTTTGGAGGAGTGTCATGATGAGGAAGAAATGAAGGAGTGTGTCACCTCGGCAGCTGCCAAGTGACAGCCTGCGAAGAATTGCTGCTACAGGGCACAGAAGCAGGAGGATCCTGCTCCATAATGTCCACAGAAGCATCGACTTGTTCGTGCTGTTGGTTGGTGGAGACCAATGGAGAAAAACAGTTGGTGGGGCAGGCCGGCCGGGCTAAGGTATCACGTGACAACACTGTCAAAGAGGATCTTCGAGTCGGTGAAGGGGAAGACCATTTGCCTTTGTTGGACTTCAAGACTTTGCGGTTAGCAGAGGAAGACTTAGGTGCGGTTTGGTTGGAGGGACAGAGGAAGTCTTCACAGGAGTACTACTCCTGTCCTTTCCAGCCTACTGGTTGTGTAGCTGGTGGCTTATTTCCTCGAGGCGAGAGTTTGATGGCTTGTTGCACAGCTGGACGGGTGGATGTTGGTGCTACCTGGACACTGGGTGATTTCACAACCTCAGAGCCGAATTTGAGGTCACATGTCTGCATGGCCATGTCCTTCATGGACGAGAGGTAACAAGAAAAGAACTGTAACTGCCAGACAGGAGAGCTCAAGGTTTGTGAGCTGCCAATAACTTGCGAGCAACCGGGTAAGGCATTTTTTCTTTTTACCCAGATCTCCTGGACAGCACGCTCATCAAGATACATGGGACAATCCCTAGAGGTGGCGGCATGGCCACCATTTCAGTTGATACAGCAGGGAGGAGGAGGTGGACAATCACATCCCTAACACAGGTTATACTGTTGGCTGAGTGTCAGCAAGACGTTCTAGTGTCATTGAAACAATGACACTGGTAGCAGTGCATCGGGTTCAGAACGTACGGTCCGACTGTGATAATTTCATAGCCTTCCTTGATCTTGAACAGAAGCACCAGTCTATCAAAGGTGAGAAAAAGAGTGCGGGTGGGCACTAAGAAGGAATCTGCCTTTTTCATCACCTGATGGATAGCAATGACACCCTGATCAGAGAGATATGACTGGATTTCGGCCTCGGTCAGACCATCGAGCAGCCTAGTGTAAATACCACCATGGGAAGAATTCAGAGTTCTAGGGGCCTCAACACAAATATGATAGCTGTGGAGAAGCGAGGCGGCAAGCAGTTGTTGTGCTTGAAAATCAGAAGAAGTCTCCAAAAGCAAAGTGCCATCCCATAAATGAGACCAGGATTTCACAGGGCCGGCAATGGCATCAACGCCTTTCTGAATAATAAATGGATTTACCATAGCGAAGCACTGACCATCTTCAGTATGTGATAGCACGAGAAACCGTGGTGCACCTGGAAGTGTCTTTCAATTGTTAGCTTCATTCCGTTTACATTTCGTAGACGTTGATTATGAAGATGGTTGGCTCATTGTGAGATAATTCCTCATGATTGCCAGCATCTCCGATGGAACACTCCTAATTGGCAATTTGGGAAGGTAGCAGCTCTGGCAAACACATCTCCCTGGGCCTGGTCTGTACCAGCGGCTGGGAATTACATGTTACCCAGTCACCTGTTATGCATCAGACGCATGGGCCGGCTGTGAGGAGCACACAGGGAGGAAGAAGAAAAAGAGGAACCTCAAACACCAAAGCGGAGGAACGAGAGAAGGAAAATTAACAAAGGGACAGGGAACAAAAAACAGTGGTGAGACTGTTCTTATGTCAGCGACAGACAATGTGGAACATTCCCAATAACACCCCGGACATATTCCCCAAGAGAGGGGAAAAAGAATAGCAAGAGGAGAGACATGTAGCACGGAACAGAAATGATGCTGCAAAGGCTGGGGACCTGTGGTAGCCAATTACAAACCCACCAAAGAGTGACGAGCCCCCTGAGGCGGAGGCGGGGGGGGGGGGGGGGGGGGGGGGGGGGGGGGGGGGGGGGGGGGGCAGTGCAACAGTCTAGGGGAAAACCACCTTGGGATGGAGCTAAAAGACCTGAGAGACTAGTTACAAATACAGCTGCCATTCACAGGGTGTATATGCGGACAAGGAAAAAAAATTCGCGAACTTTTCCCAAATTTCCCGGTTAAAAATACACTTTATCCAGGGGAAAAACACACTTTTTCTGTGTTAAGCAAAAATATATTTTCCCTCAGAACTGCAAAACTTGTCAATCCTTTGAATGGTTATGGTTTTATACATGGGCTTAGAATTTCCCGGAACTTTAGAAAATGAAACTCAGGGAAAAAGACACGTTCCGGAAATATCTTTGATGTGCAGCAACATGTACACTGCGTTTTTTTTGTATTACAAAAGTATACATTGCAGATCCGCCAAACACCGCTTGTTACTTTCCGAATCACTGAAATTGAGATTGCAATACGCTTTTGTAAGCCAGTCATAGCTCCTGTAACATGATCTCACCGGCCGATGACAGCAGATATTCAGAGCATAGGAACGTGATGTAGCCAGCCAACAGCAACATCACTGTTCAGCAGCACAAACACACAAACAGGGAAAGTTAATAGTTTAAATTAATATACATAGTGTTGCTACAAGGAAAGCAAAGCTTTCACATATAATATTGGTCTCTAAGGTTGATAAGCTGCAAAAGAAGCTAAGCTTTTGCATATAATATTGATCTTTTTTGTGCGTGTTACACTTTAAGATATATCACACAAATGCGCCAGTAAAATTTTTGATAATGACATAAATGTCTGATCTTCAGGGTTCAAAATTCTTCTAAATGGCTCGTCATCAAAGAATTGATTTTTAAATGAGAGTCAAACGCTCCGTGATTTAAGAATTCATAGTACATTATCGCACATAGTTCAACTTACGTGAAAGGATATTTACTTTGAAAGCAACACTTTTCAAACCACCTTTCGCAATATTTTCCCACGAACTGTTAGAAATAGGTTCGTTTCTGCAGTTTCCCGAGAGTGCAGATAACAGGTGACACCACACTTACGCAGCTATCATGACGTAGGAAGTCCGTATGTACGTACATGTAAAACATTGAAAGAGCATACGTTATGTCATAAAAGAAACAAAACATCAGAGGATACTCCAAGATCATCGGAATTTCATGAACCACACTAAAATGTGCATATTTAAAGTACATTCTTAAAGTGCACATCCGTATGTCCAGATTCCCAATGAAGTAGACCTTGACCTGATATTAAGCTTTTCAGTGTGGTTTTCAGGATGTAAATTTTCTTGGAGCACCAGTACTGTATTGTATCATGTTTGGTTCTTTATTATGACACAATGCCATACGTGCTAGAAGATGAAAACGTGCACTTGAAACGCAGCAAACAGTTGAATAGCCAGTACTGTGGAATTAAACCTTTCGTTTCAAATACATTGACTGCCTCTTTGGAAAAGGTTAATGAAAGTCAAATTTCTTTAGCAAACAGACAAAAATAACTTTATTGTTCTGCAAGGCGATTAATGCTTAACTGTCAGAAAGGTGGAAATAAAATAAAATTTTAAACTAATAACATATTATAGCCTTCTGTAATTATGTCAATGTATTATAATTCACTTGATAGCTCCTGGCACAGATATCCGTTTCATTTTCATTTGACGCGAGAGTAAACGAAGGGAAAACAGCAAAAATCACTAAATGTAAACATGGGTCATGTGGAGACTACCCACTAACTCAGCCCCAGATCTACGATATTTGCTAACCGAGTCAATACTTGAAAAGAAAAAAAAAAAAAATAATTAATTGAATTTTCAAAAATATGTTCATCTTGTAGCGCAGATCTTTCTGAAAAGTCTGAAACATAAAACGTGTGGTCAAGAAAATGTAAGACATATTATTTGGCCTTAAGTGTGCCAAAGTGCAGTGCCACGATTCTTCATACAGCATTCTTCTATCGCACATCACTGTATTTCGCTTTCGCTCTGTGGAATTGAAACGTGTATATTTTGTAATGGATGCCATCAAACTATATTCAGGACAGTGGAAATTGAAATGTCCTGTGGTGCCTCTGCTGCTCCCAGTTGGCCGGTATGACAGCCTGCACTTCTTTTATTTTTTTAAAAAATCTTGCAATTAATAGCAAATGGGATTATTTGTAATCGGCAGAACAAGAAAACTTCAGAAAATTTGCACTCTCTAATGACCATCAGCTAATAACTTGCTGCTTCCTGTGACGTGAAATTAAATACAGGATACATAAAACCAACAAAGACAAGAGAGCAGCAAGAAAGTATACATTTCTTCAACCCTTAGCTCCTAGCATTTTTTTGTCTCTTATCTTGCTACAGCTTTACACGGCACGCTCCCCTTTCTGCGAAAGAATCTATCACCTCATCAAAGTTTTTCAAACGTTTTGCTACATGTAAAATCGAAATGTCATTATCTAATACTGTAAAAGCTGTTAATACAAATAATACCCAAGACTGGTGTGGTTTCTCGATTCGATTACGTCTATTTTGTCACTGTCTGCTAGATAAAATAAAATAGGCCTTTCTAATAGTGCAGCAATTTTGCAACACACCAAATAAATGAGACTGTTTTGGCACAAATGGTCATTTTTATAACACGACAGAATATAATTCACGAAGTATCAATATCAAATGCCTATTAGACCTACTACAAGCAAAAAGCTTTATGTTAGGAAATAGTTTCACATTTCATTCTTAGGCACCAGTTTCTCAAGCATGGGATCGAAAAGTAGTATTATGAAATTTTTACATAAATTTGGAATCATCTTATTCTTCCATAATTTGTGTGATGTCCCGGTTTCTTTGCCTTCTTCGTTCTAACAAACGATCTTGTCATCATCAACTCTGTAGCTATTCCTACCATTGTCAAAATTTGTTCACCGATTAACTTCACTAACCCTGCCAGAATCATAGGTTTAGTTATCCCGCGATTAGGCGTTGTTACAAGTTCGTACAATACGTTTTCCACATTACTTCCAAGAAAGAACTGAAGCTACTGCTAGCCGGGGACTGTACAACCGGTTCATACTAGTGTAGCGACCTGGCCAAAAATTTGTCAAAATTTCATTTTCTTGGATACACCGAGAAGATAATACGTAATCACTCTCACATGTTATTCCTGTTAGTCATTTATTTCCGTTCTGGTAGTCTAAATCTATGGATCGCTGATCATTCGCCAAACCCAATCAACAACATAATCAGACAGCGATTGGCATGCATCCATTCGGCTTTACTCTGCTCAGCTCGTATAGCCCAGTCCCCTATTGTCTGCAGAAAGTTCATTTCTAGATGTGACGAGGATTCTCCTGAGAGAGACATCACGTACACTACGCACGCATTCAAAAATCAACTTATGATTCATTCAGAAACCAACTTAAAATGTGTTCAAAAACCAACAGGGATGTGCTTCAACATCATATGAAAAATCGATTTGTGAAACAATTTTTTTTCTTCAAGAATATGAATTTGGTGTCCCGTTTTCCCGGTAGCATCTAGCTGCTTGCACAGCCAACAGCCACATTCCTGTAGCAAGAAGCGGGAGAATCTACTACTCAAATGTGACTCAACTGCACATGAGCCTGCTCGTAACTGCTAAAACGAATCTAATGTAAACAGTTGTGACTTCACACTCAGCAGAGGCAATTTGTTGTTATGAAGCATTACATTTTTTTCCTAAAGCCTTGGACACATTTTGCTGTTGGCAGACGCTTGAATGAGCACTGTGTCATTATCCTATATGGCGCATTTCCTTTGCAATTTAAGTTATTTTCATTTCTTCTCTCGTTTATGTTTTATTGTTGAAGTACACTCCTGGAAATTGAAATAAGAACACCGTGAATTCATTGTCCCAGGAAGGGGAAACTTTATTGACACATTCCTGGGGTCAGATATATCACATGATCACACTGACAGAACCACAGGCACATAGACACAGGCAACATAGCATGCACAATGTCGGCACTAGTACAGTGTATATCCACCTTTCGCAGCAATGCAGGCTGCTATTCTCCCATGGAGACGATCGTAGAGATGCTGGATGTAGTCCTGTGGAACGGCTTGCCATGCCATTTCCACCTGGCGCCTCAGTTGGACCAGCGTTCGTGCTGGACGTGCAGACCGCGTGAGATGACGCTTCATCCAGTCCCAAACATGCTCAATGGGGGACAGATCCGGAGATCTTGCTGGCCAGGGTAGTTGACTTACACCTTCTAGAGCACGTTGGGTGGCACGGGATACATGCGGACGTGCATTGTCCTGTTGGAACAGCAAGTTCCCTTGCCGGTCTAGGAATGGTAGAACGATGGGTTGGATGACGGTTTGGATGTACCTTGCACTATTCAGTGTCCCCTCGACGATCACCAGTGGTGTACAGCCAGTGTAGGAGATCGCTCCCCACACCATGATGCCGGGTGTTGGCCCTGTGTGCCTCGGTCGTATGCAGTCCTGATTGTGGCGCTCACCTGCACGGCGCCAAACACGCATACGACCATCATTGGCACCAAGGCAGAAGCGACTCTTATCGCTGAAGACGACACGTCTCCATTCGTCCCTCCATTCACGCCTGTCGCGACACCACTGGAGGCGGGCTGCACGATGTTGGGGCGTGAGCGGAAGACGGCCTAACGGTGTGCGGGACCGTAGCCCAGCTTCATGGAGACGGTTGCGAATGGTCCTCGCCGATACCCCAGGAGCAACAGTGTCCCTAATTTGCTGGGAAGTGGCGGTGCGGTCCCCTACGGCACTGCGTAGGATCCTACGGTCTTGGCGTGCATCCGTGCGTCGCTGCGGTCCGGTCCCAGGTCGACGGGCACGTGCACCTTCCGCCGACCACTGTCGACAACATCGATGTACTGTGGAGACCTCACGCCCCACGTGTTGAGCACTTCGGCGGTACATCCACCCGGCTTCCCGCATGCCCACTATACGCCCTCGCTCAAAGTCTGTCAACTACACATACGGTTCACGTCTACACTGTCGCGGCATGCTACCAGTGTTAAAGACTGCGATGGAGCTCAGTATGCCACGGCAAACTGGCTGACACTGACGGCGGCGGTGCACAAATGCTGCGCAGCTAGCGCCATTCGACGGCCAACACCGCGGTTCCTGGTGTGTCCGCTGTGCCGTGCGTGTGATCATTGCTTGTACAGCCCTCTCGCAGTGTCCGGAGCAAGTATGGTGGGTCTGACACACCGGTGTCAATGTGTTCTTTTTTCCATTTCCAGGAGTGTATTATTCTGAAGGGGTATCCTTTGATAGGTAATACCCTTTGTTAGAGTATTGGTTCTTACCACTCAAAATTACAAAAATTTAACAGAAAACTAAAACAATGCAAAATTCCCATGATTCTAAAAAATGCCCGGGTTTTACCCGGTTTTCTCCCACATGAAAAAATTCCTGGGTTTTTGCCAGATCTCCCAGTTGTCCAAAGTCGGATACACCCTGATTCACCATATGTTCAAACAAGTTGCAGAGACAGGGTGTATACGGGGAGAAGAAAAAAAAAAATTCCCGGATTTTTCCCGGTTAAAAACACACCTTCTCCTGGGTGAAAACACACTTTTTCTGTGTTAAGTGACAGTATATTTTCCCTTGGAACTGCAAAACTTACCAATTCTTTTAATGTTTATGCTTTTATACATGGGCGTAGAATTTCCCGGCACCTTAGAAAACGAAACTCAGGGAAACAGACACGTTTTGGAAATATCTTTGATGTGCAGCAACATATACACTGTGTTTTTTCGTATTACGAAAGAATACATTGGAATTCCATCAAACACCGTTTGTTACTTTCCGAATCATTGAAATAGAGATTGCGATGCGCTTTCTTAAGCCAATCATAGCTCATGCGACGTGATCTCGGCAGCCGATGACAGCGGATATTTAGAGCATAAGACACGTAATGTAGTCAGCCAACAGCAACATCACTGTTTCAACCCACAAATCGCCGAAGTGGCGTCAAATCAAAAGACTTGCACCCGGCGAACGATCTAACTGATGGGAGGCCCTAGTCACATGACATCATCACTATTAAGTACCACAAACACAGAAACAGGGAAGTTAATAGTTTAAATCAATATACTTAATGCTGCTACAAGAAAAGCAAAGCTTTCACATATAATATTGGTCTCTAAGGTTAATAAGTTGCAAGAGAAGCTAACCTTTCGCATATAATGTTGATCTTTTTTGGGCGTGTTACACTTTAAGATAGATCACACAAATGTGCCAGTAAAATTTTTAATAATGACATAAATTACTGATCTTCGGGGTTTGAAATTTTTCTAAATGGCTCGACATCAAAGAGTTGATTTTTAAAAGAGAGTCTAACACTGTGTGATTTAAGAAATTCATGGTACATTCTCACACATAGTTCAACTTACGTAAAAGGATATTTACTTTGAAAGTAACACTTTTCAAACCACCATTCGCAATATTTTCCTGCGACCTGTTAGAAATAGGTTCGTTTCAGCAGTTGCCAGAGAGCGCAGATACCAGGCGACACCGCGCTTGTGCAGCTACCAAGCCCGTATGTCAGTACGTGTAAAACATTGAAAGATTATACATTATGTCATAAAAGAAGCAAGACAAACACTTCGTTTCAAATACATTAACTGTCTCTGCGGAAAATGTTAATAAAAGTCAAATTTCTTCAGCAAACAGACAAAAATAAATTCATTGTTCTACAAGGCGATTAATGCTCGACTGCCAGAAAGGTGGAAATAAAATCAAATCTGAAACTAACAACATATTTTAGCCTTCCGTAAATATGTGAATGTATTTTAATTCACTTGATAGCTCTCGGCCACAGATACCAGTTTTGTTTCCATTTGACGTGAGAGTAAACGAAGGGGAAACAGCAAAATCACTAAATGTAAACACGGGTCACGTAGAGACTACTCACTATAACTCAGACTTCTCTGCGCATCAGCCCCGGATATTTGTGAATCGGGTCAATACTGAAAAAAATCGGATTTTCAAAAATATGTTCATCTTGTAGGGCAGATCTTTCTGAAAAGTCTGAAACATAAAACCTATGTGTTCGAGGATATGTAGGACATGTTATTTGGTCTTAAGTGTGCCAAAGTGTAGTAACATGCCTCTTCATACAGCATTCCTCTATCGCACATCACTGTATTTCGCTCTGTGGAATTGAAACATGTATATTTTGTAATGGATGCCATCAAACTATATTCAGGACAGTGGGAATTAAAATGTCCTGTGGTGCCTCTCCTGCTCCCAGGCAGCCGGTTTGACATCCTGACCCACTCAAAATGAATGGGATTATTTGTAACTGGGAGAACAAGAAGACTTCAGAAAATTTACACTGTTTATTGCCTATTAGGTAATAACTTGCTGTTTTGTGTGACATGAAATTAAATATAGGGTACATAAAACCAGTAAAGACAAGAGACAAGCAATACAGTACACATTTCTTCAATAGTTACCTCCTAGCATTTTTTTCTTTCTAATCTTGCTACAGCTTTACATGGCATCCTTTCTGTGAAACCTCATCAATGTTCGTCAAATGTTTTGCTACATGAAAAATCGAAAAGTCGTCTTCTAATACTCAAAAAGCTATTAATACAAATAGTATTCAAGACTGGTGTAGTTTCTTGATCTGATTACGTCCTGTTGTCACTATCTGTTAGATAAAATAAAATAGGCCTTTCTAATATTGCAGCAATTGTAACACACACCAAATAAATGAAACTGTTTTGACGCAAACGGTCATTTTTATAATACGACAGAATATAATTCATGAAGTACCAATACCAAATGCCTATGAGGCCTACTACAGACAAAAAGCTTTCTGTTAGGAAAGTTTCACATTTCATTCACATGCTCCAGTTTCTCAAGTATGAGATCGAAAAGTAGTAGTAAGAAATGTTTACATAATTTTGGAATCGTCATATTCTTCCATAATTTTTGTGATGTCCTCCTTTCTTCTCTTTCCTTATTCTAACAATCAATCTTGTCATCACTAATTTTGTAACTATTCCTGGCATTGTCAAAACTTATTTCAATTCATTTTCTTGGATACACTGAGAAGATAATACGTAATCTTTCTTGCCTGTTATTCCTGCTAGTCATTTATTTCCACTCTAGTAGTCCAAATCTATGCATTTCGCTAGTAATTATAACAACGCTGATCATTCACAAACCCAACCAACCACATAATCAGACAGCGATTGCCATTCATCCGTTTGGCTTTACTCCGATCAGCTCGTATAGCCTCATCCCCCTTTGTCTGCGGAAAGTTTATTTCTAGGTACGAAGAGGATTCTCCTGACAGACACATCACGTACACTATGCACGCGTTCGAAAATCAACTTATGATTCATTCAGAAATCAACTCAAAATGTGTTCAAAAATGTTCAAAAACCAACAGGGATGCATTTCAAAGTAATATGAATAATCAATAGACCAACGTGTGCTGGATGCTAGGCACTTTGTGAAACAAGATTCATTTCCTCAAGAATATGAATTTGGTGGCCCCTTTTTCCGGTAACACCAAACTGCTTTCACAGCCAACAGCCACATTCCTGTAGCCAGAAGTGGGACAATCTACTACTCAAACGTGACTCAACTGCGAATGTGCATGAGCCCGCTCGTAACTGCTAAAACAAATTTAATGTAAACAGTTGTAACTTCACACACATAGGAAGCAATTTGTTGTTAAGAAGCATTGCTGAGTCTTCCTAAAGCCTTTGATACATTTTGCTGTTGGCAGACGCTTGCATGAGCAATGTGTGTCTTCGTTGTTGTATATGGCGCATTCCCTTTGCTATTTAAGTTATTTTTGTTTTTTCTCTCGTTTATGTTTTATTATTGAAGAATTATTCTGCAGTAGTGGGATACAATAATATCCTTTGTTATAGTAATGGTTCTTACCAGTCAAATCTACCAAAATTTAACTGAATACTAAAACAATGAAAAATTCCCAGAATTCATAAAAATTCCCGGGTTTTTCCCGGTTTTCTCCTGGATGAAAAAATTCCTAGGTTTTTCGTGGTTTTCTCCTGGATGAAAAAATTCCTGGGTTTTTCCCGGATCTCCAGGTTGTCCTGGGTCGTATACACCCTGAGCGAACATTAATGAGGCTAATTCGAGAACAGCTATCGATCTCAAGGGGTATTTCCTAAGTTTCAGAACTGGGATATCATGCTTTCTCACCAGTGAGATGAGAAGCTACCCTCACTCCAGATATGGTGACAAGGGCGTGGTGCTGGCTACCTACCGATAGGTGTTTGAGCACGTGGCTGTGGATGTAGTCTGGCCCTGGAGACATGTCAGGGAAAAGGGCTAGGAAGCTAAGGAATTCCCACTTCCTGAATAGAGCATTATATGCCTCTAGGGGATGCAAAATGTTCAGTGATAACATCTGGTTCAGGAAGACTCCCGGCACAGCTGTGGGGGACCTGTGTCCATAGAGGCATCGAACCTTTACCCAAACCTGCTATGGAGGGGTACGCGGTCCGATGGTAGTAATATCCCATATCCTGCATCCTTGCCTCTGTCATTTTATTTGGTAGTAGATCTGTAAATGTAGCCATTTTAAAGGTTCTCCATCAATGGATGCCGCTTAAAGCTTTGGACAGCCCGTCTTTGATCTGTAATGGCCATGATGCGCCTGCTACTGACAGAACGGCTGCGGTTGTGCCCCGGACAGCTGCCTCAGTACCACACATGGCAGGATGCTAAGGGCAACGGCAGAGGCAAACCAATCAGCATTGTTGAGAGAGTCCATCATGTGGGTGGATGCCCAGGCGAGTGATGCTGAGGAAGGGACAGGTTGATTGGAAAATGCTCACTGTCAAACAGATAATCATGGACTAGAATATATCGATGGGATAAGACCAGTGCTTCAAATGGAAAGATCAATGACCAAACAAGACCCATATGCCACACTGGAGTGAGTGAGGGCACCAGTATTCAAGAGACAAAGATCGAGCTCTAAGAGCAAAGTTTTGATAGCTTTACCTAGGTCAGTAGTCGTAGATGTTATGTTTTCGATGGACACAAAGGGCTTGTCTGCCCTAGTTTCAGGGACAGAGGAGAAAAACAAAGCTCTACAACCACCAACCTGTGGCTCCTACAGCCACTGGCAAGTATCTGGATGCAGATCGTCAGGATCCTGGGAGGAGTGTGTCCGAAGGTAACCATTTCATGTGAGAGATGTCAGATGTTGCTTCTCTGGCTGGCGATTGGGGACAGAAGTCTGCCCTGGGTGGGGAGTCAACACTCCCCAAGTGGGTGTGGGGCAAACAGTAGGAGAGGGGACCCCAACCATTAGGGTAATGGGTGTAGTCAAGTGGCTCCAAGGGCCTAACATAAAAAGCATGAAGGGTGAGGCTACCATTTGATGACATTGTCATAGCTGTAGTAAACAACATTATCAAACATAGAGGATGCAAATGATCACCTTTCTTCTTGACGACCTGATAAGTGAGTCACTCAAGAGTCTCGCATTCTTGGATTTTCTTTTCTCTTTAAAAACACTGCATTCCAGTGAACAGGGGGAATAGTACTCCCTGCAGCTGATACAGTTATGGGAGGGACACAAGGAGTGTCCATGCGCAACTGACATCCATAATTCCTACAGACGGGGCTGATGTTAAAATGTGAAGACATGCTCAGATCTCGTGCATATGAAGCAGTGCATGGAAGGGGGAACTTATGGTTTCACGTTGCATCGATACACATCAGCTTGATCTTTTCAGGCAATGAGTTATCATCAAACGTCAAGATGCAGGCCTCACTATCAACCCTATTGTCCTCTGGACTCTCGTTAAGACATGACAGACAAAATGTACACTCCATCACTCCAAACTGGCACATAGCTCACCCTCTGTCTGCAAAAGGAGGGTGCGATGGGATATGATACCTTGTACTATACTGAGGCTGTTACAGGAGAGAGTGTCACAGGAATTTCACCCAGCTTGTCGCAGGCGACCAGCACCGGCGACTGAATGGAGGATGCCATTTTTATCAGAACTGAATGACTTTTCATTTTCAAAATCGCTGCTACTTCCCCAAACCCTTCCTCACGGTGTTCAACAAAGAATGATGATGGAGTGGTCAAACAGGAATCTCCATTTGTCCAAGAGCAAACTAAGTATTGTGGGAATGGTTTCTCCCCTTGTCTCTTACCCCTACATTCGTCCTACGGCATAGCCAGAGAAGGAAATGTTGTGGGGTTATATATCTCTGCATTATAGTAATACTTTCTTTCTGAAGAGATGCTGGGGCCATACAGCTACCAGCGGCAGAAAATTTAATCCTCTTCATTTGCCTTGGTGCCACCCACTCTGAACGGAGGCTCCCCCAGAGGCACAACCCAGCCAGTGCAATGGCAATCTGAGCAGTTAACCGTTGCCTAGAGTCCCTACGGCTCAGACACTAACAGTGTAATCTGTGGGTAATCACCCTGAAGGTACTTGACAAACAGCCCCCGCCCCCAAGATTGGTTTTGAGTGGACTATTTTTGCCTGAAAATAAGGGTGAAATGATAGAAAGCCACAAGAAGTGGAATGTACACTACACTGAGCAACCTTCCTTGCACTATCTGCATTCTGTAAAATCTGGAAGAGGAATGGTAGGTCAGACCTAATATTGGGGACCATACAGTGAAGAACAAAAAGTTGTAGAAAGTGCCAGAGGAGAGAAAAATGAGTTTTCAAAATCATGAACGAAATACAAGCATAATCAGTGCTAATAAGACCATCCAATGGAAAGGCAGATGAGAAAAAAAGAATAGTATAAGGATAGACCTGCAGTACAGAAAGGAAAGTCGTGCAGCAAGGGCCAAGGGCCCCAGGGTAGCCACGCACATACTCCAAAGAAATGTGAGCCCCTGGGCAAGTTCTGTAGTATGTTGTCATATTTCTCTTTACTGCTTGCACTAAAATATAATTTCAAACAACTTTGATGATGATGATGGCTTTTATGATTTCAGAACAGCAGTTAAATGTTGCCTCAATGCAACAACTTTTGAAATTTCTAAGGTTGTGTGGTGTCACCGCCAGACACCACACTTGCTAGGTGGTAGCCTTTAAATCAGCCGTGGTCCGTTAGTATACGTCGGACCCGCATGTCGCCACTATCAGTGATTGCAGACCGAGCACTGCCACACGGCAGGTCTAGAGAGACTTCCTAGCACTCGCCCCAGTTGTACAACCGACTTTGCTAGCGATGGTTCACTGACAAAATACGCTCTCATTTGCCGAGACGATAGTTAGCATAGCCTTCAGCTACGTCAATTGCTATGACCTAGCAAGGCGCCATTACCAGTTACTATTGATACTGTGAATAATGTACCGTCCAGAGCGACTTTCACCATTAATGGATTAAAGTTAAGTATTTCACCAGCTACGTCCGTTTTTTCTAAAGTCTAATTTCCTTGTCCTGTTCCAGACCTCACGCCAGCCTGCGTGAGCTAAAACGCGTGCCTTTCAGCTTCCTCTAGTAACACGGTGTTGGCTCTCCTGCCAACCACAACAGGTTGTTTCGGTTAAACTCACCAAAGAAAAGTCAGGAAATTGACACACACACACACACACACACACACACACACACACACACACACACACACACACAATTTAGTCACACTAAACAGTGGGTGAAAACAAAAGTGTTTAAAAAAGGGGAAACAGATGAAGCTATAAATACTTTCACTGCCATGGCTGGGAATGACATGTTGATTGAAGTCTGAAAAGAAGGAATATCTGAAAAAATTATTCCATATGTAAAAAAGAAAAATTGTTTTTACAGTGAACTAACAAAGTAGCCATTGTTTGAAGAGCACTTTATACTCATTAAAACTTTTAAGAACCTTTTCTATATTGCCTAAGTGAAAGTACTGTGCCCTAGACTTTTTCATATTAATTATTTCAATAACAAAATTTTCAAGGACAAGCTATGAGCCTAATATTCAAGACTTAAGTACTTTTTTTTATATTTTATGACTAAAATTTATAAAAAAATCTATTTTCTCCTTTCTTTAATGTTACCCATAACCTGTTGTTTGCTTACTCTGCACTTAATAATTTAGGACACTCAGCCCAGTTTTAAGGGCACGGGAGTTGGCACATACTCTTTTCATAAAATATTCCAACAAAATAGGTAATTACAACAAAATAGGTAATTACAACAAAATAGGTAATTACAACAATAACATTCCAAACGTGACAATAAGTTCTTCCAGTGTTTTTACACTTCTTTTGGAAGAAATATAGAAAACTGTGATAGTGACAATGTTATTTCTGTTTTTGTCAGAACTTAGATTTTTGCACTTAAAGGTGGTTATTGTTCTTTGTCTAAACTTACAAACCCATACCAATGATGCTGATTTTCAGTAGGCTTTTGGAACATATACTGTGTTTGCACATTATGAATTACCTCAAAGAAAACAATCTATTGACACAGTTGTATGGATTAAGAAAATATCATTCTTGCAAAACACTTCATTCACATAAAGTAATGAGTGCTATCGATAGGTGATCTCAAATTGATACCATATTTATAGATTTCAAGACGACTTGACACCATTCCTCACTAGAGATTTCTGAACAATGGAGTATCGTTTCAGTTGTGTGACTAGATTCATGATTTTCTGTCATAAAGGTCACAGTTCATAGTAAATGATGGAAAGACATAGAGTAAAACAGAAGTGGAATATCACACTCCCTAATGAAGTGTTCTAGGCCCTCTGATATTCTTAACCTATATACATGATTTAGGAGACAATCTGAGCAGCCATTTTAGATTGTTTGCAGATAATGCTGTCATTTACCATCTAGCAAAGTCATCAGAAGATCAAAGAGAATAGCAAAATGACTTAGACACTGTACCTGTATGGTGCAAAAGTGGCAATTGTCTCTGAATAACGAAAAGAGTGAGGTCATCCACAGGAGTATGAAAAGAAATCCATTAAATTTAAGTTGCACGATAGATCACACAAATCTAAATTCTGTAAATTCAACTAAATACCTATGGATTACAGTAACGAATAACTTAAATTAGAATGCTCACATGGATAATGTTGTGTGGAAAGCAAACTGAAGACTGTGATTCACTGCCAGAACACTTAGAAAATGCAACAAATCAAGTAAAGAGATTGCTTATACTACACTTGTCCACTCTCTTCTGGAGTATTGCTGCGCAGTATCAGATAGAATTTATGAAGGAAATTGAAAAAAATTCAAAGAAGGGCATCTTGTTTTGTATTATTGTGAAATGTGGGAAAGAGTGCCACAGATACAATATGCAAATTGAGCTGGCAATCATTAAAACAAAGGCTTTCTTTTTACTGAGGCAGGGATCTCCACACAAAATTGCGGTCCCAAACTTTCTCCTCGTAATGTGAAAATATTTTAATGGCACCCGCCTATATAGGGCGAAATGATCATTGCAATGAAATAGGAGAAATCAGAGCTGGCCGAAAGTATTTAAGTGTGTGTTTTTCTCCTGCGTTTTTTGAGAATGGAATGGTATGGAAATAGTCTGAAGGTGCTTTGATGAAACCTCTGCTAGGCACGTAAGTGTGAATTGCAGAGTAGTCATGTTGGTGTACGGATTTAGAGAAACAATGGAAAACCTTCATGCAAGTCCACTGTCTCCAGCACAGTGTCACTTCATTCAGTGTCAACTAATAGTGCAAGTGAAGGAGATGAAAGGGGGAAGGAGACGAATCAAAGAAATAGAACAAAAAGGAACATTTGAAGGGAGGACTGAATGTTATCCTGTACACAAACTTTGAAAAAAGTTTCCTCTCTTTACAATGATGTTCACTACAAATACCAGTGAATTAAGAAAAAGTAAACAACAATCAGAACTGGCATGTAAAATGTCATGAGGAAGCAGTATATAAACAAACCAAAATTTTTCTTGTGGGTTGCATAACACATGAATTATAAACTGCATATTGCTGCCATTTGAAGGGTAAAAACATTAACAGCTAAAACAATTGACAACACTGCTCTCAGTATCTTTTCTAAATTTTATTTATACAGTGCTACTACTGCAAAATCATGTAACAACTATTAGTATCTCATGAACCACAGGTGGGCAACGAGCAGCTTGCGGGAAGGCTCCAGCCCTTGATTGTTTTCAATCTGGCCCAGAGAAGAAATTCACAAAATTACTCCTACCTGTTTGTCCACTGTGATTGTCTATCACAATGCCATATTTCGGTCCTCTATTCTTCCTCATATTAACATTAGTAAATAATTCTTGTCAATTGTGGACACATTAGAACACACTTTAAACTGAAGGCTTCTGTGATGAATTAGTTACAATTATTTCTTTTATAGGTGTTTTTTTTTCTCATGATGATATTTCAGTATGCCTGGCAACCCATCTTCACAGTTATCGTTAAAATCATATGTAAAGACACAATGCTCACAACACATAAATAAATGTAAACATCTGAAGATTGGGTGAACATAAAATGAATGTACTCTCAAAAATACGAGTTTCAAAGCATAATTTGTTGGTGTGGTGTTTTAGTAAGGAGTGCCACTCGTACTGGCACATTATCCCACAAAAAGACGTTACAGTTCTCACTTTATGTGCTAGGAGTGCTGATGTTGCGTCACATGTCGAGGCAGCCCACAATCTTAAGAAAGAATGTGAATCACATCTGCCAATCACCAAAGGTTGCCCATGCCTGATGCTTCAATATGGTACACTGACATCATGGTCTTTTCAGGTGAGCTACTTCTGTACAGGAATAAAAATGCTGTTGAGGTATAATTTGCTAGTACATTTTCTGACCACATCCTCTAAGATATTGGGCTAAAACAATAAATTAAAGTAGCAATCTCAATGCCAAAAACAGTTTAATCCTTAATTTCTCATATCATAAGAAGTTACTGACCTGCGTATCTGTTTAACAGATTCAGAACTTGTTTTCGGTGTGGCATGAAACTTTCAGGAGTAAGATACCAGACAGTTTTAAGAAAGAATTACATTAGACCTATAATTTAAAAAAATCTTGTCTGATATTTATATGATATTAAATTATGTAAGAAAGGAAACAAACAAATTGTCAAAGGTATTGCAACATTCTGACAATGGTGTTGAAATGAAATTACTTTTTACAAGTAAGCAGTAGCAGTAATGGCAACTGTAATCTCATACTCAGACAGAAGCATCTAAACACAGAGACAGCATTGCATATGCAATTTTAACCTTCTTAACTAAACCTCATAGCAATACAGGCACTACATACCAGTGGAATCAGTCTCCTTCATTGTCTCAGAGTTCTCTTTCATATCAAGGATTGAATGACTGTTGTTAAGACATGTTTGAAGCAATGCACGTTGTCGCTGCGATATAAGATCACTGTCTTTAGTAACAGCATCAAGCCTTGCTTGGAGTGCTGCCTCCGAGTACAACTGGTCTTCCACTTGGGCAGACAACTCTCGTTTCTCTTGCTCTAGCCGCTCACATATTTCACGGTGTTGTTCTTCGGTCTCCTGCACACAACCAAGTTACTTAATTACATATAACAAGAAGCTTTTCTTCGAGATGCAGAATAGATACTTTTTAAATTATAAAATGTCCAATTACATACTGCTTAAATCAGTACACAATATTTAGAAGAAACTCAAGAGGCAAGTAGCACGACTAAATGTCAATTGCCACAAACTCTTTGGTGATGTTATACAAAATACTTAATGTTCGGGGTGGTTAATCAGTTAATTTTTTTGAGAGGAAATGTACAGGCAGTGTCAAACATCCTCGATCCTTTTAACAATAGAACTCAAAAATCTACTTCATGGCACATTAATTAATGTATTTATGCCATATGTGGCTATTCAGATTGTCCAACTTTCTCCCTATATCTATCTGTCCTCTTGAAATTTTCCGGAAGGGAAGGGGAGGCGCCTGAAGGGAAGGGAAGGGAAGGGAAGGGAAGGGGGGGGGGCGCCTGAAGGGATGGGAAGGGAAGGGAAGGGAAGGGGGGAGGGCGCCTGAAGGGATGGGAAGGGAAGGGAAGGGAAGGGAAGGGGGGGGGGGGCGCCTGAAGGGATGGGAAGGGAAGGGAAGGGAAGGGAGGGGGGGAGGCGCCGGAGGGGAAGGAGGGGGGGTGGCGCCGGAGGGGGAAAGGGGCGGCGGCGGAGGGGGAAAAGGGCGGCGGCAGCGGGGGAGGGGGGAAAAGGGCGGCGTCGGCGTCGGCGGCGGCGGAGGGGAAAAGGGCGGCGGCGGCGGAGGGGAAAAGGGCGGCGGCGGCGGAGGGGAAAAGGGCGGCGGCGGCGGAGGGGAAAAGGGCGGCGGCGGCGGGGAGGAGGAGGGGGGGAGGAGGGTGCGGCGGAGGGGGAGGCGGCGGAGGGGGAGGCGGCGGAGGGGGAGGGGGAGGCGGCGGAGGGGGAGGGGGAGGCGGCGGAGGGGGAGGGGGAGGCGGCGGAGGGGGAGGGGGAGGCGGCGGAGGGGGAGGGGGAGGCGGCGGAGGGGGAGGGGGAGGCGGCGGAGGGGGAGGGGGAGGCGGCGGAGGGGGAGGGGGAGGCGGCGGAGGGGGAGGGGGAGGCGGCGGAGGGGGAGGGGGAGGCGGCGGAGGGGGAGGGGGAGGCGGCGGAGGGGGAGGGGGAGGCGGCGGAGGGGGAGGCGGCGGAGGGGGAGGCGGCGGAGGGGGAGGCGGCGGAGGGGGAGGCGGCGGAGGGGGAGGCGGCGGAGTAGCAAAACAATGCCCTTGTTCAACTTCCATGGACTGTTGCTTTGATTCTGGTGTGACATAGGCCACCCATGATTCATCGCCCGTAACAATTTGGCTTAAGAAATCATCACCATCATCGTGGTACCGCTCAAGGAAAGTCAATGCACTGTCTAAATGTTTGGTTTTGTGCACAGTCGTCAACATTTTCGGTATCCAATGTGCGCACAATTTTCGGTTATTCAAGTGCTCGGTCACAATGCCATACAGAACACTATGAGAAACATTAGTTAAGTCATCCCACAAGGAGGAAATCGTAAAGCGTCTGTTTTCTCTCACCTTATTTTCCACTTCCTGCACCAAACTTTCATTAATGACCGAATGACGCCCACTCCGTTTTCATCATGCACATTTGTGCGGCCATCTTTAAATGCTCTCACCCACTTTCATAACATTCCATCACTCATAATGTTTTATCCGTAAACTGCAGAGATCTCATGATGAATATCGATCGCTTTTAGGCCTTTAGCACTATGAAATAATATAACAGCCCACGCTTCACAATCAGCAGGACTCACGATTATCGGAGGCATTTTAAACACTCAGTACACAACATAAACAAGGAAGAATCAGACTATTGGCATCAGTGCATAGATTAAGGTACAGGCTTTCATGTAAAAATAAAATTGTTGAGATATCTTAGCACGTTTTTTTTTTTTTTAATTTCTAAACGGTACTTAAAAAACACGCCTCGTACATTATACACATTATACACTTATGGTAATTTGGGGAGGAAGGGCATGGTTTTCTTGTTATCTATTTACTACATAATTTAATTATGCGTGTTTAAATTGAAAAATATGAGAGAAATTATTAAAAATAGGGTATTTTTGAACAGTTGTCATTAGGATGAACACTGAGTACAATTGTAAATTCTAAACAAGCACATTCAGTCAATGTTACTGTGTTAGAAAGACAGACACACACACACACACACACACACACACACACACACACACACACACACACACCCCGCACCGCACCTAGTTTTATTTAAATACTACTGTCACAATCAGACTCATACAATCGTAAGTACTAAGAATGAAATTAATAGTTAATATTGTCACGCCGAGGAAAGTGTAAGTAAACGAATGACAAACACTAACTTCACTTAACGAAGGTTTATTCAGCTCTTGCACGTACAAGTGCGTGGAGTGAAGTGCCTCCGGCCAGAACATGTACGGTACATATACAGAACATTTCGGTACAATGATTCTTGCAATTTGTGGATACTTCTAGAATGTACTCTAAGCGAATATTGGAATTGGAATTATACAATTCAGGGGAGTTTTGAACTCACGACCGTCCAAGCAAGTGTTACATCCTCCTAGTCCGGGAACAAGTCATCAGCCCTGCACGCTCTGACTCCTGATGACTGATGTCCACCCTGGCGGTGATTTTCTTAAATTTTACTTACCACTACGTTCTTTGTCACCTGTCGCTGGAGCTTCGAATTTTCCCCTGGGTTGCAGGATCCTTATAGGCCTTCATTCGAATGACGTGGACCGTATCTCCGATCTTTCATCCTCTTGTGTCAGGGTCGAAATCTTCAACTTCATAAGTAACATCAGGTAACTGTCTTACAACTTTATAAGGTCCACAGTAGCGCCTGAGGAGCTTCTCAGAGAGACCAACCTCCCGAACACAGGTGGAGATCCAGATGAGGTCACCAGGCTGGTAGACAAAAGGGCGGTGGCTCACATCATACCTTCAACGAGCTAACTGCCAAGCTTCCTCAGCTCTGGTTAACACCTGGCCGATGTAGTCATCATCCACATCATCAGGTTGTAACGGAAACACAGTGTCCATCGTCGTAGTTGCCTCACGCTCATTGACCAGGAAAAATGGTGAAAATCCTGTTGTGTCCTGTTTGGCGGTGTTGTAGGCAAATGTCACGAAAGGTAGCACCTCATTCCAGTTGCTCTGCTCAACAATGACGAACACTGATAGCATGTAGGCCAAGGTCTTATTAAGGCATTCAGTAAGCCTGTTAGTTTGTGGATGGTAGGCAGTCGTCATGTGATAGTAATGTTGCACCAACAGTTTATCTCTGTCAAAAGATTCGATCGAACTTTCCCTGATTTCCATGATTAACGACCTTGGGGCACCGCATTTTGATACAATGTCTTCTACGATGAATTTGGCTACCTTGAATGCTTCAGCTCTTTGCACGGCTTTTGTAATGGCATAGCGTGTCAGATAATCAGTGCAAACCATAACCCATCTATTGCCACTAGTAGACGTTGGAAACCTTCTGAGGACGTCAATCCGAACACGCTGGAAAGGCGTTTCGGCTGGTGGAATTGGTATGAGTCAGCCAGGTGGTTTCTGAGGCACCCTCGACAGTATGACACACAGTGATGGACACTCCTAAATAAACCCGGCCAGAAAAATCTCTTGTGGATTATATCGTATGTCTTAATAAATCCTAAATGTCCGGCCTCAGGTGCGTCATGGAATTTCTGTAGAACCTCTAACCGCATGTGTTTAGGAACCTCTTTCCAAATGGATCGAAGTTTTTCTTGCAAAGTAATCCATTAACTACCTTGAATTGTCCTTTCACATCCTCTGACCGATTTAAGGCAACCATAATTTGAGATGTTTTGGCACCCTCCTCCTGCTCAGCAGAGAGATCCTGGAGTGCAGTGAGACAGTCACTATATTCATCAAAGTCTTGATGGTCCTGCACAGGGTTTCTTGAGAGACATTCAGCATCTTGCTGTTTTCTTCCACTTTTGTACACTATGGTAATGTCATTGTCTTGAAGATGTAGTGTCCACCTGGTGAGTCGTCCTGTTGGATCCTTAAGACCTGTCAACCTACAAAGTGAATAATGCTCCGCAACAACTGTGAACGGCCTTCCATAGAGATACGGTAGAAATTTGCACATGGCCCAGATCACAGCAAGACATTCTCTTTCTGTGGTTGAGTAGTTTCTCTCAGCTTTTGTAAGTAAGCATAGGCTATAACCTTCTCTTTTCCATCCAAAATCTGCACAAGAACAGCACCAATCCCATACCCACTGGCATCTGTGTGTAGTTCTGTAGGTGCTCTCTCATCATACAGATCAAGTACAGGGCCAATCGTCAGAGCTTTTCGCAGCACATCGAAAGAATCTTGTTGGGCACCACCCCAGATAAAGTTAGCATTGGCTTTTAAAAACTCTTTGAGTGGCCTAGCTTTGATACAAAACTCTTTCATGACACGACGGTAATAAGAATACAATCCGAGGAAGCTTCTTACGCCTATAATACTTTTAGGAATAGGGAATTCTGTTATAAATCTCATATTTTCTGGGTCTGGCTGAACACCTTCGTTTGACACAAGGTGCCCAAGTGTTTTGATTTCTTTTGCTCCAAAGTGACACTTTCTTGGATTAAGTTTCAGTCCAGCTTGTTGGAGACACTTAAGAACAGCCCTCAGTCTTTTTGTGTGTTCATCAAATGTCTCTGAGAATACTATAATGTCATCTAAATAACAAAGACACATCGTCCACTTCAGGTGCCTCAGAAGATTATCCATCATCTGTTCAAAAGTTGCTGGTGCATTACACAAACCAAACAGCATTGCCTTAAACTCATACAGGCCCTCAGGGTGATGAATGCAGTTTTCTCAAGATCAGCCTCATCTACTTCGATATGCCAATATACTGAGTACATGTCCATGGTTGAGAAAAACTGAGCCCCCTTCAGACTATCTAGTGTATCATCAATTCATGAAAGAGGGTAAATGTCCTTTTTAGTTATCTTATTAAGCTTCCTGTAACCAACACGAAAGCACAAACAGCCATCCTCCTTCCTGACGAGAACCACTGGTGATGACTATGGGCTCTGTGAAGGCTGAATGATGTCATTCTTCTTCATTTTCTCTACCTCATCGGAAATTATTCAGAAAGTCCCCAATGCTAATCCAGTGCTTCACCGTCGATATGTCTAATTTGCTGTTCACCTGTGGATTGAAGAATTCAAAGAACTGTTGAAGAATGGCAAGAAGCCGCTTCTGTTGTTCCTTAGTGAGATCTGGTGATAGTCGAGCTAGTAAATCTTGTCTCGTAGTGCTAGTGCTAATTTCGCCCACAGACTCGGCATGGGAGGTTTCTATGACGCTCAACTGTTCTGCAATTAACGGCTCAGAGTTTGCTACGCACATGCGTCTTGGAAGGATCTGCGGTTCTTGGCGACAGTTAACAATCCACAATTCACCAAATCCAATCTTAAATGAGATGACAGAGGCTGGGATGACCAAGTTATTCTTCAGTGGTATGCTTCTCCTACATTCCACTACAATATCCATTGGTTGATGCATGGCATGACACATGACAGCTGCCTTTCCAGTGTTGACTGCAGGAGTGATCACTTCATCCAGCACACACAGTCTCCACACACTCGGATGCACATCTTCCTGTCCGCAGTATCTCATCTCGTCGTAGCATAATTTCGAGCGACCACAATCTATAATTGCCTGCGAAGCTTTCAGAAAGTCCCATCCGAGAATGACATCATGACTACACACTTGTAAGATGACGAATTCTAAGGGCTGTTTATGGCCACTTATACCCACATGAGTGTCATCTTCCTGTAGGTCTTACATATTTCCCATTAGCCACCTTCAGCAGGGATGTTTTGTTGTCGACGAATACGGTTTTCTGCAATTGGTGACGGTACTTCTCCGAAATGACTGAATATGATGCTCCAGAGTCCACAAGAGCTCGGCCTGGTCGGCCATCCATGAGGATATCAACGTAGTTTCCTATCATTTTTGTAGTGATCGAGGGCAGAGGATTTCTCTCTTCAGCAGCCTGACCTCCAAGGAAGGTCGCATCCTTTAGTTTTCCAGGTTGCAGCAACTAAGTGATCGGCTGGAGCTTCTAAATGGCGATGGAGACCTTGATCGGCGTGTTGGTGAGCGTCCTCTCCAATGGGTAGCTTGCCGCGATTGTGACCTATATCGTCCAGCACCCACATCATCTTGTTGATCTTCGTCGTCCCGGAGCTGGCGTCAGCTAAGATCAGTCTGCTGTCTTCTGGTGTGGGCGTCATCAAATATCCACCGCATTTCTCAACAATAGCGCACCGCATGTCCCGGTAGTCTGCAGTGGAAACATACTGGTTGGTTATCCTGGGTCCTCCAGACATCAGTCTTCCTTGGTGCCCAAACAGATTCCTCATGTGGCATTGTAGGAACGTAACTTCACCTGGGTCTCGACTTTTTCACCATTTTAAAGGGAAATGAAGGATGAGAGATTGGATTCAATGTCTGCTCCACTTCCTCCCTTATGACATCTTGAAGCGTCTAGGTTTTCTGTTCGCCGTGCAATCAAAGTTCCTCCTGTACTTCCTCTCTCACTATCTGACAAAGAACACTTGTGAAATCAGTTTCTTCCTCCATCACAGACATGGATACAATGTTTGGAAGCTGTTCGAACTTCTTGCGTGTAATTCTCTTTTGATGCATTGTCTTGATATACTGGCACCATTTTATGAAGTCATCTGCTGTCAACCTCCTTCAAGAGTAGAGCTTGATACATGCCCTCAGCAACACCCTTCATGAGATGTGCAACAATTGTCTTCCTCCTTCATTCGAAGACACACTATTTTACACAGCTCCAAGACGTCCTGAACGTAGGATGCTGTAATTTCTCCTTGATGCTGTGCCCTGCACTTTAATTTGTCTTCAGCCCTGCACTTCTGCTGTTGTGTGTCACCGAAATACTTGCGCAGTTCCACTTGGAATACTCCCCAGCTTGTGAACTTCTCCTCGTTGTTCTCATACCATCGCTTGGCAGTGCCTTCCAAGTAGAAAAATACTTTAGCCAAACAAATGGTGTCATCCCATTTGTTAAATCTGGCTATACGCTCATATACCTTCAGCCACTTGTTTGGATCTTTGCCATCGTCACCAGAGAACCCGGAAGGATGTCATGTGGTGGCACACAGTTGCTGTCATCGTAATGTCCTCCTCTTCTTCTGTCCCCGATAGATTGTGATCTGTTGAATATGATTCAAACTCAGGTTTCTCGCCACATAAACAGCGGCTCTGTCGTGGCCTGATGGGAGTCACTGTGTCGTCGATAACGTGCGGTATCACAAGTTCCAATACCCAGCGTCTCCACCAGCATAATGTCACATAGAGGAAGATGTAAGCACACGAATGATGAAGACTAACTTCACTTCACTTAACGAAGGTTTATTCAGCACTTGCACATACAAGAGCGCGGAGCGAACTGCTGCTGGCCATAACACGTATGGTATATATATACAGCTATAGAACATTCCGGTACAATGATTCTTGCCATTTGTGGATACTTCTAGAATGTCCTCTAACTGAATATAGAAATTGAAATTTTACAATTCAGGGGAGTTTTGAACTCACGACCGTCCAAGCAACAGTCTAGAATCATAACCACTACACTACGGAGACTGTGCTACTCCGCTTCTACTGTGACAATATCATTACAATACAGCAATTAATAACAATATTCATTATTCACAAACAATCTCTCATATGTACTTTGTAGACTGCATTAAATTACAGCATAATGTGATGCGCACCTGTACACATACCTGCAATTTGGATGCCAAGTCTTCGACCTTCTGAAGTTGGGTAGTGTATTTGTGAGCTAGCTCCTGAAGTTCCTGTTGGCTCCTTTCTCGCATATCCTTCAAATGGTCAACTTCATCTTCAGTGTTACTCAGAGTTCTATGTAATCATGGTAAGAAAAAATTTTACATACACATTAAATAAAACAAATACAGGCATCTCTAGTTGACCTGCAGTTGCACAAAAATGTGTATAAAGTTTCTGGGCTTAAGATAATGTGTGAAAAACTAAACAAACATAAGGCACAACAAGCAGATCAGGTGCTATATGTACATTACTTTACATCAGAATTAAACATCACCTTGATGAAGTGAAAAAGTAAATCTCTACAAATATCTGGAAAAAAGGAAGTTAGAAAATAAAACAACCTGTGATGAACTGGACGAAATGGCAGAAACCAGTGGCATGATCAGCACAAAGCTAGAGAAACAGACAGTGTGTGTGTGTGTGTGGTTTTTTTTTTTTTTTTTTTTTGTGGTTTTAGGGCGCAAAACTTCAATGGTCATTAGCGCCCAGACTACGTTAGGAATGCACCGCGAGGCACAAGTTTAAAACAGCAACTAAAAGGGAAAACACGATAAAAGACAGATTGACAGGCATAGGATTAAAAAAACAGCATAATCAAATGTCCTTAGAGAGGTTTGTCAAGTTGATAATACGAAGAACGCGAGCAGCTGCTCAAGGGACATCCGCTAAAATGGCATCTAGAGTACATGGCAGGCCAAGATCAAGACGCAGTGTATTAAAATCCGGACAGGACGTTAAAATGTGGCGGACTGTCTACAATTGCCCACATGGGCAGAACGGCGCCGGCGCAGCTGTCTGCAGATGGCGATGGCTGAACTGGCAGTGTCCAATTCGTAACCGGGCCAAAACAACTTCCTCCCGCCGAGAAGGGCGTGAGGAGGACGTCCAAGCCGCGGGAAGAGGTTTCAAGGCCCAAAGCTTGTTGTCCGTAAGTGCAGCCCAATCGGCATGACACAGCAATAAAATGCGCCGACAAATGACCCTGCTACAATCTGATGAAGGGACACAACAAGAAGCTGTCCGAGGCTGGAGGACCGCAGCCTTGGCCGCGGTATCTGCAGCTTCGTTCCCAGGGATACCGACATGGCCAGGAACCCACATAAAGCTAACCGGTGGAACTGTCTTCCACCAGCTGCTGAAGAGAGCGTTGGATCCGGTGCACGAAAGGGTGAACCGGATACGGATCACTGAGGCTCTGGATGGCGCTCATGGAATCTGAGCAGATGACTTAAGCAGAATGTCGGTGGCGGAAGATGTAAACAACAGCCTGGTAGAGAGCAAAGAGCTCAGCTGTGAAGACCGAACAATGGCCATGGAGCCAGTATTTGAAACTTTGTGCCCCGACAATAAAAGAACACCTGACCCCGTCATTGGTCTTAGAGCCATCTGTATAAATGAAGGTCATATTAATGAACTTTGAACGAAGTTCGACAAAACGGGAGTGGTATACCGAACCAGGGGTAACCTCCTTCGGGAGCGAGCTGAGGTCAAGGTGAACGTGAACCTGAGCCTGGAGCCAAGGTGGCATTTGGCTCTCGCCCACTCGAAACGCTGCAGGAAGTGAAAAATCAAGGTGTTGAAGGAGGCGACAAAAGCAAACTCCAGGGGGTAGCAGGGCAGAGACATACAACCCGTATTGACGGTCGAGAGAGTCGTCAAAAAAGGAATGATAAGACTGGTGATCGGGCATTGACAGTAGCCGACAAAGCAGTATATCGCGCCGGTAGGTGAATGGCAATTCACCGGCTTCAGCATGAAGACTCTCGATGGGCCTAGTACAAAACGCTCTGATCACAAGACGTAAACCCCGATGTTGTATGGAGTTGAGACGGCGTAAGATGGACGGCCGTGCAGAGGAGTATACGAAGCTCCCATAATTCAGCTTGGAGTGGACGATCGACCGATATAGGGGAAGTAGGACGGTTCGATCCGCTCCCCACAACATACCACTGAGAACACAGAGGACATTTAGAGAATGGGTACAACGGGCAGCCAAATTTGACACATGTGGAGACCAGCTAAGTTTCCTGTCAAATGTAAGACCTAAAAATTTTGTTGTCTCCGCAAATGGGAGAGCAACAGGACCGAGTCGTAAGGACGGTGGGAGAAACACTTTGTAGAGCCAGAAGTTAATACAGACCGTCTTCTCGGCAGAAAAACGGAAGCCATTGGCGACACTCCAGGAGTAAAGATGGTCAAGAGAACGCTGAAGACAGCGCTCCAGGATACATGTACGCTGCGTGCTGCAATAGATGGTAAAATCGTCCACGAAAAGGGAGCCTGATACATCAGCTGGGAGGGAATCCATTATTGGATTGATCGCTATGGCGAAGAGAGTGATGCTCAAAACTGAGCCCTGTGGCACCCCATTCTCCTGGCGAAAGTTGTCTGACAGGACAAAACCCACATGTAACCTGAACTGTCGATCCATTACAAAGGAACGAATAAAAAGAGGGAGGCAACCGCAAAGGCCCCATGCATACATGGTGCGGAGAATGCCCGCCCTCCAACAGGTGTCGTAAGCCATCTCCAAATCAAAGAACACAGCCGCGGTTGGGCGCTTCCGCAAGAAGTTATTCATAATGGAGGTCGACAAGGTAACCAGATGGTCAACAGCAGAGCGGCGCCTACGAAATCCACATTGTACATTGGTAAGTAGGTGTCGAGATTCGAGCAGCCACACCAAACGAGAGTTAACCATTCCCTCCATCACCTTACAGACACAGCTGGTAAGCGAGATGGGTCGATAACTGGAAGGCAAGTGCTTGTCCTTCCCCGGCTTAGGAATCGGTACAACAATAGACTATCGCCAGCATGCGGGAACATGTCCCTCAATCCAGATGCAATTATAAGTACAAAGAAGGAAACCTTTACCCGCAGGAGAAAGGTTCTTCCACACCTGAATATGAATAGAATCAGGCCCTGGAGCGGAGGACCGTGACCGGGCAAGTGCATTTTCGAGTTCCCGCGTGGTGAATGGGGCATTATAACTTTCACGATTCGAGGAGAGGAAGTTAGGTGGCCTAGCCTCCTCTGCCTGTTTTCGGGAGAGGAAGGCAGAGTGGTAATGAGCGGAGCTCGAAACCTCTGCGAAAAAGCGGCCGAAGGCATTGGAGACATCCTCAGGGGCCACAAGGACGTCATTCGCGACCGTCAAGCCAGAAACTGGTGAGTGGATCTTAGTGCCAGATAGCCGGTGCAGGCTACCCCAGACAACAGAAGAAGGAGTAAAATTGTTGAAGGTGCTTGTGAAAGCAGCCCAGCTGGCTTTCTTGCTTTTGTTAATAATACGACGACACTGCATAATCGTTTACAATAGATACAATTCACCACTGTAGGGTGGCGTTTAAAGGTGCGTAAAGCACGTCGACGAGCACGTAAAGCGTCTCTACATGCTGCAGTCCACCAGGGGACCGGTACGCGACGTGGAGAAGAAGTAGTGTGAGGGATGGAATATTCAGCAGCAGTGAGAATGACTCCCGCGAGGTGTGCGACCTGACTATTGCAGCTTGTGAAGGTTTGATCCTGAAAGGTCGCCCTGAAAGAGAAGAGCCCCCAGTCTGCTTTGGAGATGTTCCAACTAGTTGAGCACGGAGAGGGGGTATGATGCAGGAGATGGATAACACACGGGAAGTGGTCGCTCAAATATGTATCAGAAAGTGCATACCACTCAAACCGGCGTGCAAGTTGGGGAGTACATATAGAGAGGTCTAAATGGGAATAGGTGTGAGATGTGTCCGAAAGAAAAGTAGGGGCACCAGTATTGAGGCAGGTAAGATTGAGCTGGTTGAAAAGGCCTGCTAACAGGAAGCCCCTCGGGCAGGGTGCTGGAGAGCCCCAAAGGGGATCGTGGGCATTGAGGTCTCCAGTTAACAAAAATGGTGCAGGTAGCTGAGCAATAATTTGCATCACGTCTGCCCTGGTTACGGCAGACGACGATTGAGTGTAAATGGTACAAATGGAAAATGTAAAAGTGGGGAGAGTAATGCGGATGGCAACTGCCTGCAGGCCGGTGTGCAATGTGACGGGATCGTAGTAAATATCATCCCGGACCAGCAACATAACCCCTCCATGAGCCGGAATACCTACCACAGGGGGTAGGCCAAAACGCACAGAGGTGTAGTGTGCCAAGGCAATTTGATCGCATGGGCGTAGCTTTGTTTCCTGGAGGGCTACGACGAGCAGACGGTGCAAGTGGAGCAGCAACTTTAAGTCCTCTCGGTTGGAGCGAATGCTGCGAATATTCCAGTGAATAAATGCCATCGTGAGAAGAAAAAGAAAAAGAAGATGCAAGAAGGGGTCACCTTGAAGGCCGCTGAGGGCCTGGCTTCGAGCAAGCACTGCTGCCGCTATCAGTAGGCGGACAGTCATCGTCCATTGGTTCTATAGGTTCATCGGCCATCTTGTTAAGATGGCCGGGAGGGGGAGCTTCCTCTGCAGGTGAATGGCCAGATGTTCGGCTAGCAGCTGTGTGACCAGGCGAAATGGATGACGGCCTGGGGCGGCAACCGCTGGGTGGCGCAGGAGAAGAAATGCGCCGTGGCGGAGAAGGAGAACTGTGCTTCCTATGAGCCTTCTTGGAAGGTCCTTTTGTGGAAGTACTGGTCGATGGCTGGGAGTTCGAGGTACGTAGGAAGTCTGCACAGGACGGTTCCTTCTTAAAGGCCCGTGCGTCGGACTTCTGAGTCTTCATCTTGGCAGAAGCTGATGGGAGTGCTTGTGTCTGAGGGGTGACGGGAGGAAGAGGAGACGTCGACCGCACGATCTTAGCACTGGCCGAACGGACGACCGTGGTGCTGAAGGTCAGATCGCATGTCTGGGTCGCTACCTCCCTGGTAGTCCGAGGAGAGGCGAGGACAGTACTGTATTTCCCTGCTGGGAGCAGCGTGGGCTTCCTACTAGCAAATAGCTTGCGAGCAGCCGAGGTGGACACTTTCTCTTTGACCCGAATTTCTTGGATACAGCGTTCTTCCTTGTAGATGGGACAGTCGTGGGAGGACGCTGCATGGTCACCCTGACAGTTCACACAACGAGGAAACGGAGGTGGACAGTCACCCTCATGGGCATCCCTGCTACAAGTGACACATTTAGCCGCATTGGAACAAGACTGGCGAGTGTGATTAAAACGCTGACACTGGTAGCAGCGCGTAGGTGTCGGGGCATAGGGGCGAACAGAAATAACCTCGTAGCCTGCTTTGATGCGCGACGGCAGCTGAACCCTATCAAAGGTCAAGAAAAGTGTCCGGGTTGGTACAAGGTCATTTTTGACGTTTTTCATGACCCTATGGACAGCCGTCACGCCCTGCTCAGCGAGGAAAGACTGAATCTCCTCGTCAGTCAATCCGTCGAGAGATCTAGTATATACCACACCACGAGACGAATTCAAAGTGCGTTGAGCCTCCACCCGGACAGGGAACGTGCACAGGAGTGTGGCCCGAAGCAGTTTTTGTGCCCGAAAGGCGCTCTCAGTTTCTAGTAACAAGGTACCATTACGCAACCTGGTACAAGACTTGACAGATCTGGCTATCGCATCTACGCCCTTCTGGATAACGATAGGGTTGACACAGGAAAAATCCTTTCCGTCCTCAGATCGAGAAACTACGAGGAACTGTGGGGCAGGTGGTAGTACTTTTGTCACTGGTGGCTGGTCAAGTTTCCGTTTTTGGGCAGAAGTCGAGAGAGAAGAAGAAGAGAAATCCATTGCGGAGGAATCCCCCATGATTGCCAGCGTCTCCGATGGCGCGCTCCTTCCTTGTGGGGACCCTCTCAGAGGGCACTCCCGCCTTAGGTGAATGTTTACACCTCAGGTCACACCTCCCGAGAAACAGACGGAGGGACCAATCGGCATGGTCAGAAGGTATCAGCTCAGGCAATCACCCCTCCCTGGGCCTGGCCTTTACCAGGGGGTACGTGTGTGCCTTACTTGTCTACCCAGGGCGGGGAATTACTGTCTCAAACGCTGAGGCGGAGACCAGAGAAGGCAAGGAGAAGAAGGCAAGGGAAAGAAGGCAAGGGAAAGAAGGCAAGGGAAAGAAGGCAAGGGAAAGAAGGCAAGGGAAAGAAGGCAAGGGAAAGAAGGCAAGGGAAAGAAGGCAAGGGAAAGAAGGCAAGGGAAAGAAGGCAAGGGAAAGAAGGCAAGGGAAAGAAGGCAAGGGAAAGAAGGCAAGGGAAAGAAGGCAAGGGAAAGAAGGCAAGGGAAAGAAGGCAAGGGAAAGAAGGCAAGGGAAAGAAGGCAAGGGAAAGAAGGCAAGGGAAAGAAGGCAAGGGAAAGAAGGCAAGGGAAAGAAGGCAAGGGAAAGAAGGCAAGGGAAAGAAGGCAAGGGAAAGAAGGCAAGGGAAAGAGTAAGGAAGACAGTGAGATGGAGAAGAACAAAGAAAGGAACCAACCAAAGGAAGAAAGAAACGAGAAGAAGTCAAAAACCAAAATGACCACAAATATAGGTCATGGAACCGTCCGTCTCCGGACGCTGGCGCTAACTATCCCCTTGAGGGGGAGGGACTCCTTTTAGTCGCCTCTTACAACAGGCAGGGCCTATTCTAACCCCTGGACCCGCAGGGGTGTGTGTGTGTGTGTGTGTGTGTGTGTGTGTGTGTGTGTGTGTGTGTGGAGGGGGAAGATGAGCAGGAGACAGATGAGCCCATGTATGCCCACTGCCTGATGAAAAGTATTGTTTAAACTGAGGTGTTTACTTGTCTTAAACTTGTATGAACTCTTCACTGTAAGTTAGATTGAGGACCTATGGTACGACAGAAACTTCCTGGCAGATTAAAACCACGTGCAGGACTGAGACTCGCCCGCATCTCGTGGTCGTGCGGTAGCGTTCTCGCTTCCCACGCCCGGGTTCGATTCCCGGCGGGGTCAGGGATTTTCTCTGCCTCATGATGGCTGGGTGTTGTGTGATGTCCTTAGGTTAGTCAGGTTTAAGTAGTTCTAAGTTCTAGGGGACTGATGACCATAGATGTTAAGTCCCATAGTGCTCAGAGCCATTTGAACAATTTTTTTTTGGACTGAGACTCAAATTCAGGACCTTTGCCTTTTGTGGGCAAGAGCTCTACTGACTGAGCTACCCAAGCACGGCTCACCATCTGGTCTCACATTTCACCAACTGTACCTTGGAAAAATTTTCATTCACAGAAAAGAACTGTTATTTAACATCAGATATGACTAAAATTTGCTCTTCATATATCATGGAAGATAAATTACAGAATTTTTCAATTTATGCTAACCCAACACATCCCGTGTCCATGAGTAAATCCATTATGTGGTCTCCATCATATACACTTTTCAGAAACCTTATTATACAGGGTGGCCCACTTAATTGTTTCAGTGCAAGTATCTCTAGTACACCTATAGATATTTAAAAACGACTTTCTACTATGAGACATTCTAAATTGTAAGCAACTATTGTTTTCATCACAAAATTATGTTTTAAGTGGGCACCCTGTATTATTTATTACACAATTAATAATATGAAACATCACAACAAGAATGGCATTTGTTTCAACACAATACATCAATTACATCCCGAAAAATTGCAAAGTGAAGTTGGTGCTTGAGATAAATGAAACTTGTCACTATTTCACATCACGATATGCTAGCGTGAACCCCACATTGCTCATAATCATAACGTGATTAACATACTACAATGCAACAAACACTATATTTATTGCTATTTACACTTTTATTAAGAGGATTGGAAACAATATACATGTACAGTCACACTCAGTGAAAAATAAGGAAAGGGTTTACTCATTCATGATTTATTGATCTTTACTGCACTACTAGAATGGTCGTAATGGTAACAAAAAACTGAATATCACTGGCCAGAGTAAACATAGTTGATGGTTGACCAAGGATGTAACGGAGGAGTAAATGGTTGCTGTACATAGTTGTGTGACTGGGCATCTGTATTGTTTCCAGCTCACTTAATAACAGTGTAAATAGCAATAAGGAAAGCGATTGTTGCATTCACAATTTTATCTAGCGATGCACAACAGTGGCAAGTTTCATTTATTTCAAGTGACAACAATTTCTCAGGATGTAATTGATGCATTGTGATGCAACCAACACCATTCTTTTTGGATTTCCTTTGAAGTTGGCACTGAAAATAATATTTGCTTACATTTTAGAGTGCCTCATAGTATTTACTTTCATGAGCCCCTGCCTTACATTCATACATGAGAAGCTTGTTTTACAATATTTGTAGTTGTTCCAGAGATATTTGTGCTGAAATGTTTAAGTGGACCATGCTGTACATCACTGCTGTGTTGGACAAAGCACACTCCTACAATCATGGCGAATGGAGTGGTTCAGAATGTTAAGACTTAGAAGAGATCCACCCTAGTACTGGTCATTAGTATGACATTGAGTACACGATGGGCAAAACAACAATATCAGTACATTTGATCAAATCTGACTGAATGTGCAACCCATGGGACTTCACCTCCGAAGTCAAGCAGCATCGACTTGACATGTGCCAATACGCCAAGGGTGTACTACAAGTACCTAAATTTGTGGACTCCCACAACTCTTGAATTAACAGCTGTTGGCAATAATGTGTTGATGAAAAGGTTTCCTGTCTGCTTATCTGCAGCACCATGCAGGTATTCTGTACCTTTAGCAAGGCAATGCACTACCACATTATTTCAAAATTTTCAGAACAGTTTGAGGAACAACAGATGGACATAATGGTGCTTGTGCAGCCCACCAGGTCATACACATTCTCCAGTGTGGTAATCCAAATGAACACTGCTGAAATGTGATACCTCTTTCATTTCCTGCTTTCTCACATGTTACCTCTCTTAAAATGGCATCCTGATGAAGCCTTTCACATGTAGTAACCTCAGCTCCTAATTAGTCTTCAATTTCACAATCCCAGAACCCATATATTGCAGTTATTAGAGTATGTATGCCTGACACTTGGCAAAAAAATTGACAAGAGGCTACCAAAACAATAGCATTGAAAACTGTAGAAGATAATTTCATAGGAAAGTCCCCATGTGATGCAACACAAATATGTTCATTAACTATTGCAGTGTTTTCTTTATGTAACTTTTATATGTGGTCAGTTGGCATCTGATGCAAATGACGACAGTGTACATGTGTATTCAGTAGATGATGATGTCTGAAAGTGTAGCAGTACTGTCAATCTTGTTTATGTGCTGATATACTATGGAACACCTCAACTATATGGTGAGCTGTTATCTTCACTTCTTCCATTATTTAAATAGTTATAAACTAATAAAAAGCAACAAAAATGGAGGACAATATACAACTCACCTTTCCAGATCAGCTAATTTAGTAATTGCATCTAATTTCTCCTGAAGAATCCTTCGTAATGATTCTTTGGCTGTACCAAGGTACTGACTTTTATCTTCTTGCAGTTTTCGTAGCTCTTCTCGAAGTTTATCTTCTCCGTAATTCTGAAAATTTACAGAAAAAGAAATGTTATAGTTTTCGGCAAGGAAATGTAGCACTGCTATAAGAAAAAATAATTATTTCCTATTTACTATGAATTATCTGCCAATGTCAGAGAATCACTTAAAAATATGTAATTATTAGTAGCATGTGCCCTTTTGTAATTATTCGAAACCATATCTAGTAGATGGCCATACATTTCTCTTAAATTTATTCCAGTAATTTTTTAAGAAATGGCAATGACAGTAATGGCTCCAGTTTGGACTTTATCTGCAACTTTAGTGCTAGTGGTCACTATAAGTCAAAGACCTTTTGATCCCTCAACTGTATGAAAATTGCAAAGACTGCAAAAGAAGGCAATGATAGCTGCTGTCTTTGAAAGATGAGACAAGTCTTTTCCTGGAGCCATTTTAGGAAGATATTTACATATATACAAATCAATGACCAAAGTAAAAAGCCCACCCCACAACAACAATGTTGTATACTTTTTGTGTTTATGTAGCCAGTGAGACATTTAAATTACAGAGTGTCAATTATTGTCATTACCTTCACACATTAAGCTGTGGAGGGATTGAAAGCAATGGAAGCAAGCTGTTTATACTCACAGATTCTTTATGGATATGCCCTGAAATATCTTGAATGCTTTACATGAAAAAAGAAAGGGAGGAGAGGGGGAGGGGGGGGGGGGGAGGGAGGGAGGGAGGGAGGGAGGGAGGGAGAGAGAGAGAGAGAGAGAGAGAGAGAGAAGTAAAACCAAACTACTTCCATCTGTGTATTCTGGAGTACTCTGAAACTAAACAGCTTGATGACTGTAAGAAGCTTGCAGCACTGTATTGATATCCTTGACCGAGTGCCACTGAGTGGGGAAAAAAAAAAAAAATATATATATATATATATATATATATATATATATATATATATTAAAAGTATGACGTGGCAGTACTGTGCAAACCACTGTTAAGTGCACGGCAGAGGATACATCCCACTGCACTAGTTATTAGGGTGTTTTCCTGTTCCATTTTTATTTTTCCACTGCACCAGTTAGAAAAATTTTTCCCTCTGTTCCACTCCTTTTTCTTATTCTGAAATATCATGATGTAGAGAAGCAACTGGAGGAGTTGAAAACAAGTAAGTCACTGAAAGAATGATTGTTTTAATGCTTCCATGCATCTTTTAAGTAATCTGATCTTGTCCTCAGGATCCCTGTGGAGTGATATGCAGGTGTCTGTAATATATTCCTTGAGTCATAATTTAAGACTGGTTCCTGAAACTTTGTAAGTACGCTTTCCTCAGATAGTTTACTTTTATCTTCAAGAATCTGCCGAGTTTCTTCAGCATCTCTGTTACACACTCCCATGGGTCAAACAAGCCTATGATCATTAATGATGCCCTTCTCTGTTTGTCCTATTTCGTAAGGGCCCAACGCACTTGAGAAATATTCTAGGATGGGTCAGATGAGTGTGTATATAGAGTCTGAGTTAGTACTGAGCCCCTCTTCAAAATATTCTGCCCACCTCCACAATACTTTTTGTTCATCTGATCATCTTAACATTTCTATTTCTACATGTATTTTCAGACAATGGAAATGCCAGGTAGGAATATCTACAATGTTTCTTCGGTTTTCGGAATCACTCACTTTTTCTGTAGTTCAATTTGCTTTTTTTCCCATTCTAGTTTTACGGATTACAGCTAATTTCTCTCTCACTATGGCTTGTACAACACAGTGGTCTGAATCACTGTTTGAACCCCTGCAGCTCCGTACATTAATGACTATCAAAACACATTGTGCTTTTACTAACACAAGGCCTATTTCATTAACTTACTCCACTTACACTTTATTTCCATATGTATTCTTCTGTGTGGAAAACAGGTACCTTAGATGAGCAAATTATTTCTAACAGAGAACTGACATAAGAAAGTTCCATTCTCATTATTGTCTTCATGTAAAGTGTATCTCCCTGATACTCTTCCTCACTTTCATTTCACCCAAATTGTACATTAAAGTCTTCTAAAACTAGCAATAGGTCATAGTTTTGTACTTAACTGCATGTTATTTCAAGGTCTTCATAAAACTTCCTTTATTCCTTCTTCTGCTTCCTCTTTTGGTGTGTATGCTGTTGTTATTGTTGCACTCCTGAATTTCTCTTTCATTCTCAGTCTGCTGAGACTTTCAATAATAGGTGCAAATTTCAAAAGACTTCTCCTAGTATCTCTTGTGTTGTTATAAATCCTGTTCCAGATTGACCTGGCCTTCTTTCTGGCCCACAGTAAAGAATACTGAGTCTTATCTACCTGCTACCTGTCCTTGCTTTTTCCATCTCACTTTGTGTAGTGCGACAATATTGTATTTCAACTTCATGACATCTTCAACTATTTCTCTCATTTTTTTCCAAGTTTCAACATTATTTGCATATCCGAAGTTACTACTGCCAAATCTTTTATACTTTCCCTTTGCCAAAGTCATGTTTCATATGTCCCATCCATTATCTGAGGCTCTTGTGGGGGTTCTCTAATATGATTTTTTACAGTGTACCCAACCCCCATACTGGAGGATTTGTATTTCTTTAGGTTTTCTCCCCTTGTTAGTTTGGCTTCTCTAGGCCTTTTCAGTCCTCCTTGCTCTATGATATGTGATACTGTCTGGCTCCTCTACTAACACCACAAACAAGTTTGAAAATACTAACCATTTCATGCTTGTAAACCTTTTTTCAAATGTTGGTTTTCATGTAAAATAACCACCACATTCTTGAAAATTTGTAATTCCCGCACAATCACAGCAAGTGTCACAAAGAAATTTTTCAAAGTTCTTGCACACCTCTTACAACCCACATCTGATATCACATCATATAGAGATAATATTTCATAGTAACATGGACCTCCGTGCTCTGAAAAAGACTGCTTTATAACCCTTTATTGGGAAAGTGTCACTATTCCACTGAAGCATGCATGAAATGAAAATTGCGCATTTATATGTACATTAAATTATGTGACAGTAATATGTGTAAAATAATGCAACACTCCACATTATTATTTTTTCAAGTAATTTGTTTCATTTTCATTTTGGTGTATATTCTATATATGAAATAGATACATGAAAATTGTAAATTATGAGAAATAAATATCTTTTCAGATTAAACTATGGGCACAAACTTATGATCCGAGTTGCAAAAGCTACGATCTTTTGAAAAATCCAGTATTCTTCTATCTTCTGTGGTAAAGATATTGATTGCAACTTAATAAAGTTATCTTAAACTAACACTAATTTTCTTTTTTAATTTCAATGGCCATATTTTCCATCTAGCATGATATCTCCCCTTTTTATATATTCATTCACATTTTTTATCCTACTTTCCAGTTGTTTTATTACAATTTACTTCCTACAACTGCAATCCAAACCAATCAAAACTGAAGTTATCTGCTTCCAACCAAACCGATTTGCACTTTTCGTCACCCTACTAGTTTCTTCTTCTCGCTGTTCTCCTGATGCAATGTTTCTCAGAGGAGAAGGTTCTGATGAAGTTAAAGAATTATTACTACCAATTCATACTACTATCAGCATCATTGTTTATCCTAGATATAATTACAGTCAGCTACTACAGTTCATTACTTAGTATCTACTTCTAGTTGGCTTTGCAAACGTTATTACTGGAAATTTACAGTACTGTGAGCTCTCTTTGCGGAAGAAAATTCTTCAGCCACATGGATTTGTAATAAAGTCTACCTTTGAGTATACAAGCAACTGACTCTCCAGTATTTCCACACGTGAGAGTAACCTGTCTTCATCAATCAATGCTCTCCAGCTTCTGTCTGATGCTTGTCGCGTTGTCTCCATGAGCCTCTGCATAGTGGCAAGTTTGTTTTCAAGCAACTGTTCACGTTGCAAAGCATCCTGCAAATAAAAATAGAACAAAATATTGTGATATTTTCATCATTATGGTGTTCCAGGTGAATGAAGGTTTCCTTATCAATTCCACTAACTACAACTCAGATTCTTATGTCAATAGTATTTCTTAGTCACTGATACTTGTGCTACTGATTGAGAAAATGTGAGATCTCTAGTGCTCACTCTGTATTCACTTATGCCCCGTGTGTTGCAGGTTGCGTACTTTACAGCAAAGATTATGGAACTGGCTGAATGTTCAAATCATAGCAACAGCATCTGGATACCAGCAACTATGAGGCACGAAAGCTATAAAAGTTTTAATAATACACTTGCAAGGGCTCACTATTAACCATTCAAGCTTCATTTAAAATGGAAGACCAATTTTATCAACCCTTTTTTCCCTAAAATTTCTCATATTCATTTTCTGCAACATGAAATAATAACCTCATGTTTTAGAATGAAGATAAAAGCCACAAAATTACCTTTGATGACAAATACAGACTCAAGTCATTACAGAGAGTGCTCTGAAGTTTATCTCTCTTGGCATAATGTTTGGACGAGTGGAGTGCTAATCTGAATGCGCAGAGTTTGAAGCTACAAGTTTCCATTCTTTTTACTGTCTGTACTAATTCACTAGAATGAAAAGACAGCAAAATTTCGCGCCATAATTACACAAATTATGAAATTGTGTACGAGAGTAGAAATAGCTCGCCTTAGTGCATGTTGGCTTCATATTAATTCAAATATTTTTCTTCAAACAGCTAAAGTTCCCTTATGTCAGAGAAAGTATCCAACCACACAAGCAATTTTTGGAGTGTTATTCTGAAATGATAGGGCCAAAAATGGATTCAATGTAAGAAATATTACAAATTCATAGAAGTATACCTAATAGTTTATACACACCCCTAAGTGTTATGGTAGTATACTACGATCAACAGCGAATGAGAAAGGATGTTGTGCATACTTTTACACCTATAAACAACCATTGAAGTTCTCATGAATGGGCAGTTTTATGGTATTAGTAACATAATGTTAATTGCTCACTTCCTTGTCAGGAAATATTAACTGTACCACACGAAGTTTGTTATCGACTTCTACAACTAAATTATGCTCACAATTCAAACATTTACAGAGGCGTTTGAACTCCGATCTTCACATATCAAGTAATGAGGTAAGTGCAATTAAAGAGTTTTGAGTATGGTATAGTTTGTTAAATACAAACCAAACATCATGTTACAAGAATGAAAACATTAAAAATCATGATTCAGTGTCACTGGTCTAGTTGGGAAAAACTTTGTATTCCAATGCACCATTACATATCTGCAAATTTCTTCTGTCACATGTACCACACCATTATTTCACTTTCCAATCCCATGATTAAAATGTTTGCACAGGATGCCAGGCACGGAGCAGTGAGGAAAGCTGGGAGGGGCCTTTGAACAATCACAGGACACTAACTGCCAGTAACAAACATAACAAATAAACATAGAAAAATGAACACACCACTGGATTTCATTACTCATATCCTGGGTTGGACTCTCTACTATTATTTAAACTAGTTGTCACTTGACAGGCAACGGGCTGCAGGGCTCCCACTACCAATACACCAATGGCAGCCGGCACTGTCAGCTGCCATTGCGTTGTCACTTCGTTCTGCTGAGCTGATTAAGGCATTGTGCCAGCCAGTCCTCAGCGAGCCGTTGTAGACATGCGGGTGAGAGATTTGAGTGACTTGTAGCTTCGCGTGTTTACGATGTCTGATAAAAGCAGTTGCAACAGAGTGAGGCCGAGGCTGCACACTCCTCGGAAACCTCCAAAAAGTGGCAGACATGGCGTCATTATACGCAGTCAGGCGCGTGAATACGCGTGTTCCTTAAGGGAGTATTTTGAGAGAGAGAGAGAGGGATGCAGGAAGGCCTCTCGTTCCTTTGGATAAGGTGGTGGAGTGAACTGCAGCTGCTCTGCAAGTTAGCGAACGATCAGGAATAAGAATCTGCAAGGAGAAAGTCATTAAAGAAGGCTCAAGTGAATCATATAAATTGGAGACACCTGGGAATACGAGTCATGAAAATGTTGGGATTCTGCTATAAATCCATCTCTGGGCGAAAGTTACTAATGGAATGCCAAGATATTGCAGCCTGGCGATGCCGCTTTCTTAGAGAATTAGTGGGGACAAATTTTGATGATATTGTTTGGATTGATGAAACGTGGGTGAATGCAGGACACAGTTTAAAAAAAGGCTGGACAGACGGTACCATCAGCGGTAGTACGGCAGCTCCGATGGGCAGAGGAAAAACGATAATTGTAGCACATGCCGGAAATTCAAAAGGTTTCATTCCAAATTGTCTGCTGCTATTCGGTTCAAATAAGACCTCCAACTACCACGAAGAGATGAACCACAATACTTTTGTGAAACGGTTTGAAGACTGTGAGCTCCAGAACTTAACAAAAAAACTATCATTGTTATGGATAATGCTCCTTATCACTCAGTAATACAAGATAAAGCACCCATAAAGGCAACGAGGAAAAATGACATTGTTAGCTGGTTACAGAAACATAAGGTACAGTTCGACAGTAATTTTACAAGGGCAGAATTATTAGAACTTGTATTGCAACACAAGCCAAAGAACCCGATTTACATTGTGGATGAAGTAGCAAAAAAATACAGGCATAAAGCACTCAGATTGCCTCCTTACCATTGCCATTTCAACGCAACAGAGCTGATTTGGGCTCAGGTTAAACGGCACAAATGGCAGAAAATACGAAATTCACATTAACGGAAGTGGAATGCCTTCTGAAAGAGGCAGTTGAAATTGCGACATCGGAAGACTGGCAGAAGGTAGTGCATCACGTGAAAGGAGTGATACAGGACTCATGGAACAATGAAGGTTTCTTACAGCAAAGTGTCAAAGACTTGATTATATCTGTCAATACGAGCAGTGACACGGATAGTTCCACTGACTCTGACTCTGACTCTGAATTAAGCGGTGTTTTCGCACTGCCTGATTAGTGTGTAGCGTACTTACTGCCATTAAATATTGTGCTTGTGAATATATTTCAATTAATTCTTATTCTTGTTGTGAGACTAAGAATGTTGTGAGACTAAGAAATACTGTTTGGCCAGCTCTCGTCATCTCCTTACGGTAAGTTAGACTGAATTTTAATTCTATTTCATTTTGTATTTACACCAAGATGTTATTCAATGTGTGTAATAGTTTTCAAGATTTGCAATCTAAAGAAGAAAACTTTTCCGGGCGCAAAAATTTCTCACACTTCAATAGTTAATGTAACAATGGGCCTAATTAAATTAAGAAAAGATATTTGATATGCTTATACTTATGACTAACATCAGATGTAGCATATTGATCTGATATTTATTTACCTCTCATCATGCTGATGATGTTGAAGATGTTTAAAGCAGTTCTCCTCCCTCCCCCCAATCACATGGCCTGTCCTCCAATGTGAGCCTAGCTGCAGCTGCACAAGATTCAGGAAACATCTGCAGTATGCAGATAACATGACTTGCCATACATGTGCATCACATATCTGGCACATTTATGAGCTTTCAGGTATCCTGGATCTACACAATAGCAATTACGTGGCAGTAATATTTACTGTCAAAGGCTGAGCAAGTCACATCAATGATGGCTATGGGAGTGGAAGCTGCCTGTGGAATAAATATCCACCTGTGTGCTGGCTGGGACCTTAGAATGTTAGGGGTTCATTGCCAGACTTGAGCACTGGACGTAATACATGCCTGGACTTCATGACAAACCAACAACAGCCTGATTATATATATGTATACATACACACAGGATGTTACAAAAAGGTACAGCCAAACTTTCAGGAAACATTCCTCACACGTAAATAAAGAAAAGATGTTATGTGGACATGTGTCCGGAAACACTTAATTTCCATGTTAGAGCTCATTTTAGTTTCGTCCACCTACGCTCAATGGAGCACGTTATTATGATTTCATACGGGATACTCTACCTGTGCTGCTAGAACACGTGCCTTTGCAAGTACGAAACATGTGGTTCATGCACGATGGAGCTCCTGCACAATTCAGTCTAAGTGTTCGTACGCTTCTCAACAACATATTCGGTGACCGATGGATTGGTAGAGGCGGACCAATTCCATGGCCTCCACACTCTCCTGACCTCCACCCTCTTGACTTTCATATTATGGGGGCATTTGAAAGCCCTTGTCTACGCAACCCCGGTACCAAATGTAGAGACTCTTCGTGCTCGTATTGTGGAAGGCTATGATACAATACGCCATTCTCCAGGGCTGCATGAGCGCATCAGGGATTCCATGAGACGGAGGGTGGATGCATGTATCCTCGCTAACTGAGGACATTTTGAACATTCCCTGTAACAGAGTGTTTGAAGTCATGCTGGTACGTTCTGTTGCTGTGTGTTTACATTCCATGATTAATTTGATTTGAAGAGAAGTAATAAAATGAGCTCTAAAATGGAAAGTAAGCGTTTCCGGACACATGTCCGCATAACATATTTTCTTTCTTTGTTTGTGAGGAATGTTTCCTGAAAGTTTGGCCGTACCTTTTTGTAACACCCTATATATATATATATAGGGAAACATTCCACGTGGGAAAAATTTATCAAAAAAAAAAAAGATGATGTGACTTAGCACACGAAAGCACTGGCAGGTCGAAAGACACACAAACAAACACAAACATACACACAAAATTCAAGCTTTCGCAACAAACTGTTGCCTCATCAGGAAAGAGGGAAGGAGAAGAAAAGACGAAAGGATGTGGGTTTTAAGGGAGAGGGTAAGGAGTCATTCCAATCCCGGGAGCGGAAAGACTTACCTTAGGGGGAAAAAGTCACATCATTTTTGTTTTTATATATATTTCTCCTACGTGGAATGTTTCCCTCTATTATAATCATATCATTAATTTGAACCCAACAATCACGTTTGTTATTGTCGCTGTCGCATTTCGAAATCTTTCCTGTCGTCTTATTTTCTCTTTCTGTTTTTACCAGTAGTCTCACTTTTTATTCACCTTCCCCTTATTACCGTAATCTACTATACAATTATAACCCGCTTATATATACTCAATAATACGTAACCTACTTCCAAACCATAACCAAAAAATTTCATTTTCCGTTTTCAACACTACCGCCGCCATAAAATCCACCGCTTCTAGTTCAATAACAGCTGCTTTCACGTATTTAACAACCATTTCGGCTAGTTCTAATAACTTTCGATCTATTTCCACTTCCGTTTTTCGCGCATCACTAATCATTTTTAGCCGCTCCCCACAGGTTTTAACTTCATCATTTCTTCGTCAGACAAGTGTTAGCCCCATTTTCGTAATCTTCCACCACAACACCACTCCTTTTCATACATTTACACGTTTTTTTTTTTTTTCGAAATTTTCCCGAATTTCTCCGTCCTTTAACGTGTTTTAGCGGCAACACAACCACCTAACCTTTATGCACATCGCTATCTACCAACCCAAGTTCACCACAGGATCAACTTAACCAACACTTTTTCGCCTTTTTTCGTACCAGATCGCCAGTTGCTTTCTAGTTCACCTTTATCTCTCCCCATATATTTTTATTTTCATTTTAGCCTCGTGTTACACTTTCCACCTTCTAATACCATGTCACCCTCACAAAGTCACATCATCTTTGTTTTTAGATATATTTTTCCTACGTGGAATGTTTCCCTCTATTATATATATATATATACTGCAGATATTTCCAATACACGATTCTTTTTACTTTTGCTTAGGAATTCAGTGTTGGGCACACACGTTACAATGGTTCATATTCTCAAAATTAGCATTTGAAAACTAGGCCAAACTACCTTTCACTGTGTTTTATGATCATCACCACCACCACCACCACCACCACCACTCACTGAGTACACAAAAAGATAACACAGACCCTGCACAAAAATTACCATGCCTTGGAATAGATTCAAACCAGTAATCTACATCTTACAATTTTAGTTCTATTTGCAACAGGAGGTCAGCCAAACATACTTTTTATTTACACGTGTATGTCGTAAAGAAACTGGCCACAGACACATACCTGTTATAGAAGCTTACTGCTGGTATTTAACAACTTTAGAGTGCAGCTATCAAGCATTTGATGAATTCAAGCAAGTTTCTTACAAACTAGATCACAAAAATTTTGATTCAGGAACACACACAGGGACAAGCACAAACACAAGACAAAATCTTCAGTTTCACAAGCAGGATCTCTGAGAAAGCATCTTAATGTCCTGCCCCACTCAGACTCCACTAGCTGGAGAGCCACAATGGCTTAAGGGCAGACAAGGCAGCAAGAATCTTTGAACAGGTCTTCCTCAGGCTGACACAGCTACTGTTCCTTTTGACGGAAATATGTTTACTTTCTCCCCACACACCAGTATAAGAACAGCAAGCAGATATCACATTGTGGACAATCAGATGCCATTGCTCACTGAGACCATTTAATACGAGAGTGTCATCACTCTGATTGAAAAAGGCAGGCTAGAGATGCTGGCAGGAAGTATGATATGATATCTACTACTGCAAAGAGTTGTTGGAGGAATTATGCTGAAAGAGGCATTACCAACAGAGTTCCTGCCTCAGTCAGGAAGAGACTTGGTGCACACCAGAAGGACAGAGAGCTTGTGCGTAAGAGCCAACATTTTCTCTCCCTAAACACAAAGCAGTTACAGTGAGAGACCAACTTTCTTGGCTATAATGTCACAGCTCACTGAAGTCTGAGGGAAACTGGACTCCACACACAACAAAGATCTGTTGTGAAACAGAAACTTAGAGAGGAAAATGTTTTATATCAGTTGGAATTTGTAGAGCTCTACCTGAAAGAGGTGTGGGAAAACAATTTTCACTGACTGGCAGGTGATGGTCAGAGAGTGATTTAATGGTCGCAAGGTACAAGACACTGTGAAGAATATGTAGCAACTACAACGAGAGGTTTTCTGCTGGAGTTTAATTTCTGTGAGAGAAGCAGAAGTAGCAGAAGTGCTTAGATGAGTGAGTTTTCCTATTAATTACCTTTTTAATTGAAATAACATTCTTTTAAAATATTCTTTTTAAATATTACACTTCTATATCATTTGCTCTCTGCCTACATACCTAAAAAGCAATAAATTTATGAGGGTCTTCTGTGGAGACTATTTTTGTTATTTCAAATTCACCTCTTTCTTGCCCTCTATTGCTACTTCATCCTCCCAAAAACTTTTAAAAGATTTATTTCTGAAGTTTATTCATCTTAAATTTCCCCTTCAACCCCTTTCTCTCAGGCTAATAAGCTACAGGCTACAAGCTGAGATTCACAGGCAAGCTGGATATGTCCATTTGTATACATTCGTTAACAATGAGAATCCAATTTTGTTGCTGTCCTGAATTTGATGGAACAGTTTTCCTTGACATCAAGAAAACTTTTCTGTTAAATACAGTGAGAGTTACTTGAGCTTCGATCAGAATACAGCCCATTGTAGAGTAGTACTTTTAGGGGCACAGAAGGCTACACTAGCATAGAGGCCCATGGGTGTGGCAAGATGACAAAGAAACTGTAGAAACAGCAGTGATCAGAGAAAATGGATGTAACTTAAAAATTTCAGGAACTGCTGGGAACTCATGGAATCTATGAGGTTGCTGTTGTCCCTAGTCAGAGATAGAAGAAGTGGTCTTGGCAGTCAAATAAATGCAGATTTACTTGGGTATTATATGACACTATCAATACTGACATTTGGGATCCATAGAGATTGATCAAGCTCATTTTGGGTATGGAAGAAGAAGCTGGTGTAGCTATAGTGTGTTTAAAATGAGTTGCAACTTTTGACAATTATCTTACTGGATGGGATGTGACTCTGTTGCCCAGGTAACACCAATGGCAAGCCGGGTTTCTCAACCACACCACCAGCTGTTCGGTTGTTAAAGCACCCCTGTTGCCACACCATGCATAAATAGTATAGTGTGGCGTCACACATTAAATGCACCTATGTTCATTAGCTCTCGTTGTAAAGTATTTTCTGGGGGTTGGCATAGACTGCAATCTGCAAATATTGTGAATAAATGTTTTCTGTTGACATTGCATTAATAACAACATTGTAACAAGTCTGATAAATATGGTCATCCAACAACATGTTCGCTGGCTGTGCAGATAATGTTCTGCTGCTAAATATTCTTTCCAATTCCATAACAGTAATGGGCAATGTGCCACACCATTCCATTGTGACGTATAAAGCTCCAACAATGCAGTGAAGAAAGTGGATATTTTATTCTGGGGACAAAGAAATGTTTCATTGGTTTAGGTTGAAACTAGCATGTAAAAAGCGGAGTTAATGGGACTTTTAGTGCTTTACAACCCAGAAACTAAACTACCAGGTTGACGAACTGGCTAAAGCACATAGTTTAATCCAGTTTCCTCTGTATCAAGCCTAGGTGGAAAATAATGTCACTAAAAACAACAAGAAATTTACACTCAGTGATGCTAAACTACTGACAAAGGAAGCCATTGCAAATGTTAAGCTACAGAAAAAAATGGACGGTTTATTCAAGAGAAAGAGCTTCACAAATTGAGTAAGTCAATTACAATTTGATCCACCTCTGGACCTTATGCAAGCAGTTATTTGGTTTGGCATGGATTGATAGGGTTGTTGGATGTCCTTTGGTTGTTATCTGCAGTATCCTTACAGTACAGCTTAATGTCAACTATATTCTACACCCCATTTTGTTGCCCTCCATGGCAAGCCATCCTGTGCTTACATTTCAGCAACTCAATGCCCGCCCACACAAGCCCTACCTCGCCCAGCCAGGTTGCCAGATCTCTCTCCAACTGAGAATGTTTAGTACACTATGGGCAAGGCCCTCCAACCATCTTGGGATTTTGATAATCTAACGCGTTAATTGGACACGACTGGGCACAATACCCTCCCAGCAGGACATCCAACAACTATATCAATCAATGTTAAGTCGAATAACTGCTTCCATAATGGTTGGAAGCAGCCCGACACATTACTGGCTTGCTCAATTTGTGAAGCTCTTTCTCTTGAATAAAGCATCCATTTTTTCTGAAACTGTAATCATATATTAGCTGTATATGTATGTCACACATACCGATTTCTGTCTCATTCAGGTAATTCCATCATGATGCGTTTTTCTTGTCTTAGAGTGTATTTTGTGAGACAGTAATAGAGATAAAGTAAATATAAAGCACATGTGGAGTTGTTATACCAATTCATTTCAAGTCAGGATATTATAGAAATGTATAAAAGTGAAAGTATTTACATTTTCCAAAGAGAGAACACTGTTGCAAATAAGCAGTTATTGTGAGGCTGTATGTCATTTGTGTGCTTAAGCAATACACTAAGAACAATTATATGCACAAAGTCATTTTAATCGCTCTAGCTCCTCTGAAATAACTATATATTTAAAAATTTGAAATTCTACAGTAGAAAAAAAAAAAGTATAAGGTAGGATACAAAGCATCAGACTGCCAATAAGGTACAATCGCAGACTGATACAAGAAATTAACACAGATGATGCATTGCATATATGTCTTACATCTAAATTTCTGTACAATTATTCATTCTGCACATTTCACACTGATGAAATACTAGAACTTCATAATGCACTTATAAGAAATGTTGTATGGATTAAAGCTGACCAAGCCCTGCAAAAACTTGAGTGGCAACAGTCAAGCTGAGGGACTATAACTAGGTTGACTGACACTCTTCATAAGGAATGGTATACATTTCTGGATTCTGAACTATTTGTAACTTTCAACAAGTACTACTACTGCTGCTGCTGCTGCTGCTGCTGCTGCTGCAGCTGCTGCTAAACCACCTAAGAAGAAACTGCTCACAAACTTCATTGCCCAGCCAAAATAGGGAAGCACCCAGAAGTGGAGGAGGAAACGAGATGAAATTTTGCAGGTTGCAAGGGTACTTAATTGATTAAAAAATCAAGTCAAATTTACAATGACCTTAGCAATATGAGACCACTTATTAATATGAATTTGGTCCCTTTCGGCCTGTACGCATGCCCTGACTTGATTGGGAAGGGTATCATAAAACTGCTGTATCCTCTTCTGAGGCAAACTGGCCCAAACTGTTATAACTGGTCCTTGATACTGTGGCTACTGGCACTGGGGTGGACTTGACAGCTGAGCTGGTCCCACAAGGGCATGGTCAAAAGTAATACCTCCAAATTTTTTCTGTAAAAATTCTTAAAGCTTTTCAAATAAAGCTTTATTAATGTTCTATACCTTTATTCTTCATTTCCATACATTTATTTTCCAACATAGTCATCCCAGCAATGAAGACATTTCTAAGAACAAGATACCACTTTGTTGATACTGTGACTGTGGAATATGTGACTTCATTGAAGGAGCCACAAGCTCACCACTGCTTGCACTGCTTCATCACTATCACAGTGAAGTCCTTTAAGATGTTCCTTTAGTTTTGGAAACAGATGAAAATCAGCTGGGGCCAAGTTGAGACACTATGCAGGATGGCAGATGACCACAAACTCACAGCATCACATTGTTGCATATGCCACAGCACTAGTGTGCGGTTTGGCATTGTCACGCTGAAGGAGACAGTGCTCCACGAGTGGACAAACTTTGAATTCGACACACTATTACAGCACGCTGTTTCTCATGCACTGATGTAATTACATTACACATCGCCATGTTACATGCCACAATTCAGAGCCCTCTAGTGGCAGAGGGCAGCAAATACGTACAATGTTAATAATGTCTGTTCTATTTAAAATGCTTTAAGAGTTTTAACACAAAAAAATTTGGAGGCATTACTTGTCAGCACTCCCACCCACGTGTGTTCTATTGGAGACAATACTATGGCACAAGACATAACACAAAGGTGCAGGATGTCCTTGATGTACCATTATGCTGTCTTTCTTCTCAATAACTACCAACTGTACCACAAGTCACAACCAAAGGCTCCCCACACCATGACACCAGGAGTAAGACCAATGTGCCTCTCAGATTCATTGGAAGAATTGGACTTTGCTCCAGGTTGCAGCCATACTTGCCAACAATGGTTATCTGCAGTAATGGAGAATTGGAATTCATCACTGAATACAACGCAACACTAATCAGCAGCCGGGCACGTTTTCCAGTCATGGCACCACTCCAAATGTGTCCATTTGTGTTGTGGCATTAATATCATACTACACATTGCACAATAATTCACTAGTTCAGGAACTCCAACTAATGGTGTGGGATGGTTCAAATGGCTCTAAGCACTATGGGACTTAACATTTGAGGTCATCAGTCTTAGAACTACTTAAACCTAACCAACCTAAGGACATCACATGCCTCCATGCCCGAGGCAGGATTCGAACCTGCGACCATAGCAGCAGTGTGGTTCTGGACTGAAACACCTAGAACTGCTCAACCACAGCAGCCGGCAGTGTGGGATGACACAGAATGTTACAGGGAGTCCATTACTTGTTTTTGTATAGCAGCCGCAGATGTGAAGGGATAATGATGTGCTTCATGCACAGTACAGTGATCTTCCCTCGTGGTGGTCAGACACGGTGAACCGGAGGCTTGATTAGGAGTATGACTGCCCTCTCATTCCTGTGAAACATTGTGTCACTGTCACATTCAAATGCCCCACAAATTTGGATATAGTAAGATTCAGCCAGCTGGTCAATGAAGACCCACAATGAGGCCCCTTTCAAACAGTCATGTGCTCATAATGCTGCCTCAAATGACTATGCAGCATCTCAGTGTCCTTCAATGTGTTCACTCAACATCTGAAATTAAACATGCTACCATGCCTGGTAACAACATTGAATTCAAACAACACTAATGCACTCTGGTGGTCATTCTACCTTTGGCATATGGCTGGTGCCTTAGGATCCAGCCACACACTACACAACAGAGTGCTGTGGGTTGCCATCCCATCAAGACACCAGCAAATTAACTGTGGCTCGTCTTGCATGTGACAGCCACTGCAGTTAGGAGGGCACCACATCCACCGGATATAGAACACACTAGCTTGTGTCTGCAAGTCATGTGACTCTAGACAACTTCTCAGTATTCCTCTGCTGGATGGCCTTTATAGGACACAGCACAGTAGCCGCTGGTCAGTGCGAATTCTAGTCCCGACCTCGACACCTTGACCTGGCATCGGAAGTGCCACCAGTCTATGCTACAGTGGTGATGAGGATAAACTTTCCGTGACTCTTGTCTCTGGAATTTTGTTCCCAGTGTCTTATGCTCAACCAGGTGGCGCCTCCTTTTCGTTTGTATGGCATCACATGCCGTTTTCATGGTTCGATTCCACATTTGAATGAAACTGTTCCTGTTTCCTTTGGCTTGCATTTGACTGTGTGCACTTTTGCACCTCACACTGTGATTTTATATCTTATTCTCACTTTTTTTTGCCTTGTCCCTGTCTCGTACTAGCTCAGCTTCATTTATTAGCTCTGATGTTTTTCTGATTGCACCGTTTCGCCGTGCCTGTCCGCTTCTTTACTTCCTGTCGATGTTAGACCCCCCTCTCGTGTTTTTGTTGTTGCCCTTGCGCGCCTGTTTACCGTGGCTCCTTACATACCAGAACTTTTGCTTCTGCAGTATTCCCAATCATTGGATCCACAGTTCCTCCATTTGACCCAAGATACCACTTGCTTCCTTGCACCTCCTGCTATCCAACACTGGAAGTTTTGTCACAAGGCCCAGACGTGCCTGGTCACACCACCTTCAAACGCCTAGTTGTCCTTTCTCAATGATGGCCCTGCACATCCCATTCTTCCAGGTCACTTTTCATGCCATCTGCCGCCCTGTCTCCCTGGTAGCTGTCCTCCACCAGCTGCACCCAATGCTAATTACCACTCCTGCCAGGAGCCTGCAGCCATGACTGGCTTTCCTTCTGAGGCTGGCTCAATGCCCTGAGCTGCTCGTAACACTTTTAGTGAGGCATCCGATGAACTCCCAGAGCATTTCGCTATCAGCGTTGCATCTGGACCCAGTTGTTGCGGCTCCCTCTTCAGCTGCTACTGCCTGTCTGGCACCAGCAGGCTCCACTGGGTCCCATAGGTGCCGAGGGGGCCAAACACATAGCAGCAGCTGGAGAAGACACTGTGGCATCCGGGTCCAGATGTGAGACTGCAAGAGGTTTGAGACCTGTCTCCTGTCAAATGCCATCCTCCCAGCCAGCCTGCATCAGTGCAACATGGCATGCACTGCAGCCTCTGCACCAGGTCCCTGCCACGCCATTCCAGCAGCACCTGTGCTCATCGCAGTCCTCAGTGCCGCCTAAGGTTATATCACCACCACCCTGCCCGCATAGTGCTCACCACCATCAGCCTGTCCCTGGTGTTTCCTGTGCTATTGGCTTCAGTCTTCTGCATGCCACCACCTTCTTGGTCTGGTGGTGGCACCTCTCCATCTTCTCTCACCCCTGCTGCTGACATTCTGGCCATATCCTCAGGGCCCTAATTCCTTCCCCAGACTACTACTCTTCCGAGTGTGACTCACATATGTCTTTTGCACCACATTTCTTCTCCAACAATGACAACATCAGAGAAGTGGGACCCCTGTAGCTCTGATACAAATTAAATGCTGTTATCGAAACCTTTTCTAATATTAACAGACTTCAGTAAGCTAAAAGGCTCTCTGCACTTCATATTATATGCAAATATAGGATTATACTAAAGGACACACCCACAATTGAATGGCTATCATCTCAGAAGAGCATCCTGTAACTACTGGAGCAATTTTACCAATCTGTGTATTATTGAGACAATAGTACAATCTTCCTGCAAAGGTCACACAAAGCAAATTCAATGAGAGTCCACAACAAGAAACCTGTTTGTGTTCAAGATGAATCATGTAATGGTAAGAAGTTATTGCAAATATGTGGAGTTATTTGCATAAATCTTAAGAGACTGAACCTGAATCAATATATTTTCATCAAATATCAGCACTATACAAGAAAGAATGCTTGAAATTAAAATGGTATTTCCAAACAAAATGCATATGTTACAGTCCCTTGATATATTAATGTGAATAGAAAGATGAAGGTGAGCTTCAGAGCCATGCAGATCAATGTGTAAGAAAGTTACCAGTGTGTTATGATGGAGGACCAATCTTAAGTACTTTTTGTCCAAGTCTGGCACAAATTATCATTTATCAAAACATGTTAATACTGCAGTTAAGCACTCCCGAGTGTCACTTTACTAATATAATAATTTCATCCCCATTGTCTTCATTTTGTGTAAGCAAAATTAATTCATTTAACAGCTTGCCTGAGAAAAATGTATTAAACCAGTGGTTTGTGAATAGATTACCATGACAGAGGAGAGAGGGATATTTTAGGACTGTTTCTATGTTTCACCTTTGAAATTTGAAGAAATATTAGTAATAATGACGCTGACAATTTCATAGATGAGGCTCTTATTACAGACCACTGGTTCTCAATGTGGGCATTACAATGCAATACACAGAACAGGTGCTAAATTACTCTTGAATGACTGTGTGCAAGACTCATCTCTTTCACATTCTACCGACATCATATTGCAGCGGCAAATCGAGTTTAAAAGCACAGAAATAAAGAGTGGCATAACCGTAAGTAAATACTCAATTCATGAAAACATTGCAAAAGTGGAAACAATGCATAAGTAGTAGGAGTAGGAAAGTTGTGATAGTGATGACAACCACGGGTCTAATATTCAATACAGATGCACTAGCTTACCTGGACAACAATTCTTACAGGGACATTTGGATAGTGATATACTCTGGTATGAGGAGTTTTTTTTTTTTTTTTTATCTAAATGATTGGCTGGACATAATATTTGCGCAAATGAAAAGCAAGTTTATATTACACTTAATGACACAGTCATACAGCAGTGATTTGTTGCAGAGTATTTTACAGCTTCAAAACTGTGTTCTGGAAGCCTACTTCATCCAGCCAATCATCTAAACATTGCCTCTTGGCACGAACAATTCAGGACATTGTGACGAGCTTCTACCTTTCCAATGAACATTTGGTTCCCATCAGCAGTGGCATTAAGTTGAGGTAATGTTTCTTGTTCTTTGCTTTTATCTCCTCCTCCTCCTCCTCCCTCCTCATTATTATTCACTCTCACTATTTTTCCTTCTCAGTTTTCTCATCTGTTATTTGTTATTATCTATCGTTTATTTAATTTATGTTTTGTAGTGAATTTATGTTCTATTCTACGTGACGACACTTCTGTTTAAACTGTTCACAGGCATGGCATTTATCTATTCTTTCCTCAATATCATTTCATTATCTCCCATGACTTTAATCTTACATTGTATTGGTAACATTGTAATAGGCACAATAGATTATGAGCCACTTACACTATTTTGGGGAGATTTCTATGCATTTGTTGGTTTAAAATCAACAGATACCTCAAGTACTTGGGATTACATTCCACCACCTGATGTCACAAAACAGTCACCTAGTAACTCGAAGAAATCCAAGAGCCACTAGGAAACAAGCACACTGTTCTTCTAAATTGGTCAGCTTGTCTTGTATACATGCAATGGTAGGACTCTGGTGTAGGTTGTTCAGAAGCAACCGAGCATTCTAAGAAGCCTTTTCGAGTTGGCAGTTAATTGAGGGTGAATTCCCTGAAATAAGCAAACTTCTCAAAGAATGGAAAAGCAGTTGGAGGCAGGCTGTTGTAATCATGCAGATAATGGGACACGTAAGGCTATGGCCAAATGAGCACGTTTTTCACGTGAGTAAGGGACGGATTCACGCCAACATTATAGACCACTGTTCGTTGGATGGGGCTGGCTGGCCACACGACACCTTTTCGCACGTTGCATGCCCGCATAATTTTGCGTTCACATGGCACAAACACACTCATGTGCATTTTATGGGCATGTATTTCCCTCTGGGCACTGCCCACATGTGCAGGAAGCGTGTTGCGTTTTTATGGTCTGTCAGGGGAAAGTTGCCTTCCATGAACAATGGCGGTACTGGATGACTAAGACTCTGTTACCTGTGTAGCAAGTGCAGCAAGCAATTGGTTATTTACCTAAATTCTATTCAATTTTTTTATTATTTATATTACATTACTGGCCATTAAAATTACTACACCACGAAGATGACATGCCTCGTGTAAGGAGGAGAAATGCGTACCATCACGTTTCTGCCTTTGATAAAGGTCGGATTGTAGCCTATCGTGACTGCGGTTTATCGTATCGCGACACTACTTCTCGCGTTGGTCGAGATCCAATGACTGTTAGCAGAATATGGAATCGGTGGGTTCTGGAGGGTAATACTGAACACCGAGCTGGATCCGAACTGCCTCGTATCAGTAGAAGTCGAGATGACAGGCATCTTATCCGCATGGCTGTAATGGATCGTGCAGCCACGTCTCGATCCCCGAGTCAACAGATGGGGATATTTGCAAGACAACAACCATCTGCACGAACAGTTCGATGACGTTTGCAGCAGCATGGACTATCAGCTCAGAGACCATGGCTGCAGTTACCCTTGATGCGGCATCACAGACAGGAGTGCCTGCGACGGTGTACTCAACGACGAACCTGGGTGCACGAATGGCAAAACATCATTTTTTTTGGATGAATCCAGGTTATGTTTACAGCATGATGATGGTCGCATCCGTGTTTGGCGACATCGCGGTGAACGCACATTGGAAGCGTGTATTCGTCATCACCATACTGGCGTATCACCCGGCATGATGGTATGGGATGCCATTGGTTACACGTCTCTGTCTCCTCTTGTTTCCATTGACAGCACTTTGAACAGTGGACATTACATTTCAGTTATGTTATGACCCGTCGCTCTACCCTTCATTCGATCCCTGCGAAACCCTACATTTCAGCAGGACAATACACGACCGCACTTTGCAGGTTCTGTACGGGCCTTTCTGGATACAGAAAATGTTTGACTGCTGCCCTGGCCGGCACATTCTCCAGATCTCTCACCAATTGAAAACGTCTAGTCAATGGTGGCCGAGCAACTGGCTCGTCACAATACGCCAATCACTACTCTTTATGAACTGTGGTATCATGTTGAAGCTGCGTGGGCAGCTGTACCTCTACACGCCATCCAAGCTCCGTTTGACTCAATGCCCAGGCGTATCAAGGCCGTTATTACGGCCTGAGGTGGTGGTTCTGGGTACTGATTTCTCAGGATCTATGCACCCAAATTGCGTGAAAATGTAATCACATGTCAGTTCTAGCATAATTTATTTGTCCAATGAATACCCGTTTATCATCTGCATTTCTTCTTGGTGTAGCAATTTTAATGGCCGGTAGTGTAGTTGCTAATTCCTGAATTTTGTACTGTGTAATGGGCGTCGCCACAAATATGACAAGTGGAATAGTCTGTATAATTTTGTGGAACATGCTGTATGCAGGTGTTCTTTGTCATAACTGGGTAGAGGGGTTGGGGATTTGGCAGCTCTCTTTTCAGTTTGTACACTGTCATTTCAGCTGTCTTCTTGTGCAGTCTGATGTGTGAAAATGGATCATCTGGATAGCGAACTAATTATTATGGAAGTGCAGAAACACCAATGTCTGTACGACACATGGGATGAAGAGTATACACACAGAGAAACAAAAAGAAAGAAAGAGTTGTCGAGCACAGTTACTGTATTAACACGATTCACGTTGTTCGTCGCACTTCACTTCACATAGTGTAGACCGGGAACCGTCTGCTAGGCATGCCTGATATAAAACTGCCTGGGCACGGCCCGTACTGCCTGAGGTGATGGTGTTCCGCCGGCAGAGGGCGCGGCCGAATTCTCGCATGCCCTCTGGTGGACGGGACTTTACTTGCGGCAACTACTGTCCGTGACGCGCCGTGCCGATGTGCGCCTCCCACGATCTTTCTGGTGGCTACTGCAGTTACAGAAGTCGTTTTGGCAGAAAAATTGGATGGGTTGGATGACAGGCAGAAATCTGATCTTTGTGAGTACTGACAGTAAATATTTTATTAGTATCTATAAACAGTGTACACTGAAATATATTCACGAATAAAATGTCAACAAGTCAATTTTTACACTAATAAAACTGGTCTTCATTCTAAGACATTAGCCCAACGATCCTGCAATCATACAGATCCTTGAAAGGAACAAAAGTAATCAACAAAACAATCTCCGATACTTTTGCCACTATTATTCCCTTTTGTCCCATGTGCAGGAATACTCCCCATACTGCATGTAAGTGAGCCATCAAAACTGTAGCCATCATGTTGTCTCACAAAATTGTGAAGTACGCAACATGTTTGAACAACAGCATCTGCCACATCCACAATAACATCAACTAGATGATGAAATGTTCTCCATTTATTACATAAAATGCCAAATACACATTTTACATAACAATGTGGTGAGGTTAGTCTGTAGTTGAATAGTTTTTGTGAATTAGTCAGGTTTTTTGCAGATGGCCTCATTAAGTTGTCACTCACTGTGAAAGCCTAATCAGCTACGAACGCATAAGGTATTTTCAGTCCACAATTATCACTCAGAAGTGGTGAAGCAGCTGGAAAATTTAGAGTTTGATTGTAATTTTTTTTATTTTATCTTCTTCAGTAGCTTTGAATATATTACGGTCTCCTTGATGACCAAATGACACAACGTCTATGAAACTGAAACAATAATTGCTATCTGCTATGGCCATCAGCAGAAAAAAAAGGTACGTTTTGTAATTGTAATTTTCGCTGTCTGATCTGCAAGGTTTAACAATTCTGACGTGTCTTCCATCTATGGATCCCACACAATGAGGGAAGTTTGCTGTTTTCTCATACTGCTCGCTAATGTTCTTACACTCTTTTGTGGTCAGTTGTTTCATTTATTCCTCTTTCAGCATCTGCCAAATGACAATGCCTGTGCCTCTAATGCCAAAAATTATAGACTGGCCGAGAAATTCAAAATGTACAGAACGCATCGAACTCCCAATCCTTAGATACCAGTGAAATTTGATCTGATCCATTAAAAATGGTTGGTGGAAGCCTTCAGATTTTCTTTTTATTAATTTTTTGCATGAAGCATTTTGGGAAATCAGTCCCATTTTCAGGTGTGTTTTCTGTGTACTATGCCATTTATTCATGATATTTAAATGGGTGATGTGCTGATTGTTCTATTGTCTTTACCGTAATGCATAAAAGCACATGCAATTTTTAATTAACGATCGATTTTAATATACAGACCAATTAAAAATTGTGCATGTCTTTATACATTACAGTAAAGACAACAAAACAACGCAGCACTTCACACATGTGAAACATCACAAATAACTGACATATCAAAAAGAAAAAAAAAAAAAAAAAAAAAAAAAAAAAAAAATCAACAGAAAATAAGAACAGTTCCCAGAAACATGTTGTGTAGAATATAAATAAAAAGAACATTGTGACTGGCAGCAGAAACTTTATTTCATAAACAAAACTGTAAAGTTATTTAATTTTGAGTAGCAACTATTAAATAAGCTGCAGATAAGTACATAAATCTGAAACACTTTTATTCACGATCTTTTAGGGATACAAGTACAGAAAAAGATGGTTAAGTATGAAAGACTCAAACATGAAATATGTGAAAAACCAATGAAGAAGTGGCGATTCTGAAACATCCAGCAGACCACATGTATTTTACAAACAGATGTCTTTCCTTGAAGGAACGTTTCAACAAATGATGGAAGTGAGAATCAAACATCATTATTGTTGGATGTATAATATCAATGGTTGAGCTGTAGCAGCTGTTTCTATTAACTTAATATGAAATAATATTCCGTTATATTATATAAAAATTATAATGTTTTCAGAATTTGTGGGAATATGAATACCAAAGTGATCAGATTACAGTGACACCTGAACCTCCATGCTCTGACAAAAATATAAGAAAAGGAAACAAGATTAATTTGAGGAGGAAATTGTGTGAGTGTTAAAAGGACTCTAGCACAATCTATGTCCCACATGCCTGATGTGGATGACATGTTTCTCTTGTCACAACGTCCTGTGATTAGGAAACTGAAATTGCAGGACCAATTTGACTTCTAATTTACATTTATTCGGCTTTTAAAATCTTATGAAATTCCCACGTTTTCCTCTTCACCAAGTGGCAGTGCAGTTAAACAGCCTGCAGTACAACACTACGTAATTTGTGTTGAACTGCAAGCTGCCACTCGGTGAAGAGGAAGGCATGGGGATTGCAGGTGCAGAACAATATTTTGTTACACTTTTTGAGCATTAATTATATTTTGTAAATTCTTTGGGTTCAGGGGTCTAACATTATGCACTAATATTAATTAAAATAATTTTAGCAATCGGACACAAGGGTTAGTAAATAAAAAACATAATGTTTCTAAATGTAACCGCAAGTTTTTCTTCTATACTGATACATTCCCTCATGGATGTGTTCCTTTTGGAAACTGTCTCCGACCATGCTCAAAAGCATTTCAAATGAGTTAAGAGATATCCTATAGTATTCAAAAAACTTGACTGGATTTGCCTTCAGTTTACTTTCCCTTTGTTGATCTCTCGCTTAACATCAGATGAATCCAGTCTTTTTTTCCTCATTTAGTCATTTCCGATGCCTGTGGACAACTATCACGGCACATAACGTAAGGACCGCATTCTTATTTAATGAAATTTCACTCATAGTTGTAACTGCACACAGGAGTTGTTGCCGCAGCTTGCACCGATGCACTACTGATGGGATTTCCCTAGGCCTCACACTGGGTGAGAAAAGTGCCCATGTAGCCAGTACTGACCAGTGCCTTGTGTGTTGCATGAATTAAGCCACAGACACATATGAAACACATGCTTGTGTGGTCCTAGCCTAAAGGTGTGTAGTTCCTTAGTATAGTGTGTAACACAGAAGATGTAGAAGTCTCTTACTGAAATAAGCAAGATGATGACATGACCTTCACAAGCCACAATAACTTGAAGCCCCTCTTTAAAAGAGTGAACGGTGTTTAGTTTCTTTTCCCAATTTGGAAAGCAACTTACCAGTCACACTGGCAACTTGGTAAGCAATGAGAAATTCATCGGCCAACTGTTTAACTATATACACTGGCAAAATGAAACGGTAGTCAGATGCATTCTTCTGGGAAACTGGTCCCACAAAATAAGGAGCTTCTTAAACACAGGCAAGGAAGCAGTGATTTCTTGGTGGATATTTACAGAGCACTTCACTGTTTTGTTTACTGTCTTTCTTCCCATATACCTCCACTTAGAAGCAGAAGCAGAGTGGAGAAGATGATGACATGAGCTGCTGCTTTTCATTATTTGATTACTCTTCATACAGGTTCATTTCTGGCAATATTTCCCTGTAACCATGGTTACCAAGTGACTTTGCTCTTTCTATTAAACATTTTTCAACTTCCAATACCTCTCATTCTCTGCATCTTTACTTTGCTTTATCATCTTTGTAAATGTAACTTCAAGGACATAGTAAACAATTTTCTCAAAAAGTGCAGTTATTTTAATATCCCAACAATACTATCAGAATTTCATTACTATTTACATTATATCTCACTTATATATAAAAGAACTAGAAACTGTTCACATGATACTGTATTTCATGAAACGAATTTGCTGTTCATCATATTTTTTTGTACTTTTCTAACAGATAAAACACATGAGAGCAAGAGAGAGAGAGAGAGAGAGAGAGAGAGAGAGAGAGAGAGAGAGAAAATATCAAATGTTTTTGACAACCTGTAAGTACTGGTTGAGCTGGTACAGATCTTCAAGTGGAACCACTCCAATAGAGCTCACGACTGATGTTGAGGAACTGTAAATAACAAAACAACATAGTGTACATACTAATACAATTTGGACCATAAGCAATACTCAAATCTACTACCAAGTAGGTGGGATACTCAGAGGACAGTGGTGCAACTATGAGATTTACTTTTAGCCCTAGGAGCTCCAAATTATTTTAGGTTACATGGAGCACCACCCACGGGCAAAATCTGCCCATGTTACGAGGGCTATTCAGAAGTAGGGAACATTCCCATCTGACGCCGATTGCGTATATGCTCGGCAGCTTCGTCGGCATCCATCCATGACAACGGGAACGTGTCTGTGCGTCTGGTTTTTTCAATATTTGAATTTGAAATGTGTACTAAAATCGAAAATCCCGCCTGTTGTGAGGTGCAGTCTGCGATACAGTTTTTGTTGGCAAAAAACCTAAAACCTACAGAAATTTATCGTGAACTGTACAAAGTGTACGGAAACAACGTAATGAGTGAATGTTCTGTCCAGAAATGGTGCATTCGGTTTAAAAATGGCCGAACCAACATTCATGATGAAGAGAAGAGTGGACGCCTGAGCATTGTGACTGACGATCTTGTTGCTAAAGCTGATGAAACGATTCGTGAAAACCATCACTTCACACTGAGCTTTCGATTACTTTTCCACAAGTTTCACGGACTTTGTTGTTTGAAATTGTCACTTGAAAGCTAGGCTACCACAAATTTTGTTTTTGCACGACAATGCCCAACCTCACACGGCAAACCACACTGAAGAACTCCTTAATTCATTCAAATGGGAAATTCTCTCTCATCCACCCTACAGCCTCGATCTTGCGCCAAGCAACTTCCACTTGTTTCCCTAAATCAGGGGCGGGCAGGAATCCTGCACGTGTGCGGTGCACTTGCACGTGTGCAGTTAACAGGTGTTTTGCGTGCACACAGGGCAAGCTGGCCACCCGCTTATCTCCCCTCCCCACCATACCTTCTGTCCACTCCTTCCTCTGTAATGTGTTTTGTTTTTCTAGCTAGCTTTATTGAATGATGGAATAAGATTAGTAGGAGTGCTTGAAATAAATCATGGTTTGAAAGAGGACCTATTAACTACGATACGTTTTATTAATTATCACAGGTGGTGTTTACAATACGTTTAATATCTGGAACAAAATTTCTGCATACAGACAAACGCAAACAGTTACGTAAATTTTCATCACTTATGTTTGCTCTTAACCGAGGCTTATTAATTCAGCAAATGGTTTTCCAGCTCTTACTATATTAAGCGCAATTTTATAGCTTGCACGTACCGCTGGGCTATTATTGTTGTTGTCCTGAAAAATTGAAAACAGTGCTCCATAAAATGTTAAATCAGTTAGATGAGAGAAATGACGAGAGAAAGTCGCAGATCTCTCGTGACAACGGCAACTACGACAGATGCATCTAATATCGTCAGGTCGCTCTTCTTAAGCTCAGTCAATTTCCCCATCCGCTCAGAATCCGACAATAAATTGTACTCGTCCTTGTGAAATTTATTATAATGGCCTTCAATTCTAAACTTCCGCTGACCAGCGAGAATACTGCCACATATTAAACATTTCGAATTTTCACGTCTTTGCACAAAGAAAAAATGATTCTACCATTACTTTTTAAAAGATAGCAAATCTCCACATCTCCGTTTCCTTGATTCACTCTGCATTTTCCGGTTCTTGAAATACAACGTTCACTACGTAGTGGTCGCTTCGCATTAACGTCCGCGGCTTAGCCTTGTACTACACTGCCGCAACCTGCCGGCTGTCGCCACTGCCCCATTCGGTGATTGCACGTGAGCAGCACACGTGCAGCGCTGTGCGCTCACGAGCGGCGTGCAACGTTTGCCCGCCCCTGCCCTAAATGAAGAACTGGCTTGCAACGCAGCGCTTTGATGACGACGCGGAATGCAAGGCAGCCGTGATTCACTGGCTGAAGTCTCAGGCAGCAGAATTTTATGACGAAGGTCTTTCAAAGCTTGTCCACCGGTATGATAAGTGCCTCAATGTGTTTGGTGACTATGTGGAAAAGTAGTATGTCAGTCGCTCTTTAAGATTTATATAATAAAATGTATTTCTTGTACTTAATTTTTTTTAATGCCAAAACATTCCCTAATTTCTGAATAGCCCTCGTACAATAGGCTACAAATCTTGTAATACATATTTATTTTAAGTGATTGTGTTTCCAATGTGAGATCAGTTTCAGAGTACTCAGTGACATTATAACTAAAAGCACAATGTTTGGAACATACAGGGTGCTCAAAAATGTATAAGCTAATATACTATATTCTCTGGTAAAAGGTGTAACAAGCAAAAGTGATCAAAACCTGGACAATGGAAGTTTTTAGTATATACACACAAATACCGAACTTGAACATACAGGCTGTTCAAAATTTTTATTCACTCTTTGATCTAATAACTGAATAATACATTTTTTTCCTCGATGAAAAGTTTCAAAAACAAAAATCAAAAAAACTTGCACAAAAATAAGTTACAGTATATTGAAAACTTTCAAGAAACACTCTTCAGTAGGAGAGAATGCAGTCATTTACAGATGATTCTGAATGACTCTTATATAGATTGCGACAAACTCCATATCCAGAGGAGTTTGCGTATGTGAACAAACAAATGAAGATAGTATATAAAGGTAATAGAGAAGTAGCCATGAATTTACTTTAAGAAATAGAAGTTTTCTGGATGAATTACTGTAGTTACTGCACGTGAGGGTTGCCAAATACAATTTTGGCATAGTTTGAATTATGGTCAGGGGTAGCACCAACCCAGGGCAAAAGATGTCCTTGAGTACAGAAGTTGTATTTCTTATTTCCAATTTTTAACATTTTAACCATATGTTGTGGAGAGTGAATGCTTTTTTCTACATCTAAAGATGGACTATGTTTGATAGCTTAGCCCACTTTAAACTTTCTTTTATATGTGCCTATATATTGCTCCTCATCTCCAATATTTAGCGATTATCAATCTATCCTGTTTCATATTACTTTTATTCCATCCTGGATTTTAAACTGTTTCACTATTGCCAATGTTACTTTCATGCACGTTTAACTCACTGTTGATCCTCTAACAATGTATGCCTCAATAAGTGCCAAATGACAAATCCAAAGATCTCCGGTTCTAGCCCCAGTCAATCCTACGACTTTTCTTCTCTCTCCACTTCTTTCACCTCTGGCAATGATTTGCTAATGTGAAACATGCCATGTTGCAGCGAGGTTTAGAGTTCCCATCAGAGCGTTGGTCCCATGTAACTGGCCGAGTAAGTTTGTTTAAAGTTCAGAGGAATGTAAGGGCATACCACCTCCAATAGGATAATGCTTAGTAAAGTGCTAGAGTTTTCAAACCAATCCTAACATTGATTAAAGGTTTACATTACCTTACCTCTAACAGTGAAAATTAGTTCCAATGAACAATACAAGCTTTCACACAAGGAAATTTTATTAAAAGAAAGATTTTTAGAAAAATGGACAGTTATGTCTGCTCTGAAGTAAGATCTTGTCTTAATTTTTAATAATTCTTCCAATAACATAACAATATACATTTAAATAACTATCATACATGAAGCACACCATCAAATAGCAGATTCTGCGAGTCAGCTTATAACACTACAGCACAGTACTGCATACTTAGCAGATTAAAACAGTGGAAACTCTACATTGGAATATCAACAATATAGGAAAAAAATAGACCGCTATTCACTGTAAAGATGACATGTTGAGTTGCAGACAGGCACAATGAAAAAACTGTTACACATTTAGCTTTCAGCCAAAGCCTTCTTTAGAAAAGGACGGACACGCGCACCACCACCACCACCACCACCACCACACCACACAAGCATATTTCATACACCCAACCAGCATCTCTAGCAGTTTAGTCTGAGCTGCCAGAGAGGCAGTCGTGTGCATGAGGTGTGCTTGTTCGTGTGAATGAATGTGTGTGCGCTTCCTTTTCTGAAAAAAGCTTTGGGTGAAAGCTAAATCCGTAACAGCCTTTTCGTTCTGGCTGTCTGCAACTCAACATATCATCTTTATGGTGAGCAGCAATCTATCTTTTTCCTATATTGCTGATACTTACCACATTATTTCTTATTAAATTTTTGAAGTTACTCTTTGAACACAAATTCATATATTTCGATATTTTGTTGTTCATGCTAACTTTAAAGTAATCTAACTGTAAACTATTGAAAATAATGTTGCAAAGGTTGTAGGAAGCGAATTGGCAATGTCAAAGTATTTGCAGTATAAGGGGCATTCAAAAAGAAATGAGCTGGAGGCATAATGTTAGATGTATTGACCCTGGATGTTGAGACACTTGTTCCACTGTGACACAAGGCAATTAATGGCTGTCTCATAAAATTCCCGGGGCTGCAATGTTAACCAGTTCCGCTCGTACAGCTGGACGTCTTTATCCAAGGTGAATCGTTTGCCCCCTCAGAGCCTTTTTAAGGGGACCATAAATGGCATAATCACAGGAAGAGAACTCTGGACCGTATGGAGGGTGGCCGAGAGCCTTGCATTCGAATTTCTGCAGGAGTGCCGTGACTGTGTAGGCCGTATGAGGCTTTGCATTGTTGTGGAGCAGAATGACTCCAAGGGTGAGACTACCTGGTCATTTTGATTTGATCACTTGGCGAAGGGTGGTCAAGGTTTGTGAGTAACGCTGGGCATTCACTGTTGTCCCATGCTGCACGAAGTGAATCAGAAGGTGGCCATCTAGGTCAAAGAACGTCAGCATAAGGGCAAATGATCCACCTCGGACAATGACTTCCAGCTGTCAGCAGTACGTGCGGAACTGATTAACATCGCAGCCCCCGGGATTTTATGAGACAGCCATTCACTGCCTTGTGCCACAGTGGAACAAGTGTCTCAACAGCCAGGGTCAATACTTCTAACATACAGGTACTGGTTTCTGTAATTATGCCCCTGGCATGTTTCTTTTTGAACACCCCTTATATGTAACAACCAAAGTTTGTCTGATTGGCTCTAACATCTGTGGTATGTGAGAGTGCAAGTAAGGAGTTACAAGTTAACAGTGGACCAGGTCAAACATAAAAAGTGCCTGCAAGTGTGTGTGCAAGGAAGTACATACAGTGTGGTGAATGGGACATTTGGCTAGGCGGTGGTGATATAACAAGCAGGTAGTTGTATGGGCCACATTACTAAGAGTATTCAAGGGAAAGTTTTAAGAGGATTATTGGAAGAAGTTTACTGTGTAACCAAATATATCAAAAAAATTGCTCATAACTGGAAGAAGAGCCTGTTGCCTAATAACTGTTACTGCCAAACCATTATTTTGCACCAGCAGCAGCTCTTCCTCAAATTAAGACTGTGCCATTTCAGACATATAAAATGTGTAAGACCTACCAGTGCATTAGAATCTGTTTATTGAGTAATACAGTATTGCTGTAAACTTTAATCCTTATCCAGTGTTAATGATTCTTCCACATCATTACTACCAACAGACGGATCCTATCATTACAGCAGCCAAATGTCACATTACTGAGAAAGACTAGCATATTAAATTATCGAAAGAGCCAGAAAGGAGAATTTAAATTTTGATATTCCAACAAAAAGATGAGTAATAATAGTTAGCTAATGGTATTATTTCGACATTGTAATTTAACTGCATTCAATATCCATTTGAAATGAAATCTTATTTAAGATCAGAAACTATTATCTGAGAAAGTAAAGGTTTATACTCTCTTTTAAAAGTGATTTAATTCTGTTGATTTGTTGTGTGATCTTGACTTTCGTATTTTCAGTGTTGGCTTATTTAATTTCTGCTAATTGTGACATCATTTTGAAATTAAACAGGGCAGCAACCATTTTACTTCATTAAACAACTACAGTTTCAGAAAAATTTCCATTTCCTAGATAATAACAAATACATTAACTGATAAAATTAATTGATGTACATAATTACACATTCTGTTTCCAATCATTACTAATGCAGTACATTTCTTTATCATTATAACAATCAGTAGTATACTTCTCTGCATTCTGTCGGTGCACATTCCTCACAATCAATAACTTATCTGGACTTTAGGTAAAACACGTCATTTATATACTGTAGGACTGCAGTTACATGTCGATTAGTTGCAAACTGAGTTTTTATTTTTGGAAGTTGGAACAGAAAGTAACTCATGTACTAAAGTTACTTATACTTCTAAGAAAAAATTGTACCCATCTGTGGTGATGAGTTTAAGGAATGATTACCACAGTTATAAAATTTTATGTCCTGCATGAAACACACATTTCTTAAAATAAGCTTAACAGCCTGTGAACCTATAAGAAGCATCACAGACCAACAAGAGGTGGTCACAATGTTGGGATCACAAATTTACTTCAGCCTTTGTACAGCATTAGTAGGCCATACACAACATAATGTGCAAGTAGTAAGGTGCAATAATCTGGCAATTCTGAGAAAATTGCAAGAGAAGTTTTACGCTTCTATTATGTAACTTATGGATCTGTGTGAAGGTGCAGGCCTTAAGAATTCATTCTGGTGAAGTGGTTAGCGTTTGTGTGTTGCAAGAAGGTCACAGACGAGGCAATTGTTCAAATTCAGCTAACACTTACTTTTTAATCTATATTTTTTTCATTACTGGTCACAGTGTTTAAATTACTTTTGTAACAGAAGCATACATCCTGTGATATTCAAAAAATTTGCACTTATGCTATTCGTTCTTGCTACATTAGCAACGTTTCACCACTACACAGGTTAACTGCAAAATGAGGCCTGCCTCTGTGTTTGCGGGTCGAAGTGTCGAGGTGCAAAGTAGTTCCAAGTATCTTACCAGACAGCAGACAGAAATCACAACAGGCATAAATTTCCAGGAAAACTAAATGTTTCTTCATTTACTTGTCGACAGTCATAGATGTGTTTGTTCTAGTAATTAAATTTAACTAAAAATAGTAAGTAATCAAATAACATGAAAATCACTAAAACTTCACGCAAATACACGTGGCTTTTTTTTCTTTTTTCTTTTTTTTAATTATGTTACCTCTCAAATGTCATATAAATTAAATGTGACCAGTGACGATAAAAATAGATTCATAATTACGTTGAAGCAGGACTAATTGTCACCACATACAGGTTCATCTTATGAAACTCTAACACTAATCATTCGACCACCATGAATTCTAATGTCCGGCACCTTCGCACGTGTACCTCAGGTACATAGTAGATGTGTAAAACTTTTCTTGTGATTTTCTCACAATTGCCAGAATTGTGCACCTTACTACTTGTGGATTATGTAGTTTTAAAAGCCTACTAAAATTGTACAAAGTTTGAAGTAAATCCGTGAGCCCAGCGTTGTGACCTCCCCTTGTAAGTGTAACAACAACTGAACACTCATTTAATAATAATAATAATAATAATTTGTATTTAATAATTATTTTATCAGAGAATTCCACATCCACATCTACAGTGCTACTCTGCAAGTCACACTTAAGTGCCAGGCAGAGGGTTCATCAACCCACCTTCATGATAATTGTCTATTATTCCGCTCTCAAACAGTATTTTTCCATGTCAGCTCTTGTTCCCCTTGTTTTATTATGATGATCACTTCAACCTACGTAGGCTGGCACATCAAACTATTTTCGCATTCAGAGGAGAAAGTTGGAGATTGAAATCTTTTACGAAAATCCCATCGCAATGAAAAATGCCTTTATTTTAACAATGTTCACCCGAAATCCTGTACCACGCCTGTGAAACACACTCCCCTATTCCTCGATAATACAAAATGTGCTGCCCTTCTTTGAACTTTCTCAATGTACTCTGATAATCCTATAACCATCCCACAATGCGCAGCAGTACTCCAAATGAGACGTGTAGGCAGTCTCTTTACTGGATCTGTTGCATTTTCGAAGTGTTCTGCCCATAAAACAAAGTCTTCGGTTCACCTTCCCCACAACATTTTCTGTGTGTTCTTTCCAATTTAAGTTGCTTGTAATTGCAATTCCTAAGTATTTAGTTGAACTTGTTGCCTTTGGCTCCGATCAATTTACCATGTGATGGAAGTTTAACAGATTCCTTTTAGCACTCATGTGGAGGACCTTCCACTTTTCAATACTTAGGTCAATATGCCAATTTTCACACAATACAGATATCTTTCCTAAATTGTTTTGCAATCTGTTTTGATCTTCTGATGTCTTTACTAGACCCCAGAGTTTTCCACACACTCCATTCCCCCAGTGGTACTATTCCCACATAGCCCTCAGAAGAACCTCAGGTATTAGTGTTCAGAAATCGTAGGAGTAAACATCAATGATAATGAAAGAGTGAATGAGGCCTGCTCAGGTACCCTAATGGTTCAGATGATTTCTCAGGATAAACAGAATGTGTGGACTCAACTTGTGGTTTGGCACTGGTTTTCAGTTGTCAGTGTCCATTTTACTGTTGAGAGTGGAAAATCCAGGACGGAATGTAATAATATCATGAAAACGAAAGTTGCTACTCACCATAATGTGGAGATGTTGAGTCGCAGATAGACACAACAAAAAGACTGTCACAAACAAGGCCTCAGTCAAAAATAGGCAACACTCACTCACTCACTCACTCAAATCAATCTCTCTCCCTCTCTCAAATGCAACTCGCCCACACATGACTGCAGTCTCAGGCAACTGGCACCACACTGCGAGCACCAGCTCCAGTGCATAATGGGCATGGGGACTGTGTGGGCGTAAGGAGGAGGCTGGGTCGGAGAGGGGGAGGGATAGTAGGATGGGGGTGGCAGACAGTGAAGTGCTGCAGGTTAGACGGAGAGCACGCGAAAGGTGGTTGGGGGGGTAGCAGAAAAGGAGAGAAGTAAGACGAACGACTGGGTGCAATGGTGGAATGAGCGCTGTGTAGTGCCGGAACGGGAACAGGGAAGGGGCGGGATGGGTGAGGACAATGTCTAACGAGGGTTGAAGCCAGGAGATTTACAGGAACGTAGAATATGTTGCACAGAAAGTTCCCACCTGCGCAATTCAGAAAAGCTGGTGTTGGTGGGAAGGATCCATATGGCACAGGCTGTGAAGTAGTCACTGAAATGAAGGCTGTCATGTTAGGCACCATGCACAGCAACAGGGTGGTCCACTTGTCTCTTGGCCACACTTTGTGGGTGGCCATTCATGCGGACAGATAGCTTGTTGGTTGTCATGCTCACATAGAATGTAGCACAGTGCTTGCAGCTTAGCTTGTAGATCACATGACTGGTTTCACAGGTAGCCCTGCCTGTGATGAGATAGGTGATGTTAGTGACCGCACTGGAGTAGGTGGTGGTGGTGGTGGTGGTGGTGGTATGTATGCGACAGGTCTTGAATCTACATCAATTACAGGGGTACGAGCCATGAGATAAGGGGTTGGGCGCAGGGGTTGTGTAGGGATGGACGAGTATATTATGTAGATTTGGTGGCAGAGAGAGTTTGGTGTAGATTTGGTGGCAGAGTGAGTGAGTTTGACTGTGGGGTGGGAGGGGTCAGACCGATAGTGGACAGGACATTCCTCATTTCACGGCACGACGAGAGGTAGTCGAAACCCTGGCAGAGAATGTAATTCAGTTGCTCCAGTCCTGGGTGGTATCGAGTTATGAAGGGAACGCTCCTCTGTGATCAAACGGTGGGACTTTGGGAGGTGGTGCGAGTCTGGAAAGATAAGGCATGGGAGGATAATTACGGTCTTTGAAGGCTTCAGTGAGATCCTTGGTATATTTTGAGAGGGACCACTCGTCACTGCAGATGCGATTACCATGGGTGGCTAAGGGGTGGCTAAGGCTGTATGGAAGGAACTTCTTGGTATGGAATGGGTGGCAGCTATCAAAGTGGAGGTATTGCTGGTGGTTAGTAGGTTTGATGTGGACGGAGGTACTGAGGTAGCCATCTTTGAGGTGGAGGTCAATATCTAGGAAGGTAGCTTGTTGGATTGAGTAGGACAAGCGGTGTCCTCACCCTCGATCCAGATTGCAAAGATGTTATCAATGAATCTGAACCAGGTTAGGGATTTAGAATTCTGGATGTTTAGGAAGGATTCCTCTAAATGACCCCATGAATAGGTTGGCACAGGATGGTGCTATCGTGTGCCCATAGCCATACACCAGATTTGTTTGTAGGTAATCCCTTCAAAGGAGAAGTAACTGTGGGTGAGGATACAGTTGGTCATGGCGACTAGGAAGGAGGTGGCTGGTTTGGAATCAAAAATGGTTCAAATGGCTCTGAGCACTATGGGACTCAACTGCTGTGGTCATCAATCCCCTAGAACTTAGAACTACTTAAACCTAACTAACCTAAGGACATCACACACACCCATGCCCAAGGCAGGATTCGAACCTGCGACCGTAGCAGCAGCGCGGCTCCGGACTGGAGCGCCTAGAACCGCACGGCCATCACGGCCGGCAGCTGGTTTGGAATCCATTGGGTGTTGGGAAAGTTAGTGTTCAACAGCAGTAAGGCCATGGGCATTGGGGATGTTGGTGTAAAGGGAGGTGGCATCAATAGTGACGAGCAGGGCACCGTGTGGCAAATGGATACCAATGGTGGAGAGCCAGTGGAGGAAACTGTTGGTATCTTTTATATAGGAAGGTAGGTTCTGGGTAATAGGTTGAAGGTGTTGGTCTATGAGAGCAGAGATTCTCTCAGTGAGGGCACAGTAACCAGCCACGATGGGGCATCCTAGGTGGTTGGGTTTATGGACTTTAGGGAGCATGCAGAAGGTAGGAGTGCGAGGAATGGTAGGGGTGAGCAAAGAGATGGGACTCCGGGAAGAGGTTTTGGGATGGGCCTAAGGATTTGAGGAGTGACTGGAGATCCTGCTGGATTTCTGGAATGTGATCACTGGGGCAAAGTTTGTAGGTGGAAGTATCTGACAACTGGCAGAGTCCTTCTGCCAGGTAATCCTTGTGTTTCAAAACAACAGTGGTGGAGCCTTTGTCCAAAGGTAGGATTATGAGGTCAGGATCAGTTTTTAGATGGTGGACTGTGGTTCTTTCTGTGCATGTAAAGTTAGCTTGCATGTTGAGGGATTTAGGGAATGATGGTGAGGCATGGTTCGAGGTTAAGAAATTCCGGAATGTTAATAGGTGGTGTTTTGGGGGCAGTGGGGGTGGATCATGGTTAGATGGAGGACGGAACTGGGTTAGGCAGGGTTCAACGTTCATCTTTGGTCGAGTCTGATGGGTAGGGTTGGTGGCGAAAAACTGCAGGGACCGGGAGAAGGAGAGAAGGTCTTTAACAAGTCCTGTATGACTGAATTTGGGAGCAGGGCAGAAGGTGAGGTCTTTGGAAAAGACTGATACCGGATGATAAAAAAGTCAGTATAAATTTGAAAACTGAATAAATCAAGGAATAATGTAGATAGAGGGGTACAAATTGACACACATGCTTGGAATGACATGGGGTTTTATTAGATTCAAAAAAATACAAAAGTTCACAAAATGTCCGACAGATGGCGCTTCATCTGATCAGAATAGCAATAATTAGCATAACAAAGTACGACAAAGCAAAGATGATGTTATTTACAGGAAATGCTCAATATGTCCACCATCATTCTTCAACAATAGCTGTAGTCGAGGAATAATGTTGTGAACAGCAATGTAAAGCATGTCCGGAGTTATGGTGAGGCATTGGCGTCGGATGTTGTCTTTCAGCATCCCTAGAGGTGTCGGTCGATCACGATACACTTGCGGCTTCAGGTAACCCCAAAGCCAATAATTGCACGGACTGAGGTCTGGGGACCTGAGAGACCAAGCGTGATGAAAGTGGTGGCCGAGCACATGATCATCACCAAACGACGCGCTCAAGAGATCTTTCACGCGTCCAGCAATTTTTTATTTTTGGTTCTAATAAAACCCCATGTCATTCCAAGCATGTGTGTCAATTTTTACCTCTCTATCTACATTATTCTGTGGTTTATTATTAAGTTTTCAAATTTATACTGACTTTTTGATCACCCGGTATTTCTGTGGAGCTAAGGCTTCTGGAGCAAAGGTTCATGGCTGTGTTATGGGTCCGTTTATATTTTGGATATCTAAAAGAATGAATGATCACATGCTAATAAAATGAGCTTCAAATGTTTTTGGGACAAGAAATTAACCAGAAACTGGATTCAAAGAAGAGCAGGAAGAAATGCTTTTATAACCAAGTGTTGAGATTAGAAAGATTCCAAGGTACACGTGGTAAGAACAGGTGTGAAGTAGTCTAAAGGGAAAACTACAAATGAGAAGGGACTGAATTCAGCACATGGGCAATTAGGTGGCCATTATGGAAAGAAAGGGAGAAAATGTTTCACAACGTAAATAAATTTTGCTATTTTGACTCAGTTCCAAATATTGTGCTCAAAGAGCGATAGCATTTCACACTTGCAAACAATTTAATACGGTGTCCACTTAAATGAGTTGTATGCTATTAATTTTGAAGCTATTCGGCAATGCTTTGGATACAGAATTGCAATATATGGTTTTATTGTGTCAATGATTATGATAGCAACAACAGTCACAAATATTGAGTTTTAAATTAAAAACAACATATTCGACGAGTGTAGTTTTGAACTGTAGCTTATGGAAGCTTCGTATGAAGTATTAACAGCTACATTAATAGTCATATAAAAGCTGTCAAATTTATTTTGAAAAACAGAATTAATGGGGAATTAAATTATTATCATTTTTTAAATATATGAATCTTCCACACAATGTGACACAAAACATTTGGATATAGCTTTTGTGAAAACATACCTTGCCTTCGCTTCCTTCCCATCGGGCAAGTAGAGTTTCAATGTAGCTACTATACAGCCGTGCGTCACTGGAAAACAAAAATTTGTAATTACTGCCATCAATTTAAAATCTACAGTAACAATTACATACATAATTGACATAGTAGACTCCTACAAAATTAAAAATGCTCACGATACTACAAAATTCGATAGGAAGACTAGGACTGTTTGCAGATACTTAGTGACTGGACAAAAATTATGGAAACACACATCTCCCATCCCTAGGTCTGTCTAGTGCGTTGACTTGGTATGGCAGTGATTCAGTAAGTGAACAGATGAGTTATTTGACCATTCCATTTCATTTCAAAACATGGACAGTTACCAGATAATGTAGGTGAACAGTATTTACCATTAACAAATCTCTTACGTACATAACTATACTGTGTCACAAAATCTGTTCAAACTCATTTAAAATTTCAGGTAATGTTTGTCAAATCAACTTTGGTCACTACTTCTCCTATGACTGGAACCACTATACTGCTGAAATATCACATACCTTTGGGTGTAAAGGAACATCATGGAGAAGTGAAAAATGCCTCTGATGCAGCCTCTCTAGATGAGGATCATTAACTGACTGTATTAGCAAACTGAATTGAGTCAGCACATGGACAAATTCCACAAATGCATATTTCCATGAGCTGCGGAATCACTGCCTGCCATGTTGTGGCCTCAAAACAGGGATTCTCCAGTTCCTCTACTAGTAAACACAAACCAGTCTTTTGAATGGACATCTGATAGTTCCCACATTAAATTCTAACGTTACATTAAACAATGAGGCACATTGATTGCTTCAGACAATTCTTATCAGTTGGTAAAGTAGTAATGGTTAATCATTGTATTCTGCATGAAAGATTACAATACTTTCAATGTTGTCCTCCCTTACGCAACTTAGTGTATCTTCACTGCATGTGTCTAAATAATAGTACCTAAAAAGTAGGCAAGTCACTGGACGGTGATATGTATACTTATACCACTTTACTACGGGCACCCTCTCTCTTCTATCTGATCGATACAATGCTCATTCATCATTCTAAATAATCTGGAGGGCATGTTTTACATTTCTTCTTTTATTTATTTTCTTCAGTCTCCTTACATCTCACATTTCTGTTACTGCATGAATATTTCCTTATCAATATTGTCACAGTATATCTCAATATATTTAGTCGCTCCATTTTTGATTTTCTTTTGCTATTGTTCTGTTCTGATGGAAGCTAATTGTATTTATCAGAACAATTCAATAATCACTAGTCTTGTAGGTTTTCAGGCCTTCCCAGTGCGGCACTGTCATTTTGGAATATACAGTTTTCTGCTGGTAATTTTGATTGTGACACTTGCGATCTTTATCAGGTGCTCCCTGATGCTGAATCCAGTGTACAGCAGGTCCAGCATTTATGCTGACTTGGGGCTAGGTGCACTGTCATCAGTATAAGCTGTGCCATGCACTCTGTCCAAGGTACACGCCAGTCTGTAGCAGCATCCGTAGTATTTTCTAGCCATAGTTGTTCCAACTGCTACGTACACTTCAGCTTTTGTCAGTTATTAATTTTGTCATTTGACATCCTGTTCCAGCTCTAAGTTGTACTGGATGTTCAATCTTCTGTCTGCAGTCATTTAAGCTTTCCTGTGGACAATGCTGTTCTACCACCATAACCAGGCACGTCAGGTACCCCGTCTGATGTCCACACCTGCTGGAGGTGGCTATCTGACTATTTTGTGGATACTGGTATTCAAATTGCAACTTGTTCTTGAAATGGCTGTCCTCAGGTACTTGATAAGCTCTCTGAAGTACCAGTATCTGTGTGCCCTGCATTGGTTGGGTGGAGTTATTTGCTCTGTCAACATTTTCAAAGTTATTCTCCCAGAGTTTGGACATTGTCTCCTTTGTGACTTTTGGTGATTGAGTGCCGGATTCCAGGAGCTATGCTGACACCTTGTGTCATGGTTGATAATATTCTGTGTGACCTTTATTTAGATGGCTCCTTTAAAAACACTATCCCAATATCTGAGTATGTGTGTCAGAATCTTGACATCACCGTAATTCTTCCAATCATTTAGTTCCAAAAAATGTTCTTCTATACCTGAGTTGGAACCCGTTTGAGTCTGGTGTGCCCTTGGTGCCCCTTGCACTTGCTGTCAGCGATCAAAGTATCACACTAGTACAATGCGGATCACTGGCACAAAACCCAGTTTACCAAGATGATATTATTAGTCTTGTTTCAGATGCATAAATCAGTATTAGCACTGACTCATAATTTTATAGGTGCACATTTTTAATGCAGGCCGTGTTCATAAGAGACCTTGAAATAGTCACGTTTTTCCACCCTGATTAACTAATTTCTAATTCACCCTGCGCACTTGCATGTTCTCTTACTGCTCCATTTTAAAACTTTCACTTTCTGCCACAGATGAACACCAACACAATATTCTCTCTGTCAGATGCAATTCCATTATCTCTTGTTGCTTTCTCTCTATCATGCGTCTTACCGTTACAATGAATGGCAGTGTGCTTTAAATGTGAATAACTGTAAACATTTCTGTAATCCTCAAATACAGTAGTAACAGTATGCTGCTGGATACCACCCTGTCAAATGTCTACACATAATAAGGTCAGTTGCAGGCAAGGTGAAGATGACTTTGGTTTATTGTGAGAGTTAGGAGAAAGTGTAATGCACCTATAAGGAAGGTAACATCCTAAAGGTTTTTGTGGCCCATTCTGAAGTACTGCTTAAGTACTTGAGGCCCCCTGCAGGTTGAATTGAAAGAAAATATCGAAGCAATTGATGTACTGCTGGATTTCTGACTGATCACTTCAACCAGTACAACAATACCACAGAAATTCTGTGAGAACTTTAATGGGAATCCCTGGAAGGAATACAACATTCTTTAATGAAAATACTATTGAGAAACTTTGGAGTGTCAATGTCTGAAGGACAGAACATCAATTCTACGGTTTCCTACATAAATCTAACTTGAGGACCATACAGATAAGACCGATTTGGGCTTGTACAGAGCTGTACATCATTCCCTCCTCCTTCCATTCACAAGTAGAAGAGGAATGGGAATGACAAGCAGTGGTGCAAAGTGTCATTGAACATATACTGTAAATGTTCCAAATAAGTCTTCTGCTTTTTACCAGTAATTGGAGACAGTAATAGAGCTACTTAGAGCAGTATTGTAAATATTCTTGGACATCTGTAGGATGCTTTCTGAAATCATCTTGTGAATCTCTGAATATAGCCCCACTCACATGGTTGTAATTAACATTCCTTCTTTTTTGTTTAATAATTCTACTAAGTCTGCTGAATTATGCTTCAAATTTTCTGAATATGATTTTGAAATGCCCTTTCGTAAGAATTTTGACCAGCACCAAACGTAATGGCACCTGTCGCACACTCAGCTTCTCCTTAGTCTAAACTTCATTCCAGATATTACACAGCCAGTTGTATGAGATGCTTACCACCTCAAGACACTCAGAAATCTCACAGTAACAGTATTCTATCATAACCATTTCTATATATTAATCAATTAGACATCTGCAACACACAAAATTTGCATTGCTCCTCCTACACATTTGAGTTCATTTATCCAGTATGCAGTTTTACGAGGAGGTGCAGCCCACTACATTTTTATCTACACTTGAGTGCACTTTTTATTTAATAAATGTTTTATCATTTCATGACAATCATCTCTATCCACTATGGCATCATTCGCTTCATCCATCAAGCTGGAAACCCAACCACTTATTCGCCAGTTGCAGTACCATACTTAAAACAGTATTACTCTGTAAAATGTTGATGACATGCATCACTATTTTGTAATTTAAGTACAGGGATTCGAGTGCTGACACGCCATTAAGATCTTTGTGGAGACATGAGAATCTGAAGAAATGGGGAATTACAACCTGTCCTGATAGAAAGAAAACATGTATAAAGTGGTACGTGAAAATATTTGGAAGAGAATTGTATATTTCAGTGCACAATATATTTATCGTTTGTCGAACCTTTGACTAAGCAATGAAAGCTGCACATGTAAATTAAAAGCTGTCTCTCTTAACAGAACTGCTGGAAACTAATGACAAGAGACAGTACTGTATGATGGTTTTGAAGAGTGTCTCAAAATATACCACACTAAAAATTTATTTTAAGTGGTTATGTAGATTTTAGATGTAATAGAGGGCTATTCTGAACAATTCTTGAAAATTTTGTTCATTACTGATAGATTTCTTGTATTAAAAATATTTACATTACATGATGCATTCCTGTACCAGCCAGCCACATATAGTACCTGCCAGACGGCTACGTGCAAACATGTTAACCAATGGTTTGTAGGCTTAAAAAGAGATTTGGCAGTAAATACTCACAGTGTATATGCATAGACATCTTGTTTAAACATCTAAAAGAGTCCCCACCTTCTACCAGTCATGCCCCTTAATACAATTACTAGACTAAAATCCACCCCCATAACACTGGAAGGCGAGATTTCCTCAATTGGCCAAGTATAGATTCTTGTAGTACTCCAATTCTCAGATGTTGGATATTCAATGTCTGAACTACAATAGTGTGTGCAGTTCCTCACCCCAATCATAACGAATACTGAGAATGTTCCAAACTTAGTTTAAAGAAGCACTCATCAATATTTGCGCATTCACAAAATATGTATTTCAATGCCTGATGCAGCAGGATGTAGTGAATGGACAGTGAAATAAATATATGGAGAACAGTTTGTAACAGGTGTTATCCCAACGTTAAGAAATTTCTTGTAGTAAATAAAAACATGTTGGAAACTGGATTCTTCATGTCACAGAAAGCTGGCAAAGATTTGCAGCAAAGAAGTGTTTGCACAATCCAATATGAGGAAACTGTGTTCGATTCTGTGAGAAAATATTAATCAAAAAGCACCCATTAAATTCCCTATGAAATGCCCACTTCAAAAGACAGAAAGTCTAGAGTACGGGTGAAACAACAACCACACTCTCTTCACAAACAACGTACGCAACTAGTAAGGCCAAACACTGAATTAAGTTGTAATGTTTAGTATTTTATCCATCTTGAGCGACTTACTTATTTACTCGAATCTATGCCGCACCTGAAAAATGAGACTCAATATCAAGGAAGGGGGGGGGGGGGGGGGGGGGGGGGGGGGGGGGGGGGGGAATTCCCAAATCTAAACCGCACCTGAAATTTGAGACTCGAAATTCAAGGTGAGAGAAAAGTTTTAGACCACACCACCAAATCAAAACAAAGTTGATCCATTGTAACATGAGACACAATTTAGGTCAAATGGATGAATATACAGTAGTTGGATTCGATCCATAAGCTTAGCGGTTAAGCTTTGCCAGGTCGGATTTTCGTAGTAGAATTTTAGTGATGACTTCAAATGTAGAGTGTGTTGTTGTCGTCTTCAGTCCGTTGACTGGTTTGATGCAGCTCTCCACGCTTTTCTATCCTGTGCAATGCAGAGTACAACACTTATAAAATAAGAATGAATTTAAAACAAAATTTCATTAGGTTTGTAATACATCTTATACTAGATGTTTAAAACATCAGTCATTATTCTGAATCATTATTACTCGATTCTTTGTTGCTCATTTCTTCATACAGAGAATCGTCCTCCATACCGTGTAGTGCATTGGATATCAAACATTTTTTAAATACTTGTTGCACAGCCTGATTTGGAACACACTTCCATGCATCATAAATCCATTGGCACACTTGCGACAAACTTGCGCGTTTTACACGTCCTGTTGGTGTCAGTTGTCTGTTGCTTTTCGAAAGCCAGTCGGTGTATATGCATTTAAGTTTGTCTTTAAATGGTTTATTCAAACAGATGTAAAGTGGTTGCAGAATTGACGTCATTCCGCCTGGAATTAGTGCCAAGTCCATGTTGCTTTCCTCTAATTTTCGTTTTACTGCAGGTGTCGTACAGCCTGTGTACGCATCTAATACCAACAGACTGTGTAAACCAAGCATTGCGCCCGGACGATGATTCCACACACGCCTAATCCATTCCAGCACTATGTCCTCGGAAAACCACCCGGTTTTGGTTGCTCATACAATTACAGTTTTTGGAAACACATCCGATTTCGGTAAAGTCTTTCACTTGAAAATAACGGACATCCACTGTTTTTCACCCCCTAATGTAAGAACACTTATGTCTTTCTTTCCTTTGGTGTCAACCATATAATTCGACGGCATGTCAAAATATATGGGAGTTTGGTCAGTATTTCCTATCTGACCAAGAAGGTATTGCTTTTCTGTGCACCGCCTAGTTATGAAGGGCTGAAATTCCAGACATTGTTCTCCATAATTTTTCAGCAGCTTCTGCGCAACTGAAGTTCGCCTCCGAAGTGAAAAATCCCAGCGCTTCATAAACAGATCAATCCAGCTGCGACTAGCCTTAAAATTTTCAATTTTTTGCTCTCTAGCAGTTTCATGTGCCTTAATTTTTAAAATTTCAGCGTTCACAGACAGGAATTTCTGATGCTGTTCCTTGACAAATTCATTTAAAATCACTTCTAGCGCATATCGGCCACACTTTGGCCCACTAAATGCTTTCCTGCTACTTGAACATTCAAATAATTTGTCTCTCTGCAGTCGCCATCACATGGCGTTGCTCTCATCAATCCCGTATTGCAGACCTACAGTACGATTAGAACTTTGTTCCGCAAAAGAAATAACTCCCCTCTTGAATTTGGCACTATAATGAGAGTGCTTCATTATGGTTCACTAACACCAACAAGCACTTCACAAAATTCCACGAAGCAATAGGTGCCGCTACGTGAAATCTTAATGAGCCCCAGCATATCAACTCGTGCAACAATCCTACAGCCTTGTGCATTGCTGGTATTTTTGTGTAAAGAAATTTATTTTTGTTGGTACGAATATCTGAAAGGCTGCTACATTCTAAGATGAACCATATGGAATTTCTATTTACTTCGTTGGATAATGTATGAAAATGCATGGTTGAAACTCGGGGCAGAGAAAAAAGCTCATCATCTACTTTTTTTTAAATTTATTTACTGACGCAGAGTTTTTGGTGACTGTATTTATCTTTGTGCCTGCAAAGCATGCCTGTGTAGTGCTACATTTATTTGACAGCAGAAGTTAGTTGTGGTGGCATCTACCAACATTTTTCAGAACTTCTGCTTACTTTGCACTCAAAACTGGAAAAAAAGTGCGGCTTAGATTGGAGTAAATATGGTTGTCATTTACAGTGAAATATAAGCAACCAATTGCGTAAAAGAAATTTAATGTCTTTACAAGTTTCGGGCACTTAGTGCCCTTCTTCAGAAGGTTATGTCCATTGCATTATATGCGAATATCAATAATAAAGAGCATACAGCAAAATGTAATTTACAGTTTTATGCAGACACTGAACTATATGAGCATGGCATTTTGCTGTATGCACTTTATTACTGACACTCACAAATAATGCGATAGGCACAACCTTCTGAAGAAGGGCACTTTGTGCCCGAAACCAGACAGAAATTAAATTTCGTTTATGCAGCTGGTTGCTTATTATTTCATTATATTCAGTTGTAAATTTACACTGACATTGTGACCACTGCCCACCACAAGACAGAATATTGCCTGCTGGTGTTGCAGGCACAAGACACAGTAAGAAAACCATGTAAGTGGAGCTAAGATAAATAAGCAATCAATCTAATGATACTGGCTGCAAATGAGGGAAACCACTGATATATGCCACTTTGAAAAAGGGCAGATTGTTAGGGACCAGTGCCTAGGAGCAAGAATCTTGGAAAAAGTGAAGCTGGTTGGCTGTGTGTGCTACTGTCAGGAGAGCATCTAAGGAAAGTAGTTTAAAGCCAGTGTAAGCACGAGTAGGTAATAAGGTGTTGGAAATTCACACCTCATTACAGAACATAAGAGTTCAGAGGCTTCCCTGGTCTGCAAAGGACAGGCAGCAGGTCTGTCAACAGAGTACAATGTTAGTCCAGGCACTGGTGTTTTGGAGAACACCGTTCAGCCCATTTGTTGAACATAAGACACATCAAGCTAACGACACCTCTATGTTTCCATGCCAAGCCAACGACTTCATCAACTACAACTGCAGTGGACCACGTATCAATGGAAACTGGGCACCTGATCACATTTCTTGTAACACCAGATCGATGGTCATGTCTGGATACACTATCATCCACACGGACGGCTGCTCCGAAACACACCCTGCCCCACAGCAGCATGCCAGTGGAGATATTATGCTATGGGAGAGATTCACCAGGGTTTTCATGGGACCTGTAGTTGTAACCAAAGGCAACTTGACAGTTACAGGCTGTGTGAATTTTACTGTGGACCACCAGTATCCTTTCATGCTTGACATCTTCCTGCATAGTGACAGCATCTTCAAGAAGATTAACTGTCCGTGTCACATGGATAGAAATGTGGTCAGTGGTTTAAGGAGCATGATAATAAACTCACACTGATGTCTTGGTCCCTTAATTTGCCTGATCTGAAACTGATGGAACACACTGGCATAGACATCTAGTGCCACAGACCTCCAGAAAACTAGCAAGGACTTGCTGAATTTATGCTATGCAGAACCACTGCTGTGTCGTTTTCCAGAGGTGCCTCAACACGCTCTTAAGCAACTGGTTATAATGATTTGCCTTGTTAGTGTGAGTTGTTGTTTGCCCCTGTATATAGAACCCTTCAAACCTATCAGACATAATACAACGCAATACAGTACAGTACAAAGCAGACAATTTCAAATGTTTATTCAGCAGCAAGAAAAATTATATATTACCTTTAAAATGTAATTTTGAAAGTATACTTCAAAGTCATGAATGAAACACACTCAACAGTCATGCTTTCGATTTCAACAAATCTCTTTACACAAAGTGTGTGCGATATGTCTGGTCATCATTTACCTTTTGCTGGCACTGGTAAGAGCTTAAACAATTAGTATTATCAACAGTAACATGAGCTGGTACAGCTGTGATATGATACAACCTAATTTGTATCTGAATGCAGTCTTCCAAGAAAGTATGGAGACAGCACACTGTCTAGCCAATAATAAAATTTTCTACAAAAATGATTATACACTCACCCTTACGGGCATTCTCCATCACATCAACACCAAACTGTACAATGTCACCAGAACAAACTTCACGGGGTGGAGATTCATCAGCACTCTTACTTAAACGTTGGTTATTGACAAAAGTCCCGTTGCTACTTTTTGTGTCTTGCAGGTAAAACTGGAAAAAAAGTAATGGCTATATACACTCTTGAAACAATTGCATTATTTACTCTGTCTACACAAACACAAAATTTTTGAAAGAATTGACCAATTTCCATTAGACACTTTCTTTTTTTTAGAAGTTCACAATAAATGACCATAAAACTAAGGAAAGTAAACCATTAATAATTATGAGTATGGAAAAACGAAATCATTTAAAACTCTCATAAATTGTCTATCTTCCAGCTGATGCTGAAGTAATCACCCACAAGCCTCACATGCTTGTAATAGCAATATGGACAGTAGAAGAAGATTGTTGAAAGTATTTGAAGGAACTAGATATTTGTGTATCATCATGTTAGTATAGATAATACTGAATTTGTTGAAACTGATCATGTATGAGAAATGTCAAATTAAATGGATAACAAAAAAAACATACGTTGCTTCATAAATGCAGTGCAATTCATACATTACATACAGTCACATGAAAATATTCTCTGACTTTTTTATGTTCTGAAAATGATTGAACTGTTACTTTCTGCAATGCAGATAAGACAAAAAAATGAAAAATGATACTTATATGAAGCTGTAGATACCTAATACTTTCTGCAATGCAGATAAGACAAAAAAATGAAAAATGATACTTATATGAAGCTGTAGATACCTAACAATGACCAACTTTAACACAATTTCTGCTGCCACAGACACTATGAAGAGAACTGTTAACCACTTATAACTCTAGAGGGATGTATATATGTGAATGTTCAGCTTATCCATAAAAATATTCAGATACTAGACAACAATAGTTTATCACCAGTCAGAGATGACATTTATGGAACAAATGTGCATCACCTCATAGTCCAGTACGAGAATGAGGAGTTCCACTGGGCAAAGCCATGAGTGAGCACATTAGAGATTTATTGTTTATTTGGTTCATCAAATCCTACACTTACAAGACATAGAAGGATATTGGACAAACAAATTTTTAGAACAAAATTCAATTTACAATATAAGATATAAATTTTAAACACTAAACACTAAAAGAACAAGAACTGCTAGAACAAATTGGATTTTATGTAGTAATCAACAAGATGAAAAGAGTGTGTAAATGATATTTTTTTTACCTTATTCCTAAATGTGTTTCTATTTTCCCTAACTGATGGGGTAGTTTAGTCTAAAGTACACTGCCAATACTTCTTGCATCAAGTAAACTTTCAGTCTTTATTCTAAAGCACATTGCTCATATTTCTTAAACCAAGTAAACTTTCTGTCAGTCTCTGACTATTGAGGCAAATGTCCGCACTGGAGCAAGTATTACGATCATGAATGGACTCAAACAAACACAAATTCTTTTTAACAAAAGTCACAGTTTCTAAGGTATAAATGCAGAGAACAGGCAGGATTCTCAGTTCTCCGAAAATGCAGTTACTGGAGGTGTGCGGAGATACCTGCTTCATTACCTTTTTTTTTGCCTCATAAAAATTTCATAATACACTGACCCCCAAAATGAGACTCTGTAAGAGAGAATGGAATGTACTAATGCAAAATAAACTATTTCTATGGTTGAGATCTCACAGGACTGACTAAGAATTCAAAAAACATAAGACAAGACTGCTCTATTTCTTTAGTAGCTTTCTCTCTGATTATTCTACTCACACCAAGAAATTTAATCTCACTGACTTGCCGTATTGTTTCATCGTCAATTAGTGTGGGCTCCATGAAGGCACTGTGATTTCTGGAGGCACTGTAAAGTGTTCAAGTTGTTTTGCTTTTGTTGTACAGTAGTTTGTTTGTGTGTATCTAGAAAATTGGCCTGTTGATAGAATCTGTAATAACATACTTTACAACCCAAATAAAAAGTAAGGGTCCTGAACTGATCATAGTTTCATTGGATAGAACTTTAATATAATCTTTGTTTGAGAATCCAACCACCCTCATGTTAGTGTAGTATGACTTAAATCATATACATTGAGTGCCTCAAGCACTAAGTAACTAGTTTTTTCAAGCAGCAGAAAATGAGTAATTAAGGCGAGGGCTTTAGTTAGGCCTGTGAAAAGACCAGAGACAGAATGTTTACCTTTAAAAGCACTCGGAACTTAATAATAAAAAAATGATGTTGCATTTATGGGCCTGTTTTTGCAAAAACCAAATTGAATTTTGTGAGCAGGCAATATTCATCAAGGAAAGAAATTACACCCCAAACACTACTTTCTCTAGAATCTTCACTATGGCAGAAAGAATGGAGATTAGTCAATAATTGGTAACACAATTTATGTCTCCATTCTCAAACAGAGGAATATCTTAAGCAATTCTGAAAACATCTGGGAAACAGCCTATAATTAGGGAACTGTTAAAGACATCATAAAGTGAGATTATAATTTTTACAGCCATATTTTTTACTAAATGAATACGAGTTACCATTTCCATTGATAATTTTCAATAATACTTCTTGAGTTATTGGTGCTAGGAACAATGTAGTGCCTGATTTTATAAACTCAGTGGGAAAAAGACAGTGCAGTGAAGTAACCAGCAATGAAAGATTAGAAGCAATACTTGAAAAATGCTTGTTAAAAGCTTCACTTACCCTTTGCATCTGATATTTTAGTTCCATTATGTATTAGACGAACTGGACCTTCTTTAATACCTCTAGTTCCAAGGTAAATCTAAAGATCCCAAACTGCATGAAGTGGTTAAGTTTTTTGTATAATTATTATTTGCAACTTTTTTAGCTTTACTTATGACTTACCTAGGTATGTTTTGGTCTATTTTTGAAAATATACAAAACTAGGATCATTTCATGCTTTTTTCTGCTTACATTTTTTCTTTCTGAACCTCATTCTGAGTTAATTATTCCCTTTGTAATCCACCCTTTATAAACTGGTTTATTTGTGCTGAGTTACTTTTCTTTTATGGAGCAAAGCAATTTTCAAATAATGGGCCACAGAGTCAAGAAATATTTTTGCTTTCTTAATAGTATTATCTTCACTGAACACACCTATACAGGATTCGTGATCATAAATTAAATGTCTTTACATATTAGTTATATAAGTTAACCATCTTTTGTGACTATATTAATAGTCTTATTAAGTCCAACTGCATTTAATTTTTCTTTAAAGCACCTTCAGTGGTCACTGTAACAATATGGCTTTTCTTACAATTTTATTTGCTTCTACTACAAATAGTTCTCATCCTTAGTATAAAGAGTTTTAAATTATAATAATTATTCAAGGTTTTTTAAGCACGCAGCACTTTCACTAACACTAAATAATTTGCATTTTTGTGCCATGAAGGTCCATTGCCATCTCACCATTTTGTGTATTTATTTTATACTGCGGGATGCACTGACTTTCAAATCCAAATGGCAACAATAGAAAACATTTAATAAATGACCAAACAAACATTAGCAACCAAATGTTATTTTAAGTAATAAAACATATAGCAGAAAAAGACCACCACCTATAAGCACCACAAAAATAATCACACACAAACAAGGCAATACACTCAACATAGATCACCCATCACTGTACCATACGAACTATGAACACATGCTGCAATATCAAAACAAACTACACGAAATGGCAAAATGCCAGTGATCCTACACAACACAATGACAGGAATATATTTGTGTTAGTGAAAGTGCTGTGTGCTCAAATCTACCACATGTGTGTAGAAGAACATGAAGAACCATGTACGAAACAAAAAAACCGTGAGTAACAATGATAATTTACTACTGTTTGTAACAGTGAGTGAAAGCATGAATACTGTTCATTCCTAGAAAAAAAAATAATGTAAGAGAAGCTATTATTGTTACAGTGACCACTGAAGATGCTTTAAAATAAAGCAAAATACATTTGGTCTTAACCTGAATTTTATTGCAGTCTCAAAATACTGTATAACCTAGACAACTGTGGAAAAAGTGTGCCCATAAAACAAAGAAGACAACATGTATGTAGCATTTGGCATGTATGTGGCACGGCAACACTAACTTTATAAAGACCTCATGGTGATTAGACAACTCATTTGCTTTATTTTTAACATTTAATAATAGAGCAAAAGAATTATTAATCAAAACTGCTCAATAGTGCTACTGGAGCTGGCAGTTATTCTAGAGTGATCACTGGAAAATGTTTTCCATATCACGTGTAGCAATTAAGATTGCTTATATCAAGATAATTTAGTAATTCACTGGAAAAATTAACATTAAGTCATCACATAAAATACTTTGTTTCCTTTTGAAATGTAAACATTCATAACAAGTTTGAAATTTTAGAAAAGCTTTGAAAGATTGCCACCACGTGATCTGTATACACAAATAATGATTACTTTATAAAGACTAAGTTTAAACACACAGTGTTCAAAAAGTTTCTCATCATTATAATGACTATTTTTGTTCAATTAACCCCATTTTGACACCAAAAAAAGGGTTCAAATGGCTCTAAGCACTATGGGATTTAACACCTGAGGTCATCAGTCCCCTAGACTTCGAACTACTTAAACCTAACTAACCTAAGGACATCACACACATCCATGCCCAAGGCAGGATTCGAACCTGCGACCGTAACAGAAGCGCGGTTCCAGACTGAAGCGCCTAGAACCGGTCGGCCACAGAAGCCGGCCATGAATTAGACAGCCACAGCCCCTTTTACATGACTAAACATTGCTAGTGCTAATTTTAAAATTTTGTAGCTTGGAAATTAACAATCCTTCATCCGTGAGCCAGTGGTCAGTGAGACAGATCAGATTTGCATTATGAGTAACAGTTGAGCAGAAGACTTCTAATTGCAAACATATCTTTCTTATAACTGAATATTCTGATTAAAAAAAGAGATCTTTTCGCAGATTTTGATTCTGCAGGATTGTTGTTACAATTCCAAACAGGTAAAAAGTTTCTACATTGATTCTGTGCACAAAATCATTATTTTTATGAATTAAAACTGGTAAAATGGCTTTACATTGGGCTCTGGCGTTTGCAAGGGCCCGAAATTCTATAGTCTTTCTAAGATTACCAACTTGTCTGCCAAGATACAAATCTCATGACCTTTAGCAACTTCCAGACAGATTAACAAGAATACATTTCACAATTATTCTCTGAAGAAGATAAAACAAATTGAAGAAACATTATTTTTAAAAAACATCAACAGTTTTACATTGGCTTATACTTTGCAGTCACATTTCTTAACAAAGCATTCATTTATTTATACTTTCCAATGTATTCACGTTATGACAAAAAACAACTTCAAACATTTTAGTATTGTGACAAGTTATTAATGGTTAGCTAAACATTCCCAAAGAACTAGTGAGTACATACATCTATACCCTCAATACATAATTTAAGACCTAAAAGGTGTTTCACATACTGTTCCACTGGCAAGCAACAGGCAATAATGCAGGTTTTGTTGGGATTGCCTAAGAAATATAGATTCATCAAACTATACACTGAGCTCCATCAAATGCACATATAGTTAGAAACTTCTCAACAAATTAAAACTGTGTGCTGAAGCAGGACTCAAACCTGGAACCTTTGTCTTCCAGGAAGCCATCCCCCAGACTGTAGCTAAGCCATGCCTCCGCAATATCCTTTCTTCCAGGGTTGTAGGTCCACCAAGCTATGCAGGTGAACTATGAATTTTGTAAGGTAGGAGATGAGGTACTGGCAGAAGTAAAGCTGTGGTGATGGGTGACGAGTCGTGCTTGCATAGCTCAGTCAGTAGAGCACTTGCCTGCTAAAGGCAGTCCTGATCAGGCAAACAGTTTTAATTTTCCAGGTAGTTTCAAATTGGTGCACACTCCTCTGCAGAGTGAAAATTCATTCTGGAAACTATATATAGTTAAATAACACCAGCAACCTGCCACAGCTTTGCAAGGCTAGCACGAAATAGCTATGGCCAGCTGACTTTTAAAATACGCACACAAACTTTTCTCGCGAATCGCTCTATACAGGGCTATTACAAATGATTGAAGCGATTTCATAAATTCACTGTAGCTCCATTCATTGACATATGGTCACGACACACTGCAGATACGTAGAAAAACTCGTAAAGTTTTGTTCGGCTGAAGCCGCACTTCAGGTTTCTGCCGCCAGAGCGCTCGAGAGCGCAGTGAGACAAAATGGCGACAGGAGCCAAGAAAGCGTATGTCGTGCTTGAAATGCACTCACATCAGTCAGTCATAACAGCGCAACGACACTTCAGGACGAAGTTCAACAAAGATCCACCAACTGCTAACTCCATTCGGCGATGGTATGCGCAGTTTAAAGCTTCTGGATGCCTCTGTAAGGGGAAATCAACGGGTCGGCCTGCAGTGAGCGAAGAAACGGTTGAACGCGTGCGGGCAATTTTCACGCGTAGCCCGCGGAAGTCGAAGCAAGCAGGGAGCTAAACGTACCACAGCCGACGGTTTGGAAAATCTTACGGAAAAGGCTAAAGCAGAAGCATTACCGTTTACAATTGCTACAAGCCCTGACACCTGATGACAAAGTCAAACGCTTTGAATTTTCGGCGCGGTTGCAACAGCTCATGGAAGAGGATGCGTTCAGTGCGAAACTTGTTTTCAGTGATGAAGCAACATTTTTTCTTAATGGTGAAGTGAACAGACACAATGTGCAAATCTGGGCGGTAGAGAATCCTCACGCATTTGTGCGGAAAATTCGCATTTCACCAAAAGTTAACGTGTTTTGTGCAATCTCACGGTTTAAAGTTTACGGCCCCTTTTTCTTCTGCGAAAAAAACGTTACAGGACACATGTATCTGGACATGCTGGAAAACTGGCTCATGCCACAACTGGAGACCGACAGCGCCTACTTCATCTTTCAACAGGATGGTGCTCCACCGCACTTCCATCATGATGTTCGGCATTTCTTAAACAGGAGATTGGAAAACCGATGGATCGGTTGTGGTGGAGATCATGATCAGCAATTCATGTCATGGCCTCCACGCTCTCCTGACTTAACCCCATGCGATTTATTTCTGTGGGGTTATGTGAAAGATTCAGAAACTACCAAGAAACGTGCCAGAACTGCGAGCTCGCATCAACAATGCTTTCGAACTCATTGATGGGGACATGCTGCGCCGAGTGTGGGAGGAACTTGATTATCGGCTTGATGTCTGCAGAATCCCTAAAGGGGCACATATCAAACATTTGTGAATGCCTAAAAAAACTTTTTGAGTTTTTGTATGTGTGTGCAAAGCACTGTGAAAATATCTCAAATAATAAAGTTATTGTAGAGCTGTGAAATCGCTTCAATCATTTGTAATAACCCTGTATAACAGTGAAAACCATATATCAGAATCTCTATAGAATTTCCTGAGATTAGGAAAATGTGGCAGGGAACCTCAATTTATAATACACTATAATGATAAGAATTAGTCTAGCACCTCCTCTGCACAAGGATAAAATAATTTATACCTTAAAATAATAAACTGACTTATTAAGAATTTCTTCACACTGAAATTAAGAGTAATAACTTCAAGTGATGTGCAAAAACATGGTGACACCCCAACTTTGCGACTTAGCTTTGAAGTTAAAATTAATTATAAAAGAGGTCATTAAAACAATCAAGTTGCAATAAGTGCACATCCTTTCTGCTATGTTTTATAAGTGTTTTAGTCGCTTCAGTAATTAAGTATTGGATGTAGTAAATACAATTCAGACTTCTTATGCATCCAATTGTAACAGAGATAACACACAACTAGAGGTACAGAAGAGCACTAAGAGAAGTGGTCTGTACATTTTTCAGTATGTTAACACTGATTACAGACTTCTCATTTTGCTTCATGAAGTCTATATATCGTACGAGGAATACAGAAAGTCTGACAAACTGATGTAATCTCTCCAGCTATTGTGCAACCTTCTTTCTTTGTAACCATTCTACCTCAGACTCTGGGAAATTCAAGGTTATATACTTAATCTCTTTTATAAAGTAATGGGACACAAGTTTACGTTTTTCCTTACTGGACATGCTATCGACCTCATCTGTCTTGGCTCACTGATGTGTACAACATGCTCCCCCATGGACTTATTTATGACAACTTTGCAATACTTGGTAATTTTCTAGACACTGAATTGGACCTTGTTATTCTTGGCTGTCGACATTCTGGCTTGCCAGTCTTCTGTGAGCAAATTGACGGCACACATGTGCACTGACAGTGGTCCACATTTCAGTGTTTCCCAGTTGGACAAACAATGTTCTCCAGTAATAACATTTTGAGTTATTCAGTAAATCTCCAGAGTAATTTAATGGCATAAGGTATCCACCTCCTGAAGTTTATTTCTGTTTAGATCAAGAAGCAAGAAGAGTCATGCTCTATTATATTGTGTGATTTATTTGTACTTAATTTGTGTTCAGTGAAAAGCAGACATACAACAGTGGTAACGAAGGCTGTTTGAGACTACAACCCACCCCGTGCCAAAACAGAACTTATCAGGCCATTTTGCCGAGTGTGACAGGCAACATGGGCAAACAATTTTTCTTTCAAGCTCTGAAACAACAACTCCATCAGTAGTATGAGCTCATACAGAAAGTGACAGATCTGGCATGTCTACAATCACTTCCAGCAAGCCTGGCTTTCCAGCTGTTTAATGAAGCACAAATGGACTGGAAAGTGCACCATAAATGTTTAGCATCTAACTTCCATGCAAGCGATATTAACTGCCCAGTGAGGTTGGAAGCTTTTTTTTATTATCCACCAGACCACAGCTCTATTATCTTGTGCAAAAATTGGCACCATTGTCTGAATCATCAGTGCTACCAATAACCACTACTAACTTGCTTGAAAATGAAGATACTGCAACAAAAATACATGTGGTTGCTGCACATTCAGAGTTCCTCCTAAGTTGTAAGACCTCAGATAGTTATGCACCATGGACTGTGGATCCGCAGAGCCACAAGAAGAAAATGTTAAGTCTGCGCGTTCTGGAAAACCATACGCAGAATCATTAATAGAGGACACGATGATCAGATCAGATCACTTGTCGATGGACCTTGTGTTTTCTGTGGTTGTAGACTTAATTTTAGTATTGACATTAACGATACATTTTCACATGGTAATGGTTGGCTCACAGTAGCCATTGTCTGTGGAGGCACAGGAGTAGCTAGTGTTCCTGGACTTGAAAGTTTTGTGGATAGAGACATTATTGCCTATGGTACCTATCATATGGCAGAACTCTGAAATAAAGACTTTAGTAAATCAGCTTATATGTCGCCTTCTGCACTTACTTTGTATACTTGTAATAAGAGAAAAATGCAATAATAATGTTATTTATCAGCTGTTTAGAACCCTATATATTTCAGACAACCTGTCACAACACTGTAAAACTCTGCTTGCTCTTTTCTCTCACAATATCCTGCAAACCATGGACTAAGGGTAACAAGCAGATTCCAATTTCCAGAATACATTTGACTCAAGTGCCCCACTGCATTCTGTTAATGAAGGTCCGTGCATATAGATTAGGTTCCCGGATGTGCGAGTGTCTTGCAGACTTCTGAAGTACTACAACCCAGTAAGTTGTCACGGATTGGCAGGATGTTCATCAGAGACAAGGGTATTGCCAGGAGTGCCTCTGGGAATTGTGACAGGACCACTCTCATAATCTATAAACATACATGATCTGATGGATAACGTGATCATCAATCTGTGACCGCTGATGATGCTGTAGTGTATCAGGAAGTGTCATCATTTAGTGACTGTAAGAGGATACAGGATGTTAAGGACAGAATTTCTATTTGTTGTGATAAATGGCAGCTTGCTCTAAACATAGAAAAATGTAATGAACAGAAAAAAACAATCCTGTAATATTTAAATAGTATTAGTGGTTTGTTGCCTAATACAATCACGCCGATTAAAGATTTTGGCAAAATTTTGCAAAGCAATATAAAATGACTTCATAAAATGACTTCATAAAGTCAGTAGTACAGAAGGCGAATGGTTGACTTTCATTTATTGGGAGGGTTATAGGGAAGTGTAGTTCATTTATAAAGGAGGATTTTTTAAAGAGGTGGAGCCTCTCCACGCCCACACTGGCATGATTGTTCAAATCTAAAGGTCCAGTGCCTCACTAATGTGAGATGTCGCAGGATGTGGGTACTGTGATGTTTATGTATGGCTGGTTGTGGTTACCCATTTACACGCGCTCATCTGGAGATATATTGAGTCGAAAGTCAAATGAAGGGTAGTGGTTTGAAGGGCAGAGGGGGAAAAAGTGCCAAGGCAAGCACCAAGGGGGAAAAACCTCTGGAACAGTTAGGTCAGGTAGTAAGAGCAGTAGTGGATGTCTTGCTGATTGCAATAGGTCATGCAAGGATGGGTTAAGTTAGAAGCGGTTATCATGCAAGCAGATACTATGTCATGTCTACATCTACATCTATCTACATCTACATCCATACTCCGCAAGCCACCCGACGGTGTGTGGTACAGGGTACCTTGAGTATCTCTATCGGTCCTCCCTTCTATTCCAGTCTCTTATTGTTCGTGGAAAGAAGGATTGTCAGTATGCCTCTGTGTGGGTTCTAATCTCTCTGATTTTATCCTCATGGTCTCTTCACGAGATATACGTAGGAGGGAGCAATATACTGCTTGACTCCTCGGTGAAGGTATGTTCTCGAAACTTCAACAAAAGCCCGTACCGAGCTACTGAGCATCTCCTGCAGAGTCTTCCACTGGAGTTTATCTATCACCTCCGTAACGCTTTCGCGATTACTAAATGATCCTGTAACAAAGCGCGCTCCTCTCCGTTGGATCTTCTCTCTCTCTTCTATCAACCCTATCTGGTACGGATCCCACACTGCTGAGCAGTATTCAAGCAGTGGGCGAACACGCATACTGTAACCTACTTCCTTTGTTTTCGGACTGCATTTCCTTAGGATTCTTCCAATGAATCTCAGTCTGGCATTTGCTTTACCGCCGATCAACTTTATATGATCATTCCATTTTAAATCACTCCTAATGCGTACTCCCAGATAATTTATGGAATTGACTGCTTCCAGTTGCTGACCTGCTATTTTGTAGCTAAATGATAAGGGATCTTTCTTTCTATGTATTCACAGCACATTACACTTGTCTACATTGAGATTCAATTGCCATTCCCTGCACCACGTGCCAATTCCCTGCAGATCCTCCTGCATTTCAGTACAATTTTCCATTGTTACAGCCTCTCGATATACTACAGCATCATCCGCAAAAAGCCTCAGTGAACTTCCGATGTCATCCACAAGGTCATTTATGTATACTGTGAATAGCAACGGTCCTACGACACTCCCCTGCGGCACACCTGAAATCACTCTTACTTCGGAAGACTTCTCTCCATTGAGAATGACATGCTGCGTTCTGTTATCTAGCAACTCTTCAATCCAACCACACAATTGGTCTGATAGTCCATATGCTCTTACTTTGTTCATTAAACGACTGTGGGGAACTGTATCGAACACCTTGCGGAAGTCAAGAAACACAGCATCTACCTGGGAACCCGTGTTTATGGCCCTCTGAGTCTCGTGGACGAATAGCGCGAGCTGGGTTTCACACGATAGTCTTTTTCGAAACCCATGCTGATTCCTACAGAGTAGATTTCTAGTCTCCAGAAAGTCATTATACTCGAACATAATACGTGTTCCAAAATTCTACAACTGATAAAAGGTTAGAGATATAGGTCTATAGTTCTGCACATCTGTTCAACGTCCCTTCTTGAAAACGGGGATGACCTGTGCCCTTTTCCAATCCTTTGGAACGCTATGCTCTTCCAGAGACCTACGGTACACGGCCGCAAGAAGGGGGGCAAGTTCCTTCGCGTACTCTGTGTAAAATCAAACTGGTATCCCATCAGGTCCAGCAGCCTTTCCTCTTTTGAGCGATTTTAATTGTTTCTCTATCCCTCTGTCGTCTATTTCGATATCTACCATTTTGTCATCTGTGCGACAATCTAGAGAAGGAACTACAGCGCAGTCTTCCTCTGTGAAACAGCTTTGGAAAAAGACACTTAGTATTTTGGCCTTCAGTCTGTCATCCTCTGTTTCAGTACCATTTTCGTCACAGAGTGTCTGGACATTTTGTTTTGATCCACCTACCGCTTTGACATAAGACCAAAATTTCTTATGATTTTCTGCAAAGTCAGTACATAGAACTTTACTTTCGAATTCATTGAACGCCTCTCACATAGCCCTCTTCACACTATATTTCACTTCGCGTAATTTTTGTTTGTCTGCAAAGCTATGGCTGTGTTTATGTTTGCTGTGAAGTTCCCTTTGCTTTCGCAGCAGTTTTCTAACTCGGTTGTTGTACCACAGTGGCTCTTTTCCATCTCTTACCATCTTGCTTGGCACATACTCATCTAACACATAATGTACGGTGGTTTTGAACTTTGTCCACTGATCCTTAACACTATCTGTACCTGAGACAAAACTTTTGTGTTGAGCCATCAGGTACTCTGAAATCTGCTTTTTGTCACTTTCGCTAAACAGAAAAATCTTCCTACCTTTTTTAATATTTCTATTTATGGCTGAAATCATGGATGAAGTAACCGCTTTATAATCGCTGATTGCCTGTTCCGCGTTAACTGTTTCAAATAGTTCGGGTATGTTTGTCACCAGAAGGTCTAATATGTTATCGCCACGAGTCGGCTCTCTGTTTAACTGCTCAAGGTACTTTTCAGATAAAGCACTCAAAAAAATTTCACTGGATTCTTTGTCCCTGCCACCCGTTATGAATGTTTGAGTCTCCCAGTCTATATCCGGCAAATTAAAATCTCCACCCAGAACTATAACATGGTGGGGAAATCTACTAGAAATATTTTCCAAATTATCCTTCAGGTGCTCAGCCACAACAGCTGCTGAGCCAGGGGGCCTATAGAGACATCCAATTACCATGTCCGAGCCTGCTTTAACCGTGACCTTCACCCAAATTATTTCACACTTCGGATCTCCGTCAATTTCCTTCAATACTATTGCACTTCTTATCGCTATAAACACGCCTCCCACTTCACTGTCCAGCCTGTCTCTGCGGTATACATGTTCATCATAAAAGATCAGTCCGTGATGGTGCTGCAGCACGGTGTGCAGCTGTATCGGTTGTGAGGGCCCTTTGCTGCGCTGCATCAGTGGTGACTTGACATGGAGGAAGGTCCAGGTCGCCCATTGGTGTCTGGTGGGTGAGTGTCGAAGTCAAGAGCTTTTTTTTTTTTTGTGGTTTTAGGGCACACAACTTCAATGGTCATTAGCGCCCAGACTACGTTAGGAATGCAGCACGAGGCACAAGTTTAAAACAGCAACTAAAAGGGAAAACACGATAAAAGACAGATTGACAGGCATAGGATTAAAAAACAGCATAATCAAATGTCCTTAGAGAGGTTTGTCAAGTTGATAAAACAAAGAACGCGAGCAGCTGCTCCTGGGTCATCCGCTAAAATGGCATCCAGAGTACATGGCAGGCCAAGATTAAGACGCAGTGTATTAAAATCCGGACAGGACGTTAAAATGTGGCGGACCGTCAGCAATTGCAAACCAGCGCTGGTGCAGCCGTCAGCAGATGGCGATGGCTGAACCGGCAGTGTCCAATTCGTAACCGGGCCAAAACGACCTCCTCCCGCCGAGAAGGGCATGAGGAGGACGTCCAAGCCGCGGGAAGAGGTTTCAAGGTGCAAAGCTTGTTGTCCGTAAGTGCAGCCCAATCGGCATGACACAGCGATAAAATGCGCCGACAAATGACCCTGCTACAATCTGATGAAGGGACACAACAAGAAGCTGTCCGAGGCTGGAGGACCGCAGCCTGGGCCGTGGCATCTGCAGCTTCGTTCCCAGGGATACCGACATGGCCAGGAACCCACATAAAGCTAACCGGAGAACTGTCGTCCACCAGCTGCTGAAGAGAGCGTTGGATCCGGTGCATGAAAGGGTGAACTGGATACGGATCACTGAGACTCTGGATGGCGCTCAGGGAATCGGAGCAGATGACATAAGCAGAGGTCAAGGTGAACGCGGACCTGAGCCTGGAGACAAGGTGGCGTGTGGCTCTCGCCCTGTCTAAAGGTTGCAGGGAGTGAAAAATCAAGGTGTTGAAGAAGGCGACGAAAGCCAACTCCAGGGGGTAACAGGGCAGAGACATACAACCCGTATTGACGGTCGAGAGAGTCGTCAAAAAAGGAACGATAACGAAGACGGGTGGTCAGGCATTGACAGTAGCCAACAGGCATACCGACAAAGCAATATATCGCGCCGGTAGGTGAGTGCAAATTCACCAGCTTCAGCATGAGGACTCTCAACGGGACTAGTATAAAATGCTCCGATCACAAGACGTAAACCCCGATGTTGCATGGAGTTGAGGCGGCGTACGATGGCCGGCCGTGCAGAGGAGTATACGAAGCTCCTATAATCCAGCTTGGAGCGGACGATCGACCGATATAGGTGAAGTAGGACGGTTCGATCCACTCCCCACAACATACCACTGAGAACACGGAGGACATTTTGAGAACGGGTACAACGGGCAGCCATATATGACATGTGGAGACCAGCTAAGTTTCCTGTCAAATGTAAGACCGAAAATTTTTGTTGTCTCCATGAATGGGAGAGCAACGGGACTGAGTCGTAAGGACGGTGGGAGAAACACTTTGTAGCGCCAGAAGTTAATACAGAGCGTCTTCTTGGCAGAAAAACGGAAGCCATTGGCGACACTCTAGGAGTAAGACGGTCAAGAGAACGCTGAAGACAGTGCTCCAGGAAACATGCACGCTGCGCGCTGCAATAGATGGTAAAACCATCCACGAAAACGGAACCTGACACATCAGCTGGGAGGCAATCCATTATTGGATTGATCGCTATGGCGAAGAGAGTGACACTCAAAACTGAGCCCTGTGGCACCCCATTCTCCTGGCGAAAGTTGTCTGACAGGACAGAACCCACATGTAACCTGAACTGTCGATCCATTACAAAGGAACGAATAAAAAGAGGGAGGCAACCTCGAAGGCCCCATGTATGCATGGTGCGGAGAATGCCTACCCTCCAACAGGTGTCGTAAGCCTTCTCCAAATCAAAGAACACAGCAGCAGTTTGGCGCTTCCGCAAGAAGTTATTCATAATGAAGGTCGACAAGGTAACCAGATGGTCAACAGCAGAGCGGCGCCTACGAAATCCACATTGTACATTGGTAAGTAGGCGTGGAGATTTGAGCAGCCAAACGGAACGAGAGTTAACCATTCGCTCCATCACCTTACAGACACAGATGGTAAGCGAGATGGGTCCATAACTGGCAGGCAAGTGCTTGTCCTTCCCCGGCTTAGGAATCGGTACAACAATAGACAGGAAGGCAGTCTGGTAATGAGCGGAGCTCGAAACCTCTGCGAAAAAGCGGCCGAAGGCATTGGAGACATCCTCAGGGGCCACTAGGACGTCATTCGTGACCGTCAAGCCAGAAACTGGTGAGTGGATCTTAGTGCCAGATAGCCGGCGCAGGCTACCCCAGACAACAGAAGGAGGGGTAAAATTGTTGAAGGTGCTTGTGAAAGCAGCCCAGCTGGCTTTCTTGCTTTCTTTAATAATACGACGACACTGCGCACGTAATCGTTTATAGTTGAGACAATTCGCCACTGTAGGGTGGGGTTTAAAGGTGCGTAAAGCACGTCGACGAGCACGTAAAGCGTCTCTACATGCTGCGGTCCACCAGGGGACCGGTACGCGACGTGGAGAAGAAGTAGTGTGAGGGATGGAATGTTCAGCAGCAGTGAGAATGACTTCCGTGAGGTGTGCGACCCGACTATCGCAGCTTGTGAAGGTTTGATCCTGAAAGGTTGCCCTGGAAGAGAAGAGCCCCCAGTCTGCTTTGGAGATGTTCCAACTAGTTGAGCACGGAGAGGGGGTATGATGCAGGAGATGGATAACACACTGGAAGTGGTCGCTCAAATATGTATCAGAAAGTGCATACCACTCAAACCGGCGTGCAAGTTGGGTAGTACATATAGAGAGGTCTAAATGGGAATAGGTGTGAGTCGTGTCTGAAAGAAAAGTGGGGCGCCAGTATTGAGGCAGACAAGATTGAGCTGGTTGAAAAGGTCTGCTAACAGGGAGCCCCTCGGGGAGGATGCTGGAGAGCCCCAAAGGGGATGGTGGGCATTGAAGTCTGCAGTTAACAAAAATGGTGCAGGTAGCTGACCAATAATTTGCATCATGTCTGCCCTGGTTACGGCAGACAACGATGGAGTGTAAACGGTACAAATGGAAAATGTAAAAGTGGGGAGAGTAATGCGGACGGCAACTGCCTGCAGTCCGGTGTGCAATGTGATGGGATCGTAGTAAATATCATCCCAGACCAGCAACATTACCCCTCCATGAGCCGGAATACCTACCACAGGGGGTAGGTCAAAACGCACAGAGGTGTAGTGTGCCAAGGCAATTTGATCGCATGGGCATAGCTTCGTTTCCTGGAGGGCTACGACGAGCAGACGGTGCAAGCGGAGCAGCAACTTTAAGCCCTCTCGGTTGGAGCGAATGCTGCGAATATTCCAGTGAATAAGTGCCATCATGAGAAGAAAAAGAAAAAGAAGATGCAAGAAGGGGTCACCTCAAAGGCCGTTGGGGGCCTGGCTTCGAGCGAGCACTGCCGCCACTATCAGTAGGCGGACAGTCATCATCCATTGGTTCTATAGGTTCATCGGCCATTTTGCTAAGATGGCCGGAAGGGGAAGCTTCCTCTGCAGGTGAACGGCCAGATGTTCGGCTACCAGCGGTGCGACCAGGCGAAACGGATGACGGCCTGGGTGGCAACCGCTGGGTGGCGCAGGAGAAGAAATGCGCCGTGGCGGAGAAGGAGAACTGTGCTTCCTATGAGCCTTCTTGGAAGGTCCTTTTGTGGAAGTACTTGTCGATGGCTGGGAGTTCGAGGTACGTAGGAAGTCTGCACGGGACGGTTCCTTCTTGAAGGCCTGTGCATCTGACTTCTGGGTCTTCGTCTTGGCAGAAGACGATGAAGGTGCTTGTGTCTGAGGGGTGACGGGAGGAAGAGGAGACGTCGACCGCATGATCTTAGCACTGGCCGAACGGACGACCGTGGTGCTGCAGGTCAGATCGTATGTCTGCGTCGCCACCTCCCTGGTAGTCTGAGGAGAGGCAAGGACAGTACTGTATTTCCCCGCTGGGAGCAGCATGGGATTCCTACCAGCAAATAGCTTGCGAGCAGCCGAGGTGGACACTTTCTCTTTGACCCGAATTTCTTGGATACAGCGTTCTTCCTTGTAGATGGGACAGTCGTGGGAGGACGCTGCATAGTCACCCTGACAGTTCACACAACGAGGAGATGGAGGTGGACAGTCACCCTCATGGGCATCCCTGCCACAAGTGACACATTTAGCCGCATTGGAACAAGACTGGCGAGTGTGATTAAAACGCTGACACTGGTAGCAGCGCGTAGGTGTCGGGGCATAGGGGCGAACAGAAATAACCTCGTAGCCTGCTTTGATGCGCGACGGCAGCTGAACCCTATCAAAGGTCAAGAAAAGTGTCCGGGTTGGTACAAGGTCATTTTTGACCTTTTTCATGACCCTATGGACAGCCGTCATGCCCTGCTCAGCGAGGAAAGACTGAATCTCCTCGTCAGTCAATCCGTCGAGTAATCTAGTATATACCACACCACGAGACGAATTCAAAGTGCGTTGAGCCTCCACCTGGACAGGGAACGTGTACAGGAGTGTGGCCCGAAGCAGTTTTTGTGCCCGAAAGGCGCTCTCAGTTTCTAGTAACAAGGTACCATTACGCAACCTGGTACAAGACTTGACAGATCCGGCTATGGTATCTACGGCCTTCTGGATAACGAAAGGGTTGACACAGGAAAAATCCATTCTGTCCTCAGATCGAGAAACTACGAGGAACTGTGGGGCAGGCGGTAGTACTTTTGTCACTGGTGGCTGGTCAAGTTTCCGTTTGTGGGCAGAAGTCGAGAGAGAAGAAGAAGAGAAATCCATTGCGGAGGAATCCCCCATGATTGCCAGCGTCTCCGATGGCGCGTTCCTTCCTTGTGGGGACCCTCTCAGAGGGCACTCCCGCCTTAGGTGAATGTTTACACCTCAGGTCACACCTCCCGAGGAACAGACGGAGGGACCAATCGGCATGGTCAGAAGGTATCAGCTCAGGCAATCACCCTTCCCTGGGCCTGGCCTTTACCAGGGGGTACGTGCGTGCCTTACTTGTCTACCCAGGGCGGGGAATTACGCGTTATCCCATCACCGGCTACGCATGCGAACGTGTGGTTCAGCCTTCAGGCACACACAGGGAGGAAGGAAGAAGAGGAAAAAGAAGAGACAGAGAGAGGGAGAGAGGACAGACTGTCTCAAACGCCGAGGCGGAGACCAGAGAAGGCAAGGAGAAGAAGGCAAGGAGAAGAAGGCAAGGAGAAGAAGGCAAGGAGAAGAAGGCAAGGAGAAGAAGGCAAGGAGAAGAAGGCAAGGAGAAGAAGGCAAGGAGAAGAAGGCAAGGAGAAGAAGGCAAGGAGAAGAAGGCAAGGAGAAGAAGGCAAGGAGAAGAAGGCAAGGAGAAGAAGGCAAGGAGAAGAAGGCAAGGTGAAGAAGGCAAGGAGAAGAAGGCAAGGAGAAGAAGGCAAGGAGAAGAAGGCAAGGGAAAGAGTAAGTAAGACGGTGAGATGGAGAAGAACAAAGAAAGGAACCAACCAAAGGAAGGAAGAAACGAGAAGAAGTGAAAAACCAAAATGACCGCAAATATAGGTCGTGGAACCGTCCGTCTCTGGACGCAGGCGCTAACTACCCCCTTGAGGGGGAGGGACTCCTTTTAGTCGCCTCTTACGACAGGCAGGAATACCTCGGGCCTATTCTAACCCCCGGACCCGCAGGGAAGGTGGGGGTCAAGCGCTTGGAGATGTGTGGTCGCGTAGTGGCACCACTCCTCACTCGTTGGCTGTGCTGACAGGCTCAATGAGGGCCATAGTTGAGTCTTCCCTGTGTAGTGGACAATGTAGCCCATGCCCTTGAGCATCCAAATCTCTCTGGTAGCCCACTTGCCAGAGCAGATCTGCTTGCAACTTATGGACTTTGGCGTTGTTACGGCAGATTCTGTCTTCTTCTTCTTCTGTGTGTCCTTTCGCCAGCTGTTCCATTAGGGGGAACACCGGATGGCATCATCTCTTCGCCTGCGGTGTCCCCACAGATGTCATGGGCAATTGCTACAGTTGGATGCACTCCTCCTCCATCTCAGCAGTCAGGGTGGCCTTAAAAGCTGCCCTATCTGCATCCATGGTGGCTTTGAAGGCTGAAATCACCTCTTCTATCGCAGCCGCCAGCATGGCGAGCGTCTCCCACACTTGCGGCGCCTGCTGTGCAACACCTGGTGGCCGGTCCCTCGCGACCCACTCACTGGCGCGATAATCCGATCGACCTTGGCCAGTGGAAGCTGTCTTCTCTCCTTTCAGTTGTGTCTTCGCTTGGCGGCACTTACGACACTGTCTTCGTGTCTTCTCGGTTTGCGCCTTGTCTCCAGTGCAGCCATCGCTGGCGAATGCTAGGCAGCCATGCCAGTTTGCCACATGTCGCCCACTGCAGTGAGCACAAGTTGCCACCTCTTCTCATCATGTCACAGGTATGGGTGTCGTGCGCACCAGCGCACTTTATGCACTGTGGCGAGCTGCGACAGTATTTAGCCACATGCCCTTCAGCTTGGCATCTGAAGCACAGTGGCTTAGGGTCCGCTTCGGCAGTCACAGGAAAGCCTAAGAGTTTCCTTAGCCCAAAGATGTTGCTACCATCCGTCGCAGTTCCCACTACGATGACGTACAGAGGCGGCCTCTTCTTGTTCGGCTGGTTATGCAGCTTAGTAGTTGCACCCCAGAATCCAGCACCTGACAGCCCCTCTTGGACTGTCTTCTCATCACATATCCCAGACAGCCCCCTGATCATGGCCTTAGATTGTTTCTCGTGCTGTTTCGGTGCGGTTGTCTTCTCCATAGTAGGTGGATCAACAATGTGGGAGGCCACAGCACTCTTCAGTGATTGGTTCCTGTAATATCCCTTATAGCCACGGAGGGCAGGGGCCCGCATTGCTGGCAACCAGGTTTCCTGGAGGGCAATGCAGATAGCAGGTGTTAAGCTTAACAGTTGCCGTAGCTCAGCCAGGCAGTGGAAAAAAAACCGCCGCAATTCCACTGGAGGACGATGGCATCATGAGACTCCGAATGCATGGAACATTCAATGAGGTAGTCACCTGCTGCCACCGACTTATTGCCTGAGCAGTCTATATCCATTGTGTCTGTGAGTCTGGCGAGATCTAGGTCCTCAGTGGACGCCAAAATCTCCACCCCATCCTCAGATGCACAGCTTGTAGGTAGCGGTGGTGTGGGTGCCACTGCTACTTTCTTGGTCTTGGGGATTTTCTTTTTGGATTTCTGTCGCTGCTCCTTGGGTTTCCCTGGCTGCGAGGACTTCACTGGCTAAGTTTCCAGGACTGAGGACGAGCATGAAGCCCTACGACCAGCTGCTTTTGGGCTCTTCAGCCACTGGCGGGTGTCATCGTTCCCAGTAGCAGAAACCTGGGAAGGGAGTGACCCAAGGGACCCCCTCCTAGCGAGAGAAACCTAAGACGACTTACGCTTCTCCGGCTCAGAAGTGGGGACTGATATCCCTGATGGTTGGGAGGGTGTTGCTCCCGAAGTAGGTAGTGCAGGAGCAACAGGGAGGGAAATGCGCCCCACCATCAAGGGGGCAGGTGTAGGCTTCCGGCTCTGAGTTGTGACTGGGGTTGGCGGAGCTGATGGTGCCAGAACTGTTGTAGTGGCGGCATAAGATGATGTCATATGCACAGGATGCAGGCAGTCAAATTTTCTCTTAGCCTCAGTGTAGGTCAGTCGGTCGAGGGTCTTGTACTCCACAATTTTCCTTTCTTTCTGGAGAATCCTGCAGTCTGATGAGCAAGGCGAATGGTGCTCCCCGCAGTTGACACAGATGGGAGGCGGGGCACATGGAGTATTGGGATGTGATGGGCGTCCACAATCTCGACGTGTGACGCTGGAAGTACAGCGGGAAGACATATGGCCGAACTTCCAGCACTTAAAGCACCGCATCGGGGGAGGGATATAGGGCTTTACATCACAGCGGTAGACCATCACCTTGACCTTCTCAGGCAATGCATCACCATTGAAGGCCAAGATGAAGGCACCGGTGGCAACCTGATTATCCCTCAGACCCCAATGGACACATCAGACGAAATGTACACCTCGCCGCTCTAAATTGGAGTGCAGCTCATCGTCAGACGGCAAAAGAAGGTCCCTGTGATACATGACACCCTGGACCATATTTAAGCTCTTACAGGGCGTGATGGTTACATAAACACCCCCAGCTTGTCACAAGCGAGTAACGCCCGTGACTGGGCAGAGGATGCTGTTTTGATCAAGACTGACCCAGATCTCATTTTGTACAAGCCCTCCCCAAACTTGCCCTCTAAATGCTCAACAAAATTGAGGCTTCATTGGCATGAAAGATTCTCTATCAGCTCTCTAACAGACAAGGTACTGGGGCGAATAAGATTCGCCACCATCCTTAGCCTGTCGTTCCTCCCATGGTGTGGCCAGGGAGGGGAACAATTTGGGGTCGCACTTCTGTGCACTGAATTGAGCTCATGAATGCTTAGAGACTGCTGGTGTTTCACCACCTGCAGGAAATGATGGACTACGCTTCATCGCGTGTCATCTGCCCTGATGCCAACATCGCGTGTCATCCGCCCTGATGCCAACCACTCCGACCATGGGTGCCACCCAGCCTCAGCAAAGGTCACCTGGCAGGATGGCCATTGCCGGGAGTTCCGATGCCCCAGGGGGATGGGCATCCACCCCTTGGCATATGTGGGGAGTTAACGGTGCAGGCATCAGCTGTGTGGTCACGGGGCTACAACCAATAGGGTACATGGCGGCCTTACCACAACGAACTGGCTACTGTGCTGGATATCAGGTGCAGAAAAGTCCATGGTCATCGTTGACACAGAAAGCGACTCTGCATAGTGCATGGTGGAAAAAACACCTAGGAAGGTGTCCTCGCCCAAGAGACGGAGAATGGACGGGACTGCAATGCGACGACGAGAAAATGGGCCAAAGCTCTCAATGCACAATGGACACAATGCACCGTGTAAGGCGCCATTCCCCAATTGGCTAGCTCTTCAGGAAAATTTTGAACATTGGAGGTCAAACCCTACAGGGAAGCATCACATAAAGGCCGAAATGTGTGAAACTCCTTTTAGTTGCCTCTTACGACAGGCAGGAATACCTCGGGCCTATTCTTACCCCTGGACTCGCAAGGGGGCCTCAGATCATAGGAAACCACTGTCATTAAAGAACTTTTTCGTTAACTAAAAAAATGTTAAGTTTTGAACATACAGGGTGTATACGTGGACAAGGAAAAAAATTCCCGGATTTCCCGGTTAAAAATACACTTTCTCCCGGGTGAAAATACACTTTTTCCATGATAAGTGACAGTACGCTCTTATTCGGCACTGTAAAACTCATCAATCCTTTGAGTGTTTATGGTTTTATATACCAGAGTAGAATTTCCCGGCACTTTAGAAAACGAAACTCAGGAGGAAAAATATGTTTTGAAAGACCTTTGATGTGCAGCAACATGTATGCCGCATATTTGCGTATTATGAAGGTATTAATTTGAATTCCAGCAAACACTGCATGTCACTTTCTGAAGCATTGAAAGAAAGATTGCGATGCACGTTTGTAAGCCAGTCATAGCTCATGTCATGTGATCTCGCCAGCTTATGACAGCTCAGGACACATGATGTCAGCCAATAGCAAGATCATTGTTACGTAGCGCGAACACACAAATAAGAAAAGTTGATGGTTTAAATTAATATACGTAGCATCCACATATAATATTTGTCTCGAAGATTAATAAGTTGGAAGAGAAGCTAAGCTTCCACATATAATGTTGATCTTTTTTGCGCTTGTTACCCTTGAAGATACATCACACAAACTTGCCAGTAAACATTTTAATAATGTCATAAATGTCTGATCTTCTGGGCTCGAAATTCTTCTAAATGGTCAACCTCAAAGAGTTGATTTTCAAATGAGAGTCAAAAGCTTTGGGATTTAAGAAATTCATCATACATTCTCGCACATCGCTCATCTTACGCAAAAGGAAATCTGCTTTCAATGTAACACTTTTCAGACCACCATTTGCAATATTTTCCCGTGACCTGTTAGAAATAGGTTCGTTTCAGCAGTTGCAAGAGAGCGCCAGATAACAAGCGTCACCGCGCTTGGGCAGCTACGATGATGCAGGAAGCCCATAAGTTCATACGTGTAAAACATTAAAAGACCTTAAATTATGTCATAAAAGAAACAAGACATCAGAGGATACTTTAGGAGCGTTGAAATTTCGTGAACCATACTAAAACGCATAATTCAGCTTAAAATGCACATTCGTATGTAAATTTTCTTGGAGTACCAGTACTGTATTATCTCATGTTTGGTTCTTTATTATGGCATAATGCCATACGATCACTTGAAATGCACCGAACAGTTGAAACTAGCCAATAGTGAGAAATTAAACACTTTTTTTCAAATAAATTGAGTGCCTCAACAGAAAAGATCTTTAGGAAACTGGTAAAAATAGCTTCATTGTTCTGTAAGGCGATTAATGTTTGACTGTCAGAAAGGTGGAAATAAAATCTAAAACTAATGACATATTTTAGCCTTCCGTAATTACGCGAACGTATTTTAATTCATTTGATAGCTCCCGGCCACAAAAATATGTTCTGTTATCATTTAACGTGAGAGCAATAAACAAAGAGGAAACAACAAAAAATCACTAAACGTAAACACAAGTCACGTGGAGACGACCCACCTCCACAACAACAACTCAGACTGGCTGTGCATCAGCCCCAGATTTACTCATTTTCGAACCGGGGCAATATTAAGTAGTAGCGCCCAGTCACACTTCTGTAACCAGAAGCGGAAGAAGGTACTACTCATATGCGACTCAACTGTGCATGTGCAAGAGCCTGCCTGCAACTGCTCAAACGAATCTAATTTAAACAGTTGTCACGCCACGCTCATTGGAGGCAATTTGTGTTACAAAGCACTGCATAGTCTTCCTAGAGCCTTAGACACACTTTGCTGTTGGCAGACGCTTGTATGAGCACTGTTTTGTTGTTGTGTATAGCACATTTCCTTTGCAACTTAAGGTGTTTTTTTTTTATAAATCCCGGTTTTCTCCAGGATGAAAAAATTCTCTAAAGCCATTCTGGTATTAAATACTTCTTATGACCTCTATAAATACAACAGTTTATCTGTCAGTGTTGCAAGCATACATATAATCTTTCAGAGATTTTGAGAACAAACTATTGCCTACACTTCACGATGTGTCAGTTAACTGAATGACATAGTGGTGATAGGAAGATCTCAAGAGGAGCCTATATCAAATCTCCAACAAGTTTTTTCAATCCTTTTGAAAAGTGGGCCGAAGTGTAACATGCCAAAATGATAGTTTTTGTAAGCCTTCTATTAAGTATACGGGGGGTACCTAAGAGAAACTATACTAATTGTTTCATCGGCAGAGCTTTTGTAGTATGATGTTTTGCCACTAGGAGCACACAGAGTGGTCTTTCCTTAATCAGTAAGCTGAATGTCACTGAAGGAAGGTAGGGACGAGTTTTGGCAGAGTTTATACATGTAGAGTACTCTACAGCATTGGCTCCTTACCCAACTTGCATTTATCATGAATCTCTTGCCCAGCACTGAGTCCCAAGCGACAAGAAAAAAAAACACAGGTGACTCAAGTATGTAAGAAGGGTTAAAGACTGGACTCACAGAATTACAGACCAATATCCTTAACTTCTGTTTGCTGTGGAATCCTTGAATATATTCTCAGTTCGAATATAATAAACTTTCTTGAGACTGAGAAGGTTATGTCCACGAATCAGCACGGTTTTAGAAAGCATCACTTGTGCCGAACTCAGCCTGCCCTTTTCTCACATGATATACTGCAAAATGTGGATGAAGGGCAACAAGCGGACTCCACATTTCTACATTTCTGAAAAGTATTTGGCACGGCGACCCATGGCAAGCTGTTAACGAAGGTATGAGCATATGGAATACTTTCACAGATATGTGAGTACCCTGAAGACTTCTTCAATTATAGAACCAGTATGTTGTCCTCGACAGTGAGTGCTCATCAGAGACAAGAGTATCGTTAGAAGTGTCCCAGGGAAGTGTGACAAGACTAATGTTGTTCTCTGTATACATAAATGATTTGGTGGGCAGGGTCAGCAACAATTTGTGGTTGTTTGCTGATGATGCCCCAGGTACCAAAGTTGAGTAACTGTAGCAATATACAAGATGACTTAGACAAAATTTTCATTTGGTGTGGTGAATGGCAGCTAGCCTTAAATGTGGAAAAATGTAAGTTAATGAAAATGAGTAGGAAGATCAAACCTGTAATATTCAGAACAGTATTACTAGTGTCCTCCTTCACAGAGTCACGTCATTTGAATATCTGGGTGTAATGTTGCAAAGCAATATGAGGTGGAACGAGCATGTGGTAACTGTGGTAGGGGAGGCAAATGGTCTACTTCGGTTTACTGGGAGAATTTTGGGGAAGACTGCATATAGACACTGGTGCAATCTCTTCTTGTGTACTGCTCGAGTGTTTGGGTTCCATCCCAGATCAGGTTGAAGGAAGACATCAAAGCAATTCAGAGGTGGGCTCGTAGATTTGTTACCAGTAGGCTCAAACAGTGCGTGAGTATTACAGAGATGCTTTGGGAACTCAAATGGGAATCCCTGAAGGGAAAGCATTGTTCTTTTTGAGAAACACTATTCAAAAAATTTAGAGAACCAGCATTTGAAGCGGACTGCAAAAAATTCTACTTGCCACCATCATACATTGCACCTAAGGAGCATGAAGATAAGCTCATATGGAGGCATATAGACAGTTGCTTTTCCCTCCATCTATTTATGATTGGAACAGTAAAAAGTGAATAGTAGTGGTACAGGGTACCCTCTGCCACAAACTGTACGGTGGCTTGCGGAGTATCTGTGTAAATGCTGTTGTAGAACTGTTCCATGTCATTTCTACAACAGCTGAATCTTTGTGAACAGTTTGCAGCGGTGAAATTCTGCTTTTTCCTCATAAAAAGTGCAACAGAAAGTCATGAAATGTTAAAAACGATGTACAAGGATGATGCTATGGGAAAACTCGCGTGTTTGAATGGTTTTCCCATTTCAGCAATGGTGAAATGTCAATTTATGAAAAACCTTGTCTCGGTTGTCCTTCCACAGCCCAAATACATGAAAATGTTGGAAACATTCATGCAGCCATCGACAGTGGACCACTGAAGAAATTTTGGAGCTGTTGAGAGTAACTTGGAGTTCAGTGCAGCAAACTGTGACAGAAGGTTTGGAAATGAAACAGATGGCTGCCAAATTCATGCCACGACCGCTGGAAAAAAAAAAAAAAAAAAGATTGTGTGGAAGCATGCTGTGTTTTGAAAGAAGAGTCCTGAAATGATCCAAACTTTTTTTCAAAAATTATCACAGGTGATGAAACTTGGTGCTATGCTTACAATACTGAATCTAATCAACAATCAAGCCAGTGGAAGACATCAAGTTTGCCTTGCCCCAGGAAAGCTTGTCAGGTGAAACCAAATATTAAACAATGCTTTTTTCCCTGATGTAATAGGAGTCTTCCATTCAGAGTTTATTCCATGGGGCCAAACAGTTAACCAAGCTTTCTACTTGGAAGTTTTCAAAAGACTGCAACAGTGTGCTGCAGAAGCAGCCCATTTGTGACAGTCAAGTGACTGGGTTTTCCATCATGACAATGCCCCCACTCGCACAGCCTTGTCTGTATGACAGTTCTTGACCAAAAATGGTATTATCCCTGCTCCTTATCTCCCACACTTAACCAACCTGCGTCCTGCAACTTTTTTTCCTACAATGAAGAGAGACATGAAAGGAAAGTGTATTGCTGAGGTGAAGAAAGAAAACTGTGGAGGTTCTGTCAAGCATCATGAAAGATGAAATTCAATAATGTTTTGAAAAAATGGAATAATAGATTAGACAGGTGTAGTAGTGCAAGTGGAGAGTACTTTGGTTTGGATACCCCTTTTATATGATGTATCTATAGCCAGGAAGACCTTAAACTGATGTCAGAGGATTTGTCAGCCATTGCCCATATTCCACTACCAAAGAATGTAACGGACTGCAGATTTCTATGGAAACAGTTATGTATTATGCCAAATTTATCCCCCAAATTGCGACGATAGTCAATCCACTGAATCAAGTACAGAGAAAAGGTATCCCTTTCTGGTGCATTGTGGATTGCCACCAAGCATTTCGTAAGCTGAAGTAATGTCTCAAAATTTCCCCATACCTAACCTAGTATCAGCCTCATTTACCACTCATGCTAGCCATGGATGAATCACCATATGGCATCAGGGACATTCTATCGTGTAAGTATCCAGAGGGCTCCAAATGGCATATTGCGTTTTCCTTTAAGATCTTGACCCTGGCACAAAAAAATGATTCACAGATAGAGAATGAGGTATTGTCAAATACACTTAGTACCCAAATGTTACATATTTTCTTGTCTACGGCAACAAATTTCATCTGGTCAGAGATCACAAGCTGCTGCTTCTGCTGCCCACATTTTTCACAATAAGTCAAAGTTGCCTAAATGTAAAGCTTAGAGATTACAATACTGGGCTCTTTTCTTATCAAATAACCAATATTCCACTCGTTTTGTATGTCAGCTCAGGACAAGAATGGCAACACACTGCCTACATGTCCTATGGGTCTGTTTGATAAATAACAGACTGTCAATTTCCACATTGATTCACAATTAGAACCATCTGTGGGAAAGTTTCCCATCACTGCCATAGCAGCTACACACAAGGATTCAATCTTTAGACTGGTGTGCCAGTTCATGCAAACCAGCTGGCCCCAGGCACTTCCTTCAACCTACTCCACAGAACTTCTTTGTTCTTTTTCATGACACAGCATCCTTCGCCTTTTCAGAAGTGTCTTACTGTTCAATCAGGAAGACCACCAGAATGGAGTAGTGCTTCTGAGAGTTTTGCACTTCCATAATTGCTGTTTACATAGCTCAAGTTGTACACAGCAGTGCCACGAGAGGCTGTCACCACAAAGGCACATTACTTGCCAGGTGTCTCCCAATGGTGAGCGTCTGCCTCCAAATAGAACTCACTAATTAGGACTACATTCTGCTTGCCCGACACTTCCATCAGCATCATCATATCCATTCACCGATAGTGTTGCCAACTGCCAGAGAGAGCACTGTAAAACGGGGAATACTTTGGTTCCACATAATACAGGTGCAGATGGAGATCCTTTGGCCAACAGGAATGAAAGTCAATGCACCACCAACACTTGTTCACTTTTGTCACAGATCCACCACAGTTCTGGCAATTATGCTATGGATCGCAGTACCATTAAGAAGCTACTACAGTTCCATCTCGTCTACTGTGGCTGCAGCAGGTCCGACATGGGAAATTGCTATTTATGGAGCAATAGGAACAGTTAGCAACAAGTGTCTGCGAGTGAGTTAATTTCAGTCCCTCTGACTAACTCACAGACTGCCAAGAGACAGCAAAGTTCATCTGTATTAGCTACAGGTATGCCACGCACAAGCTACCTGAGAAGTTCATCTGTTGTAAATATTCAGTAGTAACGAACGATATACACTTCCAAGCTGTGTTCTTGTGCTGCCCAGTCACAATCAAGGTATGTTTGGAGAGTGCTGCCACCTTATAGAGAGCAAGAGTAGAAATCTCATTTTTCTGGTACTATGGATGTTTGGGCTGAACCGACTGTAGCATGCACTTACCCAACAGTAACTCTTGCGTAAGTCCCACTGGGTCATTTCCAGAATGAAGAATCTTGCCCAACTGTGCATGTGTTGGCCATGTTAGACGAAGATATTGGATGAGTGGTTCAAAAAATGACAGGCTTGTCAGTTGCAGCAACTGGCACCATCCCAAACCTACCAGTCATGGCACACCTAGCCATCTGTGGGACTGGTTACATGTGTAATTTGCAAGACCACTTCGATGTCCAATGTGTTTGATTTTTGTAAGACACATATTCTTATTTTCCATAAACAATAAAAATGCAACAGACCATGATAGAAACTACCTTTAAGATCCTCGTAACTATTTTTTTCTGCTAATGGAGCCCCATGAACTCATCACAAATAATGATCTGCAGTTCACTTCCATGGATTTTCAGTGGTTTTGCACCCAGAATGGAATTATGCATGTTATCATACCTCCGTTTCACCCTGCGTCTAATGGCATGGTACAGTGTTTTGGGGAAATGTTCAGCAAAAGTGTAGTCTTACTTATGAAATCTCCCACTACATTCAAATGCACAGATGGTCAGACATACAAACTGCACACAGAAGTACAACATAGAGCCAACAAGGACACACTTTAGCCTATCAGTGTCATTTAATGTCAATAAGCATTTAGCTCAAAAACTCCGCTTGATTCTGAATGATCAATTACAGTGGAGCACATTTCCACTCTTACACTTCGTATGAGCCACTCGAACAGCCACACACTCCCAAAGCTCAACCCTAATTGATCACATTCATATCCAAAATCTTGTGCCGCAATAGAACTGTCATACATCTTACTTTGTTGCTTCTCTGGATCAATGAGTCCTGGGTTCGATTCCCAGCTGGGTTGGGGATTTTCTCTGCTCGAGGACTGGGCGTTTGTATCATCATCATCATCATCATCATCATCATCATCATCATCATCATCTGTGATAGTGGCTAGATTAGAGAGTGTAAAAAATTGAAGTGTGAAAAAAATTGGGCCTTTGTACAGGCACTGATGACTGCGCAGTTGAGCACCCCACAAACCAGTCATCATCATCTTACTTTGTTTTTCCTCATAATGTTTAGTATTATATTCATACAATTCGTATACTTCAATATTGTACATTTTCATTATATAGGCCTACTGTATTTGATACTATCCATACTACAATTGCATTTGTAACAGAGGTACTGTAACTCATCAACATGCTTGGTGTATAACATGAGTGATGGGTATTTGATTTGACGTCTCTCACCCAATGTCACAACCAGAGATTCTGTATGCATTGAAGGTATCTTTGTTTCTGAAGTTTGGCTCCTGAACACTAATGTCTTTCATAGACACTCGCCAGTTGTTTCCTTGATGATAGTCTAATAAGCCAAAAACCAGTTTGAAATAAACAAATGTGAGCAGAAAAAAATGCAGTTAGTTACTTTGTTTTTCAACTTTTAATATAAAATGCAAATTTAAGTACTTAAGAGAGACAGCCAACAAGTAAGCAAAATGGTATTGACTACAGTGTTGTATGGTGATCGATATTTTAAGTATGTGCAAATATGCCTCATGCAATATAGACAGAACATTATAATGTCTGAAATAAGCCAAAAAAACACAACACAAAAATTAACACTTTTCTGAAAACGATAACTTTTGATTATACTAGGTGTTTCATCTATTTCTTTATTTCGTACAAATCTGAATAAAGTGTAGAGAAGCAGACCAACTATCAGTTCATAGTGGTAACAATGCATATGGACAATATTTTTCTTTAGATGCATGGGAACAATCAGAGTTTGGGAAAGTGAGATACAGTACGTGCAGATTAAAGATTAGAAGCTCATTATAAGGTGTAATCAAATTGCTCACTTGGTAGTATATTGTTCACAGAATACAAATAACTCAATTAGGACCTTAGAGCACGCACAGTTGTCACTTTATGAGTAAGGTTCATTGTTTCATTTGGATGTGTGATACATAAAATGTTTTCTCCTATTAATTTGTTCTGTTTAATGTGCACAAAGTACTTAAGTCAAATTAATAAAACATCACAACATTTGCCTAAAAGTTTCTAAGAAACAATCTAAAAAATCATGAGCAGATGCTGTCCCAGAATTTATAATCCTAAGTAGCAGATTTTAAGCAGTTGTAGCTTCCCTCGCAGTTAAAAGATTCAAGTAGATAATTGCACTTATAGCAAAATAGTATTCTTCCTGTCACTGTCACCTAATGATAAAATTCTTTGTTTGTGTACTATGTCACAAAGCTGCAAACTTTTCCATTAAAAACAACTAACATTTTGGATTTCACACAGGTCTTCTTAATCTCTTTCATGATGTGTTACCGAAAACCATCTGGATTAAGCTATTGTTCAGTTTATGTACATTAGCAGCAAGTCATTTTGTGTTGAAGTAAGAACGAATAAATGAAAATGCCTGACAAGGTAGCACACAATGCCTTTGCACATCCAGAAACATTGCTATTACCATGAGGATACCTCACTGGATCATGTTATCAAACACTGATAAATTTTATCAACATACAAAGCATTTACAATGAAATACAAAGTGGCTACAGCAGGACAATCAACACACAAATCATCTAGTGTTTTTGCCCACATATATCTTCAGAAATATTCAGAATACTATATTTTAATGACTGAAAGCTTTAAATAAACATAAACTTGTATGATGTATAATGCACATACTTAGTTTTATTATGTCCTTACATTTATTGCAGTAAATATTTATTTTCTGAATAAAATGTCATCACTGGAGATGTAAGCAAAACAAACAAATACCTTTCCATTTTCATACCACAACAGCGCATGATTTCTGGACAACACCTTGCAATCAAAGATTGCATTGTTTTGGGCTGCGCGGGCTCTTGCAACTGATCGACCAATTTTCACTGGCTGGTCAAGAACCAGCGAGCGTTCCTGCAACAGTTCACTGCCATTAACTCTACAGCTGAAATATGAAAAAATACAAGTGCACTTACAGGAAGATAGAATGTGATAAGAGTAGGCATGTAACCTTGCAAGTAGAAGGCCAAGGTGAAAAAGAGTGGGAGCAGCCCACAAACAGAAAGGAGACTGTTGCTTTGTTTGGATGAACAAGGAGAACATGCGGTAAGGAGGATTATCAAATGTAATTCTGTGACAAGACTACTCCATCACAGAAAATTATTATAAAGACCAGTGATTCAAACATTGTAATGTCAGAAATAAATAGTTTGTCATGTGAAAAAAAGAAGCCTGGTGGAGAATGGACTGTGAACAATGCATGTGGAGCAAGTATGAAGTCAGAAATTTTTTTACGAAGGTTGAAAAAAATACACTATGAATATACATAAATGTCCAATTCTGGGAATTCGCTGCTGAATGTCTCTCATTAAAAACACACACTCACAGGATGTCTGTCACTAGGAATATTAGCAATATCTTTCCATCTTTCCACTCTACACTGAAAGGGGCACACACACACACACACACACACACACACACACACACACACACACACACACACACACAGAGAGAGAGAGAGAGAGAGAGAGAGAGAGAGAGAGAGAGAGAGAGAGAGAGAGAGGGGGGGGGGGGGGTTATAAAGATGCATTATTAATCTTGAAACATTACTGATAAGACATTTTAGTGCCATTATTCAGCATGGAACACATTTTACTACTTTCTAAACTAAGTTCTCATTTTCTCATTTTACATTATGAATTATTATTGACAGCTGTAGATACAATATGAGGATTGAGGGTTGCTCTGTTGATGCAAATTTATAACCCATATATTTTCATGTTATTTCACAAATAACCTTGATCCCTAATTTGTTATTAACTCTATTAAATGTGAGAAAATACCCAATGTCTGATGCAGTATAAGCTGTTATTACCATTTTCTACTATGTCTCCATTCATCATGACACTCTTCTGTGAACCAAGTTTGTTCTTTGGGGAAAAAAAGCACATGTTCCAAACAAGGGGAACCACTATGCAGGGTGAATGAGGAGGAAAGGTACATGATCTGAGGGATGACAGTATTTGTTGGTTGTTTGGGTGATTAAAGGAATCAAACTACTGGAACTACTGGTCATCAGTCCAGGTTTCCTCAAACACAGAGGTCTACATGACTGTGGATCAGAGATGGCCTATTGTGCAAAACCCAGAGGAAGAAAACTCCAAGGCTTACTAAAGGTCAACAAAGGCTAGATAAGGGACAAAAAAGAATAAAGGGGAAATAGAGGAAAAAAAGTAGGCAAGATGCCCTGTCTAAGAAGTCGCCAGAAGGCCCTGAGACCAGAATGCAATGAGGAAACATACTTCCCCCATCCCCAGTCACTTACCACAGGTACACCACTCAGAAATTGCGTAGGAAAAACTACCATCACATACAGGGCAAGAAAAACACAGACATAAGATGAACAAGTCAAACACACCATGTGAGAGGATGGGAAGAAGAGTAAAAGAACAGATAGGGTGAGGGCCAGGGTGGACCACCAAGCCCTGACAGCCGCAGCCTGGTCTGGGCAGAGGAGGCAACAGAGTTTTCTGCCAATCCCTCAATGCATCGATAAGGGTAAGTGGAGCCCCCTTAAAGAAAGTGGTGAAAGTCCCCTTCATGAATAAAATGCAAAACTACGTCAGCCACTGTGAAATTGTGTCCTAATACCAGGGGTAGTGAATCATGGAGATCAAGAGTCTGCTGCAGGGTGGCCAGTTTGGGACAGTTCAGCAAAATGTAGACCACAGTCCCGTCCTTCAAGAGGCCTGCTTGAAGGACCTCCACAGATTTGTTGTCACCTTTATCACCCAAAGTTTGTTGGTTAAGCCAGAGTGGGCCATTCTAGATTCCTAAAACTTCATGGCATAATACAGATCGGAGGACTGCTACCGGAATACTGATCTCAAGAGTCGGTTCACTGGTAGCCAGTTTGGCTAGGCTATCATCAAATTCATTCCCTGGGATCCCAAGGTGGCCCAGGGTCCAGACGAAGGTCACTGAGCATCCCTATTGTTCAAGGGCACAAGGGGGATCCCGGATAGCCACAAACAAAGGATGGCGAAGGTAAAGGAGTCGCTGTGGATGAGAAAGGACTCCCAGTGCAGAAACGGATATGCTCAAGAGCATGAGAGATGGCTACCAACTCCGCAGAGAAAGCACTACAGCCATCCAAAAAGGAGCACAGTTCAGTACATCTCATATGGGTATAAGAAAAGCCTATGTCATCAGCAATCACGAATCCATCAGTTTAGCCTTTTCCTGAACCCAGGGATGTGCAAAGGTGGGGAAAAATTGGTGGTGGAGGGCCTCAGGTGAACCGAGTCTTTTGAACCTTGTGATGAATCAAGAAAAAGCTGTGGCCGATATGCACCATGGAGGTGTACATGAGTGGGCCCAGAGGAGAGGTGGTAGAGGAAATAGCTGGAGTTTTAGGGAGGAGTGACTGAATGTAGATTGTGATCATAACCCCTGATCTGGGCCACCATTGCAGGAAATTGACTTCCATGCTTGGAAAGAGGAGACGGTACTTTGGGTGCTTAAGGGAGTTACAAACGTGTCTAGAATAACTGAAAAGCCGTTGTTGGTACCTGATCTGCAACGGACAGACCCCATCCTCTACGAGTAAGCTGTTTACAGGGCTAGTTCAAAAGGCTCCTGTCACAAGTCGAACCCCACAGTGGTGAATCAGATCCAGTAACCGTAACGCTGAGGGGTGATGCCAAACCGTTTGCCAGACTCCCATAATCAAGACAAGACTGTATCAGGGCTTTGTAAAGCTGCAGAAGTGTAGTGAGATCTTCACCACAGCTGTTGTTACTCAGGCAGTGAAGTGTATTGCAGTGCAGCTATGCCACTTTTCACTTAAGCTGGCGAAGGTGGGGAATCCTTGTCAATGAGCGTGAAAGACTAGTCCTAGAAAGCGGTAAGTCTCCACCACATTGAGTAGTTACTCGTCGAGGTAAAGTTCTGGTTGTGGGTGAATGGTACAACATCAACAGAAGTGCACGATTTGAGTCTTGGTGGCTGAAAACTGAAAACCGTGAGTGAGGGACCATGCCTGCACCTCTTGTATGGCACCTTGCATTCGATGTACAGCGATACCCACACTAGAGAATGAATAGTAGAGGCAAAAGTCGTCAGCATACAAGGAGGGCGACACTGAGGACCCAACAGCTGCTACTAGACCATTTATGGCAACTAGAAAGAGAGGGACACTCAGTAAAGAGCCCTGCAGTCACCCAAGCTCTTGGATATGGGGGTACTGTGGGAAGCACTAATTTTCAAACCTGGAATGTACGGTGCAACAGGAAGTTATGGATAAAAATTGGGAGTGGACCCCAGATACCTCACTTGTGTAAGGTAGTGATGATTTGGTGTCGCCACATGGTGTCATAAGACTTCTCCAGGTCGATAAAGATGGTTATAAGGTGTTAATGTTGGGCAAAAGCTGTTCAGATGGCAGACTCCAGGTAAACCAAATCATCAGTAGTGGAAAGGCCTTGGCGAGAACTGCTCTAGGACAGAGCCAGAAGATGTAAAGACTCAAGGAGGCAACACAGCCATCAGTTCACCATGTGTTCAAGCAACTTACAGAGAACTTTGGTGAGACTTATTGAGTGATAACTGTCCATCTCTAGAGGGTGCTTACTTGTTTTCAGAACTGGGACAATGATGCTTTCTTGCCACTGTGGTGCGAACTCGCCCTAGCTCCAGATGCGGTTAATGATGACAAGGATATTATGTTGAAAATGCACCAGTAGGTGCTTGATCATTTGGTTGTGGATGTGGTCTGGCTCTGGGTCTGTATCAGGCTTGGTTCAAATGGCTCTGAGCACTATGCGACTTAACTTCTGAGGTCATCAGTCGCCTAGAACTTAGAACTAATTACACCTAACTAACCTAAGGACATCACACACATCCATGCTCGAGGCAGGATTCGAACCTGCGACCGTAGCAGTCACTCGGCTCCAGACTGTAGTGCCTAGAACCGCACGGCCACTCTGGCCGTGCCTGTATCAGGGCAGTGGGCGAGGACACTGAAGAATTCCCACTCACTAAATGGGGCATTATATGCCTATAGGCAGCATGTTGTACAAGATAATTGCTTCCATTCCACCCACTGTGCAAAATGTTTGGCAATGGTGTTTGGGTCAGTGTAGACAGTGTCATTTAAGGTAAAGCAGGTACACTTGTACGGGTTGTTATCTGTAGAGACATCTGATCTTACCCCAAACCTGTGAAGGAGAGGTATGTGCTCCGATGGTTGAAACATACCATTCCCGGCATTCATGCTTCCGTTGTTTTATTGGGTGGTGGGCCCAAGCACTGAGCCACTTAAAGGCAATGAGGTACTGCATCGATGGGTGCCACTTACGGCATTGGAGAGCCCGCCTATGATCTCTAATAGCCTCTGCAATTTCTGAGGACTACCAAGGTACTGTCTTCCGTTAGGGACCCAAGGAACAGAGGATTGCTAAATCTACTGCTGGAAGACGGGTTGTAGTTGTATTCTTGACTGCCTCATTAATACATCCATGCGGCAGAGAGCAAAGGGTGACAGCAGAGGCGAAAACACACCACCCATCAGTGTTGAGAGCCAATCTGGGTAGGCATCTGGGGCATGATGCTGAGGGAAGGACAGGAGAATCACGAAGTGGTCACTAACACACAGGTCATTGTGGATTCTCCCGTGGGTAGATTGGAGAAGACGAGGGCTGCAAATGGAAAGGTCAATGGCTGAGAAAGTTCTGTGCACCACATTGGTGTGTGGGGTACAAGTATTCAAGAGATAAGGATCCAGCTGAGCCAGGCAAAGGTCAAGCTGTGCCAGGCAAAGGTCACCAAAGGAAAGGGGGGGGGGGGAGGGGGGGCTGGGAAACCAATGCAAACAATATGTCCTGAGACACTTCAACATCGGGAGGAAGATAAACATTGCAGATGGTAATATCCTGAAATGATCTTACCCAAACAGCCACAGCCTCCACAAGTGTATTGAGAGAGCACAAGTTTGCTGTAGTGTCCAGAACATACGTGCAAACTTCTCGCTATAGGGTCATTCCATGTCAATTCAAGCATTCTGAGAAAATGCTCCAGCTGATAGTCTCAGATTTGGCTGAAATTTAGCACACCAATGCTACAAATTGTGGAACACTCATGTATAAAATTTTAAGTTCCCCTGCCAATTAGTTCCAGAATTATGGCTTGTGAAAGAAGGTGGTGTGACCCGGAAACTGCAACCTGCATCTGGCAATCTTCCTTCAGACCCAACTTCAGGTCTTAATAACTTTGGAACTATTCCGCACAGCCCAGTGAAATTCTTACAACCCAGTAACATCCATTTAGAGAGCACACTCCATGAATCAAAACACCAACAACATATTTCTGAGGGAAAACAAAAAATTCCAAAATGTGATTAACAAATGTAATACGTTAAAAGGTACATATTGTATGGGCCATCTATGCCAAATATAATTCACTCAAAAAGGGTATAAATCTTTTTGTGGTACGCTTAATGTGGCCTAAACACACACAGAACTCATCATGCCCATATCAGTCACACAAACAGAGTTACATGCACATGAAAATACAAAAATTTGAAAAATTACCTGAAAAATATGGATTTTCTAAGTGTGGCAGCACAAAAGGGACAAGTGATATCCGAGCCAAATTTCAAACACTGCATAAGCAGGCCATACTATAATATGTGGCAAAATTTCAACTTGTGATTGCAAGGCATCTGTGTATGATAAAAGTTGACAGATGTATTTGGTTATGTTTCTTTTAACATGATTTAGCAAGTAATAGTGATGATGCACACAGCTCGTTTCAGATAAAGCTGCAGCAATTTTTGGGAACCTTTAGGCAACAGAATAATGGTAGTTTTCAGGGACAGAATGAGTCATTGTTAGGCAGGAACAACAAAGGAAACAAGCAACAATTACAGGTTATTCATGTTTTTAAGATTCTAGTTCAGACTGGTCAGTACTGTTGTGGAAAGTCAGTATGGAGGCAGAAGAGTGTACTAGTGGTGCTTTTGTTCAAACAAGTTGCAGTATTGGTAGAGCACAGGCATCTGAATGTCATAACACAACATATAGAACAAAATGTGGCATTCGCTTTGTACTGTATGAATCTGACCAAGATTTGTTGTTATGGAGATCCGGGATACACCCTGTGGGCACAAGAAGTACAGTTCCAGGAAACTTTAGTGTTTGTTATCATCATATGAAAATGTTTCTGGATAAGTATTCTTTCCTACAAAGTTGTTTTGATTCATTTCGGATTCATAAGAAGACAGTGAAGTGTAGCCTCAGAAAAATTGATATAAAATCAGTATTTAAAGTGAATCAGTGCATGGGACTTAACACGAAACCAGGACAAAATTTATGTTCCAGGTGTGTTACACTGCTAAAAAATGAATATTCTGGTAATTTACATGACAGTGACGAAGAGTATCAGCCACCTACAACCACAGCAGATGAGCAATTAAATACTTCAGTGACTGCTCTTGGTTTGTCTCCTATGAGGACACACAAAGTTGGGAAAAGAGACAGGCCCAGCTATGGTAGAAGAAAACTACAAGAAGCTCAAATGGAATTAAAACACAAAATAACCGACACACTAATAGTGGAAGAGGAAGAACTATTTGCTCCAAAGGGACAGGAATCATACCAGAAATGCTCTGATTTGCACAAAATTGCGCACGATTTAAAAGAAAAATGTGCCATATCCAACGCCAGTAAAAAGTAGCTATTCTTATCCTTGCACCTTCCAGCTGGTCAATTGACTACACTGCAAAGGAATTCAATGTTTCTAGATATATGGTAAAGCAAGCTAGGAAAATAAAAGCAACCCAAGGAGTGCTTCCACAACCTCAGCAGACTCATGGTAAGAAATTGAGGTGCTAGTGTTGGAGTTTTATGAAAATAATGACATAAGCCAAATAATACCTGGAAAAAAAGATTATGTAACGGTGAAAATGGGAATGTACATGTACATATGCAAAAAAGACTGCTGTTACACAACATATCAGAACTATATGTAGAACTCAAGGAAAAGTATCCCAATACCAAAGTACGTTTATCATCTTTTTTCAATCTTCGGTCAACTTTTTTTTTTTGTGGTTTTAGGGTGCACAACCACAATGGTCATTAGCGCCCAGACTAGGTTAGGAATGCACTGCGAGGCACAAGGTTAACACAGCAACTAAAAGGGACAATATTAAAAAAGACAAAGACAGGCCGGGGATTAAAAAAAAATAAAAAACAGCACAATCAAACGTCCTTAGACAGGTTTGTCAAGTTGATAAAACGAAGAACGCGAGCAGCTGCTCCTGGGTCATCCGCTAAAAGGGCATCCAGAGTACATGGCAGGCCAAGATCAAGACGCAGTGTATTAAAATCCGGACAGGACGTTAAAATGTGGCGGATCGTCAGCAATTGCAAAAAAGCGCCGGCGCAGCCGTCAGCAGATGGCGATGGCTAAACTGGCAGTGTCCAATTCGCAACCGGGCCAAAACGACCTCCTCCCACCGAGAAGGGCGTGAGGAGGACGTCCAAGCCGCGGGAAGAGGTTTCAAGGTGCAAAGCTTGTTGTCCGTAAGTGCAGCCCAATCGGCATGCCACAGCGATAAAATGCGCCGACAAATGACCCTGCTACATACTGATGAAGGGACCCAACAAGAAGCTGTCCGAGGCTGGAGGACCGCAGCCTTGGCCGCGTCATCTGCAGCTTCGTTCCCAGGGATACCGACATGGCCAGGACCCCCCATAAAGCTAACCGGAGAACTGTCGTCCACCAGCTGCTGAAGAGAGCATTGGATCCGGTGCACGAAAGGGTGAACCGGATACGGATCACTGAGGCTCTGGATGGCGCTCAGGGAGTGGTATACCAAACTGGGGGTAACCTACTTCGGGAGCGAGCTGAGGTCAAGGTGAACGCGGACCTGAGCCTGAAGCCAAGGTGGCATGCGGCTCTCACCCACTCTAAAGGTTGCAGGGAGTGAAAAATCAAGGTGTTGAAGGAGGCGATGAAAGCGAACTCCAGGGGGTAACAGGGCAGAGACATACAACCCGTATTGACGGTCAGAGTCGTCAAAAAAGGAACGATAAGACGGGTGGTCGGGCATTGACAGTAGCCGACAGGCATACCAACAAAGCAGCATATCATGCCGGTAGGTGAGTGGCAATTCACCGGCTTCAGCATGAAGACTCTCGACGGGACTAGTATAAAACGCTCCGATCGCAAGACGTAAACCCCGATGTTGTATGGAGTTGAGGCGGCGTACGATGGACGGCCGTGCAGAGGAGTATACGAAGCTCCTATAATCCAGCTTCGAGCGGACGATCGACCGATATATGCGAAGTAGGACGGTTCGATCCGCTCCCCACGACATACCACTGAGAACACGGAGGACATTTAGAGAACGGGTACAACGGGCAGCCAAATATGACATGTGGAGACCAGCTAAGTTTCCTGTCAAATATAAGACCGAAAATTTTTGTTGTCTCCACGAATGGGAGAGCAACAGGACCGAGTCGTAACGACGGTGGGAGAAACACTTTGTAGCACCAGAAGTTCATACAGACTGTCTTCTCGGCAGAAAAATGGAAGCCATTGGCGACACTCTAGGAGTAAAGACGGTCAAGAGAACACTGAAGACAGTGCTCCAGGAAACATGTACGCTGCGTGCTGCAATAGATGGTAAAATCGTCCACGAAAAGGGAGCCTGATACATCAGCTGGGAGGCAATCCATTATTGGATTGATCGCTATGGCGAAGAGAGCGACGCTCAAAACTGAGCCCTGTGGCACCACATTCTCCTGGCGAAAGGTGTCTGACAGGACAGGACAGAACCCACACGTACCCTGAACTGTCGATCCATTACAAAGGAACGAATAAAAAGAGGGAGGCAACCGCAAATGCCCCATGTATGCATGGTGAGGAAAATGCCCGCTCTCCAACAGGTGTCTTAAGCCTTCTCCAAATCAAAGAACACAGCCGCAGTCGGGCGCTTCCGCAAGAAGTTATTCATAATGAAGGTCGACAAGGTAACCAGATGGTCAACAGCAGAGCGGCGCCTACGAAATCCACATTGTACATTGGTAAGTAGGTGTCGAGATTTGAGCAGCCAAACCGAACGAGAGTTAACCATTCGCTCCATCACCTTACAGACACAGCTGGTAAGCGAGATGGGTCGATAACTGGAAGGCAAGTGCATGTCCTTCCCCGGCTTAGGAATCGGTACAACAATAGACTAGCGCCAGCATGCGGAAACATGTCCCTCAATCCAGATGCAATTATAAGTACGAAGAAGGAAACCTTTACCCGCAGGAGAAAAGTTCTTCCACATCTGAATATGAATAGAATCAGGCCCTGGAGCGGAGGACCGTGACAGGGCAAGTGCATTTTTGAGTTCCCGCGTGGTGAATGGGGCATTATAACTTTCACGATTCGAGGAGAGGAAGTTAGGTGGCCTAGCCTCCTCTGCCTGTTTTCGGGAGAGGAAGGCAGAGTGGTAATGAGCGGAGCTCGAAACCTCGGCGAAAAAGCGGCCGAAGGCATTGGAGACAACCTCAGGGGCCACAAGGACGTCATTCATGACCGTCAAGCCAGAAACTGGTGAGTGGATCTTAGTGCCAGATAGCCAGCGCAGGCTACCCCAGACAACAGAAGGAGGGGTAAAATTGTTGAAGGTGCTTGTGAAAGCAGCCCAGCTGGCTTTCTTGCTTTTGTTAATAATACGACGACACTGCATAATCGTTTACAATAGATACAATTCACCACTGTAGGGTGGCGTTTAAAGGTGCGTAAAGCACGTCGACGAGCACGTAAAGCGTCTCTACATGCTGCAGTCCACCAGGGGACCGGTACGCGACGTGGAGAAGAAGTAGTGTGAGGGATGGAATGTTCAGCAGCAGTGAGAATGACTTCCGTGAGGTGTGCGACCCGACTATCGCAGCTTGTGAAGGTTTGATCCTGAAAGGTTGCCCTGGAAGAGAAGAGCCCCCAGTCTGCTTTGGAGATGTTCCAACTAGTTGAGCACGGAGAGGGGGTATGATGCAGGAGATGGATAACACACTGGAAGTGGTCGCTCAAATATGTATCAGAAAGTGCATACCACTCAAACCGGCGTGCAAGTTGGGTAGTACATATAGAGAGGTCTAAATGGGAATAGGTGTGAGTCGTGTCTGAAAGAAAAGTGGGGCGCCAGTATTGAGGCAGACAAGATTGAGCTGGTTGAAAAGGTCTGCTAACAGGGAGCCCCTCGGGGAGGATGCTGGAGAGCCCCAAAGGGGATGGTGGGCATTGAAGTCTGCAGTTAACAAAAATTGTGCAGGTAGCTGAGCAATAATTTGCATCATGTCTGCCCTGGTAACGGCAGACAACGATGGAGTGTAAACGGTACAAATGGAAAATGTAAAAGTGGGGAGAATAATTTGGATGGCAACTGAATGCAGGCCGGTGTGCAATGTGATGGGATCGTAGTAAATATCATCCTGGACCAGCAACATAACCCCTCCATGAGCCGAAATACCTACCACAGGGGGTAGGTCAAAACGCACAGAGGTGTAGTGTGCCCCGGCAATTTGATCGCATGGGCGTAGCTTCGTAGCTGGAGGGCTACGACGAGCGGACGGTGCAAGAGGAGCAGCAACTTTAAGCCCTCTCGGTTGGAGCGAATGCTGCGAATATTCCAGTGAGTAAGTGCCATCGTAAAAGAAAAGGAAGATGAAAGAAGGGGTCACCTCGAAGGCCGCTAAGGGCCTGGCTTCGAACGAGCACTGCCGCCGCTATCAGTAGGCAGAAAGTCATCATCCATTGGTTCTATAGGTTCATCGGCCATCTTGTTAAGATGGCCGGGAGGGGGAGCTTCCTCCGCCGGTGAACGGCCAGATGTTCGACTACCAGCGGTGAGGCCAGGCGAAACGGACGACGGCCTGGGGCGGCAACCGCGGGGTGGCGCAGGAGAAGAAATGCGCTGTGGCGGAGAAGGAGAACTGTGCTTTCTATGAGCCTTCTTGGAAAGTCATTTAGTGGAAGTACTGGTCGATGGCTGGGAGTTCGAGGTACGTAGGAAGTCTGCACGGGACGGTTCCTTCTTGAAGGCCTGTGCATCTGACTTCTGGGTCTTCGTCTTGGCAGAAGCTGATGAAGGTGCTTGTGTCTGAGGGGTGACGGGAGGAAGAGCAGACGTCGACCGTGCGATCTTAGCACTAGCCGAACGGACGCCCGTAGTGCTGAAGGTCAGATCGCATGTCTGCGTCGCCACCTCCCTGGTAGTTCGAGGAGAGGCGAGGACAGTACTGTATTTCCCCGCTGGGAGCAGCGTGGGCTTCCTACTAGCAAATAGCTTGTGAGCAGCTGAGGTGGACACTTTCTCTTTGACCCGTATTTCCTGTATACAGCGTTCTTCCTTGTAGATGGGACAGTCGCGGGAGGACGCTGCATGGTCACCCCTGACAGTTCACACAACGGCGAGGCGGAGGTAGACAGTCACCCTCATGGGCATCCCTGCCACAAGTGACACATTTAGCCGCATTGGAACAAGACTGGCGAGTGTGATTAAAACGCTGACACTGGTAGCAGCGCGTAGGTGTCAGGGCATAGGGGCGAACAGAAATAACCTCGTCGCCCGCTTTGATGCGCGACGACACCTGAACACTATCAAAGGTCAAGAAAAGTGTCCGGGTTGGTACAAGGTCATTGTTGACCTTTTTCATGACCCTATGGACAGCCATCACGCCCTGCTCAGCGAGGAAAGACAATCTCCTCGTCAGTCAATCCGTCGAGTGATCTAGTATATACCACACCACGAGACGAATTCAAAGTGCGTTGAGCCTCCACCTGGACAGGGAACGTGTACAGGAGTGTGGCCCGAAGCAGTTTTTGTGCCTGAAAGGCGCTCTCAGTTTCTAGTAACAAGGTACCATTACGCAACCTGGTACAAGACTTGACAGATCTGGCTATAGCATCTACGCCCTTCTGGATAACGATAGGGTTGACACAGGAAAAATCCTTTCTGTCCTCAGATCGAGAAACTACGAGGAACTGTGGGGCAGGCGGTAGTACTTTTGTCACTGGTGGCTGGTCAAGTTTCCGTTTGTGGGCAGAAGTCGAGAGAGAAGAAGAAGAGAAATCCATTGCGGAGGAATCCCCCATGATTGCCAGCGTCTCCGATGGCGCGCTCCTTCCTTGTGGGGACCCTCTCAGAGGGCACTCCCGCTTTAGGTATGTTTACACCTCAGGTCACACCTCCCGAGGAACAGACGGAGGGACCAATCGGCATGGTCAGAAGGTATCAGATCAGGCAATCACCCTTCCCTGGGCCTGGCCTTTACCAGGGGGTACGTGCGTGCCTTACTTGTCTACCCAGGGCGGGGAATTACGCGTTACCCCATCACCGGCTACGTGTGCGAACGCGTGGGTCAGCCTTCAGGCACACACAGGGAGGAGGGAAGAAGAGGAAAAAGAAGAGAGAGAGAGGGAGAGAGAGGACAGACTGTCTCAAACGCCGAGGCGGAGACCAGAGAAGGCAAGGAGAAGAAGGCAAGGAGAAGAAGGCAAGGAGAAGAAGGCAAGGAGAAGGAGGCAAGGAGAAGGAGGCAAGGAGAAGGAGGCAAGGAGAAGAAGGCAAGGAGAAGAAGGCAAGGAGAAGAAGGCAAGGAGAGGAAAGGCAAGGGAAAGAGTAAGTAAGACAGTGAGATGGAGAAGAACAAAGAAAGGAACCAATCAAAGGAAGGAAGAAACCGGAAGAAGTGAAAAACCAAAATGACCGCAAATATAGGTCGTGGAAACGTCCGTCTCTGGACGAAGGCGCTAACTACCCCCTTGAGGGGTGGGGACTCCTTTTAGTCACCTCTTACGACAGGCAGGAATACCTCGGGCCTATTCTAACCCCCGGACCCGCAGGGGGGTCGGTCAAAATGGGTTGTGCCTGGTAAGTGCAAGGGGCACACACAATGTTTGTGTATGTGAGACCCATGAAAATGCTAAGCTGATGTTTGCTGCTATAAAGGATTCTGGTCTGGATTACAAAGGTGCAACGAAGCTGCTAGTGTGTGACATCAGTTCCTACCAGTGCATGATACACATGTATGAAAAGTGTCCTGGTAAGGCAAATCTTGCAGAACACATGAATAACAAACTGTATGGTGAACTCCTTATGGATGACGATGAACTTGTTTCTTATAAACAATGGACACACATGGATCGCACAAGTCTTGAAACAAATCGAAGTACAGTGGAAGATTTTGTTGAAATGTGTTGTCAAAAAACGGACAAACTGACCACACACAGCTTCACAGCAACAGCATAATCGGCTTATCTCCAGTTTTGTAAGGATAATTTGAAACAAGATGAAATTACAGTAATACTAGACTTTACTGATAATTATGCATTTATAGTTCAAGATGCCACCCAAAGATATCATTGGAACAACAGTCAAGCAACTCTCCAGCCATTTGCGCTTTACTATAGAGGTGAATCAGGTGATGGGTGTGTCATGAACCTGTATGTTTTTAGTTACTGTTTAATTCATGATGCCATTGCAGTTCATGCCCACATTCGCACTATCATGGCATATGTGAAAAACAAGCTGCCTCACATACATTTTGTGAAATACTTCAGTGATGGGGCAGCTAGTCAGTACAAAAACTGTAAAAATCTCAAATTTATACATGCATTACCATGATTTTCAGACTCACGTAGAATGGAATTTTTTCACAGCAAGTCATGGTAAAAATGTATGTGATGGTATTGGTGCTACCATTAAGTGCACGGCATGACAAGCTAGTCTGCAGCACCCTACAGAAAGTCACATTCTAATACCGCTTCAATTATTTACCTGGGTACAGACTAATATCTCTGGCATACAATCATTCTATTTTTTGAAAGATGAAGTGAAATCAGCCGAAGAGTTGCTAAAAAGCAGACTACAACACATTAAACCTGTTGGAGAGACAAGGAGCCATCATCACTTCTCTCCAGCGGACTCTGACAATGTGCAGATGAGCAGATGAGCAGACTGTCCGGTTATAACTATAGGTTCATGCACAACATGTGTCTTCACAGTGTGTCTGACTCAGGATTCAGAAGCAAAAGCAGCAACATACAACCAGTTTGCTATGTTATTGCTGTTTATGATGACAAACGGTACTTAGGATGTGTTGCAGAGTGCTGTGAAGCAGAAGGTGATGTATTTGTGAACTCCATGGCACCAGTAGGACCAGCAAGATCATTTCATTGGCCACGTTTGGCAGACAGGTGTTTGATTCCTTTTGAACATATTCTTATCACAGTTCCATTTCCTACCACAGTGTTAGGAAGACAGTACAATTTGCCACTCAATGTACAGAGTACAGTAGCTAAAGTGTGGGAGAACTTCTGTTCGAAGTACAATTGACTGGTTTTTAGCAGTTAAGGTGCAATAAACATTAACGATAGGTTGTGTTAAGATGTCTGTATGTTGTTGCTTGGTGATTGAACAGTTGTGGGAGAGAATAAGAAGAGGCAGAACAGTTTGCGATATGTTTTTACAAAATTATGTTGTGGAACAATGGCCACATCACCAAATACATCTGTCAACTTCCATTGTACACAAATGTCTTGCAGTAACACGCTGAAATTTTGAGATATGGATCATTATGGTCTACTTATGCAGTGTGTGAAATTTGGCTTGGATACCACTTGTCCCTTTTGTGCCACCACACTTCGAACAACCATGTTTTTCAGGTAATTTTTCAAATTTTTGTATTTTCATGTGCATGTAACTCAGTTTTTGTGACTGATATGGGCATGAGGAGTTCTGTGTGTGTTTAGGCCACATTAAGCTTACCACAAAAAATTTTATACCCTTTTTGAGTGAATTATATTTGGCATAGAGGGCACCTACAATATGTACCTTTTAACGTATTACATTTTTTTAATCACATTTTGGAATTTTTTATTTTCCCTCAGAAATACGTTGTTGGTGTTTTGATTCATGGAGTGTGTTCTCTAAATGGATGTTACTGGGTTGTAAAAATTGCACTGGACTGTGTGGAATAGTTCCAAAGTTATTAAGACCTGAAGTTGGGTCTGAAGATAGATTGCCAGATGCGGGTTGCAATTTCCGGGTCATGCCACCTTCTTTCACAAGTCACAATTCTGGAACTAATTAGCAGGGGAAACTAATACATTGTACATGAGTGTTCCACACATGATAGAATTAGTGTACTGAATTTCAGTCAAATCTAAGACTATGAGCTGGAACCCTGGTTGAACTGACATGGAATGACCCAATACTATGTAATAGGTAGCACAATTCTTATAATATCCCCAGTATCCACGAAGGGCTGGGGTCCGCACAGCTGGAAACCAAGTCTCCTGAAGTGCAATGCAGAAGGCAGAGGACACGCTTAAAAGATTTTGTCGGTTAGCCTGGTCAAGCAAAAGAACTGCTATGATTCCACTGCAGAATAATGTTGTTGAAGCACTGTGAGGCCATGAAGGGACTAAGGAGGCAGGTTACGGCCAAGGGCCACCTGCTGTCACTGGTTGAGGAGTTATCGCATCAATATACAAAAGATCTGGGTTCCATTGTGTGGTGCCAGCTGGGGCCTTAGGGGCCAGCAGAATCTCTGCCTCGGCCACAGGAGTGGAACAGGTGGGATCTAGTGGCATGGGGCCAATGGAATGTACTCCTCCTTGTAGGACACTTTCTTGTCTTTCCTCTCCTTAGATGATTTTTATGATGGTGAGGGCTTCTCTGATTAAGTTTCAGGTAAAGATGATGATCACGAAGCCCTGTGGCCATCAGCCTGTGGCTCCTTCAGCCTGTGGCTGGTGTCCAGTTAAACAGCAGCAGAAACCTTGGAAGTAAGGGTCCCAACGGATCCCTTCTGCCAAGAGAAGCCAGAGGAAGGTGATTCGTCTCCAGCTGGGAGATGAGTACCAATGTCCCTGGTGGGTGCGAAGCTGTCAATCCCAAAGTAGGTGTTGGGGGAATAGGGCATATGCCCAAATGATTTTCTTTGTTCAGAATCACTAATACTATCACCCCTCCAAGCATGTCCTGCTCCTCCTGACTCACCCTGAACAATATTGGAAAAAAACATATTTATTTCTGATCGTCACATTTCACTCATCACTACAATCAATGAATGGTATATGGTCTTTAAGAAGAATCACATGAACTAATGATGTCAGATTTACAAAGATTGGGACAAAGCCAGATCAAAATTGATGTCAAAATTATGTGTTTTCTTAAAAATTAACATCATATTTATATACATTTAAATTCTACAATTAACCGATTTTGGGACATAAAAAGGTCCTAAAGGAAGAAAGAACCTAATTTTTGCTAGAGATTTGACATACATTATTATACACTGACATACCTGGAATGGATGAGAATTTGGCCTACAGATCAGAACAGCCCGTGCAGCCATTTTAGGAGGAGTCGTTATGATATCCCGGCTATTTGGGTAGGGCCCCACATTTTGCATCCAACCAGTAACTATCACCATCTAAGAGGAAAGAACGAAACACATTGCTTCACACTGATAACCATTTTAACTTAAAAAGTAAAAATAAATTTAAAACACACACACACACACACATACACACACACACACACACACACACACACACACACACACACACACACACACACACACGCAGGCACACGCACGCACACGGGGGGAAGGCGGGGAGAGAGTGGCGGCGGGGAGAGAGTGGCGGCGGGGAGAGAGTGGCGGCGGGGAGAGAGTGGCGGCGGGGAGAGAGTGGCGGCGGGGAGAGAGTGGCGGCGGGGAGAGAGTGGCGGCGGGGAGAGAGTGGCGGCGGGGAGAGAGTGGCGGCGGGGAGAGAGTGGCGGCGGGGAGAGAGTGGCGGCGGGGAGAGAGTGGCGGCGGGGAGAGAGTGGCGGCGGGGAGAGAGTGGCGGCGGGGAGAGAGTGGCGGCGGGGAGAGAGTGGCGGCGGGGAGAGAGTGGCGGCGGGGAGAGAGTGGCGGCGGGGAGAGAGTGGCGGCGGGGAGAGAGTGGCGGCGGGGAGAGAGTGGCGGCGGGGAGAGAGTGGCGGCGGGGAGAGAGTGGCGGCGGGGAGAGAGTGGCGGCGGGGAGAGAGTGGCGGCGGGGAGAGAGTGGCGGCGGGGAGAGAGTGGCGGCGGGGAGAGAGTGGCGGCGGGGAGAGAGTGGCGGCGGGGAGAGAGTGGCGGCGGGGAGAGAGTGGCGGCGGGGAGAGAGTGGCGGCGGGGAGAGAGTGGCGGCGGGGAGAGAGTGGCGGCGGGGAGAGAGTGGCGGCGGGGAGAGAGTGGCGGCGGGGAGAGAGTGGCGGCGGGGAGAGAGTGGCGGCGGGGAGAGAGTGGCGGCGGGGAGAGAGTGGCGGCGGGGAGAGAGTGGCGGCGGGGAGAGAGTGGCGGCGGGGAGAGAGTGGCGGCGGGGAGAGAGTGGCGGCGGGGAGAGAGTGGCGGCGGGGAGAGAGTGGCGGCGGGGAGAGAGTGGCGGCGGGGAGAGAGTGGCGGCGGGGAGAGAGTGGCGGCGGGGAGAGAGTGGCGGCGGGGAGAGAGTGGCGGCGGGGAGAGAGTGGCGGCGGGGAGAGAGTGGCGGCGGGGAGAGAGTGGCGGCGGGGAGAGAGTGGCGGCGGGGAGAGAGTGGCGGCGGGGAGAGAGTGGCGGCGGGGAGAGAGTGGCGGCGGGGAGAGAGTGGCGGCGGGGAGAGAGTGGCGGCGGGGAGAGAGTGGCGGCGGGGAGAGAGTGGCGGCGGGGAGAGAGTGGCGGCGGGGAGAGAGTGGCGGCGGGGAGAGAGTGGCGGCGGGGAGAGAGTGGCGGCGGGGAGAGAGTGGCGGCGGGGAGAGAGTGGCGGCGGGGAAGGGGAGAATCACCAGTGGTGTTCGCCTATTTGTTTGATAGGAGTAGTCATTTTTGTTTACATATCGGAGATAAAAATTACAAGCACTGTCATTTCCATCACCTGCAGTTTTTGGTACCTGATCTGTGAAATTGGAAGTTATGAGGGACTGTCCTTTCCCAAAAGGCAAAATGTAGTACTAGAATAAGAAACTTTTAATGATAATAGAATTTATTAATGACCAAAGCTAATTCACAGTAGTAGTTCTTCATAACTAGTAATGTAGTAACAAGCAGTATTTAACTTTAATTATTACTAAAAACCACCTCAGCCATGTAATTACAGTTATTGTGCTATGACTGATTTGGTTCTTAGAATGTCCTCAGGTTCCCTGCAGTTAAGCGAAGACTAAACCTACAGCATCTTAACAATAAAATAAGAAACTCACACTAAGAGTCTTATACTGAATTCTCACCGAGTTGTGCGAAAGTAATAGTATACATGGGCTGGCTTTCGTATGTAATGTTAAAGACCAAATCCAGAAATGATCACCAAGATTGCGTCAACTGCCTGGCGAGCACCTTTTTACTTTATCCTTTGTTTTATTTCTAAATTTATTTATTTATTTATTTATCACGTTCCATGGGACTAAGCAAGGCAGAGCTGCTTTGTCACGGAATGAGTCAGTACATAGTTAATTCTTTCTAATCATCTAATCAGGATCCTGTAATTAATAATACATGAAAAAAAGAGTACAGAAATAAACAACAGATTACAGGAAAGTTCTCAACTACTGGAAGAAACTCCTGTACAGAATAGGAATGTGCCACAAGGAAACCTTTCATCTTAGGTTTCCACATTCAATTCACCCAATTTTATCAGTTCTCCTTGAAGCCTATTGAAAATGAAACCCACTGAACAGAACACACTTTTCCACATGACATTTGTTTTGTTCACTGAACAAATGTTAATGTTTCTTCTGAAAGGCTGATTATTGTCAACAACACAGCCCATGATGTAATATACAGGCTGTTAGGGGTACAGGTGCAGATACTGTGATCATTGGTACCTAATTTGTACCCACTTCAGTGTGTTAGTTTTTTTCCTATGCATATAACTAGAGGTCTGCGCGGATGCGGATATCCGCGGTATTTATTACTTGGCGGATAAAATCGCGACCGGCGCGGATATCCGCGGGTCATCTGCCCAGTACATATGTTGCAATGTTAGTTGAAAACTTCAAGTCTGTTGACATTCTTGGAATCTTGCAGGGCCCAGGTAGAGTAGATGCGTGTTGTCCTCAGCCCCTGGCTGTACCCAAGAGACCTGCGCCCAATCCGTTTCCGTAACAGTGTCTTGTGTGGCCTGTGAAGTGCTCTCTGGGTGGCAAACCTGCCTACTGTCTACCAGACAGGTGCCCGTTGCAGTTTTCCGCTGCCTTCAGTTAGCGCTTTGTAGTCACCGAGTGACAACGTGCATCGTAGCAAATATCAGTGAGAGTTCTTTCTTCAAATGAAGACCGTATCGATGGATACAATTTCGTGTAAGGTGAAAGAAGGTGATTTTACATTAGTGAAGGAAAACAAATTGAAATTGCCAATTTGGAAAAAATTCGGATACGTATTTGATGGCAACGAAAAAATAAAAGATATAGTGGCTTGTTTTGCATGTAAAAAAGTGTATTCCTATACTGGACACAAAAGTGGAACTTCAAATTTGCTAAAACATTCGTGCGAGGCTGGACAAAGTAGCATAATTACTTATTTAAATTACAAGAGAGACGTGAAAGTTCCTGAAGTTCCGCCAAATTTGAAGACAGCTGCGACAGACAAACTTATCAATCTTGTCGGCAAAGACATTTTACCATTCGAAGTTGCATGTGGACCTGGGTTTCTCGAGACGGCACTGTTTCTTATTGATGTGGGGGCCAAGTACGGTGCAGTGAGTGCTAAGGAACTGCTACCTCATCCAACCACCATATCCGGAAATTTGAAGGAAATGACCGATCTACATCTACATCATTACTCTGCAATTCACATTTAAGTGCTTGGCAGAGGGTTCATCGAACCACAATCATACTGTCTCTCAACCATTCCACTCCTGAACAGTGTGCGGGAAAAATGAACACATAAACCTTTCTGTTCGAGTTCTGATTTTTGATGATCATTCCTACCTATGTAGGTTGGGCTCAACAAAATATTTTCGCATTTGGAAGAGGAAGTTGGTGACTGAAATTTCGTAAATAGATCTCGCCGCGACGAAAAACGTCTTTGCTTTAATGACTTCCATCCCAACTCGCGTATCATATCTGCTACACTCTCTCCCCTATTATGTGATAATACAAAACGAGCTGCCCTTTTTTGCACCCTTTTGATGTCCTCCGTCAATCCCACCTGGTAAGGATCCCACACCGCACAGCAATATTCTAACAGAGGACAAACGAGTGTAGTGTAAGCTGTCTCTTTAGTGGATTTGTTGTATCTTCTAAGTGTCCAGCCAATGAAACGCAACCTTTGGCTCGCCTTCCCCACAATATTATCTATGTGGTCTTTCCAACTGAAGTTGTTCATAATTTTAACACCCAGGTACTTAGTTGAATTGACAGCATCGAGAATTGTACTATTTATTGATTAATCGAATACCAACGGATTACTTTTGGAACTCATGTGGATCACCTCACACTTTTCGTTATTTAGCGTCAACTGCCACCTGCCACACCATACAGCAATCTTTTCTAAATCGCTTTGCAACTGATACTGGTCTTCGGATGACCTTACTAGATGCTAAATTACAGCATCATCTGCGAACAACCTAAGAGAACTGCTCAGATTGTCACCCAGGTCATTTATATAGATCAGGAACAGCAGAGGTCCCAGGACGCTTCCCTGGGGAACACCTGATATCACTTCAATTTTACTCGATGATTTGCCATCTTACTACGAACTGCGACCTTCCTGACAGGAAATCACGAAGCCAGTCGCACAACTGTGACGATACCCCATAGGCCCGCAGCTTGATTAGAAGTCGCTTGTGAAGAATGGTGTCAAAAGCTTTCCGGAAATCTAGAAATACGGAATCAACTTGAGATCCCCCGTCGATAGTGGCCATTACTTCGTGCGAATAAAGAGCTAGCTGCGTTGCACAAGAACGATGTTTTCCGAAACCATGCTGATTACGTATTAATAGATCGTTCCCTTCGAGGTGATTCATAATGTTTCAATACAAAATGTGCTCCAAAATCCTACTGCAAACCAACGTCAATGATATAGGTCTGTAGTTCGATGGATTATTTCTACTACCCTTCTTAAACACTGGTGCGACCTGCGCAATTTTCCAATCTGTAGGTACAGATCTATCGGTGAGCGAGCGGTTGTATATGATTGCTAAGTAAGGAGCTATTGTATCAGCGTAATCTGAAAGGAACCTAATCGGTATACAATCTGGACCTGAAGACTTGCCCGTATCAAGCGATTTGAGTTGCTTCGCAACCCCTAAGGTATCTACTTCTAAGAAACTCATGCTAGCAGCTGTTCGTGTTTCAAATTCTGGAATATTCCATTCGTCCTCCCTGGTGAAGGAATTTCAGAAAATTGCGTTCAATAACTCCACTTTAGCGGCACAGTCGTCGGTAATAGTACCATCGGCACTGCGCAGCGAAGGTATTGACTGCGTCTTGCCGCACGTGTACTTTACATACGACGAGAATTTCTTCACATTTCCTAGCAAATTTCGAGAAAATGTTTCGTTGTGGAACCTATTAAAGGCATCTCGCATTGAAGTCCGTGCCAAATTTCGCACGTCTGTAAATTTTAGCCAATCTTCGGGATTTCGCGTTCTTCTAAACTTCGCATGCTTTTTCCGTTGCCTCTGCAACAGCGTTCGGACCTGTTTTGTGTACCATGGGGGTAAGTTCCATCTCTTACCAGTTTATGAGGTATGAATCTCTCAATTGCTGTTGCTACTATATCTTTGAATTTGAGCCATTTGCATAGTCAGTTCGGAAGGAATGGAGACTGTCTCTTAGGAAGGCTTCTAGTGACACTTTATCAGTTGTGATGCTCTCTATTAGCTCTGGATTGTTTGTGGCTAAGAGGTCAAGTGTGTTTTCGCAACCATTTACAATTCGCGTGGGATCGTGAACTAACTGCTCGAAATAATTTTCAGGGAAAGCATTTAGGACAATCTCGGAAGATGTTTTCTGCCTACCACTGGTTTTGAACAAGTATTTTTGCCAACAAATCGAGGGAAGGTTGAAGTCCCCACCAACTATAACAGTATGAGTGGGATATTTATTTGTTACGAGACTCAAATTTTCACTGAACTGTTCAGCAACTATATCATCGGAGTCTGGGGGCTGGTAAAAGGAGCCAATTATTAACTTAGTTCGGCTGTTAAGTATAACCTCCACCCATCCAAATTCGCACAGAGCATCTACTTAGACTTCACTACAAGATAAACTACTACTGACAGACACAAACACTCCACCACAAATTCTGCCTAATCTATCTCTTCTGAACACCGTCTGAGACCTAGTAAAAATTTCTGCAGAACTTATTTCAGGCTTTTGCGTGAAACTGTCTCCGCAGAAGTGAAGAATATATTGAGAGATATAGGTCGAGCACTAACTGCCGATTTATGGACTAATTCGTACCGTAAAATAAACTATATGGGAGTGACTGCACATTATGTTAATTATGAAGAAATGAAACTTGAGGATTGAGTGTTGTGCACCAGAAATTTTGAGAGTGAGATTAAAAAAAACAGGAGAAAACATTACACTTTAATTAATTAAGATACCACGGTCGTTCGATTTATTCAGTGCTGTGAATAACATCGTGTTCGTTACGGATAGAGGTCCAAATATTGTGGCAGCACTTCAGCAATACAAGAGGCTCTTGTGCCCAGCACACATCCTTAATACTGTGCTGGAGCACATGACTCGAGGAGACGCAAATGATGAGAAGAGTGACGTGCAGCGACTAATAAATCCCTGTCGAGCTATCACGACTTTCTTTAAAAGATCTGGTCTTCAGAATCGCCTTCAGAAGTCATTGAAAGGAGATATAGACACATGATGGAACAGTAAATTGGATATGTTCGAGTCTATTAATTCACAATGGTTTGAAGTTCTGTCAATTTTGTCAGAGAAAAATCAAGATAATTTGATTGATTCTATAGACAAGAGGATGTTGGAAGATATAATAACCTTTCTGACACCATTTAAAATAGTTTCTTGTGATCTCTAAGCCTCCAAAACCCCTACGCTTTATTTGTGTGTGTTGTGGAAGTTAAATTTTATCTTCTTCCTTGAAAAAAATTATGGCGATAGCCCATTTCTGATAGATTTAAAGAGTACAGCCAAATCTATTTTAATCAGCAAATGGGGCATAACAGTAACCCATAAACTTGCAACGTTTTTGAATCCAAAATATAAAAACCTAAAATTTCTTAGCAGTGCCGAAAAAGATGAAGTTGTAAAGGAAGCGAAAAATTATGTTGCGAGAAATTGTCCACAGTTAAAAGATAAGGAGGAAACAACATCTGGAATTCTTGCAAAAAAAAAAGTCTGACGTACTTTTTAATGAATTTGAAGATTCCTCAGAAGATGAATCGACGAGAGATCTTGACTTTGCGTCAGATGAAATTCTCAGATATACGAATGATAAAGTCCAATTTTCGGAAGGCATCGATCTGACAGCTTGGTGGCATGAACGTGAAAACGTCTATCCGCGTCTTTCCAAACTCGCATACTTCGTGCACTGCATTCCAGCGCCCAGCGCACCATCTGAGAGAAGCTTTTCTACTGCGGAACAAATAATGCAGGACCAACGCACGTCTTTGAAGCCACAGACGATTGATGACATCATGTTCCTGCACAGTAATCTTCCAAAGTAAAAAGGTACTTGTATAGCTTCTCTTACTTCACTGTATTTTTTGGGCTTATCTGAATTAGTTACAATTTTTTTTTCATTTGATTCTTTCTTTTACAGAATTTGAATCAGAAGCAAGCAAAGACGAAAATATTTAATCTGAAACCTGTGAGTTTTTATTGAAATATTTATAGTAGAATTTCCTCGACAAATTGATAGTGTTTTTACTATTCACAACAAGAACATTTAACTAGCATTAGGTAAAAGAAGGAAATATTTAACAAGCAATTTGGTTTGTTGTAATTTTCATATTAAAGAGCTCAATTTTAAGTTTTTACTCTTCGCAACCAGAACATTCAACAGCTAACTCATATTTAAGTAGGTAATGATGATTTAATAAAAGCCTACCTAAATTTTAGCGTGCACTACAGTAACATTTGCAGCCGCCGAGCATTATCGCTCTTTGTGAACAGTGAAACAGCCCAGCCGGAGCGGTGGCACGGCAGGCCTTGTAATTAATTACAAGTGGGACTTCAAACTACAGCTCACGACCACCAACAAGCTGTGACTGCGATAGCCCGTGAAAGATTATTCTGATCACATTGAGAACTTACAAAATATTCAGATCATCCGAAATAATAATGTGTCTTTTAATTTACCAGCCAATTAGTAAAGATAAGGGATGAAGTTCGTAACAAAATTGAACATTTTAACTGTAACTTTGTATTGCTTAACAGGGAACAGTGCCAAATATTTGAAGTTATGAGACAGTAGTTTTTATATAGACATCTTGAAATCGTTTGCAGTTCCACTAAACACTGAAAAAAAATTATTTTTTAACATTGAAAGTATTAACTGCGAAATCTACTGCAAATTTTGTCTTAGTAATTTAGACCAATGTTGAGGATGTATTAAAGTGTGAAAAACTTTGTTTAGTTGAGAATGAAACAGACATTTCATTTATTGCTAGGTCTTAATTCGATAAATCAGCCAAAAGGTGAGGTTCGAGATTTAAATCCTATTTTTAGCTAAAGCTAAATGGAATCCTAATTTCTATAACCACTGATTTTGTTGTCACTCTTTGGAAGACGAGTTATTTCTTCCAGACAACGTCAATTATTGCAGGCAGTTTAACTTTTTCACAGGTGCGCCAGCACTTTGCAGTGTAGGCTTAATACTGTAAATATTTTCACCTGGAAATGACGAGGACTGAAAGCGTAAGCTATAATATAGTCATCAGCTGACATGAATGGCTTCAAAATTTGACACATCCAAGCAGTGAGTACAAAAAAACTGTCGGTAAATGATGCAATGTGCCAGTAACAGTTTAAAACCATTGTCATTTTCAGCTGCCTTGGCACAAGAGCAGCGAAATATAATTGTTTCTATATACGTATTTTCATCATTTAATACTATTACATTTAATTTTATTTTTTTAAATAGCGTTTCCAATCTCACGAGATCTGAGCCGCTACTGTGTGTGCTCCACAGCGCCAATGCTTTCCTGTTTGGAATGGTCTGCTTTACAGCAGGTATAGAGCATTTCCTGTGATTTAAGAAGTCAAAAGTAGTTAAGTTGTCGCAGAAATGGCACCCTAACAATAACTATGTCATTACATACCATAATTCTAAGGACTACTGTCTATTACTATTAATTACTCATTCAAAACTTAAATATATGCGAATGCGGATAAGGAACTTGCGGATGCGGATTAATTGCTGCAGATGCGGTTGCGGATTAGGACCACGCGGATGCGGTGCGGATTGCACTTTCCTTATCCGCGCAGACCTCTACATATAACAGTCTTCCTGTGAACAAGTCACATAATTTGCTACCTGATGTTTTCTGCACAGTTGGACCAGCATCACTATGTGGACTCCACCTATCAGTACAGAGTAACTGTTTTGCATCCATGCATCCAAACTTCAACACCTGACCTGCTGGTCAGGGGAAAATAAGCATCAGCAGCTTGGTCCAGCCATATGTACTTGGAGGTACTAACCAACCTAAAAACGTGCTACTCCTAACAGGTATAATTCTCAGTCTGCAAACGAAGTAAATACTGAAGTAATGTTGACACGGTACACTGTCTTCAGCCAACAATAAAAATATCTGCACTTACACCCCTAACACCATGTATGTACAGGGATGGTACAGTCAGAATTTCAACCCACCTGAACAATGGCCTACACGAAGCTCGGGAACTGATACCACAGATCAGCCTGCCCCCCCTTTTTTGTGCTGACAATATTCTTGGTGAGTACAGAGTTGCCACAAAATATAACACCGTAGAAGATAACAGAGGGAAAGTAAGCAAAGTAAATAACATCCAGAACTGTCTCCTTCAACAGAACTGTCTTTTTTTTCTCTGGCTCAACAATTTTAATTAATACCCATTTTTCATCTATTTACATTTTTATTTTTCTTTGTCTGGTTATTTTAAAACAAACTTTTTCCTTTCTGGTATACAGTCTCTTGTGGAGGAACACTTGTGAAAAAAATAATCAAGTCGTTTGCAATGCATTACAAAAGGGAAGTTAACAATTAAGTGGAGATTAAGAAGACATAAGCGCTAAATCCATGAATGTGGTGAGAACATGTTGAATTTTAGCCCAGTCAACGAAGACCAAGAAACGTCGATTATGGGAAAATAATTGTGTTGTCACAAATTTTTGCACAGTGCTCTGGGGGAATGTCTTCAACAACATACTAAAAATCCTGAAAGGTGGGGTGTCAGTGCTGGGATGAATTATTCACTTTTTAATGTTTTTTCGAATAACTCTAAAACCACAGCTCCTGGTGAAAATATCTTCCATTACAAAATTAAACTGCAGTGAATTTCCTACAAAAACATGTCATATTAATTTTTTTCTCTCTGATTAGTTTCCACGTTGTAGGATCACAGTTGTTAAAACTACTGTTTTAACGGTGCAAAATTAATATTTATCTCTAAATGAAGTAGGTTAAAAAATTTTAATATTCATACCATGTCCAAAGTGCAGTAGAGCCACATTAAAGGATAAATTGTGTTTCAGGGATGTAACGGGGCAGAGGGAATAGAAGGGTTAGGGAAGGTAGGTCGTCCGTGTTCATGCAGGTCCCTCCTTCATATGTCTGCAAATTGAAGATCCAGCAGGTGATTCCCTCTCTACATACACCACTACGTAACAAGCAGCAAATACAGTAGTGTCTCACAAAGTAAATCCTACACCACAAGCATTTCTTGCTTCTCATTTTGCAGACAGACTATATCTCCCCAGCATTTCCTGTCCAGTTCTCTTTTGTGAGTAGATAAAATATAAGGAGCGATCAAAAAGTTTCCGTTTGAAGGCACTGCGAGATTGTATATGCAGCATAGTGCAACTCCAATGGGTGTATATAAGCACCAACATAAAGGCAATGGACTAGTGAGGCATTCGTGTATTTCTGACACGCGTGTGGTAAATGCAGAAATGTTAACTATGGCAACCTTATTACCAAATGAATCCAAAAAGGACCACACACTGTTATACATCTCTTGGTTGCCAAAGGACAAATGTCAGTAGACATCCATCGGAGAATGAAGAATGTGTACAGGACAGCATTTGTGTCTAAAACCATCATTGTGAAATGTTGCACCATGTTCATAACAACATATGTCTCCATATCACAAATATCGTGACAGAGTTATGCCAATTCAATTAGGACGCACCTGAGCAAGCACCTGCCTTACAGTCCTGATCTCTCCCATTCGATTAACATGCCTTCAGTCCCTTAAAAAGGGCTTTGAAGGGTTGATGATCCCTGCCGGATGAGAATACAAAGCAGGTAGTTACGGACTACTTCATGCCGCCAGACATTGTGTTTTACCGTACATGTACCTTCAGCATGATGCATTGGTAGGATGATTGCCTCTATGCTCACGGTGATTTTGCTTGATCGGCATACACATTCTGCAATGTACAGCCTTCTAACAAACTTCTTGATCCCCGCTTATAACTTCAGTGTGCCTGTATTTACATAGTGGATTTTTTCAGTTTATTAAGTAAGTACTTATTTGCACTTAAATGAGCTATTATATAAATAAGCTCAATAGCTGGAGCTGTCAGCTGTCTACCTAACTGAAGAGCTTGTCCCTAGTGCAATATAATGCCAGTATGTATTTGATAATGGTGATTTCATTGTCTCCACTATCACTATCTGAAATACTTCTCACAGCATATGATATCAAATGAATCATCCCAGCCTCGACTATCTCCATACCTGAGGGGTCCCAGAGGCTTCAATTGCATCCCACTACAACACAGGGAGGCCATCCAAGTGTTACTGCTTAAGAGCTTTCAACGTGAGACAAGTAATGCAGCAAATTACTATTAACACATTTGCCTACCACGCAGCAGGTCCAAGTTTGATTCCCGGCCGGGTTGGAGATTTTCTTCACCCGTGGACTGGGTGTTGTGATGTGGCATCCAATGATTCCACATGACCATTTAATTTTTTACTGTCCTAGACTTGAACACAATCAGTCCCACTCCATCAGACATATTCACACCTGTCTTCGGAGCTGTACAGTGGACATCTAGTAAGTGGCTCCACTCAGCACAGTCCATCCACTCTACAGCTACCTGCAGTTCTTGAATGGAAAAGATTTATGTAGCCTATGTTTAATGCAATTAATGGCAAGAGAAGTGCAGTAGCTTTCTAGTCATTCATTAATTCACAACGAAGTGACTACAACAGAATTAAATGGCTTCACAATAAGGTATCAATGAAAGACATGAGCAATGTGCCACACATTTAACAACCCTGTCCCATTCTCACCAACATTACATAGGTCTCTGACAACAACACATTTACAAATTAAACAGCTTTCAGCCATTGTTTACAGGAAAATATTTTACAATAGAGAATCTGCCAATGCTTCGCAGTTGCTAAATATGTATGGGAGCTGTATATACATTCTAATCTCCTCCCTCCTCTTTTTTCCATATCCTCCACCTCCCCCTCTCTTTCTGCATCTCATCCTCCCCCTCTCCTCCTCCATCTCTCATCTTGAGCCTTGTTTACTGTAATTGCAAACAAAACCTCAATTGAGAAATGAAGTCACTTAAAACGAATGGGCACATCAGTTGGGATCAATAATATAAGGAATACTGGAATACCCCTACAGCTGCTGGATCTATGAGGGTAATATCTTTAATGACAGTATTTGTCATACATTTTTTATCTGTGAATGGGTAGGATTGCAAAGTTTTGGATGATTCAGATTCCACAGTAGTAGTGTTTATAGGATCACTGACTGGAAATGGTTATGCTTGGCTTACATGGAGATCATTTGTACCCGTTCATGGACTTCATGTTCCCAAACAATGGAATTTTTATGACTGACAATGTGCCATGTCATTGGGCCACAACGATTGGTTTGAAGGACTTTCTGGACAGCGTGAGCAAAGGATTTGTCCACCCAGTGAACATTTATGATACATAATCAAGAGGTCAACATGAACGTAGTCGTACTCTCTGAAACAAAGAAGAAAGGCCAAGGAGAAGAAGAACTGGATAATTACGTACATATCTGCAGTGGGGTATCAAAAGCAGTAAGAGCCAAAGCAGGAGTCTCCATTATGATAAAGAAATCATGGAAAGAAAGAATCACAAATTGGACATTCATCAATCAATCAACGTATTATAACTGTTGAAATGACATTATTTGCTAGGGAAGTTGTGATTATTGGCGTATATGCACCCACGAACGACACAAAAGATAAAGAGAAAGATACATTCTGGGTCACCCTCAGGGAGACTATTGAAAAAATCCCAAGAAGAAAGGAACTGATTATCATGGGAGATTTGAATGGAAGGGTAGGAATTGGAGAATCTTGTAGAATAGTAGAAAAACATGGAGAGGACGAATATAATGACAATGGGGAACAATTGATTGCAATTTGTGAACAATTTGATCTAAAAATTACCAAAAAATTTTGAAACATAAGGACATTCATAAATATACTTGGCAACAGAACACCAAAGAACTTCGTCCTATAATAGATTATATTATCATTAGGCAAACAAGTAGTTTCAAAGCAGTAGACGTCAGATCTTATAGAGGAGCCCAGTGTGGATCAGACCACTATCTAGTTAAAATGAAGTCTTTCTGGCCATGGAAGAATGCAAGGAATGATACAAGTAACATAAATAAAACGAACCAGACTGAGAAAGATGAAAATTTACCTTTTAATAAAACCTTGAATGATAAATCAGAAGAAACAAGATCAATATACAAGGAAAAGAAGAATGAAGTGATGAAAAAAATAAGGATGGCAAAAAATGAAGCATGGGAAATAACATGTGCCAAGGTGAATAGCAAATTAGGATTTGGGAGAGCAAAAGAAGCATGGTCAGTATTTAAAGGGCTTCGACAGGATACAAAAAGCAAAACTAATCTCCAACTGATAACACAAAAGGAATGGGAAGAGTATTTCCAAAAATTATTAAATGAGGACAGAGAAGAATATATAGAAGAAGGAACAGGGGAAGAAAAAGGACATGAAGATGATGAGATCCAGATTTTAGAAAGTGAAGTACTTCAGGCGTTCAGAACACAAAAGAATGGTAAATCACCGGGACCAGGCAATATCAATCTGGAGTGTCTGAAATATGGTGGTGACAAAATTGTGAAACTGATAACACAGCTCTTCAACAAAATGATACATGGAGATTCAATACCCAACGAGATGAAGCTAGGTTACATTAATACAATATTTAAGAAAGGGGATCGCAAAATTTGTTCAAACTATCAAGGAATTTGTGTTACAAACACATTAATGAGAATTTTTGCGAAAGTAATTAAAAACAAACCGGAAAAAAATTTTAGAACCCAAGAAGAACAATGTGGATTCACGGCTGGGAGATCATGTGTAGACCATATTTTCACATTACGACAGATTTTGGAGAAACATGGGGAAAAATCAAAAAATATAGGATTAATTTTCATAGATCTAGAAAAAGTGTATGACACTGTTCCAAGAAAATTTCTTTGGAGTGCACTACATATGGCAAACATAAACCCTTCCTTGATTAAAATAATACAACAGATGTATAAAGATAACATCTGCCAAGTGAAAGTTGGTAATAAACTTTCACAGAAATTTAGAACAAGCAAAGGCCTTTTACAGGGCTGTCCCATGTCACCATCATTATTTAAAATCTATATAGATATTAGCCCTCCCCATGAACCATGGACCTTGCCGTTGGTGGGGAGGCTTGAGTGCCTCAACGATACAGATAGCCGTACCGTAGGTGCAACCACAACGGAGGGGTATCTGTTGAGAGGCCAGACAAACATGTGGTTCCTGAAGAGGGGCAGCAGCCTTTTCAGTAGTTGCAGGGGCAACAGTCTGGATGATTGATTGATCTGGCCCTGTAACACTAACCAAAATGGCCTTGCTGTTCTGGTACTGCGAACGGCTGAAAGCAAGGGGAAACTACAGCCGAGGGCATGCAGCTTTACTGTATGATTAAATGAAGCCAACCTCGGGGAAGGTCAGTTTGGATTCCGTAGAAATACTGGAACACATGAGGCAATACTGACCTTCGACTTATCTTAGAAGAAAGATTAAGGAAAGGCAAACCCACGTTTCTAGCATTTGCAGACTTACAGAAAGCTTTTGACAATGTTGACTGGAATACTCTCTTTCAAATTCTAAAGGTGGCAGGGGTAAAATACAGGGAGCGAAAGGCTATTTACAATTTGTACAGAAACCAGATGGCAGTTATAAGAGTCGAGGGACATGAATGGGAAGCAGTGGTTGGGAAGGGAGTAAGACACGGCTGTAGCCTATCCCTGATGTTATTCAATCTGTATATTGAGCAAGCAGTAAAGGAAACAAAAGAAAAATTCGGAGTAGGTATTAAAATCCATGGAGAAGAAATAAAAACTTTGAGGTTCGCCGATGACATTGTAATTCTGTCAGAGACAGCAAAGAACTTGGAAGAGCAGTTGAATGGAATGGACAGTGTCTTGAAAGGAGGATATGAACATCAACAAAAGCAAAACGAGGGTAATGGAATGTAGTCGAATTAAGTCAGGTGATGCTGAGGGAATTAGATTAGGAAATGAGACACGTGAAGTAGTAAAGGAGTTTTGCTATTTGGGGAGCAAAATAACTGATGATGGTCGAAGTAGAGAGGATATAAAATTTAGACTGGCAATGGCAAGGAAAGCGTTTCTGAAGAAGAGAAATTGTTAACATCAAGTATAGATTTAAGTGTCAGGAAGTCATTTCTGAAAGTATTTGTATGGAGCGTAGCCATGTATGGAAGTGAAACATCGACGATAAATAGTTTGGACAAGGAGAGAATAGAAGTTTTCGAAATGTGGTGCTACAGAAGAATGCTGAAGATTAGATGGGTAGATCACATAACTAATGAGGAAGTATTGAATAGGATTGGTGAGAAGAGAAGTTTGTGGCACAACTTGACCAGAAGAAGGGATCGGTTGGTAGGACATGTTCTGAGGCATCAAGGGATCACCAATTTAGTACTGGAGGGCAGCGTGGAGGGTAAAAATCGTAGAGGGAGACCAAGAGATGAATACACTAAGCAGATTCAGAAGGATGTAGGTTGCAGTAGGTACTGGGAGATGAAGAAGCTTGCACAGGATAGAGTAGCATGGAGAGCTGCATCAAACCAGTCTCAGGACTGAAGACCACAACAACATAGATATTAGCCTTAGAACATGGTCTCGTAAATGTAATAGTATGGGATTAGAAATAAGAGATGGAGTTTACCTACATCATTTATTATTTGCTGATGATCAAGAAGTCGTAGCACAAGATGGGGAGGATGCTAACTATATGTGCAATCAACTAGCAGTAACATACAAAACTTGGGGTTTGAAGATTAATTACCAAAAAAACAGAATACTTGACTAATGATTCAGATGAGCTATACATGGAAGGAAGGAAAATCAAAAAGATAAACACTTTCTGTTATTTGGGATCCATTTTAGAAATTGAGGGAAAATCAGAGTCAGAAATCAATAAAAGAATTAGTAGCAGACGGAGGGTCATTGGGATGCTGAACTCAGCCTTATGGAGCAGGAATGTTATGAGCAGAACTAAAAAATTAATATACAAATCCATATTAGAGAGTGTGGTTCTGTATGGAACGGAGACCTGGACAATTAACATGAAGCACATTAAAAAATTACAAGCTCTAGAGATGGACTTTTGGAGAAATCGGCAAAAATCTCCAGGAAAGAAAAGATAAAGAATGCCAAAATAATAAGGAGAATGGAAATAAAAGGAAGAATATATGACATAATGGATAGGAAGAAATTACAGTGGTACGGGCATGTACGACGAATGGAGAAAACCAGAATACCAAAATTGATACTGGAGTGGGAACCGGAGGGGAGAAGAAGAAGAGGATGACCTATGACCACCTGGCTCCAAAAGTACAGCACACAATGAGGAGAATGGGCGCAGAGGAAGAAGAGACACAAGATCGAAACACCTGGAGGAATATTTTGAGAATATAGTTTAAGAACGTTTATTGTTTTTATTGTAATTTCCAAGTAAATTATTATGTTGGAGATAAGCCTCTGTAATGAGGAAAAGCTCAAAATAATAATAATCAAGAGGTCAGTTTGTGCACAAAATCCTGTACTGGCAACACTTTCCCGATTATGGACAGCTATAGAAGCAGCATGGCTCAACATTTCTGCAGAGGACTTCCAATGACTTTGTGGAGTCCATGCTACGTCAAGTTGCTGCACTTGACCATCTAAAAAGAGGTCAGACACAATAGTAGGAGGTAGTCCATGACTTTCCTCACTTCCGTGTAATTGTATGTCGATAGGCCATAAATAGAACATTCCTCTTAAAACTGACTGCAACAAAGAAAACAAAGCAACACACTGCTGTGTATACAATTTTTGTATAAGATGATATGTAAGGAGAAAGAGCATATGTGGAAAGAAGCAATGTGTGTAATGGTTTCAATGCCCTGATATCAAAGTTAGAACTTATTGCAAGAAAGAAAACTAAACCGCACACTTTTCCAGCTCAGCATATAATTTCTTGCAGTTGTTTTAACAGAAAATCTGTACACTGTTTTTTAAAAAAGTATGTAGCCTATATCCATTTGAACATTATTAGAGTATCGTGCAACAATTTTAAGTAAAACGGTCAAGAACATTTCAAAATTTTTGTGAACAAAATTTCCTCTTTACATATTAACTATTTACTTACATATTACATATATTTAAAAAATATACGGCCGAGTCTGTCAGATTGTTTATTAGAGCATTGTGTACAAATTTAAAATAAATTTGGTCAAGAATTTTTCGAGAGTTTTGCTAACAACATTTCTCCTTTATGAATTAAATATATATTTATTTACGCTATATTTTTAGTAAACATGTAGCCTATAGCCATCTGCAAGTTCATCATCTAAAGATATAAAATAAGTCAGTCAAGAACTTTTCAAGGTTTTAAGTAACCAATGTCTGCCCTTTATGTATTACATAGAGAGGGTGATTTTCCCCACCATGCAAGAACTCTAGGGATCAATCGATGAAAGGATATGGAACAAAAAAGGTCTAATGAATTTATGTCTGGAAATGTGTGGTTTCTATGCTAGAGGCTACGTATTCATTCATAAATTGTTACAGAGACTGCAGTATAATACGCACTGTACCATGCAGCCACAATTACAGTATGTTTGGTTTCCTCCTACAGGGTTATACCGTTCCTAACATGTCATGCCCTAGCACCCTCTCCTGCCATAGTAACTGGTAATGTTGTGTACAATTCACTTCGCTTGCTGACTCACCTTGTAGTGGATGTAGTGCAGCACTGTACACAATGGTTCTGTATTCGAATCGAAAGCCTGGTAACATGGTATTTACTTATGGAAAGGCACATGTCATAACAGTCATCTATGGGATAGTATGCAGATCCCCCAGCATATGGTGACAGCGAATCATCATCATCATCAGTGCAGCCGGAATGTGAGGGCCAAAATAATTGGTGACCTAATTGGGGGCCAGTCTTCCTTTCATGTCACTAACAGGCCGGAACTATAGGTGTTTCTTGTGAGTGACTTTCCCTCCCCTGCTGGAAGGAGTGCCATTGATGATTCAAAGGGTAATGTGGCTGCTACATGATGGTGCTCCAGCCCTCTTTGCCGTCAACATCTAGATGCATCTCAATCGTGACTTCCCTGGTCGATGGATCGGATTAGGGGGGTCCAGTTGCATGGCCTATTTGTTCACCAGACCTCAATCCGTGTGATTTCTGCTTATGGGGCCATCTCAAAAGTATTGTGTATGCGGAGCCTATTCCATCATGCTGGGTCTGACACTGTTCGGACGCAGCATGGTCGATGCGAATGTGTGAGACAGAACGTGCTATGGCACATGGAAACCATTTTCTACACATATTGTAACTGTGGCTGCATGCTACAGCATGCATTAGACTGCAGTCTCTGTGACAATGGATGGCTGAATAAATGGACTCTAGTGTGGAAACCACATAAGTTAGATAGACCTTTTTTGTTTATATCCTCTTATCAACCACTCCCTAGAGTTTGTACATAATGGAAAAACATCACCCTGTATATTTATATACCATATATCTTTTAGAAGTATGTAGCACACATCCACCTTAACAAGAATTTTTTGAAATATTTAATAAATATATATAGTTACGTTGTTATTAAATATTTAAAAGGAGGAGAAGTTAGTAGAGTACTGGGTAACAATTTTTACTAAAACTGTCATGTACATTTCACAACTTTTGCGAATTATATTAAAAATATGTAGTCTATATGTGTGCGAACATTTATTAGAAAATCGTGTAAAAATTACAAGTAAATCGGTCAAAATCTTTCGAGATTTTTGGTAACAACATTAAACTACAACTTGTCTTTATAAAGTAGTATAGATAAAGGCTCACTAAGAACTGCAAATACGTACTCATTTAATATGCTGAAAATATCTCCACTATATAAACACAACCTCAATGAAGTTTTTTGTTTGCTCACATAAGAGAACTGGACACGAAATGCTGAGGAAGGAAAGTCTGCCCATAAACTGAAACTCTCACAGTGCTCTTAGTGCCGGTAGCTGCCTTTCCTGGAAGAATACTACAGCTGCCGTACAGTATGACTAAGAAACGATGTCCCCTCTAGCAGTGTACAACCGTGTGCAGAGATTGTCCACATGCATTACTTGTGTTACCATTATTAGTACATATGTGCATTCCACGTAGCGTTAACACAGTTTGTGGGAAATAAACAACCCCTTCGCTCCCCCTCCCCACCACCAGGCATGATTTCGCATTGCAGCACGAGTGCTTCATAACCAGCGTTGTGGAGGGTCGGTATAACTTTGTGAGACACCCTGTAGTTGCTTCTTGTTGCGTAGTGGGGTATATAGGGAGGGGCATCATCTGCTCGATCTTCAATTTGCAGACCAATGAAGGAGGGACATGCATGAACACAATCCAATGACCTACTTCTCTCGCATTTCTACTCCACATACCCACTCCGCCCTGTTACATCCCCAGAACACAATTTATCAATTAATACGTCTTTACTGTACTTAGATGTAGTACACATGTTTAATATCTGTTATTAATCCACTTCATTTAAAGACAAACAATTTTACACCGTTAAAACAATAGTTTTAATAACTGTGATTTATCCAATTAGTCCTAGAAAAAAATGACTTTTTTTGCAGGAAATTTAAAGTAGTTTAATTTTGTACCGGGGAACACAAGCGCTACAAGCTGTTGTTTTCGAGTTACACGAGGAATAGGTAGAAATGAACTTTAAGAAACCTGCAGGAGAACTGATCGTCTACAAACGCAGTGTTAACCCTCAACTCACGATGTGTGGTCCCTGAGACCTTGTGAGACTTTTCAAACTCACTCTCCAAGGTAATTTATATCGAAGTAATCCCATACTTCACATAACCTCGTTAAATCACTAATTCTATAATGTTTTAGGGTTGGAAGTGTATCGCCTTCTTTATTTGTTGCTGACACGAGTTGTTGGAACATTCTGAGGTCTCCTAGAACACACCTCGTGAACTATGTACCTGTTTTCTTAGTATAGCACAAAATAAGTTCCCAGAAATTTGTCAGTTTTATCGATCCAAAGTTTGATGAAGTTTGTAACCAGTGAATAGAGGAACATGTCAGAGATCTAAATCAAGAAATAGATGAAAAGGATATGATTTTTCAATAGTCAGTGGCTACAATTCTGTTAGCGATCGAGAATATCGTTCAGAGGAAGAATTTCAGGAGAATGATTTTGGACACCTTCTTCTTTCTTCAATAAAATACTTGAAGTATTAGTTAAAATCAGACGTTCTGAGTGGTGGTAAAGCGAAATGTAAACCCCAGCCGTGGATGTCAGTTTTACAGACTTTCTTTTTGTCCACTGTTTATCTGCAAATTTAAACCCTGGAATTTAGTTTTATGTGAACATTTACCTGCTCACAAAGGTACTATAATTTTTCAGAATGTAGAATTAAGTTCTCTGACAACTTGTCTATGTTTAATACTTAAAAAATGGCACGGAAGTATGTGATTTTGTGTAACAAAAAGCAAAATACTACAGACTTTATGTAATGCTATTCAGTCAACGTGAAGTATTTAAACAACACGGAAATTATTATAAAATAAATGTTATATAACTTAAATGGAAATCCCCTAAATCTCAGTTTAAACATTGGGGTGCACATCTCGTAGTGTACGTTACAGAACAGTCACCTCTTGAGTTAAGGGTTATGTTCGAGTGCTTAGTCACTGTTTTACCAAATTATGGTGAGAAATTCTTTGCTAATAAACTAATTTAGTCTTACGTCTAGACTGTTGACACTAAATTAAGTGATACGATAGTTGCAATCTGTTTTCTGGCATATTTCTAATTTTCAGAATTCTAAGGTGTCCAATCAAGTCACGTCGTACGTTCTCCATGATATTTCGGCAACCGGACTATGACAGCTGATCTGCTAGTTTCACTAACACAAGTAGAGCAGCAGTCATCAGGAACTACCTGGAAGTCGCAACGAGTATGTTTGCCGAAATATCGTTGAGAACATATGACATCACCCCGACGGACACCCAAGAACTCTACAAAATACGAGAGTTAATCACAATACCACATCGAAATTGGCACCTTCAAAACGAAAGTTGAAATTTAACCGTGTAATCAAATTTGTTATTCAGTACACAGGACTACACAGAGGTGACAAAAATCATGCGATACCTCTTCATATTGTGTTGGACCTCCATTTGCCCAGCGTAGTGCAGCAATTCTACATGGCATGGACTCCATAAATCGTTTGAAGTGTCCTGCAGCAATATTTAGTCATGCTTCCTCTATAGCCGTCCATAATTGTGAAAGTGTTGCCGGTGCTGGATTTTGTGCACGAACTTTCTTCTGAATTATGTCCCATAACTGTTCGATGGGATTCATGTAGGGCGATCTGGGTGGCCAAATCATTTGCTCGAATTGTCCAGAAAGTTCTTCAAACCAGCAGGTAGACCTGTGGCCCGATGACATAGTGCACTGTCAGCTATAAAAGTTCCATCGTTGTTTGGGAACATGAAGTCCACGTATGGCTGCAAATGGTCTCCATTTAAGTCAAACATAACTATTTCCGGGCAATGATCTATGTAAAAATAGCCCACACTATTATGGAGAGACCACCAGAATGCACAGTGCCTTGGTGACAACCTGGGTCCATGGGTAACAGAATGCACAGTGCCTTGGTGACAACCTGGGTCCATGGGTAAAATCCTACCATCAGCTCTTACTAACTGAAATCTAGACTTATCTGACCAGGCCACAGTTTTTAGTCGTCCAGCATCCAACCAATATGGCCACGAGTGATTGGTTCGATTGGAGAAAGGGACCAAACTACGCAGTCCTCGTCCCTCCGAACTTGGAATAACTAAAACCAACAAAACCTCACACTATAAGAGGGAACTACAATTGCCATAAAATTACAAATTATTGACAGAGAAGGAAGGAAGAAGGCGGAAGAAGAGAGGAGGGAAAGAAAGTGACTAATGACAGGAGCATGAAGGAGGAAGAACAGGTAGACAAGATAGACACTCAAGATAAAACAGACCCCATAAAGAAAGGAGTAGAAAGGCAGAGGGCGGGGATGAACCACCAAGCCCAGTCGAAGCCAGTCCAATTGGGGCGAAGAGGGGAGCAAGACGGCCTGCCATCCCCTCCACCCACCGATAAGGTTGAAGGTCCCACCCTTAAATAAAGCGATTAAAACCCTCATCAGGATGAAATCGTGAAACTAGATCAGCTGCTGAGGTATTGTCAGCTAATGCCAGGGGGCAGCGAAACGGGAAAGCTAAAAGTCCGTCACAGGGCGGCTAAGTCGGGACAGTCCAGTAAGCGGTGAACCACAGTCAACATTGATGCACAACGACAGAGAGGGGGGTCCCCATGACTGAGGAGATAACCATGAGTCAGCCAAGTATGGCCGAAATGGAGCCAGCAAAGGACAACAGAGGCTTTACAAGAGGCCCTTAAAGACGACCGCCACATAGTTGTAGAATCCTTTATCGCCCTGAGCTTGTTCAGCAAAGAAAGAGTGTGCCATTCTGCATTCCAACGTCCCAAACTCCAACGACGTAATGCCAAGCGAAGGTCTATTTCCAGAATGCCAATAGCAAGAGATGGTCCGGCCCGTTAGTAGCCAATGTAGCCAGTCAATCAACAAGTTCATTGCCAGGGATCCCAACATGGCCAGGGGTCCACATGAAAACCACTGAGAATCCACATTGATCAAGGAGAGAAAGGGAGTCCTGGATAGCTATGACCAATGGGTAGTGAGGGAAGCACTGGCTGATAGCTTGCAAACTGCTCTAGGAGTCACTACAGAAAGTGAAGGACAGTCCTGAGTAGAAGCGGACATTGTCCATTGTGTGCAAGTTGGCAACCAATTCTGCAGTAAAAACACCCGAGGAAGAAGGGCTGGCCGAGACAGCTGCAGAAAGAATGGCGGCAGTCAAAGTCTGTGTAGACTCATCAATACTACTGTGTGGTAGCACAGGGGGGATGGTAGCAGAAGAGAAGGCCTACCTGGGAGGGTGACAGAGCGAGGTATACTTAAGGAAGGTCAAAACAATCTGGTAATGATTGCTGTCACATAAGTCATCATTGACACCCCACTGAATGGAGGGAAGAAGGCCAGGACTGTGGATGGAGAGGTCAATGGAAGAGAACGTGCCGTGTGCCACACTAAAGTGTGTGGGAGTGCCGGTGTTTAGGAGACAGAGGTCAAGCCCTGCCAGAACAGCTTGAAGTGTCCTGTCCAGCACAGTAGTCATGTGACTACCCCAAGTCCCCTAGAAGCAGGAAGGGACAAGGGAGTCGGTGAAGAAGGGTAGTTAGGGCAAGGGATGTGAGAGGCCTGTCAGGCGGGAGGTAGAGATTACAGATTGTGATTCGAGTGGCCAGATGGGCCTGACAGCAATTGCTTCCAGAGTGGTATGGAGGGGAACCCATTTACTAACAATGTCCTTGCGCACCAAGGTGCAAAAACCACCAGAAGCCAACAAGGGGCCAATTTGGTTTCGACAGAAAGTGTGGAACCCACAAAGGGTGGGTGAGTAAGAATTGACAAAATGGTTCTCCTGGAGAGCAATGCAAGCAGCAGGTAGGAGGAAAGAAGGGGCTGCAACTGCGGGAGGTGATGCAAATAGCCATTACAATTCCACTGGAGGATTCTCAAGCTGGAGTCCAAATGGGAAGCAAACAGACAGGAGCTGGTCATGCTGCTGAGTCGCCATCAGTCACTAATAAGGATGGGGTAATGTCCAATAGGTGGGGTCAGACTCTGTTGGTTCATTGGCTGGAGGAGGGGAAGGCGGCACCTCCGGGGGTACTGGAGGGGCCTTGCCCATGTTCTTGTGTTTCTGCTTCTTCTCTTAAGAAGGAATAAAAGGGTACACTGCAGCGAGGTCGGGCACGGAATTACACCTGGCAATCTTGGCACCCACCAGTTGCGGATTGCCTGGACAATGTGGAGCAACACATCGACTTTCAGGAGGGGTGCCAGGAAGACGAGTCCCGGGAGGGAGCTCCAGTACCGGCGGCTGCTGAAGAAGGGGAGCGCTTCTCCAGTGGGGAAGGAGTGGGTATGGGTACTGATGGGGATGGGGAGTGGAAGAGTGAGGGTGAAGCAGAAGGCGTGGGGCAAATGGGGCGGAGCTGGGAAGAGGAAGGAGTAGGAGGGGGAATGGACGTAACTGAAGCAAAAGTAGAAGTTACAGGCACGGGATGGAGCCGGTCATATTTTTTACAAACCTCGGTGTAGGTAAGATGATCTAAGGTGTTGTACTCTTGAATCCGTCGTTCTTTCACATACACCGGGCGTGCAGGAGAGTGTGGAGGACGCTGTGCATTATAATTTACGCACACTGGCGGGGGAGCACAGGCACTCCCCTCATGGAGGGGGTGCCCACAGTCACCGCAGAGGGGATCATTGATGCAGCAGGAAGACGTGTCCAAACCATATGCATTTAAAGCATCTCATCAGTGGTGGAATGTAAGGTTTACACCACACCGATACACCATCACCTTTACCTTCTCTGGGAGGGCAACCCACTGAAAGGCTAGGATAAAGGTGCCTGTATCAGTGCGATTGTTTTCAGGGCCTCACTGTACACGGTGGATAAATTGGATTTCTCGTTGCTCGAGGTTTGCACAGAGCTCCTCATCAGTTTGGAGAAGAAGATCCTGGTGGAAAAATCATACCCCGTACCGAGTTCAAAGATTGGTGGGGCATGACAGAATAGGATGTCACCGAAACGGTCACAAGCACACAGGGCTTCAGATTGGGTGGCAGAAGATGCCTTTAGGACCAAAGAACTGGATCGCATTTTACTCAGGGATTCCACTTCACCACACCTATCTTCAATCGTCTCCACAAAAAAAACAAAGGCTTGGTCGTGGAAAAACTTTTGCCATCTGTACTGGTACAAACCAGGTACCAAAGGATAGGTTTCAACTCAAGCCGGCGAACTTGGCCCTCTTCCCAGGGGGTGGCCAGGGAGGGGGAAGGCCGAAGGATCAGAAGAAGAGGTGTCATGTCTTCTATCACTCTCAGAAACGGCCACAGAATGGCCAGGATGTTGAAGCTTTTGTAGCTTCATGTGCAAGGCGTCCGCCCCAGTACCACCCACTCCGACCAGGGGCTTGCCCAGTGGGCGCCACCCAGCCACAGCAAGGGCCATCTGGCACTGCGGCCACTGCCGGGAGTTCTGATGCCCTAAAGGTGATGAACATCTACTCCTTGGCATACACGAGGCGTTGACAGCTCAGGTACTAGCAGTGTGATCCCTGTGTTGTCAGGGGGCTCAGCCAAGTGGGTACTTAACAGCCCCCCCCCACAACTGGCTACTGTGCTGGTGACCTAGCAGGAAGAGCCACAGTGCAAGGGGAAATGGGAGGGGAGGGGGGAATGGAGCCTGCACCATGGAAACTTGGTTGGGAGTTCATCCCCAAATGGCTCACACTGAACGGAAAATGTTGGAAATGGAGGTCAAACCCCAAGGGGACCAAAAATGCCAAAAAGGAGATGGAAACAGCAAAGTAAACAATAGCACATACCAAAACAAAGCCGGGAGGATAGCCAGGTTGATGTAAAGAAGTCCGCCAAAAGGGAAAGGAGGGGGCAGGGAGAAAGTAGCAAGGACAGGGAAGGAGAGGAACAGGGATGGTAATGCAGTCTGGGAAAGGGAAGGAGACTGCAGTAGCTCAGGGCCCCGTGCACTTCACACACGTACCCACAAAAGGGACTGTGGGCCCCCTGGGCGGCATATAGTCACGAGCCCAGGAGAGGTGCTGCAGGGGATGTCGTGCTGCAGTGAAGGCACTCTTATCAGTTGTCTACTGCCATAGCCCATCAATGCCAAACTTCACTGCACTATCATAATGGATACGTTCGTCCTATGTCCCACAACGATTTCTGTGGCTATTTCACGCAGTGTTGCTTGTCTGTTAGCACTGATAACTCTACACAAACACTGCTACTCTCTGTTGTTAAGTGAAGACTGTTGTTCACTGTGAGAAGTAATGCCTGAAATCTGGCATTCTCGGCACACACTTGACACTGTGGAGTCAAGATATTGAATTCCCTAATGATTTCCAAATTGGAATGTCCCATGTGTGTAGCTCCAGTTACCATTACGCTTTCGAAGTTTTAATTCCCGTTGTATGGCCTTTATCATATATATACCTTTTCATGACTCAACTGAGTACAAATGCACTGCCCTTATACCTTGTGCCTTTATACCTTGTGTATACAATACTATCGCCACCTGTAATGTCCGTATCACTATCTCATGACTTTTGTCACATCAGTGTATTACAATACTGCATTCCTACTGTACTCCGTCCAACTGATGCTGAGTATCAAGATTGCTGAACACTGATGGGGCTTAGAGTGTCACCACAGTTCTCGTGTTGACCTATCTAGTGAGGCAAAACTGACACTCTGAAAGTAGTGCCGTTTGGTTGATCACACCCCTAGAAATCTTTCTAAGTTGTATGTGACATTGTTCCTTGAACAGACAGAGCTCCTTAGCAACAAAGTCAGGAGCTCACATAATATGAGAACCATACTTTCTCTCGATCTACTACTGTCTCACAAAACTACGAATTAACCTTCCTGGAACCACTAGGGTCAAATGAGCCAATAAGCGCATTTGAAATATATTCCTCCTCCTTTTTAAGACCATTCTTTTGCAAGTATGTGACTTTCTCCCTCTGAGTAAATTGTACAATGATGTTTTGTTCAGTTTTACATTTGCAACATGTTGAAATCTATTTGTGGTTTTTCCAGTGTGTACTACTGGGGTCAATATGAACACGGTCTTAGTTGTTTTTTTATTTTTGAAAGTAACATTATGAAAACAGAATGACGACTGTTGCACTGAAGAGTATTTATACGAAACACCTGCAACAATTAACAAATATCAGTGTTTTTTGCCTCTGCGTGCTGTAGAATTACATTATGAGCCAAAAACGTTTGAGTAGTCCTGGAATACATGTAATTTTGAATGAAGAAGAAAACCTAAGCGAAATATCATCTGATGATGATGGAGAAATGGATGATATTTCTGAAGGCATTCAGTCAGCTGAAGACTGATGAAGGAGATTTGGAAAGTACTGTTTCTGAAGTTGACGACATTTCAAATCATAATGTTTTCCAGTAGGTATACTTTATAATTTGTTTACCACAATAATAATAATAATAATAATAATAATAATAATATGATAATAATAATGATATGTAAATATGTACAATAGCAATCCCGTTGTTTTCAGGATCAGAAATGAGAGAGTAACATGGGGGGAAAAATCCTGTTGGTTACATGGGAGGCTGGTAGAAACGTATTGAAGACAACTCCAGATCCACTGAGGCACAGTGTACAGAATGTAAATAGTTTGCAGTCAGCATCTGAATTATTTATGAAGCTCAACATTTTCCAGAATATTTTGATGTGGATCACAAAAGAGTAACATTTCTTTCAGGAACAAATGGATAGATCTTGATGGGGAAGAATGAGTGTTTTCTTGGCCCGCTTATACCTGCAGGAGTTTATAAAGATCACAATGAGGGCATAGTGAATTTTGGGAACTAGAGTACAGCTGACTTATTTTCAACAGTTCTATGGTTAGGAACAGTGTTATAGAAATTTACACTGAATGCAGTACAATGACGCACAGCAGCGATCATAGAATCTTAGCCCTGATACACTGGCTCTGATAAGGGATGTTTTGGAAGTGTGGGTAAGCGTATTACATGATCCATATGAACCACATGAGAATATTACGGTTCATGAAAAACTGGTAACTTTTAGGGGCATGTGTCCTTTCCACCAGTACATCCCTGAAAACTCCAGAAAGTTTGGTATCAAGAAATGGGATGCATGTGACAGCACCAATTACTAAGTCACAAAAGTACAGGTGTAGACAGGACACGATGAAGATCACCATAGAGAAATAAATCAGGGGAAAGGACTAGTGTTGGAATTAACAGGCAATTTATCCAGAAGTGGTAGGAATATCACAACAGACAACTTCTTTACAAGTTTGGAGTTGGCAAATGAATTAGAATGAAAACAAATGACTCTGCTTGGAAAAAAAAATTGTCGTAGCAAGGTGATGCTTATAGCCCAAAGAAGGGTGAAACAGTGACACTGCTGAGAATTAAGCATTCCAAAGATGAAATACGTGAAACTGAAGCAGAAAACCTATCATAAACCTACACTCTAATGCCACTAACTCAGGTGTACACACAATGGACAAACTAGTCAGGACCTACACTACAAGACGATGGTCTATGGTTATTTTTATAATACTTTGAATATTAGTTCCCGCAATGATCTAATAATTTCGCTGGACTTAAATTATGGCAGCAAGGAAGAAGCCAACTACAAAAGAAGAGAATGTCTTCTTGAACTGTAATCACGTCTAGTACAGCAAAACTGAAGTCGGTGCAGCAAAGTTTCTCCTTCAGCAAAAGAGTAAAGGAGGGCAAAATGAGGATGCCACTCCCTATGCGAACATTCCATGCGTACAAAACGTTAAGATGACATTTTTGTCTGTAAACAAAATTCAGGGGGGCTTTGTTTTAAATGTAAGGCTGTTTCAAATAAAGGACGAAGACAATATCAGAAAGTGCTCATACACGTAATTTTCCTGTTTTCCATTCATTCAGTAATGTATGGTTTTATGTCAGTTCATTAAAATAAATGGGATACTGCCAATATGTCCTGTGTAAATTACACTTCTACGCAGTTTCCAGCTAGATCAGTCATCTCACAAGTGATGCAATGACGTTTCGTTACACAGCAAGAGGCACAGGATGACAATGCAACCCTCCCCCCCTCGACCCCAACAACCCCTCTCCCCAAACAGGGGTACCATGCCAAGCCAGCCAGCCAGATGCATTAATTCAGTTATTAATTCAGTACCAGTTTTAAGGATGCCAAAACATGTAATGTATAATGAATATACCAAATATCGCTAGTGTCATTTGGAGTTTGATCTCAAAACTATTTCGTCATTCACCGTGAAGCTAACACGAACTGTGGCAGCCGCCACCCGCTTTTATGATTTTCCTTGTTCAGGTCCTGGTGTGCTCTTGGATACGTTCTTTTCAGACGATGCGTTTCAGGTGTGTGAAGATCAGAAGAGGAAAATAAACAATTGCATCATTTTGGAAATATGTAATTTCCGAGTTTACCTGTAGTGTTTGACTATTATCGTCAGCTTTGTAATTATTATTTAAGTAAATATATTAAGTTTACTACTACAAAAAAAAAAAAAAAAAAAAAAAAAATTACCATCCATTAGTCGGATTTGACAGAAAGTCTGATCTTGAGTCGACATTCGGCACAACGAATGAGCTGGAAGGAAGAAAGAAAGATTAGGTTTAACGTCCCATCAACATCGACATCATTAGCGACGGGGCACAAGCTCAGATTGTATCAGTGATGGGGAAGGAAATCAGCTGTGCCATTTAAAGGAACCAGCCCAGCATTTGCCTGGAGCGATTTAGGGAAATCACGGAAAACCTGATTCTGGATGGCCGAACATGGGTTTGAACCGTTGTCCTGCCGAATGTGAGTCCAGTGTGCTAACCACACGAATGAGCTATAACTAGGGCAGCTGTATTCAAAATTTACTGCTTGTATGTTAATGACACCATCGCAATGTATACGGACTGTTGTGAGGTTTAGTGATGTCTAGAAATGCCGAGCCGATTGCTGAGTGATGTCAGTAAACTTATATTTTACAAAAGGTCGCTTTAATTTACAGAAACAAAAATCATACATTTTAAAATGGAAAGTTAACAATAATTACCAGTCTCTACACTCCATCCCTAAAACTCTTTTCTGGCGTTGGAATTTGAAGTTTGATAAATGTCCATTTTGGCCAATTTCTCCTCCCTCAAAACTTTCTTTACACAAAACAATCCGTAAGACATGATGAACAGTTTTGCAGTTAGCTCCAGTATTTAGTGTCACAGATAGGTAAGAATAGGGTGTAATGCTTCATTTTATAGTTCACCTTCGTCAGAGAAACGTTTCATATTAGCTGTGTTTTATAATTTTAAAAACTTTAAACGACAAAACTAATCTGTACATGTGACGTTACTCATTAAGAAAACTAAAAATTTTAGTACTTGCAATTACAGTCTGCCTCATTGTCACGAGTTCTATTTGCATAACGCAGCAGAAATAGTGACTTAGCGCTACTTGGAAGGTATAATTAGGATAACACATCCACAAAACTTCGACAACTGTTGTAACCAACATCACCTCTAATGTAATACTTGGTGAATTTTAGTTTTAAGACTCAACAGCTGCATCATGGTACGATCTTTCCACTAGTTCACGTACAGTATACTAGAGGCAGAGTGCTTGTTGCTTGCCATCCTTCACATAAGTCACCAATGAGCAATGAGGTGATGTCGCGAGTACAACGAAACAGGGCAGTATCACTATTACTCATGTCCGCATCGTCGCCTCAGCGCAGACTGAGCTGTTCTCATCTGTTGCTATTACCTAAAACACTGTTACAGCGATCAACCTGCACGAACACTCCTTATGGCCTATCTTATAACTGGAGACAGCTTTCTCTGTTGGTTGGTTTTTAGTGTGCTGTCGGATAAAAAAACTAATATCTATGTGATTTCGAAAAATAAAGTAACATGGTCGTCAAGCCAAAGGTTCATTTCAGCACCTATGAACCGGTTCACGTAACCAGTTACAGGGTCACCTACTATCGTTAAATTCAAATGGCTCTAAGCACTATGGGACTTAACATCTGAGGTCATCAGTCCCCTAGAACTTAGAACTACTTAAACCTAACTAACCTCAGTTTGCAAAACTATGGCTGAAGTCAGAATGCCTTCTCGTAATCACAGATTAGTCTAATTCTGTCTACTGACAAATGATCTTATGTACGCAAAAATTTTGTAAGTAATACAGTTCATCATCCATACAGTATAATTACCTTTAATTACGGCATTCATGAAATACAAACGCAACCAGCAATTAATTTCAGAGAACAACAAAATTGAGGCCAACATATGCTTAGCCCTCAGTAACTCCAAAAATAATGGATTTTTTTTTTTTTTTAGGGCGCAAAACTGCTATGGTCATGAGCGCCCGGTCTGTGACTTATGAAAAGGTAAAAAACGAAAATGCAAACCAGCACCAATGGGAACGAAACTCAAAAAATTGGAGAAACTAAAAGCAGATGGAAAGCTTAAAAAGCCACTACAGAAAGGGGTTGGTTGTCCCCAAAAAGAGCTTCAAATGACTGACATCTCACTGGCACTAATAAACTCAAGAAAGCGATCGGCTGAGCGCATGTCATCTGCTAAAATGGGCGATATTTCAGGCGACAGCTGTAGACGGGCACGTAACGGAGTAAAATAGGGGCACTCAAGTAAAAGGTGTCTTACCATCCACAGCTGGTGGGGACAGAGTGGGGGAGGATCGCCGCTTAAATTATGTCAGTGGCTCAAAAGACAGTGCCCTATCCGGAGTCTAGTTAAAATTACCTCCTCCCGACGATGCGTTCGGGAGGAAGAGGTCCAAGCACAGGGAAGAGCTTTCACATCCCGCAATTTATTATGGGGAAGTGTTGACCAATGTGCATGCCATAAAAGAACAACATGACGACATAAAACACTCTGTAGATCGGCGAAGGGAATCGTGCAAATAGCTGGCCGAAGGAGAGAGACTGCAGCCTTGGCTGCTGCCTCACTTCCACAGATACCAACGTGTCCTGGGATCCAGAGGAAGGCCACCGAGACACCCCTCTAGTGGAGCAAGTGGAGGCAGTCCTGAATCCGATGGACCAGAGGGTGGACAAGGTAGAGAGCTTGGAGACTGAGGAGAGAGCTGAGAGAATCTGAACAGATAACATACTGTATCCGCTGATGGCGACAGATGTAGTGGACAGCCTGGAGAACAGCGCAAAGCTCCGCAGTATAAACCGAACACTGGTCGGGAAGCTGAAATCGATTTGGGGTGTCGCCAACAATATAGGCACTCCCTACACCTAACGATGTTTTCGAGCCATCAGTGTAAATAAATGTGGCTTCCCTCATTTGTGCACATAGAGCAGCAAATGCCCGACGATAAACAAGTGAAGGGGTACCATCCTTGGGAAATTGACAAAGGTCACGGAGCAGGCAGGTCCAGGGACGGAGCCAAGGCGGTGTTGTACCCCAAGTTGTCAAGAAGGTTTTAGGAAAGCGGAAGGAAAGAGAATGGAACAGTTGGCGGAAGCGGACTCCCGGTGGTAGTAGGGAGGAAGGGCGGCCCGCATACCCTACATCCAAGGAGGCGTCAAAAAAAATGTCATGGGCCGGATTAGCAGGCATGGAAGACAGATGGCTAGCATAACGACTCAGAAGGACTGCTCACTGATTGGACAGCGGAGGTTCAGCAGTCTCAGCATAAAGGCTTTCGACAGGGCTGGTGTAAAAAGCTCCAGACACTATACGTAATCCACGGTGGTGGATAGAGTCGAGACGCCGAAGAATAGACGGCCGAGCAGAGAAGTAAACTATGCTTCCATAGTCCAATTTCGAGCGCACTAAGGCGCGATAGAGGTGGAGAAGGACCACTCGGTCTGCTCCCAAGGAGGTACCTTCAGGACATGGAGGGTGTTGAGGGATCACAGACAGCGAGCCGAAAGATAGGAAATGTGGGAGGACCAGCACAGTTTTCTGTCAAACATAAGACCCAAGAATTTAGCGACGTCTGAAAACGGAAGGTTGACAGGTCCTAGATGTAAGGAGGGTAGAATAAACTCCTGATGACGCCAACAATTAACACAAACGGTCTTACTGGGAGAAAAGCGGAAGCCGATTTCGATGCTCCAAGAGTGGAGGCAGTCGAGACATCCTTGAAGACGTCGTTCAAGAAGGCTGGTCCGTTGAGAGCTGTAGTAGATCGGAAAATCGTCCACAAAGAGGGAGCCTGAGACATCAGGAAGGAGACAATCCATAATTGGATTTATAGCAATGGCAAACAGTACAACACTTAGCACAGAGCCCTAGGGTACCCCGTTTTCTTGGGAGAAGGTAAGGGAGAGGGTAGTGTTCACCCGCACTGTAAATGTGCGCTCTGCCATAAATTCGCGAAAAAAAAAAAAAAGGGGCAGCCGACCTCGAAAGCCCCAAGAGAACAGTGTGCGGAGGATGCTTGTCGTCCAACAGGTATCGTATGCTCTCTCCAGATCAAAAAATATTGCTACTGTTTGGCGTTTCCGGAGAAAATTGTTCATAATATAAGTGGAGAGAGCAACAAGATGGTCAACTGCAGAACGATGTTTGCGGAAACTGCATTGGGCAGGTGTTAAAAGACTGCGGGACTCCAGCCACCAAGCTAAACGGCAATTCACCATACGCTCCAAAATCTTACATACACTACTCGTGAGAGAAATGGGGCGATAGCTAGAGGGGAGATGTTTGTTCTTAACAGGTTTCGGAACAGGAACGACGATAGCTTCCCGCCATCGTCTGGGAAAAGTACTGTCGGTCCAAATTCGATTATAAAGGCAAAGGAGGTAATGCAGACTATGGGTTGATAAATGCAGCAACATTTGGATGTGGATACCATCCGGTCCTGGGGTGGAGGAGCGAGAAGAAGAGAGGGCATGTTGGAGTTCCCGCATGGAGAAAACAGTATTACAGCTTTCGCGATTTTGAGAGGAGAAAGCAAGAGGTTGCACTTTCGCTGCACATTTCTTCGGGAGAAACGCTGGCGGGTAGTTTGAAGAAGTCAAAATCTCAGCAAAGTGTTGACCCAATGAGTTAGAAATTGCGACGAGGTCCACTAACGTATCATGCGCAACAGTGAGCCCAGAGACCGGGTAGAAACTAGGCGCGCCAGATAACCGTCGAATCCAACTCCGAGGAGGGAGTGAAGGTGTTAAATGAGCTAGTAAAGAAGTTCCAGCTTGCCTTCTTGCTATCGCGGATGACGAGACGGCATCGCGCACAGAACTGCTTATAGCGGATACAGTTGGCCAAAGTAGGATGGTGGCGGAAAACGCGAAGAGCACGTCGCCGCTCACGAATTGCGTCACGGCATGCCTCGTTCCACCAAGGAACTGGGGGGCGCCGGGGCAATTCGGAAGTGTGTGGTATTGAACGTTCCGCAGCCGTAAGAATAACGTCTGTATTATGTGTGACCTCATCGTCGACACTAGGAAAGTGACTGTCATCAAATGTCACTAGAGACGAAAAAAGTGTCCAATCGGCTTGAGCAAACTTCCAGCGTCGCAGGCGCATATATGGCAGTTGTGGCTGCATCCGAAGGACACATGGAAAGTGGTCACTCAAGTGTGTATCAGCAAGGGCGAACCATTCGAAGCGTCGAGCTAGTGGAACAGTTCTGACCGAAAGGTCCAAATGAGAGAAATTTGTCGTGGAGGCAGACAAAAATGTAGGGTCCCCAGTGTTGAGGCAAACAAGATCCGCTTGGTGGAAGACATCTAGCAATAGTGAGCCACGCGGACAAGGGTGTGGAGATCCCCAAAGTGGGTGGAGGGCATTGAAGCCCCCAACCAGCAAATAGGGGGGGGGGGGGGGGGGGGGGTGGAAGTGACCAAGAAGATGAAGGAGATCAGCTCATGCCATTGATGTGGACGATGGAATGTATACAGTACAAAGAGAGAAGGTGTATCCAGAAAGGGAAAGACGGACAGCGACTGCTTGGAAGGAAGTGTTTAAGGGGATTGGGCGATAATGGAGAGTATTATGGAGAAGAATCATGAGTCCTCCATGTGCTGGAGTACCTTCAACAGAGGGGAGATCCAATCGGACTGACTGAAAATGGGGGAAGACAAAGCGGTCATGGGGACGCAGCTTTGTTTACTGAAGACAGAAGATGACCGGCGAGTAGGATCATAAGAGGATCGTCAATTCATCCCGATTAGCTCGAATGCCGCGGATATTCCAATGGATAACGGACATAGGATGGACAGAAAATGGAAGAATGTGACCAAGGTTGCCGTCAAGCTCAGAGCTTGCGACCGACAGCGTGGAATGGCACTCAGCCGAAGGCAGAAGATCCTGATCCATAGGTTGTTCAGGAGCAGCTCCTGCCACCAGCGATCGGCCGGTTGATTGGCCGCCAGCAGTGCGCCTCGGCGACACAGAAGACAGCCGAGGGCGGTTACCGCCAGGTGGTGCTGTAGATGAGACACGCCGTGGCGGAGAAGGAGAGGAACTGGGTTTCTTATTAGCCTTCTTGGAAACATGAGGTTTAGATGAAGGAGGAACTGATGGTTGTGAAGTTGGGGTACGTAAAAAGTCTTCACGAGTATGCTCTTTTTTGGAAGTCCGGGTGTCTGACTTTTGGGATCGAGATTTAGCAGAACCCAATGAAGGGTGAGCCATAGAGTGAGCAGGCGAAAGTGGGGAGGTTGAACAGGCGATCTTTGCGCTGGCTGATCTGACGACCGTGTCACCAAAGGTGAGGTCGCAAGTCTGCATGGCCGCCTCCTTTGTTGGCTGAGGAGAAGCAAGGACACTGCTGTATTTTCCTGTCTGAGGCACGGTGGGCAGTCAACTGGCGAATAATTTTCGAGCTGCAAAGGTCGACACCTTTTCCTTCACTCTTATTTCCTGGATGAGCTTTTCATCCTTAAAAATGGGGCAATCTCGAGAGGAAGCAGCGTGGTCACCTATACAGTTGATGCAACGAGGGGATGGAGGTGGACAAGCACCCTCATGGGCATCCTTGCCACACGTAACACATTTAGCCGGGTTGGAACAGGACTGGCTGGTATGATTGAACCGCTGGCACCGATAGCAACGCATAGGGTTCGGGACGTAGGGGCGAACGGAAATTATCTCATAGCCTGCTTTTATTTTTGATGGGAGTTGAACTCTGTCAAATGTCAGGAAGACAGTACGCGTTGGAATGATGTTCGTGTCAACCCTTTTCATAACTCTATGAACAGCCATTACGCCCTGGTCAGACAGGTAGTGTTTAATGTCCTCGTCAGACAATCCGTCGAGGGAGCACGTATAAACGACTCCACGTGAGGAATTTAAAGTGCGGTGCGCTTCCACCTGGACAGGGAAGGTGTGGGCAGTGAAGTACGCAGCAATTTTTGTGCCTGGAGGGCACTGACTGTTTCTAACAACAAGGTGCCATTCCGTAATCTGGAACAAGACTTTACAGGACCTGCAATTGCGTCGACACCTTTCTGAATAATGAAAGGGTTGACCGTGGAGAAGTCGTGACCTTCGTCAGACCGAGAAACAAAAAGGAACTGTGGCAACGATGGAAGAATTGTCTGTGGCTGAGACTCAGTGAACTTACGCTTGTGAGCAGACATACTGCAAGATGAGGAAACCATTGCGGAAGAATCCCCCATGATTACCGGCGTCTCCGATGGCGCGCTCCACCCTTGTGGGGGCCCTGTCTGAGGGCACTCCCGCCTTAGGTGATTGTTCACACCTCCCGAGAAATGGATGGAGGGACCAATCAGCACTTTCAGAAGGTATCAGCTCGGGTAATCACCCCTCCTTGGTCCTGGCCGTTACCAGGGGGTACATACGTGTCCTACCTGTCTACCCGGGGTGGGGAATTACGCATTACCCTGTCACCGGCTACGCATGAAAATGTGTGGGTCGGCCTTCAGACACGCACAGGGAGGAAGAAAGAGAAAGGGAAAAACAAAGAAAGGGAAAAGAAAGAAGAGAGGTCTCAAACGCCACAGCGGAGAAAAGGATAAAGAGAAGAGGTAAGGAAAAGAGAAGGACAAAGGAAGGATGAAGACGTGCAAGCAGAGAAGGCAAAGAATGTGTTACATTTTCGAGCGTCCGTCTCCGGACGTAGGCATAAAACATACTCCCAGAGGGGGAGAAAGGGAAGGAAAGAGCCAGAGGTGAGGGGAGGGGAGGTGAAGATGGGGGATAGGGAAGGATGCGGAAAAGGAAGGTATGCAGCCCAGAAAGGAAGGAGGGCCACATTAGCTCGGGGTCCCGTGCTCGCTACACACGTATCCACAAAAGAGTTGTGGACTCCCTGGGAGAAATAAGGGATTGAGCAACTACTGCGACTATTTTAGAAAGCCGTCAGAAAATATTTGCACCGTCTTTTGTACAGTTTTGAAGCGCATGCATATTAACCGGATTTATTTTCTCTTCCTCCCATCCTCTTCTCGAGGCGGGCTCAACTCTCGCGTTTTTGCTGGTGAATCAGACACTGCAAAGCTCCAGTTGGCAAACTTTCTTTCCCGGAAACTTTGTCTAACGAAAGAGGTCAGTTAGCCCTTAACCATTTCAGTAGCTTTCCGATTCAAAAGATGTCATTGGTTACCTCTGTCTTAGTACGACAAGCAAACTGAAGCAATGTATCAGATTTCAAATCAAAGAAAAATACAAAATTTATATTGGGCTTTAATTTTACCGTTATATACCTAAAAACATACTGAGCTGTAGTTTTGATTCAACACTGGCCCCAATATTAACTCTATTGATGCAGGGTTTTTGACGAAGACTGTATGCAAGCACTGTATTTGCAAAGTCTCAGCAAGCCGTCTCATCACAGCTGACAAGAACTACACAATTTTACAGTCCACAGTCCAGAGCTTTGTTGCGCAGATGTTACCGTCAATTTCTGCTTCCTAAGAGGTTTCTAGACTGTTAACATCTGTTTACGCTAATGTTCCGATCCACTTATAGTACTGTTTGTATACCAGCTGTGTTTTTAAAATCTCTCTCTCTCTCTCTCTCTCTCTCTCTCTCTCTCTCTCTCTCTCTCTCTCTCTCTCTCTCTCACACACACACACACACACACACACACAACTTGCAATGTATACAGGTGGATAAACAAAATATGGTGAAACGTATTGTTGAAACATATGCGGCCAGTTTTGTTAATATAATCACATCTTTTTACTACTAATACAACAGCTAAAGCCACCTCACAAAATACACACAATATGGTTCCAAGAAAGCCATATGTACATGCAAAAACTATTCTACATTGCATAAGATATTGAAGACACTGTAGTGACGCCGAAGTTTAACTGTCCTGTCAAAACTAGGTGTGTGTGCGAGCGACACCTGCTCCAGGGTACACAGATTGTGTGTTAAAATGCTGACTTGGCTATCATTCTTTCTTACTGATACAAGACTATGCACAAATGAAGGTATCAAGTTTAACACGCCATTTGTAGAAACTTTCAACGTACGTGCGAACAACTATTGATAAGGATATTATGGTTCCCAAAAGCAATACTTACACATTAAGTCGAATTCACGAGGGGTGGGACAAACAGTCTAGACCCTGCTGAATAAAATCCACTTGTACAGTCACGATCAAGTTAGGAACAAGATGTTCCGTCTGCGCTGTTAAAGGGATTTATTTATTTCACAATCGCGATTTCGCCATATGCACCATTTCAGAGTGGTAAATTACCATGGCGTGCATTAATATATATGATATTTACTATTACGAGGACACCATCCTCTTGTAGAGCCATATTTACATACTTCACTTCATACACATAAAAATAAACATGTTTCCTCATCATCTGTATAGAAGGACGATGTAGCACTTAATATACTTGCTATCGAATTCAGGTGTAATGCGCCGTTCCCCACTGTGAGTGCTCCAGGTACAACAAGTATTCTAACAGGGTTTAAGGAGGCCAAACATCGAAGGCCATCAGTCTCCCACTCACCTACCAGGACAGAAGCAGTGTACCTGTCTACAGAGAGAGTAAATTCTGTTTGCAAAGGTGAGAAAGTGTTCTAAATGTTTGCGTAGCATGTATCCGAGAGGGAACATGGGAACCAGCCCAGTATTCACTTAGTGGGATGTGGGAAACTGCCTAAAACCACATTCAGACTGGCTGGCACACCGACACATCATTGTTAATCCGCTGCTTAATAGTGGGCCCATTCGTCTCAAAATCTGGACAGAACAGGAAAAAAGTGCGCGTTCCAACTTTAGTCCCGCAAAATCTTGTATAGATTGCACTGGTTCATGCTTACCCTATGCTGTGGTGTCATTCATGTTGACATGATACGTGCCGTGACATTTGATGGAGAAGAGTGAATCTAACGATGACACATTTTTCAGATACTGTTTGTGTGGCCTGTTTAACACATGACAGTGATACTGCCTAGTTTTCAGGGTAAAATAAGATGGGTAGCACTCCAGAAGTCATATTTATGACACTGTTAATTGACGTAATGACGTATGTTGACTTAAAGGTAACAACTACTGATATTATCCTATATTGTCAGCTACAAAATTTCCTCTGCGTGGCTACACTGCTGTAAATGGCTCTCCTACTACCTGAATAGCACAGTAACGAGTTCAAATGACTGTGCGCATATATTTGCAGTTTTTTGTGGAAAGTTGTTTCTCTACGTGCGGCAGTGTTACATGGTATAAAAGGGTCACTCATTATTGCAATTGTCTCATACTATTATCTGCACAAGAAAGTGTCATATGGTTTTCTGTCGAATTCTTGGGGAGCTGTTCAGAATTATGATCATAACTGTTTTTCACAAATTGGCAATTTTGTATACAAGATTAAAATTTCCTCAAGTAATAATTTTTTCTGGGAAATGATGCAGAACTATTCAAATTTTGTGCAGAGAACTCTAGAACTACAACTTATCTATCACGAATTCCGAAACAAAAAATCTATATTTCTCGAAAGTCGGGTGCCAACATCACAGAACTCTCAGTATTCTGCAATAAAGCATGATGCCGACATCAGCCCAAATACTTTTTATGCACGGGTGTATCATAATCGAAGCTGCTTCATTACTGATTGACTGATTAGTTGAGGGGGGTTACGAGACTGAACAGTGAGGTCATCAATCCCGCGATTCCAAAGTTACACACGGAAGAGAGAGGGTTCGCTAAAAGTGGAGAGGAGTCAAACTATAAAACGAGGAAGTTAAAAAACACACAGTAAAAGGTATGAAAGGATATCTCAAATCTAACAACTGGGAAAACAGAGGGATAAAAGAACGATCTTTGCAAGGGGGAGTGGTCATGGGTCCAAAACTGAGGAAACAAAAGCAAAACCTTATATATGAAACTAAGAACCACTTACATGGAGAAAACTGAGGACCAGTTCAACCATCCGTGAATCGTCTGTCAATACTAAATTCAAGGAATCTGGAAGAATATACGTAGTACGAAGAGCCAAAAGAAGGGGACATTCAAGCAATATATGGGATAACATCAGCCTGACTTAACAACCACATTGTGGAGTTGGTTCATTATGCAAGAGGAAGCAACGAGTGAGCCTGGTATGACCAATGCATAGACGGCATAAGACAGTGGACTCCTTCCGAGAGGAGCGGAAGGAAGAGCAACAAACTGCAGTTGACTCCTTGACTGCGTGGAGTTTATTACTGTGAGCAGTAGTGCACCAGATGTCATTCCACTTTTGGGCAAAGAGAGGGTTGGGTTGTCTGGGGAAGAGACCAAACGGCAAGGTCATCAGTCTCATCAGATTAGAGAAGGACAGGTAAGAAAGTCGGTTGAGCCCTTTCAAAGGAAACATCCCGGCATTTGCCTGGAGCGATGTAGGGAAATCACGGAAAACCTAAATCAGGATGGCCAGACACGGGATTGAACAGTCTTCCTCCCGAATGCGAATCCAGTGTGCTAACCAATGCGCCACCTCGCTTGGTGGACAAAGAGAGATCTGATGTAGATCTGCATATCCCCAGCTGGAATCATGAAAGGGAATGAGCTGGAATCATGAAAGGGAATGAGGGGAGGGGGGGGAGGAGGGCGGGGTAAATCTCTGCTGCTTTAACCAAACAGTCAGCCAGTCCATTCCCTGTGATGCCCACATGACTTGGGACTCAGATAAAGACAACTGAACAGGCAGCATGGCCAGGATTGTTCGATAGCCTGCAGGCTGCCCATTAAGTCGGTACATATTAAAACACTGTGGAGGGAGGCCTGAGAAACAAAATGTAGGGCTCTGTGAATGGCCAGGAGCTCTGCTGTGAACACACTACATGATCCCAGCAATAAATGGTGTTCTAAGCCAGTAGGAGATGTGAAAGGGTATCCTGATTTGTCTATCATCTTAGAACCATCAGTGTAGAAGATGGGGGCACCCTGGACCTCTTCAAGGATGGCACATACAAGATGGCGGAAAAACCATAGGGGCAACAGAGACCTTATGACCCTGGAATAGGTCGGTCCTAATCCGTGGTCTAGGCACCATCCACGAGGGTAGGGAGGGGGTGTGAGGTCGGAGGCCATTAACAACTGGTTAGCTATCTGAAAATGCAAAGGAAGCTCAGAATAAAGATACCTGGCGATACTGAGAAGATTTTACACACAAATATTCCCGTGAGGAAACGATGCATGTTGTATTCCATCAGCTTCTGGCGTCTTCACACCCATTCATTCAAGAGTCCAGATAATAACAATTGAAGAACATAGACAGGTGCCACGTAAGGTAAGAGATCTGCTTTTTGTACCATCTGCCACTGAACAACAACAGTGACTTTTCTGAAAGCAACAATGACGCAAGCTACGAATGTGACCATGATTTGGGATTGAAAAATTTAAAATATCGAATAAAACATTTCAACGTGGTAATTTTGAGTTTTAATTCATTATCAGCGACTTCACAATACTTTATACTAGAAGTTTTATTCGAATCCGTGAAATTTATAATTTTTGATGCGCCATTTTGAATTTTGTAATTCCGTCATCGGATTCCTAATCAGCGAACCAAAGATTCTAAAAATAACACAGTTTTGTAGGATTTTGTACACTTTTTTTTTATTATGTCCAGGTTTTGAAGTGAGTTGACCCACTGTGCGCCAGGCGGATTCGATCCGGGGTTGATGTACCTCCCAGTCCCAGAAGCCGTCGTGTTAACACGCGCAGCTACCTGGATAGGTACGACAAATATCTTGTGGCAATAGCTGTCTGCTGCCGCAACTGTGCACGGTCATTCTTCCTGTTCGGGTTTGTCAATAAATGGAACTCCTCACACTCATTACTTCCAGTATTACAATGAGATAGTTTCTAGTATCACCTAAGAGTTGTATGGCGTAACTGGGGGCCACATCCTCTGTATGTTGGAATGCGGTCGTCCGATCACTAGTATTAAAGAAACTGCTGGCTCCTCAGAGGTAACACTGAAAAACATAGGGAAGGAGAGAGAAAGATAATATTGCTTTGTACTCGCCAAAAAGCAGGAAGACAAACTACTAGGGACCAAGACCAAGCAATTTCAGATGCCAGTGTTGACAATTCATTCCTGGTAGCTGCCAGGATCTGCCAATGAGCACGATTACCCCCTGCCAACATATTCGTGCTGATGGTGTCCATCACCAGAAGTCTGCAAGAAAACAAGTCATTACATCTCGCAATCGAGTGGCTGGCACTGTGCTCTGTCGCCAGTACCTCCCAGCTGGCAAAGACTTTGTCAATTTGGTAGTATAGTCCGACAAAAACGCTTTTGGTTCGAACTAGGATGGCAGAATGTCTTCATGGAAAACGTGTAACAATTCCTACTCTCTGTGTCACATCGTTGTCACAACAAAAGAATGGCTGTTTGTAGTTACGTGACTGAAGGTGGAACAACAGAAGTGATTGAAATTTCATCCAAGACCACACACCAAGCTTGGAAGAATGTAGGCTGTCAACTTTTTGATCTCTATTCAGAAATAGAGATGAATATCATCCAGCTCGTACACAATAACAGTACCGCGCACACGTGGAAAGTGATCAGAAGTCAGGTGAATAGACTCCCAGAAATAATGGCATTGGAATAGGGTTGCAAAGTCTCCACATATAAATGCAATCGACGATGTTTGGGTATCCACAGTTCGAGACTGAACTTCGCAGGGAACGTACCTCAATGTTAGGTGCATGATGGCCTTTCAGAGGTACAGCATCACCAAAGAGGAAAGACTATTTAATGTACAAACTGTGTATCGGAGGACAATTTGTACGCCACATGGAATACACCACTTCAGGAATAATTGAGAGCACGAGACACAGCCAGCTGCGCTTGTTCACGTCGGCGCTGAGGACGTCTTGTCACCCGAGTTCGACCATTCTCAGTTCTTTCCGAAGAGTTTCAGAATGGTGAAGACAGCTAGGCTTACTCGTTAGCTCCCAACAAAGCTGTCAATTTACAGCATCTTTCTGCAGACTGGTGACCTTGTGGAACAAACAGCAGGGTCGCCAAGTGGAGCACACACCTCACTGCGCATTGTTCCGCTGTGTGCGCATTGTGAAGACAGAGATTTGAAAGTTACACGCTTTTCAAATATATTTTACACCTAAATGGTAGATTGCCAGGCCTGGGTTCCTTATCAAAAGTTTATCTACTATGTTAACTCTACAACCCGTAGAATCCTGTAATAGGAATTCCGAAACGTCCTGTACATTAAGATAGGGAATCAAAACCAGACACTTGCCTTCTGCTGCCAAAGGCAATGGTCTGGATTCGAATGTCTGTAACGCACACAGTTTCAGTATCTGGAAATTTTAAGACAATAAGGGAACAGGGCTGGTACAAAATGTGCAGTACCGAACTCTCAAGGAATTAGTTATGGAAGAAAGTGTAATGTTGCCATTCAAAAATGCAGTTACAAACTAATCATTGTGATGGGCACAATAAAAAAGCAGATTCAACTGCATAAAGCCTTCAGAATTTTCTCTACGAAAATTCTTCATTTGACATTATATCTAGCTTAAGAGACGATCACTTTGGTAATGGAGGAAAATGGTGGATAGGAGTAAAAATTGTAGAATGTGCAGTACACAGGTTCAAATGGACGAAGGTTGCAGCAGTAATGCAGGAACGAAAATACTTGCATAAGACAGTAACATAGAGAGCTGCATCAAACCCGTTTTCGGACTGAAGACCACAACAATAACATGTAACATATATGTAACATTTTATTATAATAAACTGACATTACAGAGTCAAATTTCTAACCTTCTACAAATGCGCCCAAATTAAATTTCTTGTATGTGTAAAAGTAAGCACTTCTTCATTTAATACACTTAAAAAAAAGGCTGAATAATACTCAGTTTCCGAATACCTGTCCACCAGATATCCAAGTTATCACGGCTTTAATTTATGCGATGTATGTTGTGTTCTGATTATGTTATAGTGTCTGAAAGTGGCACATTACGAGCTGTAATTTGCTCTTGTTAGCACGATGATATATATCTAGACACTCTACAATGACAAAAATTTGTGCAAGACAACTTTTGAAACATTAAAGCCTGAAGCACTAGAACTATGTTTGCCGGCTGGGGCAAATGGTGTGGAGAGGGGGGTTGGGGAGGGTGGGGAATCGCCACACAGGCTTGTACTGACTAGAGCAATGAATGTCAGAGGTTCCCTTGTTGATTTGCAGCTGGCCGTACATCCGGTGTTGCGAAAGAACTGGTGTCTCTGTTACCTACTACACTCCGGAGGTATGTCCCGCACTAATGAACACAGGTGGATCGGGGATGGGGAGGGGGCAAACTTTCATTGTTCGCAGGCTCCTTCCCCCCCCCCCCCCCCCTGCTGGCGGCAGCAGCAGCAACACACAGCCACCAGTGCCAAAAAGTCCAGGTCCTCATAATTCATCCTAAAAATGGTGTACTTTATTAGAGTTTTCCAACAGCACTAAATCTGGTTATTGGTGACTAAAAGCATTATACACAGTTTATTATTTGATAATATACAACAGCTTCAAAGTATTGGACATTTTTAACCCCCCCCCCCCCCTTTCCGGAATCCATCCTGGATCCACCTCTGTTAGTGAAAGAGATGACGTTCCAGATTTTAGAAAGTGACTGAGGACATGCACAGAATAACAAACAACAATGACATAAATTTGTAGTAATATTAAGCAATTTATGTTGTTAGCAGTTTGGAACAGTGACTGAGTAAGTCTATATGACCAAACAATAACTGTGCAGGACGTGTGAAAGATGGAGGCGGGCCAAGTTTCGAGAGACGAAGAATGGGGAAAGTCTTTGAAAAGGAACCATCTACGAATTCCACTGAACTAATTTTAGCAAAACAAAGAAAAACCTACATCTTGATGTGTCGCATTTCTCAGTAAGGCATGTAAAACAAGCTGTGCCTTTTGTTGAGATGACTCAAAGGTTACCGACAGAGGTGCATTTTCGAAATGATACTGGAAGTCCAGTCCACCACCATCCCACTTTTTTTCCTTCCCCAGAGAGAACAATTGGAACTTTGAAATGTTCTAATAGTGTTACACTTTTATTTCACACTCAGTACAGGAATAGTTCAACCCGTTTCCCTCCCATGCACAAGAAGACACAAATCTGCCCTCATCGTCAAGCTCACTTTATCAGATCGAGTTACACAGAGCTACTATAAATGATTCATTCACTTTCAAAGCTCTATATTTTCCAAACTATTACATCACAAATATTATTGATGCTTGAATGGAATGACAAACACCCCAAGTTCGCATGTGGCACTCAACAAATGTTCTGTAATTGCCCCTCTGGTCACAAAAAACACGTCCAGGCGGTAGTCAGGTTCATTCCATACCTTGTGTAGGAACATTCTGTCAGCAGTGACCATAGTGGCTATAACGCGTTCTTCGAGTTGTTCTAGATTTCCTGGCAGTGGGAGGACGCAAAAAGGATCCTTAATGTACGTTCAATAGCTATTGTAAAATTATGATAGGTCATGCGATCTGGGGCCCAAGGAAACAGAGTCCCATAACCTTCACCATTTAGCCCGATCCAGCGACGTGACGCAGAAATTTGTCATTCAGGTAGCGACGAACATCAATGCTCCAATGACGGGGTGCCCCATCTTTGGAAGATTAAGTTCTCGGAATCAGCAGTTAGCTGTGGAAACAACTACAACATATTAAGGTAATCAATACCCTTCTGTAAGAAAATGAAACACCTACAGCCGTCCCTATGTTGTCATTTATTGTGTAGCTAACAGTTTGGCACTTCAATGCACCATCTTCAGGCTGATGGGGTTATCACGATCCATTTATATTATGCACCAATGGCCAATAATTGGTTTACACAGATTATCTTTAACTGTAATGTCATCTTTCCAACCATCTCCATTGCTGGTTGGAGAGACGACACCATAATTACAGGTGACTTGCGTAAACCAGTTGTTGGCCACTGGTGCATCGTATTATGGATTGTGATAAACCCTTCAGCTTCAACTAAGGCCTGAAGATGGTGCATTGAACTGCCTAAACTGTTAGCTACACAATAAATGACAACCTAATGACGGCTGTACGTGTCTAATTTTCTTACAATAGTGAACGGCCGTAGTCCCCCAGACTTCCTGACACAAAAAAGGACATACAAAAACATTAACCTTCAGTTTGTTTGTTTTATTTTAGGGTGCAAAAAAACAACTGAGTTCATACATGCCCAAGTCAAAACTGTAGAACGCAAACAGAGACCATGGAAACGACTATACGTCGGTCCCAACGGAAAGAATAGGAGACATCAAAACAAGGCACATGGAAAATAAACACAAAAAATGGAGATTCAAAACTAAAAATTAAATTGCCTTCACCATATTGCTTTGGCGGATAAAATGTAAAACGCGGGCGACAGCCCGCGCGCCATTTGTTAAAACAGCTGACAAATCAGATGGCAAACCGAAGATGGAACATATATTAGTAAAAAAAGGGCATTCCAGCAGGTAGTGGTGGACAGTTAAAATTTGGGCGCAATGCGTACAAAGTGGTGGGGCAGCACCATTGAGCAAATGACGATGACTAAAAAAGCAGTACCCAGTACACAGCTGAGTTAAAATAATCTCCTCCCGGCGGGAGGGCCAAGAGGAAGTTGTCCAAGGCACCGGGTAAAGCTTAAGAAGCCAAAGCTTATTCCTGTGAAGATAGGACCATTGGCGATGCCAAAGGGACACCACCACCCGACAGACGGCAAAACAGAGATCATCAGACGGAATAGAGCTACTCACGGGCTGAGGCAAGAGGACTGTGGCCTCGGTAGCAGCGTCAGCAACCTTGTTTCCTAGCAGACCAACATGACCAGGGACCCACAGTAACATGACATTGGCTCCACCAAGAGTGAGCAAATGACAGTTTTCCTGGACCCGCTGCACTAATGGATGAGCAGTGTACAGCGCACACAGATTTTGGAGGGCACCTAGTGAGCCCGAGCCGAGGACACAATTCGGAAGGCTGTGTCGCTGGATGTACTCTGTGGCCTGATACAAGGAGAAAAGCTCAGCTGTAAATACTGTGGAGTGGGCCGGAAGCCGAAATCCATGGGTGACAATGACGAATGCACACCCAACCCCGCGGTCAGTCCGAGAGCCATCAGTGTATACAAAGGTACTATCCCAAAGGTCATGAAACTGGAGGCGATAGATCGAGGCTGGAGAAGTGCCCTTCCGAATTGAATGAAGGCCAAGGTTAACATGGACCGCGTCACAAAGCCAAGGCAGTGAATGGTTCATACCCGCGGGGAAAGTTGCAGGTAGCGTGAAGTTAAGCCGCTGTAGCAAGTGGCGAAAGCGGACACCAGGAGCTAACAGGGAAGAGGGACGAGCCCCATACTGACAATCTAAGTAATCCTCAAAGGAGGTGGCATAGGAAGGGTGGCCACACATGGCATGCATACCTGCTGAGAAGAAAGTCACGGCGGTAGGGCAGAGGTAGTTCAATAGCTTCAGCATACAGACTCTGGTGTAAAAGGCACCTGTGGACAAACGGATGCCATGATGGTGGATAGTGTTGAGATGGCGTAAAAGGGTTGGGCGTGCAGATGCATAAACAAAGCACCCATAGTCAAGTTTCAAATGGACAAGGGACCGGTACAAACTGAGGAGGGTGGTTCAATCGGCACCCCACGAAGTACCATTGAGGACACGGAGGACACTGAGGGACTGTGTACAGCGGGCTGCCAGGTACAAGACATGGGAGGACCAAGAGAGTTTTCTATCGAGCATGAAACCCACCAATTTCAATAGTGTCAATGAACAGAAGGGCAACAGGCCCAAGATGTAAAGATGGTGGGAGAAACCATTTGCGCCTCCAGAAATTCATACAGACAGTTTTGTCACTGGAAAAGCGAAAGCCATTGGCAATGCTCCAGAAGTGAAGACGGTCAAGACAGCGCTGAAGATGCTGCTCAGTGGGACAGGTCCATGGAGAACTACAATAAATGGCAACATCATCAACAAAAAGGGAGCCAGAGACACCTAGCAGGAGACAGGCTATGATAGGGTTAATGGCGATAGCAAAGAGGATGACGCTCAGGATGGAACCCTGAGGCACACCATTTTCCTAAATGAAGGTATCCGACAAAGCAGAACCCACACACACCTTGGAAACTCAGTCTTGTAAAAATGCCAGAAGAAAACAGGGCAGACACCCATGGAAGCTCCACATGTAAGGAGTACAGAGGATACCAGTTCTCCAGCAGGTGTTGTAGGCCTTCTCCAAATCGAAAAACACTGCCGCAGTCTGGGATTTCCTCAGAAAACCATTCATGTTACCCTTTGGTGAATCTCTTACAATTTCATGAGGATGTTCAGTGCCCCACATTCTCACGTTGTGGCGATTAACCTTTCCATATAAATGTAAGGTTGCTTCGTCACCGAATATCAGTATGGATGCGAAAAGTTCATCGTTAGGGGCTTCCTCTATTGTGGTAGGAAACTGAAAGCACTGGCCACAACCTTTCGGCTTTAATTGTTACGTGAGTTGCACATAGTCCACTTTGAAATGTTTATGCATCACATTTGTACATGTAATACTTGGGAAAATATAAAACTTTGAAAACTAGTGAATCATTTGTAGTAGCGCTGTATAAGTTCTGCACAGTCGTCTTGTGAACAAAATACTTAATGAATATCCGATTGTGTAGTCGTCTGCACCAAAGACTTCTTAGCAAACAGAACACATTATTATTGAAAAGGAAATATCTCCACCACAGCAGCACATAAAACTGCATGTGTTCAATGGACTAAACACAAAATGAATAGAAGCTGATTGGAGATGTGTAGTACGCTCAAACAAATCACAGTTTTGCCTATGGAACAGGAATAAAAAAAATAGAACTCGGTACACTGTCCCGCACAGAGAGTATTCAGAGACAAGGGTATCATCAGGAGTGCCCCAAGGGAGTATGACAGGCCTGCTCTTATTGTCTACTAGCGACCTGGCCCAGCTTCGCATGGGCAGCATTAAGTACGTACGGCCTGACCACTTGTGTGGTGTAGCATATTCAGTTTGCGGGCCACCGAGTAGAGTTAATAAATTTCAGAGAACAACTTTAAGTAACTGAATATCATCACTTTCAAATAACTTATGCAATGTAAGCAGCGCACAGCAGGGAAGTTGTCTGAGGGCATGAATGTTGTGAGATCTACAAGAAACTGGCATTTGGTTATCAAACAATTGCAGGAAACAATTATTTAAAAATATTTGATTATTTCAAATTTTAAGTTTCGCATAAAGGCCTGATTGCGAGGTGGTTATCTTTTCATTATTTGTCATATTTGTACTGATACATCAAAGTTGCTCGAAGAATTTGCAATGAATTCAAAGTGCGAAATGTGATTGCTAATCTGAAGGAAGCAGGGAATGGCGGTCTGAAACTGTCTTATTTCAAAATGCGTATCTGCATATCGCTGAGAGGCAAATGCTAAGTTAAAAGGCAGAGTGGAGAAGATGACACTGTTGAGTGAGTGTCACGATGACTTGGACAAAATTTCTAGTTGGTGTGATGAATGGAAACTTGCTGTAAGTGTAGAAAAATGTACATTAATGCAGATGGGTAGGAAAAACAATCCTATAATGTTTGAATACAGTATTAGTGGTATTCTGCTTGACAGTCATCTGCATCTACATACATACTCCGCAATCCACCATACGGTGCATGGCGGAGGGTACCTCATACCACAACTAGCATCTTCTCTCCCCGTTCCACTCCCAAACAGAACGAGGGAAAAATGACTGCCTATACGCCTCTGCACGAGCCCTAATCTCTCTTATCTTATCTTTGTGGTCTTTCTGCGAAATGTAAGTTGGCGGCTGTAAAATTGTGCTGTACTCAGACTCAAATGCTGGTTCTCTAAATTTCCTCAGTAGCGATTCACGAAAAGAACACCTCCTTTCCTCTAGAGACTCCCACCCGAGTTCCTGAAGCATTTCTGTAACATTCGCATGATGATCAAACCTATCAGTAACAAATCTAGCAGCCCGCCTCTGAATTGCTTCTATGTCCTCCCTCAATCCGACCTGATACGGATCCCAAATGCTCTAGCAGTACTCAAGAATAGGTAGTATTAGTGTTTTATAAGCGGTCTCATTTACAGATGAACCACATCTTCCCAAAATTCTACCAATGAACCAAAGACGACTATCCGCCTTCCCCACAACTGCAATTACATGCTTGTACCACTTCATATCGCTCTGCAATGTTATGCCCAAATATTTAATCGACGTGACTGTGTCAAGCGCTACACTACTAATGGAGTAGTCAAACATTACAGTATTCTTTTTCCTATTCATCTGCATTAATCACAGCATTATCAGCAAACAGCGGCACATTGCTATCCACCCTATCCAAAAGATCATTTATGTAGATAGAAAACAACAGCGGACCTACCACACTTCCCTGGGACCCTCCAGATGATACCCTCACCTCCGATGAACACTCACCATCGAGGACAACGTACTGGGTTCTATTACTTAAGAAGTATTCGAGCCACTCACATACTTGGGAACCAATCCCATATGCTCGTACCTTAGTTAGGAGTCTGCAGTGGGGCACAAAGTCAAATGCTTTCCAGAAGTCAAGGAATATGGTATCCATCTGATACGCTTCATCCATGGTTCGTAAGATATCGTGTGAAAAAAGGGTGAGTTGCGTTTCGCAGGAGCGATGCTTTCTAAAGCTGTGCTGATGCAAGGACAGCAACTTCTCTGTCTCAAGGAAATTCATTATATTCGAACTGAGCATATGTTCGAGAACCCTGCAACAAACTGATGTTAAGGATATTGGTCTTTAATTTTGAGGATCCGTCCTTCTACCCTTCTTATATACAGGTGTCACCTGCGCTTTTTTCCAGTCGCTCGGGATTTTATGTTGGGCAAGAGATTCGCGATAAATGCAAGCTAAGTAAGGAGCCAATGCAGTAGAGTACTCTCTGCAAAACCGAATTGGAATCCCATCAGGACCTAGCGATTTATTTATTTTCAACCCATTCAGCTGCTTCACAACCCCAGGGATGTCTATCACTATGTCCTCCATACGGGAATCTGTATGAGACTCAAACGCCGGTATGTTTGTACGATCCTCCTGCGTGAAAGATTTCTCAAATGCTAAATTTAAAATTTCAGCTTTCGTTTTGCTGTCTTCCACTGCCAGGCCAGACTGGTCAGTGAGTGACTGGATGGAAGCCTTTGACCCGCTTACCGATTTTACGTAAGACCAGAATTTCCTTGGGTTTTTAGCAAGATCTTTTGCTAAGGTATGACGGTGGTAGTGGTTGAATGCTTCGCGCATTCTCTCAATCAAATATATAGTGTAATGTTTGAAAGCAATACGAAATGGAATGAGCATATAAAGATTGTAGTAGGGAAGGCTATCTGGGCAGTAAAATAACTGATTATGGCTGAAGTAGAGAGGTATAAAATGCAGACTGACCATGGCAAGAAGTGTGTTTCTGAAAAAGAGAAATTTGTTAACATTTAAATATAGGTTGAATGTTAGGAAAAGGTATCCGTCTGGAGTGTAGCCTTTCACTGAAGTGAAATGTGGATGATTCACATTTTAGTCAAGAAGGAGCCGAAGCTTTTGAAATAGGGTGCTCAAGAAGAATGCTGAAGATTAGATGGGTAGATCATATAACAAATAAGGACATACTGAATAGAATTGCAGAGAAAAGAAATTTGTGGCATAACTTGATTAAAAGAAGGGATTAGTTGATAGGGCACTTTCAGAGACATCAAGGGACCACTAGTTTAGTACTGGAGGGAAGTGGGGGAGGGGTGAAACTGTTGAGGGAGACCAGGAGATGAACACAGTGAGCAGGCGCAACAGGATGTAGGTTCCAGGAGTTATTTTGAGATGAAGAGGCTTGCACACGATTAAGTAGCACGGAGAGCTGCATCAAATCAGTCTTCAGACTGAAGACAACAACAAAAATAAAAACAACAGCACTGAACTACTGAGGTGGGCATTAATACTTAAATTAAATGCATCCAAAGCCACTAATCCTCAAATAGGAACTATTCACCTAGTGGGATTCTGAGAGCCCTCGCTTCCATAAAATTAATGGCTTATTGCTGAGTGCATATATTAAGTGGCTTGGTGCCTCAACAACATTGATATTTTCGTTGCATATAACCTCATACAAATGTCAATGTTCTGTGGGTAAAAATATTTTAACAATGTGGGATGCACTTTCTGGAAAACCCTTTATTTGCTATACCAAAACAAGAGCATGCTATGAAATTTCATTTTCATTCGAGTTTTAGTGTGAAAGAGAACACGAAATAAACATACAGTGAAATTAACTTCATTTTTCAATGTTGTTGTTCCCTAATTGCCTCCAAAATATTACACAGTATATTTCACCATTTAACATGCACTCTTCAACAAGAACACCCACTATGGAACCATTTTACCACTGATATCAATTTACTGTCACTACACAAAATTGCTATTTTATGTTGTTAATATGGGGCACATCATAATAAGCATTACCATCATGTTGACTCCTTCACGTAACTTCCATTGACAAAATTTCAAGTTTGGATTTTCCTCTACTTAGTAAGTGAATGTAACATACACTATTGTGACAACCATGAAAAACACTTTCTTTCATAAAGCAACTAATGAAACGACAATGCCTCAAATATTTCAGGATATAACAGTCAGCATGAAATATTACCGCAAATAATCATTCAGAAAGGTTGAAACTGCTATACAATGAATATGTCATGATAATTTATTCAGCACAAGCTTTCACCTTGACTGTTCATCTTTCTGAACATGCCTTGACGCCCAGTTCAAACTTTCATTTTCATGTTTCCTCCTATCATTTCCAGACGCAACAACCACACACTATAGAACATCTGTCTGTAGTGTCTGGTCACCATAAGAGGAATCATCAATGACTATGAGAGTTTGAATCAGGCCTGCAGGCACACTCAGATAGCATAGCAGTTAAAATGAGTGCTCATAATAAGGAGGACATGCTGATAAAGAGCTGTCTGTACAAATATTCATCCACACATACTTCAAGTGTAACACAATCAAGACATAATATGCCAAATTAAACAAAACTCTGAAATGTATCACGAGGAAATGAAAAGATTGAATGAAATTTTCTTGTGCCTCTGTCCCACAACTCTGTGGGGTCGGTTGGTTACTATTTGATTTGGCATAATTAATTTAAGAGGAGACCAGAGGCCCTCCCCCGTTGCCACCTCATTAACACCCCTGGGGAAGAATACCATTATCTGTGAGTAGTGTTACCCATGTGAAAGTGTGCAAACTGTTTCCAAGTGTTTGCAAATCATGTAAAAGAGGTGGGACTTTGGTACCAGCCCAGCATTCACCTATCCTGATGTGGAAAACCATCTAAAGACACCACATCCAGGCTGACCAGCACACCATCCACTAAAAAATGGATTCAATCCACATCCCAAATCCCGCAAGTAGCATGCTAACACACATGGCTATCCAGGTGGGTTGAAAATATTTCAAGTATGAAGAAACAAAACAGATACTTAAGATGGATTGGCATCGCATGTAATCAGTTAATGGGAGTTGGAATGCACTATCCCAACAATGTCAAATTTAGTGACTCTGCTTCCCTGTATTTCAGGAATCACTGTAGCCACTGACATGAAACTTTTACGGGACATTAAACTGTATGTTCTGAGTCTGCTGAACTACAATAATTGCATTCCAGCCACTACTTCCAGAAACACAATTTTTTAATTACACGGTTAAAATCTTGTGTACTTTGCTGTACGTTATCCTAAATAATTTTAATTATACATAACATTATGTTGTTCTTTTAGTTCAGTAGACTCAGGATATGTGTTATTACTCCCTGAAAATTGGAATACCCTACTCGAAGTGGTTTCTGAGATTTAGAGAAAAATGCAACAGAAAACTTAAGTTTTCAGGAATGGCTTCTAAAGAGTCAAAAATCTGTAACACACTAAATATATGCTCATTTTATTTATTTTTCACCACTCAGAAGCACCATACTGTATATCATCCTCTTGATCGTGTTCCAAGTTTTTTCTTCTTCCTGGACTCTTTAGTGGCCAACTGTGCTATAAACTCTGCTTTATCAATGCAAACCTTTTCCATATATTAAAGTTCTCTGATGCAGTTTGCTACAGGATTAATCCCATATCTTGTAGCACTTTCACCCTACCAATGTTACCATCATTAAAAGCAATAACAGCATCACTGACCCCACACTTTAGTATCTTCATTCCAACAAAACCATTTTTTTGCTAAGCAAGTCCAAATAAGATTATTGAATGACTCATTGGGATTTTGAGTCTGACCATGCAAACACTTCTTAAGTAATTCAGGATTTGCCAGGTCTCTGTAAATAGGTTTTATGATATCCATGACTGCTGCTGGGATGGAATATTTATGGCTGTATGGACTGTTTGAGTACTGGGCATTGCAGTAATTGTACCGTAAATTATGTCCAGGAGGGCAAAGGTGGTGTACTGGTTTTTCATCAGTTGACAGCCTGTGGAAGAAGGTAGCCCATACTGCCTGCTTAATTTTCAACAAATCCTCAGTATTATTTCTAATGGCCATCCCATAATACTACTGAAGTCCATCAATCATTTTGTCTGTCACCCTGCCTCTTATGGTTTTACCATCAGAAAGTTTCTTGTCTCTCAAACTTTGTTTCAACTTCCTCAACCCGGTGCCCATCCTACTCTGGACATGACCAATACATTCCAGTTTTGTGATAATCTTCTCACCATAAGGCTGAGGGGCTACTACATTGTTATATGCTTTAGAGTCTCCATCGCCTAAGAACTCTGTAAGACACTCCCCTTTCGTTCACAGATTGACTAAAAATGTCAATAGCTGCAGAGGCCTCCATACCACCACTTGTCCCTTCATAATTTCTGTCACAGATATGCTCTTCTTAATTCCCTGATTTACACTTGTAACAATGTTTGGTTAAAATCTGGAAATCTATTACCTTTCCAGTATCCACACTGGTCACCGCAGCAACAGAATTCTTAGAACTGTAGCCACACTTCTGCCAAGTGTCATCAAAAGCTACTGGTATGTCAGTCATACCATCATTTATTTCAACAGCTCTGTTTGCAGCACCCTTCACTGACTCTCATGCAACAGATTCCACAGCAGCTCCAATAAATCCTACATACTTGTCAATTCTACAAGATGGATGCGGCATATTCATCACGGCACACATTGTTTCTGCTGCAGTGTGTCCTTTGCCAATAGCTTTCAATCCATAAAACCACCTAACATTTACTTCAAAATAATAATCTTTACACTTATCAGAATTCCAAAATGAATGAGTATATTTATAACTGGCACAATTAATGTTAAGTTTCCTGGCTAATCCATTTGATATCTCACTGTCTTCGTGTAAACTAACTGGCTCTCCACATATTTTACAACACACACATTCACCTAACACCCTTGTTAGGATGTGTAAATCTATCAGAATATAACCTAACCTATCATTTACATCACCTTCATTTTGAGAAAACTGTATCACAATGTTTTATTTTAATCTTCGAAGCACTAATGGGTGTTTCTCTAGATACTGAAGAGTTTTTGTGTATTTCATTGTCTAACTTCACACAACACATGCTGAACACAATGTTTCCCTTTATTCGAAAATCTAATACGATGAAACCCACGTTTCTTAAAAACACTTCGTTTTGGCGTCATACTTTACTTTTTGAGGGATTTAAAAATCTATTCGTCACTTTTCCTCGGAAAAACATTACCACTTCCAACATACAATGCGTGTTTATACTATGAAACAACACGGAACTCCTTCTGACATAATTTAACCTTCATAACACAGCAATCCACAGCCTTCTATATAAACAATTACCAATTTTATTAAATCTTGAAGTAATGCACGTAAAAATTTTAACATCTTCAACTGGTGTAGATTATATTTTTAAAAAAATACAATACTTCCCATGTGAGTTTATAAGTGATATATACATATAATTTTATTCGGAAAATTGCAAATTTTACAATAAGATAAAAATCAGAAAATGTGAAAAGAAATTTCCCACTCTAACTCCCCTTAAGACGACTGATCAGTAACTAACAACAGACAGAAAAATCTAGAAGCATTTTAATATTTTTTTAAATATCTGTATAGTGCAGGACTTTAATGGAAAATACAGTTAACAATGAAGATAATGTCACTGCAAGAGTGATGCCTGATGTGGCCTATGTAGAAAGGAGAGGCAGCTGGAAATGGTGGATAAAAGTGGTTCGAGCTATAAGCAAAAACTTTAATTATTATTTCCTCATAATGTGAAATGTCTTTACTAAAATCATTACCAGGCATATAGAAAAAAAGAAACATTAGATTTTAATTAACCAAAGGAACAAACTAGCTTTTATTAAACTAATGACTTCCAGTCTGTGAACAAAGTTACAGAATGGAATGGAACAATGAGTATAAATTACTTCTCCTAAGATTTACAAATTTTGAAAATGTTTGTGACTCAGCTTTAACAAAATTTATACTGGCAGCCCTTGAGAAACATGACACTGATTTAACCTATGTCAGCACACCAACTAACATATAGCCTACATCACTGCCATAGCTTTAATTAGAATTCTTCAGGATTTTCAAAACTTTAAAACAAAGTGGAGTCTAGTAAGGAGGCTCCATGCCATTAAACCTATTCTCAGAACTCCTACACAATATTTTCAGATTTGTAATCTTAGAAGAAGAAAAAAGGCATGGCAACGGAACTTCAATGAATCTCATTTGTTCATCTGATGACATTACTGTTTGCCTTCAAATATTAATGCAGTAACTCTGTATACCAAGTTTCAAAGCAGACCTGAAAATTAAATTCAGCAACACTAAGATTATGTGTAAGCAACAAATAGGAAAAAAGTAGTACAAATTAGCACTGACATTAATTTATTGAGTTCGGTTTTCAGATTCTGAGCAGCTGAAAACAATGACTATGTGAACAGCAAAAATAAGTAAATACATAAACAGAATAGTAAAAATAGCCTGCAATGCTTTTGGCAAACTACATAGGTCATTAAAGTGAATGCTGCGATGTGCCTGAAATGAAGTTTACAATAAGTGCCCATTCCCAGTTCTGGCATTCAGAAAACACAATGTTATTATGGAGTGAAGTCTTCAGATGTAACTTCAGGCATGCCCCAGGTGAGTTATACGGTAGGTCCATTACTTTTCACAACATTAATAAATAAACTAGTAGACAACATAAAAAATCCACGAGGCTTTCCACGGATGATACTATTGCAATGCTAGAAAACTGTAGCGAAATGCAGGAAGACCCGTAGGGGATCAATGTTCAGGACAGGGAGTGGCAACTTACCATCAACACAAAGAAATGAAACATATTGCAAACACACAGATAGACGGACCTTTTACTGTATTATTACACAGTAGCACAACAATCAATGGAAACTCTTGCGTTCATAAAATATAGGGTGGTTAATGTCAAACTTTCAGTACTCGAGAGGGCCCCATGACAAATGAGTGATCGACGACAATGAAACTTTGTGGAAATACTTTTAAGAACACACGGAAGAGAAATAATGAATAAACTCTTGAAAGAAACACATTTTAGTTTCCACATGAGAGGGTAACATCTGTTAATTGTGTACCATATTCATGTACTAAGTTAAAAACATTTATCAACGTGATGACCATCTGCATCCATAACAGCCTGGAACCATATTAGGGTTTGCTCTACTACTGCCCGAAATAATGGTAGACCACGAAATGTTCAGCTGTCATGACACAGTTTGTGCGATGCTTGAAGACTGCACATTGCATCCCGTGTTCTCGGCCATGGCAACAGTAACTTCAACAATTTGTTGCACAACTGACCGTCTGCACCTCTCACGAACAATTCTTCAATGGTCAATTAGTCTGAAATTACAAATCATGGTTTTCAATACCTGTGCAGAAAGAGAATCTGTCATATTCCATTAATGTATCTAAACTTGTGAATAGCAGCAGCACTATTGCTGTCATTTTGATAAAACAGCTTTATGAGTAGCCCTGCTTGCCTTGGTCAGATCCATGTTGATTGCTTGTAACTGTAATGCACATTGATGCTCATGTTTCAACCCTACATTGCTGTACCAGTACCAGGATTTAATGGTAAGTCACAACATAAATACTACACAATAACACAAATCCTGCAGTGCACAGTCTGCACATCATCCCTAAAAATTTTGGTACCGTACAGTAAATAGTTTCCTGCACTCACTGGCTCAAGTAGCCAAAGTTTAATTATAACCACCCTGTATCCAGAAGCACAAGTATGGAGAGATTTGAAGTGGGATGACAACGTAAAATTAATTGCGGGTAATGTAGATGGAAGAGAGATTCAGTAGAAGAATCCCCACGAAGTTTAGTCCATGCACAAAGGAGATAGCTTACAAAATGCTTGTTTGACCAATACTTTAATATTCCTCATCAGTTGGGATCAATGGCAGACAGGACTGATAGACAAAATAGAGAAGATCCAAAGAGCAGTGTGTTTTGTTACAGGTACACTTAGAAAGCACAAAAGCATCACAGAGGCAATCAACCAACTCCAGTGACAGATGCTGCAAGAGGGACATTCTGCAACACTGTTTGGTCTACTATTAAAGTTCTGAGAGTGGACATTTCTAGAAGTTTCAAACAACATATTGCTTCCTCCTACAAATATCTTTAGAAGAGACCAAAATATAATCACTGACACTGGTACACAAAGCACCATCCACTATGCACCGGAAGGTGGCTAGAGAAGTATAGAAGTAGATACTTACATCATAGGGTAATGGGTTTCTGGGTTCTGCTTAATATGCCAGGGGGTCCACTACACACAAGGCAACTATACAAGCAGTGGGAGCTGTCAGGGAGGAATGGGCGTTTTTTAAGGTTAGAGGGTCTCAGGAAACTACAGAAAGAACTTCAGTCTGAGAGGGGGCAAGGCAAACACATGAAGGTAGAACTAGCAACAATTAGTATTTTAACTGTAAACTGTTGTAGCTGTGTTGGGAAACAACCAGCTCCAAGTGCTAACAGAAAGCACTGAAGCTTAAATAATTATGTATGGAAAGATGGCTAAAACTGGAAATAAGTTCAGCCAAAATTTTTGCAAATGACCTAACAGTGTTCAGAATGGATAGACTCAGATGGTAAAGTTGTTAAACAGTTCCAAGAAAACTCAAGTCTCATTTCAAACCGGTACCCCACTCAAAGTTATAATTGGTGGCAACTTCAATCTACCCTTGATATGGTGGCAAAAAAAAAAAAATCATCCGAAGTTGTACTGAAATCTTTCTCAGGAAATTATTTTCAGCAATTAGTTCAGGAGCCCACTTGAAATTTAAATGGTTAAGAAAATAATGACGAATTCAGGGATTAGAGACGACACAGTGGTTGTAGCAAGACTGAATACCGTTAACATCCAAACATACAAAAAATAAATGCAAAACACATTTATTTAAAAAAGAAGATAAAAATTCGCTTGATGCCTCCCCAAGAGAAAGTCTCCACTTCTCCCACTCTGATTAAGTAACGGTAGACCACATGTGGATTCAAAGAAATAGTACTGATGGCAATTGAGAGAAGTACACCAAAGAAATTAAAAAGACATGGTATTAATTCTCCATGGTACACAAAACAACTCAGAACACTGCTGCAGAAGGAACAAAAACAGCATGGCAAATTTTGAAGAATGCAATGCTTTGTTCTTTCACTGATTTCTGGGTTAATTTAACCAAACAATGAGAAACGTTGAATTCATGAACAATTTTTTCAGGGAGCAAACTTAAAATTTTAACTTTTTCTCTTTAGATGTCACTGAACATTTAATTTTTAATTTCTCTATTAAGCTCAAACATTCAGTGTCAGATGATGCTGGTGGTAGGTCTTCTTCTTCTTCTTCTTCTTCAGAAATCTCTATTATTAAAGCATGATTCTAAGTCTTTTCTAATTTTGTCTGAAATTTGTTTTACTTTATTTTCAGTAGCCGCTTTTCTATTTCTGCTACTTAAATTTATTATTTTTGAAGCACGAGATACATCTGAAGTAGAACAAGCAAAATCCAACATGCTAACAGCTTCCTCATTAGGAATATAAGTGTCATTAACAAGGTTACATGATTCTGGTTGTGGTTTCACAACAAATATTTTTGAGTAAAAATTTGGGCACGGGGTATTTCCAGGAGTCACATTATGTTTCACTTGGGAAACTATTTAACTCTCACATAACAAGGACAAATGTTCCAGTTTTGTTTCCCTCAAACCTTTAGTAATAGGCTTTTTATGAACTTTAAGTGGATCACAGCACTTCCTTCCAAAAATGTGGTTGTACTGTAGAATATGTTTCTTCTCATGATACTCACACACTGATGTTAAAGAAGAACTTACTCGCAATTTAAACAAAGTTTGTGTAACTTCATCAGAGTCATAGACATTTTTCAAGTTTTTGGAAACTGAACCACAAACTATTTTGTGACACACTTCACTTGCCATCTGTCCAGCAGAGCACTGTTCATCCATGTTATTGCATTCCAGTTAATCTCTTAAAATTAATTACAAATTACAGACAGAACAAAGCACATAACACATTCTACACTCTCGATGAAGTATGTACGTCCATTCGAACCGAGGTTTCAGAACAGACTGACTACACCATTGCCACACCTAGCAGTAATGTACTTCTACAATGCCACACCTAGCAATAATGTACTTCTTTATTGACAATAAACGTAAATGGGCATTTTTATTACCATAGAACAATAGCAAAAGCTCCTATTGTTTAATATTGAATTATTAAAAATAAATAAACTAAATGAATGTTGGGTGATAGTGTTCATTAAATTATGTCACAATTAAATTTTATTACAATGAAACAATGAACCATTTAAATAGGCAACAGCCATACGATCAGTTGTAGAGTAACGTGAATTATTTCCTCATTTTCAAAAATTCATAACTTTGTTCACAGTCCGATATCAATATTGAAATTTTTACAGTGCGTTGCCACCATATAGGTGTACAAACTGTGCAAAAATCATATTTTTATATACAGTCCCACCTGAGATAACTAACCCCAAACATTACAAAAAATGAAAATTTTCAAATTTCAAAAATTCATAAAATATTGAGGAAACATTTGTAAGTGCTCTTGCTCTATATGAGGCTAGCAGTGTATGATATCTAACTATAGGAAAAAAATAGAGTCTCATAAATCACACTCCTTGTTTGCTATTTCCGAGCCTAAAAAGTGTTTTTTTGAAAACTTGGATACCAAACATGCGAGGTCATTTTGACTGGTTATTTTTGAATTTAGGGTATTTTGTGTAATAGACAATGTTGTAGAGGACATTTTTCTAAAAACAATCATGTGAATCGCAATGTTGTAACTCAACCCAGTGCAGAGATTTTCAAATTTTCGCTTATGTCTCCAGACTGAAAAATTGTTGCTTGCCTACAAATAAAAATGGCCGCCATCCAGTAACTGTGCAAGATAAATGATTTAAAAAACTGTTTTAAACTTCTCAAATATGGGGCAATCACATAGAACAAAATTAAAATATTTAAAAAATGGTCAAGCAACCATCACTGGACCACTTCATATGGATTGACCCTTTTACTAGTTGTACACATAGAAATTTGAGTGTTTTTAGACAGTGTTTACATATTTGAAAACAAGATAAAGTTTTGTATGTATACCTTGTTACCACAGGGTGTGGATTTCCTGGATTTTTATGTTATTTAATGCAGACGTTTCATTTCACAGGATATCATCTGCAACCACATAGAACTTAATGTAGAACAGTTAAACATGTTGTGTACACACACACACACACACACACACACACACACACACACACACACACAATTCCACATAACATCAGTTAATAGCAGGCATAGCCGTAACATGCTCAATCGTAAAATTTTGAAGTAAATAACTTTTCTACATTAAGTTCCACATGGCTGCAGATGACACACTGTGAAACAAAACAACTGCATCAAATAAAATAAAAATCCAGGAAATCCCTATCATGTGATGATGAGGTATATATACAAAACTCTGTTTTTCAAATACGTGAATACTGTCTTAAAAACACAAATTTGTGTGTGTTAAAGTCGTAACAACCATTTTTCCTGTTTTAAAGAAAGATAATAAAAAAGCCACTGATGATGCTAAACTTCGGTGAAACATGTCTCGGAAATAAAAAGAAAAATTATGTTTTGTTGAAGGCAGACCCTCTCCAAAAACAAAAGGATAATTATTATTTCCAAGAGGAAGTCTTACACATACCTAACTACAAAAAAATGAAGTATTTGTCAATGAATAACATTTCATTGATGACATTGCAGTTTCTCTTCAACTACAAATGGAATAACTTTATATATAAACTCTGAAAATTAAATAACAATACTAAAATTACATTCAAACAACATACAGAAAAAGTAAGCACAATGTAAGAGGCTTTTCCATAAAGCGAGATGCATTCGATAACTTTTCATTAAAAAAATTCGGCTACTTTTAAAACAGCCCATAATTAGTGACATAAAAATTCAGTGCATCACAAACAATATTATTCTCATAAACTCACGAAAAATGGGAATGTAATGCCTAACATTTACACTTATTACTTCAGCACAGGCCATTGTTACATCCTTACTTTGTAAACTTTCACCGATTAATCACATTAGATATTGTGAACTTTAAAATTATTATTCAGTCAGCAGAGAAGAGTACATTTTGCTTTTCTTTCACATAGTGGAAGACAAGAAATGCTGTTAACGTTATCCCAACTTAACAGTTCATATGGGCAGCTCAAGTGACCAAAATAAAATGTGAATCACTATGAGCATAGCACAATTAACTCTAATTTTTATGTTGCAATAAAAACTGTTTTACTTTTGTTGTGCAACCATCAAACTAATCATTTTCTTCAACATATCTTTCTTTCAAGACAGCACAAGACTAATGTTTTATTATCTTGGCTTAGTAAATGCACCTATAACACTAACAATACTTCCACATTTTTGAGAGAAAGGACTGTCATTCTGAAACAAAGATTCTTGATATATCAAAATACTACCTGTGACGACCCCACTAACAACAGAAAGATGTAAGTTCAATTGATGGTATTTATCACACGCAAAAACTACTCTCACCACCCCCCCCCCCCACCAACACTGAATTGTAACTACTCAGCAAGATTTTTTTTTAATTCTCATAGCTACTTTCATCATCATTAAAAGTAAGAAATCTATCATTTGGAAGATTTTGTATGTATTGTCCACATTTTTTGTTCAGATGTTACAACACACGAAAAATAAAGTTGAATTTACAATTGTAATCTGATATTTGTACATCTGAAACTTCATTTAACTGCCACTGTTGTCATGCCATCTCTGATCACCCTCTTTCTTCACAAGAACATTTACCACAGAAATGTTTTTGGTTTTCACCTGGAAATTTCAATAGGCAAGAATGGCTAAGGGTAGGCTATAACAAAAACAGCACTAATGCTCCAGTGTCCTATTGATGAAAAACAAGAGACATTTAAAAGAGTATTGAAATATATTGCCCACACACCCCTGTGCAAGACAGGCACTTTTTCAAACATGTAGTTGAAAATCTGTAACAATCACCACCATTAAAAACCTGAGCTGCTAATACCTCCATAGGTTCACAAAGTTTCTAGATAAATTCCATCAGCATTACTGCCAGCTATCAACGGAGCTACATAGAAACAATGGTGCATTACAAGGTGCAGAGCATATGTCGTAAACTCATGCCCTCCATTAGAGGGGAGGGTCGACAGAAGCGTCCGATCCCACGCGTCGGCTTTGACCTGTAACGTAAGGGTGTTGTGTGTGATGTCACGACGGCGCGGAGTTTGGTTTGAGTGTGGCTGTCTCCAGTTCTGTTTTATCTTATTTTATTTACTTTTCTGGTCTGTTCGTTCTATCTCATGCAATTTTTTTTTTAAATTTAAAAACACTTATTACTTATTTTAATTATCTGTTTCCTCGAATTTCTGTTTTAGTTTATTATATTTATCTTTCTGATCTGTTCGTTCTATCCCGTGAGATTATTTTTTAAAAGGCAAAAAACACTAATCAGCTACTGAAGCATCTTTATCTTCTATGGGTTGCAGGGGTTACGACCCCTGGGGAGGTGGGTGGGTATTCATGCATGGCTGTCTTCACTTACACGTTGTAGCTACTCAAGGCGTCTAAATTTGTTTATATTTAGTTTGCCCCTCACCCAAAACACCCCATTTCCCGCGCTTGTCCCGTTAGTGTCATTAGGCTTCTTCTGGAAAGTGTGTGTGTTTGTTTTTGTTTCCGCCATATTTGTGACGTCATGGGTCAAAGCAGACGGGTGGGTTCGGACGCTTCCGTATTTCCAGAGGGGAGTGCAGAAAAACCTCCAGATAACAACAACAACATACAACTGCTTCAGACAAATACAGGTTAAGTCGCATGTGCATTTGAAGATGAAAACTTCATTACAAAATATGCAGCTAAATATTATTGTGTATAGCAATAAAAACATTTAGAGGGTTTACATCACCCAACATGATGACTGGTTGTTCCAATTTTTGTATTTATAGCCCATCAAATATGTATAATGTTTTCCGGAAGGTTATGTAGATATACAGTATGTTAACAGATTTCCAAATTCCATAACAAATAAAAGCAGCAAAGTTATCACCAACCTGATGTTAGGTTTAACAGACAGGTTCCACAGGAAGTGATAAGCCACCGCTTTTCTCTACCCTGTGAACTGTCTTCTCGAATGACACCCACAGCAACAGCTGGATTTGTTGTCTGACTCTGATCCATACTAAAAACACACACACACACACACACACACACTCTCTCTCTCTCTCTCTCTCTCTCTCTCTCTCTCTCTCTCTCTCTCTCTCTCTCTCTCTCTCTCTCTCTCTCTCTGTCTGTGTGTGTGAGATTAATTCATACTTTCATAATAACTGAATGTTTCTGAATGTTTTCAGAGTGTCCAGTAGTTGAAATGTTGTCATACGTTTTAACTTTCGTATAATCAAATAGCAATCGTTGAGACAAATATGCCACATTACATATTGAAGGATACATTGAAATCCAAACATACCTTTTGACAAAAATATGGCGCCTGTTGCAACAACATCCCACCAACTGTGACAGCAAATTTTGTTACTATGGATATTAATCACTGGAGGCTCAAGTCACTATTAGCAAGAACTAATGTTGTACAACGCACAAATAATCGCGTAACACTTGAAACAGACCACTTCACGAATATTCACAAGCAGTGGTTTTTGTAAAACACCTAGGCCTTTGCTGTTGACAGCTGCACACATCCTACAAGCATGACCAAATAGCGAAGAACATCAGACCTACGTAATTTCTACCAATTGTGTCGTATTGTAACAGCACAGTACGTTCATTATACCGATATGCGACACATATTCGATTATAAAGTGAGCAATCAGGGCTGTGTCCCGTCCAACATGAATGATAAACAAATCACACAACAGCTGCACCGAAATACAGCATGACAACTAATGCAAATGCACAAGCGATGTCTCTCTGATGCCTGTGTGTATGCTTACTGCATATCAAACCCTATGATCGGTTAATTTGCTCTGGAAACTATAGTTTCACCCAGATTCCATACTTAGATCTGGTCAGGGAAAGCGCATCTGTTTTCATTAACAACGTAGGAATTCGTACCAAATACAATACACGCGCAACAAAAGATTCGCCGCATGACTGATATTTCTAATTGCAGCAGTGAACTAATTTGTACTCACAGTGCAAAAACATCCACAGAATTTGTTCCAATTCGATAGGGACTCAAAACTGTTTTCGTCGTACAGCCATCTTGGTGTGTTAAATTCACATTCTTTGAATATCGATGTTGTTGATAGCTATTGCCACTGCGACTAGCGCCAAAGACATTTAATGAAAACTGTTGGATGTTGAGAAATATTTTGTACACATTTTTCACGGAAATATTCCTCTACCTAGCAATAAGCAACGTCGCACATCGGGAAATATTACAATCAGTTAAAATCCATCTGCGAGGGAAACGCCCTTGGACAATGAAAATGCGAAAAGAATACGTACCATTGAAGTTTCTCGTGATAAGAAATGAGAAGGAGTGATCAGAACGTACTTTAAAGAATTTTTATAGCCAGGATCGTGTTCAGAACTGATTTGTATTGACCAGTTTCGAAAAGTAAGACTGTCATCCTGAAGATGAGCTTGGGTATAAAAAAAATCTTTATAGAATATATATGTCTATAAACACACGGTTTCTTCCCTTAGGCCGTATGTAGTATAGGTGACGTTTTCATACTGTGGTTATAATCATCATACACAGGGGTTCGACAAAGATATGGTAACTCCGTGAAAATTCCGTTCTTGAATAGAAATGCAGATGCCAGCCAAGCCTGCAGGTTGTGCTGTTGAATCTGACCACATGCGGCACCTGTGAAATGGCCTCAATATGTTGCGAGTGTCAGTCGTAGCCAGAACAGTGGTTTTTTTCGTTCTTAGTGCGTAATGTTGGAGCGAAGTGGTTTCGAACATGGGCAGAATTAATGGTATTGTTATGGTGGATGCTTCTGCAACCAAGCTAGCCAAAGTATTTGGTATTTCAAGAGACACCATACTGAATACTTTTACCACATACAAGGAAAGTGGGAGAAACATCAGACCTAAGTCACAATACGGACGAAGGTGTGTGGTGAGTCATTGCGGCAGATAGTCATTGAAGATGACTGTCATGAAAAATAAGAGGACAACAACTGCAAAAGTCACTGGAACACTGAATGTCTCACTCGCGAATCCTGTCAGCACCAAAACGACACTAAAGAATCAGGAAATTTCTAGGCTATCTGAATTTTCAAAACTACTCATTATTGACCCAAATGACTGTAAAGGAGGGTATGGTGCAGAAGCCATAAAACTTGGAGCAATGGAAGAAGCTCTGTTGGTTGGATCAGTCTTGTTTCGCTACGTTAGGTATATTGAAGGTGGAGGGGGGAGAGACGAAAGGAAAGAGAAGAAACTATTAATGTCTTCTGCATCAGGACTTTATGCAGAATCAGTGACAACGAGTGAAAACGTGTGCTGGATTCGAACCTGGGATCTCCTGCTTACACTAGGCAGTTGCATTAACCACTGTGCCACCCAGACACAGTGATTATCGTGACTCAGTTATATGAATGTTCTTTTGGGCACGTCCAAAAGAACAGACACCGCACATTCGTATCACTGTTTCATGTATTTAAAACTTGTGGCTGATTTTACATCTGAAGACTGAAACATAAAGGGGGTTTAGTGATGATTTGGACAGCCATATTGTGGTATTCCATGGGCCCCATGATTTCTCTGCAAGGTTCCATTACTACAAAGGATAATGTGGCACTTCAGACTGATCACATCCATCCCAAGGTATAGTGTTTGTTTCCCAATGGTGAGGCTGTGATGCAAGAAAGCTCTTCACACAGCTTACATAATACAGAACTGGTTCTTTGAGCATGAGGATGAATTACTGCATCTCTCATGGCTACCACAAGATCACCAGATCTCAATATTATTGAGTCGTTATGGTCTGCTTAGGAAAGAAGGTTGTGTGATTGCTATCTACCTCCATTATCTTTACCTGAACTTGCCACTATTTTGCAGGAATAATAGTATAAGATTCACTTGAAAATCATAAAGGACCTGTATTTATCAAAAATGGTTGAAATGGCTCTGAGCACTATGGGACTTAACGTCTGAGGTCATCAGTCCCCTAGAACTTAGAACTACTTAAACCTAACTAACCTAAGGACATCACACACATCCATGCCCGAGGCAGGATTCAAACCTGCGACGGTAGCTGTATTCATCCATTCAGAGGTGACGGGAAGCTGTTTTGAATGCTGATGGTTCTCCTACACTGTATTATGCATGGTAATGTGTTGTGGTTTTCAGTGTGACCACATTTTTTCTATCCCCTGTACATGAAATAATAACTGGAAAATGCTTGTATTTGTATTTATTTAGCATCCATGTCACAAAGATACATACACAATACTTCTCAAGATAATTTTAAAAACATACAAAATTTACATTTAATCAATATGCTCTCCATGAAACAGATACGGCAGAATATGAAGTACTAATAAAATAAAAAATTCCAAAGTCTGAATATTTGTTAAGAGATCTAGGTATGAAACAAAATTTATTTTGATTTGTTTTACTAAACTACATGCATTTAGACTCAGCAATCAGCAATATTTACAGATGTAATTTTGAGAACAGATACAGATCATGTAATATACATTTATCTGCCAATAATACTGGACAAACCCAGTATGAAATTAACACACCATCACATACACATTCAACTACATACTTACAGTATGTATGCAATATGTATGTACAGTATGTATACTTAGAGTATAGTATTTACAGGTCTCAGACATGTGAAACAGAACATTCTGAATGTGATTAAATGCCACTGTTTTTCTGAATGTGATTATATGCCACTGTTTCTGATCATAGAGCACTATCACTGACATGATCATACCAGGCATCACTTGAGATATCCTCGTCTGTTGCTAAGGGCAGTGAAAATATTTAGCACTTGCTTCATTCTTCAGGTCTGTAATGATTCAGCATGCCAAAAATGCATCAACAGTGATGGGATGTTGAGCACAGAGAAATGACAAATATAGTAAAATATCATTAATTATGGCAACAAGAGTGAAATTCTCAAAACATACAAGCATACAAATATTTTGACTTTCAATATGCACACATTAAAATTTATGAAAGTCAGAATGTTCATAGACTGAATTTAATTTAGTGGTGAGAAATCATATATTCATTAATTCCATAGAAGCTGTTGACTGACAACTTATGTTTAGTTCTTTTTTGATCTTGTTCAGACATGAAATTCATTTGTTACTCTGAGGCAAAGCTTAACTCATTTTTAATCTCTAAGGCAATGTTTTGTTTTGTTTTAGGATGCAAAAAACAACTGGGGTCATACGCGCCTAGTATATTGGTTATTACTCCATCAGGGTACAGTAGTATACAAGATTCAGTGTGACAACACTTTTAATGACTTTGTTTTAAAATTTGTACTATGCTAATTAATTCTGTATTGAAAAGGAAGGAAGGAAGATTGGGTTTAATGTCCCATTGACATCAAGGTCATTAAAGACAGAACACAGGCTCCAAGTATGTCAAGGATTGGGAAGGAAATCAGCTGTGCATTTTCAGAGGAACCATCCTGACATTTTCCTGGAATGATTTAAGGAAGTCATGGAAAACCTAACTCTGCCAGGACACGGGTTTGAACTGTCATCCTCCAGAATGTATGTCCAGTGAATGCTGTTTTATAGTAATGCATAGTATGTATGAAGGTATCACCAGAAAAATGACCTACAATGATATGATTGAATTAAACGTTATTCTCAAAAATATTTTGTGATTATTTTTGATATGCCTCTGATTCAAATACTTTTAGCATGTTCAGTATCAGTAGTGTAATTGTTTATTATTATTATTATTACACTTATTATAAGCTTCTGTATTCTAAGAATGTGATCCCTGTAAGCTGATATGGAAATGTACAGTATGAACTGCTTCCATCAATTGAAATCACCTATAGATGTAATCATGCATACTCGGCCATTCTAATTTATGTGTAGTCCCAGCAACTAACATTTCCTACTTATTGTATTTAATAGTTTTTGTATATACATATGTAAACCTTGCTGTGTTATATGAGTAATACTGAAAAGTATATATAGGGCCTTGTCAAAACTTCATGTGACTCTGGAAAATCCAGGATGGAATGTAACAATATTATGAAAAGGGTAGTTGCTACTCACCATGTAGCAGAGTTTCTGTGTTGCAGATAGGTACAACAAAAACACTGTCACAAAAAACGCTTTCAGCCAACAATACCTTTCTCAGAAATGAATGACTGACACACTGACACACTCATGCAAACGCAACTCACACTCACATGACCACAGCCATGATGCTACTCCTCCCCTTCCCCACCCCAGCCTCCTCCTTACCCCCACCCAGTTGCCTCTCCAATCATGCACTGCTGCTGCTGCTGCTGCTTGGAGTCTGGCTTCAGCTGCCAGAGACTGTGGTCATGTGTGTGTGAGTTGTATTTGTGTGTGTGTGTGTGTGTGTGTGTGAGTGTGTGTGTATGAGATCTATTTTTGACAAAGGTCTTGTTGACCGAAAGCTCGTTTTGTGACAGTCTTTTTGTTCTGCGACTCAGCATCTCCACTATATTGTGAGTAGCAACCATCCTATTCACAATATTGTTGCATTCCGTCCTCGATTTTCCAATGTTTGATTTTGCCTGACGACTTTTCTTCCATCCTAATGCAGTTCTATTTTCCTTTTTTACTATTTTCTAATGCATTACTATACTCAATGTCCATCCTCCTTTCATTCTTTCCTGTGTTTCTCTTGTCAGCTTACTGCATGCTCTACTTATGAACCACACTGTGTCAATCGTCTCGGCCACACACAGCAGATGGCTACACCACCATGCTGATTGTTGTTGCAGCGTCTTATGTTCGACATTACTCCCGCCAATATCATTAATCCTACACCTTCAAACTGATCACTCTCCCTGCGGCACTCTCCCGTATTTTCGCGTGTTATTTCCCACGTCTATCCAGTGCCACACGATCTTGTATCTCATCCTACCAACCCCTCCCCACTCCCACTCCTACTCCATTCTATTCCAGTTCGCACCTACTAATTTCACCTCATCCAGTCATGTTTGCCGTCCTTCTTCACACTTATCCGCTCTCAGACTAGCAGTAAAATATTTTTTGTTTGTTTATATCTTTTCTTTTATCCCATCGTGACTCAATGCCAATTTTAGTGGGTTTTCGCCTTTCGCTATCATCGTACTCTCTAGGATTTCATCTTGTTTCCCCCTATTTCATCCCTTTCATCGTTTTCGTGATTTTTCCCACATATTTTGAAGTATTTTTGCGATTTTTTGGACGTAATTCTACATTGTTTATGTATTTTTCGCGTTTTTTCCACCACAATGGCTCCTTCCTCCTTCCATCTGCGTCATTACAGAGAAGTTCCCTTATCCCTAGCCAGAATCTAGTCCTACATACTGTTCCTACATTTTGGCTTGGCTTATAGAAACCCCCCCCCCCCCCCTCCAAATGGCCTTACCATCAAATTACCCATCTCCTGCTGCCACCCTTCCTCCCACAGTGACCTCCATCTGTTCAGGTTCCGCCAATCCTTAGCCCTCACCAACATAGTCCTGCAAAACCACATCATTCAAGCCCCAAACCTCCTTGCATTACTCTCTCTCCACCCATAAAATTGTTTTGCTATGTAATCCAAAATTCCTGGAACACATAACACACATTGAAACTTTTTCCCTCTAGGAACTAGAGCAACTTGCACAATACTACCTCAAAAAAGTCTCCACTCTGCTCACTTCCTACTTCCACCTTGGAGTACCACTGTCTGCCACCTCTACAACAACCTCCAAACCTCCCCCACGTCCACTCATAGCTGACAAATCCTGTCTCGCACACCTACTGCACTTACCCCAGCATCTAAAACTCCCTCCCACCACCGCACAGAATCCAGAACCTAAACAGAACCGAAAGACAGTCATGAACCTTTCCTTCTGAAGCCTTAGCCCCACAGAAATATCAGTCCTTTCCAAAGGCCTCAAATTTTGCCCCACTCACAAATTCAAACATGCAGGACTTGTTAAAGACCTTCTCTCCTTCTCCCAGTCCCTAGAGTTTTTCACCACCAACCCTGCAAATCAGACACAGCTAAAGGCCAGTGTTGAACACTGCCTGACTCAGTCCACTCCTCCATCCAACCGTGACCACTTCTTCCAAATCAGCCCCTGTTAACTGTCCAGAATATAGTAACCTCGAACCTTGCCTCACCATCATTCCCCAAATCTCTCAACTTGCAAGCTAACCTTACATCTGCAGAAAGAACCGCAGTCCACCACCTAAAAACTGATACTAACCTTATTATCCTACCTGTGGACAAAGACTCTACCACTGTTGTTTCCAACTGCAAGGATTACCTAGCAGAAGGACTCCATCAGCTATCAGATGCATCCACATACAAACCTTGCCACAGTGAGCCCATTTCAGCAATCCAGCATGATCTCCAGTCTCTCCTCAAAACCTTAGGCCCACCCCAGAATCTCCCCAGAGTCCATCTCTCTCCTCACCCCTACCAGTCCCCACACTCTTACCGTTTACATGCTTCCTGAAGGACATAAACCCAACCACCCAGGATGCTACATTGTGGCTGGTTACTGTGCCCCCCTGAGAGAGTCTCTGCTCTCATAGACCGACACCTTCACTCTATTACCTGGAACACACCCTCCTATATAAAAAATACCAACCATTTCCTCCACTAACTTTCCACAGTTCCTGTTCCTTTACCACATGGTACTTTGCTCATCACTATTGATGCCACCTCCCTTTGCACTAACATCCTTGATGCCCATGGCCTTACAACTATTAAACACTACCTTTCCCAATGTCTGATGGATTCCAAACCAAAAACCTCCTACCTAGTCATCATGAGCAACTATATCCTCACCCACAGTTTTCCACTGAAGGCATTATATACCAAAAATCTGGTGTACGGCTGTGGGCACTGCATGGCACCATCCTATGACAACCTGTTCGTGGGCCATATAGAGGAAGCATTCCTAAACACCCAGAATCCTAAACCCCTCACGTGGTTCAGATTCACTGATGACATCTTTGCTATCTGGACTGAGGGTGAGGACACCTTATCCACATTCCTCAAGAACCTCAACACCTTCTTCCCCATTCACTGCACCTGGGCCTACTCAACACAACAAGCCACCTTCCTAGATGTTGACCTCCATCTCAAAGATGGCTACATCAGTAACTCTGTCTACATCAAACCTATTAACCACCAGCAATGCCTTTACTTCGACAGCTGCCACCCATTCCATACCAAGAAGTCCCTTCCATACAGCCAAGCCATCCATGGCTGTTACATTTGCAGTGATGAACGGTTGGTTCCGAAATATACTGAGGGTATCACTAGGCCTTTACAGACTGTAATTATCCTTCCATCCTTGTACAAAAACAAATCTCCCATGCCTCATCTTTACAGTCTCCCACCACCTCCCAAAGTCTCACCGTCTGCCCACAGACGAGCATTCCCCTCATAACTCAGTACCACGCACAACTGGAGCAACTGAATTACATTCTCCACCAGGGTTTCGACTACCTCTCATCCTGCCCACTATCCGTCCCACCTCTCCCACAGCGGTATTCTGCCATTCACCAAATCTACACAATATACTCGTGTATCCCCACACAACCCCCCACCCAACCCCTTACCTCACAGCTAGTATCCCTGTTATAGACCTAGATGCAAGACCTGTCCCATACATCCTCCCACCACCACCTACTCCAGTCTGGTCACAAACATCACCTATCCTATCAAAGGCAGGCTATCTGTAAAACCAGTCATGTGATCTACAAGCTAAGCTGCAACCACTGTGCTGTATTCTATGTAGGGATGACAACCACCAGCTTGTCTGTCTGTATGAATGGCCACTGACAAACTGTGGCCAAGAAACAACTGGATTACCCTTTTGCTAAGCACGCCAGCCAACATAACATTCTTCATTTCAATTACTGCTTCACAGCTGTGCCATATGGATGCTTCCCACCAATATTAGCTTTTCTGAATTGCACAGGTGGGAACTCTCCCTGCAATATATCCTACATTCCCATCACCCTTCTGGGCTCAACCTTAGTTAGTCACTATCCTCACACATCTAGCGCTTGCCCTGTTACCATACCAATAATATACAGCCCTCTACCCCACCAAGGCACCCTATCTTTTTACTTCTCTCCGTTTCCACAACCCCCTCCTCTCTCCGCCGTCCTCCATATAACCTCCCGACTGCACCTAGCTGCCCTACCCTCTCTCAGTCTCACCCCTGTATGCTCCCAAGCAGCACTTCACCGTCCCCCACCCCTACTCTGATATCCTTCTTCCATCCCACCCAAACCTCCTCTTTACCCCCACCCAGCTGCCTTTTCCATTATGCACTGCTGCTGCTGCTAGTAGGAGTTTGCGTGCGTGCACGCGCGTGTGTGTGTGTGTGAGTGTGTGTGTGTGTGTGTGTGTGTGTGTGTGTGCCATCCATTTTTAACAAAGGCTTTGTCGGCCAAAATCTTATTTTGTGACAGTCTTTTTGTTGTGCCTATCTGTGACTCAGCGTCGCCGCTATATTGTGAAGAGCAACTATCCTTCTCATAGTGTTGTCACATTTCATGTCTCCTCTGCTTATATTGAACCATCTCAGATATTTCAATAGCTGCCTTCATGGTAAAACAGCTGACAGTAGTTTTTATTCTTGTATTTGTATCATCTGCCAAGGCATAAAATCTGCGAAATGCCATGTCTAATTGTTTCATATTCTGAGTGCCTGTTGATGTGTGAACGTCATGGTACTCATACACACAACCTCTATCATGGAAGTATCTTCGTCTATACCTATACTCTGAAAACGATTGTAAGGTGCCTACAGAGGATACATATCATTCACCAGTTGATAGGGCTTCTTCCCATTCCATCCATGCATGGAGGCAGGAAAGAAAATTGTTTAAGCAACTCTGTGTGCACTGTAACTCGAGTAACTCCTGTCTTTATGATTACTGTGGACGTTGTACATGGCTGTTTGTAGTGTATTATGAGATAGGCTTTTATATGAAAGTTTGCATCTGTCTTCAGGGGTCTGCAGGTTCAGTTTTTCCAGCACAGTAGTTCCCAACCTGGGAGTAGTTACCCCTGAGCATTAAAATGAGCTTTTCTGAGGGGTATAAAAAAAAAATTCGATTATTTTTCTGTCACAAAACTAAATTATTTTCAAAAGACCATTACTATTATCACAATTTTGTATGACTCTAATACTGATTATGTAAATTATCAATAATTACTTTTTCTGAGTTAATAGCATTAATTTAATGGAGGTTATAGGTTCTTCACATAGTCCACCCACTACGCACATATGTTGTACTTTGTCCCATACATTGCTAATGATAAAAGTGAGACATATATGTAACAAATGCTAAATATCTCAAGAAAATGTCTTCTCCCAGCTGTAGATAGTACCTACAGTAGTCCATAAATTGCTTCTTTTCTCGTCTCAAAGATAAATGAATTAACTGACAGCACAACACAGCAGTAACTACATAAGGGCCACTATAGTGCTGTACACAGTATTATTATTATTATTGTTAGTGGCTGTGGTCACAGACAATGTATTAACAGCCTGAGGTCTTCCAATTCCTGCCAATTCAGAAGTAAGGAGTGCAGTAATCAAGTTATCTAGGGACAGTAAGTATAGTGCATACATTTTAACTATGTTGGTTTTAAATGGGGTCGCAATGTGCATGTCAAGCAAGTGACTCAATGGAGAGAAGTAATGCAGGGAAAGTATGTTTCGTAACAAGTGTCTACCCGCACTGTCTCTAGACAACTTTCTTATTTGAAAAGGAGTTGTGAGTAACACTTGTGATGCACCATGAATTCCTTTGTCATTTATTGTTCATGAACTAAATATCATCCATCCTCCATCACTTTAAAAATGAAAGTGTTCCAAGAAAAGTCTTTGATTCTACAGTTTAGTTAGTTGCTAAACTTGGTGATAATGTGGGGAAGAGGTGGGATAACAGAAGGGGGGTGGGGGAGGGAAGAGGGCAGTAGTACTAGCTACTGTCTTATTTCACTCATGAGTGATGGTCTAAGAAAGACTGGGAACCACTGTTCTAGCATGTCTGTGATGCTCTCCCATGGGTCAATCATACCTGTGATCATTCTTGTTGCTGTCCATTGTGTACTGACATACTTTGTTAGTCTTATTTGCTACAGGTCCTTGACACTTGAGCAATATTTTAGGATATGTAATGTGATTGTTTCATCAGCAGTCTCCTTGTGATTGAATTGTACTATATCCTACCACTAAACCAACGTCTGCCACTTGTATCACCTATACCTGAGATTATGTGATGGTTCCACTTCATATTGCTATTATGTGAGTTGATCAATTCAATTTGCGACTCATAGATACTAAAGCCATTGTTTACATTTTTTCTTATTGTGAAGTTAACAGTTTTACATTTCTGAACATTTCAAGCAAGTTGTCAGTCTTTGCACCACTTTGAATTCTTATCAAGATATGACTGAATATTTGTGTAGCTTTCTTCACATAGCACTTCCTTTTAGATACCCACATAATCTATAAAAAATCCGAGGTTATTGTTTGTATTATCTGTAACGTCATAAAAATGCTACTTGAAGAGCAAACATCACAACACACTTCTCTGGAGCACACCTGCAGCTACTTCTACGTTTGTGGAAGTCTCTCGATGTAAGATAACGTTCTGTTTCCTCTTTATCATGAAATCTTCAATTTCGTTTGATATTACTTATAATCCTACTTTCGCTTTGGTATTCTGCCAAATGATTTTCGAAAGTCAAGAAATTTTGCATTTTGGAAACTGCCTTCGTTCATGGCCTTCAGGATGTCATTTGAGAAAAGCACGAACTGGGGTTCTGAACACATTTTCTGAAAATTGTCTCAAGCAGCTACTTCGACAATCCATATGTTTCCTCTTTATCATGAAATCTTCAATTTCGTTTGATATTACTTATAATCCTACTTTCGCTTTGGTATTCTGCCAAATGATTTTCGAAAGTCAAGAAATTTTGCATTTTGGAAACTGCCTTCGTTCATGGCCTTCAGGATGTCATTTGAGAAAAGCACGAACTGGGGTTCTGAACACATTTTCTGAAAATTGTCTGAAGCAGCTACTTCGACAATCCATATGCAGCGGAAATATTTTAGGCCTTGCAGCCACTGTATCAGTACAGAGAACAGTGATCATGATGTCATCATAGCAAAGATGGTTAGTAAAGTTAATAAATTCATCAAGAAGGATAGGAGACTATTAATGCTGGAAAGAGGAGATGCACAGTTGTTAGCATCCTACTTAGACAGTGAATGAACATCATTTAGTTCCAATATAATCGACGAGGAATTACGGACCAAGCTCAAACTGACTGAAAATCGCATTCTACTGAAGTATGTGCTGAGTAAGTGGATTAAGGGGGGTAGGACGTTAAACGGGCCGACTTGGGGCAGGGGAGGCATCACAGGACATTTTAATTTCTAGTGTCTATACTTTTACAGATAAATTCATAAAACTTTGTCAGCATCACTAGGAAGGATTCAGGATTAACACTCATTGCAGTGGAAATTCGAAAACATAACGAAGTAATTTTTTTTACATGTCAAATTTCATCATTTTTTTTACTTACTAATGGCAGCATTTGTTGCTATAGGTACACTTTTCTTCATATGTTAGAGAGATTCTTCGATGAATTTTGCGCAGCGTACATACCATACTGACAGGTGTACGAAACTCTAGGATTTATTTAATTTATGAAAAAACGAATGAACTGTAATATTTTAAACTTCATGTTTACAAAAAACACAAATTTTATAGTTAATTACCTCAATTTTTACCACAGTTTTTAATAGATTTGGAAAATTCGATAGTTTCATACACCTTTAAGTACGGTTTGTATGTTGTGCAAAATTCATCGAAGAATCTCTCTTACTTCTGAAGAAATGTGTACCTACAGCAACAAATACTACCATTAGTAAGTGAAAAAAATGATGAAATTTCACATGTGAAAAAAATCATTTCGTTATGTTTTCGAACTTCCACTGCTATGAGTGTGAATTGTGAATCCTTCCTGGTCATGCTGACAATGTTTTATGAATTTATTTGTAAAAGTATAGACAGTGGAAATTAAAATGTCCTGTGGTGCCTCTCCTGCTCCAAGTCGGCCCGTTTGACGTCCTATCCCCCTGTACGACGGAAAAGACCCACTGTGGTGCAGTGGAATCGCAGATCAGATCAGATCTACACACAGCACTCCACGACATTGGCTCCTTACTTATCATGCATTTACTCTCGTCTAGAGTGAAGTCCCTAGCCACTGAAAAACGCACATGAGATTTTGTGTATAAGAGCCCGAAAAATTACAGGCCTATGTCCTTAAAATCGGTATTCGGCAGAATTATTGAACATATTCCATCTTCGAATATAATAAATTTTCTTGAGACAGAAAAGCTTATGTTCATAAATCAGGATGGCTTTAGAAAGCATCGAACATGCAAAACACAGATTTCCCTTTTCTCGCATTATACCCTGTGAACCATGGATGAACAGCAACAACAGATCCCATATTCCTAGAGTTCCGGAAAGCATTTGAAATTGTACCCCTTTGCAGCCTGTTAACAAAGATCTGAGCATATGCTATAGGTTCCCAGATCTGTGAGTGGCTCAAAGATTTCTTTATCAACAGAACCCAGTAGGATGACCTGGACAGTGAGCGTTAGTATTGGGCAAGTGGGGTTCTGGCCCACTCTGTATTGTTGCCAGATGTATCCAAGATGGCGGCGATGACGTCATAGAAGATAGCAGCATGTAGACTTAGCAACAGCGCATGACATCATCCAAGATGCCGACTGTGACGTCATTCAAGATGCCGGCTTTTGGTGGGAAATGTGAATTTTGCTGGGAAGATAGGTCAAATGGCCTACCTCCACTAACCTAAGACCCTCCCCCAGAAAATGGAGGGAAGTTCAAATTCCAGCAGTATACTGCAACTTCTACTAAAGTAAGAAAAATGGTGGGAAAGAAAGCGCAGTTGGGCTACCTCCACTAACCCAAGTCATCTGACTACCATCTCTTCCAGTTCGAATTTTGATGGTAAAGAAAGGTCACTTGGGCTATCTCTACTAACCTAAGAAAATGGTAGGAAAGAAAGGGCATTTGGACTAACTCCACTAACCTAAGTCATCCGATCGCCACCTCTTCCTAAGGATTGGTGCGAAATTCAAATTCCATCAGCACAATGCAACACACCTAAGAAAATGATGGGAAAGAGAGTGCAGTTGGGCCACTTCCACGAACGTAAGTCACTTGACCGCCGCTTCATTCTAGGAAATGGCTGGGAGAGGATTCAACCTTTGCTGGACATAAGTCTTTATTTTGCATCCACCAGTCTTTATTTAAACAATTTGAGGCACTTCCGCCATCCAGTGTGGTCGCCATGGAGTCTGGAGTCCAACTGACCTAGTACACAGTACTGCCAACAGAGGTTTGTCGTCCATTCCATGGCGTAATCCAAGATTACGGGGGAAAAATGGCGGGAAACAGTGTGTTCACCATGAGGTCTGGAGTCCAACTGGTCTAGTCCACAGTACCGCCACCAGACGGCGCTGTCTTCCCTTCCATGACGAAATCCAAAATGGCGGTCTGGTGGTGGAGAGGAAGGGCCTCATAACAGGAAATTCAAGGGTATATTGTTCATTTAAAAAAACATCTGTTTGTGGGGGTTGATTTCTCTTGCTCATCATTCTCTGCTGTTTGGAAACATGTAGGTCTTGTAAGAAGTAGTTACGTGGAGCAAACATGTTGCATAACCTAATGTTCGGCACTGTACTCTGGGTGTCTTAACCTAATGTTATTCCCATTGTCGGCACTTAACCTATTGTTCTGTTAAGTGGTTTTCCATGTCACCCCACTTCCTTAAACTATTCTACCACCTTTGATACCAAATTAAGTAATTAGTTATGTCATCCCACCAATTTCTGGGACACTTTTGGAATTTCACATGCTTTTGAACGCCAGTTCTGGTGCATTCTTCTTTGTTGCCCACCCCCTTAAACTTTAGTACTGTGTTTTACATAAAGATTATTCAAATTAACCTAGTGTTCCATGTTAATCACTCACGCATACCCTCCCCTTAACTATTGTACAACTAACACCATGTTGATATAAAAAATTTATGTAAATTAATTAAATTGATATTTTTCACATGTATGGGGTAGTTTTTTTTAAAATCGCAGAATCTTACTGGTTAGTGAAATCGATGGTATACAGTAAACAATAGATCACTAGTAAAAAACACATCCAGACATTTGACGCTGCCACAGCCACCAGCCCCGCTGCCACCGCTGCTGCCGCCACTGCCACCTGCCCTGACCCTGCCCCGGCCACAGAAGCCACAACATGGCTCTGGTGTCCATGGGCTGCCCTCCCTTAGGCTAGCAGGTTAGAGCTGCAGCAACCAGGCTGCTAGTAGTGGCCCAATTTTGCAGCATCTCCTATTTCACGGTCACGTCCTCGCCAATCACGTGAGGTACAGCACACACCCCTGTCCACCTCGCCACAGAACTCCAAGGCACGCTCACACTGATCCCATATGCAAAACGCATCAGGGCAGCACATGTGTTTACCGTTGTTGAGGCTATACCTACGGATACTGACATCACAGATCATGCTATAGAAATCTGTTCCAGAACAGCACAGGCTGCTTTTTCCCAAGAAATCCTAACGGAATATATGAGATGCTTCCAGCCGTGCTTACTCCAGCATGACTGACACCTCGCCGCAAAATGTCAGTGTGGCGCCTCATCATCTAAGAAATTCTCAATGTTATTCTGACATCACATGATTATGTAAAACAAGAGCCAAGTCGACCTCTCGGAAATTGTATAATGTACCAGAAATAGTTAACGATCGCTTTCTTGATGTCTTAGCTTGTGTGCAAGGAAATTCTTGCCCTAACAGAACCTGTTTACGAAAATAGCCCAGAATAACGCCGAATACATTCTTCTTCGCGGTCCTAACGTGGCACCACGTCTATCATGTGTTACTCTTCCTGCTTTCAACATATGCAAACGTTCTCACCGCTATGTAGAGACTCATATATCCCAGCACAAAGGATGTTTTGTGAATGAATCGAGCATTATGATTGGCTCTTATCGTATTTACCCTATGAATTACTGATGCACCCAGTGTGGAAGCACCATCTGCCTTTTCTTTCTTTCTCCAGATGAGATTTTCAGCGGCAAGAAATCTATTTTACATAGATCGCCATATTGCACTGACAAATAAAACCTGCAAACTGCCCCTACATGTCGTCAAATATGGAAAAATCCTTACTCAATTACACTGCTCTCCCACTGACGACAGGAGTTTGAATATTAGAGCGTGAAACCGATCTCCAATCCAGCAATGTATCACCGCATACCATGGTTGATGTAGTAAACATAAAATTCGTGTCCTGCACCAAAGAAAATCACCCGTTTTACATAATTTGAACATATACCGTTAAGACAAATAGCAATGTATATACTCTTCGCAGCATTAGATATCTTTCCACAGCCAATGGTCACAGTCATCCACTACCACTGCGTGACCAGAACGCCTTCAGCAGACCTAAGTCACTCTCAGAACTGTTCTACAAATTCGGGCTCGTTTCCCCATCGGCACAAATGCGTTCTGTTTGTGGTCTAAACCTGCTTCCTTGCTTGCTCGCTTTTCTACACCCATCTCCAGACTCTGGGATTACATGAACACATGTATTTTCCCACGATTTTCTAGAATATCACAGTATTTTCGCCGTACTTCTCGATGTCGAGCACATAGCAAAAAAATGTGTGTGAAATCTTATGGGACTTAACTGCTAAGCTTACACACTACATAACATAAATCATCGTAAGGACAAACACACAGACCCACGCCCGAGGGAGGACTCGAACCTCCGCCAGAATCAGCCGCACAGTCCACGACTGCAGCGCCTGAGACCTCTCAGCTAATCGTGCGCAGCAAGCACATAGCTGTATCCTACAGGTCGCTCGTGTAACATAATTCCGAAGATGTAGACTGGAAATTATTTCTCTAGAAACCCGAAACTTTAGCTATGTCAAGTATGCTGTAAACCATAGAGTAACTAGAAACTTATCCTGTCTGCGAAGACCTTTAAGTGAAAAAACTCGACAAAAGAAAAATAGAGTAAACTGATATTTCCACTCACTAATAGCGATATCGGTGATGTAACAGATTCTCTATAATTTACAAAGTCAAATAACGTGTTTCTCATGTCTAGAGAACGAGCAAAAGTGTCTTTCACCTGCTAGATGCATACACCACAATCGATATTCTCTCAGCTAAATAAAGACACCAAATCTGAAGAAGCAGTCAATCGAACCATTTACACGTGTGGGAATAATGGCCCAGCGTAAAGCATACGTTCATAATGAACCTTCTCAAATTTCCGCGCGATTACGGAAACTATCCAACACATACTAAGTATTAGTACGCTATTTGGTCGCGCTAGAGGACAACCTGGTTAAGATGTCTACATTCCTACACTCCAACAGGCCGCTCTATCGAGACAGCTCCTACTGTTGATGGGAAACACGAATCATCCCCGCACAGGTCACCAGCACTGCACGCCAAGCACGCACAGTTAGAATCATCATCCTAAGAAATTAGTCACATATAAAGTTTATCCCCGTACGTACAACTAAATGTTATGATTGCGGTCTCAGATGAACGACATTCGACAATGAGCGAATGATCGGAAATACACTCTGTTGACGGGTGTGGCTGTGGAAATAGTAATACCAGTACCATCCTTATGACTTGACATACTCTTCCCTTTGCCATCAGAGTACTCCACATCAAATCCATACCTTCCTTACAAATAGACATAGTCGTTTCCTTTGCACATGTCGGAACACAAACACGTACTTAATAAGCATTATCCTCAAGGCGAACCTATCACACATCTCTTACTACTAAGTATAATACTTCATCAATAACTGTTGGCTGGCGATACAAATTAATACTGACCGAAAATCAACGATGGGTGGGCATGTCTCATAAGTTTTTCTTGCGAGTGCTGCCACCATGTCTTAGAAAAAGAGGTTTAATCGTCTTACAAACCGCCAGATGTTAAAAAACCCGATCCCAACAACTACTGTAAGTTATTGCCACAAGTAGTCTTGGTTCTACATGTGCACACAAGTATCCTTGTTAAAAGCTACACCAGCTTTATAAATCCACATATGGCATTAGCTACGAATCACGGGGTTTTTCGAGACAAATACTGAGAAAGTGATAATGGTAGCATATATTATCAGACTGGAAGTCCAGTTACACATAACCCACGGTGCAGCCTCGTCATAAAATCGCTCAAATTCGAAAGTGATTCGGCTAAGGAACGTGGTATGAAACCGCTATTTATAACCCCCTCACGCCGCCACCACTAAGTACTCCTCCAGTATTTGTAACGTATTCTGTCTCGATACCATGTCAGAGGTTCTGCGCTATATCCACTGAGACTGATTGAGAAGGATCACAAACAGTAGTAGATGGTGTGCTGATTGAGGTCGTGAGAAATGTACACTAGCTTTTCAGATCTCTAGTGTTACGCTGCCTGCTAGAAATGATGTCTATGATTAGGAATCAAGTCTCTCCATTCAACCACATACCTGCGTTGTATCCTTTGGAGAAGTCCTCTAATGATTACAGTCACTAGTGAATCATATTTCTAGCACTCTCATATCTCGAAATGAGCCACCTTTCTCGAACCTATGTGCTACAACAAAATTCCAACATGGTTTTAGATAGCCCCTAAGCATCTTGCAACTATCCCTCAGACTCTACACTACCGTCCCTGTAGTTTTTCACATGTGATTGTTCCAATGTAAGTTGGAACTGAGTAGAAGTCGGAGAAAGCTATATCCACCACCTTCTGTAACCCATGTAGAAACAGAACGACCTGAGCTAGTGCAACAGGACCGTGGTTTGACCATTTGGTGGAAATGCGTCCATTGTGCTGCGTCTCCAAACCAGATACAGACACTAAAATCTGAAGCAGATCCACATCCATTCACATCTATCAGCCCAACATGCTATCATCGTTATTCTGTACCATCCAACAGAGAAAAACTACAAACTATAAAAGTTCCACTAACTTCATCTGATATAGAACTCACCTAGCACCGATGCTGGCGCGATAACACATAGCTGCAGCGGGGGTCCAGCATGGAGAGAGAGATGTCACAATGTTTCCCAGAATAGCACAGGACTCATTCCTCCTACCAATGCTATGAGGGTAGCCCGTCCATCACTGAATTCACCCATCAAACTGCTGCTGCTGCTGCCGGTGTGGGACGATCCTGTTAAATATACAGGTATTAACCACTGCAGTTTAAAGTTTCATCACCTGTTCTGTAGGATGATGATCGTAACCTGTGGACTATACTGTAAATCGCAAGAGACGCTCCCTGTGGTCTGTCTCGTTGTTTGAAACATTATTTTTTCTGCTGTAGAACACTTTGTACACTGAAATACATTTTGTTTTTCGGCCACGACTTCGACATCTGTGTCAGGTTCTAAACTGACATTAAGACGTTCTGATCCATGGCCTTTCACAAACAACTAGATGTCGCACAGTGTAAATCATATTGTTACTGAAGCTACCATAACACACCACACACACTGGATGGTTTTAAATAGGACATAAGGAAACTGGAAGAGTTTGGTCACGTTGTGGAGTGTTTTCAAACTACAGTCTGAAGGTGATCCACGAGCTCTACACTTAACCCTTAAATGAATGATTTTTTATTTGAAGCTGTAAAAATAACCACATTGAGTTCATAGTGCCTACATAACGACAAAAATATTGAAAAAAAATATTAATTAAATTAACAAATCATTATTGTTGACAATCGCTTCAAACACAAAAGTAGACCTAATTTCAAATCTATCGTAAAGACACTCGATTTAACTGTCTACACAATATCTACTTACGTTTGCAAAATAAAAAAAAGTAAGTTTCAGACCCACACATCATTGCACAAACACCCAAAACACGTGTCTACTTTCCGCCATAAGACACTCGCGGCAGTTCATCCACACAGCTGACCTTCGAACTGGTTCAGTTCATCCTGTCATTTACGATCGGTATGAAGAACTACTAGCAGCTTAGCAGCTGCAGTAGAGTGTACGCACTTAACTACATAAAGAATTTGTTACAAAATGTTGCTCAGTATAGGATACATCGAAGAAATGAAGTCCGTAGTTGATCGGCTACTCTATGCATTAAAAGGTTAAACTCATCTGTCATAGTGACGGAATAGCTGATGGTTCTGCGTTCCATTTCGACTGATTCATCATATTGCAGTCATGTATGCGATCACTGTTTCAGTGCTATCCACCCCAGAAGCTGCTGTCCCTCCACCAAAAGTCTTTTTCCAACTGAAACAAGGGATGTCAGTCAATCATTATTTGGTAACCAACAGCATGCCAGTGGACGGATGGGATGGAAAAGACACCATCAATGTACTGTAATAATAAGCAGCACAATTGATATTGCGAACAATTTTAGCAATTTTACAGTAATTTCAACACCGGCCAATGATGTGACAACATATTTTTCAATTTCTGTGGTGTGCATACTGTAAGACCTTCGGTACACACACCTTCAGATTATTTACCTTGTCGCTCTAACGAAGTAGGCGAGTGTCAGCAATATGTCTTGTGGTTTTATCGTGGCGTGTTTATGTTTTGCCGTTATGTCAGACGATAGGAATGCCACTTGCACACTTAGAGTAGCAGATTGTCGGTGACCAACTTTAAACAGAACTTGATTAATTTTCACACACATTTATTGAAATAATAAAAAGTATAAACCTTACATAACTTGATTCTGGATGCTATTTACAATTGACGATCTGAAGTTCCTTTGGTCTTGGTACGTTAATCTTGTTCTCACATATCTCTGATACTTGACAAAGTGTCTATACATTTCTCTTCATGGCTATGTACAGGAATATGATAATCTTATTAGGCGCAGACTGAAACGTGACCAAAGACTGGTACAGACTAATGCAGACTGGTACAGACTAGTGCAGACAAATGCAGACTGACTAATCGGAGGTCTGTACACTCGTTATAATACCTCACGCGCTCAGGTATCACTGCGCGAGTGTGATCTGCGAGGAGAAAAGGTTGTACGTTAGCAACAATCTCATTGGCTGCATTACATATTCATACGCGGATCGGCGGAAGCAGAATTTGGTCCGTCTCTAAGGCAGCGCCATCTCGTAGTGCGGAGACGGACGAGCGCTGCCGCCTGCGCTGTTGTGCTTAGTGGGAAAGTTGTGTACGCACTGACTACGCGGAACTATGTACACAACAATTTCAGTATCATAGTTAAACCACCTCTTTTCCACTTTGCGAGTATCATTGCAATGATGGATAGAAGTCTCAGCAGTACGTCCATTCACTGTTAATTCTCGAACACATACGCCATCAAAGTATATCAGACAGTGCTCTACATATTTCTAACACCTCAAGCATAGTGCTTAATTTACGATCTGTCTATATCCATATGGGAGTCACAGAGCATTCTCGCTGTCTTAAGGTAAAATTAGAGTGTGGAAGACCCCCCCCCCCCTCACACTGTCATTGATCAACCCGCCATGCAACACCGTTATCGATTTTATCTACAACCGCTACATTCCACATCTCGTGAATGAATGGAGCTTGCTGAGTCCTCACTCATCCAAGTGCACAAGGTTTCGAGGACGTTAGCATTCCTCATCGATGTATAATAACAGATTTGAAAGTGTCGTGATGTGATAGCAAACGGTTAAAAAGAACAGGAAACTGATGACTTTTATGCGCGATGGAGTTCGAAGTATTTTTACGTAATTCAACCAAGCTATCAATTTTAAAGTATTATTAAAGAGTCTAGGATCAATATCTGGAAGGTATTGGTAAGAGAGAACATAAACACACGCACTCATAAGGCTACAACGCTCTGCACTTAAAAAAGGCTATAGTGTTAGAACGTTTGCATTTCCGACCTATGAGTCGTATGGAATGTAGCGCTGTTAATATTCCAATGGCAGAAATACACTCCTGGAAATTGAAATAAGAACACCGTGAATTCATTGTCCCAGGAAGGGGAAACTTTATTGACACATTCCTGGGGTCAGATACATCACATGATCACACTGACAGAACCACAGGCACATAGACACAGGCAACAGAGCATGCACAATGTCGGCACTAGTACAGTGTATATCCACCTATCGCAGCAATGCAGGCTGCTATTCTCCCATGGAGACGATCGTAGAGATGCTGGATGTAGTCCTGTGGAACGGCTTGCCATGCCATTTCCACCTGGCGCCTCAGTTGGACCAGCGTTCGTGCTGGACGTGCAGACCGCGTGAGACGACGCTTCATCCAGTCCCAAACATGCTCAATGGGGGACAGATCCGGAGATCTTGCTGGCCAGGGTAGTTGACTTACACCTTCTAGAGCACGTTGGGTGGCACGGGATACATGCGGACGTGCATTGTCCTGTTGGAACAGCAAGTTCCCTTGCCGGTCTAGGAATGGTAGAACGATGGGTTCGATGACGGTTTGGATGTACCGTGCACTATTCAGTGTCCCCTCGACGATCACCAGTGGTGTACGGCCAGTGTAGGAGATCGCTCCCCACACCATGATGCCGGGTGTCGGCCCTGTGTGCCTCGGTCGTATGCAGTCCTGATTGTGGCGCTCACCTGCACGGCGCCAAACCCGCATACGACCATCATTGGCAGCAAGGCAGAAGCGACTCTCATCGCTGAAGACGACACGTCTCCATTCGTCCCTCCATTCACGCCTGTCGCGACACCACTGGAGGCGGGCTGCACGATGTTGGGGCTTGAGCGGATGACGGCCTAACGGTGTGCGGGACCCTAGCCCAGCTTCATGGAGACGGTTGCGAATGGTCCTCGCCGATACCCCAGGAGCAACAGTGTCCCTAATTTGCTGGGAAGTGGCGGTGCGGTCCCCTACGGCACTGCGTAGGATCCTACGGTCTTGTCGTGCATCCGTGCGTCGCTGCGGTCCGGTCCCAGGTCGACGGGCACGTGCACCTTCCGCCGACCATTGGCGACAACATCGATGTACTGTGGAGACCTCACGCCCCACGTGTTGAGCAATTCGGCGGTACGTCCACCCGGCCTCCCGCATGCCCACTATACGCCCTCGCTCAAAGTCCGTCAACTGCACATACGGTTCACGTCCACGCTGTCGCGGCATGCTACCAGTGTTAAAGATTGCGATGGAGCTCCGTATGCCACGGCAAACTGGCTGACACTGACGGCGGCGGTGCACAAATGCTGCGCAGCTAGCGCCATTCGACGGCCAACACCGCGGTTCCTGGTGTGTCCGCTGTGCCGTGCGTGTGATCATTGCTTGTACAGCCCTCTCGCAGTGTCCGGAGCAAGTATGGTGGGTCTGACACACCGGTGTCAATGTGTTCTTTTTTCCGTTTCCAGGAGTGTATATTTCAAGCGCATGACATACATACTTCTTCTCGGTCTCTCTACGATAAACTATGTCATCGAACAGTAAAACGAAAAACCTACTTCCGTAAAACATTTGCTCTGCGAGATACAAGCCACAGTATAGCTTTCTGGAGTTGTGTAACATCCACTGTTCACATCCGATCACGGTTCAGAAATTATACGATACCTGCATCAGCCCTATATAAAACGATCGTTGGTAACGGGGGATACCTCTTACAAGGAAACAGATAAACACATAACCGTAGCGTCCGACATGTGAAAATTACAAGTCATTCTGCCATTAACTCTGTAAACACCACATCTGTCAGGCAAATGTATACACGGGGACTGCAGTACCTCACAAGCACCTATCGCTAACTTAGTTATGAAGCTGTAGTCTCGATTTTATACGCAAGATGCGACAGGTGGATGAAGTACATCACATAAATCAAAGTACGTTTAGAGAAATGTGTCACGTTTCATCACACACGAGATGGAAGTCCTCTGATGAGCGACAGTTTTACCATTGACGATCGCAAGTAGACAGTGCTTTAAATCACATACAGAACACGTGGCTGTATACGTGTCGAACACAGGCTATGCGTCCTGTCAAAACAGTGGAAAAAAAGACCTGCAGAAACTTCTCCCTCTCTAGAATGTATCACCAGTGTACCATTAAATCGTACCTCGTTACGGCTCCGTCTCAATCGATCACCCCGTCCACACTCTGCTATCCCTTCACACAGATACAAGTAAGTTAAGAGATGGATGGTTTTCTGTCTTCCTGAGAAGCATCAAATACAGTAGTCAACTCGCTTGTGTCACTGGTACATCAACGGAAAAAAAATTGAATGCTTCCCTGATTCCCTTTGCTTCCATGTCGACGTTTTCTCGGATTCCTCTTGCTGCCGCATACTTGTTCCCGTGTAGAAATTGCTCTGCGCGAACCTGAAGATACACAAGTAGCTCCCCAATTTTACCACTTTTCCGTGTATATTCTGTCGATTTACACCTATTCCCCGTCAATTTTTCGCAATTCTATCGATTTTTTTGTGTCAGTTCTATCCATGTGAACATGACATAACCTCTCATTCTGTGTTCTAAAACTGCTTGTAAATGTAGCACAGCTGCCAAATGCACTGATCGGGAGACATAGTATAGCACTGTACTTGATTGTCTCTAGTCACCTCCACATTTTTTGGAGAGCGTCTGTTCTGTTTTCTGTATGTCTGTGTATATACATGTGTTGCGGATGGCTCCCAGGACCCACAGTAGACCCGAGTTAGCGTTCGAGTGTGGATTCGCCCCGCATGATATCCAGAGCGATGTTGGGATGCGGATCCAGAATATGCCGTGCACAGGATAGGGTTTGAAGGTGGATCCGCCACGTGCAATGTGCGAATTGGTGTTGGGGTGCAGATCCACAATATTCCACAACCGAATCACCGTTCTAGTGTGGATCCGCCACGGACTATATATCTAGACACATGTTCGGAGGCGGATCCACCACATGTCACATCAGGGGTAGGTTTCGCAAGTGGACCAACAATGCGTTACGTCCGAACACGTATTCTATGTTTGAAGTTTGATCCACAAGCGGGGGGAACTGGGTGCTGGGAGCCGTCTGCGACACATGCATATACACAGACATACAGAAAACAGAGCAAACGCTTTCCAAATGTGGAGGTGACTGGATGCAATCGAGTACAGTGCTATACTACGCCTCCCGATCAGTACAACTAGGCTAGGTGTTGGTAGCTGTGCTACATTGACAAACAGTCTTAGAACACAGAACGAGAGGTTATGGCAAAATCGCTGGGATAGAACTGACATAAAAAATCAATAGAATTTCGAAAAATGACGAGGAATAGGTATAAATTGACAGAATATACACCGAAAATTGGGGAAATTGGGGAGGTACTTGTGTATCTTCATGTTCGAGCAGAGCAATTTCTGCATGGGAACAAGCATGCAGCAGCAAGAGGAATCCGAGAAAACATCGACATGGAAGCGAAGGGAACCAGGGAAGCAGTCAATTTTTTTCCGTCGAGGTAGCATTATACTGTATGTCTATTGAGGTACCAGTGATACATGTGAGTTGATTACTGTATTTGACGCTTTTCAGGAAGACAGAGAACATCCACCTCTAAACTTACTTGAATCTGCGTTAAAGGATAACAGAGAGTGGACGGGGTGATCGATCGAGATGGAGCTGTAACGAGGCACGTTTTAATGGTAGATTCATGATGCATTCTAGAGAAGGAGAAGTTGCTGCAGGTCAATTTTTCCACTGCTCTGCCAGGGTGCATCAGTCACATGACATAGCCTGTGTTTGACTCGTATACAGCCATGTGTTCAGTATGTGATTTAAAGGACTGTCTACTTGCCATCGTTAATGGTCAAGCTGTCGGTCATCAGAGGACTTCCATCTCATTTGTGATGAAACGTGACACATTCCTCTAAACGAACTTTGATTTATGTGATGTACTCCATCCACCTGACGCATCTTGGGTATAAAATCGAGACTTCAGCTTCATAACTAAGTTAGCGATAGGTGCTTGTGAGGTACTGCAATCCCCGTGTATACATTTGCCTGACAGATGTGGTGTTTACAAACTTAGTGGCGGAATGACATGTAATTTTCACATGTCGGACGCTGCTGAGATATGTTTATCTGTTTCCTTGTAAGAGGTATCCCCCATTACTAAAGATCGTTTTATATAAGGCTGATGCAGGTATCGTATAATTTCTGAACCATGATCGGATGTGAACAGTGGACGCTATGCATCACTGGAAAGGTACATTATACTAGTATCACGCAGAGCAAATGTTTTAAGGATGTAGTTTTTTCGTTTTACGGTTTGATAACATAGTTTATCACAGAGAAATAGGGAAGAAATATGTATGTCATGCGCTTGAAATATATTTCTGACATTGGAATATTAACAGCACTACATTCCATATGACTGATAGGTCGGACATGTAAGCCTGTTTTACGTGCAGAACTTTGTAGCCTTAGGAGTGCATGTGTTTATGTTCTCTCTTACCAATACCTTCCATGTACTGGATCTAGACTTTGTAATAATACTTTAAAATTGATAGTTTGGTCGATTTGCGTAAAAATGCTTTGAACTCCATCGGTCTGAAGCTCCATCGTGCATAAAAGACATCAGTTTCTTGTTCTTCTTAACCGTCTGCTATCACATCACGACACTTTCAAATCTGTTACTATACATCGATGAGGAGTGCTAACCTCCTTGAAACCTTGTGCACTTGGATGCTTGAGGATTCGGCAAGCTGCATTCAATCACGAGACGTGGAATGTAACGGTCCACGTCTGGTCGGTTGTAGATTAAATCGGTAACGGTGTGGCATGGCGTGTTGGTCAATGACAGTGTGAGGGGGGTCTTCCACTCTCTAATTTTACCCAAAGACAGCGAGAATGCTCTGTGACTCCCATATGGATATAGACAGATCGTAAATTAAGCACTATGCTTGAGGTGTTAGAAATATGTAGAGCACTGTCTGATATACTTTGATGGTGTATGTGTTCAGTAATTAACAATGAAAGGACGTACTGCAGAGTCATCTATCCATATTCGCAATGATACTAGCATAGTGGAGAAGAGGTGGTTTAACTATGATACTGAAATTGGAAATCATGTTGTCACATCTTTGGTTGGTGATGAAATTACTATAAAATTGCTAAAATTGTTCGCAATATCAACTGTGATGCCTATTATTACAGTACATTGATGGTGTCTTTTCAATCCCATCCATCACCTTTTCGAGAGTTTAGTGAACAAAACAAGGAAATGCAAATTCAAATGTGCTTGCGATATTTTATAGTCAAATGTTAAGTTGCGTGATGCGATCGTGTACAATGTGCCTGATGTCAAACTCAGAGAACATATGTTGAAACAGTCCGATCCATCAATTCAGCAGGTAGTGCAAATACTAGATCAGTACGAATCCGATGCCTTGTCAGCTCACAAATTCGAGCAGCCCGCTATTTGTCGGGCTGAGTCGCTTAGTTGTGTTCGCCCCACTCCGCACCGGCGGCGTGCACTAGCCGCGCTGAGTAAACAACTTTCCACACTGCGTAAGCAGTTAGCTAAATAGGTGGCTACACAGACGAACAGAATTAAGTCTCGCCCTAGGTGTAATTCACGGTACAAATGTCAAGAATGCCCCTCCCGACAAGCTCAGTGTTACGCTTGTGGTAGGAAAGGACATGTGCAATCCGTATGTTTGCAATGGAATATACATAAGGATTCGGCCCACTCACAAATATCTAGTCACAAGGCCCATGTCACGAATGCAGTATATTCCAAATCTGCAAGTAGCAAGTGTGCAGTTTCGCCAATAATACATCAGTGAAACAAACTTTTTGTTAGTTTAATTATTTGTGGGAAACGTGTGAAATTTCAGTTGGACACAGGTGCCTCTGTCACATTGCTCAATCGTCACACGTATGAACTATTAGGCTCCCCACGCCTGTCAAAAAATAGCACACAACTGACGGCTTCTAATGGACAAGACATTCTAGTTCTCGGAGCATGTACCTTGGCTGATATGTTTCGCTCGCATACGCGAACAGTGACTTTTACAGTGCTACAATCACGCGAGTGTGAGAACATATTTGGTCTTGATTCTTTTGATTTGTTTGGCTTTCACATTCAGGACAATGTGTTGTCAGTATCTGCATTCAATGCAAAAGACAGTGTAGCTAGCTTGCTAAAAGAATTCCCGGAACTCTTTTCTGAAGGTTTAGGCAAAGCTAACAATTTTGTTGCACATATTACTCTGAAAGACAATGTTCAGCCAAAATTTTGCCTGGCCGGAACTGTTCCCATTGCATTACGGGGCAAAGTCGCTGCTGAACTTGAAGAATTGCAACATAATGGATTTATTGCGCCCATATCAGCTAGTCAATGGGCAAGTCCACTGGTTTTGCTCCCCAAACCTTCAGGACGCTTTCGCCTCTATGTTGACTTTAAGTCTACAGTCTACCCACAAACTGTCATTGATACTTTTCCGTTGCCGCGCCCGGAGGATCTCATGGACAAATTAGGCGCTGGTCGCTACTTTTCAAAAATTGATTTGCGCGACGCGTATCTTCAAATACCGCTCGATGAAGAATCTCAAAAAGTGTGCATAGTAAGTACTCATTTGGCCTTGCTTAAATATTTGCGTTTGCCTTTTGGCAGCGCTTCGCCATCCGCCATTTTTCAACGGTATTTCGAACAGCTGACTGTGCAAGTACCAAACTGTTCAAACTATTTGGACGATATTGTCGTAGCAGGTCGTACACCTGAAGAACATGTTGCAAATTAACGTCCTTTTTTCGTGTTTTATCTGATGCAGGACTAAAGTGTAGACTGGACAAGTGTGATTTTTTTAACCTCAGTTGCAGTATCTTGATCATGACATAAACGGTCAAGGTGTACATGCTCTTCAGTCGCATTTGTTAGCCATACGAGATTTGCCAGTTCCTCGTAATATCACAAAATTGCAGTGAGTTTGAGGGAGAATGAACTATCATATTCGGTTCATACCGAATGCTGCACAGATCGCAGCTACATTGCATCGCTTGTGTCGCAAGAATGTCCCCTTTGTTTGGGCAGATGAGTGCCAAGTAGCTTTTCAAAAACTTAAAGATGCATTGCTCGGTGATCGATGCTTAGTTCACTTTGATTCGGACAAACCAGTTGTATTGCAAGTTGACGCTTCCTCTTACGGAATCGATGCAGTGCTTTTTCGCAGAATTGGTGACAAAGACAGGCCTATCGCTTTTGCATCAAAAGTGTTGTCCAAAGCTCAGTGTAACTATTCACAAATTAAGAAAGACGCTTTGGGTATTGTGTATGATGTCAAAAAATTCCACCACTATTTGTATGGCAGAAAATTCTACTTAGTAACGGATCACAAGCCTTTGCAGTCCTTGTTTCATCCGACGAAACCGGTTCCTATATGAGCTGCCCAAAAATTGCGATGATGGGCTTTGTCCTTGCCTCAATACCAGTACTAGATTGTGTATCGGCCGACAGCTCAAAATGGTAATGCGGACGCGCTTTCACGTCTTCCGCTTGGCCCTGATACAGATTTTGACGCTTCTGCTGCATCTTGTTGTCACATCGATGCTCAGGATTCTGTATTGCTTCAGTCTTTTCCGCTGAACTACAGGAAAATTGCACAGGCCACGGAAGCTGATTCAGATTTGAACGTTTTGTTAACATGCATTCGCACACCTTGGCCTCGATCCTTGCGTAGCATTAAGAACTCTGTAGTGCGCCAATACCTTGCACGCCGTCATAGTCTCGCCGTACAGAAAGGAGTGATTCTTGCTCAAAATGACAGTGGACAGTCACGTATGTTGATCCCTAAAGCTTTGCAAACAAAAGTGTTGCAGTTACTTCACTAGGGACACTGGAGGATTGTTCGTACGAAACAGTTAGCGCGTTCACACTGTAGTTAGGAGGGTATGGACGCCCAAATAGAACAGATGACGTCACAGTTTCACGCATGTGCGGAAAATCAGTCCTTTCCGCCACAAAAATTCTCTGCTTGGCCTAAGTCGCAATCACCACGGCAATGTGTGCACATAGACTTTGCGGGACCTTTTTGGAACACCCATTGGTTTACCGTGCCAATGACCTCGACAACGTCACGTAGCACAATTCAGGTGTTGTCATCGATTTTTTGCCTCGAAGGTTTACTCGAAATAATAGTGTCAGACAACGGACCTCAGTTCATGTCAAATGAATCTGGAACATTCTGTGAACGCAATGGCATACAGCATCTAACTAGTGCACCGTTCCATCCCCAGTCAAACAGCGAAGCGGAACGTTTTGCCCCAAGCAGCAGACGGTCAAACTTTGCTCCGCACACACCAGGGATCAGGCACTGCATATCGTTCGCACCCACGAGATGGACCACCGCCAGCGGACCTGCGGATACTGCTCCACCTGCTCCACCCTGTTCAGCATCCGGGGCCGCAGGAAGACCGCAAGTATCGCTTCGCGCCTCATCACATTGTCTTTTATAGCAGCAGCAGAAGGTGGGCGCGGGGTGAGATCGTCCGTCGATTTGGCGCTTGCACGTATCTTCTTTCAGGTCCTGATGATTTGCAGCGCCGCCATCAAAATCAACTTCACCTCTGTCATGCACACGATGATCTTCCAGTCTCTCTTCCTCCAGATTCACGGGTACAGAGGGCAGGGCGACCACAGCAGCCGCCAGAGGGTGTCATCACGACACCGCGGGACGACCCCGTGGAGACGGAGCCTTCGGCCTCCTCTCGTCCTACCGATGGAGCTGGACCCGCCCACAATGCAGCAGTTACCGCCTTCTTCATCTGGTTCGTGGCAGCAGGAGGTGGACGCGTACCCTTGTGGTCGTTTTCCGCGGGACGTGTCCGCCAGATGGCGGGGTACGGCCGGAAGCTCGACGTCCCTTGCAGCCACAGCTTCCGGCCTGACGCGCCCATACTCCTGCATCCCCCGCCTCGGTCGCGCTCCCTACACGACGACGGTCCGTCGCTTTGGGGGCGGGGGAGGGCAGGCGAGGAATGTTCTGGTGTAACCACATGCGCCGGAACGAAGATGAAGAACGCGAGACCAGACGAGGCAGTGAGGAGACGTAAACCAATAGCCCACTGCAAGGACCGCGCCTCGACAGGAGCGACCTCTGTAAGGAGTGAATGTAAGCGCCGCTCCTGCAAGCCTCCGAAAGTCATTAGTGGACGGGATTCGCAGAGTATCAGCACGGCCTAGCAGACAGTGCTATGAGATCAGTTATTAGTGATCCACAGACTGTGTGTCAAACTTGCAGGAACAATGCATATAGCCAAGGACTCTGAATTATATTGCCAGTCACCCATCGCTAGCGACAACATGTAGTACATTCAAGTTAAGTATTGTCAATCTGCTTTATTGAAATAACTACTAAAGTTATTTGCTCCAATTGCTGTATAGCATTCCGACAATGCAGCATCCCCCAGGCACTGTATGTGCGACGAGTGGACAGGACACCACATTTGGCGACAAGGACTCAACATTATTGGTGAGAAGAACTCAACAGTGCTGGCTCAATTCATGCCAAGCCGAGTAAAACAACTTCTTGCATAAGGGTCAGAGGTGTACCAACGTGTTACTGACTTGCTCAATTCTGTTGAATAAATTATCCAATTTTTCTGAAATTGCAGTGTATATTAAACTTTTGTTACGGGGCTGTGGCTAGAGGCAAAAATCTGAAAAGTGTTCCAAGGTGCATCAATCAATTAAAATTGCTTTGTTTGTTTACCCCATAATCGTAAACAGTGCTACACTCCCTTGTTTGTATTTGACGCACTTTCGAGTTGCATTTACCGTGCTGCCGTCAGGGACTTCCGTAAAAAGACTGCACTTTCTTCTTGTATGCGGCTGTTAGCGTTACATGACACTCTGTGTACCCATTTAGCAATAAAACTTTGTCGTTATCTTACAATCAGTTTCTTCTACTTTTTAACAGGTTATGGGCCCATTACTCACTGAGTGACGAGTTTTATATGGTTTAAATAAAATGGAATATGGGGTAAAATATCAAAAACCTGTGTCCGAAGTTTTGAGGTTATTCTCTTAGTGTGCAAGTGAAATCATCAACTTAACGTGACGGAAAGTGACATAACAAGAATTACAAAGCTCAAAGATGTCAAGAAATGGTCAACCTGGAAATTTCAAGTACATATAACTTTAACTGTCATGGGAGGTTGGGATGTTTTCATGGGCCGAAAAAACTATACCAGTGCATAACGACGACCTGAATCCTACAGCAGTACTGGCTTATGAAAAGGATCTCGCAGCGTGGAAGAAAATGGACAACGCAACAACGCAGCTCAGAAAATTATCGGAACATCACTGAGGATAAACCATTGCTACACACGACAAATTGTGGATGTTCAGGTGCCATTTGGACCACACTACTTTCAGTTTACGCACAGAAAGACAGTTAAGCATATATTTACTCCAGCAGAAATGGTACGGTGCAGCTTAAAAAAGGATATGTCAAATGACATGGTTATATATGTTTCATAGTTAGAAGATCTTGTACATCGCTTGAGTAATCCAGGTGAAAATATTTCGAGCTCTGTGATGAGCACAAAATTGTTAATGATGTTAGCAAGGAGATACGAATATTTTCTTAGTGTGTGGGGATCAACACATCCTGAACAACAAACGCTAGAGAATTTGGCCACACGAGTTTTGATGAAAAAAAGTCAAAATCCGCTGGAAGGTATGAAGGGACAGGCGCTTCTGGCAGGTAAACAACGGAGGAACGACCACCTTAACAACAACCGTCATCTTGAAGATAATAATTCGAGAAAACCGAGTAAACGCTTCAAGTGTAATAAACCTGGCCATTGGGCAAAAGTTTGCAGAAGTGTTTGATTAAAGTGTAATAAATCTGGTTATTGCTTAAAGAGTGCAGAAACCCTTTGTCAAAGGATCGAGGTCAGAATCAGTCTAAATCGAGAGGAGGTGCCCTGATAAACTAAATTCTATCATCAGTTGCAGGCAAGGACATAGATGAAAATGGTTTTTAGATTATTGTGCTACTGATTACATATGTAATCAAACAGAATGGTTTACAAGTTACAGTCCATTTGATAGTGAAGTCCCAGTCTGTGTTGATGATGGTAGTTTTATTCTATCACAAGGAAAGGTGACAAACATTAGCTTTTGGTAGAGAAACATCTGACCAATGTTTTGTATGTGCCAGGGATTCAGTTCAATTCATATTCACTTTGAGCTGCTCCTGACAAGGGAATAACATTTAAATATGATAAGACAACATGCAGACTCCTTAAAGGAGAAATGTTGTTGCAGTGGAAAAGAAGTTGTACAGTTTATGATTTCATAGAGTGAAAATGACTTTAATTAGGCAAATATGGCTAGATTTAGATTTGTTTACTATCCATCTTTAAGCATTAAAATGCAATCGATGGTGTCTTTTGTGTACATGTACATATATAGTTACATATACAATTACATAAATAATATACATGGTGTAAAAGATATTTTAAGTCATGGCTGTCTATAAAGATAGAAAATTTTCCATCATAATGCACATGATGTATCCAATGTATTCACGCATATAAGTTTATGAGGACACATGTTGAACTCTTCTACTGTACAAAATTCTTTTTTTCTAAGCCATTTATGTGCGGCGTTTTTAATTATACTCAGTGACACATTATGTGCCTGTGATGGCAATATGTTAAATAGTTTTACCCCCATGTACTTTTGACTATCTTGAGTTTTCTTCAGTCTGGCAGCTGTGATGTTAATCTGCTGTTTCAGGCCTTTGTTTTGTTGAACATATTGCCATAACTTGTGACTGTGTTTGTTTTCTTTTGTATAGATTAGACAAATTAGTGTAAAGAGGGATGTAACTGTGGCGTTTTTAGTTTTTTGAAATATGGTTAACAGCATTTATTATTTCTGACTCCACAGATGCATCTGATTGCCTTCTTTTGTCGAATGAGAACTTTTCTTGCTCAAAGGGAATTCTCCCATAGCAAATGGCTTACTTCAAGAGGACGTGAAAAAGCCATAATATGTATTGAGTAATAATTCATCACTAACGTAAGACCTTAGTTTTCCTAAAAATATGTCACAATTTGTAACTTAGTACAGATATAACCGGTATGATTCTTCCGTATTAATTTTGAATCAGTGTAGATTGCAATTAGTTTAGCTGAAGCACACTCATAGCTGTCATCTTTAATGCACAAGATAAATAGGATAGTTACAGTTTTTCATGATTAATGTGCAGTTAATTGATTTGGAACTATTTACTGGTTACTCTAAGATGATCCTTACTTTCCTGCTTTAACGTTCGTAAGTCTTTCGCAGCTGTAAAAAAGTGGTGTCACCTGCATAGCGTGTGGATTTACTCTACATAGTGCTGGGCAAGTCATTTGCATTTATTATGAAGAGTGAAGATCCAAACACAGAACCCTGCTGCACGATCTGTGTGATGTCCAATACATTAGACCTAATATTATTGAACTGCACAATTCGTTTCATGTCACTCAGATAGAATCTTATCAGAGACAGCTTTAAGCCTATAAAACAATAGCTGTAGGGTTTTTCTAGCAGTATTCTATGGCTGACAGAGTGAAATGCTTTCCTGAAATCCGCAAGTATAGCGTAAACAGATAATCTTGATTCAAATGACGATAGTATAAATGAAACAATATTTTCATCTGCTTTTAGTGTCGAAAAGCCAGATCTGAGGCAATATGAGAGTACCTAAGAATATTATTCATAGACAGATGTTGACTGATTTGGTGCAGTATGCAATATTCCACTACTATTGATATGATGGGTACAAGAGAGGTTGGGCGGTAATTACGACAAAACGTATCACGTTTTCTGTGCAAAGGAGTAACGACTATCATTTATAAGGACGAAGGGAAACAGCCCTGACGAACATCCGGTTTATAAGAGAACATAATTGATGTGCTGTTAGAGTAACAATTTTTTTGATCAGAGAATTGGAGAGACCATAAATCTCTCACGACTGTGACTAAATTAATTTTGCTATTGCAGTTGTAATATTGGTTATTTTTACTTGCCTCCACTTAAAGACAATAGCCACATTTTCAAAATTTCGTAGGAAGGAGTTTCCATAATTTGAGTTATAGATGTTGTCATATTTATGGTTATGTACAGTTGCAGCATTGTTATTCATATTGCCAGCATTAATGAAGAAAGTGTTGAAATCATGTGGTGTGATACCAGTATCACAGAAATTATTTTCGCTACTATCTTTATTTCTACCCAGATGAGTCTTGACAGCAGTCCAGGCTGTTTTACATTTGTGTCTGCGTTTGCCATCCACTTGCTTAATGTAGTTTCTGGCCTGTATTTGTTCCTTAACCTTACGCCAGTTTACTCGTTCTGCTTCACTATTCTTTGATTTGCCGTAGGAAATCGTTAGCAGAGTTCGAAGCCTTCGTAATTCAGCTATGAGCCAGTCATGTGCAGACGTGAGAGCGTGTTTCCTGGCTGTTCCCTTACTTATTCTTACGGTTTAGGGCAAAAGTTTTGAATGTACCTGAGGAGGAGGAGGAGGAGGAGGAGGAGGAGATTAGTGTTTAACGTCCCGTCGACAACAAGATAATTAAAAACGGACTGAATGTATCTGAGAGTGCACTGATTAATAATGTAAATTCGTTTTAAATATGATTACTGTCAAGCAGAATGTCATTACAGCTTGTCATCTTTAGCTCTCTTTTATAGGTATCAACCGTCTATTGATTCAGAAGCCTACTGTACTTAGTTTTATTGAAGTCAGATACAGGTGTTTTAGTTTTTAGTTCTAACCAGATACCTTTATGGTGTACATATATATATAAGGCCGGCTGTCTTTTTGAGTTATGGTATCATTATCATTAACAGTGTACAGCTCATATAATCTTAGCATATTGAGTAGATTCAATTGTTTAGGTGTCCTTAGCCTTATGCCAATACTTATGTCAGCAAAAACTAAAATCCTATGTTTAGGCCAGTTCTCAAAGTGTAATATCAGTTTCTATAAGGCCTGCACAGATACTTCAGTGTGCCCCGGATCTACGATATTTCCGAACGGGGCAAAAACTTGATAGTGGTGTCCTGGCATCCCCCCCCCCCCCCCCCCTGTTCTCCTCAAGTGTTTGAGATAGGACGACAAAAATTTTTCCAAAATGTGTTCATTTTATAGCACACATTTTTCTGACGAGTTTGATATGCGCTGTGGCCTTCTCCACCAGACATCATGGCGCCTAGAGTATCAGCAACCAAACTGACAGCCTGCAGCTGCGGTTGCCCGCCTCGCAGGCACACCGAAGCACTACACAACCGACAGGCAATATTGATGAACGGCCACAACAACACCACGGCAATGACACCAGGGGCCACTACTGGCCCACATAAACATAAGGAAGAGGTCGCTGCAGATCCTGGAACTATTTTCACGCGTCAAACCACGTGATGGAAAATAGTTCCGAGGTTCTCATCCGCCGGCGCTCGGCCACACATCGGCAGTTCATCGACTGCCAGCAGACGTGGATAGCTGCCGTCTCGGCAGCCCGGCTTGGATCTTCTCGCTGATCTCTGGATTAGGTTTGGTATATCGGAGAAGTCTCCGGCGGAGATTAGTAGGAAATTATTTCAGTTGTTTTCTGTATTATTCTTGTATGCAGTTGTGATTCGAAGACGGATCACTGTTTTGTGTTGGTGTTATACTTGGAGAATTTGTTTTGGTTAATTGAACAGGCCAATAAATTGTTTTCGGTCAAGATCGTTAGTTTCTTCTGCTTACGCAGACATATCAATATGTAAGACATACACTACTGGCCATTAAAATTGCTACACCACGAAGATGAAGTGCTACAGACCCGAAATTTAACCGACAGGAAGAAGACGCTGTGATATGCAAATGATTAGCTTTTCAGAGCATTCACTGAAGGTTGGCGCCGGTGGCGACACCTACAACATGCTGACATGAGGAAAGTTTCCAACCGATTTCTCGTACACAAACAGCAGTTGACCGGCGTTGCCTGGTGAAACGTTGTTGTGATGCCTCGTGTAAAGAGGAGAAATGCGTACCATCACGTTTCCAACTTTGATAAAGGTTGGGTTGTAGCCTATCGCGATTGCGGTTTATCGTATCGCGACATTGCTGCTCGCGTTGGTCGAGATCCAATGACTGTTAGCAGAATATGGAATCGGTGGGCTCAGGAGTGTAATACGGAACGCCGTGCTGGATCCCAACGCCCTCGTATCACTAACAGTCGAGATGACTGGCATCTTATCTGCATGGCTGTAACGGATCGTGCAGCCACGTCTCGATCCCTGAGTCAACAGATGGGGACGTTTGCAAGACAACAACCATCTGCACGAACAGTTCGACGACGTTTGCAGCAGCATGGACTATCAGCTCGGTGACCATGGCTGCGGTTGCCCTTGACGCTGCTTCACAGACAGGGGCGCCTGCGATGGTGTACTCAACGACGAACCTGGGTGCACGAATGGCAAAATGTCATTTTTTCGGATGAATCCAGGTTCTGTTTACAGCATCATGATGGTCGCATCCGTGTTTGGCGACATCGCGGTGAACGCACATTGGAACCGAGTATTCGTCATCGCCATACTGGCGTATCACCTGGCGTGATGGTATGGAGTGCCATTGGTTACACGTCTCGGTCACCTCTTGTTCGCATTGGCGGCACTCTGAATAGTGGACGTTACATTTCAGATGTGTTACGACCCGTGGCTCTACCCTTTATTCGATCCCTGCGAAACCCTACATTTCAGCAGGCTAATGCACGACCGCATGTTGCAGGTCCTGTCCGTACAGGACAGAAAATGTTCGACTGCTGATCTGGCCAGCACATTGTCCAAATCTCTCACCAATTGAAAACGTCTGGTCAATGGTGGCCGAACTACTGACTCGTCACAATACGGCAGTCACTACTCTTGATGAACTGTGGTATCGTGTAGAAGCTGCATGGGCAGCTGTACCTGTACACGCCATCCAAGCTCTGTTTGACGCAATGCCCAGGCATACCAAGGCAGTTATTACGGCCAGAGGTTGTTGTTCTGGGTATTGATTTCTCAGGATCTATGCACTCAAATTGCGTGAAAATGTAATTACATGTCAGTTCTAGTATAATATATTTGTCCAATGAATACCCGTTTATCATCTGCATTTCTTCTTGGTGTAGCAATTTTAATTGGTGAGTGGCATACAGACACAGCTATGAGTTTCAACACGGGAAGTGACATTGGTGCTGTTTCCAATATATTTTCTATTCATTAATCACTGACACTAAGAGCACTGTAATTCAAGTATGTGCCACTACTAAAATGTGTCTAGGTAGCCCCTTCCCCCCATAGCTTTGTGTTCATTTACAGTAAGCTAAGACTGTTACATAATACATACATTGTTAAAATTAGTATGTATAATTTTTTATTTCATATAGAAACATTTAGTTTTAGAATTTAGGAGGAAAGCTACATGTGATAGAAAGTGTCTGTTTTTGGTACCTCTCCCTTTGGGGTCACTTGTGCAGTTCTGTGATGTTCTTCCATCGACTAAACAAACTTCTGATGAAGTGCACAGCTCTACTTTCAAACTTCTCTGTCTCTGTTGAAACACTGGTTTGCTTAGGTTTAGAGGAAATCTGCCTGTGATATACTGCAACTTTTTTGTAGCATCTGTCTCTTTAGGTAAGCCTGTCTGGTAAGGACTTCTCCCAGGAATTTGCAGTACACATTCTCCCTTCTATATAATGAGTTTTTTGTGTCAACTATAAAATTTAGTTCTTGCGGAATCAATGTCTAAAAACTGACCAACTTATATAAAAAAAAAAAAATAGCGGGAGGAGCGAACAAGCAGATTATCAGAGGGAAAGAGAGTGTTCCTTCATAACAAAAGTCTGCTAGTTTCAGACATAGACCTTAATTAGAGGAAGACGTTTCTGAGAATGTATATCATGAGCTAAGCACTGAATGGAAGCATGTCGTGGACTGTAGGAAAACCGGATAAGAAGAAAAGGGAAGAGTTTAAGCTGCTGAAAACTGAGTGGTCTGAAAATATAAGAAATGAGAAATTTCTCAATAGGGTCATTGAGGAAATAAATATATGGAAAACACTCACTAGAAGAAGGAACACGATGACAGGACACGTGTTGAGATATCAGGGAATAACTTACATGGTACTAGAGGGAGTCTTAGAGGGAGAAAATGCAGGGGAAGAACAAATAATTGAGGTCATTTGGTGCTACTCTAAGATGAAGAGGCTGACACGGGAGAGGGAATCATCGTGGACCACACCAAACGTATAAGAAGACAGATGATTAAAACAATTTGTGATTTGTTGTTGTGTAAAGTTTTATCATCAACGCGCAAGTCGCCGAAGTGTCATCAAATCGAAGGACTTGCACCCGGCGAACGGTCACACGACATTTTATTTATTTTTACCTCATTTCTTTAACGAAAAATAAAGTAACTCAATATTTGTAGCTTTCTGTAGCCTGTTAAGTTATAGAAACATGCTTATATTCCTGGACTTCTATGGTAGAGGAGAGATAGGGCACTCCATCAATTATTTGCAAAAAGTTTCAAACTGTTTGCGGCTATAACAGAAACATTTTCAGTTTTATAGATATGTTAAATCACAACGCAAAACCATTAAAACGGTAACTGTGAGATTTAAAATTGAGTTATATATTGAGGCTATCAAACTTCACACAGTAAATTAATAATGTCTTTTTTATGAGAATTAACTTGGAGGCACCTTCTAACAAATAAAAAGTTATTGGGGAAGTTCTAACTAAGGATATGTCTTGATCTGTACTTTATGATGCACGCACAAACGCTATTCATGTAGGTAGATGTGATACAAGTAAATCAGAATATCTCAATATATTAGACACAAATTTTCACAGAAGAATGGTATGGGAGTATGCAAACTTTTAACCTCTGAAAGTGGTTCTTAACTAAGAAAATAAAAGCATTGAGATAATCAACTGTAAACAGAATGAACCTATAATATATGACTATGATCTGTTCATTGCCTATCAGTTAGATTGAGCAATGTCAAAATCTTTCTTTAGGTCATGCAGCTATTTCTAAAATGTAATAATTTCTTTAGTGAAATGAGTAATCATATGATGTATATCACATAAATAACTGTAACATCTAAAGGCTTACAAATTTTGGGTGATTATCTGATCAAAAGACCTGTTTCATTTAAAACTGTAAAAAACTGGTTTCTTCTGTACATATCTCAAATATTTTTACAGCAATATTCTTACAGACTTTGGCCACAAGTTACATGAGTCACCAGAACTTTTATATGAAGTCCAAAATCTCTTACATAGAAGTTAGCAAGTGAAGCACAGAATGGACTGCCATAGACAGCAATCCTACCAGTTAGTGCTATCTCCAGAGAAAGTTACAGTGGCACAGTTATATTAGATGAGCAATTTTTCTTTGATACCTGACGCTCTATCTCTTCAGCTGTACTCTGCAGTTCAATGAAACTAACGTGGAATAAGCTATAACTCATTATGCCAACACAATTACATATGAAATTACCTTCCTTTCCACTTTCTAATGTTGTAAGAAGAATGATCACACATACACATCTGTAAATGCCACTATAACTCATCTGGTATTGTTCCATTCAAGTAAACAGTCTCTCAGTTGGCATACTGGTAACTTGACACTATCCACTATCACACTCGGACGACATCGTTATACATCGACAATCAATAAACAAAGATCTACTTTCATTTGAAAATTCGTGCATTTTGCACATTTATTTATATTTATCAGCAAACTACCCATTGTTTCCTTTTTGTACGAGTTTTACATCTACATCTATACTCTGCAAACCACTGTGGTACCCATAGCACCATGTACTAAGGTTTCTTCCACTTCCATTCCCGTATGTAACTTGAGAAGAATGTCTGCCTATCTGCCTCCCTTCATGCTGTAATTATTCTGACTTTGTCTTCACTGCTGTACCGAACGATGCGTAGCACATTCTTAGATTCCTCACTTAATGGTGGCTCTTGGAATTTCATCAGTAGGCTTTCTCGGCATAGCTGGATTCTATCTTTAAGCGTATGCTTAATTCGGGCGTTTCAGCATTGCTTTGATCCTGTCCTGTGGACCAAGTAAAACCGTCACAATTTGTGCTTACGTTCCACACCCCAAATTAATGACTGTTTGATATGGGCTCTCCACAACTGAGCAGTATTCTAGAATGGGTCTCATGAAAGTTTTATACACATCTCCTGTGTAGACTGATACCATTTTCCATGTATACTGCCAATGAACCGAAATATGCTAGCTGCATTAATTATGTGTGGGTCTATCTGAGCATTCCACTTGATATAACTACAAATTATGATGTCCACATATATGTATGGGTTGACTGATTGCAGATGTGACTCGCTGATGCTGTCACAGGATACTATGTTTCCATCTTTTGTACAGTGCACAATTTTACATTTTTCTAATTTTAAAGACGTTACTAATTTTTCCACCAATACATAATACCAACCAGCAATACCAATATAAAATCTTGCTCTGAGTGAATATTTGTGCATCTTTTTGGGTAGTACTGCATTAAAGGTACTGTAACTGCAGCATCTGAAAAAAATCTAAGGTTAGTATTAACATTTTTTATCAGATCCTTAAATTAGGACAGCAGTGGGCTTTCTGACGCAAATTGCTGAGTTCAGTACTTTTTTGGTGATAGCATTCCTGGAATTCCACTGATGTCAGCATATTTTTGTGTCAGTGTACCAAGAAATCTACAGATGTCAGCATATTCCAGTGTCAACATTTCTGGTGTGTTGAAGTAATTGTGCTTTTATATTCAGGGATTCAAGGTCACTGACGCCCCTTCTCTGCCCATCAACGTCCTGATGCTGGCAGTCAATTGGTATGGGGGGGGGGGGAGGAGGGAAAGGGGAAGCCCCACTACTTTCTGGCAATTTGCTGTCCATTCTAGCTCTGTGCTCCGTAGTGAGAGGATCAGGATGTGGATATTAGTTATAACAAACTAATTTTTTATTATTATTCCAAGTATGAGAGTTTCATCATTTGCTGTAGTGAGACGATCATTAGCAGCAAAGTTAAGAAATGGCTTCAAATATTACCATGGTTTATGAGGTAAGACACTTTGACCGTATAAACTAATGATGTCATAGCATATTCTGCAGAATGGTGGTAAATATTAATGTAAGATGCATTGACAATACAAATTAATGATGTTATGGCATGTGCTGCAAAATGGTAGTAAATATTAATGTAAGATACGTTGGCATCACAGGGTGTGTCTAGAAATTCATTAGGTCATGGTAAATTATGCGAAAATATTAGTGCACTAGGCGAACTGTGTGTGTGTGTGTGTGTGTGTGTGTGTGTGTGTGTGTGTGTGTGTGTCTGTGTGACTAGGAGCTATCCCAACTAAAAATGCTGGCCAATATTACCATAATTAATGACAGCCTTCAAGTTCCATGCCATAATTAACACAATAAGCAGCAAAGTATTAGGCTGCTGATGTTGCACACACGTCACATGCACATGGTACCAGTGTCACACACGTCATACCAACATTGCGCACACGTTTTGCCAATGTCAGATGCATGTCACACTAATGTAACAAGCACATCATGTGCACATTGCATGTATATCACAATATTGGGACAAAGTTCGTTCTAGGCAACTCTGCATTCTTGCCAGATGTATCCAAGATGGCGGCGATGACATCATCCAAGATGGAGGCTTGTAGACTTGTCAAAAGTGCATGACATCATCCAAGATGGCGGCCATGACGTCAGCTAATGACGCAAGCAACAATATCCAAGGTGGCGGCTTTTTGGCGGGAAAGTACCATACCCCTCTCCCCTAGAAAAATGGCGGGAAGTTCAAATTCCAACAGGATAATGCATCACACCACTGTTATCTCTACTAAGCTACAAAAATCTCGAGAAGATAGGTCACTTCGCCTACCTCCACTAACCTAACTCACCTGACCGCCACCTCTTCCTATGACCTGGGGCCAAGATTGAATTATAGCGGTAAACAAAGAACAATTCACATATCTCTACTAAGCTATGAAAATGGTGTGAAAGACTGCCACCTCCTCCTAAGGATTCGTGGGAAAAGGACTTGGAGATAAGTCTTCATGTAAATAGTTTCAAACAATACGGCCATCCAGTGTGTTCACCATGAGGTCTGAACTCTAACTGACTTAGTACACGTCACCACCACAGGAGGGCGCTCTCATCAGTCATGTAATCCAAGATGGCGGCAAACAGCGTTTTCACCATGAGGTCTGCTTTGCAACTGACTTAGTACACAGCACCACCACCAGAGGGCACTACAGTTACATCGGGTGATGATGCAAGTACCGTTATCCAAGATATCTTCAAACAGTGTATTCACCACAAGGTCTGGACCTAGTACTCAGTATCACTAGCAGATGGCGCTGTCGTCCGTTTCGTGACGTAATCCAAGATGGTGGGGGTAAATTGCGGGAAAACAACTCTGCCTGTGCTGGACATAAGTTTTTATTTTGCAGACAGTGTCTTCGCCATGAGATCTAGACTTCAACTGGCCTAGTACACAACACAGCCACCAGAGGGTGCTGTTGTCTGCTTTGTGACATAATCCTAGATGGTGGGGGGAAATAACGACTTTGAACACATGTCTTTATTATGCAGGCAGTCTCTCCACCACGGGATCTAGACACCAACTGACCTAGTACACAGTACTGCCACCAGATGGTGCTGTCATCCCTCCTGTGACGTAATCCAAGATGGTGGTCTGTAGGGGGAAAATGGCGCGAAAATGACTCAGCCTGCGCTGGGTTGCTGTGTAGAGTAAGGAAAGAGTGCACTCTATTTATTTTGGAACATTTTATTTAAGGATGGAGTGCATTTATCACACTGATAAAAAAACACTAGCCCTGATGTGCTTGGGGCCATGTCACACAGCCCACAGACCTGTAAACTACTTCTAAATAACGCTCTCAAAACATGCAAATAACTCCTAAATTAAACTAGTAATTTCAGTACACACTGGCAAACTCATCCTAAATAATGCAGCACAGTGATGTGTAGACACGCTCAGTACTCATAAAATGTCCAAATAATGCATAATGCAGCCTATAGACCTATTTGCAAAATAATCCAATCAGCGACTGCAAGCACCCTCTGTGCCACCCCCGGTCCCCCCACGAAATGACGTGGCCTTCAGCTGTCAAACTACACACAGGTGCCCTTAGGCATGAGGTGGCGACAGCCCATTCATACTTGACACCAGAGCAATTCCATGCACGACGTGTCCAGCAGTGCGTACCCACTCCTGCATGGCTCACGCCTCAACTTGCCGTGAAACGTCCGCGTGGTGACTCACCATCTAAAATGTTCTCAATGTTATTCTTACGTCACATGGCTTTGTAAAAAATAACAGCCAAGTCGACCCCTCGGGAATTGTATAGTGTCCCAGAAATAGTTAATGCTCGCTTTCGTGATGTTTCAGCTTGTATGCACGAACATTCTTACACTAAGAGAACCTATTTACGAAAATAACGCTGAATGCACTCTTCCTCGTGGACCTAACGTGATAGCCTTCCTGCTCTCAACATACGCAAATGTTCTCACCGCTTTGTAGAGGTTCCTATATCCCAACAGAAAGGATGTGGATGAATCGAGCATTACGGTTGGCACTTATCGAATGTACCCTCCGAATTACTGATGCCACTGGTATCGCAGCACCATCCACCTTTTCTTTCTGTGACTTTCAGAGGTAAAATTATTTTGCACAGGTCGCTATATTGCATGGACAGTTAAACCCACAAAGTTGTCTACAGATCATCAAATACATACGAGACTCACAAGAATATTGGAAGCCAGGAAGATATTTACCAGTGTAATTACAATTAAATATTACGATTGCTGCTACAGTCCGACACTGATCGATGTACAGGTAATGTCTCCTCTTGACGACTGTGCTCCTGGAACGAATCTCACTATCTATAGCACATATAATTTTCCACGTAAAAAATCTCTTACACAATCATGGTTATCAATGTGCTGAATCGATATGTCCCTCTCGATAGAACACACAGTCATTCTCTCTAGTCATGCCATAACATAAACCATAGCAACATTATGATGCAACATATACACATTTTAAAGAACGTAATCAACAGTAACTTTACAATATATACACATATTAAACAAACAGTGCAGTTATCTTTTATATCTGTGCAACACCTGAAAAAACTATGGTATGCCTACACTCACACCAGCTATATGTCACGGTGCTCCCCAGTCCTAGGGAAGTACTTTCAGCCTCTTCTTTCTTTCTACAGACGAGACTTTCATCTGCAATAAACACTGATCACCATATTGCACCGACAACTAAACCTTGCAAACCACCATACATATCGTCAAATACGGGAAGACTTACTCATTTACACTGCTCTCACACCAAGCACACGAGCTTGTATATTAGTCTGCGAAACCGATCTCCAACCTGGAAATATGTCACCACCTACCGTGCCCATGTAGTAAACATACAATTCATATCATCTGCCATACAAAATCATCCCTTTTACATCATTCGTAGATATACCGCAAAGACGGACAGTACCGTATATATACTCTTCTCAGCACTAGGGTATCTACGCCCAACGGGTGCCCACAGCTCATCAGAACTGTTCTACAAATTCGGAATCGTTTCCCCTGGCACAAACGCGTTACTGTTTCTTCTTCCTTGCTTGCTCGCTTTTCTTCGCACATCTCCAGACTCGAGGATTACAAGAACACACGTATTTTCGCCATGACATTATACCATTTTCGCCGTACTTCTCGATATCAAGCACTAGGCAGCATCCTACCGATCGCTAGAGCAACATAATTCCCAAGATATAGACTGGAAATTATTTCTCTACAAACCCCAAACCTTAGCGAGGTGCAGCGTGCTGCAAACCACTGAATCAGTAGAAACAAATAGAGGAAACTGTTATTTCCACACTCGAATACCAATTTCGGTGATGTAACAGATTCCAAATCATTCCTATAATTTACAAGCCAAATAAGGTCTTTCCCATGTATATAGAACAGGCAAACGTGTCTTCCACATGGTAAATGCACACACCCCACCGACCTTCCCTCAACTAAATAAAAGCGGGAAATGTGCAGAACCAGTCAACCGAACAATTTCCAAGGGAGGAAATAACTGTCCAGCGCTAACGCACCTCCATACACAATCTTCTCAAATTTTCACTTGATCACGAAAGCCGCCCAACACATACTAAGTATTAGTTCGCTGTTCGGTCGTCTAGAGGATGGTAAAGTTAACTCACAAAATTCTTACACTCCAACAGGCCTCTGCATTCGGACGGCTGCTGCCGTTAACGGGGAACGTGAATCATTCCCTCCACAGGCCATGCATACACGGAATCATTCTAGGAAACTGGTCACAGATATCTTTTATCCTTATACTTACAATTAACTGTTGCTATCGCGAACTCAAAAAAAAATGGTTCAAATGGCTCAGAGCACTATGGGACTTAACATCTGCGGTCATCAGTCCCCTAGAACTTAGAACTACTTAAACCTAACTAACCTAAGGACATCACACACATCCATGCCCAAGGCAGGATTCGAACCTGCGACCGTAGCAGTCGCGCGGTTCGAGACTGAGCGCCTAGAACTGCGAGACCACCGCGGCCGGCTATCACGAACTCACTTGAACGGCGTTCGACAATGAGCGAAGTATCGGAAGTACACTCCGCTGTTCGTCAGTGGCTCTGGAAATAGAAATATGACTACCTTCCTATGACTTGATATACTCTTCCCTTTGCTGTCACAGTACTCCAAGTCAAATCCATACCCTTCGTACCACTGGGCATAGTTATTTCCTTTCCACAAACACATAATTTATATAGCCTGATGCTCAAATGCTAACATATCACGCATTTCCTGCCACTACTAACAAGGGAACCTCCCCATCGCACCCCCCTCAGATTTAGTTATGAGTTGGCACAGTGGGTAGGCCTTGAAAAACTAAACACAGACCAATCGAGAAAACAGGAAGAAGTTGTGTGGAACTATGAAAAAAATAAGCAAAATATGCAAACTGAGTAGTCCATCCGCAAGATATGCAACATCAAGGATAATCTGAGCTCAGGAGCGCCGTGGTCCTGTGGTTAGCGTGAGCAACTGCGGAACGAGGGGTCCTTGGTTTAAGTCTTCCCTCGAGTGAAAAGTTTATTTTCTTTATTTTTGCAAAGTTATGATCTGTCCGTTCGTTCATTGGCGTCTCTGTTCACTGTAATAAGTTTAGTGTCTGTGTTTTGCGACCCCACCGCAAAACCGTGCGATTAGTATACGAATGGACGTGCCTCTCCAATGGGAACCGAAAACATTTGATCGCAAGGTCATAGGTCAACCGATTCCTCCACAGGAAAACAGGTCTGATTTATTCTATACGACACTGGTGACGGCATGTGCGTCACATGACAGGAATATGTTGTCGACCCACCTAACTTGTACACTTGGCGAGTGGGTTAAAAGATTCTTCTACCATGCCCGATTTAGGTTTTCTTGTGGATGCGATAATCACTCCCAAAAAAGTGATGAAAACATAAGAGTTTGTCACATAAACTGCAACAAATGAATGCAACAGTTTCACAGTCGCACAGTTTTCCCTGTGCTCTGTCAAAATATATGTTTTTAACGTTTTCAAATTTTTTCTGTGTGTAGACCGTCAAATCCTGCATATGTCCAAGCAAATCCGAACATGTCCTGGAATTTTGGAGAGCGAAGTTGATTATATAAAAAATTAAATTTTTCGCTCGAGGGAAGACTTAAAGTAAGGACCTCTAGTTCCGCAGCTGCTCACGCTAACCACGGGACCATGGCGCTCCTGAACTCACGGTGTCCTTGATGTTGCCTGTCTTGCGCATGGACTACTCAGTTTGTATATTTTGCTTATTTTTTTCATAGTTCCAAACAACTTCTTCCTGTTTTCTCGATTGATCTGTGTTCAGTTTTTCAAGGCCTATCCACTGTGCCAACTTATAACTAAATCTGAGAGGGGTGCGATGGGGAGGTTCCCTTGTAAGGACAATACTTCTTCAATAACTGATTGCCTGCGAAACGAAATAATACTGACCGAAAATCAACGATGAGTGTGCATGTCGCTTAGGTTTTTCTTGCGAGTTCTACCACTGTGTACTAGAAAGAGAGACGTAATCAGTGAGATGTTAAAGAAAAACCCGATTGCAGCAACTGCTGCATGTTACTGTCTTGGTTCTACAGGTGCACACAAGTATCCATGTTGAAAGCTATACCCACTTTGCGAATCGAGGTACGACATTACCCCTGAATGAGGTGTTTTTTTCCTGACAAATACCATGACTGCGATTGTAGGAATGCGTATTACCAGCCCACGATGCAATCTCGTGATAAAATTACCCCATTTTGAGAGCGATTCGGCTAAGGAACGTGGTATTGAAGTGGTATTTGCGACTCCCTCACACCACCTGAACTAGATAATTCTGAAGTATTTGTAGCGCATTCTGTCTGTGTATATGCACGCCTCGCGGAAGGCTCCCAGGACTCGCAATATACCTGAGTTAATGTTCGAATGTGGATCTTTGTTGAGATGCAGATCCACAATATGCCGTATAGGGGATAGGGTTTGGAGGTGGATCTATCATGCGCAATGTACGAAGCAGTGTTGGGATGCAGATCCACAATATACCACATCCGAGTTAGCGTTCAAGTGTGGATCTGCCGCAGACTATATATACGGACCTATGTTTAGAGACGGATCCACCACACGCCACATCTGCGATAGGGTTCGCGGGTGGATCAGCCACGTGTTACGTCTGGACACGTATTCTATGTTCAAAGTTTGGTCTTCCAGTGGAGGGGTCTGGGTGCTGGGAGCCGTCTGCGAGCTGTGCATATACACAGACATGCAGAAAACAGAGCAAATGCTCACCAAATGTGGAGGTGACTGGCTGCAGTCGAGTACAGTGCTATACTACGCCTCCCGATCAGTGCATCTGGGCTAGGTGTTGGCAGCTGTGCTACATTTACAGGCAATTTTAGAACACAGAACGAGATGTTATGGCGTGATCGCATGGACTGATCTGACCTAAAATCGATAGAATTGAGAAATACGACAAGAGAATAGGTATAAATTGACAGAATATGCACCGAAATTCTGTGAAATTGCGGAAATACTTGCGTATCTTCTGGTTAGCGCAGAACAATTTGTACATGGGATCAAGTATGCGGAAACAGGAGGAATCTGGGAAAACGTCGACATCGAAGCGAAGGGTATCAGGGAGGTAGTCAATTGTTTTCCTCGAGGCAGTATTACACAATATGTCTGTTGAGGTACCAGTGATACATGCGCGTTGACTACTGTATTTTATGCTTTTCAGGACGACAGAGAACCATTCACCTCTAAACTTACTTGCATCTGCGTTAAAGGATAACAGAGAGTGGACGGGGTGATAGATTGAGATACATCTGTAACGAGGTTTAATGGTTGACTGATTCATTCTAGAGAAGGAGAAGTTGCTGCAGGTCTATATTTTTCCAGTGTTCTGTCCGGATGCATCAGTCACGTGACATAGCCTGTGTTCTACTTGTATACAGCAACGTGTTCTGCATGCGGTTTAAAGCGCTGTATACTTGCGATAGTTAATGGTATACCTGTCGGTCATCAGAGAACTTCCATCTCATGTGTGATGAAACTTGAGACATTCCTCTAAACGAACTTTGATTTATGTCATGTATTCCATCCCCCCTATCGCATCTTGGGTGTAAAATCGAGACCTCAGCGTCATGACTAAGTTAGCGACATGAGCTTGTGAGGCGTTGTAATCCCAGTGTACACATTTGCCTGACAGATGTGCTGTTTATAGAGTTAGTGATGGAATGACTTGTAATTTTCACATGTCGGACGCTGCTGCTATGCATTTATCTGTTCCCTTGTAGGAGTATCCTCCGATACTAATGATTATTTTTATATAGGTCTGATGCAGGCATCGTACAATTTCTGAACGGTGTTCGGATGTGAACAGTGGACACTATACGTATCTAAAAAGTTATATTGTGCTTGTATCATGCAGAGCAAGTGTTTTACGATTTGATAACATAGTTTTAAGGAGAGAAACCTGAAAGGAGGATGTATGTCATACGCTTGAAATGTATTTATCACAAAGGAATATTAACAACGCTACATTCCATACGTCTGATAGCTGGGAAACGTAGGTGATATAACATTATGGGCTCGTTTTAAGTATAGAACGTTTTAGCCTTAGCAGTGTGTGTGTTTATGTTCTCTGTTACCATTACCTTCCAGGTACCGATCCTAGACTCTATAACAGTACTTTAGAGTTGATAGTTTGATTGATTTATGTAAAAATGCGTCGAACTCCATCCATCTGGAGCTCCATCGCCTATAAAAATGACTCGTTTCTTGTTCTTCTTAACTGTCTGCTATTACATCACGGCACTTTGAAATCTGTTACTATGCATCTATAAGGAGTGCCAAGCTCCTCGACATTGATGCATCACGAGATGGGTGAGGACTCGGAAAGTTCCATTCATTTACGAGAGGTGGAGTGTAGTGGTCTTCTTCTGGTCGGTAGCAAATTAATTCGCTAACGGTGTTGGATGGCGGGTTGGTCAGTGACAATGTGAGGATGGTCTTTCACTATCAAATTTTACCCAAAGACAGCAAGAATGCTCTGTGACTCATATACGCAGAGAGATATATCGTAAATTAAGCACTATGATCGACGTGATAGAAATATGTGGAGAGCTGTCTGGTATAATTTGATGATTTATGTGTTTGAGAATTAACACAGAATGGATGTACCGCACAGTCATCTATCAATGTTCGCACTGATGCTCGCAAAGTAGAGAAGGGGTGGTTTAGCTATGATACTGAAATTGGGGAAACATGCTGTCACATCACTGGCCGGTGTTGAAGTTACTGTACAATAGTTCGCGATATCAACTGTGATGCTTATTATTTGAGTACATTGATGGTGTCTTTTTCATCCCATCCGTGATCTGGTTACCACATAATGATTGACTGATATTGCTTGTTTGAGTTGGGGAAAAAGTTTTGGTGGATGGACAGCAACTTCTGGGGTGGATAGCACCGAAACACTGATCGCGTACATGAATGCAATATGAGGAATCAGTCGAAAGGGAACGCAGAGTTATCAGCTATTCCGACAGTGTGAGAGACGAGTCTAAATGAGGACCTCGTGAATCACCTTCGGACTGTAGTTTGGAGACCTACGCCAATGCGGTAAAACTCTTCCAGTTTGCTTATGTTGTGATCGTCTTTCATTTAAAATCGTCTGCTGTGTAGCGTGTTATTACCTGCCATATGGATATGATTTACACCATGCAACACCTAGTTTCCTGCGAAAGGCTGTGGATCAGAACTTCTTAATGTCAGTTTAGAACCTGACACTGGCCTTGAAGTTGTGGCAGAAAAACGAAATGTTTGTTATTTTACAAAAGCGTGTTAGAAAACAGTGTTTGAACCAGTATCAGAGGGAGCGTCTCATACGACTTAGTATTAGTCTGTCTGTAACAACAATGACGCTGTACTATTGTACATATAAGTAATTTTTTTTCCATCTGATTTTTCGATAAACCAGTGTAATTAATGTTCTGATTTCATTTCTTTTTTGTTTCATGCCATAGTGTTAAGAAAACTGTAGACGAGTTTCAATGTGAATATTAATGTTTATGTTAAATGTCAAGCAATATTGTAATAGAATTGAAATGTAACAAATTTTGGAACTGTTGTAAGATGTTTAAAATTGTAATTGTGCGCCTGGTCCATACGTAGGCCATGTGTTGAAAGGATATGTAGAATGCAAAACCTCTGGTGAATACTCTGTCTGTAAGGGAGCGGTAAAAGGTGGATGGCAGGCGAGCGCGGGAAAATGCGCACGGGCACTGCACGGCACAACGGGCTCAGTAGTAGTTGAAGTTTGGCACTGGTCTGACCAATACCTTCCCGAGCGAGGAGGCTCTCCTGGAAGACGTAGTTTCACTGAGCCTCGGGTATGCTGTTCCAATGCTCACACAGCATGGCAAAATTCCATAGGCACTAAATGGTAAAGTATTGCGACGCTAAGAAGGATTAAAGTGCCGATATGTCAAGAGCCATAGCTGTGGTTGCATGTGTGCTCTGTGCCTCGCCATCTCGCCGCTCGCCAACCGCCGCATCGATACAAGCAGGTTGAAACTTTTAGTACTGTATTCGTATGGACCATAGAGCGAACTGTTCAATAATAACCTAAATTTTACTAGAACTTTCCCCTCATTTGATTATCCTCACAACTAACCTAGACAGGGTCCTTTCCAAATGTTGTGCAATCCGAGAGTCCCGAAATGAAAAATTAAATTTTGTGTTAATAATAATTACTTGCAAGCCTAGCTATGTTAGAATGGTGTTTAAAGAACTGTTTTGTTAGTGAACCAGTAAATGAATAACGAAGGTCTAACGAAGTTGAAAGATAACTTTAATATTGATATAGTAATGAAGTTTAATTATTTCGAGACAGATATAAAGGTATTTAAATGAGCAGTAAATCAGATGAAAAGAGTAGTAACTTATATACTGGAAATCTTGACCGCATAATAAATTCAGTAATCAATTTTTTTATACAGTGATCATAACAGTTTGCCGACCGTGGTGGCCAAGCGGTTAAAGGCGCTACAGTCTGGAACCGCGCGACCGCTACGTTCACAGGTTCGAATCCTGATCCTGCCTGGGGCATGAATGTGTGTGATGTCCTTAGGTTAGTTAGGTTTAAGTAGTTCTAAGTTCTAGGGGACTGATGACCTTAGCAGTTAAGTCCCATAGTGCTCAGAGCCATTTTTTTTATCACAACAGTTTCAGGACCCCCCCCCCCCCCCTTTTTATTCATTTGAATTCTAAAGTGTTTTAAATTGGTTTGACCAGTTAAAGTCAATATAAAAGTAAAAATTTATCAGTATTTTATCTTTATCAAAACTGACATTTTGTATGTGTCACGAAAGTGCTATTGTTAGGGTAACCTATGCCCGATTTTAATCAGATTAGTAGACAGTATAAAGTTTTGTAGTATACATTGTAGTGTAGTGTTATGTATTCATGTTTTTTCCATATCAGTACAGAACGTGAAACTATCATTCCAATAGATTTTTTGGTTGTAAAATTCTACTGTATTATGCAGTGTTACTACGTGTTGTTTTGCATGAATATACACCAACTTGTACTGGGAAGAAACTCAGGTAGTGCCTAATTAGGTTGGTGACCGTATTATTATTAAATTGGTAGCAACTTCAGTGTTGCTTTTGGTCCGTCCTGACGTGTAGTTGCATTTCGGACTTGCTTGATAGACCATTGTTATTACAGAGTGGGTGTAAGTCTGATTTGCCACCATTCATGTACACGCGGTCGATATCTATACGAAAATCCTTTCTCATAAGGTGAACCCCGCTCAATTACCATAGCACAGGCTTTAACGAGTATTGTGTGCCCCACGGGCACGTTACAAGTGGCTCCCAGTAACAGGACATCCAGTTGTTGTCGGTCACAAATTAACGTGAATACCGAACAGTGGATGTTCAGTGGCACGAATTGCAATATTATTCAGTAAAGTAAATAGCAGTGAACGTCAAATACGGTAGTGGGGTGTAAATTGCGTTCGGTATGGACAAGAACGTAAACACAGTAGATGCGCCGAGCGTAATGGAAGATGTGGCTGGCAATGACAGGAGCTAACGCAGGCTGGCGTGAGGTCTGGAACAGGACAAGGAATTTAGACTTTAGAAAAACGGACGTAGCAGGTGGAATACTTAACTTTAATCCATTAATGATGAGCGTCGCTCTTGACTGTACATGACTCATAATATCAATAGTAACTGAACATGGCGCCTTGCTAGGTCGTAGCAAATGACGTAGCTGAAGGCTATGCTAACTATCGTCTCGGCAAATGAGAGCGTATTTTGTCAGTGAACCATCGCTAGCAAAGTCGGTTGTCCAACTGGGGCGAGTGCTAGGAAGTGTCTCTAGACCTGCCGTGTGGCGGCGCTCGGTCTGCAATCACTGATAGTGGCGACACGTGGGTCCGACGTATACTAACGGACCGCGGCCGATTTAAAGGCTACCACCTAGCAAGTGTGGTGTCTGGCGGTGACACCACATTCCTCCCCCGCAAATCGGCGTACGGTTGTGGCATAAGGCTTCCGCCCGCCGTCGGGAGGACCCCATGTTGACGTATGCGACGAGGTGGGGAGCCTAACAACAGGCGAGGCTGTGCCACCCGCACCCTGCCATTCGGACCGCGGGGAGCTAGGAAACGCCTGAAAACCTGCTCCAGGGTGCACACCAACATGTGGTGTATGCGCCCGTAGAGAGACAGGAGGGGCCGAAGGGTCGACCTCCATCGGGCCGGGGCACCCGACGGGCGAAGACGACATATGGTCCGGGGCGGGCAAGAGTTCCATGTCGGAGGACAACTGGTCACGGGAAGCGATCGGAGGCGCGTGACCCAGAGAGGCGCCCGGCGGTTGCAGCGACGCGTCCACTGCGGGCGTCGCCGGCGGGAGAACAGGCGGCGGCGCGTCGCCATGGGGCAAAATGGAAGGCAGCGTCGGTAACACCTGGGGCTGAGGCGAGCCAGTAGATGGGTCCCCAGGGCGCTGACTGGACGGCACCGTCGCTGAAAGCAGACGGGGAGCGGCAGATCCCGTGCGACGACAGAGGCGCAGCTGATTGAGATGCCGACGCACCTCACCAGAGGCCCCCAAAACCAGATACATAGCGCGGCCGAGGCAGTGAAGAATGCGCCCTTCGAGCCAACGCCGTGAACCTCGATAGTGGCGGTAGTAGACAACGTCGCCTGGGGCAAAAGAAGGTGTCTGCCGCTGCACAGGAACCTGATGCTGCAGATGTAGCAAAGACATCAAGGTTCGATGAGGGCGACCGTGGAGCATCTCAGCTGGCGAGCGACCATCTCGGGGCTGAGAGCGATATGAGGACAAAAAGAGCAATAACGCGTCCTCCAGAGAATGCGACTCTTTCAACTTCAACATCTGTGACTTGAAAGTCCTGACCAATCGTTCAGCGGCACCGTTTGACTGTGGCGAAGACGGCGCGGACGTCAGATGTTGAATACCATTGGCCTTGCAGAAGGACTGAAATTCTGCGGACATGAATTGTGGGCCATTGTCGGAAACAACAGTCTGTGGAAGACCTTCAATGCAAAAGATAGCAGATAACGCTTGGATAGTGGCAGATGACGTCGTGGAAGACATCCGGACAACAAAAGGAAAATTACTGAATGAATCTACCACGACCAACCATCGAGCATTCCAAAATGGACCAGCAAAATCGATGTGTAAGCGTTGCCAAGGGGAAGTGGCTTTTGGCCATGCAAAGAATTTCCGCGGTGGTGCTAATTGTTGTTCGGCACACACCATGCAAGAAGAGCACATATTCGTAATCGCGGCATCGATTCCGAACCAAGTACAGTGCTGACGAGCAAGTTGTTTCGTTCGCACTATACCCCAATGTCCTTCGTGGAGAAGCTGTAAGACAGAGGACTGTAACGAACGTGGGACCACGACCCTGGACTGATCATTATCAGAACGCAACAGCAAAACACCACGTCGACCAAAAAGTCTCTCCTGGTGAGCAAAAAATCGGCGAACCAACGGATCCCCGATCCGTGACTTTGACAAGGGCCATTGCGTAGCAACAAAATGCAGAACGGTAGCAAGGACAGGGTCGGCAGCTGTGGTTGTAGCTACACGACGAAAATCAATCGGAAACGATTCGACCACGTCATCGGTTTCCGAATCAATGAACATGCAAGCAAGTTCGGAGGAATCGAATGCTCTATCCTCAGCAACAGGCAAACGGGACGACGCATCGGCGTTTCCGTGCTTAGCAGTGGACTGATACAAGATATCGTAGCGGTACTGCGAGAGGAAAATAGACCAGCGAATGAATTTCTGCGCTGTACGTGGAGGGACAGGCTTGGTCGGATGAAAAAGCGATGTCAAAGGTTTGTGGTCTGTGATGATGGTAAAGTGACGACCATACAAGAAATCATGGAACTTTGTAACACCAAATACGAGAGCCAATGCTTCTTTCTCGACCTGTGAATAATTTATTTGCGCAGACGAGAGCAATTTGGACGCAAAGGCAATAGGGCGATCGTGCGATCCATCTTTGTGCGCAAGCACAGCACCGATCCCGAAATCCGATGCATCCATCATCAACAAAAGGGGCTTCCGGGGATCGAATGGCATAAGCCAAGTATTGGAAAGCAACGCCGATTTCAACTGGCGAAAGGCGCGTTCGCATTCCGTCGTCCAGACGAACGGAACACCTTTACGGCGTAAGCGATGAAGTGGAGCTGAAATGGAAGAGGCGTGTGGGATATATTTATGATAATAGTTGACTTTCCCAGCACACTCTGTAGCTGCTTCAAATTCTCCGGCGAAGGCAAGTCTTGTATAGCACGGAGGTGCTCTGGACTGGGATGTATGCCTTGGGCATTGAGTACATGTCCCAGGTAGGGCAAGTCACGAGCAAAAACACACATTTGTCCTTCCGCAAGCGAAGACCATATTGTCGCAAGACCTGAAATAATGTTCTGAGATTGGCTAAATGTTCTTCTTCCGTCTTTCCGGAGATCACAATATCGTCCAGATAGTTTGCTGCAGTAGGGACCGACGCACAAACAGTTCGTAGATATTGCTGAAACAATGCAGGAGCGGATGCACACCCGAATGGCAGTCGTTTGAATCGATACAAACCAAGACGCGTGTTAACCACCAAAATGCGCTGGGATTCTGCGTCCACCGGTATTTGCAAGTACGCATCTGCTAGGTCCAACTTCGAAAAATATTTACCCGGGCACAGGTTGTCAAAAAGATCTGCCGGGCGGGGTAAAGGAAAAGTTGCAGTCACTAGTTGTGGATTCCCTGTTGCCTTGAAGTCCACATAAAGTCTCAATTTTCCGGAAGGTTTTGGTAAAATTACTAAGGGTGATGTCCAGAGAGAAGCCTGCACACGTTCAACTACACCTTGTGATTCCAAATCGTGTAATGTTTTTGCGGCCTCATCACGCAATGCGTGGGGAACATTGCGCGCTCTGAAAAATTTTGGTTGCGCGTTTATTTTCAGTTCCAAATGTACTTTATAGTTCTTAGCGCAACCGAGGCTCGGTGCAAAAATGTCTGCAAATTCTTCACATAGAAGAGAAACACTGTCTGAGGGCACAGTCTGGTTCACTGATAGGACCCGATTTACTATAGACAAGTTAAACAACTGAAATTAATCGAAACCAAACAAGTTCACTGCAGAGGAAGAACGAAGGACGTAAAATGATACAAGTTTTGTTTGTCCTTTGTATGTTGCAAGAAGGCTGCACTGTCCTAACACAGGGATCTGGTGAGCCGAATAGCTAGTTATCTTAACAGTTGCGGCACGCAACAGAGGGGTGCCCAGCAGTTTGTAAGTGTCTTGATTGATCAGTGAAACTGCAACCCTGGTATCGAGCTGAAATGGTATCACTTTGCCATTAATGTCCAAGTCCACAAAAAGTTTATTGTCCTGCTGACGACAAGAGCGACTGTCTCGTGCAACGTGAACTGACACTGGTACAAAATCACTTGCGACTTGACGGGAGTACCGGCGACGTCGACGCACATTATTTGTGGGACGAACACAGTCACTGTTAGAGAGAGTGGCACTGAGTAGAGTGGAATGAACTACATGAATTTCCATGGGTGAAGTGTCGCGAGCCTGAGTATCCTTGGTTCGATTCAGATTCCGGCGCGAAGCAAGGGGCCTGGAATGGTTTTGAGCTTCTGGTCTGAGCTTTTTCTGGCAAACACTTTGAACATGTCCATTTTTGTTACAGTAAAAGCAATTAGCTTGGCGTGACGGGCAATTCTCACGCGAATGTCTAGTAGCACACCGCGGGCATGATTTTAACGCTGCATTTGCTTGCCGGCGTGGTACACGTGGCTGAGAGTCTGGCGGCAGCGGCGCGGCCTGGCGCGAGGACTGTTTACTGTTCCATGCAGCTCACCCGGCGGGCCGGTTAAACTGACACGTGGGTGGCGAAGGTTCAAATGATTCCTGAGCAAAGTCAAGTGTGTCTTGCCGATCCAATATGTCCATCACTTGTTGAAGGGAGGGATTGACTAGTTTCAAAATCTGTTCCCGTATACGAACTTCAGAAACGTTCTGTGCAATAGCATCACGCACCATAGTATCTGAATAAGGGAGTCCACATTGACACTCAAAAGCACAATCCCTAGTAAGACCTTGCAAGGTTGCAACCCACTCCCTATTAGTCTGACCTGCCGTACGTTTTGTACGAAAGAAGGTATACCGTTTGGCAACTACATTGACTGATTCTTTGAAATATGCATCTAATGCAGACGAAATTTCGTCGTAGGACAGAGTTGCTACGTCGCGTCGGGGAATTGATTTGACTATCACACGGTACGTGTGCACCCCTACGGAGGACAATAAAAAAGGCTGCCGCTCGTTACCTTGAATTCTGTAGGCGGCGAGATGGAATCCAAATTGGTGTGACCACTCCGTCCAGCTTTCCAGTGCAGCATCAAAAGGACGAAAAGTTGGTGCAACTGCATGTTGTGGCTGCGTTAGAGATGGAGCGGCGGCTGCTGCGTCGTTTTGCATTGCACGTTGACCCTGGACGAGTTGTCCAAGGGCATCCAGTAAGGCCTGCATCTGCTGATTCTGTAAGCGATAAAATTCGGACAGTACATCTGGAGATTGTGGCGAAGCCATGACACAAGTAAATCAGGGCAGTATAGTTACGAACGCGGTGTTGCCCCGTCACCAATGTTGTGGGTTGGCAGGAGAGCCAACACCAGGTACTAGAGGAAGCCGAAAGGCACGCGTTTTAGCTAACGCAGGCTGGCGTGAGGTCTGAAACAAGACAAGGAATTTAGACTTTAGAAAAACAGACGTAGCAGGTGGAATACTTAACTTCAGTCCATTAATGATGAGCGTCGCTCTTGACTGTACATGACTCATAATCTCAATAGTAACTGAACATGGCGCCTTGCTAGGTCGTAGCAAATGACGTAGCTGAAGGCTATGCTAACTATCGTCTCGGCAAATGAGAGCGTATTTTGTCAGTGAACCATCGCTAGCAAAGTCGGTTGTCCAACTGGGGCGAGTGCTAGGAAGTGTCTCTAGACCTGCCGTGTGGTGGCGCTCGGTCTGCAATCACTGATAGTGGCGACACGCGGGTATGACGTATACTAACGGACCGCGGCCGATTTAAAGGCTACCACCTAGCAAGTGTGGTGTCTGGCGGTGACACCACAGTTTCCTAAACACTTATCTGGTCAGGAGAAAATAAACGTAGTAATTAGCGCCTTAGCAGGTGATGCTAAGCGCTGGGGACTTAACTTGAATACCGAACTAATGACGTTCGAAGAGTTTAAACAAAAATTTACGGAAGAATACTGGTCCGAACAAAAACAGGATCATTTGTGGCGCGAGTTTATCATGGCCAAACTTCATAATAACAGAGGCAGGAATTCTTTGAAAGATTTCTGGGAATATTGGTACCGAAATTTGACACATTTAAGAGGGAGAAGATCCGATTCTGAAATCGTATGGGAGCTATATAAAAAACTTCCAGAAGATTCGAAGAGATATGTGGGAAGCAATCATCGCAGCTTCCAAGCGTTTCTCGAAAGGGTCGAAGACGAAGACCACTAGCGAGAAAATCGTGCCAATTATCAGAATTTTAGTAACAGGAATAATCGCAGTAATGACGAGAGGAATGACGGCGATGGTTTTCGCGTCAACGTGATACAGAGAGGTAGAGGCAGAGGAAGAGGAAGAGGGGGTTATACAGGTCGCGGTAGAGGATACACCGCGCAAAATAATATCGACGCAGTAAACTGATTTCTGCGAACGTTGTGGGCCAAACGGAAGCGGACAGAACATATTGGCCCCGATTTAAGAAATATTACTGGACTGACAGTGGAGTTATGAGACAGCTTAGAGACAGGCGTGGAACGACGCAGTGTGTTGTTGCGAAACAAGCGTCAGGTGCATGCGCAGATGATTCATCTTCGCCGCGCAGTGCGATACATGTTAACAGGCAAGTGGAGCACCAGAGGGCAAAGGCCCAGCCTAGCAGAACAGCTGTTCAGAGAGAAGCCGCTAGCAAGGCGGCAGAATTAGGCACGAACATTGCCGTAAGAACTGGCAAATACATTACGAGTGGTAATCCGTGGCGAAGGAAATAGTGGATGGAACAGTGGATACACAGAGAGGTGCGGTTAGCAGTGTTAGCAATGAAGTAAATGGCGAGAATGAGTTAGCAGAAGTAACTGATTGGCATGTGCAGATCGACGATCTGTACAAGGGCCTCACGCAATGTGAATGGGAGGATTTTGAGAAGGAATATGGGGCAAGGAGGTTAATTAGTGAAAAAGAAAATAGTAGGGACGTCGATAAGGTGACGTGGCCGATAGGACGATGGTTAAAGATAGGAAGGAATTGGAGGATGAAATCCTAAGCATTGACAAGGAAGTAACTTCTGTTAACAATCCGCCAACAGTACAAGCTGTTACCGAAAGGCACCATGGGAAAAGGGCAGGTAATTACCTAAGAGTAACTGAAGTTCACGAGATTACACTAAATATGAAGTAACAGTGAATGTGAGTAAAGCTGATAATGAGGTCGTTTTGCCTAAAGAGAATATTGAGTTAAAATCAAAGCCTGATGAAAATGCAGAGGAAGAACTTAGTGCCTGTCTCAGAAAAGCTTTTATGTTAGAACCTGAAAGCGATCCAGAATGGTCGGATTCTGACGATAGTTCAGATGACAAGTATTTCGGTACAAGTGAAAATAATGGGAATACAGCTAATTGCGATAATGTACATACCGATGACGAAGTTTCAAAACAAAACCCAGATGTTGAAACTGAACACAGAAAGAAAGAGCCACCTGATGACTCAGTGTCTATTTTGCAAAGAGTTCAAGTAAGCAAAGACTTTGAACTCCAGAAACCGAGAAAGCCACCAGATATAAATGGTTCACGGGTCAGGAACGTACCTTGGGACAATGTCACAGTCGACCAAGGTGCGTTGTGGAAAAAACAGGAAGGGGCATGATTTAGAGCCTGGGGCAGATTTATATTGGACTTTGAGAATGTCATGAACACCTTACATCATGAAACTACTGGGTTCCCACCAGAAGAAATTTTGTTAGGCAGCAGAAGTAAAAGTTTAATTGAGGAAAAACTAGAGTTTCCACCTTGTACAAGCTTGTGGTTGAGTCAAAAGAAAGAATTAGTCAGAAAAAGGACAAAGCAAAAAGCTGAATCTAGGTCTGAAAGACATGGTAAAAACCTGAAAGTTTCAAAATTTAAAATTGGGGATTATGTTCTTTCAAAAACCCACGAAAGATCTAGTGAACTGAACCATGAAATTTCCAAATTTAAATATATTTATAATGGACCATATATAATACAGAACATTCTACACCATAATGCTTATTACCTGATCTACCGAAAATCTAAGAGACCTTTATGTGTAAGAAACGTTGTGGACCTGAAACTGTATGTTCCTAGGAGTGAGTGACCTAAGTACACTCAGAAAGCAATCTGCAGTAAATGTGCTGTATCTTACGATGAAACTATTTTATTCTAAATGTAACAAATCTTTGTAAATGTATGTATACCATTGTCAGTGTGCTAATGTACTTATGTAAGTTTCAGATTACCAAATGTACTATAAATACAAAGATGTATGGAAAAAAGGGCTGAAAAGAAAGGGTAAATGCTGCAAGCTAAATAAAAGATGAGACTGCCAAAAATCAAGGTGAGCAGTATGTGAGTCATAATATAAAGGACTGCCAAACACCAAAGAGGTCAGATAAATAGCCAAAGGAGAATTGTAAGTGTGGTACAGGTGATGCGATAAAATGATGCGAAATGGACTGCCCAAATCTGAATAATAGGCAGCAAATATAGGTAGTGATTTTTCTAAATAGTATTGTGTTTTCGTTAGTAAATAAGGAAATGGACTGCCATTCAATGCAAGCAGCAACAAATTGTTTTATAATGTATATAGGTATTTGTATATGCTATGTAGTTAAGTATTTGTGTTCCAAATTTTGATTCTATTTATCTGAGAAATTTAATAATGATAAGTAATTTGCTATTTAAATCATGTTGTGATAGGAGGTTGGACTGTGCCAAAGGCACTTAAGTAAATGACAGGTAAATGTTCTCGATATATTAAAAAGTATAGACCTCTATAATGTGAGTGAAAGGAAGTTTAGTGATACAAAATTTTATGATGGTACATTCACACAAAGATTCAGAACCCCTGTATAAATATAAAATTCAGTGTTCCCATCAAATTTGCACTTAATGAAATTTACTCGAAATAGGGGCATGTGTAACAACAATGATGCTGTACTATTGTACATATAAGTAAATCAGCCATCCTGATTTAGGTTTTCCGTGATTTCCCTAAATCGTTTCAGGCAAATGCCGGGATGGTTCCTTTGAAAAGGGCACGGCCGATTTCCTTCCCCATCCTTCCCTAACCCGAGCTAGCGCTCCGTCTCTAATGACCTCCATGTCGACGGGACGTTAAACAACACTAACCTAACCTGTAAGTAAATTATTTTCCGTCTGATTTTTCGATAAACTAGTGTAATTAATGTTCTGATTTCATTTCTTTTTTGTTTCATGCCATTGTGTTAAGAAAACTGTAAACGAGTTTCAATGTGAATATTAATGTTTATGTCAAATATCAAGCAATATTGTAATAGAATTGAAATGTAACAAATTTTGGAACTGTTGTAAGATGTTTAAAATTGTAATTGTGCGTCTGGTCCATACGTAGGCAATGTGTTAGGATATGTAGAATGCAAAACCTCGGGTGAATACCCTGTAGGTAAGGGAGCGGTAAAAGCTGGATGGCAGGCGAGCGCGGGAAAATGCGCACGGGCACTGCACGGCACAACGGGCTCAGTAGTAGTTGGAGTTTGCCATTGGTCTGAGCAACACCTTCTGGAGCGAGGAAGCTCTCCTGGAAGACGTAGTTTCACTGAGCCTCGGGTATGCTGTTCCAACGCTCACACAGCATGGCAAAATTCCATAGGTACTAAATGGTAAAGTATTGCGACGCTAAGAAGAATTAAAGTGCCGATACGTCAGGAGCCATAGCTGTGGTTGCATGTGTGCTCTGTGCCTCGCCATCTCGCCGCTCGCCAACCGCCGCATCGATACAAGCAGGTTGAAACTTTTAGTACTGTATTCGTATGGACCATAGAGCGAACTGTTCAATAATAACCTAAATTTTACCAGAACTTTCCCCTCATTTAATTATCCTCACAACTAACCTAGACAGGGTCCTTTCCAAATGTTGTGCAATCCGAGAGTCCCGAAATGAAAAATTAAATTTTGTGTTGATAATAATTACTTGCAGACCTAGCTATGTTAGAATGGTGTTTAAAGAACTGTTTTGTTAATGAACCAGTAAATGAATAAGGAAGGTCTAACGAAGTTGAAAGATAACTTTAATATTGATATAGTAATGAAGTTTAATTATTTCGAGACAGATATAAAGGTATTTAAATGAGCAGTAAATCAGATGAAAAGAGTAGTAACTTATATACTGGAAATCTTGACCGCATAATAAATTCAGTAAACAATTTTTTTATACAGTGATCATAACAGTTTGCCGACCGTGGTGGCCAAGCGGTTAAAGGCGCTACAGTCTGGAACCGCGCGACCGCTACGGTCGCAGGTTCGAATCCTGATCCTGCCTGGGGCATGGATGTGTGTTATGTCCTTAGGTTAGTTAGGTTTAAGTAGTTCTAAGTTCTAGGGGACTGATGACCTTAGCAGTTAAGTCCCATAGTGCTCAGAGCCATTTTTTTTATCACAACAGTTTCAGGACCCCACCCCCCTTTTTATTCATTTGAATTCTAAAGTGTTTTAAATTGGTTTGACCAGCAAAAGTTAAAGTCAATATAAAAGTAAAAATTTATCAGTATTTTATCTTTATCAAAATTGACATTTTGTGTGTGTCACGAAAGTGCTATTGCTAGGGTAACCTATTCCCGATTTTAATCAGATTAATAGACAGTATAAAGTTTTGTAGTATACATTGTAGTGTAGTGTTATGTATTCATGGTTTTTCCATATCAGTACAGAACGTGAAACTATCATTTCAATAGATTTTTTGGTTGTAAAATTCTACTATATTATGCAGTGTTACTACGTGTTGTTTTGCATGAATATACACCAACTTGTACAGGGAAGAAACTCAGTTAATGCCTAATTAGGTTGGCGACCGTACTATTATTAAATTGGTAGCATCTTCAGTGTTGCTTTTGGTCCGTCCTGACGTGTAGTTGCATTTCGGACTTGCTTGACGGATCATTGTTATTACAGAGTGGGTGTAAGTCTGATTTGCCACCATTCAGGTACACGCGGTCGATATCTATACGAAAATCCTTTCTCATAAGGTGAACCCCGCTCAATTACCATAACACAGGCTTTATCGAGTATTGTGTGCCCCACACGCACGTTACATGTGGGATAAGTTCATTCGCCTAGAGTATAGGTGATCACACTTTAAAGTGGCTTCTATGGTTCCTGTACATTTAACAGCCGGTAGCAACAGCAGCAGTTTGAGGTGTAAATTCGGTGAGGGTAGAGGTATAGCGTTAGGAATGCTTGATGGCTGCACACTACGCTATTCTGGGAAGCATTGCGGAATCTCCATCTCCGTGCTGGAGGCCCACTGCAGCTTTGCGTCATAGCGTCGGCATCGGTGCATAGGTGACTTCTAAATCGGATGAGCTTTTATAGTTCGTAATTTTTCTATGTTGGGGGGTAGAGAATAATGATGACAGCATGTTGGGCTGATTGATTTGAATGGACGCGGATCTGTAGTACTTGAATCTAGTTTGGGGATGTACCACATTGCGCGCGTGTCCCCCGAATGGTCAAAACATGCTCGTGTTACACTAACTCAGGTCGTCCTGTTTCTACACGGCTTACAAAAGGCGGTGGATATGTCTTTCCCCTAGTTCTCTCCTAGTTCTGCTCAGTTCCGACTTAAATTATAACGATCACATGCACGAAGCTGTAGAAATGGTAGCAGTTACAAGATGTGTAGGGGGTGACCAACACCACACTAGAATTTTACTGTAACAGCTAGGTTCGGGAAAGGTGACTCGTTTCGAGATGTGGAAATGCCAGAAATATGATTCACTTGTGGGTGAGATCCGATGCAGGTATGTGCTTGAGTGGGGAGGTCTGATACCAAATGATTGACATCATTTCTAGCGGATAGCGTAACACTTTCAAAATGGTATAATTTTATCACGAGGTTGCATTGTGGGCTGGTAATACGCGTTTCTACGATCACCGTCACGGTATTTGTCCGGAGAAAAACCACCTCGTTCGAAGGTAATGTCGTTGGGCATTTGTGTGTACCTGTAGAACCAAGACCGCTTGTGACCGTAACATGCAGTTGTTGCTGCAATCGGTTTTTTCTTTAACATCTCACAGATTAGGTCTCTCTTTCTAGAACATGGTGGTAGGACTCGCAAGAAAAACCTAAGAGACATGCACACCCATCGTTGATTTTCGGTCAGTACTATTTCGTTTCGCAGGGAATTAGTTACTGAAGAAGTATTATACTTCGTAGTAGTAGGGAATGTGTGATATGTTCGCATTTGAGCATCAGGCTTTATTAGTATGTGTTTGTGGAAAGAAAATGACTATGTCCAGTGGTACGAAGGGTATGGATTTGACTTGGAGTACTGTGATAGCAAAGGGAAGAGTATATCAAGTCATAGGAAGGTAGTCATATTTCTATTTCCAGAGCCACTGCCGATAGCAGGGTATATTTCTGATACTCCGCTCATTGTCGAATGCCGTTCAGTTGAGTTCGCGATCGCAACATTTAATTGTAAGTATAAGGATAAAAGATGTATGTCACCGGTTTCCTAGAATGATTCCGTGTATGCCTGGCCTGTGGAGGGAATGATTCACGTTCCCTGTTAACGGCAGCAGCCGTCCGAATGCAGAGGCCTGTTGGAGTGTAGGAATGTATACGAGTTAACTTTACCATCCTCTAGATGACCGAATAGCGAACTAATACTTAGTATGTGTTGGGCGGCTTTCATGATGAAGTGAAAATCTGAGCAGGTTGTGTATGGATGTGCCTTAGCGCTGGACTGTTATTTCCTCCCATGGAAATTGTTCGGTTTACTGGTTCTGCGCATTTCCCGCTTTTATTTAGTTGAGGGAAGATCGAGTGTGATGTGTGCATCTAGGGCGTCGAAGACACGTTTGCCTGTTCTATATACATGGGAAAGACCTTATTTGGCTTGTAAATTATAGGAATGATTTGGAATCTGTTACTTCACCGACATCAGTAATCGAAAGTGGAAATAACAGTTTCCTCTATTTGTTTCTACTGATTCAGTGGTTTACAGCACGCTGCACCTCGCTAAGGTTTGGGGTTTGTAGAGAAATAATTTCCAGTCTACATCTTGGGAATTATGTTGCTCTAGCGATCGGTAGGATGCTGTCTAGTGCTTGATATCGAGAAGTACGGCGAAAATGGTATAATGTCATGGCGAAAATACGTGTGTTCTTGTAATCCTCGAGTCTGGAGATGTGCGAAGAAAAGCGAGCAAGCAAGGAAGAAGAAACAGTAACGCGTTTGTGCCAGGGGAAACGATCCCGAATTTGTAGAACAGTTCTGATGAGCTGTGGGCACCCGTTGGGCGTAGATACCCTAGTGCTGAGAAGAGTATATATACGGTACTGTCCGTCTTTGCGGTATATCTACGAATGATGTAAAAGGGATGATTTTGTATGGCAGATGATATGAATTGTATGTTTACTACATGGGCACGGTAGGTGGTGACATATTTCCAGGCTGGAGATCGGTTTCGCAGACTAATATACAAGCTCGTGTGCTTGGTGTGAGAGCAGTGTAAATGAGTAAGTCTTCCCGTATTTAACGATATGTATGGTGGTTTGCAAGGTTTAGTTGTCGGTGCAATATGGTGATCAGTGTTTATTGCAGATGAAAGTCTCGTCTGTAGAAAGAAAGAAGAGGCTGAAAGTACTTCCCTGGGACTGGGGAGCACCGTGACATATAGCTGGTGTGAGTGTAGGCATACCATAGTTTTTTCAGGTGTTGCACAGATATAAAAGATAACTGCACTGTTTGTTTAATATGTGTATATATTGTAAAGTTACTGTTGATTACGTTGTTTAAAATGTGTATATGTTGCATCATAATGTTGCTATGGTTTATGTTATGGCATGACTAGAGAGGATGACTGTGTGTTCTATCGAGAGGGACATATCGATTCAGCACATTGATAACCATGATTGTATAAGAGATTTTTTACGTGGAAAATTATATGTGATACAGATAGTGAGATTCGTTCCAGGAGCACAGTCGTCAAGAGGAGACATTACCTGTACATCGATCAGTGTCAGACTGTAGCAACAATCGTAATATTTAATTGTAGTTACACTGGTAAATATCTTCCTGGCTTCCAGTATTCTTGTGAGTCTTGTATGTATTTGATGATCTGTAGACAACTTTGCTGGTTTAACTGTCCATGCAATATAGCGATCTGTGCAAAATAATTTTACCTCTGAAAGTCACAGAAAGAAAAGGTGGATGGTGCTGCGATACCAGTGGCATCAGTAATTCGGAGGGTACATTCGATAAGTGCCAACCGTAATGCTCGATTCATCCACATCCTTTCTGCTGGGATATAGGAACCTCTACAAAGCGGTGAGAACATTTGCGTATGTTGAGAGCAGGAAGGCTATCACGTTAGGTCCACGAGGAAGACTGCATTCAGCGTTATTTTCGTAAACAGGTTCTCTTAGGGTAAGAATGTTCGTGCGTACAAGCTGAAACATCACGAAAGCGAGCTTTAACTATTTCTGGGATACTATACAATTCCCGAGGGGTCGACTTGGCTGTTACTTTTTACAAAGCCATGTGACGTAAGAATAACATTGAGAACATTTTAGATGGCGAGTCGCCATGCAGACGTATTGGGGCGAGGCGAGGCGTGAGCCACGCTGGCTTGGGTACACACTGCTGAACACGTCACGCATGGTCCGTTACAAAAGCTAGGGGGAAACCAGCCTGTGCTATTCTATCAGCAGTTAAGTCATGTGGTGCCTTGAGGTGTGTGGAGTATGAGACAGACGTGAACGCGCCTTGGAGTTATGTGACATTGGTATGACCGTGACTGTATAGTCTGCAATAGAAACAACTTTCCCCTGTGTCTGACTGCGGCTCACGCCTGTGCGCGCCCCAGGGAGCATTTACGCTCCTGCCTGTTGATGTCGGCTGCATCGACAACATGCGCGCGCTGCCCAGCTAGGAGCTTCTGCGCTCTGTAAATAAATGTTGGCTTCCGTCCAATTGCGTTATCATCATCAGCGTCTGGGTGAACACGTATTGTGATTGGAATTTCTCCGGTGTCAAGTATGAAAGGGCTGTCACTGCCTCATGCCTGAGGGGATCCGTGTGTAGTTTGACAGCTGATGGCCGCGTCATTTCGTGGGGGGACTGGGGGTGGCACAGAGAGTGCTTGCGGTTGTTGATTAGATTATTTTGCAAATAGGTCTGTAGGCTGCATTATGCGTTATTTGGACAGTTTACGAGTACTGAGCGTGTCTACACATCACTGTGCTGCATTATTTAGGATGAGTTTGAAAGGGTGTACTGTAATTATTTGCTTAATTTAAGAGTTTATTGCATGTTTTGAGAGCGTTATTTAGAAGTAGTTTACAGGTCTGTGGGCTGTGTGACATGGCCCCAAGCACATCAGGGCTAGTGTTTTTTTATCAGTGTGATAAATGCACTCCATCCTTAAATAAAATGTTCCAAAATAAATAGAGTGCACTCCTTCCTTACTCTACACAGCAACCCAGCGCAGGCTGAGTCATTTTCGCGCTATTTTCCCCCTACAGACCACCATCTTGGATTACGTCACAGGAGGGATGACAGCACCATCTGGTGGCAGTACTGTGTACTAGGTCAGTTGGTGTCTAGATCCCGTGGTGGAGGGACTGCCTGCATAATAAAGATATGTGTTCAGAGTCGTTATTTCCCCCCACCATCTAGGATTATGTCACAAAGCAGACAACAGCACCCTCTGGTGGCTGTGTTGTGTACTAGGCCAGTTGAAGTCTAGATCTCATGGCGAAGACACTGTCTGCAAAATAAAAACTTATGTCCAGCACAGGCAGAGTTGTTTTCCCGCAATTTACCCCCACCATCTTGGATTACGTCACGAAACGGACGACAGCGCCATCTGCTAGTGATACTGAGTACTAGGTCCAGACCTTGTGGTGAATACACTGTTTGAAGATATCTTGGATAACGGTACTTGCATCATCACCCGATGTAACTGTAGTGCCCTCTGGTGGTGGTGCTGTGTACTAAGTCAGTTGGAGTTTGGACCTCGTGGTGAACATACTGGATGGCTGTACTGTTTGAAATTGTTTAAATAAAGACTTATCTCCAAGTCCTTTTCCCATGAATCCTTAGGAGGAGGAGGAAGTTTGGTGACTGAGGTTGGTACAAGTGTCTTTTCTTTCACGCCAATTTCTTAGCTTAGTAGAGATACACAAATTGACCTTTGTTAACCGCCAAAATTCAAACTTGGTGCCAGTTCGTAGTAAGAGGTGGCGATTGGGTGACTTAGGTTAGCGGAGGTAGGTGAAGTGACCTATTTTCCCACGATTTTCTTAGCTTAGTTGAGATAACAGTGGTGTAATGCATTGTCCTGTTGGAATTTGAACTTCCCGCCATTTTTTTGGGGCAGGGGTGTGTGTCACATTCCCGCCAAAAAGCCGCCATCTTGGATAACTGTACTTGCGTCATCAGCTGACGTCATGTCCGCCATCTTAGATGACATCATGCGCTGTAGCCTAGTCTACACGCAGCCATCTTGGATGACGTCATCGGCGCCATCTTGGATGCATCTGGCAACAATGCAGAGTGGCGTAGATTGAACTTTGTCCCAATACTTGTCGCATGTCCCTTTCTGCAGATGTGTGTCTACTCGATTCATAAACACGTTCATTGTTTTAGAAAAAGATCCCGATGCAGATGTAAGTGCACATTGTAGATAATGATCTGCCTGAAGTGAAGTATAGATCTTTGCACCGCTGATTTCGAGCCAGTCACACTGTAGCCTGTGCTCAATAGTATAATCTGTATTGTTCATCAAACATGTGCTGTTACTCTCAGCCAAAAGCGATAAGGCTCCACTGCTGCCAGCCAGTGTGGCCGAGTGGTTCTAGGCGCTTGAGTCTGGAACCCGCAACCGCTACGGTCGCAGGTTGGAATCCTGCCTCGGGCATGGATGTGTGTGATGTCCATAGGTTAGTTAGGTTTAAGTAGTTCTAAGTTCTAGGGGACTTATGACCTCAGATGTTAAGTCCCATAGTGCTCAGAGCCATTTGTACCAAGCTCCAGTGGTCTCAAGCAACTTGCTCTCTATTCTTGGCCTGTGGCCTGTACTGAGAACATCAGGGTGTAAGTATTTGTGAATTTTATTACTGTGTCAGTTACATACACTCCTGGAAATTGAAATAAGAACACCGTGAATTCATTGTCCCAGGAAGGGGAAACTTAATTGACACATTCCTGGGGTCAGATACATCACGTGATCACACTGACAGAACCACAGGCATATAGACACAGGCAACAGAGCATGCACAATGTCGGCACTAGTACAGTGTATATCCACCTTTCGCAGCAATGCAGGCTGCTATTCTCCCATGGAGACGATCGTAGAGATGCTGGATGTAGTCCTGTGGAACGGCTTGCCATGCCATTTCCACCTGGCGCCTCAGTTGGACCAGCGTTCGTGCTGGACGTGCAGACCGCGTGAGACGACGCTTCATCCAGTCCCAAACATGCTCAATGGGGGACAGATCCGGAGATCTTGCTGGCCAGGGTAGTTGACTTACACCTTCTAGAGCACGTTGGGTGGCACGGGATACATGCGGACGTGCATTGTCCTGTTGGAACAGCAAGTTCCCTTGCCGGTCTAGGAATGGTAGAACGATGGGTTCGATGACGGTTTGGATGTACCGTGCACTATTCAGTGTCCCCTCGACGATCACCAGTGGTGTACGGCCAGTGTAGGAGATCGCTCCCCACACCATGATGCCGGGTGTTGCCCCTGTGTGCCTCGGTCGTATGCAGTCCTGATCGTGGCGCTCACCTGCACGGCGCCAAACACGCATACGACCATCATTGGCACCAAGGCAGAAGCGACTCTCATCGCTGAAGACGACACGTCTCCATTCGTCCCTCCATTCACGCCTGTCGCGACACCACTGGAGGCGGGCTGCACGATGTTGGGGCGTGAGCGGAAGACGGCCTAACGGTGTGCGGGACCGTAGCCCAGCTTCATGGAGACGGTTGCGAATGGTCCTCGCCGATACCCCAGGAGCAACAGTGTCCCTAATTTGCTGGGAAGTGGCGGTGCGGTCCCCTACGGCACTGCGTAGGATCCTACGGTCTTGGCGTGCATCCGTGCGTCGCTGCGGTCCGGTCCCAGGTCGACGGGCACGTGCACCTTCCGCCGACCACTGGCGACAACATCGATGTACTGTGGAGACCTCACGCCCCACGTGTTGAGCAATTCGGCGGTACGTCCACCCGGCCTCCCGCATGCCCACTATACGCCCTCGCTCAAAGTCCGTCAACTGCACATACGGTTCACGTCCACGCTGTCGCGGCATGCTACCTACCAGTGTTAAAGACTGCGATGGAGCTCCGTATGCCACGGCAAACTGGCTGACACTGACGGCGGCGGTGCACAAATGCTGCGCAGCTAGCGCCATTCAACGGCCAACACCGCGGTTCCTGGTGTGTCCGCTGTGCCGTGCGTGTGATCATTGCTTGTACAGCCCTCTCGCAGTGTCCGGAGCAAGTATGGTGGGTCTGACACACCGGTGTCAATGTGTTCTTTTTTCCATTTCCAGGAGTGTATGTTTCATCATTCAATGTAGTGAGAAGACCATTAGCAGCAAAGTTAAAAAATGGCAGCAGATATTAAGAGGTGCAATACTTCAACAGTACAAATCAATGACATCACAGTGTATCCTGAATAATGGTGGTAAATACGTACACAAAACACTTTGACACTACTGTGTAAGACATCATCGTAAATTCTACAAAAATGTTAGTCCTCTAGGTGAATTGTGTGTAACTGGAGCTGTCCCAATAGTGGCCAATATTCCCATCATTAATGGCTGCCTTCAAGTTTCATATACTTATTAACACAATAATCATGAGAGTATTGGGCATTTTCTGTAATTTGCTATAACTGTAACTGTTTTTTTTACGTAAATGCCCACTCGAAGTATGACAAATAAACTATTACTACGAGTAACTGTGTCTTCTGAATTCTTGCACTGTGCACATTTGCACTGAATATTCGGATGCTGTGAAAATGCTTTAGTAATCTGATGTTGAGTTCTACAAGTAATGTTATTCCATATAAAGTGAAATGGTGTATCTAATGCAAAATATTATTTGTCTGTTTATAGTTTTAGTTACTGGTCACGAAAACTGACAACTTAGAGAGTGATGTGCTGATCACATGCCCCTCTGCATCCATATCCAGAGACACTAAGGGCTGATGACGACACAGCAGCCAGTTGGTATCGCTGGGCCTTCAAGGTCTGTTTGGACGGTGTTTGTTTTTTTATAGTTTTAATTATTTAGCGTGTAAGTCGAGGTACTGTTGTACAGGAGGTGGTATCACATGTTGCAGCATATGGCTGACCTGTTTACGCTATTTTGTGTGTACATATGTGTTAAGATTTGACCTACACATGTGAGGGAAACATTAGTTAGATAATGTTATCCCTGTTGCTTTTTTGATATTGTACTACTGCACTGCAGGTACACTGAAATAACCTTAGCATGTCCATGTGTCCCCCTGTCAGGTGTGAGCACATTTTTCCATTTTGCTGTGTTTTATGATCACTTCATTGAGAGTCCACTTCAGTGATGAATAAGGGAATAACTTACAACAACACATTGTTTGTGAAACATGATGCTGTCAGTAAAGCATGTGTTAACATACTGTACTGCTTCATACTAAGCTTTGGGATTTGCCAAATAGTATCTAATTTATTACTCTTGCAAATCCCCTGGACATATCTAATACATGGCATTGTCTATTCTGATAATTGTGCTTGTGTGGTGTTCTATGTAGTGTCAGATGTTAACGCATTCAACTCCTCTTCCACTAGTGACAACATACAGGGTAGACATAAACAACGTGAAAAGCTTGTAACAGTATTAGAGGGTGGCTTGTGCTGAGAAATGATTATTAAGAAAAAAATTCGTTACACTGCACTATTTCCAAGTTAATTAGCATTGAACTTAGCCAGTCAGGCTGTTGTGTGTGAAAACTCAAGTGGCCTGCCAGAGAGATGATGTCAAACGTTTTCTTTGTCTGGTTTCCTAAAAACAAACAAAAGAGGGTTACAAATAATGGACCTGGGACGGCAGTAAGCACTGAACCCAAGGCAAAGGGTGCGCGGTCTCGTGCGCTATCATCTATGCTGTGAGGACAATTTACACTAATCGTATCTGGCGGGCCACTTGAGTCTACGAGCACGACGGCCTGACTGGCTAACTGTTTCTGACAACCGTGTATATCACAGAATACCAGATAAATAACGCACGGAATCACAAACGACAGCTATTGAAGAAAGTTAGCATCACGTAATTTGAAACCTACTTAAAATTGGTAGCCAATATTACTATAATTAATGGTTCAAAATGCTACCTTCAAGTTTCATCTCTTAGTTAATACCTGTCCTGCCAGTTACTCAGTTTTACAGCCAATGCTACGAAGTTCCTGAACTGACGCCATTGGACTAATAGTTTCTGCGATTTTGTATAATTTGAAATGCCCAAATCATAAATAACACTTCCACCACCAGAATTTCTGTTCATTCTTACCTTCTGCTCTGTTATCAGATTCTGTCAATAATATTGAAATCCGTCCGGCCCATATAAATTAAACTTCGTATCATCACGGAAGAGCGCTTTATCCCATTCTGAAGCATAAGACATTTGTTTTTCCGCAAACTCCACTCTAGTTTGTTTGTGTTTGAGAGTCAGACCAGGTTTCTGCAGTCGTTTCTCGAATACATTTGTCACATACGTCTGGCAGGTACTGGCGACTGTAAATCAGTACGAAGTCGGAAAGAATAACCATTTGTGGCTCTTGCTTTACACAAAAGCAATCGTTACAATGCCTCAGATAATTTTCTACTGTGCTCATATTTTCCGTTCTGTCCATATCGTGCCCCCGATCTAACGAAATTATCAATCACTTTACTTGAAGGGTTCAACTTCCTGGTAATTCGACGATTAGAGAGTCCTATTCCCTTGTACATACCGATTTTTGCTTTTTCATCTCACGGTAACTGTTTTCCACGTGGCATTGTCACAGTCATGGCTGATGTACACAACACATACTATCACACTAATGTGTTTCCTATCTGCAGTAAAGGTACGTATGCACACACAGTGGTATTAAACTGAGGACCTAAAAACGACAGAGAGGCTTCGTCCTGCCCTGCCCCTCAGTGGTTCACAACCCCACAACAGACCACAGCAGTCCACCAACCCCACCGCCGCCCCACACCGGACCCAGGGTTATTGTGCCGTTCGGCCCCCAGTTGTCCCCCGGGAACGTCTCGTACCAGACGAGTGTAACCCCAAATGTTTGTTTGGTAGAATAATTATGGTGTACGCGAATGTGGAAACGATGTTTGGCAGCAATCACCGACACAGTGTAACTGAGGGGAATAAGGGTAACCAGCCTGCATTCGCCGAGATAGATGGAAAACCGCCTTAAAAACCATCTACAGGCTGTGGATTGATGCCGGGGACCAGCACGCCTTCCCGCTGTAGAAGCAGAGCGCTGGACCGCGTGGCCAGCCGGCCGCCCACGCACACACAGAGCTGACTTCCGTTGCAGTGAGTTCTACCCTCTACCTACTAAATCTTTGATGTCTTATTGTACAGGGTGAAGAAAAATTGCAGCACTTCGAGGTTGGCATGCGATTCCTCATCCACATTCGAGGCAAAATATTATCCTGCAAAATCAGATTGTGTGCGCTTTGAAAACACACCTATTAGAACAAGGAGCTGGCAACAGTGTCACATAAAGTGCAGCACAATGGAATGTACAGAGTAATGTGCATCACTCCATACTACTGTACCGGTGCTGCTGTGGTTCGAATCCTCATCATGTTCCTTCTTTTTATTTTTTAGACGTCCGTTCGGTAGTCCTCGTCGTTAATAAGCAGAACATCATCTTGTCAAATGACAGTAGCCTGTGATTTAACAGTGGGATCCTTTAACAGCATGCATGTGTCAACTAACTGCGTGGTGTACAACCGCAAATAGTTTTGTCAAGTTTATGCAGGGCGACTTCCCAATGGAGTACACAAACGATGAATACGTCGAAACGCTATTGGTGCTGTGTGCATCCTATAACCAAGATGCTGCTGCTCCTTGTGCGTATGCTGTACAGTACTCTCACAGGCGCCATGCCGATAAGAATGTTTTTTGTCATCTGGAGCAACGTCTTCGGGAAACTGGTAATCTACGTCCGCAAGTAATGGACAGAGGTCGTCCAAGGGCTAGTCGTATTCCACAAACAGAGGACGTGATTCTTGAAACCACCACGAAGTGGTACTCGCGATATTGCAAGGCATTTTCAGATATCTCAAAGACTGGTTGTTGAAGTGTTGCACGATGAAAAACTGCTTCCACATAATTACATGTCAACTAAACACCAGGAGCCAGATGACCGCATTCGATGAGTATAGTTTTGTGAATGGCTTTTGCACCAAATGGAAGATAACGAACATCCTATAAAAATAATGTGATATGGGCTGTAGAATCTAGCTGCACTCGTGACGATATTTTCAATCCTCACAACAGCCATTATTGGTTGGAACACTACCCACATGTCACCTGTGAACGTGGGTTTCAGGGAAACTTTGGCATAAACCTACGGGCTGGAATCGCTGGAGGAGTGCGTTTGTGCTCTTACCAATGTACCTCTATTATCGTACGTTTCTTTGCAGTACTTCGCCTGAAGCATTAGTAAATGTTCCACTTGGTGGTCGGCGACAGCTGTGGTTTCAGCATGATGGTGCACTGCCACACTTTGGAACGAATGTACACAACCATTTATATGAAGCGTTTCCAGGGAAACAGACTGGTTGTGGAGGTCCAATGTTATAGCCTCCACGTTCCCTTAATCTACTACATTTTTTTAAAATTTGTGTGTACACTTAAAGGAATAAGTTTATAGTACTCCATTCATGGGTGTACACGACCTAATAGTTCGCATGCATGCCGCTTCGGCAATAGTTGTTGCGGGTGTATTACGTAGGGTCGAGCAAAGTATGGTCCAGTGAGTGGCGAAGTACTTGGAAATGCAAGACGGTCGCTTTGAACACCTTCTCCAAAGTGAACGTTGCTCGTACGTCTATGTACCTGCACTGTAAAGATAAGCGTAGGTGTCAAACGTACAGAGTGGAATTATTGTGTGTAGCATAATTTAGAATCTAGTGTAGTCTAACTAATGTGTTTTCGTACTTCATTGGATACAGATGTTGTTACTGTATCCACTATAATTTTCTATTGGCTTTATTTGTATCATGACGGAACAAAGTGGTCGTTTACATCTGTAGGAAGTTCATGCTATGTGTTAACGTTTAAATAAAGGTGGCAGTAACAGAAAGAAATACATAATTGGATACAGTTTGATGCTTCAACCGAAAAAAATGTTTGGTGCGAAACTGAACTTCGGTGAGCCTGCATACCGTTCCCCAGAGCATTCCCTCGTCTCACTTAAGTAATGGAACACATCCAGCACAGTGCAAAGGTCATACTACGTGCTCTTAGCCCTTTGTGCGTCACATTTAGAAAAAAAAAATTGGAGAAAATTTTTTTGTGATGAATATTTACTGTATATGTTGCTCATACGCGATAGCCATTGCAAAAGTCCTTTTGAAACTATTGGTTAATAAATAAAATAGTGATTCCAAATGGCATCATTGTCACAGAAATTCACCATAAGTATTACTTAGGTGTAAAGTAGTCAGTATAAATACATAAACTAATTTCTTATTTATTTTATTAATAAGTGTTAAAACTCTTTATAGTTTTGTTCAGGAATAAAACAGCATGTGTCTCTAAACCTTTGATTTATTTTTAACACAAATTGATTTTTTACTGATTTATTTACAATGAAAATTTCTGAAACAATTGTTTTGTTTGTTAAAACACAATGCAACATTGCACTTGGAGCATTTAACTCTTGAATATGCCTTTATACAAAGTCTGCATCTTCATTTTGATTCTAAATGCTCTGGCCAGTGTCCTGTTTGGTCAAAGCGCACATCAACGAATGGGCGAATTGGCTTAGGCTTTCTTTTGGGAGCAGGTAGATTTGGAGAGTCTGTGCCTGGACGACCCCTCTTTCTTGCAGGTGTACCAATTCCTTTCTTCAGCAAGGCACTAGCTATTTCTGCTCGAAACTTCAGCAGTGGTGTATATTTCTCATTTTTCTGAGCGCAATGTCGCCTATAAAGCAGCCAAGCGTTCACACAAGCCATGTCTATGAAATGGAAAATAATTCTCAGGTAGTACCTCTTGCTTTTTATGTTTATTCTGTATATTTGGACCAACATATCATGGAGATCCACTCCTCCCATGTGCATATTATACTCCTGCACAATGTGGGATGTGGAACGTCTATATACGATCTGTTTTTTTTACTCCAACATGCTATATTTTCAACAGGTTCCTTGCCTTTATAAGTAGAAATCAAGTGGATAGCTTTATTGTCATACCATTTCAAAATTATAATTTTGTTTTTTTCATCTACACGGTAATCACAGGTTTCTCTGCCTTCTTTTTCATCTCTGCATCACTTTTCAGACGGCATCCACCCAATATGTTTTTTTTCTGATGGCTCCCCCATCATATATTCATTCATTTCTAAGCTTTACTGCTAGGTTGAAGGAAGTGAGCCAGTTGTCCATAAAGAGTTTGAAATTGGCATGCCTAGGCAAGTTCTCAATCAGCCGAATCACTGCACTTCCACTCATTCCTAACTCAGGATTACTTGCAGTGTTTGTCGCCTTCGCAACATACACTTCAAAATCGTAAATGTAGCTACTTACACCAGCTTGAGCAAATACTTTTATGCCCAATTTGAGTGGCTGTGATTTTATATACTGGCGCAGAGAAGTATGTGATTTTAGCGGAATAATAAGTTCATCAATACTGTCGTATTCTTCAGCTTTGGTTTTTAGAAAATTGTTCTTTAGTTGATCTAAAAATGGCCTGACCTTGAACAGCTTGTCATGATGAGGGTCATCCCTGGGTAACATATTTGCATTGTCATTCACATGAAAATACCTCCTCAACTTGTAAAATCGACGGAGTTGCATCACGTCAGCTATCTGACTATGCCTTGTCTCATTTGTACATCTTGTAACTCGGCACACTCACAATACCACTTAGTAAATGAATGCCAATGAACTGTCTTATTTCATTGACACTAGTGTTTATACTTGGTCCTAACACTTGAGTAGAGTATAGATTTGTCTGCGCTACTAAATTGTCAATTATAGTCTCATCAATAAAACTTTCAAAATATTGGAGGGGAGAACGTTCTTCACTTGGTGGATCCGAAAACTGCACAGCACACTGAACATCCATAGCCTGCAGATCCTTGCATATCCACGTATAGCCCAGACAGTTCGAATTTCCTGCTCCTCAAGTTTCAAGCTGTACAGATAGGGGAGTTTCATCATCAGTAAGAGCTTCTTCCAAACTGTCCAGTTCAGGTGCTGTCTGTAGAGGCAATACTTGCTGCACTGATGGATCATAGTCACTTTCATCATTCGAAACAATTTCGTCATCCGATATTTCAGAGTCATCCCCATGCAGAAGAAGAAGAAGAATTTCATCATCCCATAGAGCTTCATGTTTTCCACTCTTTACCTATAAAAAAATATGATGCAAGAATGAAAACTACGAAATATTATATAAGAACAAACACAATTCATTCTTATGATACAAATTCATTCTTGCGTACCTAATACATACTAATGCATCAAAGACTCCAAATGGCATCATTAGAAATCACACAATAATTACTCAAAAAACTGTATACATAACTGTATTGTAAACTTACCGTATTTCTTTCCCTTGCCCTTGAGGAATTAGGTAAAGTTGGTTCCATATCCAAGAATTTCAGTATATACAGAATAAAACTAAACACGACAGTTATTGTTCCCTCACAAATGCAGTAGTACAACTCACGACACTTCTCTGATCTGCACTTCAAACAAACGGCAAGTCACGAAAGGAAACGCCACTGTCATCTGTTGGCCAAACTTGGAACTACGTGAAGCAATGCCTAACGGTATCATTGAAGCATTGGGAAGCTCAAAAAAGCCAGGAATACTTAACGATGTCATTTGGAATCGCAGACGCAGGGAGGGTTAGACTCACTGCACGCAGTTACAGCGTTGCCAGAGCCTCGTTTTATAAATCGCATTTCTATTAAACCTGTTGGCGGGACCAGATTTTGCTGTGTAAACTTTTGTCTTGAATTAGGATGAGGAATCGCACTCGGACCGCTATGTGCAGCATTTTTTTCTTCACCTTGTATGCACTACTACTGACATCAAATGCGATACCATTTGACAGCATTCGTAGGGATACCGGATCTCATACTATTTCATATATACTGTGCACAGCTGTTCCAGTCAATAACATTAATTTTCCTACAAATATCCATGCTTTTCTACTGATTTCTACTACTCTATTAAGTGGTAGCGATATGGAGTTGTTACGTTGAAACAAAAGGAACATGGGTTTTTCCTCAATCTCAAGCACTGTTTGCCACAATACTGTCAAATACAGGGATGGATATGTGTTACTAAGTGACATTGAGACACGAGTTCTTTGTGTAGGGACATGATAATGTTATTGTAAGCAATGGGAAGACTATTTAACGTCAACGAGCTCCCATTGTAAAACGCCTTCCAAATTACTTTAAACACCATGAATAGAAAAATCTGGATACAGCAAGGGGAATAGAATGTATCCGCTGTTTCTGTAAATAGCGACGCAGAACGATGAAACGTAGAAGTTTCCATTCCTAAGTAGGTATTTTGATGCGTAAAGTAACACTATCATGGAATATGACATTGCAAAAACAGACAATGTCTGGTAGGATAGCCGCAATCAGTGATTTTACAATGTTACATTTGAACATGACATAGTCACTTATAGAGAGATGTGTAAAATAAAGTGATCAGGGAGGGAAAATACGGCATTCTACTCCATTTGTGACAATTTCAAATTAATTACCTACAGTAAAAAAAGACATACATACGTACACGCCCTCGCTCGCAATGTCTTAACCAACATATGGGTAAGTAAAATGGATATCACCTTTGTTATGTGGAGATTCTGTTAGAGCGGTAGTGGTGTTGATTGGTATGTGAGATTTTGCAGCTTGGCTATCCTTAACAATTAAATGGTTGCTAAATTAGGTAATACTTTCGGTTTTAAGACTTAGCAAACCACTTTCCAACTTCTAGGTGCATACCGGAAAAAGAGCAGTTTCATAGATGTCTGAGAACTGAAAGTCGTGGTAGCGCAGACAACTACACTTTGCTCAGATCAGCACAAGGACACATATCCGCCGGCCGGAGTGGCCGTGCGGTTCTAGGCGCTACAGTCTGGAACCGAGCTACCGCTACGGTCGCAGGTTCGAATCCTGCCTCGGGCATGGATGTGTGTGATGTCCTTAGGTTAGTTAGGTTTAATTAGTTCTAAGTTCTAGGCGACTGATGACCTCAGAAGTTAAGTCTCATAGTGCTCAGAGCCATTTAAACCATTTGACACATATCCAGCCAGAAATGCGACGTTATTATAACACAGGCACATAATTGTAAGCTGACTGGCATGCAAAAGATGTCATTTAAAGGGGGAAGTGGGCGGTAAAGTGATAAGGGGGGGGGGGGGAAGGGGGAAGAGCGTCAGTCATCCTACCGTAATCCATGTATTATACACTCCTGGAAATGGAAAAAAGAACACATTGACACTTGCTCCGGACACTGCGAGAGGGCTGTACAAGCAATGATCACACGCACAGCGGACACACCAGGAACCGCGGTGTTGGCCGTCGAATGGCGCTAGCTGCGCAGCATTTGTGCACCGCCGCCGTCAGTGTCAGCTAGTTTGCCGTGGCATACGGAGCTCCATCGCAGTCTTTAACACTGGTAGCATGCCGCGACAGCGTGGACGTGAACCGTATGTGCAGTTGACGGACTTTGAGCGAGGGCGTATAGTGGGCATGCGGGAGGCCGGGTGGACGTACCGCCGAATTGCTCAACACGTGGGGCGTGAGGTCTCCACAGTACATCGATGTTGTCGCCAGTGGTCGGCGGAAGGTGCACGTGCCTGTCGACCTGGGACCGGACCGCAGTGACGCACGGATGCACGCCAAGACCGTAGGATCCTACGCAGTGCCGTAGGGGACCGCACCGCCACTTCCCAGCAAATTAGGGACACTGTTGCTCCTGGGGTATCGGCGAGGACCATTCGCAACCGTCTCCATGAAGCTGGGCTACGGTCCCGCACACCGTTAGGCCGTCTTCCGCTCACGCCCCAACATCGTGCAGCCCGCCTCCAGTGGTGTCGCGACAGGCGTGAATGGAGGGACGAATGGAGACGTGTCGTCTTCAGCGATGAGAGTCGCTTCTGCCTTGGTGCCAATGATGGTCGTATGCGTGTTTGGCGCCGTGCAGGTGAGCGCCACGATCAGGACTGCATACGACCGAGGCACACAGGGGCAACACCCGGCATCATGGTGTGGGGAGCGATCTCCTACACTGGCCGTACACCACTGGTGATCGTCGAGGGGACACTGAATAGTGCACGGTACATCCAAACCGTCATCGAACCCATCGTTCTACCATTCCTAGACCGGCAAGGGAACTTGCTGTTCCAACAGGACAATGCACGTCCGCATGTATCCCGTGCCACCCAACGTGCTCTAGAAGGTGTAAGTCAACTACCCTGGCCAGCAAGATCTCCGGATCTGTCCCCCATTGAGCATGTTTGGGACTGGATGAAGCGTCGTCTCACGCGGTCTGCACGTCCAGCACGAACGCTGGTCCAACTGAGGCGCCAGGTGGAAATGGCATGGCAAGCCGTTCCACAGGACTACATCCAGCATCTCTACGATCGTCTCCATGGGAGAATAGCAGCCTGCATTGCTGCGAAAGGTGGATATACACTGTACTAGTGCCGACATTGTGCATGCTCTGTTGCCTGTGTCTATGTGCCTGTGGTTCTGTCAGTGTGATCATGTGATGTATCTGACCCCAGGAATGTGTCAATAAAGTTTCCCCTTCCTGGGACAATGAGTTCACGGTGTTCTTATTTCAATTTCCAGGAGTGTATGTCTAAAAGAGGACTCCATGTCTTTGATTGCATATTAGATTTTACTTTGACAGTTAGCTGTATATTGATGAGGGTTTTACTATTAGAAGTGTCCGGATTTAAAGTGGATAAGATGGTGATACAGTCATAGCCCCCTACAGTTGAAACAATTTCCATAGAGTCAAACGGATGGGAGTGTGTTGTAACAATTCTGTATAATGCTTATGTTATATTATATTATGGAATTCCAGAGTTGCTACGTTAGTGTTCCAGAGGCAGAGAATTATAGTAGTTATGGATCATAAGTAGTACTCTCGACTACATGCAAGCATCAGACACTGTTGCTACACACATCGTCTTGTTACAACAAAATCAAAGTATATCACTATACATAATAGCGATCCCATGCTAGAGTAACTTGGGACATTAACAATTGATTGACAATACCTTTTTTTTGCTTCTGTAATTCTGCAAAGTAGCCTGGGTGGAACGTAACGTTTGCTCAAGGGTGACATCTCATATATAAAAAAGACACCTAGGGCTGTACTCTAATACACATATTACCCCTAATTTCCCTTCCTAAGTAGATGTTTAGTAGTATGCATGAAAACAGACTTAGATTGTTTGTCATAATACATCTAAAGGAAAAAAACCAATGTACCATGTAGGAATTACCTGGAAGGAATGAAACTGGTAGACATGATGTATATGTAAATACAAACGATTACAGTTCAGAAAAAATGAATGTTTTATTCAATAGAAAGAGCTTCACAAATTGAGAACGTTAATAATGCGTTGGTCCATCTCTGGCCCTTGTGCAAGCAGTTATTCGACGTGGTATTGATTGACAGTGTTGCTGGATGTCATTCTGAGGAATATAACATGGCGGTTGTCTCCAGTTGGCGCGTTAGATCGTCAAAATCCTGAGCTGGTCAGAGGGCCCTGCTTTTAATGCTCCAAGCTTTCTCAATTGGGGAGAGATCCAGCAACCTTGCTGGCCAAGGTAGGGTTTGGTAAGCAAAGAGACAAGCAGTAGAAACTCTCACTGTGTTCGGGCGGGCATTATCGCGCTGAGGTGTAAGCCCAAGATGGCTTGACATGAAGGCTAACAACACAGGAATAGAATATCATCGACGTATGGCTGTGCTGGTTATCGAGCCATAGGTTCGTATCCCACCACTGTCCGGATCGTCTCCAGACCTATCTTCCCTGGTCACTGCCTCTCAATTCGAAGCGGGAGTCATCTCTAAAGACAAGTATACTTCAATGAGGCTCCAGTCTCGCTCCATACACTCAGTATTGCCTCCTCTAATGTGATTTAAATTCTTCTGCAGAAACCCATAATCCAGTGCGTGGTATTAGATCCACCTGACAGCTTCCGAATCTGATCTTTCACTCCAGCATTTTCGTCAGATATCATAAACTTCTAGGTAATAATCAACGCTTCCCAAAGTTCTTCTTCAATGGATATTATTTCTTGATCTTGTTGAGCCAATAGGTGACGTTAATGTTAATGATAAATGAAAACCATCTCAGCAATATTTTTCCACATTTATTGTGTTACGACCCTCCTATCAAAGGTGTGTGGGTGAGAGTAAAAATGAGTGTAGCCCTCGACACGCCGATATCCAGATTTTATACATCCTGTATTTGAGAATGAGAGCACTTACTGACTTGCAAGAAACTTTAAACATAATTTCAAATCTTAACGAAACTTTTCTCGCTGACAGCACCAACAAAATGATCAAAGGAAAAAAGTTTATCGTTTACTACATTTTCGTTGTTCATGCAGTAAACCTGCCACATCAGGCATGGCGTTTTAATTTATTACTTATTTGCTATGAACTGTATTCGCGACTGATGTTGCAGACACCATTAACACACGCTATTGAATGTACCTTAAAAATGATATCATTGTACAACACCTAGGTCAGGGGATATGGTGCCAGAAACACTGAGATGCGTGAAGAACTGTTGCATCATGAATGACCTTTAAATTTCTTACGTCTATGCTATTAACTCTATTCGCAACACATTTAGCAGTCAGTATCCACATATTCCACTGAATGTACCTACGAAATTATATCGTTGTACGCCATATATTTCTGGAGATATTACAACATAAAAATCAAACTGTGTGGAAACGGAACTGCAGGGTGACATTAGATAGAGATAAAAGTGAACTGCGTGTGCAAATATGTGTGAAATGTGTGAAATATATCTGTAATATGTGCTTATGCAGGCAAAACCACGTGTAAAAAGCTGTTCCTAAACCCCTGGATCGATGTCAGCCAAACTTGGTAGACATACTGTTTACTATCTGGAAAGAAATACTGTGAGAACTAGCAACCTCGTACTGGAGTGGAGGTGATAAAGTGGACAGAGAAGGGTGTAGGACGAGGTGGACAGGGAGAGAGTGGGAAGGCAGAGGTGGACAGGGAGAGGGGTGGGGGAGTGGATAGAGAAAAAAAAAAGAACAAAGGGACAGAGAGAGGGGAGAGGAGGAGAGGGCCAGAGAAAGGAAAGAGGAGGAGATGGACAGCAGAGAGGGAGGAGGAAGAGATTCACAGAGAGAACATATTGCGATGTATGGGAAAGGAAAGAGGAGGAGGCGTATAGAGACGGAGGAGGGAGGAGAGGGAGAAGAGGCTGCAATGTACGGGAAAGGAAACAGGAGAGATGGACCTGACTTCTTACGTCTCAAACACTTTTTGAAAGTTTGCTGTCTACTTGTGGCCCATCAGTTTGCAATTGTGACAACAGATCAAAGCTGTATTCCAAATTAACAACAGAACCATTTGAGAAAGTCCAATTCCTATTTCTTCTATAACCTCTTGTCACTTCCCACCACTCTTTTCCTTTCTCCCCCCTTAACTTTTTGAGATCTTGTTTTGCCTTATGTGGTTCCACCTGAGGGGCAGAAATCTTCTCCTCCTGTTCCACTACTTTCCTATCTCTGCACTAAATCCTACAAAACCAATCACCCTTATTTATTTGGGCAGTTCCCACGTCACAACAGGCACCCACATGAAAGAAACTGCAACAACCCACCACCATATCCCAGAACTAACAATCCTATTGCAAGTCATACAGTTCTCACTCACTACAATCTAATTTTAGCTTTAGCTTAAATTAAATAAGAATACCTTCCTAGCCTACTCAATTAACATATTAAATTTCGTAGAACGTTTATGGCTACAGTTTGGATAAGTCTACTAATTCAAAACTTTTGGAGGAATAGAAATGATTTAATCTATGTTGCTTATGTGATGAAACAAAAGTAAACAAAGAATTGAGCTCACACTATATGAAGTTTCCACTTATTTCCAAAATTTCTCACTTTGAATACTTACTAGAGAATAAAATGGAGAGCATGTAGGAATATGCTAACAACATAAATTGTTCTTTAATAAAATAATCACATATCTTACAGTATAGAACAATGTAAACAAAACCTAAGCCAAAATTCTCGCCTATGTAATGTTTTATTTTTCCAAAAAATATGCAAATATGGGAGAAGAGAAGTTTGTGGCACAACTTGACCAGAAGAAGGGATCGGTTGGTAGGACATGTTCTGAGGCATCAAGGGATCACCAATTTAGTATTGGAGGGCAGCGTGGAGGGTAAAAATCATAGGGGGAGACCAAGAGATGAATACACTAAGCGGATTCAGAAGGATGTAGGTTGCAGTAGGTACTGGGAGATGAAGAAGCTTGCACAGGATTGAGTAGCATGGAGAGCTGCATCAAACCAGTCTCAGGACTGAAGAACACAACAACAACAACATGCAAATAAAAGTGAAAACTTCATAGATTGCTTATAATAGATACTAATTTACTTATTTATTATATAATATTTCCTTAATTAATTGTTATTACACAGTTAAAGAGTTTTTATGAGAGTTCTGAAAGCACATGACGATACTGGGCTTGATATCTGTTACTGCTGCTCAACTATATCAGGCACTGCATCGTCTGCATCATGGAGCTGTTGAACTGAGGGAGAAATAAAAGGAAACTTGAAAAACACATACATATATTCATACATATAGCAAATGATAAACAATGAGAGAAATGAGTAGTATAATATTAACAAGTAAGTGTGTGAGTCAGTTTCTTCTACCTGGAGGTGACAGATTTTAATTATGTTTTGTGATGTGATGATGATGATGAACTTTTCACTACGGGGTACAGAGCATAAGTGGTGGGTTCACTTGATGATTAGTAGGCCTGCACTGAGGCTGAGTGGTGGGGTGGGGGTGGGGTTTATGAGGAACTGGAACAACTATTTTGGACTGCATTCATATCCTCCATCATCGATTCTAAACTTAGAACTATGCGGGTTAGTGCCTGCAGGGTGACGTAATGGAAATATCGTTACCCTGCTCACTAGTTTACTAAATTGGAATGTCAGAAGATGACAACATTTTAGAAATTCAGAGCAGAAACTTCTTCCTTGATGGGTACTAAGCATGGACGCTTCAGATAGAAATGGATACAAATCTGCATTGGAAGGAAATTGATCTCAGGCAACATTTGTAATGGAGTAGCTATAAAATTCTATTCGTTACACCAATCTTTATCTAACAATGGACCCCAAATTAAGTAATGAAGTGTGTTAATTCAACTTGGTAACATTTCAGTTTGATTTGAGGAGCTGGGATCGGCTGAGAAGACGTTCTAATCACCTTTTAACTTTCATATTTGTACACATCATGAAAAAGAAGTTTTGAACGAAATTATAAAAATTATGGACATGGACTATATCATCAACATTATTGGATGAGAGTGAAAACACATATTTGTACAAGGAATGTGGTTAAGTGTATGCATTAAAAAGGAAGTACTATAATAATTACAATCTCTCTATGCAGAAGCAAAAATAATGGATAAGGCTTGTGAATTATTTTTAATAGGTGTGTTAGATTAAAATGTTAAACACAGAAAAGAAAACGAGACAGCTATAAACGTGAAGTACTTAATTATGAATTGTTTTAACACCTAATGAATTTTGTAGAGGAATAATTTAGTAATCAGAAATAATTCTTGTGTGGTAAAATCGAAGCAATGAAAAGTGTACTAATCAAAGATGTAGGACAATCTAAAAGTGAGCGAAATAACAATATAAGACAAACTAAAAGTGATCTAAGTAAAAGTGCAGAACAGTCATTAGGCAGTAAACTTACGAAAAATGATTTAAAAGATATAAAAAATGGAATTTAAAAATATAGGACTCAGATTTTGGGATAAATAAAAGAAATTTTCATCAAGTACAGGCATAAACAATTGGATGTAAAAGATAGTCCTGGTCGAGAATAATACAGTAAAGATGGAATTAGATCAGACAAAAGAAGTTGAACATATTTGCACTGTAGAAAATAAAATTTTATTGGAAGAAACTGAAGATGCAATTTTCAGTTTGAAGGATTGACAGTAATGGATGTTGTCTGTCAACATACTGTAATTTATATATCATAGAGCATGTGTTTGTATCTGGGAATAAGATGAAGGCTTCTAAAGTGTTTGCTGTGAGTCTGATGGTAATAAAAAAAGTATAGCGACTAAATCTCATGGGTTTAAAGCGCATTCTGTCATGGGAGTATCAAACTGCTGTGGAATTATACTTAGACTTTTGCATCATTAGTTGTAGGAATTGTAAATTGTTTGTCATAGTGTGTTTCAAATTTTTTAAAGGAAGTATTCAATAAAGAACAGATTTTCTCTTTTCTCATTTTATCAGTTCATAACAATTGCACTTTGCCTGAAATTATATATATGCTTTTGCATTTTTAAAAGCGCTATGGACTCCTGGAACATATATTTGTTAACATCAAAACTAACCATGTACTACTTTACATTCAACATAATTCATACCAAAAGTTGACGTAACACTTCTGCTGTTATATTGCAAGCATTGCTTAATGAAGTGACAAACTGGTCACAATCAATCAACATGTATTTATTTTTCAATGTGTGATGCCTTCAGCTGACATTTTATTTATTTGATATAAGGTTATACAGTTTCAGCCTTAGATAATTTTCAAGTATCTAAAATGGAAACATTATTCATTGGATGCATTAGTATCACTTACGAATTTAACACAGGAACAACTCATATGTCAAGATATGCTAGGAGGGTTGTAAATTATTTTCTCAAGGATTCTTTAATGGTATATTATGCCACGTAAGTCTTTATTTCTATGAGTGCATATAATTTTCATAACATATGTTTTTACTTAAAAAGGAGTCATGAAAGTGAACCATGTACAGAATAAACTTAGAGAACAGTATATTTACTGAAATGATGGGGTTATAGAAAGTTATACATATACATGACATATTCTTGATTCAGATTAGTAGTACATTTAATTAATATTTTATTTCTGGAAACATTGACTCACATGTACCACATGAATTGCCACTGCTGAAACAAAGTATACCTTTAACACAATGTTATGAATAGGAAAGGAAGTTACTAATAATTGGAATTTATGAAAGACTTGTAGTATTTGAAACATACACAAATTAGCTATATACTCGTACTTTTCGATGATATTATGGACTGTGACAGTTAATTTTTTATTGATAAAGTTGGAATGTTCTTATAATGTGGTATTAGGAACTCTAAATCCGACCCATGTATATTGGCCATTTAATGTTGTTTGTGTTTGTCTGTGATTGTAATCTGACTGAAGGCTTGGTAATGAAGACAGTATTCCTAGATGAGTTGGGAAGGAAAAGGTTGGAGCACAATTAATGAGAAGTTGGACACTAGATGGTGACGTATCACACACCTGAGATATGGATATGTTTATGAGTTCTTGCAGTGAACTGAGGACTTCCGTGAGCCATTTATAAAAAATTAATTATCTTTGTATATCAAAACGAATTGTCATAGCTGACCTGTGATAAGGGAGGCCCCCCATCGCAGCCCCCTCAGATTTAGTGGTAAAATAGCCCACCGCATGGCCTGTCAAAAACTGAACACAGATCATGCATTAAAACAGGAAGAAGGAGTACTGAACTGTGAAAAAACAAGCAAAATCGAAACGGTGAACTATCCAAGCTCAAGCTGTTTAGCACTGAGTGAAATCTCATAGCCATGGCGTCGTGGTTATATCGTTAAGGTGTTGGATTCTGAAGTGGGAGATCTGTGTTCAAATATCCCTCATGCCACATTTTTCCTTTTCACAAAGCTATGAACTGTCCATCCCTTCACTGACATGTCTGCTCTCCTTCTGTATTCTTGGTAAATGTCGTGCCATACATTGGTTATAGAATATGTGTCATGTAGTAAGAAAATATTACCGTTGCAAGTAAATGTGATGAATAGTGAGAGCAGGCGAGATACCACATAGACTTCTCACGAATATGGAAACAACCAATAAACTGATGGGAACTATGATACAACAAAAGAATTCAAGAGTCAATTCTTCTAAAATGGAACTCAAGAGTTATATCATGTGGTTATTACGTAGAATAAAGAGGAGGTATGTATGGGTGAAGGTCCCTTCCTTACACCTCGCTATCACAAACGGACATTACACTGCACACAAAGCTGAATGCAGTCAGAAGACATGTCAATGACCAGATTAACAGATCATAATTTTGTGAAAAAATGTAGGTTATGAGGGATATTGATTGATGCTGCTGCTGCTGCTGATGATGATGATAAAGTCCCATACTCCTTGACAGACTGTAGGGGACGATGCGGGAGACCCGCACCGCTGTACTAGCCAAGATCCTACCGGAGGTGGTTTGCCATTGCCTTCTTCCAACCGTGATGGGGATGAATGATGAAACAAAGGACAGTTGGGCTACCTCCTCTATCCTAAGTCACCTGACGGCCACCTCTTCCTAGGGATTGGTAAGGAGAGGACTCGACCTATGCTTGACATAAGTCTTTATTATATTGCATGTACTATTTTATTTAAACAATTATAGGCACTACCACCACCCAGTGTGGTCCCAAGGGGTCCGGACTCCAACTGACCTAGTTGACTGTACTACCACCGTAGAGTGCTGTCATCCCTTCTATGACATAATCCAAGATGGTGGGGGGAAATGGCGGGAAACAGTGTGGTAACCGTGTGATCCAGATTCCAACTGACCTAGTACACAGTACCAGGGCCAGAGAGTGCTCCCATGCGTTATGTAATCCAAGATGGGCGCCATGATGTCAGCTGTTGATGCAAGTGGCGTTATCCAAGGTGGCAGGAAACAGTGTATTCGTCACTAGGTCTGGGTCTAGTATACAGTACCACCACCAGAGTGCACTGTTGTCCATTCCGTGACATAATCCAAGATGATGGTATGAGGTGGGGGAAATGGCAGGAAGAGGACTCTGCCTGCGCTGGACATAAATCTTTGTATTGCAGGCAGTGTCTCTGCCACAAGATCTAGAGTCCAACTGACCTAGTACATTCTACTGCCAGCAGTGGGTGCTGTCATCCACCCAGTGACATAATCCAAGATGGTGGTCTGGAGGGGGAAAATGGTGCGAAAAAGACTCAGCCTCCGCCAGGTTGCTGGAGAGAGTAAGGAACGAGTGTACTTTCTTTATTCTGGAACAATTTATTTAGGGATGAATTTTGAGAGATAGTAAATTTATCACAGTGATACAGAACACACGCTCTGACATGTTTGCGGTCATGCCACACAGCCCACAGATCTGTAAAGTACGACTAAATAACGCCAAATTACCCAAATAATTTCAGTACAGACATGCAGACTCCCCGAAATAATGCAGTACACTGATCTGCAAACACGAAATCAACTCTTAAACAGTCCAAATAACGCATAGCGCAGCCCACAAACCCACTCGCAAAACAGTGCAACAGAGATGCAAACAACGTATGCATACATCGCCTGCAGCCCCCTGTCTATTGGACTGCACACGAGGCTACCTCACATGCTCCCAGAAGTCGGGATGCACCGACACCACCCGCGAAGTGATGAACAGATGCCTGTTCGGGTCCTGCAGACACGAGGCGGCGACATCAATTTTATACTTGCTACCTGAGAAATTCCTCTCGAAATACTTGTTCACCCAGGTACGGTCGCTGACGCGACCAGACGGAAGCGAAGAACTATTTGCAGAATGCACTGAGGCGAGCCAGTGCGAGCCATCACTTTCTCTCCGCTGCCGACGGCATGTGAAAGTTAACCGTGCTGGCGCGATGAGGCATAGCGGCGCCTTTGTTTTCTGCAGACAAGACTTTCGGCGGTAAAATTATTTTGCACAGATCACTAAATTGCACTGACAGTTAAACACTCAAAAGTTGTCTACGGATCATGAAATACATACAAGACTCACAAGAATATTGGAAGCCAGGAACATGTTTACCAGTGTAACTACAATTAAATATTACGATTGCTGCTACAGTCTGACACCGATCGATGTACAGGTAATGTCTTCTCTTGACGGCTGTGGTTCTGGAACGAATCTCAGTATCTATAGCACACATAATTTCCCACGTAACAAATCCCTCTCATACCCTCACGATTATTGATTTGCTAAATCTATACATCCCTCACGATAGGACACACACTCATCTTCCCTGGTCATGCCACAACATAAGGCACAGTAAATTTACAATGCAATATATACACATTATATACAAACAGTGCAGTTATCTTTTTTATTTGTACAGCACCCGAATAAATTAAGGTGTGCATACACTCACACTGGCTACATGTCTCGATTCTCCTCAGTCCCAGGGAATTATCTGACAAATTCTTACAATGAGCGCTTCTGGAAGGTGCTGCATCCTGCCAAGACTCTCTCAAACAAGCGTTATGAAGGCCAGGCGTCAGGGACTATGTGCGATAATGAATACCACACCCACAGACGTAATGCTTGGAAAGACATCACCAATATGGGTTGGTGTACTGTAATCATCATCACTATCGATAGAACAACAAGGAAAATGCGAATTCGTTCTTCCTCGCGGTCCTAACGTGGCACCCCGTCGATCACGTGTTACCCTTCCTGCTTTCAACATAGCTAGTTCCCTGCGAGATCAGCGACCATCCACTCCCAACGGGTGACCAGAGCACCCTCAGTGGGCCGAAGTCACTCTCAGATCTGTTCTACAAATTCCCCTTGACACAAACATGATACTGTTTCTGGTCCGGACCTGCTTCCCTGCTTGCTTTTTTCTACACACATCTCCAGACTCTGGGATTACAAGAACAAATATATTTTCACATGGTTCGCACACTGCAGCATCCTATCGATCGCTCACGCCACATTATTCCGAAGATGCAGACTGGGAATAATTTCTCAACAAACCCGAAGCCTTAGCTAGGTGGAGCGTACTCTAGACCACTTTGTAACTAAAAACTTATCCCGTCTGTGAAGACCTTATCGTGACAACTCGAAACAAATAGAGGAAATAGATATTTCCACTCACAAATACTTATGTTGGTGATGTAACAGATTCCAAATCATCCCTATAATTCACAAAGTCAACTAAGGTGTTTCTCATATCTCGAGGAGTGGCAAACGTGTCCTCCACCTGCTACACGCACACACCACAATCGATATTCTCTCAACTAAATGAAGATGGGAAATGTGAAGAAACAGTCAACCGAGCAATTTACATGGGAAGGAATAAAGGCTCAGTGCAAACCCATGTCAATATTGAATGTTGTCAAATTTCCATTTGATCACGAAAGCTGTCCAACACATACAATGTATTAAATTGCTATTCGGCTGCCTCCATTCAATAGGTCTCTGCCGTTAGCTGGAACGTGAGTCATTCCCACCACAAGTCACGCATGGATGGGATCAATCTACGAAATCGGTCACATATGTATATTTGATCGCTATACTTACAATTAAATGTTACGATGGAGGTCTCAGTTGAACTACATTCGCCAGTGAGCCAAGTATCAGAAATACACCCTGCTGATGGGTGTGGCTGTGGAAATAGAAATATCTGTACCACCGTTATCACTTTAGATACTTTTTCCTCTGCTATCACAGTATCCCACGTCAAATTCATACCTTCCTTTTTGCTCATGTCTGACCAAAAAGACACATACTTTATAAGCCTGGTGATCAAGGTGATCCTATCACGCATCCCCTACTACTACTACTACTACTACTACTACTAAGTATAATACTTCTGTAATAAATGATTGCCTACTATATGAAATAATACTGAGACAAAAACAGCGATGGGTGGACATGTGTCATAAGTTTTTCTTGCGAGTGGTATCACTCTTTCTTAGTAAGATAGGCGTAATCCGTCAGAAGGCTCCCAGGACCAGAGTTAGTGTTCAAAGGTGCATCCACCGTGCATTATATCTTGAGCGATGTAGGGATGTGGATCCACAATATGCTGGGCATGGATTAAGGTTTGAAAGTGGATTCGCCACGCACAATGTACAAAGCGGTGTTGGGATGCAGATACACAATATACCAGATCCAAGTTATTGTTCAAGTGTGGATCTGCTGAGGACTATATATCCGGAACGACGTTTGGAGGTGGTCCCACCACACATCACATCAGCGATAGGGTTCGTGGGTGGACCAACCTTGCATTATGTCTGGACATGTATGCTATGTTCGAAGTTTGGTCCACCAGCAGAGGGGTCCGGGTCCTCGGAGCCGTCTGAGATACAAGCATGTACACAGACATACAGAAGACAGAGCAAACACTCTCCAAACGTGGAGATGACTGGATACAATCGAGTACAGTGCTATACGACACATTTCGGGAAGGTGTTGGCAGCTGTGCTACATTTACAAGCAGTTTTAGAACACAGAACGAGAGGTTGTGTCATGATCACATGGATAGAACTGACATTAAAAAAATCGATAGAATTGCGAAAAATGACTGGGAATAGGTATAAATTGACCGAATATATACCGAAATGCGGGGAAATAGAGGAAATACTTGCGTATCTTCTGGTTCATGTAGAACAATTTGTACTTGGGGCAAGTATACGGCAGCAATGGAAATCCGAGAAAACGTCGACATGGAAGCGATGGGAATCAGGGAAGCAGTCAATTTTTTCTCCGTCGAGGTAGCATTATACTGTATGTCTATTGAGGTGCCAGTGATACACGTGAGTTAACTTCTCTATTTGACACTTTTCTGGAAGACAGAGAATATTTGCCTCCAAACTTGCTTGCATCTGCGTTAAGGGATAACGGAGAGTGGACGGGGTGATCGATTGAGATGGAGCTGTAACGAGGTACGATTTAATGGTAGGCTGATGATGCATTCTAGAGAGGGAGAATTTGCTTCAGGTCAATTTTTTCACTGTTCTATCAGGATGCATCAGCCTTGTGACATAACCTGCGCCAGCCAGCGTGGCCAAGCGGTTCTAGGCGCTTCAGTCTGGAACCGCGCGACCGCTATGGTCGCAGGTTCGAATCCTGCCTCAGGTATGGATGTGTGTGATGTCCTTAGGTTAATTAGGTTTAAATAGTTCTAAGTTCTAGGGGACTGATGACCTCAGATGTTAAGTCCCATAGTGCTCAGAGCCATTTCAACCATTTGAACATCACCTGCGTTCGGCTCGTATTCAGCCACATCTTCTGTATTTGATTTAAAGCACTGTCTACTTGCGATCGTTAATGGTAAACCTGTCGGTCATCAGAGGACTTCCATCTCATGTGTGATGAAACGTAACACTTTCCTCTAAACGAACTTTGATTTATACGATGTACTCCATCCCCCTGTCGCATCTTGGGTGTAAAATCGAGACTTCAGCTTCATATCTAAGTAAGCGATAGGTGCGTGTGACGTATATTAATCCCCGTGTATACATTTGCCTGACAGAAGTGGTGTATACAAAGTTAGAGGTTCAATGACATGTAATTTTCACATGTCGGACGCTGCTGCTATGCGTTTATATGTTTCCTAATGAGAGGTGTCCCCCGTTACTAACTATCATTTTATATAGGGCTGATGCAGGCATTGTATAATTTCTGAACCGTGACCAGATGTGAACACTGCACGGTATATGTCTCAGGAAAGCTATATTGTGCTCGTATCACGCAGAGCAAATGTTTTGCGGAAGTAGTTCTTTTGTTTCACTGTTTGATAACATAGTTTATCGTAAGTAATCCAGGAAGAAGGATGTATGCCATGTGCTTGAAATATATTTCTTACATTGGAATATTAACAACGCTACATTCCATATGACTGATAGGTCGAAAACGATCTAACATTATAGCCTGTTTTAATTGCACCACGTTGTAGCATTAGCAGTGCGTGTGTTTATGTTTTCTCTTACTAATACCTTCCAGGTCCTGTTCCTAGACTCTGGAATAATACTTTGAAATTTATAGCTTGGTTAACTTACGTAAAACTGCTTCGAACTGTGTCCGTCTGGAGCTGCAGCATGCATAAAAATCATCCGTTTCTTGATCTTCTTAACCATCTGCTATTACATCACGACACTTTCAAATCTGTTACTATACATTGATAAGGAGTGCTAATCTCCTCGACACGGCTGCATCTCGAGAAATCCCGTGCACTTGGATGGGTGAGGACTCGGCAAGCTCCATTCATTCACTACGCATGGAATGTAGAGGTCTTTTTCTGGTAGGTTGCAGATATAATCGGTAACGGTGCTGCAGGGCTAGTTAGTCAATGACAGTGCGAGAAGGCTTTTTCACTCTCTAATTTAACCCTAAAACAGCGAGAATGCTCTGTGACTCCCATACGTAGAGAGATAGATCGTAAATTAAGCACTATGCTCGAGTTGTTAGAAATATGTAGCGCACAGACTGATATACTTTGATGGTGTATGTGTTCGAGAATTAACAATGAATGGACTTGCTGCACAGTCATCTATCCATGTTTGCAATGATACTCACAAAGTGGAGAAGGGGTGGTTTAGTTATGATACTGAAATTGAGAAACATGCTGTCACATCATTGGTCAGTGTTGAAATTACTGTAAAATTGTTCGCACTACCAACTGTGATGCTTAATATTAGAGTACATCTTTTCCATCCCATCCATGCACTGACACACTATTGGTTACCACATAAAGATTGACTGATATCGCTTGTTTGAGTTGGAGATAGAGGTTTGGTGGATGGACAGCACCTTCTGGGGTGGATAGCACCGTAACATTGATTTACATCTGCATCTACGTGATGACTCTGCTATTCACAATAAACTGCCTGGCAGAGGGATCAATGAACCACCTTCATGCTGTCTCTCTACCGTTCCATTCTCGAACGACACGCGGGAAAAACGATCACTTAAATTCTTCCGTGCGAGCCCTGATTTCTCTTATTTTATCGTGATTATCATTTCTCCCTATGTAGGTGGGTGCCAACAGAATGTTTTCGCAATCGGAGGAGAAAACTGGTGATTGAAATTTCATGAGAAGATCCCGTCGCAACGAAAATCGCCTTTGTTTTAATGATTGCCACTCCAATTCACGTGTCATGTCTGTGAACTGTCTCCCCTATTTCGGAATAATACGGAACGAGCTGCCCTTCTTTGTACTTTTTCGATGTCATCCGCCAGTCCCACACATCACCAATATAGGTTGGTGTACTGTAATCATCATCACTATCGATAGAACAACAAGGAAAATGCGAATTCGTTCTTCCTCGCGGTCCTAGCGTGGCACCCCGTCGATCACGTGTTACCCTTCCTGCTTTCAACATACACAAACGTTCTCACCGCTATGTAGAGACTCCTGTTTCCCAGCACAAAGGATGTCTTGTGAATGAATGGGGGATAATGATTCGCTCTCATCGAGTTTACCCTCCAAATTACTGTTGCTGTTGGTGGGGAAGCACTGACTGACTTTTCTTTTTCTTTGTGCAGACGAGACTTTCAACAGCAAAAAATCTGTTTTACACTGACCGCCGTATTGCACTGGCAACTAAACGTCACAATGTGCCCTACATATCGCCAATACCGAAAGTCTCTTACTCAATTACACTGCCCTCTCACTGAGGACAGGAGCATGAAACCGATCTCCAACCCAGCAATATATCACCACATACTGTGTCGATGTAGTGAACACACAATTGGTATCCGACACCATACAAAAAACTTCTCTTTCACATCATTCGTACATACACCACGAAGACAGACAGCACGGTAGATATACTTGCGGCACTAGCTAGTTCCCTGCGAGATCAGCGACCATCCACTCCCAACGGGTGACCAGAGCACCCTCAGTGGGCCGAAGTCACTCTCAGATCTGTTCTACAAATTCCCCTTGACACAAACATGATACTGTTTCTGGTCCGGACCTGCTTCCCTGCTTACTTTTTTCTACACACATCTCCAGACTCTGGGATTACAAGAACAAATATATTTTCACATGGTTCGCACACTGCAGCATCCCATCGATCGCTCACGCCACATAATTCCGAAGATGCAGACTGGGAATAATTTCTCAACAAACCCGAAGCCTTAGCTAGGTGGAGCGTGCTCTAGACCACTTTGTAACTAAAAACTTATCCCGTCTGTGAAGACCTTATCGTGACAACTCGAAACAAATAGAGGAAATAGATATTTCCACTCACAAATACTTATGTTGGTGATGTAACAGATTCCAAATCATCCCTATAATTTACAAAGTCAACTAAGGTGTTTCTCATATCTAGAGGACCGGCAAACGTGTCCTTCACCTGCTACACGCACACACCACAATCGATATTCTCTCAACTAAATGAAGATGGGAAATGTGAAGAAACAGTCAACCGAGCAAATTACATTTGAGGGAGTAAAGGCCCAGTTCAAACCCATGTCCATATTGTATCTTGTCAACTTTCAATTCGATCACGAAAGCTATCCAACACAAACTAAGTATTAGTTCGCTATTCGTCTGTCTCCATTCAGACAGCCTCTGCCATTGCCTGGAAACGTAAATCATTGCCACCACAAGCCATGCGTATGTGGAATCATCCTACAAAATCGGTCACATATATATATATTTGATCGCTATACTTACAATTAAATGTTACGATTGAGGTATCAGTTGAACGACATTCGTCAATGAGGGCAGTATCGGAAATACACCCTGCTGATGGGTGTGGCTCTGGAAATAGAAATATCTGTACCACCATTATCACTTTAGATACTCATCCCTCTGATATCACAGTATCTCACGTCAAGTCCATACCTTCCTTTTTGTTAATTTCTGACCACAAACACATACTTTATAAGCCTTATGCTCAAGGTGAACCTGTCATACATCTCCTACTGCTAGTACTAAGTATCATTCTTCGCCAATAAATGATTGCCTACTACACGAAATAATACTGAGACAAAATCAGCGATGGGTAGACATGTTTTTCTTGCGAATGGCACCACTCTGTCTTAGGAAGATAGGCGTAATCGGTCAGATGTTAAAAAACTCGATCGCAACAACTACTGCATGTTACTGTCACAAGTGGTCTTTTTTCCACAGGTGCACACTAGTATCCATGTCAAGAGATATATTTGCTTTTTAAATCTAGGTACGACATTACCTCTGAATGAAGTGGTTCTTCTGCCTCGACAAATAGCGAGACAGTGATCGCTGGAGTGTATATTATCAGACCAGCAGTCGGACTGCAAATAGTTCACGATGCAACCTTGTGAAAAAACCGCTGAATTTTGCAAGTGATTCAGCTAAGGAACGTGGTATGTAACAGGTATCTGCAACTCCCTCACGCCGCTAGATATTTTTCCAGTATGTGTAACGAATTCTGTCTCGATACTATATCAGAGGTTCTGCGATATATCCACAGAGTTATAGGCGATGACTGATTGTGAAGGAACACAAACAGTAGCAGCAGATGATGTGCCGATTGATGTCATAAGAAGAAAAATGTACTCTAGCTTCTTAGATCTCTAGTGTTACGCCATCCGCTAGAAATGATGTCAATCATTTGGTATCAGATCTCCCCACTCAAGCACATATCTGCATCGGATCTCAACCACAATTGAATCATATTTATGGCACTTCCACATCTCTAAACGAGTCACCTTTCCCGAACCTAGCTGTTACAGTAAAATTCCAGTGTCGTTTTAGTCACCCCCTACGGACCTTGCAACTGATCCCATTTCTACAGCTTATTGCATGCGATCGTTCCAATTTAAGTCGCAAGTGAGCAGAAGTCGGAGAAAGTCATATCCACCACCATCTACAACCCATGTAGAAACAGAACGACCTGAGATAGTGCCAGAGGGCCGCGTTTTGATAATTTGGTGTAAATGCACACATTGTGGTGAGCTCCAAATCAGATACAGTCGCAAGCAGATCTGCATCCCTTCACATCTATCAGCCCAACATGCTATCATCGTTCTTCTGTACCATCCAAGAGATAAAAATTACGAGCTATAAAAGCTCCACTAACTTCTTCGTTTAAAGAACTCACCTAGGCACCGATGCATAGCTGCGGAGGGGATCTAGTGCGGATAGATAGATGGCGCAATGCTTCCCAGAACAGCATTCCTAACGGAATAGCTCGTCAGTCACTAAATTTACCGATCAAACTGCTGCTGCTGTCAGGCCGGGGAGATCCTATCAAATATACTGCTTTCGATCCACTGCACAGGCCAGTTTAAGGTTTCATCACCTGTACTATAGGACGATGATCGTATCCCGCTGACTATAATGTAAATCGCAACAGACGCTTTCTGTGGCCCTGTCTCGTTGTTTGAAGCATTATTTGTTTCTGCTGTAGCATGCTTTGTACATCGCCATACATTTTGTTTTCCTGCCATGACTTCGAGGTCTGTGTCAGGTCCCGAACTGACATTATGACGCCCTGATCCACGGTCTCTCGCAGAAAACTACATATCGCAGAATGTAAATCATATTGTTACTGTGGCTACCATAACATGCCACAAATATTGTGTGATTTTAAATAAAAGAGAGTTACAACATAAGGAAACTGGAAGGGTTTCACGGCGTTGAAGAAGTTTCCAAACTACATTTAAACTCATCTGTCGTAGCCACGGAATACCTGATGACTCTACATTCCGTTTCGACTGATTCATCATATTGCAGTCATGTACGTGATCAGGTGATCAGCCGAATTTTTTCAAACGATTTAACAGTGTTCAGAAAGGATGGATTAAATACAGTTGGTGGTGAAGTATTTATTGCTGTCAGATGTATTTTGCCTTGTAGCGAAACTGAAGTAGATAGTTCATCTGAAATAGTATGGATAGAGGTTATACCTGACAATCGGACTGAACTATTAATTGGATCGTTTTACCGACCCCCTGACTCAAAAGACACGGTTGCTAAACAGTTCAAAGAAAACTTGAGTCTCATTTCAAATAAGTACCCCGCTCATACAATTATAGCCGGTGGTGACTTCAACCTACCCTCGATATGCTGCAAAAATTATACGTTTAAAGCTGGCGGCAGGCATAAATCATCATCCGAAAATGTACTGAATGCTTTCTCAGAAAATTACTTTGAACAATTAGTTCATGAGCCTACTCGAAGGGTAAATGGTTGCGAAAGCATACTTGATCTTTTAGCAACAAATAATCGTAGACAAATAGTGAGTGTTTGACGAATACAGGGATTAGCGACCACAAGGCAGTTGCTGCTGGGCTGAAACCGTAACACCTACAACCATCAAAAAGAAACGCAAAGTACATCTATTTAAAAAATTTGATAAAAATACTCTTAACGCCTTTTTAACAGACAGTCTTCACACCTTCGGATCTGATCATGTAACTGTAGAAAAGTTGTGGAATCTTTTGAAAGAGATAGTATCAACAGCAATTGAGAGATATATACCACATAAATTAATAACCATGATACCCAAAACGGGTCAGATCGTTGTTGCAGAAGCAACGAAAAAAGCATGCCAAAATTAAAAGAACGCAAAATGCCCAAGATTGGCAAAGTTTTACAGAAGTTCGAAATATGGCGCGTACTTCAATGCCAGATGCTTTTAATAATTTCCACAACGAAATTCTGTCTCGATATCTGGCAGAAAACCCAAAGAGATTCTGGTCAGGTCATACATAAAGCACACCAGTGGCAAGACACAATCAATACCTTGACTGCGCGATAACAACGGTGAAGTCACTGATGACAGTGCCACTAAAGCAGCGTTATTAAACACGGTTTTCCGAAACTCCTTCACCTAAGTAGACGAAGTAAATATTCCTGAATTCCAATCAAGAAAAACTGCCAAGATGAGAAACATAGAAGTAGATACCCTCGGTGTGACAAAGCAGCTTAAATCACTTAATAAAGGCAAGGCCTCCGGTCCAGATTGTATACCAGTCAGGTTCCTCTCAGAGTATGCTGATAAAATAGCTTCATATTTAGCAGTTATATACAACCACTCGCTCATAGAAAGATACGTACCTAAAGACTGGAAAATTTCTCAAGTCACACCAATACCCAAAAAGGGAAGTAGGAGTAATCCGCTGAATTTCAGGCATATATCACTAACATCGATTTGCATTAGAGTTTTAGAACATACACTGTATTCGAACATTATAAAGTACCTGGAAGAAAACGATTTATTGACATATAGTCAGCACGGATTCAGAAAATATCGTTCTTGTGAAACACAACTAGCTCTTTATACTCATGAAGTAATAAGTGCTATCGACAGGGGATGTCAAATTGATTCCTTATTTTTAGATTTCCAGAAGGCTTTCGACACCGTTCCTCACAAGCGTCTTCTAATCAAACTGCGTGCCTACGGAGTATCGCCTCAGTTGTGCGACTGGATTCGTGACTTCCTGTCAGAAAGGTCACAGTTCGTAGTAATAGACGGAAAGTCATCGAGTAAAACAGAAGTAATATCCGGCGTTCCCCAAGGAATTGTTATAGGCCCTCTATTGTTCCTGATCTATATTAACGACATAGGAGACAATCTGAGTAGCCGTCTTAGATTGTTTGCAGATGATGTTGTCATTTATCGTCTTGTAAAGTCATCAGATGATCAAAGCGACTTGCAAAATGATTTAGATAAGATATCTGTATGGTGCGGAAAGTGGCAATTGACCCTGAATAAATGAAAAGTGCGAGTTATTCACATGAGTACTAAAAGAAATCAGCTAAATTTCGATTAGGCGATAAGTTACACAAATCTGAGGGCTGTAAATTCAACTAAATACTTAGGGATTACAATTACAAATAACCTAAATTGGAACGATCACATAGATAATATTGTGGGTAGAGCAAACGAAAGACTGCGATTCATTGGAAGAACACTTAGAAGGTGCAGCAGGTCTATCAAAGAGACTGCTTACACTACGCTTGTCCGTCCTGTTCTGGAGTACTGCTGTGCGGTGTGGGATCAGCAGCAGGTGGGACTGACGGATGACATCGAAAAAGTACAAAGAAGGGCAGCTCGTTCCGTATTATCGCGAAATAGGGGAGATAGTGTCACAGACATGACGCGTGAATTGGAGTGGCAATCATTAAAACAAAGGCGATTTTTGTTGCGACGGGATCTTCTCATGAAATTTCAATCACCAGTTTTCTCCTCCGATTGCGAAAACATTCTGTTGGCACCCACCTACATAGGGAGAAATGATAATCACGATAAAATAAGAGAAATCAGGGCTCGCACGGAAGAATTTAAGTGATCGTTTTTCCCGCGTGTCGTTCGAGAGTGGAACGGTAGAGAGACAGCATGAAGGTGGTTCATTGATCCCTCTGCCAGGCCGTTTATTGTGAATAGCAGAGTAATCACGTAGATGCAGATGTAAATCAATGTTACGGTGCTATCCACCCCAGAAGGTGCTGTCCATCCACCAAACCTCTATCTCCAACTCAAACAAGCGATATCAGTCAATCTTTATGTGGTAACCAATAGTGTGTCAGTGCATGGATGGGATGGAAAAGATGTACTCTAATATTAAGCATCACAGTTGGTAGTGCGAACAATTTTACAGTAATTTCAACACTGACCAATGATGTGACAGCATGTTTCTCAATTTCAGTATCATAACTAAACCACCCCTTCTCCACTTTGTGAGTATCATTGCAAACATGATGACTGTGTAGCAAGTCCATTCATTGTTAATTCTCGAACACATACACCATCAAAGTATATCAGTCTGTGCGCTACATATTTCTAACAACTCGAGCATAGTGCTTAATTTACGATCTATCTCTCTACGTATGGGAGTCACAGAGCATTCTCGCTGTTTTAGGGTTAAATTAGGGAGTGAAAAAGCCTTCTCGCACTGTCATTGACTAACTAGCCCTGCAGCACCGTTACCGATTAAATCTGCAACCTACCAGAAAAAGACCTCTACATTCCATGCGTAGTGAATGAATGGAGCTTGCCGAGTCCTCACCCATCCAAGTGAACGGGATTTCTCGAGATGCAGCCGTGTCGAGGAGATTAGCACTCCTTATCGATGTATAGTAACAGATTTGAAAGTGTCGTGATGTAATAGCAGATGGTTAAGAAGATCAAGAAACGGATGATTTTTATGCATGCTGCAGCTCCAGACGGACACAGTTCGAAGCATTTTTACGTAAGTTAACCAAGCTATAAATTTCAAAGTATTATTCCAGAGTCTAGGATCAGGACCTGGAAGGTATTAGTAAGAGAAAACATAAACACACGCACTGCTAATGCTACAACGTGGTGCAATTAAAACAGGCTATAATGTTAGATCGTTTTCGACCTATCAGTCATATGGAATGTAGCGTTGTTAATATTCCAATGTAAGAAATATATTTCAAGCACATGGCATACATCCTTCTTCCTGGATTACTTACGATAAACTATGTTATCAAACAGTGAAACAAAAGAACTACTTCCGCAAAACATTTGCTCTGCGTGATACGAGCACAATATAGCTTTCCTGAGACATATACCGTGCAGTGTTCACATCTGGTCACGGTTCAGAAATTATACAATGCCTGCATCAGCCCTAAATAAAATGATAGTTAGTAACGGGGGACACCTCTCATTAGGAAACATATAAACGCATAGCAGCAGCGTCCGACATGTGAAAATTACAAGTCATTGAACCTCTAAATTTGTATACACCACATCTGTCAGGCAAATGTATACACGGGGATTAATATACGTCACAAGCACCTATCGCTTACTTAGATATGAAGCTGAAGTCTCGATTTTACACCCAAGATGCGACAGGGGGATGGAGTACATCGTATAAACCAAAGTTCGTTTAGAGGAAAGTGTTACGTTTCATCACACATGAGATGGAAGTCCTCTGATGACCGACAGGTTTACCATTAACGATCGCAAGTAGACAGTGCTTTAAATCAAATACAGAAGATGTGGCTGAATACGAGCCGAACGCAGGTGATGTTCAAATGGTTGAAATGGCTCTGAGCACTATGGGAGTTAACATCTGAGGTCATCAGTCCCCTAGAACTTAGAACTATTTAAACCTAATTAACCTAAGGACATCACACACATCCATACCTGAGGCAGGATTCGAACCTGCGACCATAGCAGTCGCGCGGTTCCAGACTGAAGCGCCTAGAACCGCTTGGCCACGCTGGCTGGCGCAGGTTATGTCACAAGGCTGATGCATCCTGATAGAACAGTGGAAAAATTGACCTGAAGCAAATTCTCCCTCTCTAGAATGCATCATCAGCCTACCATTAAATCGTACCTCGTTACAGCTCCATCTCAATCGATCACCCCGTCCACTCTCCGTTATCCCTTAACGCAGATGCAAGCAAGTTTGGAGGCAAATATTCTCTGTCTCCCAGAAAAGTGTCAAATAGAGAAGTTAACTCACGTGTATCACTGGCACCTCAATAGACATACAGTATAATGCTACCTCGACGGAGAAAAAATTGACTGCTTCCCTGATTCCCATCGCTTCCATGTCGACGTTTTCTCGGATTTCCATTGCTGCCGTATACTTGCCCCAAGTACAAATTGTTCTACATGAACCAGAAGATACGCAAGTATTTCCTCTATTTCCCCGCATTTCGGTATATATTCGGTCAATTTATACCTATTCCCAGTCATTTTTCGCAATTCTATCGATTTTTTTAATGTCAGTTCTATCCATGTGATCATGACACAACCTCTCGTTCTGTGTTCTAAAACTGCTTGTAAATGTAGCACAGCTGCCAACACCTTCCCGAAATGTGTCGTATAGCAATGTACTCGATTGTATCCAGTCATCTCCACGTTTGGAGAGTGTTTGCTCTGTCTTCTGTATGTCTGTGTACATGCTTGTATCTCAGACGGCTCCGAGGACCTGGACCCCTCTGCTGGTGGACCAAACTTCGAACATAGCATACATGTCCAGACATAATGCAAGGTTGGTCCACCCACGAACCCTATTGCTGATGTGATGTGTGGTGGGACCACCTCCAAACGTCGTTCCGGATATATAGTCCTCAGCAGATCCACACTTGAACAATAACTTGGATCTGGTATATTGTGTATCTGCATCCCAACACCGCTTTGTACATTGTGCGTGGCGAATCCACTTTCAAACCTTAATCCATGCCCAGCATATTGTGGATCCACATCCCTCCATCGCTCAAGACATAATGCACGGCGGATGCACCTTTGAACACTAACTCTGGTCCTGGGAGCCTTCTGACGGATTACGCCTATCTTACTAAGAAAGAGTGATACCACTCGCAAGAAAAACTTATGACACATGTCCACCCATCGCTGTTTTTGTCTCAGTATTATTTCATATAGTAGGCAATCATTTATTACAGAAGTATTATACTTAGTAGTAGTAGTAGTAGTAGTAGTAGGGGATGCGTGATAGGATCACCTTGAGCACCAGGCTTATAAAGTATGTGTCTTTTTGGTCAGACATGAGCAAAAAGGAAGGTATGAATTTGACGTGGGGTATTGTGATAGCAGAGGGAAACGTATCTAAAGTGATAACGGAGGTACAGATATTTCTATTCCCAGAGCCACACCCATCAGCAGGGTGTATTTCTGATACTTGGCTCACTGGCGAATGTAGTTCAACTGAGACCTCCATCGTAACATTTAATTGTAAGTATAGCGATCAAATATACATATGTGACCGATTTCGTAGATTGATCCCATCCATGCGTGACTTGTGGTGGGAATGATTCACGTTCCAGCTAACGGCAGAGACCGATTGAATGGAGGCAGCCGAATAGCAATTTAATACATTGTATGTGTTGGACAGCTTTCGTGATCAAATGGAAATTTGACAACATTCAATATGGACATGGGTTTGCACTGAGCCTTTATTCCTTCCCATGTAAATTGCTCGGTTGACTGTTTCTTCACATTTCCCATCTTCATTTAGTTGAGAGAATATCGATTGTGGTGTGTGCGTGTAGCAGGTGGAGGACACGTTTGCCACTCCTCGAGATATGAGAAACACCTTAGTTGACTTTGTGAATTATAGGGATGATTTGGAATCTGTTACATCACCAACATAAGTATTTGTGAGTGGAAATATCTATTTCCTCTATTTGTTTCGAGTTGTCACGATAAGGTCTTCACAGACGGGATAAGTTTTTAGTTACAAAGTGGTCTAGAGCACGCTCCACCTAGCTAAGGCTTCGGGTTTGTTGAGAAATTATTCCCAGTCTGCATCTTCGGAATAATGTGGCGTGAGCGATCGATAGGATGCTGCAGTGTGCGAACCATGTGAAAATATATTTGTTCTTGTAATCCCAGAGTCTGGAGATGTGTGTAGAAAAAAGCAAGCAGGGAAGCAGGTCCGGACCAGAAACAGTATCATGTTTGTGTCAAGGGGAATTTGTAGAACAGATCTGAGAGTGACTTCGGCCCACTGAGGGTGCTCTGGTCACCCGTTGGGAGTGGATGGTCACTGATCTCGCAGGGAACTAGCTAGTGCCGCAAGTATATCTACCGTGCTGTCTGTCTTCGTGATGTATGTACGAATGATGTAAAAGAGAAGTTTTTTGTATGGTGTGGGATACCAATTGTGTGTTCACTACATCGACACAGTATGTGGTGATATATTGTTGGGCTGGAAATCGGTATCATGCTCCTGTCCTCAGTGAGAGGGCAGTGTAATTGAGTAAGAGTCTTTCGGTATTTGACGATATGTAGGGCACATTGTGACGTTTAGTTGCCAGTGCAATACGGCGATCAGTGTAAAATAGATTTTTTGCTATTGAAAGTCTCGTCTGCACGAAGAAAAAGGAAAGTCAGACAGTGCTACCACACCAACAGCAACAGTAATTTGGAGGGTAAATTCAATGAGAGCGAATCATAATCCCCCGTTCATTCACAAGACATCCTTTGTGCTGGGAAATAGGAGTCTCTACATAGCGGTGCGAACGTTTGTGTATGTTGAAAGCAGGAAGGGTAACACGTGATCGACGAGGGTGCCACGCTAGGACCGCGAGGAAGAACGAATTCGCATTTTCCTTGTTGTTCTATCGATAGTGATGATGATTACAGTACACCAACCCATATTGGTGATGTCTTTCCAAGCATTACGTCTGTGGGTGTGGTATTCATTATCGCACATAGTGCCTGACGCCTGGCCTTCATAACGCTTGTTTGAGAGAGTCTTGGCAGGATGCAGCACCTTCCAGAAGCGCTCATTGTAAGAATTTGTCAGATAATTCCCTGGGACTGAGGAGAATCGAGACATGTAGCCAGTGTGAGTGTATGCACACCTTAATTTATTCGGGTGCTGTACAAATAAAAAAGATAACTGCACTGTTTGTATATAATGTGTATATAGTGCATTGTAAATTTACTGTGCCTTATGTTGTGGCATGACCAGAGAAGATGAGTGTGTGTCCTATCGTGAGGGATGTATAGATTTAGCAAATCAATAATCGTGAGGGTATGAGAGGGATTTGTTACGTGGAAAATTATGTGTGCTATAGATACTGAGATTCGTTCCAGAACCACATCCGTCAAGAGAAGACATTACCTGTACATCGATCTGTGTCAGACTGTAGCAGCAATCGTGATATTTAATTGTAGTTACACTGGTAAACATGTTCCTGGCTTCCAATATTTTTGTGAGTCTTGTATGTATTTGATGATCCGTAGACAATTTTTGAGTGTTTAACTGTCAGTGTAATTTAGTGATCTGTGCAAAATAATTTTACCGCTTAAAGTCTCATCTGCAGATAACAATGGCGAACTGTGATCCACACCGCAAGTATGCGTCATCGTGCCAGCAATGGTAAACTTTCACGCGCCATTGGCAGCGGAGTGAGAGTGATGGTTCGCAGCAGTGTCGGCCCACTCTGCAAAGAGACCTCCACTCCCATCCGTCGCAACAGCACGGTGCCTAGGTGAACAAGTATTTCGAGAGGAATTTCTCAGGTAGCACGTATGAAAGGGGTGTTGCCACCTCTTGCGTGTGGGACCTGAGCGGCCATCTGTGTTTCACTTCACAGGGGGTTTTGGTGCATCCTGATCTCTGGGAGCGTTTCCGACAGCCTCATGTGTGGTCCAGTGGATAGGTGGCATCGGGCAGTGTCTGCAAGTTAGTGGATTGTTGATCAACGTTGTTTGTGTATATGTCGCATTATTTTGCGACTGGTTCTGTGAGGTGCACTAATAAAAAAAAATGGCTCTGAGCACTATGGGACTTACCTTCTGAGGTCATCGGTCCCCTAGAACTTAGAACTACTTAAACCTGACTAGCCTAAGGACATCACACACATTCATGCCCGAGGCAGGATTCGAACCAGCGACCATAGCGGTCGCGCGGTTCGAGACTGTAGCGCCTAGAACCGCTCGGTCACTTAGGCTGGCACACTAATCATTATTTTGAGATTGTTTACAAGTTGATTTCGTGTTTGAAGATCAGTTTTCTGCATTATTTAGAAGGAGTCTGCTTGTCTGTACTGAAATTATCAGGGTAATTATGAGTTGTTTGTGTGTCTGCAGAGCGTTATTTATGAGTAGTCTACAGATCTGTGGGCTGTGTGTCATGACCCCAAACATGTCAGAGTGTGTGTTTTGTATCAGTGTGATAAATATACAATCTCTCAAAATCCATCCCTAAATAAATTGCTCGAAAATAAATAAAGTACATTCGTTCCATATTCTCTCCAGCAACCCGGCAAAAGCTGAGTCATTTTCGCACCATTTTCCACTTCCAGATCACCATCTTGGATTATGTCACAGGGTGTATGACAGCATCTTCTGGTGGCAGTACAGTGTACTAGGTCAGTTGGATTCTAAATCTTGTGGCAGAGACACTGCCTGCAAAATAAGGTCTTATGTCCAGCACAGGTAGAGTCCTTTTCCCGTTATTTTGCCCACCCCGTACCATCATCTTCGATTACGTCACAGAACAGATGACAGCTCTCTCTGGTGGTGGTACAGTGTACTCGACCCAGACCTCATGACAAATACACTGTTTCCCGCCATCTTGGATGATGGTACTTGCATCATCAGCTGACGTCATGGCGGCCATCTTGGATTATGTCACAGGAGGGATGACAGCATCCTATGGTGGTAGTACTGTGTACTAGGTCAGTTGGAGTCTGGACCCCTTGGCGACCACACTGGATGGTGGTAGTGCCTCCAATTGTTTAAACAAAATAGTGCATACAATATAATAAAGACTTATGTCAAGCACAGGTCGAGTTCTTTCCCCATCAATCCCTAAGAAGAGGTGGCGGTCAGGTGACTTAGGATAGAGGAGGTAGCCCAACTGTCCTTTGATTCCTGCCATTTTCCTAGGTTACTAGAGGTAACTGTGGTATGATGCATTACCCTGATGGAATTTGAACTTTCCGCCGTTTTCTGGGGGGAGGGAAGGGGAAGGGAGGGGCGTTAGGTTAATGGAGGTAGCCCAATTGACCTATCTTCCCGCCAAAATTCAAACTTCTCACCAAAAGGCGTCATCTTGGATGACATCATCACCAACATCTTGGATAATGGTACTTTGGGGTAGGACCTGCCTTGTCCCAATACTTGTAACTTGCGCCAAACTTCGGCAGTCCACGGTCTTCACTTTGATATCTACAGAACATACAACTCACCCACTGCGGAAATTGATTAAGGCTGTTCACACATGGGTTACTCAACAGGAATTCGTTACAGAACATGTCGCTTCGGAGTTACTTCCTGAGTATTTCAGTGGAATGCCACGCACAGCGCTACCAGTTAGACAACCGTAAATAGCCAGTTGGCTGCCATGTGGAGTGGCCCCATGGTTTGAGACGTCGTGTCATGGACTGCACGGCCCCTCGTGCCAGAGGTTCGAGTCCTCCCTCAGGCATGAGTGTGTGTGTTGTTGTTAGCATAAGTTAGTTTAAGCAGTGTGTAAGTTTAGGGACCGATGATCTAAGCAGTTTGGTCCCTTAATAATTCACACACATTTGAACCAGTTTGCTACCAGTTCCAGGTTCACCATGCTGGTGCCCACTGGCTCTATTTTCTCAGTTTCGGGAGATTAAGTACTTTTTTGAGATCGTTAATGCACAAGTTTTTAATATTAATTTTTTTGGCTGCCGTGCCAAATGCACTTGCAATCGTTTCTCTTACATTATTTAAACTAAATTTGCACAGAGGAATGATGTGGAATGTAAGCAATACACCAAGCAGCAACGGTTCAGCGTGCATGATGATTTGTTGTGCAGAGACACAAAATTAGATCCATGGGTGACTGTGGCAGTGGCGTTACAAGAGGAAGCGTTATGTGAGATGCACGATCATGTCTCATCGGGTCATGAGTGTTACGCAGCATCGAACCGGAAAATGGCAGAGAAGTGCTGTTGGAGGGATAGAAAGGGTGACGTGGACAGATATGTTAGGAGTTGCATAGAGTGTGCACACTGAACAGATTTGAACTGGAAACAGATGCTACAACAAAGGTTGCCAGAGGTAACAGAACCGTTTACTTTCATTATGGTGGACATGTTGGACCCATTCAAACGAACACCAGCAAGTAATCGTTTCGTGCTGACGATAATAGCCGATTTTTCTCTATAGATAAAAATGGGCTGCTGCCAGACCAACAGTCAATCATGCTAGCATAAGCGTTGGTGAACAGGCGTTTATTGAAGTTTGGGTGTTGGGGACGATACATACGGACCAGGCGGAAACTTCATGTCAGACCTGATGGAAGAGTTGCGTCAATTACTAAGAGTGAAAAAAAATTTAGAACAAGTTGACTCTATCCTCAGGCTAACAGAAGGACAGAATGGGTTCACTGGACGATTGGGAAAATGCTATGTCGTTACGTGAATGTACACCATTCAGACTGGGATGCATATTTAAGCTTTGTAGTGAGTGCATGTAACTCCAAGGTACACACTAGCACAGTGTTGTCATCATTTGAGATGGTGTATGTGTAGAAGAAGAAGATGCCACACCATTCGACATTGTTAGACAAAAGGGAAGCAGGAACAGTGACTCAGTCCGAGAATTCGCAAGAAGAGTAATGGAAGGGTCGGGAAGGGACCAGTAAGCAAATTCAAAGGCGTTGGGCAAACAAGGGGATGCAGTGAAGCGAGTGTTAACGTTGCTGTAGTCTAGAGTGGGACAGCAGGTGATGTTATCTAGTCATTATACCCCAAAGGGAAAGCGAAGAAGTGTGTAATGGAGTACCAGCGCCCATACCAAGTCATTAGGACTACTTCACCAATATACGTCAAGCTACAATTGCCTACGAGGTCAAGAATTGTCGGGCATTTACGACCATTCGAGAATCCGCCAGAAGCGATTCCACGGGAAGAGGGAATGAAAGTAAGGAAGCAGTCAGGGAAGAAGAAACCAAAGGATGGACAACGAGAGGAGGAATTTCCGATACCTCATGCTCGATATGCCTAGGCCTAGGAAGTAATCGTTATGTATTATGTTTTGTAATTCTTTTTTTCGTTTTCTTTTGTATATAGCATGGGTGGTTGATGTTTTTTTAGTTAAGACTGAATGTTAGTTAGAATTTATCTATGGTATCAGGCAACGTGCTGTCAGGGACAGTGGGCTTCTGAAGGGAGAGGTTATCGTACGGTGGAGGGTCAGAGGAGAAGAATGCTAGTGTTGGCACATCATCGCCAGAGGTGGAATTAGGGCGCTGCAGGATCATCACATTAACAGAGGAGTTGTATTTTTCCAGGCAACAAGACATAGTATTGTCCAACTATAGTTACTCACTGAGCTAGGAGCATAATGTTTGGAAAGGACGTAAGGAGGCTTGAACAGTTGTTCTCACAGTTGCAACAGTTAATCAGTAGTGATGGGTGTTTAGGGAAGTCGCCAAGGAACACAGGAAGATACTTGGGGCACATGCACCTCCGAAAGAGCACATGCAGGATGTAATTAGAGTACTGTCAGCAGTCGGCACGTTACGTGAGGCCAGAAGGTTAAAAAAAGGGGAGAGGTTGGCTCTTGTTTGGGACAGCTGACACAAGTAACTTGAACAGATGGAATGAAACTGTGGAAGGCGCAAAACGAGTGGCCGAGGGGAACAGAGCAGCAGCAGAGTGACATTCCACGCAGATCGTGACTCTGGAGGGTGGGATGCTTAACTACACACACATGAAACTTCCTGCCAGATTAAAACTGTGTGCCAGACCGAGACTCGAACTCGGGACTTTTGCCTTTCGCGGGCAAGTGCTCTACCAGCTGAGCTACCGAAGCACGACTCACGCCCGGTCTCACAGCATTACTTCTGCCAGTATCTCGTCTCCTACCTTCCAAACTTTACAGAAGCTCTCCTGCGAACCTTGCAGAACTAGCACTCCTGAAAGAAAGGATACTGCGGAGACATGGCTTAGCCACAGCCTGGGGGATGTTTCCAGAATGAGATTTTCACTCTGCAGCGGAGTGTGCGCTGATATGAAACTTCCTGGCAGATTAAAACTGTGTGCCCGACCGACACTCGAACTTGGGACCTTTGCCTTTCGCGGGCAAGTGCTCTACCATCTGAGCTACCGAAGCACGACTCACATCTCCTTATTTAATCGTATGTGCAGACCGTTCGCGGGTGCCGGTCTTTCAATCTGACGCCACTTCGGCAAACTGCAGTCAATGAGGATGATAATGAGGACAGCACAACACTCAGTCCCTGGGCGGAGAAAATTCCCCTGACCCAGCCAGGAATCGAACCCGGGCCCAGAGAATTGACAATCCGTCACACTGACCATTCAGCTACCGGGGGCGGACAATATTTATGATTAAAGCAAGTGCCGTCTTGCAAAATATCTAGGTGCAACGTTGCAAAGTGATATGAAATGGAATGACTAAATAAGCATTTTAGTCGGGAAGGCGGATGGTCGACTTTGGTTTAAAGGAAGGATTTTAGCAGTGTGGTTCGGCTGTAAAGTTGAGCACATATAGCATGTTAGTGTGACTCATTCTTGACTACTGTACGAATGTTTGTGATCTGTAGCCGGCCGGAGTGGTCGAGTGGTTCTAGGCGCTACAGTCTGGAACTGCGCAGGTTCGAATCCTGCCTCGGGCATGGATGTGTGTGATGTCCTTAGGTTAGTTAGGTTTAAGTAGTTTTAAGTTCTAGAGGACTTATGACCTCAGCAGTTGAGCCCCATAGTGCTCAGAGCCATTTTTTTTTTTTTTTTTTTTTTTTTTTTTGTGATCTGCACCAGGTCGATTAAAGGAAGACACAGAATGAATGCAGAGGTGGGCTGCTAGATTTGCTACCGGTAGGTTCGAAATAATGCAACTGTTACAGAGCTGCTTCGTGAACTCAAAAGGGGGCCCCTGTAGTGGAGACGGCGTTCTTTTGGAGGAAAGGTATTGATAAGATTTACACAAGCGTTATTTGAAGCTGACTGCAGATCTATTCTACTGCCGCTAACGTACGTTGCGGGTAGTGACAAAGATAAGGTAAGAGAAATTAGGACCCATACAGAGGCATATAGACAGTCGTTTTTCCCTCGCTCTTGGAACAGGAGAGGAAATGACTAGTGGTTGTACAGGGTACCCTCCGCCACGCACGATATGGTGGCTTGCGGAGTATTTGTGTAGATGTAGGTGTACATGTAGATGTATCAATTATTTTCAAAGAAAATTGAAATAGGCACACAAACTCATGCAACACCATATGATATGATTAGTAAGTAAGAAACTGGCATTCTAAACTTATAGACTTAAAAGTTGGTTATGTAAGTAGTAACTCAGAAAACTTTATGTTGCTAATTATTTCTCTTACTGGAAAATGATAAAGGCTGCTAAACCGTGAGACCAGCACAAGAAATGTAATTAAATCACCTTTCAGAATATTGTATTGTATTTCCATCTACTGTTAATTTTAAACAATTTTCTTTTATTGTGCAAAAAATGCCGCCAACTGAAGACTCGTAACTAAGCATGTGTTGGAATAAGTATATGATAATAAATATGATACTAGTACTATTTTCATTGTTGAATCAGCATGACAGTTTGGTGTGTTTCGATGTGAAGTGGCTTGTTCAGTTTTAATGTTGTAAAAGAACTAGTTTCAAGGCATATAGCGTGCTGTGCATGCTAGGGGATGAGAGAGTGATGGTGACAGGCTCGTGGGCCCAGGTGGAATTCTGTTGACAGAAATGACTTTTATTGACTTCATTGCACGAAGCACTAAAACAGGCACACCTCACCCCATTGACCCTGACTGGTGGTGATGACTTGGTAGTAGGTTCCACCTGCGCCTGCTGAGTCAGCACCCTGTGTTACTAAGGCCAGCAGCCTTTGTAGTCCAAGGCAGTTGACATCAGCAGCTCTATGTGTTAGGCTGCATCGGGGAATGGCTCCTCAGTTCCACATGCAACCGTGGTGATGGCATGTGGAGTCTGCTGTGCATGTGGTTCAACTCACTGCCCTTGGACAGGAATCACTTTGGTGACAAGTCCCACTAGGAACTCAGCATCGGTGGTGGCAGGAAGAGACGGCCGATTGGCGGGTCTGTGGCACCGTGTCACGTGACAGCAGGCACCTGGCCTAGAACCTGGGCGGCTGCTGCTGGTGAGCACACTTATCCTACTGGCGGTGCTGGTGGTTTCCGGTGATGAAAAGTCATCCCCGATTTAAAATCCAGACTTATTTGTATGCCTCTGGTGTCCATTTGTTTCACTAAAACCCGGCACCTTGTCGTGTCACCATAACGAGAGACTCGTCCTGGTTTGGTGGCATTGCCCTTCTTGCTACACTGCGCCGTGCTGTTCACTGCTGTGGTCGGCCATCTTTGCTTCACAATCCACTGCCATGTCTATTATTGTGACCCTAGTTTCACCATAAGGGCGTCACCGACCTGCGGCTGTTAATGCAACACTGTACAGCGGCTTCCATACTACTTCTATGTACTTACCTTTGTTGAAAACCTATGATTTTCTGTCCAAAAACTGGGTAGTAGCACTACACTGCCCTCTGATACAGTGAAGATTTGACCCATCAAGTCTTACTTTGACCAGTCTTCCACTAGGATAATTCTACCCCTTACTCTACAGACGAATACACTTATTATTAGATCAGTTTTTTTTCTATTTACTAGACAATTATTACATTCCGTGAGAACTTACAAAACTACTCTCCATCCCTTGATCAGAGAATCCAGTCCATGAGAACTCGAAATGTCCATGATCTGGCCTCTGAACCCCTCATCGTCTCAGGTTAATAAAGTCTAAGCCAAGCAAAATCAGGGTCACTATGGCGCTAGGTGTTGAGACACTTAAGGTCATAGTTACTTGAAGCCTACGATCTCGATCTTGACTTACATGCTGCAGCAATTTTTCTGCTATGACTCACCTTCCCTGCACAACTGTCAATTGACTTAACGAATGCTCCAAACTGGGTTCCTAGATGACGTTCAGGAAAGAAAGGTTCTGTTTGGACATCATTTCTAGGCGCTCATCTGACTGATACAGCTGTGGTTGTGTTGCATTTAACAGAGTGACTCTCATTATAGTGGCTGGCAACTGGAATGTAAGTCCCATAGTATCACACTTACTCTCGTTGATCAACAATCCACTAACTTGCAGCTCTAAATGTTTTGATCCCATAGCCTTCTCTTGTTCATAGCAACTGGCTACCACTACCATGTTGATATATACTGAGTATATCCAGTGTAAAATGATCTCTGAAAATACAGTTTTGGCTAGATTATGTCTTTCCTACACAGAGATCCATCCACTCTGCGTCTGAATAACTGCATGGCACATTCATTTCCAGCTGTGGTAGATGCCAGATATACAGGGTGAGTCATAAATGAGGAAAAATATGTCGAAGACCGCATGCTGCTATGCGTAACAAGTGACCTACATGCTGCAGCAATTGTTCTGCTATGATTCACCTTTCCTGCACAGCTGTCAACTGACTTAACGAATGCTCCAAGCTGGGTTCCTAGGTGACGTCAAGGAAAGTAAGGTTCTGTTTGGACACCATTTCTAGGCGCTCATCTGACTGATACAGCTGTGGTTGTTAATTTCGTTCTCCTCGGTGTACTGTGTACGTAAAACAAAAACACCTGTTAACCATTGAACGAGATACCGACGACCCTCATGATCACGACATGTCATCCACTCATAGATACTACACATGGCACACCAATGAGCTGATGTGTATCTGCCAGCGCTTGAAAGATACGAGAAAGAACAAATCCCATCGTAATGTATGTGAAATTGTATCAGAACTTGTGAATCACACGTTGCCGGCGGTAACGGAGTTTACAGACCCATGTTAGGGAATGTGTGTCCTGTAAGCGGAAAGAGTGGTCAACGGCGGAAGTAAAACCGCGGCGTGCATGACGTGTTTACAACACCTCTGCGCTACTCACTCTGCCCGATACTCGCCGTGTCGACAGCTGCTAACGGCCGCGTCGCAGTGTTACTACAATACCATGGCAAATTTCACAAACGAGGAATACGCCTACATCCACCTCACCTACGGGCTTGCAAATGGAAGAGCTGACGTTGCAAGGCAACTGTATCACGAGAGGTTTCCTAGCCGGCGCCTTCCATCAGCAAAAACGTTTTACTCTGTGGACAGGCCCTTGAGGGAGTATGGTGCATGTGTAGCACCTCCAGGATTTAGTGGTCGTGGCGGACCGTCGACGTACAGTGCGGATGACGAAGAAAAAGTGTTACGAGCTGTTGCGGAGAAATAAGCACCAGGTCTCTCGCCACTAGTGTCGGAATGTCACAATCTACTGTTATGCGAGTACTCCATAGAAACCATTACCAGCCCTTTCGCATGCAGAAGGTACAGGCATTAATGCCCGAAGACTACCAGAGGATGCTGGACTTCTGCAACTTTATCCTACGGCTTCAGACCCTCGACCAGCATTTTTCACGAATAATACTGTTCACCGACGAAGCCTATTTAACGAAGGAGGGTATAGTGAATTCGCATAATTGGCACGAGTGGGCGGAAGAAAACCCCCACAGCACAGTGATACGAGGGTACCAACAACAATGCGGTGTCAATATCTGGCGTGGTATTACTGATCACCATCTCAAAGGGACACATGTGCTACCACAAAGGAGAGCATTATCTGCGTTTCCTGGATGCTACATTGCCGGAATTGTTGGAAGACGTTAGTTTGGCCTCTCGTATGAACCTGTGGTACATGCATGATGGTGCCCCCGCTCACTTCAGCGGCACAGTGCGACGCCACCTGGACAATTCCTTCCCTTCGAAATGGATCCGTCGCCGAGGCCAGCAAGATCGCCAGAGCAGAATCCACTGGATTTCTTTTTGTGGGGTCATCTGAAATCTGTGATTTATGAAGGAGAGGTTGTTGATGTCAGCAACCTTCAATGCAGAATACAACATACCTGTGATATTACGCAAAGAGATACAGACATGTTGGATCGTGTTGAGCAATCCTTCCTACGAAGAGTTCAACTTTGCCACACACATCGTGGCCGTCATTTCGAATAGTACTTATAAACCGCCACTGCAGCTTCTGGTCACGTGTTTCTATGTTAGTTTCGATTTTTACAGCTGTAATGCATTCGTTTGTATTAACTGCCACATACCTGTGTAGTTGTATTTTGTATTCTGCATCTATGTTCAAATGGTTCAAATGGCTCTGAGCACTATGGGACTTAACTTCTGAGGTCATCAGTCACCTAGAACTTAGAACTACTTAAACCTAACTAACCTAAGGACATCACACACATCCATGCCCCAGGCAGGATTCGAACCTGCGACCGTAGCGGTCGTGCGGTTCCAGACTGTAGCGCCTAGAACCGCTCGGCCACTCCGGCCGGCTGCATCTATGTACTCGTTTCGTAAAACTAAGTCTGGGACACAGAAACCAAATTATAAAACATGCATGTACAGTAGTGCAGCCCCTCCTTTCCTTACGCCAACTAGCCACGATACATAATACCTGCCAGGGTAACCGGTACGGGAGAGATGTTGGCGCTGTCCTTGCCGCAGTGTCACGCAGACCGCCGCTTGGCGCCGCATGCCTCGCCTTCTCGTGAGCGGCCAGACTATCTACAACACTCGGATGTTGTGCCCTGTTGCCGATCTGTCCCCTTGGCCAATGTCAGCTCACAGTAACACCCCAAGTCCACTTCATACACTCCTGGAAATGGAAAAAAGAACACATTGACACCGGTGTGTCAGACTCACCATACTTGCTCCGGACACTGCGAGAGGGCTGTACAAGCAATGATCACACGCACGGCACAGCGGACACACCAGGAACCGCGGTGTTGGCCGTCGAATGGCGCTAGCTGCGCAGCATTTGTGCACCGCCGCCGTCAGTGTCAGCCAGTTTGCCGTGGCATACGGAGCTCCATCGCAGTCTTTAACACTGGTAGCATGCCGCGACAGCGTGGACGTGAACCGTATGTGCAGTTGACGGACTTTGAGCGAGGGCGTATAGTGGGCATGCGGGAGCCCGTGTGGACGTACCGCCGAATTGCTCAACACGTGGGGCGTGAGGTCTCCACAGTACATCGATGTTGTCGCCAGTGGTCGGCGGAAGGTGCACGTGCCCGTCGACCTGGGACCGGACCGCAGCGACGCACGGATGCACGCCAAGACCGTAGGATCCTACGCAGTACCGTAGGGGACCGCACCGCCGCTTCCCAGCAAATTAGGGACACTGTTGCTCCTGGGGTATCGGCGAGGACCATTCGCAACCGTCTCCATGAAGCTGGTCTACGGTCCCGCACACCGTTAGGCCGTCTTCCGCTCACGCCCCAACATCGTGCAGCCCGCCTCCAGTGGTGTCGCGACAGGCGTGAATGGAGGGACGAATGGAGACGTGTCGTCTTTAGCGATGAGAGTCGCTTCTGCCTTGGTGCCAATGATGGTCGTATGCGTGTTTGGCGCCGTGCAGGTGAGCGCCACGATCAGGACTGCATACGACCGAGGCACACAGGGCCAACACCCGGCATCATGGTGTGGGGAGCGATCTCCTACACTGGCCGTACACCACTGGTGATCGTCGAGGGGACACTGAATAGTGCACGGTACATCCAAACCGTCATCGAACCCATCGTTCTACCATTCCTAGACCGGCAAGGGAACTTGCTGTTCCAACAGGACAATGCACGTCCGCATGTATCCCGTGCCACCCAACGTGCTCTAGAAGGTGTAAGTCAACTACCCTGGCCAGCAAGATCTCCGGATCTGTCCCCCATTGAGCATGTTTGGGACTGGATGAAGCGTCGTCTCACGCGGTCTGCACGTCCAGCACGAACGCTGGTCCAACTGAGGCGCCAGGTGGAAATGGCATGGCAAGCCGTTCCACAGGACTACATCCAGCATCTCTACGATCGTCTCCATGGGAGAATAGCAGCCTGCATTGCTGCGAAAGGTGGATATACACTGTACTAGTGCCGACATTGTGCATGCTCTGTTGCCTGTGTCTATGTGCCTGTGGTTCTGTCAGTGTGATCATGTGATGTATCTGACCCCAGGAATGTGTCAATAAAGTTTCCCCTTCCTGGGACAATGAATTCATGGTGTTCTTATTTCAATTTCCAGGAGTGTATTTCCAGACTTTTACCATTCAATTGCATTGTCATTTATCGACGGAAAACCAATTTACGTTTGTAGCTCAGTGTGTGACAATTTGCACGACATATTTTTCCTCATTTATGACTCGCGCTGTATGTTAACCACCCCACTCTGGCACTGCTGAACCTCACCTTCAGTCATCCCCACTTGCCAATCACCATCATCCGCTATCAGCAAATCCGCACTACCTCCCCCCCCCCCCCCGCCTCTTCTGTTAATTGCACAAAGTTTCCCACTGTCACTAATTTCACCAGATAGGTGTGCACCATATGACATTTAAATAGCATATCCTTGCTCACTACCGGTACCCTCACTGACATAAACAATCATGCATTACCTGTCATCACCTCCAGTGTTGCACTACAGTAGTAGAACAGCAGGTTCTGGCTATCTGTATCCCCTACTACCTTAAATTCTGGCGGTAACTCTTCTTGAATCCTCATCAGTTCTTACTGCTTAGGGGGCAGTAAGATGGTATTTAACTGCACATGAAGCGCATGATGCACGGCTTACTGTAAGTTTGTCAGCTCTACTCTTGCATCCCAAATGCTGTCTCCTATTGATAGGTTACAATATCTCCGGATGTAATTAACATTTTACAATGCAACAAACGGCACTGATTGCGTATTTGTTTATATGTTCAGATGTGCTAACAAAACTAACGGGGCTCCATTTAAAAAAACGTAGGTTTGTGTTAAAAAACATACTTCCGTGCATTTTTTTATGGTTTCTATTAACCAATTACACTAGCCCCTCTCCTCACGTTCGGTCTATGGAATCGATTCGTCAGTATTTGATGTGGTTTACGAAATATATCCAGTGGAAATGTTAGGTGACTCACCCTGTATATGAAAGTCAAGCAACTTAAGTAATATGAGCCGGCCGAAGTGGCCGTGCGGTTAAAGGCGCTGCAGTCTGGAACCGCAAGACCGCTACGGTCGCAGGTTCGAATCCTGCCTCGGGCATGGATGTTTGTGATGTCCTTAGGTTAGTTAGGTTTAACTAGTTCTAAGTTCTAGGGGACTAATGACCTCAGCAGTTGAGTCCCATAGTGCTCAGAGCCATTTGAACCATAGCCAATATGAGTGACGTACACTCTGTGACATAAAACTTGAGGGGCGGCCGGCCGCGACGTGGAACAAATAAACTGACCAACTCGCTAATTCTTTAAGTCCGCCTATCTGCACAATCTGGCAACACTGTAGACTGCGGCACTTCCTGGAGGAAGTCTTGTACCATGCTACAGAAATTGTAGACTGTATACGCCCATGGTCTAGCGGTATTCCGCCGGCGGCGGCCGTGCTGTGCGGACGTGCGGAGCGGCTGTTGCGGTGTTTACATCGTCGCTGCGAGCGGCCGGCGCTGTATGGTGAGTGCTCGCTTTCTGCGTTAGGCATAGTCCACGATCACATTTATAGAATGACATAATGGAACAGACAACGCGACGCGATACTTTGAAGTTGATTTTCGATCCGAACTACGCCCGACCGAAATCTTACGAAGTTGAGGCATTTATCGAAGAAACTTTTCAGATCAAAGTGGATGAATTGATTGGAATTCACCTGTCGATTGTCAGTCCGACTGTGTTCCTTAAGTTATCCAGTTCTGACAAGTGCGACCAAATTGTAGATGCATGTGGTGGGGTGGCAAAATTCAAATATTCAGACGGACACATAGGGCAGGTCACGGTTTCGCGTGCCGGAATGGGAATAAGAACGGTTCGAATCTTTGGGCTCCCCTTTGCAATAACGCCCGAGGAGATTAACAACAAACTGAGAGCCAATGGCGCCATTATCAGCAATGTCACCGAAAAATGGTCTAGCTTGCACAAGTATCCGGTATTAAATGGAGTCAGGCAAGTTAAGATTGACGTGCTGAAACATATCACATCGTATCTCAGGATTGGTGGATATCGAGCGATCACCGTTTACGATGGCCAGCCGCGAAACTGCTCGGGTTGTGGTTCGACGCAACACGTCCGCGCGCAGTGTGTTCAACGGCGTGTGACGCCACTGCCGACTGGGGAGCGAGACCCGCCTAGTCAGATGGCCACGCTACCCGTGACGTACGCCGCCGCAATTCGCAGTGACGTCGCCCCAGACATGTGTTTCGACAGAGCGGTAGTTGCTTATGCCGACGTTCCCGATGGTAACGTAGCCATGGATACTAACAGCACAGAAGCTACAGGTCCAGCACACTCACAAGACGAGGAAACTGACAGGCGTGCAGAACAAGACCAGGCTAAGACGGCAGAAGAAGGCATGTGCAAACCACTTGAAGAAGTCGGGCAACACAAAGAGGACACGCTTGCAACATCGGAGGATAATGACCAGCAGCCTACAACTGTTTCACCAAAGAAACGGAAGAAACGTCGAATAGTCCATCAGGGAGCAGCAGAAATCGCGCCAATCCTGCGTGAAAAGGCGATACAGATAGGCCAAGAACTGGCGGAGACGACACAGGCAACTTCTCTGGAAGATCGAACAACAAAAAAGAAGACCCGAAATGAGGACACTGAACCCGACCGTGGAATTCACATTCCAGTCCGAAGGACCCTCCACCTGTACCAAAAACGGACACGCGGAAGTTACGCGCACGCGAGATTGGGCGGATGACATGGAGGAGCAAAGCCATGATGCAGAGATGGCTGACATACCACAACATTCAGGACGGACGGCACCCGACCGTCGGCAAGATGTGTCCACCCGGCAACAAACCACCATCACAGACGCTCGTGCAGCAGATGATGATGCCGACTTCTTCTAAGTAGAGCAAACATCCACTTCACCTGGCAAACAGTATCCCACCTGACACGGTATAGTTGACATGACGTCCTTGCAGGCGTACAGAATTGCGACCTTGAATACAAATAAAATTAGCAGCACCCTCAATCTGAGAAATCTCCAAGATTTTCTGTACGCCGCTGATGTTGACATCTTAATGCTGCAAGAAGTAACGGCTATCCGTTTGGACGACATCACTGGCTACAACGCCGTCATCAATCCTGGCAATGACAATAGCCTCGGCACAGCGATTATGACTAAAGAGGGGATCCTACTTACAGACGTGGCGAAACTGCCGAACAGTAGAGGTCTCGCTGTCACGATAAACAACACCAGGTTTATCAACATATATGCCCCGTCAGGAACCGGAAACAAGCGCCGCAGGGCCGAATTTTTCAAGGAGGACATCACCCCCCTTTTCGCGGTGCGATTTGAACAAATAATATTTGCGGGTGACTATAATTGCGTGCTGAGTCCCAAAGATCAGACGCCAAATTTTAACAGATCTCTGGAGAGGGGGAGAACATCGTCAGAGACTTCCAACTGTTTGATACTTGGGAACTAAAACATGGTGATAAGCTAGGTTTCACCTATATCACCAGCCATTCTGCCAGTCGTATCGACAGGATTTACGCAACATCCAATTTAAGGAGACACGTTTTACAGTCCGAGCTATGGCCCACTATTTTCTCTGATCATATCGCGTACATATGTACGATAAATTTAGAGAAACAAGGAACTTACAGGGCGAGAGGTCAGTGGAAGTTAAACGTTGCTCATCTTTCGGATCCTGGATGTCACGCCGCCTTCCACACCACTTGGGCAGAATGTGACAGGAAGTTGCACTTGTACGGTACGGCGCTGAATTGGTGGCTAAACTGCGCGAAGCCCGCAATAATAAAGGCAATGAAAACTTACTCCCGTGAAAAAGTCGTCTGGCGGAAGCGGACATTAGACTTTTACTTCAGCTGTCTGAGAGACTTGTGCGTTCGGGATGCTACAGTCATAACAAATTATGGGCAAATCAACAGAATAAAAGCAAAATTGCTCACCCTGCAGGGACACCATCTCGAAGGCTGTAAAATACGAACGCGTTTGCAGAACGGTACACGAGAAGAAACAACATCGATGTACCACATCCTCCAAGAGAACAAAAGACAAAAACGGAAAATTCTGACGGAACTCAAAATTTCAAATGGGAGACTCTTGACAGATCAAGCTGCAATACGAGACGAGATCCATCGACACTTTAGTGAATTGCTGGCCAATACACAGACAGATGAAACAGCGCAGCAAGCTCTCACTGCTAGGACGACAGAGCGACTCACTCCAGAAGAAGCTGATGTGCTCGCAGCAAGAATAACTGACGAAGACGTCGAAGCTGCCATCTCGAGGAGCCCAGAGAAAAAATCACCTGGACCAGATGGGCTACCCGCTGAATTTTATCAAACTTTTCGCGAACAGATAATTGCTAAATTGACACTCGTCTGCAATGAAATACTAAATGCTGACACTGACCTTCCGAAGGAATTCTGTGAAGGTACAGTGGTCTTAGTCCCCAAAACCCCAGGAGGCAAAACCGTGGAGAATCTTCGACCCATAACACTTCTCAATAGTGATTATAAAATCTTCGCCCGTATCATGATGCAAAGGCTTAATTCAGTTATTCGTACAGTGACAGGAGCTTACCAGACAAGTGTGGGAAAGGACAGAACGATATTTCAGACCTTATGCGACTACAGAGACATTGTAGCGATATCGAAAGCCTGCAACATTCGCTGTGCTCTGATGTCGCTTGACTTTGAAAAAGCTTTTGATAAAGTTAATCATTCGTACCTGTTCCGGTGTATGACATCCATTAACTTCCCACAGAAAATTGTAGCCTCCGTGAAAAACATACTGACGAATAGCACGTCAAGAATCAGTACCAACGGACACCTCAGTCACCCAATCAATATTCAGAGTTCGGTAAGACAAGGTTGCCCCATGTCCATGACGCTTTTCGCGATTGCGCTTGAACCTCTCTTAGTATCGGCAACTCCGTGGACTACATATACACGGACAGAAGATCATATGTCAAACCTACGCTGACGATGTAGGGGTACTTGCGTCTGACGAAAGCGAGGTGGACACAGTACTTGAAGTTATGGCGACCTACGAACTGGCGTCAGGAGCTAAACTCAACCGCAATAAATCTGGTATTATGAATCTTGGTCGGGGTATAGAGATCAGAGCCGCTGGACGTATCAACACTGTGGAAAAAATAAAATGTCTTGGAATAGAATATACGAGTAATATCCGCCGCACGTCTGCTCTCAATTATAGTAAATTACTTGCCACATTACGAGCAAGCATAAAACAACACAGCTTGCGTGATTTAAATGCAATACAAAAAGTGCAACTAGCCAATACCTATATAACCTCCAAAGTAAACTATGTTGCTGAAGTGCTGCCTCTGCCACGAACCATAGCGCACCAAATGCAAGCAGCGCTTGGTTATTTTGTCAGCAGAGGTGAGATATTTAAGGTTTCATATGATACCTTAACGCTACCGACACGCAATGGAGGGCTACATCTGACAGACATCTACCTTAAAGCGCAAGTGCTGTACGTTAGCAAAACTTAAAAACAGTGGCAACGATCACCGCCGACCTTAGTGGCTCATCTCTTACGTGAAATCACCCCAGTCAGCAGAGATCCACCAATCGATGTGCATCACATCCCCCACGAGCTGTACCACTATAAACATTTTCTTCTGGAATACAGCTATGTACGCCATGGAATACCGGAGAAGGACATATATCAGGTTAAGGAGGTTTACAACACCTTGCTGGAAGGAAAATTGCACAATCGAATAGAAAACAAGTTTCGACATTATAACTGGAAAAACATATGGGAAAATATATCAGACCCCCATCTACCATCCAATGTGCGATCGACGTGGTACCTCGCAGTAAATAGAAAAATCCCCAACAACTCTAAATTGAACGCGATACGTCTGGCACACACACCAAACTGTCCCAGCTGCAATGTCGTCGACACTGAAGAACATCGCTTCGTCTGTGACGATGTGAAAGACGTGTGGAATCTCTTCAGGCAAAAGCTAGCACATGTGCTCCGCACGTCACCTAACACGATTACACCGACACACGTCCTTCTGCCTGATGACGTGCCATATCCTAACACTAAAAGAAGGTCAGCCAACTGGCTCAAAGGACTGACAGTCCATTACATCTCAACGGCTATGACGAAGAGTGAAGCAGATTATTGGATGTACCTGATGACAGAACATCAAAAGCTCTAACGACAAAAGAAATACAAAGAAAATTACGCAAATTTCATGAACCGAACATTGTCTTACGGACAGAGCTGAAGAACGATCAAACGATACTTTGTTCAATCTCAGGATTCCTTTTTTTTTTCTTTATGAAATTATCTATTAAGTTTCTCATTCATTTTACGCCAACAAGGTGGCTATTTTGTTTACCCTTTGCCCTCGTGTAGCAGCACTAATAGGTTCCTGACGCAAACATGAGACGCGAGCAGGCTGAGGTACGCCTGGCTCTCCTATAAAAATCGCTCCCGCACAATGATGGAAGAATGTAGCGGACCTATTTTCTTTCCACAACCCCAAAAGAAGGGATTTTGTTTCCTTGTATACATTTACTTCGTTGGTCAACTATCTCTTACGGAACAAACATAGCACAGAAGCTAGCCGAAGAAGGCACAAATGGTGAGCGGAAGGACGGGCTGTAGGGGAGGAAAGAGGCCAGAACAAAAATAAAAATTAAAAAAAAGCGGTAGCATACGTTCTTTCTGTCTACACTGTCTGTGGATCGAAACCAGCTGGTACAAAAGATTTTTATAGCCTCTTCTGTTTGAATGCTGAAGACGTGAATTTAATGGTAGCGCAGATTCAATCTATTTCACTTTCTGACACACCAATAGTAAAATTTTATTCAGTAACCATTTCTCGCAGACTGTCCTCCTCTGGACGGTAAAGCTCCGCGATCCACTTGCCGGCTACCGGCAGCGGCAGCGGCCGTGGCGACAGCAGCGGCGCTGCACTCGCCCGTTCTTTATCGAAAGCGCCTGCTACCGCGCATCGCCTTTGATATTTTAAAATGCTTTATTATTATTAAATGTTGCTCCACAGAAAATTTCTACGATTTCCATTCACGCTCGAAAGCAACGGAGAATACTGTATTACATTAATCGTCAAGAGCTGAGTATGGCCCGAAATTAATTTTATAGACTGGGACGAAATTAAACCACCTCCCTACATTCGATGAATTTATAAATGCTTCATACCTCGTTTCTTTTTCTTTCAAAGTCAGTTATTTGTGCAACTTTTGGCCAATATTCGGATGTTTTCGTCAAGAGAGAGTGAGCGTCTGTGGTGTAATGTGTATTACAGTTTTTGTTACATTTCTTGTGGTAAGTCTATGCGATAAGTTGTGTGAATACCTTGCAATACACGCTCTGCAGCAGTGCAGGAACACTGCACATTTGGAGTTCCATGTATGGATTCATGTAGTATTTAACGTTAGTCGGAAGTAATATAATGTGAACCAGCAACTACCCTTTCCTTAGAACACGAATCAAGCAGGTATTTCATAATCGGAACAATCTGCATTAACAGACATCAGAGCAATGTCAGGGAACAGAATGCAGCAATGCCTTGGTAGCTACTTGGGGACCTGCTTGAGTCGTGTTCTAAGGAAAGGGTAGTTGCTGGTTCACATTATATTACACTAGCGAGAAGTACCAAATTTTCCTTTTTCTCTGCTAACATCCAGAACTAAATTCAGTAATAAAATGATAAGAAGATAATTGCATTGTGCCAACTCAACGACCAACCTATTTTTATAGATTTTTATTTTCACAACCATTCTCGTCCTGCATTGCAATAAACTTCATTCATTATTTGCATGTTCTTATTACGATTATTATTGTCATTCTCTCACTAGCAAGAATTTTCACATCCCTATTTGTTATCGATGCACATGAAGAGTGGCTATGGAAGAAAAGAATACTGAATGTTACGTCATGCAGAATACACTCCTTTTCTTCGGCACCTCGTGATCGACGCTACAGGAGAAGTGAGATACAGAAAGTTGACAATGGGAGGTCAGATACGCTGGCACAATTCTGAAACTACTCCTGTTGATTTAACACAGTGTTACCAGATAAACTGGTGTTGCGGGATGGAAAATGTAGTACGGACTTTGCCACAGTAGCAGACAGCTGCTAATTTCGGACCATGACCGTGAATTACCCTTGGGTCAGTTGCTGGTCAGTGTGTTGCCACGGTAAATGGAAGGCTTTGTTTGATAGTCTTGTGCTGATTCTGTCTGAATAAATTATGCCAGTGGGTAAAAAACGGTTTAGTTTCGAGACCTAACCCACGAGAGGGGGGGGGGGGTGTCTGTTTCATGATTTCCAAGCAAAAAAGCACAAGAAACAACGCAGGAAGGATTCGAACAACTACTTTCATTCAGAGACATGCATTTGGAATCTATTGGTCGTTAGGGGCCAAACATGAGGATAACATTATTGAAATAATGTTCAGGCTACTTAGTATATAATAGAACATATAGATTTCAACGATTAAACGTATGAAGACACAGACTTCCTCGTTATCCATATGTGCGGCATATCTTTCGTGTTAACGAAAGTAATATCCTGCTTTACCCCTTCTTAAATCTCAAATGAAATGGATGCCATGAAGAATCGAATATTTGTTGACAGTGCCTCTTCTTGCTTCCATCTCTACCAACATATTTCTTCATTCTCGTGGTAATCGTGGCATTCTATATGTGTGCTGCAAAAGATTGCACGTGGACACATTCGACATCGAGGTGCAAAGCGTTTGATACCTTACATTATATTCAGTTCAAATAAGCTTTCGATGTATGTTTACTTCATCTGTATTTTGAGATAATTATGAACTTTACGGAGAGTTATTTCACATGGTTTATGCTGAATGAGAAACACTGAATCATCCGTTTTGATTTCCCTACATTTAAATGATATAGTGTGGGCGTCAACAGTCTTCTTTCCCGCTGGAAGCTGAAACTTGTATAATTCTGGATTAATGATTATTGGATGCGTCAGATGTATACATAGCCCACAAGGCGACGTCAGAAACTACCAGGGGAGAACGCCGCGTAAGAACGAAACGTTCGCGCGCGTCTCCCGTCCGAAGAAAAGTACCGGACAATCACGACAAGCATTTCGCTGAAGAGCTGCCTCGTAATAGAGCTGAGATTGGCAGCGTCGTAGCAAGTATTTGTCAACACTGTGATAGTGCATTTACTTCCGGGTGTAGCCCGACATTACCTCGCTAAATTCACTTGGCATTCGTTTTTCACATCGAAGACTCATACTATATAATCCACTGTAAGATGAGACACTTAGAGAGTATATTTCATTTCTGGACTCCAAGAACGGCGATTTTCACATAAGTAACACTTGTTTGTGTTTTTAATCTTGCGTGTTGAGGCTCAGCCAATATCTCAATGACTATAGGCCACCTTTTGCCGCTAGTGTGTCGTTAGCTCACTGGTTCCCTTACGTGTTGCGATGCTAGTGCTATATCAGGTAGCAGTTCCAATCTCGGTGAAAGCCGCAGAACACAACCTTTTATTTCCCATTTTAATTAATGGAGTTGCAAACTGCTAGTAAAAATTCCTTATACGAAAGCTGAAGAATGCCTTTACACACAAATATTCGTGCAATTTCGAATTAGTAAGTTTAGTTAATATCACGGATGACTGCTTTGCAACTGCGAAGGTGCTTCCCTATAAACTAGTTTCTGAAAAGATTCAAAACGACTGTCAACGATACGAATTTGAGCTTTGTTCGTCATATAGGTCTAATATGTCGTTGAGGTTGTTTATGAAGTGAACATGTTGATTAATATACTTCCTCTCCTCTAAATTTTTGCAATAGCATTTAACTGTAGAGGTTTTCTGACACAGCCGGCCGCGGTGGTCTCGCGGTTCTAGGCGCGCAGTCCGGAACCGTGCGACTGCTACGGTCGCAGGTTCGAATCCTGTCTCGGGCATGGATGTGTGTGATGTCCTTAGGTTAGTTAGGTTTAAGTAGTTCTAAGTTCTAGGGGACTGATGACCACAGCTGTTAAGTCCCGTAGTGCTCAGAGCCATTTGAACCATTCTTTTTTCTGACACCGGCGTTAGCAATTCCTTTCCGTTCTCTGAAACGTCAAAAACGATAACTTTTTACGGTTTAAATCTGATGACCTTAACTATCACTTCCGACCAACGTTAAATACTACATGAATCCATACGTGGAACTCCAAATGTGCAGTGTTCCTGCACTGCTTCAGAGCGTGTATTGCAAGGTATTCACACAACTTATCTATCACTTCCGACCAACGTTAAATACTACATGAATCCATACGTGGAACTCCAAATGTGCAGTGTTCCTGCACTGCTTCAGAGCGTGTATTGCAAGGTATTCACACAACTTATCGCATAGACTTACCACAAGGAATGTAACAAAAACTGTAATACACATTACACCACAGACGCTCACTCTCTCTTGACGAAAACATCCGAATATTGGCCAAAAGTTGCACAAATAACTGACTTTGAAAGAAAAAGAAACGAGGTATGAAGCATTTATAAATTCATCGAATGTAGGGAGGTGGTTTAATTTCGTCCCAGTCTATAAAATTAATTTCGGGCCATACTCAGCTCTTGACGATTAATGTAATACAGTATTCTCCGTTGCTTTCGAGCGTGAATGGAAATCGTAGAAATTTTCTGTGGAGCAACATTTAATAATAATAAAGCATTTTAAATTATCAAAGGCGATGCGCGGTAGCAGGCGCTTTCGATAAAGAACGGGGGAGTGCAGCGCCGCTGCTGTCGTCACGGCCGCTGCCGCTGCCGGTAGCCGGCAAGTGGATCGCGGAGCTTTACCGTCCAGAGGAGGACAGTCTGCGAGAAATGGTTACTGGATAAAATTTTACTATTGATGTGTCAGAAAGTGAAATAGATTGAATCTGCGCTACCATTAAATTCACGTCTTCAGCATTCAAACAGAAGAGGCTATAAAAATCTTTTGTACCAGCTGGTTTCGATCCACAGACAGTGTAGACAGAAAGAACGCATGCTACCGCTAGACCATGGGCGTATACAGTCTACAATTTCTGTAGCATGGCACAAGACTTCCTCCAGGAAGTGCCGCAGTCTACAGTGTTGCCAGATTGTGCAGATAGGCGGACTTTAGCGAGTTGGTCAGTTTATTTGTCCCATGTCCCGATCGGCGCGGACTTAGCCTCTGCAGCGGCCGGCCGCCGGTCAAGTTTTATGTCAAAGAGTGTACCTTACATCAATTGATTGAAAAATCTAATGTTTTCACAGAAAGATAGCGGAGAAAGCTTCCTTTGTCAACGTCATTGACAACACTAGTGGTGTCGATTACAGTTAGTGTGGCCACTTCTTGGCAGGAAGGAGCACTGCTGGAGGCATCAGATAAGCAGTGGCCACATTTCCGAACCTGTCCGCTTTACCCTTCTTCCCCCTACCACCACAATAAAATTAAAACAGGGAATAGCTGAAGGAGTACGAATGAGAACAGTGGCTTATTTAAGTTTACAAATTAATGACAAGTTTTATTAATCCTTTTATAACTGCAACGAGCAGATAAACCTTACACAAAAGAGTGACAAACACAAATAAGAAAAGGGATGGTCTTTGAATGGCAAAGCATACATTGGGGTGGAAGCTATGCAAATTCTCCCCTGAATTAATCCCTTTTACAACACAGTGTGACTTTAATATAAGAATCCACTGTGAGGCCCAACTCTATTCAACTACGACCAAGTATACCACGCACTATGGTTTATCTGAGAACAGGGAGCATGTAACAACTGTATACATGTGCAGCAATACATTACCCTTTCACCTTGGTTCAGGCGGCAGCTGTGAGCGAGGAGCGGAGCGCTGCCGCAGCTTTCATGTTCTGACGCGTCCACGAAAATTTGCAACCTACGCGGTCTGCTTTTCTGATTATCAGGATGCGGGAAACTTTCCTATCAGAGCCCTGAAATCCCGGCAGATGCAGCCGTTCGCTGGTCTGGCCACACCAATTTGACTCACAGGCACGACGGTACGTGTTGGAATTGTCAAACGTCAGACGGTAGACACAGGACGAGTAAGTTCACTCTCGTGACACACGGTACCTCAGAGATAACATAGAGTTGCACTGTCAGTACAGTTGTAAACTGCCACTGGCTCTTAGTCCACCAGAAGATACGGACCACAAGTCTCACCCACTAGGGAAAGAACTGAAGTTCTCCACCAGCGGAGGACTAGAAGATGAAAAAGGCAAATAATCATCACCACTTTGCACCGAGCCTTGGCACGGGAGCCAAATTAACAAAAACGAAACCGCCCCCACTTTGCGCAAACCAATCGAACTATCCTCTACTCATTGAATCTTCCGACTCGAATGTTCTGTTGGTAGCCAATCCGGTAACAGCACCGGAGTTCCCACACTTTACATATCCCGGGAGGAGACAATCGGCGACTCCAAATCTCATTTGTCTGAAAAAAAAAGAAGGTTTTAGACTAGGGGGGCGTCTTTCTCACGGTAAGCATGGCCTCATTTGGACAAAAAAAATCTACCTAGACGGGACCACAGTCCCTCGTTTACGGAGAAATCTCATCTTTTGAGGCCAATCATTTCCGGTTTCTGAAAGAAGACTGTTAAGCTTCCCAGACATTCATTCCCATGAAATATATTTCTTTTTTTGCCACTCGCTAGAAGAACTTGGCGACTTCCTGGCATAAGCAGAGTTACAGTATTGCCTCCAGTAAACACGTGCACCAGCCACTCTGTCTGAACCGTTCCAGCTTGCAACATGAGAATGGAACGCTAGCACAAAGGCTCAGTCTCTTAAACGGCTTCCTCCAGCAGCCTTCAGCCAACCGGCCACCTTTGTGATGGACTGCCGTGAAATGCCCTCCTGCATGACCCGAAGCAGTGGGAGGAGAGTGATACGGCCACAAGTTCCTCTGCAGGTACCATCCACTGAGTGCTGCTTCCCAGGATCACTCATACAGCCAGGTCGGATTTTATGGCATCTAATCCATCTCTCTCCCTCTTCTCCTTCGCCTCCACTATACATTACACACGCAGTTATAAGAACATTCTGCCCACAGTTCCCTCACGTAAAAAAGTCATAAACCACAAATACCAAACGTAGTACTGCGGAACACTAAGATTGTGACCTAAAATATGAACATTAATCTGACTGACAATCTTGTTAAAGAGAGAGAGTGACATGACTGTCAAGCAGCACACTCCTAATGCTGTATTCGTACATTATAGGTTTGTTTTTCCAACTCATCCGCATTAATTCATATTTTTCTACGCTTAGAACAAGCTACCTTTCACACCAACTAGACATTTTGCCCAAGTCATCTTGCACATTCCTACAGTCACTCAAGGACGACTCTTTTCCGTACACAACAGCACCATCAACAAACAACCGCAGATTGCTGCCCAGTTTGTCCGCCAGATCATTAATGGATACAGAAAATAACAGCGGTCTTACCACACTTCCCTGGGGCACTCCTGGCGATACCCTTGTCTCTGGTTAATAGTGCTCGGATTTTTACGCACTGAAAATTATGAATATATGCATGCATCTATGCATTAAAAATCTAATAACTATGCTCTAAAAACTTTAAAATATGCGTAATAAATAAAATTCATTATTTCAACTTTCTCACATCTTTTAATCCTCCTAAAGTAATCTGATTATACAATTAGTCTCAACATTAATTAACAAAGTTAATATTTATTACTGTCTGTTTGTCTCTTTCTCTTAGTCTATTTTAGCATCAGTTGCTTTTATTGCAATAAACAATTAAATATTTCCTCAGTTTTCTGGAAGAAATGATTTCCTTCTGTCACTTAAAATGTTTTTAAGCGAAGAGAAAGATCTCTCTACATCACACGAAGTCACAGGACAGTACCGAAAAGAGGCTATGTCACTTACAGAATAACCATTAAGCTGATTTTCAGACTCTCCTTATAACACCTTATTCACATCCCGAAGAAACATTAATCCTGAATTCCTTGCTTCAGTTTTCTCAATTCTGTTGCGAAGACACTTTCCTTTTTCTCCTGGTATGTCTCCGAGGACAGCTGTTTCGTAGACCTCAAGGGCAAAAAATAGAGGCATTGCTTTTTCTTCCAAACGTGTGGTTGTGGCTAGGAGTTTACTGAAATAGGTCCTAATAAACAATTATTTACTCTGGAGACTCTCCTCATTGCAAGCACTAATTGCAGCTGGGATACTTGCTGCTTCGTTTCTGTCCATCACGTCCAGCACCCTTTCCACGTCTTCTAAATTCTCACTGTAATACAGAGCTGCTTCTATCCATGTTCCCCACCTCGTGATGATCGTCTGTGGGGGTAAACGAATACCTGGCATCATTTCAGTAAATAATTTTACTCTTGATGGCGTCTTCACAAACACTTTTTTCACACAGGAAATTAAGGCATTTACTTCTGGAAAATACGCTCGAATTTCTTCAGCCAGTCGGTGAAGAGCATGTGCTAAACAAATTATGTGAACTGCCTTGGGATAAAATACCTGCAAATCTTTAGCAGCCTTAATCATCGTATATATAATGCTGCTGCATCTGTTTTTCCTCGTTTTCTTTAGCGGGCCACAAAACGCGTAATGTATCACGAACAACCCTAGCAATAGTAGAATGGTTTGTTTTTTCCAGTACTCTGGAGACAATGAGATGAGGTGTTCCTAGTTCAGATTTCGTCATTTTCCCTACGACAACGTTGGCAATATATCTCCCACATGAGTCAGTCGTTTCATCTACAGGTAACCACACGTTTGAATCCCCAATGTCATCTCTGATCTCTTGTATTACCTGAAAAGAATTATTTTATTGAAATTTTGTAAAGAACAGCCATGATAATATGGGTCTCACTTTTTTGGTGGGGGTGGGGTGGGGGGAGCACAAGTGTAAACTGGGGGGGGGGGGTGGCGGGGGGGGGGCGGGAGGATAAGTACAACAAAAAATATTAAAAATATTTCTTGATCGTAAACTCGTTGACACTACAGGCCATACGAAATTTTATGTTTTGATTTAAAAATATTTTTGTGTAATAGATTTAAAATCCTTAAAAAAATTGAAAAGTTTTAATGAAACTTAAGCGGAGGGTGGGGGATATTGGGATAGCTGATATGCAAACTAATTTCATTAAATAAATGTTTAAACTTACCTCTTTGTATACTTTGCCAACATAGTTTTTCCTTATTGTTGATTCATCATGAACTTCTCGTTTGGTATATTTTTCGAGGAACCCTCGAAATTCTACATTATTTAATTTATTGAAAGAGATGTTGGCTGAAACTAAAGTTTTGCAGAGATCTTTCGAAAAATTATCATTGCCATCATTTCTACTTCTGCTTGTAGAAAATGCTGCTGGTAAGGTTGTCTGGATGTTGGAGATATTTTTATTAGCAGCATTTCTATGAGCAGCTGTTTGTAAATGTTGTGTAATCTGGAATTTTTTTTATCACAGGGCACCTATAACAGTGGTACAAAAATAAAGTGAGTTTATTTTTATCACAGGGCACCTATAACAAAGGTACAAAAATAAAGTGAGTTTATTTTCATTAAGTAAAAAACTAACTCGAAAATCACATTGATTTTTAACATTGAGAAAGCAAAAATAGAACTTACGTGCTTCTCACACACTTGGGACAATACTACATTTCCATCTGATGTTAGAGTAGGATTTCCATCAATCCACTATCGAAGTAAATAAGCTTTACTGTTCTTCTCCTTCGGCATTGTAGTGATATGGTCTCCGCCTGCACACACTTTAGAAATCACGAAGAACAGCACACTAGTTACTGATTTATAGGTAGCTGACAATGGAACTTTTTCATTCTTGGAAATGTCATTGTTGCCGCCGGTGGCTTCGTTTGTTACACAATACAAACCACACTGACTTTTATGACGCGATGGCCGACCGAACTTTAAAGGTTTGCCGCATGATTGCTATGTTCGCCTCATTTTTAGGCGCCCTTTTGTGGATTTGTAAATATGACAGAGAAGTAATTCTACACAAACAGAGTAATAAAAGAGAAATTTGTTGAGGTCTTACTCTTCTTCTTAAACTATTGTGGTGAAATACTTGTATTTCAAGAATCATTGCTGCAAACGTAAAGTATATGCATAAATATGCAAAAGTTATTTATATATGCAATAACCCCTTAAATAGGCATTTATATGCACTATCATGCAAATATGCAAAAATCCTAGCTCTTCTGATTAACAGCCAGCGTTGAGGACGATGTACTAGGTTCTGTTACTTAACCCTAGGATGCATGGTGCCGAAAACACACATGAATGCATATGCAGGGCCTCCAAGGCCCTGCTCTAATTTAAAATTTTCCTCTTTCCATATAATCATTCTTTGGAGTTAAATTTATTTCTGTCAAATTTATTGTCATATTGAAAGATTCTTAAGATACAGTAACAGGATCTGGTGAGCCTGATTAACATTTTATTATTTTTTTAAAAATACTCTAAGATTGAATTTTTAATAGTTACATCCATTTACATACAACATATACAAAGAATTTTATTAATTCACTTATAAGTTGCAGTTTACATTTTATAACATTTATTACAACCAATTTCTTCAATTAAAACATACTCATTATTCACAATATTATGTACATAGGCAATATTTTGACAAAAAGTTATTATTCATTTTTCAGGTAAAATTGCATTTTTCTTAGTTTTCAACATGTGACAAACAAGAAGCACAAAGAATGCCACTATGTTCCTTACAAATGTTGGTTTTACACTTAATGCATGTCATACACTTTTCCTGTATTTATTATATGGACAATAATTGCATCTTCTTCTTTTTCCTGAAACAGGTAGTTGGTTCGGCAATATGACATCTTTTTGAACACCACATGTTTGCATGGCATCAACGATTTTCTTTGGAAGATTAGGGATTTAAATAGGAAGTTCCATTAGCGGTCTTACCATTTCCTCTGCTAAATCTCTTAGGAACAAACGCCTTTTATCACTTCTTCCACTATGGTATGTCAGATGTTGGGCGGAAAATAAAATTTCACTGTTCATTGCTGCGACGTCCATCATATTCATCCATAATGCAAATGGCCATCTTCTTGTTTGTCTCTTGCAATTGGAATTATGAATTTTTTGGCCCATTTGATCTACTCCACCCTTTGTAGAGTTATAGAAGTTTATTATATCTGGTTTCTTTTTGCATGAGTTTCGTCAATGTTTCTGTCGTGATGCATTGTGCTAATGAGAACTACAGACTTTTGCTTTTTTGGGAACATAACTAACCATTGTAATGTCACCTCTAAATCCAAACAAAGAGGAATGAATCGCTCTTGAGGCAGATGGCTTCATCTCATTAGGAATTTCTGGTTTATTTTGTTTGATTGTTCCCACCACTGTAATTTGCTTCTGAAGCATCTCTTCTGCCAGCAGTACACTAGTAAAGAAGTTGTCAACAGTAATATTTTTTGATGATCCTTCAATGCTTTTAGCAGGATCTTTCACCACATTCAAGCCAAGATTTTTCTGAGTAGGTTCTTGGGGCTTCCTTCCCGTGTAAACAATTCCGTCTAAAGCATATGCAGTTGTAGCATAACATAACCAAAATATTTTTATGCCATACTTGGCTGGTTTAGAGGGCATATACTGGGTGAATCTGCATCTTCCACGGAATGGGACTAGCTGTTCGTCAACTGTGAGCGAATCATTGGGAATCTTTCTATTCCTACACTTGTCAAGAAATAGTTCCCATATATAGCGAACAGCTCCAAGTTTGTCATCTGCTGATCGAGCTTCACGGGTACGCCTGTCATCAAATCTCATCATTCTCCTTATATCATTGAATTTGTTTACTGACATGGTGGCCTTATATGTAGGATTTGCCTTTTCATCCAAGAATAATTCTCTAATAGGGACATCCCAACTCTTCTCAACACCAGAAAGCAGTAAAACACCAAGAAAACCCTCCATTTCAGCAAGCGAAACGTTTTTCCACGTTTTACCACGTAAAGCAGCCACTCTTGTGCCTTCAATATTTGTGCAGTTGATGATTTCCTCTAGTATTTCCTTGGAGATGAAATAGTCCCAGGCCGGCCGCGGTGGTCTCGCGGTTCTAGGCGCGCAGTTCGGAACCGCGCGACTGCTATGGTCGCAGGTTCGATTCCTGCCTCGGGCATGGATGTGTGTTATGTCCTTAGGTTAGTTAGGTTTAAGTAGTTCTAAGTTCTAGGGGACTGATGACCACAGCTGTTAAGTCCCATAGTGCTCAGAGCCATTTTTTGAAATAGTCCCAGGCATCCTTAGGTTCACAGGTTTTTAAACCACGGGCTGTACCAGGTGCCTTCTTTACGATATTATGGACAGGCGTACGAAAAGTTGCTGGAGGATCTAATTTCCAAATTGTTCCATTCTGACTAATGTATGTGTGGTCTTCTATATCTTTTTGTGGTGGTTCTTCATTTTTAGACTATGATGAAGTAATATTATCGGAAGGACACACATCTGCCTCAATATTCACATCTGCAGGTTCATTGGCTGATTCTTCACTACTTGCATCTTCAAAAATATTTCCTTCCTCGCAAGAATCATCTTCTTCAAACCACTGAGCCACAACACTTTCAAAAGTAGCTGCATTTGCACGCACTGACTCTCTTGCTTTGCGTGTCGAAGCCATAGCAAAAGGCCTGTCTCTCGAACAGCAGCTTGTGCAGCACTAAACGAGTCATACTCGTAACAATATGGGCCTCGCAGCAACAAACAAACTACAGTAACAATGAGGCTGACAACAGCAGCACAGGATAACAATACTATGCAGTAATAAAACATTTGACAGCAAAAAGATCAATAATACACCGACATTGCCAATATGTGAAAGTAGTGTGTACTATTTTTTAGTTACACTATTCCTACTACAGCTAGTGCCGCTGTTGGCACTCCTGTTGCTGGAAATACCACTACAGTTATTGTCGAATTAATAACTGCTCCCAAACAAATGTTGAAGACAATATAGGCTAAAGAACATTTATAAATGTGTGAGGGTTTCTGAAGCCCCGCTTATGCATTCACGGTGTATGGGTAAACGTATTGAATTATACAAAAAATTTAAAAAGGTATCTCGTTCAGACTTGATAGGAGGAATGTCACAGTGTTAGTGAAAGAGTACTGGAAAGCAGTTTGAAATCAAACAAAAAATTACAGAATTTTTTTAAAAATAAAAACATACAAGGGCCTCTGAGGTCCTGTATATGCATCCTAGGGTTAAGAAGTCTTCGACCCACACACATATCTGGCAACCTATTTCATATGCTCGTGCCTTCGTTAACACCATTTAGTGAGGCACCGTGACAAACGATTTTCGTAAATCTGAAATCTTCATTAACTTTTGCCAGTCGTCATTTGCGCGTTCTCTTTTGAACCGAGAGTGCAATGGTCTTTGCTTTCTCAGGATTTTTCAAATTTCGTTGTTAAATCATAGTAGGTTCTTTTCTTCCTTAATTCACTTACTCGGCACATACATTTTCAGAGCACTATTTACAATCCGTTTAAACTTTGGGCATAATTCCTCTAATTCCACCATACTGGAACTAAATAATGTCAGTTCATTGTTTATGTGGGATGCTAAGAACTGGTTATCTGCTCTTTCTAGCAGAAATACTCTCCTAGTCTTATTGACTGATTTACTAAGTTTAGTAACAATAGTCGCTATGGAGACAACATGATCACTAATCCTTCTCTCTGTCGATAAGGCCAAGCTTCTTTGTAGGTATGAGGTCTAAAATATTTCCATCGCATGTGGGCTGTCGAACTAGCTGCTCAAGACAGTTTTCGGAAAACGTGTTCAAAAGTACTTGAGAAGACTGTCTATCTGTACCCTCTGCAAGGAATCCATAAACATCCCTGTCTATACTTGGTAGGTTAAAGTAGTCTCCAACTAATATTGTTTGATCTGGGTATTTCCGCGCTACTGACCGTAGATTTTCTTTTTATGACTCTAAAACTGTCATACTGGAATCGGGTGGCTGGTAAAAACACCCAACAATTAACTTAATTTCATTTACACCTGTTATAAGCGATCAGATGACTTCACTGTCACACTCAAATTCGATCTCAATGGAGACAAAATTTTTGTCAATTGCAATGAACACTCCCCTCCTATAACGTCTGACTTGTTTTTCCTATATACGTTCCATGGATCGCTAAATATCTCAGAGCCACCCACTTCAGGTTTCAGGCACCTCGCAGCTCCGAGAATAATACACTCCTGGAAATGGAAAAAAGAACACATTGACACCGGTGTGTCAGATCCACCATACTTGCTCCGGACACTGCGAGATGGCTGTACAAGCAATGATCACACGCACGGCACAGCGGACACACCAGGAACCGCGGTGTTGGCCGTCGAATGGCGCTAGCTGCGCAGCATTTGTGCACCGCCGCCGTCAGTGTCAGCCAGTTTGCCGTGGCATACGGAGCTCCATCGCAGTCTTTAACACTGGTAGCATGCCGCGACAGCGTGGACGTGAACCGTATGTGCAGTTGACGGACTTTGAGCGAGGGCATACAGTGGGCATGCGGGAGGCCGGGTGGACGTACCGCCGAATTGCTCAACACGTGGGGCGTGAGGTCTCCACAGTACATCGATGTTGTCGCCAGTGGTCGGCGGAAGGTGCACGTGCCCGTCGACCTGGGACCGGACCGCAGCGACGCACGGATGCACGCCAAGACCGTAGGATCCTACGCAGTGCCGTAGGGGACCGTACCGCCACTTCCCAGCAAATTAGGGACACTGTTGCTCCTGGGGTATCGCCGAGGACCATTCGCAACCGTCTCCATGAAGCTGGGCTACGGTCCCGCACACCGTTAGGCCGTCTTCCGCTCACGCCCCAACATCGTGCAGCCCGCCTCCAGTGGTGTCGCGACAGGCGTGAATGGAGGGACGAATGGAGACGTGTCGTCTTCAGCGATGAGAGTCGCTTCTGCCTTGGTGCCAATGATGGTCGTATGCGTGTTTGGCGCCGTGCAGGTGAGCGCCACAATCAGGACTGGATACGACCGAGGCACACAGGGCCAACACCCGGCATCATGGTGTGGGGAGCGATCTCCTACACTGGCCGTACACCACTGGTGATCGTCGAGGGGACACTGAATAGTGCACGGTACATCCAAACCGTCATCGAACCCATCGTTCTACCATTCCTAGACCGGCAAGGGAACTTGCTGTTCCACCAGGACAATGCACGTCCGCATGTATCCCGTGCCACCCAACGTGCTCTAGAAGGTGTAAGTCAACTACCCTGGCCAGCAAGATCTCCGGATCTGTCCCCCATTGAGCATGTTTGGGACTGGATGAAGCGTCGTCTCACGCGGTCTGCACGTCCAGCACGAACGCTGGTCCAACTGAGGCGCCAGGTGGAAATGGCATGGCAAGCCGTTCCACAGGACTACATCCAGCATCTCTACGATCGTCTCCATGGGAGAATAGCAGCCTGCATTGCTGCGAAAGGTGGATATACACTGTACTAGTGCCGACATTGTGCATGCTCTGTTACCTGTGTCTATGTGCCTGTGGTTCTGTCAGTGTGATCATGTGATGTATCTGACCCCAGGAATGTGTCAATAAAGTTTCCCCTTCCTGGGACAATGAATTCACGGTGTTCTTATTTCAATTTCCAGGAGTGTATGAGTGCGAGAAATTTCCTGGAGGTCGGTAAATTCGAGAACTTTGTTACGAATACTTCGAGAATTTACTAACATAAATTTGACAGTCGAAGTATCTTTACTCAGCACACGGTCTGATTTCTCTGTCTGCACGTGGTTTGGCAGGTACCTCAAACTGCCACCTAGCCTAAAAAAAACCATGTGCCCACCACAGGTACTCTGCTACCCGAGTAGCTGCTCTCTTTGTGTAGTGTAGCCCTTGCCTGTTAAGGCGAGTCCCGATAACACAGGCCCAGAAATCTGCAGCCAAGATCGTCACAGACTCGACGAAGCCCTTGATTGAAAGAAATTGTGGTAAGTTCCTAAGGGACCCAACTGATGAGGTCATCAGTCCGTAGGCTTACACACTGCTTAATCTAACGCAAACTAACTTACGCTAAAGACAATACACACACTCGTGCCAGAGGGAGGACTCGAACCTCCGACGGCGGGAGCCGCGTGAACCGTGGCGAGGCGCCTAAGACCGCGCGGCCATCCCGCGCGGCTCCTTGACTGAGACCCTCCACTTGGCTACAAATCAAAGGACCACAATCAGCCGGAGGAACGATGGTGCAAATTGCGATCTCTGTTTGCACAGTGATTGCACAAGGCCAGCAACCTGAACTACCTCGCCAACCGACTGTATAAACTGACGATGGCCTCAGAACCCAAGCGACAGGCGCCTTTGGTACTAATGTGGGCCACATATTATAGACGACTGCACCCTGCACGCTTGATAGCTGCAGGAAAGATCTCCTGTATATCTCAGGCGAGCCCCCCCCCCCCCCCCCCCCCTCCACCATCCCCAACCCCGGCAGTAATGTACACAAGTTATAAAGCGCAGCTGACGGGTAGTTAAAATTGTGTATCTCAGCCAAGTCTTAAGCCATTTGATATCACATCAGAGGCGTAATTCATTTACATCTTGCTAGAAACTATCAGTTTTCATTAATATTACACAAATTGTCTCATAAATTATCTAATTACTTATTTTAAAAGCCCAATAGCTCCTAGTGTTTTCAGTCGATCCATCAAACCTTTGCACTAAAAATTCCTGGATGAGATTTTCTTTCCAAAGATTTATTTAGTTTTATCGTAGCTCAGGTGGTACCAGTTGTAATTATTCACACATTTTTTGGATATTTTCGATTTTCTGTGTGCCGAAGTGGGGCATTAAGTTTGGAATGTAGGTGATTGATGATGGCAATGCTGAAGATATGTGGATGGGTCACTGGATGTTCCTGGATACGTCAGTCGGTAAGGGCAAGCTTCCAGGTTTTAACCTCGATCTGATAAACAGCATTAATCTGGCAGTAGGTTTCAAACCAGCGCACACTCCGTTGCGGAGTGGAAGATTATTTCTGCAAATAATTCCCTAGACTGTGGCTAAGCCATTTAAACCTTTCTTCCAAAAGTTTTATTTCTGCAAGATGTGCAGTAGAGCTTCCTTTAGGTCTGGAAATTGGGAAAGATGTTCTGGCAGAAATGGAGCTGTGAGTAATGCCTGCACAGTTGAGACGCTAAACGTAGTGCCCTCAAACCGCAAGGTTCTAGTCCCGCACAGTGAAAGATGATACTTTAGTGCGAGCACATCCGCACACCGCACGCTCACTTGTCAGCTTAGAGACGACACTAGCCGAGTCTGTCTACTGGAGAGTAGCCGTCTGCCGCCGAGCTGTGTGTCAGCAATGAGCAAGTAGCAGCAAGTGGCTTATTTACCGTTCATATAAGTGTTGTAGTCAAGTTGCAAATTTGTTTGAGTGTTCTTAGCGCACTTGCTTAGTTAAATCCGTCAAATAATTGTGTAGTTTCGTATTTAGTAGGGGCAGATTTGCATTTCAATATCTGTGACGTGTAAAGTCGCGTAGTCGTCTGTCATTTGTTTATTTCTTTCAAATAGTCTTTGTACGTTACTGACAATACAGTTAGCCTTCTGCCGCCGAGCACTGTGTCTTCAGTGCGCAAGTAGCAGCATTACTGCATTTACTAGGCAGTCTTGTATTTTAATAACCGTTTTAATTTTGTGTTGAATTGTTCGTGCTCTCTGTAGATTAGTTCAGACGTTCTTTGCACAACAGTATTTAGCATGGATAGGGACTGCGACTGCTGTGTTCGGATGCGGGCTGAGTTGGCATCCCTTCGCTCCCATCTTCAGGCAGTGTTGGCTTCGGTCACACAGCTTGAGGCTGTTGCCAATGGGCATCACTGTAGGGGTCCGGACGGGGGTTTGTCGGGGACGGCCAGCTCGTCCCACACATCCCCCTATCGGACTATGGCTAGGCTGCCCGGGATACTGCCCACATTGAGGCTGCCCCTCACATGTGGTAGAGTGGGAGGTCGTCTCGAGGTGTGGCAGGGGGCGAAAGACATTCCGGAGGGCTGAACGTAAGGCCTCTCCAGTTTGTCTGACCCACCGGTTTCAGGCTCTGTCTACGGCTGATACTGATCTTTGGCCAGATATGGCTGCTTGTCCTGTTCCAGAGGTTGCCCCTCAGTCTGCAAGATCCGGTTGGCTGCAGAGGGCGGGCCTACTGGTAGTTGGCAGCTACAACGTCAGGTGTGTAATGGGGCCCCTCAGGGAAGTGGCTGCAAGGGAGGGGCAGAAAACTAATGTGCACTCTGTGTGCATACCAGGAGGAGTCATTACAGCTGTAGAAAGGGTCCTTCCGGATGCCATGAAGGGTACAGGGTGCACCCATCTGCAGGTGGTTGCTCATGTCGGCACCAATGATGTGTGTCACTACGGATCAGAGGAAATCCTCTCTGGCTTCCGGCGGCTATCTGATTTGGTGAACACTGCCAGTCTCGCTAGCGGGATGAAAGCAGAGCTCACAATCTGCAGCATTGTCGACAGGACTGACTGTGGACCTTTGGTACAGAGCCGAGTGGAGGGTTTGAATCAGAGGCTGAGACGGTTCTGCGACCGTGTGAGCTGCAGATTTCTCGACTTGCGCCATAGGATGGTGGGGTTTCGGGTTCCTCTGGATAGGTCAGGAGTCCACTACCCACAGCAGGCGGCTACACTGGTAGCAGGGGTTGTGTAGCGTGGACTGGCCGGTTTTTTAGGTTAGATGGCCTCGGGCAAGTACAGAAAGGGAAACAGCCTCAAAGGGTGCGGGGCAAAGTCAGGACATGCGGGGACCAAGCAGCAATCGTATTGTAATTGTAAACTGTCGAAGCTGCGTTGGTAAAGTACCGGAACTTCAAGTGCTGATAGAAAGCACCGAAGCTGAAATCGTTATAGGTATGGAGAGCTGGCTGAAGCCAGAGATAAATTCTGCCGATATTTTTACAAAGGCACAGCCGGTGTTTAGAAAGGATTGATTGCATGCAACCGGTGGTGGCGTGTTTGTTGCTGTTAGTAGTAGTTTATCCTGTAGTGAAATAGAAGAGGACAGTTCCTGTGAATTATTATGGGTGGAGGTTATACTCAACAACCGAGCTAGGTTAATAATTGGCTCCTTTTACCGACCTCCCGGCTAGCAGCATTAGTTGCAGAACAACTGAGAGAAAATCTGGAATACATTTCAGATAAATTTCCTCAGCATGTTATAGTCTTAGGTGGAAATTTCAATTTATTAGATATAGACTGGGACACTAAGATGTTTAGGACGGGTGGTAGGGACAGAGTATCGAGTGACATTATACTGAGTGTACTATCCGAAAATTACCTCGAGCAACTAAACAGAGAACCGACTCGTGGAGATAACATCTTGGACCTACTGATAACAAACAGACCCGAACTTTTCGACTCTGTAAGCGCAGAACAGGGAATCAGTGATCATAAGGCCGTTGCAGCATCCCTGAATATGGAAGTAAATAGGAATATAAAAAAAGGGAGGAAGGTTTATCTGTTTACCAAGAGTAATAGGAGGTAGATTTCAGACTACCTAACAGATCAAAACGAAAATTACTGTTCCGACACTGACAATATTGAGTGTTTATGGAAAAAGTTCAAGGCAATCGTAAAATGCGTTTTAGACAGGTACGTGCCGAGTAAAACTGTGAGGGACGGGAAAAACCCACCGTGGTTCAACAACAAAGTTAGGAAACTGCTGCGAAAGCAAAAAGAGCTTCACTGCAAATTTAAACGCAGCCAAAACCTCTCAGACACACAGAAGCTAAGCGATGTCAATGATAGCGTAATGTGGGTTATGCGTGAAGCGTTCAATGAATTCGAAAGAAAAATTCTATGTACCGACTTGACAGAAAAGCCTAGGAAGTTCTGGTCTTACGTTAAATCAGCAAGTGGATCGAAACAGCACATCCAGACACTCTGGGACGATAATGGCATTGAAACAGAGGATGACACGCGTAAAGCTGAAATGCTAAACACCTTTTTCCAAAGCTGTTTCACAGAGGAAGACCGCTCTGCAGTTCAAAAATGGTTCAAATGGCTCTGAGCACTATGGGACTTAACATCTATGGTCATCAGTCCCCTAGAACTTAGATCTACTTAAACCTAACTAACCTAAGGACAGCACACAACACCCAGCCATCACGAGGCACAGAAAATCTCAGGCCCCGCCGGGAATCGAACCCGGGAACCCGGGCGTGGGAAGCGAGAACGCTACCGCACGACCACGAGATGCGGGCGCTCTGCAGTTCCTTCTCTAAATCCTCTCACGAACGAAAATATGGCTGACATCGAAATAAGTGTCCAAGGAATAGAAAAGCTAATGAAATCACTCAACAGAGGAAAGTCCACTGGACCTGACGGGATACCAATTCGATTCTACACAGAGTACGGGGAAAAACTTGCCCCCCTTCTAACAGCCGTGTACCGCAACTCTCTAGAGGAACGGAAGGTTTCAAATGATTGGAAAAGAGCACAAGTAGTTCCAATTTTCAAGAAGGGTCGTCGAGCAGATGCGCAAAACTATAAGCCTATATCTCTGACATCGATCTGTTGTAGAATTTTAGGACATGTTTTTTGCTCGCGTATCATGTACTTTCTGGAAACCCAGAATCTACTCTGTAGGAATCAACATGGATTCCGGAAACAGCGATCGTGTGAGACCCAACTCGCTTTATTTGTTCATGAGACCTAGAAAATATTAGATACAGGCTCCCAGGTAGATGCCATTTTCCTTGACTTCCGGAAGGCGCTCGATACAGTTCCGCTCTGTCGCCTGATAAACAAAGTAAGAGCCTACGGAATATCACACCAGCTGTGTGGCTGGATTGAAGAGTTTTTAGCAAACAGAACACAGCATGTTGTTCTCAATGGAGAGACGTCAACAGACGTTAAAGTAACCTCTGGCGTGCCACAGGGGAGTGTTATGGGACCAATGCTTTTCACAATATATATAAATGACCTAGTAGATAGTGTCGGGAGTTCCATGCGGCATTTCGCGGATGATGCTGTAGTATACAGAGAAGTTGAGCATTAGAAAATTGCAACGAAGTGCAGGAAGATCTGCAGCGGATAGGTACCTGGTGCAGGGAGTGGCAACTGACCCTTAACATAGACAAATGTAATGTATTGCGAAAACATAGAAAGAAGGATCCTTTATTATATGATTATATGATAGCAGAACAAACACTGGTAGCAGTTACTTCTGTAAAATATCTGGGAGTATGCGTACAGAATGATTTGAAGTGGAATGATCATATAAAATTAATTGTTGGTAAGGCGGGTTCCAGGTTGAGATTCATTGGGAGAGTCCTTAGTCCTTAGAAAATGTAGTCCATCAACAAAGGAGGTGGCTTACAAAACACTCGTTCGACCTATACTTGAGTATTGCTCATCACTGTGGGATCCGTACAACGTCGGGTTGACAGAGGAGACAGAGAAGATCCAAAGAAGAGCGGCGCGTTTCGTCGCAGGGTTATTTGGTAAGCGTGATAGCGTTACGGAGATGTTTAGCAAACTCAAGTGGCAGACTCTGCAAGAGAGGGTCTCTGCATCGTGGTGTAGCTTGCTGTCCAGGTTTCGAGAGGGTGCGTTTCTGGATGAGGTATCGAATATATTGCTTCCCCCTACTTATACCTCCCGAGGAGATCACGAATGTAAAATTAGAGAGATTCGAACGGGCACGGAGACTTTCCGGCAGTCGTTCTTCCCGCGAACCATACGCGACTGGAACAGGAAAGGGAGGTAATGACAGTGGCACTTAAAGTGCCCTCCGCCACACGCCGTTAGGTGGTTTGCGGAGTATAAATGTAGATGTAGATGTAGAGAGGCACTTCTTCGCAAAAGGAACGGGCAGGTATCTATTGGGAGACGCTATAGTTTTATAAGGTACCGGCCAATCAGGGTGCTTCAAAAATGTCTCTGAGCACTATGGGACTTAACATCTCTGGTCATCAGTCCCCTAGAACATAGAACTACGTAAACCTCACTAACCTAAGGACATCACACACATCCATGCCCGAGGCAGGATTCGAACCTGAGACCGTAGCAGTCGCGCGGTTCCGGACTGAGCGCCTAGAACCGCGAGACCACCGCGGCCGGCTCAGAGTGCTCGGCGTGTATTTTTCAGTTGGACGTCTCGCGCAATTTACACACAGAGCACTACCGTCCACGGCGACACACTGAATGGAGCTGATTTAGATACTTTCCTTGTGTACTTGATGTAGTCATATACGACAGACAACTTTCAGCGCTATGGTGAGACTGCATCACGCACGGAGTATTCGGGTTGTACGCTTATGGAAAAAGAAATTCCAGAACCAAAAAGGAGTTGTACGACATAAACGAAAGTTGGAACGCGTGTTTCTACATCAGAAAGATGATGGCTATTCAAATTTCGCGAACCGTGTTCATAGCCACCTCGTGCCATTTCTTTTTGTCCCACAACATTATGAACTGCGTGTCCGTTGGTTGAAATGTTTGTTCTCTTTCTGTAGTCTTGGCAGTTGTCATACTATAAACTGATTATAGAATATGAGTCATGTGGTACGAATACGTTATCGTCGCAAGTAAATGTGATGAATAGTGAGAGCAGGTGAGATACCACATAGACAACCCACAGAAACGAAAACAACAAATAAACAGGTGTGAACTATGTTACAATAAAGGAATTCAAGAGCAAAAATTTCCAAAATGGAAAGCAACTTTATAAAAGCAAAAACCTTATGTTTTCACAGGGTACAGTGAAACTGTGTAATTGTGAAACTGTTGCTTTTATTTGTTGCAGCTTAAGTGACGAACTATTATATTTTCATCATTTCCTTGGGAATGATCACATTCACATTCATACGAACGCCTATATCAGGCAAGGAGACGTATCTCACTCACTTACCAGTTGTACAAATTACGTGCGTCGATAAGAGATTCCTATCATATGCCGTGTATGACACACCAGACGTGTTTTCCGGTTGATTTGCCACCTTGTCATCAAACGTTTGCGGTTCCCATTCGAAAACCACTTCCTTTCGGCTGCTAATAGAGTAGCTGTGCAGAATCAACTCTCATTATAGGTCACTATCTTACACGTCGCTGTTGCAAACGAACGTTACGCCACGACACAGACACAAATTTGAATAAAGCGAACAGCGAAAAAAAAATAAAAAGTTACCCACTTGACAATCCCGCACCGTAACCACTTCACATAATTTCTCTTCACGGCTGCTCTACAGGGTGAGTCACCTAACGTTACCGCTGGATATATTTCGTAAACCACATCAAATACTGACGAACCGATTCCACAGACCGAACGTGAGGAGAGGGGCTAGTGTAATTGTTTAATACAAACCATACAAAAATGCACGCAAGTATGTTTTTTAACACAAACCTACGTTTTTTTAAATGGAACCACGTTAGTTTTGTTAGCACATCTGAACATATAAACAAATACGTAATCAGTGCCGTTTGTTGCATTGTAAAATGTTAATTACATGCAGAGATATTGTAACCTAAAGTTGACGCTTGAAACATTGTCCTCACTTCATTGCAGGGGCCCAAACAGCTGCAACATACATCGCGTTTCTAGAGAATGATCTGCCAACGTTGCTCGAAAATGTCCCACTGGAAACGCGTCGACATATGTGGTATCAGCGTGATGGTGCACCTGCACATTCCGCCATTAACACTAGGCTGACCCTTGACAGTATGTTCGACGGGCGTTTCATAGGACGTAGAGGACGCATAAATTGCCAGTCCGTTCTCCTGATCTTACACCTCTGGACTTCTTTCTGTGGGGTACGTTAAAGGAGAATGTGTACCGTGGTGTGCCTACAACCCCAGAGGATATGAAACAACGCATTGTGGCAGCCTGCGGCGACATTACACCAGATGTACTGCGGCGTGTACGTCATTCATTACGCCAGAGATTGCAATTGTGTGCAGCAAATGATGGCCACCACATTAAACATCTATTGGCCTGACATGTCGGGACACACTCTATTCCACTCAGTAATTGAAAACGGAAACCACTTGTGTACGTGTACCTCACCCCTCATGGTAATGCACATGTGCGTCAGTGAAAAGACCAATAAAACGGTGTTAGCATGTGGCCGTTGTGTGCTGTTCCAGTCTCTTCTGAACCTAAGGACCATCACCGTTCCCTTTGGATCCCTACGTAATTCGGTGCTCTCCGATACACACAATCGAACAGCGGAGGAGTGGTACTCAAGCGTCAACTTTAGGTTACAATATCTCCGGATGTAATTAACATTTTACAATGCAACAAACGGCACTGATTACGTATTTGTTTATATGTTCAGATGTGCTAACAAAACTAACATGGTTCCATTAAAAAAACGTAGGTTTGTGTTAAAAAACATACTTCCGTGCATTTTTTATGGTTTGTAGTAACCAGTTACACTAGCCCCTCTCCAAACGTTCGGTCTGTGGAATCGATTTGTCAGTATTTGATGTGGTTTACGAAATATATCCAGGGGTAATGTTAGGTGACTCACCCTGTATATTGCACTTCTTGTTCTTGGACCGTTCACTGTTTCTATTTTTTTTTCACAGTGTTGTACACTTTCTTCATGTTTTCGTGCTTGATTTGTGTTCAGTTTTTAACCGGCTGTCCACTGGGCCCTTTTACATCTAAACATGAGGGGGTTACAGCGGGAAGTTTCCCTTGTTGGAAGGAAACCAGTTGAGGATCTGGAACCAACCCGTCCGCGTGCTAGGCACATTGGCCCTATACCTGCAGTTATGGTCTGTGGTGCCATTTCGCACAACAGCGGGAGCACTCTCGTGGTTATCCAACGCACCCTGACGGGGAATTTGTACGGTAGTCTGATGATTCGACCAGTTGTGCTGCCTTTGGAAATTGGAAATTTGTGGTAAGGTCTTATGGGACCAAACTGCTGAGGTCATCGGTCCCTAAGCTTACACACTACTAAATGTAGCTTAAACAAACTTACGCTAAGGACTACACACACACTCATGCCCGAGGGAGGACTCGAGCCTCCGACGAGGAAGCCGCGCAGACCGTGACAAGACGCCTCAAACCGCTCGGCTACCCCGAGCGGCTGTGCTGCCTTTCATGAACAGCATTCCAGAGAGTATTTTGCACGAGGATAGTTCTCGACCGCATACCACTATTGTAACCCAATGTGCTCTACAGAGTAATGGCGTGTTGCCCTGGGTTGCTCGGTCACCAACCCAGTTTCATAATGAGCACATATGGGACATCGTTGGACGACAACTCCAGCGTCATCCGTTAAGTGTCCCTGTATTGACGGACCAAGTGAACAGGCATGGAAGTCCATCCAAAAAACTGACATCCGGCATCTGTACAACACAATGCATTCAAGTCTGCACTTTTGCATTTAACATTCTGGCGGTTACTCCGGTTATTAATGTACCAGCATTTCACATTTGCAATGGGTTTATCTCGCGCTTACATTAATCTGTGATCGTGCAATGTTTATCACTTAAATATGTTACCTACACAAATGTATTCCCGAAGTTTCATTACTGTACATTAATTAATTTTTATGGTGCGATTTTTTTTCCGACAGTGTGTTTGCATTCCTGGAAATCTCGAATGTATTGTGGTTGTGCAGACTAGTGTCCTTTTCGCGTTGCGTCTTGCATTCGTACTTGCCGTGGAAAATTTTGTGTCTTTGTTCTCGCTTTTGACCTCATCCGGACATGTCGTGATCGGTATCCGTTTCTGTTCTATTCACCAAAGGGTGGTGCCCCACATAAAAGCAGCACGTAGCGAAACCCCTGCCACAGATATCTGTAGCTAAATGGAAGTGGCCTGCTTGCACGATGGCTGCAAACTCTTCAAAGGGCAAGGGTTGATGAGAGGAAACTGTGAAGATCCAAAGAAGAGCAGCACATTTCGATATAGGTCCATTTAGTGAGCGCGAAAGCGTCATGGATATGCTCAGCAAACTCCAGCAGCAGAAACTGCAAGAAAGGCGTTCTGCATCACGGTGTGATTTATTGTTAAACTTCCAAGAGCATACTTTCCTAGAAGAGTTGATTACTATATTCCTTCCTCCTACGTACACTCCTGGAAATGGAAAAAAGAACACATTGACACCGGTGTGTCAGACCCACCATACTTGCTCCGGACACTGCGAGAGGGCTGTACAAGCAATGATCACACGCACGGCACAGCTGACACACCAGGAACCGCGGTGTTGGCCGTCGAATGGCGCTAGCTGCGCAGCATTTGTGCACCGCCGCCGTCAGTGTCAGCCAGTTTGCCGTGGCATACGGAGCTCCATCGCAGTCTTTAACACTGGTAGCATGCCGCGACAGCGTGGACGTGAACCGTATGTGCAGTTCACGGACTTTGAGCGAGGGCGTATAGTGGGCATGCGGGAGGCCGGGTGGACGTACCGCCGAATTGCTCAACACGTGGGGCGTGAGGTCTCCACAGTACATCGATGTTGTCGCCAGTGGTCGGCGGAAGGTGCACGTGCCCGTCGACCTGGGACCGGACCGCAGCGACGCACGGATGCACGCCAAGACCGTAGGATCCTACGCAGTGCCGTAGGGGACCGCACCGCCACTTCCCAGCAAATTAGGGACACTGTTGCTCCTGGGGTATCGGCGAGGACCATTCGCAACCGTCTCCATGAAGCTGGGCTACGGTCCCGCACACCGTTAGGCCGTCTTCCGCTCACGCCCCAACATCGTGCAGCCCGCCTCCAGTGGTGTCGCGACAGGCGTGAATGGAGGGACGAATGGAGACGTGTCGTCTTCAGCGATGAGAGTCGCTTCTGCCTTGGTGCCAATGATGGTCGTATGCGTGTTTAGCGCCGTGCAGGTGAGCGCCACAATCAGGACTGCATACGGGAGCGATCTCCTACACTGGCCGTACACCACTGGTGATCGTCGAGGGGACACTGAATAGTGCACGGTACATCCAAACCGTCATTGAACCCATCGTTCTACCATTCCTAGACCGGCAAGGGAACTTGCTGTTCCAACAGGACAATGCACGTCCGCATGTATCCCGTGCCACCCAACGTGCTCTAGAAGGTGTAAGTCAACCACCCTGGCCAGCAAGATCTCCGGATCTGTCCCCCATTGAGCATGTTTGGGACTGGATGAAGCGTCGTCTCACGCGGTCTGCACGTCCAGCACGAACGCTGGTCCAACTGAGGTGCCAGGTGGAAATGGCATGGCAAGCCGTTCCACAGGACTACATCCAGCATCTCTACGATCGTCTCCATGGGAGAATAGCAGCCTGCATTGCTGCGAAAGGTGGATATACACTGTACTAGTGCCGACATTGTGCATGCTCTGTTGCCTGTGTCTATGTGCCTGTGGTTCTGTCAGCGTGATCATGTGATGTATCTGACCCCAGGAATGTGTCAATAAAGTTTCCCCTTCCTGGGACAATGAATTCACGGTGTTCTTATTTCAATTTCCAGGAGTGTATATCTCGCGGAAAGACCACGAAAATAAAATTAGAGAGATTCGAGCCAACAGAGAGGCCTACCAACACTCGTTCTTGTCGCCCATCACTTGCGGTGGAACAGACAAAGAGGGATATGACACTGGTACAGAAAGTACCCTCCGCCACACGCCGTAAAATGGATTGCGGAGTGTAGATGTAGATCTCTAAAACAAAATGACTGAGCAACACATCAGAAAAATAACAGTCATTTATTGAAATAATGTACTCAACTTTTGCTTGCAGAGAGGGCATGGCACTGATGGAAAGTTCTGAACCTAATCAAAACAAATGGTAGATGATTACTAACTAATCTACAGTAACTGAAGTTCAGTGTGAGCTACAGTTTACAGAGATTAAGTCAAGTCTTTCAATAAGTAAACGCTTTAACCATCAATTTTACTTATTTTTGACACTCAGCGCAAAGTGTCTGACGACTGGAAATGGTCGACACTGTATATGGCTTGTAGGCAGCTGTAGAACTGGAGTCGGCCGCGGTGGCTGAGCGGTTCTAGGCGCTTCAGTTCGGAACCGCGCGACTGCTACGGTCGCAGGTTCGAACCCTGCCTCGGGCATGGATGTGTGTGATGTCCTTAGGTTAGTTAGGTTTAACTAATCTACGTTCTAGGGGACTGATGACCTCAGATGTTAAGTCCCATAGTGCTCAGAGCCATTTGAACCATTTGAACCAAAATTGTGGGAAAGAAAGGGCACTTTTAATAACCACACCCACCAGACCGCCACCTCCTCCTAGGAACTGGCGCCAAGTTTCAATTCTGGCAGTAAGAAAGGTCACTTGAGCTTTCGCTACTAACGTAAGAAAATTGTTGCAAACGAAGCTCACCACCACCAGTAAACTAAGTCACCAGGCCGCCACCTCTTCCTAGGGGCGGGTGGTAAAAGGACTCAGCCTGCACTAGGCTGATGGAGGGAGGAAGGAGTGTACTTTATTTATTTTGGAGTCATTTATTTAGGGATGGAGTATATTTATCACAGAATACACGCTGTGACATGTCCCACAGCATACAGACCTGCAAACTACTCCTACATAACTCATGTATAAGGCTCTACACACATGCTTGCTAATTGTAAACCGTGAAATATAACGCATTGCACAGCCTGCAGACATGCCAAACACTCGTAAATAATGCAATACATTTACGTCGAAAGAGACAAACAACTCTTAAATTGTCTAAATAATAATCCATGTAAACGACCTGTCAAACATACTTGCTAATCGTCAACTGTCGAAATCATACATCAGTCTTTATTTCAACAATAAGAGGTAGCACCACGACCAAGTGTATTCGCCACTGAGTTCATAGCCCAACTGACTTAGTTCATATCGATGCCACTACAGGACGCTGTAGTGACGTCAGGTGATGACGCTAGTACCATCATCTAAGATGGCGCAACCTAGTAGGTGCACTATGGGCTCCAGACCCCAACTGGTTTAGTACATTTCGTGGTCGCCAGAGGACGCCACCATGACACCAGCTGATGACGCAAGTACAATTATCCATAATGGCGGCAAACAGTATGTTCTCCACGAGGTCTAGTACTCAGTACCACCAGAAGAGGACGCTGTCGTTCGTTTCCTGACGTAAACCAAGATGGTTAGGGAAAATGGTGGCAAAAAACTCAGCCTAATCTGGGCTGCTGAGGAGAGTAAGGATTCCCTGCGCTCTATTTATTTTCAAACATTTTATTTAGGCACGGATTATATTTATCACACTATCACAAAACACCTACCCAGATGTGCCTGGGGTCATGTTGCACAGCCCACAGACGCGCAAACAACTCCTAATTTCAGTACACAATAGTAAACTGCTTCTAAATAATGCAGTACAAATATCTGCAAACACGCTCAGTACTCGTAAACTGTCCGAATAACGCATAGCACAGACTACAGGGCCGCTCGCAAAATAACACAAGCACAGTCCACCGCCCCCTGTCCGGTAGATTACGCAGGAGGTAGCGATAAGTGACGCATTCGTTAGATGTCAAACCGCGCACAGCCCCTGCTCGGCTTCTGCAAGTATAAGGTGGCGGCACCCCCATTCATACGTAACACATGAGAAATTCCTGTTCACTAGACACTGATGATGACGTAATCGCACTTACGGTCGATGCGGCCGTCAACTGTGAAACCACACACAGGCCCCCGCCCATGTCCCGCAAGCGGTGGCATCTCATGCATATGTTGAAACGTCCCCTTTGAACAATTATACATGACTGTGCTTAAACTGACACACAATATTTTTAGCGCAACGCAATCTGACTTTAAAAAAATCCCTACGAAAGAATGGGCCCTGACTAACAGTAAACTATACCTTTCACAAATCACTTACCTCACAAAAATCTTCGCTACTCAAGCTACTGCAATACAGCGAGCGCCACTACTGCCAGCTAAATAAAAGATTCAAACTACTGAAGGCACTAACTACTGATAGGGATAGTTAGCAAATGAAAGATATTAATAGAGAACAAACAATGTATTTACCTTGATATCATCATATATAAATATAGCAGTTCGTGACAAATTTCAAAACTCCGCCATCTCTCTCCCCACATCCACCACTGCTGGCGGCTCACCTCCAACTGCCCAACGCTACGCGATGTTCACATCCAGCTGCCGCTGCCCAACACTACAATAGCAGACAACAATGCAAACTAGCCACAGACTGCACACAGCACAGCCAGTGATTTTTCATATAGAGCGCTACGTAACGTTACCAATATAAGAACCTAAGCAGCCTACTTACATCAGCCAGTGATTTTCAGAGCGCTACGTGGCGTTACCAATATAAGAACCTAAACAGCCTACTTACATAGCCCCCATGCTCCCCACAAAAAATTTTACAAATAGGATTGGGCAGTGGCCAATACAGATTTGAAAAAAATTTTTCATAATTACAATAACAAAGAAATCAAATACACACACTTATTGATACAATGTTGGTCAAAAGCTCAAATTTTCTCACAGTCCATAAAGACAGTCCTGATCGTTCATTACGGTAAAATAGTAGTGTTTTTCTCAAAGTCTGAGCAGTAGAAGAAAATGCACACGGAAGTAGTGGATTTCCATGCAGTCTTGAAGAAGTAGTGTTGTCCTTCCAACGGAAAGACAGTGCTGACTCTTGACATGCATACAGGTAATCTGCCACAACAGAGCAAACCCACAGCAGTCAGTCGAAATTTTGAAGAGTATTGGTAGGTAGGTCATCACAGAGTAGACCCACTGCAGTCCTGGTAGAGATTACGGTATTAGTGGGCCATCAGAGGCGCAGGCCCACTGCAGTCCTTGTAGAGATAATGGTATTGGTGGGCCACCAGAGGTGCAGACCCACTGTAGTCCTTGTAGAAATGTCCAGCAGCCATCCGTTGCGATTGTGCAGGTGCACATTCACCACCGAAGAGTCTTGCGGAGAATATAGCAAGTCCATAAACCACCACTTGTGCACCCACAAAGTTTTTGGAATTGTCCTTAGAACCAGCAATGCTGTTATCCAGTCCCTTGCTGAATTAGTAACACACGTGCAAACACTAACAGTCCCAACTTCTCACATATTGTCCATATACTATGACCAACAGAAACGTGTGCAGTGAAATGTAACTCACAAGTTACTTAATTTGATGAACTGGTGTCAAGTACAATTTTATAACATGAGAATACAATTACAAAGATACAGAAAACATCATTGAAACATAATAATACAGATAACATTTGTAGATAATAGGGGCTTTACAAAAGAATAGAAATAAACATATACATCAATGTTACAGGAATTATGACATGAGTACATACATAAAAGATCGGAATAACTTTCGAAACATCAACTTCACATATGAGCATTAACACAAAACAGAATAAATAATGTCTAACATCTTTACAAAGTAAATAACATATTATTAATGCCAATTATATTCGAGGATGACAGTATTCCTCATCATAGTGAATGTAGCTTAGTATTAGAAAAATTCTACCATATAAGTCTTATCAGATAAACATATAAATACAGGAAAAACATAAATACCCAAGGGTACACAAACATATAGCGGAATAATACAAGGAAAGGACAGGGTTTGTTTTACTGCAGTATTTTGCAAACAAAACTTTCTTTACTTCTCGGAGATCTCCCTTCGTTCTTCATTATTTCCAAAAGTCCTATCTATACCTGCTTTCTGTACTTTTCTCGTATAGCCTCTGAGTGCATTTCTTCAAATTCATCGCAACTCATTCTCTTATAGGCTACCCCCTCTTAAGCTAACTTAAATCTACTGAGCTCAGATGCTAAACTAAGGGACGAGGTAATGCAGCAGCACAAAACAATTAACACAAACAGCAATGACAACAAAATGGAAATTTGCAAAGCAAGCTACAGTAAATCTAAATTACCAAGCAATGCAACATTACAACTAATATGTGCCAATGTGCAGCAACAAGAAAAATAAATGAGTAGTAAAACTGGCTTAGCAGAGTAACACAAAGTCAAATTCAGTAACACTATGCCTGGCAAACAGCAGTAACTTATACCTAAACATGACATAGCTCAAGCAGAAAAAATATTACAGTAAAAACAACAATGCAGATAAGGGAAATGTATATTCACATCTTAATGTCTATGTAATTAAAGTGGTGCACCACAAATTATTCTACAAAAGAAATTACCAAGTACTTGAAAAGAAAATTATAGATGCAGTTACTGTTATTAGTCCCTTCTTATTGTTCTCTCCATTCCAAGAGCTCCTTTTTCGAAGAATGTGGATCAGAAAATAATTATTTAATAAATCTGTTGACAGAAAGTGTTCACATTAGCAAATGCACTTTATTTTATTTTATGAAACCAATGCTGCAAGACAGCTGGAAACCAGATATCAAATGAAATAAGCAATCTCTTAACTACAAAGACAATAGATGTAAAATGTTTCTAATCATTTCATTAGGCATTTTAGTAAATATCATAAATTAAGAGCTCCACAGTATGCTTTCACAAGGAAATGTCAATAGCGAGGACAATGGCCTCCCCTTTCTTTTATTCTACCTGTGCTTCTGATGAGGCACTCACTAATGACTTGTTCTCCCGGCGTCTGACACAGCTGCGTGCCCACGACGCATTACGTGCAGGTGGTCACTTAACTTTCTTACGGAAATATTTACGACAGCAGTTTCCGCTACAGTGGCAGTCTCATACACAAAATTTCACGGGTCGAGAATTTGCGTTGCAAATGTGTAGAAACAAAATCTTATCAATATAACAGTGTCATCTACCTCAAACGTACTTTAAAATCATGCTCCCTTACCAAATATATCATTCAAAGCTCTCATAGTATCACAATGGTTCCGAAAAAATATGAGCATTTCACAAAGTACAGACAAAATACAATTTCATAAGTGTGAAGTTATCCAACTGTGTAATTGCGTAAACATCTGTCACTGATGTAATAAAAAAAAGTTTATCTCTCAGTTACATGATCAGATAGCTGTGTAATTTGTGTGTTAGAGAAATATGGTACCGATGTGTAAAGTTGTATAAGCAAATACCATATTAGCTAGGGTTCCTTGTGGTTGCCACACACATGGTACACAAAGTAAGCGTGTACCCCCCTGAGGATTAATGTAATTATACCCTCAGGTGTTACAGATTACACCAATGGAATGAAATATATCACGGAAAACTTTCTTTGTAATTCAAAAATCTTTAAAAATAAATGTTTTAAGTATAAAATTGATCACTCAAATACGTGTACTGTAGCGCTAAACTGTGCGTCTTGTAACATAATCTCTGTGGAAGTGTCGTAGTTATCGTCCTCCGAAAGCTAAATTCTGCAGAAGTCAATGTACTTACCTCATAATACACAAAAGTGAAATGCTTTGCGTATAAATGATTTAGTTATTACGCTTATTGCCGTGATGAAGAAAGTACTGTGCTGTAACGTATTGTTGTGCTACGGAAAAGGCAGTCTCATTGTAGCTATACCACAAAAGTTACTACTAAAACATGTTTTTCTTTCCAGAAGAATTCAGAAAACTGTGCAGATATAAAACAGATACACCACAAAAGCAACATTGTAAATTGTCACTCATTAGTAGCGTCGTGATAAAAATCGTGTAGCTGTCACATAAACTAACCTCTGTGTCATCTGGTATCTCTCAGAAAGCACTTTAAATCCAGAATATATTTTCAAGTAAACCAAAATGTTGCATTAAAATCTCATTGGCAGTACTGGTAAATGTTCTAAGTATGTAAGCCTTATAGTCGTTACGTAATCGTGCAACAAAAAAGCAAGAATGTACACACACAATAACACTGTGACGTCTGTACACTATAACAATGCATTCGTCATTTCTGTTTAAATAAGTTCTCTTGGTTCTTGATTGGATCTTTAACTTCAAACATTGTTGTATGTTAACAGATTCTAAGTCTGACAAAGCATACTAGCAATGTAAAGTGAAAAGTTATATAGCAAAGACAAACTTAAAAAGCAGATTATCTTTCAATAAACGGTTTTACATGTGAAATGTGGTGTAAACCTTTACTCTTCCTAGTACACAGAGTTTCAACTGAAAAGCAATTGTCATGTTTTATACGTCGGTAAGGAATGTTAAATCTTTTCTCAAGGTTAGCGTCTGTGTTATTTTTTTCTCCGAGCCAGCCGGCGCAGGTGGCTGCCTGAGGTGCGAGTCATTGTCTGTTCCTTTGTTGGCGCGCGTCGTTATTGGGATTAGGAGACCTAGCTTCTACAAATTCACATTGTCGAAAATCCCGCCACTTCTGATGCAGTTCAGGTCTGTCGTTACGATCATATCGTCTGTCGTCATGTCGGTAGATTCCATAGTTTCTTTCTTGTCGGTCACGTGGTGGAGAATTTCTCCCTGAGTCGTAACTGCGCGCTGGACCGTTGCGTCTAAAGTTATTCTGTCTCCCTTGATAATAATTATTTTGGTTCCCAAATTGTCTGTTTCTCTGATTGTCTCTGTGATAGTCACTACCGCGGAGAGGTGATCTTTCCCTGTAATTATTACTACTCTGCCAACGGTTGTAATACGGGTGGTGTCTGTTTCGGTCACGATTTGTGTTGTGAGAATAGCCTTGTCGCGTCCAGTTATTATTTCTTTCATCGTGGAATTGCGACTGATGTGATCTGTAATTGTTATGCTCCTGCGTTCCGCGATTGTCAGTGTCACTTTCCAGTTCTTGTAACAGTCCCTGAAAAGCTTCAATGTCGTCTTTGCAACGTCCTGCTAAAATAATACGTCGTAAATGTTCAGGTAATTTGATTAAGCAAATGCGGATGAGTTCTGAGGAGCTGTATGGGTTTGACAGGTACTGATTCTTGTGCAACATGTCTTCAAAATATTTCACAAGACTGGAGAATTCAGATTGTTCGAAATGTTTCATCATTATGATGCCATGTTTTACTCGGTCTTGTGTAGCTTGAGACCAATATGCTGAGAGGAAGGCATGGTAAAATTCTCCTTCACTGTGGCAATCGTGAATGAACGATCGCATTCTTACAGCTGGTTCATTCTCTAAGTAGCCACACATAAATTCTAATCTGTGCTCCAATGACCAGTTGGGAGGAAAACAATGAGAGAATTGATGGAGCCACGCTTGTGGATGAATGTCGTTGCCGGAATTCTTAAATGTTTTGAATTTACGTGTAGTAATGAAAAGCATATAGTCAAAATCATCATGTCGGCGAGTCGCATGTCGGTCATTGTTACGTCGTGTCAGCTGTTCAATCTCAAAATTCGGTGCACATTGCCAATTTCTTTCATAATTTCCGAAATGCCCTGTGTTATTATTTTGCGGCTTTTCCGTATTTCTAAGTCCCTCTTCCCGTGTTGGAGCGCGAGTGTCCTCTGAAATACGTAATTCTTGTATTACCTGTGTCAGCTGATCTTGTACTTCCCGGATTTCTCTTTGGTGTTGTGTATTAATTTGATTCTGATTTTGTTTGAATTTCCTAATTTGTTCGTACTCTTCTGTGTCATTAAAGACTACCGGTCTTGCGTCAATCAGATTATCATCTACCTTCGTAGATAAATTAGTGAACTGATCCAAAAGTTCGGCTACTTTCTCCGATAGTGTACTTATTTCCTCAGTGTGTTTTTCTGAACCAAGTTTCAGAGTATCTACTGTGTCCTTAAAGTTTTCCTGAGTTTTTGCAAGTTGCGTAACCGAATCGGTAGATGCAACTGAGTCAAATTTAGCTTGCAAGGTCTCATGATTTTCATGAACAATAATTTGCAGTTCTTTTATGGCTGCTTCGTGATTCCGTAATGCATTTTCATGCCGCGAAAAAATAGGTTGAAAATACTCACAAATTTGAGTTTTTACGTCATTACAGACTTTTTGACATTTCGATTCAATGTTATGTAACTCAGTAGTTAAATCTTCACGTGTTTGTTCAAGAGTTTGTTCCAATGAGTCTAACTTTTGAAGCTGTTGCTGTGTTTGTCTCTGATTTTGTTCCAGTGTGTCTAACTGTTGCTGTGTTTGTCTCTGATTTTGTTCCATTGTGTCTAACTTTTTGAGATTTTGTTCCACTGTGTCTAACTGTTGCTGTGTTTGTCTCTGGTGTTGTTCCATTGTGTCTAACTTTTTGAGATTTTGTTCCACTGTGTCTAACTGTTGCTGTGTTTGTCTCTGGTGTTGTTCCATTGTGTCTAACTTTTCAAGCTTTTGTCCCATTTGTTGCATTAATTGTAATAACAATGCACTGGTGTCTGAAACATGTTCCTCAGTGCTTTTCGGCAGTGAAGTTGCACCGGCAACATTCACATTTTGACAAGCGGAAAATGTGTCTTGACTCATTTGAGAAAACGGTGAGAACCCAAAACCTGAGTCTGCAGTATTTTCAATATTGTGTTCTGTCATTCCCGATTCCTGAGGCGAGCTGTTGCCGACCAATCGATCGATAACGCTTCCCTGTTCACTACCTGTTTCACTGTCTACACCATTGTTTGCCGCCCGCTCCATTTCCCTATGCGCAATTACCAAATTACTACTTTGAACATTAGTTAATTCATTACTCTGCGGCGCTAACACACTGCTTTCGTCTTCACTGTCATTTCTCAGTTTACTTTGGAGCCTAGTACTACGTTTTTCACACGCCATAATTGTCACAATGTTTCACACGATAACACAGAAAAGCACAATTTGAAGAGCAAAATAAAATAACATAGCAATGGAAATAATGTCTACTTAATTGCCAGCGCAGCTGCGAAATATTTGGTGCAAATCTACATGCATGCCACAACTGTTTTACTGTACAACAATGAAAAACTACAACTACATAGGAAATTCTCTCTATGATTACGCGCTATCAATAAACAATAGCTACACCAATTACACAAACTACAAGAAAAAAATCAGAAGATTCCAGTGAGGTATCCTCGGCTAAGGGTCGCCATATGAAACGTCCCCTTTGAACAATTATACATGACTGTGCTTAAACTGACACACAATATTTTAAGCGCAACGCAATCTGACTTTCAAAAAATCCCTACGAAAGAATGGGCCCTGACTAACAGTAAACTATACCTTTCACAAATCACTTACCTCACAAAAATCTTCGCTACTCAAGCTACTGCAATACAGCGAGCGCCACTACTGCCAGCTTAATAAAAGATTCAAACTACTGAAGGCACTAACTACTGATAGGGATAGTTAGCAAATGAAAGATATTAATAGAGAACAAACAATGTATTTACCTTGATATCATCATATATAAATATAGCAGTTCATGACAAATTTCAAAACTCCGCCATCTCTCTCCCCACATCCACCACTGCTGGCGGCTCACCTCCAACTGCCCAACGCTACGCGATGTTCACATCCAGCTGCCGCTGCCCAACACTACAATGGCAGACAACAATGCAAACTAGCCACAGACTGCACACAGCACAGCCAGTGATTTTTCATATAGAGCGCTACGTAACGTTACCAATATAAGAACCTAAGCAGCCTACTTACATCAGCCAGTGATTTTCAGAGCGCTACGTGGCGTTACCAATATAAGAACCTAAACAGCCTACTTACAATGTAACACCTGAGAAATTACTATCCAAATACATGTTGACCTACACACACATGCTGACGTGATCAGGCGGGAGCGCAACCGTGAGCTGCAGCCGAACACAGGCTAAGTTGTATGTAGGGGCCGTTAATGACAGGGGGCTTATTTACATAGCATACACTCCAAGCAGATCTGTGCACATGGGACGTTCCTCACTACCCTCATTCTAACTGTGGTCTGGCGAAGACGCTGCAGAATTCCATTCCCAATAGCAGATTCTGCTTTCCCCATAGAGATTCTAATGGACAATAAGTGATGTTTGACTGATGCTTCACCGTGCGTAGCTACATACCACCGCAAAGTCAGGCAGCCTCAGATCGGGTCACGCGCGCTCCGTCCCTGTCCCCGAGCCGACGCCGTCGAACACTGGCTAAAGTTGCATGCCTCTATACAGTCAACGTTATACTGTCATAGCATTCCACAGCACGTTCACGCCAGGCTCATATGCCCGGCATCTCCAGGTGCCACTTGTCTCTGCCATGACGTCATGCACTGTTGCCAAGTCAACACGCTGCTATCTTGGATGAAGTCATCGCCGCCATCTCGAATAAATTTGGCAACAATGCAGAGTGCAATCGTATACTGGTGGTTCCACTACTACCGTACACTGATCGGTGTCAGAATGTAGCAGCAATAGTAATATTTAATTGTAGTTAGACTGGTAAATATATTCCTGGCTTCCAACATTCTTGTGAATCTAGTATGTATTTGATAATGTGTAGGTACGTTTGGGTGTTTAATTGTCAGTGCAATTTAGCGATCTGTGCAAAATAAGCACAGAAAGTCCCAGAAAGAAAAAGTGGATCTTGCTTCGATACCGGCTGCATCACTAATTCGGCGGGTAAATGCGATAAGAGCCAATCAGAATGCTCGATTGATTGTGGTGGAATATAGGAGCGGTGAGAACATTTGCGTACGTTGAGAGGTGGCAGGGTACCATGTTAGGATCGTTGGGAAGAGCATGTTCGATGTTATTTTCGTAAACAGGTTCTGTTCTGGGAAGAATTTCCGTGCATACAAGCTGAGGCATGTAGAAAGTGAGTGTTAACTATGTCTGGGACAGTATACAATTTCGGAGATTTTGACTTGGGTGTTATTTTTTTTCAGAGCCATGTGACATAAGAATAACGTTGAGAACGTTTCAGATGGCGAGTCGTCACGCAGACATATCGCGGCGAGGCGAGAGCTATGTGAGGTAGTTAACTATGGTTAAAGGTGTGTGTGTGTCAACATGCACTGTACTATTGTGCCTTCTATGGCAGAGACAAGTGGCACCTGGAGATGCCGGGCATATGAGCCTGGCGTGAACGTGCTGTGGAATGCTATGACAGTATAACGGTGGCTGTATAGAGGCATGCAACTATCACCAGTGTTCGACAGAGCGGGTTCGGGGACTGTGATGGAGCACGCAGAACCCGAGCTGCGGCTTTCTCAATTTGCGGTGATTTGAAGCTAGGCGCGGTGAAGCATCAGTGAAACATCACTTATGGTCGGTTAGGATCGGTAAGGGGAAAGCTGGTTCTGCTTTTTGGGAATGGGATTCTGTATCGTCTCCGCCACGCCGCAGTTAGAGTGAGGGCAGTGAGAAACAACCCACGCGCGTTGTTCTGCTTGGAGAGTATGCTATGTAAATAAGCTCCCGGTCATTAACGGCGCCTACATACAACTTGGCCTGAGTTTGGCTGCAGCTCGCGGTTGCGCTCCCGCCTGGTCACGTCAGCATGTGTGTGTAGGTCAACACGTATTTGGATAGGAATTTCTCAGGTGTTACGTATGAATGGGATGCCGCCACTTGCGAGACATGGGCTGGAGCCTGTGTGTGGTTTGAAAGTTGATGGCCGCAACGTCCGTACGTCATCATCAGTATCTAACGGATAGTAATTTCTCATGTGTTACGTATGAATGGGGGTGCCGCCACTTCATGCTTGTGGAAGCTGAGCAGGGGCTGTGCGCGTACTCTACTGGACAGGGAGCGGTGGACTGTGCTTGCGTTATTTTGCTAGCGGCCCTGTAGTCTGTGCTATGCGTTATTTGGACAGTTTACGAGTACTGAACGTGTTTGCAGATATGTGTACTGCATTATCTAGGAGCAGTTTACTATTGTGTACTGAAATTAGGAGTTGTTTGCGCGTCTGTGGGCTGTGCAACATGACCCCAGGCACATCTGGGTAGGTGTTTTGTGATAGTGTGATAAATACAGGGCTATTACAAATGATTGAAGCGATTTCATAAATTCACTGTGGCTCCATTCATTGACATATGGTCACGACACACTACAGATACGTAGAAAAACTCATAAAGTTTTGTTCGGCTGAAGCCGCACTTCAGGTTTCTGCCGCCAGAGCGCTCGAGAGCGCAGTGAGACAAAATGGCGACAGGAGCCGAGAAAGCGTATGTCGTGCTGGAAATGCACTCACATCAGTCAGTCATAACAGTGCAACGACACTTCAGGACGAAATTCAACAAAGATCCACCAACTGCTAACTCCATTCGGCGATGGTATGCGCAGTTTAAAGCTTCTGGATGCCTCTGTAAGGGGAAATCAACGGGTCGGCCTGCAGTGAGCGAAGAAACGGTTGAACGCGTGCGGGCAAGTTTCACGCGTAGCCCGCGGAAGTCGACGAATAGAGCAAGCAGGGAGCTAAACGTACCACAGCCGACGGTTTGGAAAATCTTACGGAAAAGGCTAAAGCAGAAGCCTTACCGTTTACAATTGCTACAAGCCCTGACACACGATGACAAAGTCAAACGCTTTGAATTTTCGGCGCGGTTGCAACAGCTCATGGAAGAGGATGCGTTCAGTGCGAAACTTGTTTTCAGTAATGAAGCAACATTTTTTCTTAATGGTGAAGTGAACAGACACAATGTGCGAATCTGGGCAGCAAATTCTCAGTTCACGAAAAGTTAACGTGTTTTTGGCAATCTCACGGTTTAAAGTTTACGGCCCCTTTTCCTTCTACGAAAAAAACGTTACAGGACACGTGTATCTGGACATGCTGGAAAATTGGCTCATGCCACAACTGGAGACCGACAGCGCCGACTTCATCTTTCAAGAGGATGGTGCTCCACCGCACTTCCATCATGATGTTCGGCATTTCTTAAACAGGAGATTGGAAGGAAAACCGATGGATCGGTCGTGGTGGAGATCATGATCAGCAATTCATGTCAGGGGCTCCACGCTCTCCCGACTTAACCCCATGCGATTTCTTTCTGTGGGGTTATGTGAAAGATTCAGTGTTTAAACCTCCTCTACCAAGAAACGTGCCAGAACTGCGAGCTCGCATCAACGATGCTTTCGAACTAATTGATGGGGACATGCTGTGCCGAGTGTGGGAGGAACTTGATTATCGGCTTGATGTCTGCCGAATCACTAAAGGGGCACATATCGAACATCTGTGAATGCCTAAAAAAACTTTTTGAGTTTTTGTATGAGTGTGCAAAAAATTGTGAAAATACCTCAAATAATAAAGTTATTGTAGAGCTGTGAAATCGCTTCAATCATTTGTAATAACCCTGTATAATCCGTGCCTAAATAAAATGTTTGAAAATAAATAGAGTGCAGGCAATCCTTACTCTCCTCAGCAGTCCAGAGCAGTTTTGTCATTATTTTCCTATCCATTTTGGTTTACATCAGGAAACGGACGACAGCGTCCTCTGCTGGTGGTACTGAGTACTAGACCTCGTGGAGAACATACTGTTTGCCGCCATCATGGATAATTGTACTTGCGTCATCAGCTGGTGTCACGGTGGCGTCCTCTGGCGACGACGAAATGTACTAAGCCAGTTGGGGTCTGGAGCTCGTAGTGAACCTACTAGGTGGCGCCATCCTAGATGATGGTACTAGCGTCATCACCTGACGTCACTACAGCGTCCTGTAGTGGCATCGATATGAGCGAAGTCAGATGGGCTATGGACTCAGTGGCGAATTGGCGAATACACTTGGTCGTGGTGCTGCTTCTAATTGTTTTAATAAAGTCTCTCTAATTGTTTTAATAAAGACTGATGTATGATTTCGACAGTTGACGATTAGAAAGCATGTTTGCAGGGTCTTTTACATGGATTATTATTTAGAAAATTTAAGAGTTGTTTGGCTCTTTCGATGTGAATGTATTGCATTCTTTACGAGTGGTTCGCATTTCTGAAGCCTGTGCTATGCATTATTTTTCACGGTTTACAATTAGCAAGCATGTGGTAGAGCCTTATACATGAGTTATGTAGGAGTAGTTTGCAGGTCTGTATGCTGTGGGACATGTCACAGCGTGTATTCTGTGAAAATATACTCCATCCCTAAATAAAGGGCTCGAAAATAAATAAAGTACACTCCTTCCGCCCTCCATCAGCCTAGTGCAGGCTGAGTCCTTTTACCACCCTCCCCTAGAAAGAGGTGGCCTGGTGACCTAGGTTAGTGGTGGTGGTGGCAAGCTTCGTTTGCAACAAATTTCTTACGTTACTTGCGAAAACCCAAGTGACCTTTCTTTACTGCCAGAAGTGAAACTTGGCGCCAGTTCCTAGGAGGATATGGCGGTCGGGCGGCTGTGGTTAGTAAAAGTGCCCTATCTTCCCCACAATTTTCTTAGATTGTTAGCGAAAGCGCAAGTGACCTATCTTCCCGCGATTTTCTTACGTGTGGCGCAGTATCATGTTGGAATTTGAACTTCCCGCCATTTTTCTGCGTGAGGGGGGTGGGGGGGGGGCGTGACACTTTCCCACTAAAATTCAAACTTCCCGCTAAAATCTGCCCTCTTGTGTGACGTCACTGTGGGTGTGTCTGTGACGTCACGGCCGCCGATAGCGTCACAGGGGTTGTATCTGTGACGTCACGGCAGCCAGCTTGGATAACGGTACTTTGGTCTGGTATGTAGGTTGTTCCAGTACTGTACTTAGGTTAGTTAGGTTTAAGTAGTTCTAAGTCTTGGGGGCTGATGACCTCAGATGTTACATCCTATAATGCTTCGAACCATTTGAACCATTTGTAGAACTTTATGTGCAGGAGCTAATGAGATCTGTGACATCTCCTGAGTCACGGTGAGTGGTCCCTTAAATCATACGCTTAACGTATGAATGATGTCCTGTGAACTACACTACTGGCGATTATAATTGCTACACCAAGAAGAAATTCAGATGATAAACAGGTACTCATGAGACAAATATTTTATACTAGAACTGACATGTGATTACATTTTCACGCAATTTGGGTGCAGAGATCATGAGGAATACGTACTCAGAACAACCACCTCTGGCCGTAATAACGACCTTGATACGCCTGGGCATTGAGTCTAACAGAGCTTGGATGGCGTGTACAGGTACAGCTGCCCATGCAGCTTCAACACGATACCACAGTTCATCAAGAATAGTGACTGCGTATTCTGATGAGCCAGTTGTGCGGCCACCATTGACCAGACGTTTTCAATTGGTGCGAGATCTGGAGAATGTGCAGGCCAGGGCAGCAGTCGAACATTTTCTATATCCAGAAAGACCTCTACAGGACCTGCAACATGCGGTTGTGCATTATCCTGCTGAAATGTAGGGTTCCGCAGGGATCGAATGAAGGGTAGAGCCACGGGTCGTAACACATCTGAAATGTAACGTCCACTGTTCAAAGTGCCTTCAATGCGAACAAGAGGTGACCGAGACGTGTAACCAATGGCACCCCATACCATCACGCCGGGTGATACGCCAGTATGGCGATGACGAATACACGCTTCCAATGTGCGTTCACCGCGATGTCGCGAAACACGGATGCGACCATCATGATGCTGTAAACAGAACCTGGATTCATCCGAAAAAATGACGTTTTGCCATTCGTGCACCCAGGTTCGTCGTTGAGTACACCATCGCAGGCGCTCCTGTCTGTGATGCAATTCGTTGTTGTCTTGCAAACGTCCCCATCTGTTGACTCAGGGATCGAGACATGGCTACACGATCCGTTACAGCCATGCGGATAAGATGCCTGTCATTTCGACTGCTAGTGATACGAGGCCGTTGGGATCCAGCACAGCGTTCCGTTTTACCCTCCTGAACCCACCGATTCCATATTCTGCTAACAGTCATTGGATCTCGACCAACGTGTGCAGCAATGTCGCGATACGATAAACCGCAATCGCGATAGGCTACAATCCGACCTTTATCAAAGTCGGAAACGTGATGGTACGCATTTCTCCTCCTTACACGAGGCATCACAACAACGTTTCACCAGGCAACGCCGGTCAACTGCTGTTTGTGTATGAGAAATCGGTAGGAAACTTTCCTCATGTCAGCACGTTGTAGGTGTCGCCACCGGCGCCAACCTTGTGTGAATGCTCTGAAAAGCTAATCATTTGGCCATGACAGCATCTTCTTCCTGTCGATTAAATTTCGCGTCTGTAGCACGTCATCCCCTCATTGAACCATGGACCTTTCCATTGGTGGGGAGGCCTGCGTGCCTCAGCGATAGAGATGGCCGTACCGTAGGTGCAACCACAACGGAGGGGCATCTGTTGAGAGGTCAGACAAACGTGTGGTTCCTGAAGAGGGGCAGCAGCCTTTTCAGGAGTTGCAGGGGTAACAGTCTGGATGATTGACTGATCTGGCCTTGTAACACTAACCAAAACGTCCTTGCTGTGCTGGTACTGCGAACGGCTGAAAGCAAGGGGAAAGTATAGCCGTAATTTTTCCCGAGGGCATGCAGGTTTACTGTATGGTTAAATTATGATGGCGTCTTCTTGGGTAAAATATTCCAGAGGTAAAATAGTCCCCCATTCGGATCTCCGGGTGGGGACTAATCAAGAGGACGTCGTTATCAGGAGAAAGAAAACTGGCGTTCTACGGATTGGAGCGTGGAATGTCAGATTCCTTAATCGGGCCGGTAGGTTAGAAAATTTAAAAAGGAAGATGGATAGGCTAAAGTTAGATATAGTGGGAGTTAGTGAAGTTCGGTGGCAGGAGGAACAAAATTTTTGGACAGGTGAATACAGGGTTATAAATAAAAAATCAAATAGGGTTAATGCAGGAGTAGGTTTAATAATGAATAAAAAAATAGGGGAGCGGGTAAGCTACTACAAACAGCATAGCGAACGCATTATTTTGGCCAAGATAGACACGAAGCCCATGCCTACTACAGTAGTACAAGTTTATATGCCAACTAGCTCTGCAGATAATGAAGAAATCGATGAAATGTGTGATGAGATAAAAGAAATTAATCAGGTAGTGAAGGGAGACGAAAATTCAATAGTCATGTGTGACTGGAATTCGATAGTAGGAAAAGGGAGAGAAGGAAACATAGTAGGTGAATATGGATTGGGGGTAGCCGCCTGGTAGAATTTTGCTCAGAGCATAACTTTATCATAGCTAACACTTGGTTCAAGAATCATAAAAGAAAGTTGTATACATGGAAGAATCCTGGAGATACTGGAAGGTATCAGATAGATTATATAATGGTAAGACAGAGATTTAGGGACCAGGTTTTAAATTGTAAGACATATCCAGGGGCAGCTGTGGACTCTGATCACAATCTATTGGTTATGAACTGTAGATTAAAACTGAAGAAACTGCAAAAAGGTGGGAATTTAAGGAAATGGGACCTGGATAAACTGACTAAACCAGAGGTTGTACAGAGTTTCAGGGAGAGCATAAGGGAACAATTGACAGGAATGGGAGAAAGAAATACAGTAGAAGAAGAATGGGTAGCTCTGAGGGATGAAGTAGTGAAGGCAGCAGAGGATCAAGTAGGTAAAAAGACGAGGGCTAGTAGAAATCCTTGGATAACAGAAGAAATATTGAATTTAATTGATGGAAGGGGAAAATATAAAAATGCAGTAAATGAACCAGGCAAAAAGGAATACAAACATCTAAAAAATGAGGTGACAGGAAGTGCTAAATGGCTAAGCAGGGATGGCTAGAGGACAAATGTAAGGATGTATGGGCTTATCTCACTAGGGGTAAGATAGATACTGCTTACAGGAAAATTAAAGAGACCTTTGGAGAAAAGAGAGCCACTTGTATGAATATCAAGTGCTCAGATGGCAACCCAGTTCTAAGCAAAGAAGGGAAAGCAGAAAGGTGGAAGGAGTATATATAGGATCTATACAAGGGCGATGTACTTGAGGACAATACTATGGAAATGGAAGAGGATGTAGATGAAGATGAAATGGGAGATACGAAACTGCGTGAAGAGTTTGACAGAGCACTGAAAGACCTGAGTCGAAACAAGGCCCTGAGAGTAAACAACATTCCATTAGAACTACTGACGGCCTTGGGAGAGCCAGTCCTGACAAAACTCTACCATCTGGTGAGCAAGATTTGTGAGACAAGCGAAATACCCTCAGACTTCAAGAAGAATATAATAATTCCAATCCCAAAGAAAGCAGGTGTTGATAGATGTGAAAATTACCGAACTATCAGTTTAATAAGTCACATCTGCAAAATACTAACGCGAATTCTGTACAGACGAATGGAAAAACTGGTAGAAGCCGACCTCGGGGAAGATCAGTTTGGATTCCGTAGAAATGTTGGTGTTGTATCCACGGACGCAACCAAACAACCAACTCGCGCACGCGCGCCCTGACTGTGACATCGCTGGCCACAGTTCCTGTCGCGGCCGTCGGCGTCTGAGGGCGTTACCGCCGACGGAAGAGGTCGCGCCATGGCTGAGCCCGGGTCCGCAGCGCCCTCTGCCTTTTGCATATAAGGAGGAGCGCTGGCCCCGAGACGGAGAGTCTATTGTCGATTGTCTATCGCTAGCCTTTCGTGGAGTTTATAGCGGAGCCATTGCAGTGTGATATTTGCTATTGTATTCGACAAGGCTCAGTACACGGATTATTCTTGGCTATTACTTGGACTTCTATTGCTGGTGCACGTTTCGTCAGAAATTAAGATAAGTTATCTCTTCATTCTAGCTGGCGCAATTCTTGTCATTAATTATTTTTCGGCCAACAGACATAGCTACATCCTGGTCACTGCCCACGCTTTATAAAATTTGTGGTGGCTGCCCCAAAATTACCAACGAGCACCTTGGGTTTGGGAGCCGTCACAAAAATTGGAGCACGTGAGGCAATACTTACCTTACGACTTATCTTAAAAGAAAGATAAAGGAAAGGCAAACCTACGTTTCTAACATTTGTAGACTTAGAGAAAGCTTTTGACAATGTTGACTGGAATACTCTCTTTCAAATTCTAAAGGTGGCAGGGGTAAAATACAGGGAGCGAAAGGCTATTTACAATTTGTACAGAAACCAGATGGCAGTTATAAGAGTCGAGGGGCACGAACGGGAAGCAGTGCTTGGGAAGAGAGTGAGACAGGTTTGTAGCCTCTCCCCGATGTTACTCAATCTGTATATTGAGCAAGCAGTAAAGGAAACAAAAGAAAAATTCGGAGTAGGAATTAAAATCCATGGAGAAGAAATAAAAACTTTGAGTTTCCTGATGACATTGTAATTCTGTCAGAGGCAGCAATGAACTTGGAAGAGCAGTTGAACGGAATGGACAGTGTCTTGAAAGGAGAATATAAGATGAACACCAACAAAAGCAAAACGAGTATAATGGAATGTAGTCGAATTAAGTCGGGTGATGCTGCGGGAATTAGATTAGGCAATGAGACACTTAAAGTAGTAAATGAGTTTTTCTATTTGGGGAGCAAAATAACTGATGATGGTCGAAGTAGAGAGGATATAAAATGTAGACTGGCAATGGCATGGAAAGCGTTTCTGAAGAAGAGAAATTTGTTAACGTCGAGTATAGCTTTAAGTGTCAGGAAGTCGTTTCTGAAAGTATTTGCATGGAGTGTAGCCATGTATGGAAGTGAAACATGGACGATAGATAGTTTGGACAAGAATAGAAGCTTTCAAAATGTGGTGCTACAGAAGAATGCTGATGGTTAGATGGGTAGATCACATTACTGATGAGGAGGTATTGAATACAATTGGGGAGGAGTTCGTGGCACAACTTGACAAGAAGAAGGGACCGGTTGGTAGGACATGTTCTGAGGCATCAGGGGATCACAAATTTAGCACTGGAGGGCAGCGTGGAGGGTAAAAATCGTAGAGTGAGACCGAGACATCAATACACTAAGCAGACTGAGAAGGATGTAGGTTGCAATAGTTACTTGGAGATGAAGAAGCTTGCACAGGATAGAGTAGCATGGAGAGCTGCATCAAACCAGTCTCAGGACTGAAGACCACAACAGCAGCAGCACGTCATCTTCGTGGTCTAGCAATTTTAATGGCCAGTAGCGTATTAGGAGGATACATCAAATAGTTCTGAGTTTCAGTGCTCTCCGTGGTAACAGATGTAACTTCGGCTGGTGAATGGTCTATCTGAATCTCTTATGAGGAAGTAAAGTAATTCCTGCTATGGGCGCCATCTAGGAAGCTACTGACCAAACTACATACGAGGCTGCACGCTGTTAGTGCCCAGCGTGAGGTGCCCTCTGAAGAGAGCGCTGCGTACCGTGTCTGGCGAAGACACTTCAGTTACGGAGTTAACCATCAGTAAATTAAGTGACTTACAAACAGATTGCCTCAGTCGCAAGGTTATTTTTCCGATGTTTCAAAAATTAAGTTTTAAGTGTTCTTGTGCCACTATATTCGGAGTAGGTGTTAAACATTTTAATCCGATTCTTGTATTTATCCACAACAATTAACCTCATGTACATGGCTTACTCAAATATTATAGTGTATTTTTATCATAAATTTGGTCTTCGCGAATGAACTACTAGCAGCGTTTCCTTTGCTCACAAATTCTATCATATGTATTACAGTTACATGTGTGAATAATTTTTCTCCCACAAGAAATTTTCAGCCATTCAGGTAAAGCCGGCCGTAGTGGCCGTGCGGTTCTAGGCGATACAGTCTGGAGCCGAGCGACCGCTACGGTCGCAGGTTCAAATCCTGCCTCGGGCTTGGATGTGTTTGATGTCCTTAGGTTCGTTAGGTTTAATTAGTTCTACGTTCTAGGCGACTGATGACCTCAGAAGTTAAGTCGCATAGTGCTCAGAGCCATTTGAACCAAGCCATTCAGGTAAGGAGACGTAAAAGCTGTATTTGGAGAAAAACGACGTCTACATCAACATGGATACTCTGCAAATCACATTGAAATGCCTGGCAGAGGGTTTATCGAACCACCTTCACAGTTCTCTATTATTCCAATCTCATATAGCGCGCAGAAAGAAGGAACACCTATATCTTTCCGTAAGGCCTCTGATTTGCCTTATTTTATCATGTTGACCGTTCCTCCCTATGTAGATCGGTGTCAACAAAATATTTTCGCATTCGGAGGAGAAAGTTGGTGATTGGAATTTCGTGAGAAGATTCCGTCGCAGCGAAAAACGCCTTTCTTTTAATGATTACCAGCCGAAATCCTGTATCATTTCCGTGACACTTTCTCCCATATTTCGAGATAATACAAAACGTGCTGCCTTTCTTTGAACTTTTTCGATGTACTCCGTCAGTCCTACCTGGTAAGGATCCCACACCTCGCAGCAGTATTCTAAAAGAGGACGGACAAGCGTAGTGTAGGCAGTCTCCTTAGTACGTCTGTTACATTTTCTAAGTGTCCTGCTAATAAAACGCAGCCTTTGGTTTGCCTTCCCCACAACATTTTCTATGTGTTCTTTCCAGTTTAAGTTGTTCGTAATTGTAATACCTAGGTATTTCGTTGAATTTAGATTAGACTGATTTATCTTGTAACCGAAGTTCCTCTTAGCACTCATGTGGATGACCTGACACTTTTCGTTATTTAGGGTCAACTGCCACTTTTCGCACCATTCAGATATTTCTTCTAAATCGTTTTGGAGATTGTTTTGATCTTCTGATGACTTTATTAGTCGATAAATGACAGCGTCATCTGCAAACAACCTAAGACGGCTGCTCAGATTGTCTCCCAAATCGTTTATATATATATAAGGAACAGCAAAGGGCCCATAACACTACCTTGGGGAACGCCGGAAATCACTTCTGTTTAATCGATGACTTTCCGTCAGTCACTACGAACTGTGACCTCTCTGACAGGAGATCGCAAATCCAGTCACATAACTGAGACGATATTCCATAAGCACGCATTTTCACTACGAGCCGCTTGTGTAGTACAGCGTAAAAAGCCTTCCGGAAATCCAGGAATAATGAATCGATCTGAAATCCTTTGTCAATAGCACTCAGCACTTCTTGTGAATAAAGAGCTAGTTGTATTTCACAGGAACGATGTTTTCTAAACCCAAATTGACAATGTGCCAATAGAGCGTTTCCTTCGAGGTAATTTGTAGTGTTGACAGATTGCCAACACTACGCACATTGTTTAAGGGAGGCGGCCATTAAGCTAGCAGGTGGACTTGATGGTCTGAAACAGGATACTTCATAAATGATATAAAGAAAAGTACGTAGCTGCTGGAATACTTAACTTTAATCCACCATTTGTATACAGCGTTCTTGATAAGACATTTCATGCGATAACTATCAAACTATGTAAGGCTAATGGCGCCTTGCTAGGTCGTAGCCATGGACTTAGCTGAAGGCTATTCTAACTATCTGCTCGGCTAATGAGCGATGCTTCGTGAGTGTAGTCGCTAGCAATGTCGTCCGTACAACTGGGGCGAGTGCTATCCCGTATCTCGAGACCTGCCTTGTGGTGGCGCTCGGTCTGCGATCACACAGTGGCGACACGCGGGTCCAACATGTACTAATGGACCGCGGCCGATTTAAAGCTACCACCTAGCAAGTGTGGTGTCTGGCGGTGACACCACATAATTCATAATGTTCGAACACAATATATGTTCTAAAATCCTGCTGCATATCGACGATAACGATATGGGCCTGTAATTTAGTGGATTACTCCTATTACCTTTCTTGAATATTGGTGGAACCTGTGCAACTTTCCAGTCTTTGGATACGGATCTTTTGTCGAGCGAACGGTTGTATATGATTGTTAAGAATGGAGCTAATGCATCAGCATACTCCGAAGGGAACCTAATTGGTATACAGTCGGGACCAGAAGACATGCTTTTATTAAGTGATTTGAGTTGCTTCACTACTTCCGAGGATATTTACGTCTACGTTACTCATGTTGTTAACTGTTCTCGATTCGAATTCTGGAATATTTGCTTCGTATTCTTTTGTGAAGGCATTTCGGAAGGCTGTGTTCAGTAAATCTGCTTTGGCAGCACTGTCTTCGATAGTATCTCCATTGTTATCGCGCAAACGTCGTAACGTATTGTTTCCACTAGAGGTCTGCATCTGACGTTTCTCACTCGAATTTCTCGGTGCATGTAGGCTGGCGTTAAGTGCGTCAGATGTGAGTGCAGCCTCTTTGGACTGATTAGGCAACATCTCGACGCTCGTTCGGGCGTCTCAACGCTCGAATTGCCCGGCCATCTACAGTAGCCACCCGAGCGCCGCTGTAGGATCGTGGCGCACGAACGCGAGATGAACGAGAGAAGGAAAGCGAAATAATATGTACTGAGTGTGAAAAATGGTGGCTGTAACAATGTTTGGGAGATACAGTATCTTCGTTAGAGACTGATGAGGATGTCAACTACATGTACTACGCCAAGTGCCCTGCTCTCATATCTTACAGATCCGGCACCACTCATCTGAAATCACATATCTGCATGCATTACACGAAAAAGTGTAAGTTCTGAAGCATTAGAAGTGCCAGTAAAAGCTACAGTAACTACAAATTGCGTAGAAATGTGCGCCAGAGACCTTCGTCCATTTACATTAACATTAGGTGTTGGATTTCGCGCGCTTTATGTCGGGTCAGAATTGCGACATGTAGATGTTTCCAACATTTTGCCTGATCCTATTATGGTAGCACGAAATACTGATAGAAAGGCCGATGAAATACGAGCGAGTTTGATGCCAAGCATTATCCAGGCCATAGGCGTGAATCCATGTGGATGTACAGCGGATATACGAAGCGATAGTCATCGGAAAATGTGTTACATATCTAGTACTGCTCACTTTGCTTATAAAGATTAGGCACTGCAAAATGTGCTATTGGTGACAACTCATTTTTCTGAGAAAAAAAGGGACTTTATTAATAACTACATTGAGGAAACATTATTAAAATTGTTAGGAGCCACTCACCAGTATTTTAATAAGATTTCATTGGCCACTGACCAAGCCGCTAACATATGCAGGGTACCGCAATCCTTTCAGCATTATGCATGCATTATCCGTGTTTTGAACACAGTCCGAAAACACATGTTGGATGACGATTATATCATAAATGGGCTCTGAGTGGTTTATTCCACGACTTATACTGCTAAAGATAATGTCCGTTTAATGAAGAAAACTAGTGACGTGAATTCGATGCAGACAATATTGAGGCAAGAAACGAAGAGTAAATGGAACAGCTTGTTTAGAATGCTACAATATGTAAATCCAAATGGCTCTCAGCACTATGTGACTTAACATCTGAGGTCATCAGTCCCCTATACTTAGAACTACTTAAACCTAACTAACCTAAGGACATCACACACATCCATGCCCGAGGCAGGATTCGAACCTGCGACCGTAGCAACAGCGCAGTTCCGGACTGAAGCGCCTAGAACCGCTCGGCCACAGCGGCCGGCGCTACAATATGTAGAAAGGCAGTACGACAAGGTCACGGAACTGCTTCCGGAGAGAGACGTCTCTGAAAAACTTCGTGGCTACGGCAACACCATTGCAAAAGAACTCGTGACATTCTTAGAGCTATTCAAAGATGCCCTAGGAATGTCTGAAGGCGAGAAGTTTCTAACAATTCATTTTGTTTTGTTATGCGTGCACAAACTGAAAAGTCATTGTAATACACAGAGCGAGGTGGCGCAGTGGTTAGCACACTGGCCCGCATTCGGGAGGACGACGGTTCAAACCCGCGTCCGACCATCCTGATTTAGATTTCCGTGATTTCTCTAAATCGCTTCGGGCAACCGCCGGGATGGTTCCTCTGAAAGGGGACGGCCGACTTCCTTCCCCATCCTTCCCTAATCGGATGGGACCGGTGACCTCGCTGTTTGGTCCCCTCCCCCTCAAATCAACCAACGAACCACTGTAAGAAAGGGACTGAAGATATAGAGGTACATACGTTTAAATTGTAGAGACGCTGCGTGTCCAGCAAATGAAAACTGCGATTAATTGCAAAACGCCCGTTTTAGTGTAACTGGTCTTTTGGCAGTACAGCACAACGGTCCCATTATCATCTTATTAACTGTGGATATTGTGAGTACTGAAACATCGCTGTCTCCGTCTTGCAGCTTATAATGTCGAAATTCCGACTTTACACATAGTAGTAACAATTCTGTGGTCACCCTTCTGATGATCGGAAATGAGGTGTGTTTCTAATACTGTGTGTAAGAAGTGTGATGATGGTTCAGTTTCTGATAAGCTACAACAAAATTATAGCGTGGCAGTAATATCTTATATATATATATATATATATATATATATATATATATATATATATATATATATTAATTTATGACCGTTGAGAGAACGTCAGCTGCACTCAGCAGCCAAAAAATGAAGTCTCTGTCTTTGGAGTAACTAAACCGTGGGCAACGTCACACTCAATTTGCCAACGAAACTGACTTGTATTTAACCGAAATGGATAGTCGTGTCTACGAAGATCCTGTTGGCGGGTGGAAGCGTAACCGTAGTCTCTTTCCCAATTATCTAATTCAGCGAAAAGAATGTTTTATGTTCCAGCCTCAAATGTGAATAGCGAAAGAAATGTCAGTGCGCTTTGGAATTTTATATCGGACGAACGAAGCAAACTTGATCTGAAGCGAGTCTACGCCAGTTGGAGACAATTTTCTTTTTGTTAGATTTTTAATTTGTTAGGTGGTCAGCCGGCCGATGTGGCCGAGTGGTTCTAGCCGGCCGAAGTGGCCGTGCGGTTAAAGGCGCTGCACTCTGGAACCGCAAGACCGCTACGGTCGCAGGTTCGAATCCTGCCTCGGGCGTGGATGTTTGTGGTGTCCTTAGGTTAGTTAGGTTTAACTAGTTCTAAGTTCTAGGGGACTAATGACCTCAGCAGTTGAGTCCCATAGTGCTCAGAGCCATTTGAACCATTTTTGAACCGAATGGTTCTAGGCGCTTCAGTCTGGAACCGCGCGACCGCTACGGTCGCAGGTTCGAATCCTGCCTCTGGCATGGCTGTGTATGACGTCCTTAGCTTAGTTAGGTTTAAGTAGTTCTAAGTTCTAGGGGACTGACGACCTCAGATGTTAAGTCCCATAGTGCTCAGAGCCATTTGAACCATTTTTTGTTAGGTGGACAAGTTCACATTTGTACATTTGAATCAATAAAGCAGATGATGTTATAAAAAACAACAATGTGATTTATCATTATGAGACCAACAAAAGTTGGTCATTACATAATTTTCCTGTGAAACTCCAAACTGTACCCAAATTTGTTATTGCATGGATCATAATGGTGTCGTCATAAGAGACTACCACACAGGAATGTATGTCTACAACATAAAAAAGTGATGTGAGTGTAGTTCCATCAGCTGGTGGGGTATGTCAGGAGCGACGCCAGACTGCAGATACACAGAGCTGCCATTAAAACGGTCGCCACAGCGGATCAACGGTCGCGCCAGACTGGGCGGCTGCTGCCCTTCCCACGACACATCGTTCGACCGCGGCCTGCCCACTTCGATCTATCGTACTCGGGCAAGCCGTGCCCGAGCGCGTTGGGCTCCGGCGAGTACGAGCGAGCGAAACGCCCTATTTACACACCTCTAGTTTCCACGCCACAAACCGAGCGAGGTGGCGCAGTGGTAGCACACTGGACTCGCATTCGGAAGGACGACGGTTCAATCCCGCGTCCGGCCATCCTGATTTAGGTTTTCCGTGATTTCCCTAAATCACTCCAGGCAAATGCCGGGATGGTTCCTCTGAAAGGGCACGGCCGACTTCCTTCCCCATCCTTCCCTAATCCGATGAGACCGATGACCACGCTGTCTGGTCTCCTTCCCCCAACCAACCAACCAACCACGCCACAAGCTCTCAGTTTTCGGGTTATTAGGCAGTGTAGGCCACACATTTGTCCTGTACAAACTGAGCCAACAAGGCCCAATTTGTCACATATAGAGGCAGTGTAGCTCGGTGTTCGCAGTCTATGTCCTAATTCCCTATTTCATATCTCAGCTGTGTTACTTCTGAGTAAACGCCCCTCTCGCTCCCCCCCCCCCCCCCCCTCCCCCTTTTCTTGTTGCACTTTATTGAACTTTCACCATCTCCTGAACTTAGAAGTAAGACTGCGTTGTTAATGGGTTCAAATAGTTCAAATGGCTCTGAGTACTATGGGACTTAACATCTATGGTCATCAGTCCCCTAGAACTCAGAACTACTTAAAACTAACTAACCTAAGGACATCACGCACATCCATGCCCGAGGCAGGATTCGAACCTTCCACCGTAGCAGTCGCGCGGCTCCGGACTGAGCGCCTAGAACCGCTAGACCACCGCGGCCGGCTGTTAATGGGTGTCTGGGGATTTATCTCAGGTCAGAAAGGGATAGCAGACTTTCAACGTTCTAATTTTCCAGGAATTTGCACCTGTTTGGGTGATGTTTCCTGGCCCATCACAGCTGCTACCGTCCCTACCCCTATGACAGCTATGAATACACGGCTCTGACGGTCATCTTACAGCGGTTATGCCCAGTCGACCTTTCTCGGAATGATGCGTCACGTCACAGCGTACACTATCTGTTCAAAAGTATTCGGACACCTACTAACGGACAATAATATGGATGGTGTCCACTCTTTGCCTTTACGACGATGACTTAGACTCTTCTGGGAACACTTTCAGTGAGGTGTCTCAATGTCTGTGGAGCAAGGGCAATCCAAGCCGAAACCAGAGAACGTTCTCATGTTGCACTCTGGGGTCTGTGGCAAAGTCGACGTTCTAACTCATACCAAAGGTGTACGATTCGATCCAGGTCGGGATCCTGGGTAGGCCAGTCCATTTCAGAAATGTTATTGTCCACAAACATTTACGTCACAAATTCACAAATTCCGTTTTGACAGGGTACGTTGTATCGTTGATACAAAGAATCATCGTCCCCGAACTGTTACTTTACTGTACGCTGTACAGAGTTGTGCAAAATGTGTTGATATCCTTCGGCATTTAACGTTTTCTTAAGCACAATGAAAGGATACACGAAAACCACCCTCCGTATCGCAACACTACGTCCTTCGTACTTCCCTTATGCCGTTCTCCAGACGTTCGCCAAACCACAACCCTTACATAGGATTACCACATGGTATACCGTGATTCATTACTCCAAATTATTCAGTTCCAGTCATCTACCGTCCAGTGGCGTCGGTCTAGCAACGTGTGGTCTATGAGGCCTGTCCATTGCACAATTACTGTGTTAGCTGAACTGCTGGTAGCTGTGATTCCTTCCGCCGACGTCTTACGAATTTTTAAAACCTCCCTAGGCCTCTGCCCGTCAGAAAATGAGGTACTAAGGTGATAAGCCTTTTAACCACTGACTCGTTGGTAAATTTGTATAACAGAAGAAGATAGCAAACAGAAAGCCGAAGTTTTAAATTTCGCGTTTAACAAATCGTTCACGTATGAGAAACGTACAAACAAACGGTCGTTTGACCTTCGCACAGACTTCCGCATGGATTAGATACTAATAGAAATCCTTGGCGTAGAGAAACAACTGAAAGAGTTGAAAACAAATAAGTCAGTAGGTCCTGATGGAATCCCCATTCGGTATTACAAAGAGTACTCTACGTCATTGGCCCCTAACTTAGCTAGCATGTATCGCGAATCTCTCGCCAGCGCCAAGTCCCGAGCGAGAGAAAAAAGCGTAACTGACTGCCGTGTATAGGAAGGGTAAAAGAACAGACCCATAAAATTACAGATCAGTATACGTAACATTAATTCGCTGTAAAATTCTTGAACATATATTATCTCAGAATACAATAACGTTCCTTGAAATGGAGCAGCTTCTGTCGACGAATCAGTACGGTTCTTGAAAGCTTCGCTCGTGCAAAACTCAGCTTGCCCTTTTCTCACGTGATGTACAGCAAACTATGGATGAAGGGCAATAGGCAGATACCACATTTCTAGATTTCCGAAAAGCATTTGACACGGTGCCCCACTACAAAGTGTTAACAAAGTACGAGCGTATAGAATAGGTTTCCAGATATGTGAGTGGCTCGAAGACCTCTTATGTATTAGAACCTAGTACGTCTTCCTCGAGGGAAAGTCATCGAGTAAAGCAGAAATGAATTCTGCCGTTCCACAAACGATTTAGGAGACAATCTGAGCAGCCGTCTTAGGTTCTTTGCAGATGATGTTGTCGTTTATCGTCTTGCAAAGTAATCAGAACATCAAAACAAATTGCAAAACGATTTAGAAGATTTATAGCGCAAAAACTGGCAATTGACACTAAATAATGAGTGCTAAAAGGAATCCGTCAAACTTTGGTTACACGATAAATCAGTCAACTCTAAAGTCCATATTTTAAACTAAATACATAGGAATTACAATTACGAACAACTTAAATTAGAAAGAACACATAGAATATATTGTTGGGATGCCAAACCAAACACTGCTTTTTACTGGCAGAACAGTTAGAAAATGTAACAGATCTACTAAAGAGACTACCTACACTATGCTTGTCCGTCCTCTTTTGGAGTACTGCTGCGCGGTCTGGGACCCTTACCAGATTGGGCTAACGGAGTACATCGAGAAAGTTCAAAGAAACGCACCACGTTTTGTTCTATTCCGAAATAGGGGAGAGAGTCTGACGGACGTGATAAAGGATTTGGGGTGGACATCATTAAAACAAAGGCGTTTCGCGTTGCGGCGGAATCTTCTCACGAAATTTCAATCAGCAACCTTCTCCTCCGAATGCGAAAATATTTTATTGACACCGACCTATAAAGGAGAACATGATCTTAATAACAAAAGAAGGGAAATCGGAGCTCGTACGGAAAGATATAGGCGTTCGCTTTTTTCGCGCGCTGTTCGAGACTGGAATTGTAGTGAATGATTGTGAAGGTGGTTCGATGAACCCTCTGCCAGGCACTTAAGTGTTATTTACAGAGGATCTATGTAGATGCAGATGTAAATGTAGACAGCGAGTGTTAATCAGAGACAAGGGTATCACCAGGAGTGCCCCACGGAAGTGTGGTAAGACCGCTGTTATTTTCTGTATCCATAAATGATCTGGCGGTCAAGGTGAGCAGCAATCTGAGGTTGTTTGCTAATGGTGCTGTGGTGTACGGGAAAGTGTTGACGTTGAGTCATTGTAGGAAGATAGATGATAACTTGGACAAAATGTCTAACTGGTGTGACGAGTGGCAGGTTGCTCTAAATGTAGAAAAATATAAATTAAAGCACACGAGTAGAAAAAGCAAGCCCTTAATGTTCGAATACAGCATTAGTAGTATGTTGCTTGAGAGCTATGCCGATATAGGCCTACAGGATGATTATAATTAAAGTTAAACTTTCTAACCGCTGTAGAAATGACACTACTGGTCAGAATCACGTAAAATTGCAGCGAAATATTATCGGAGAAGGGGCAAAACGTATGGGTAAAGAAAAATAAATAGTTACAAAATGTAGCAATAGATGGCGCTGTAAGCATCAAAATTTAATAGTGGTCGACTACAAATGACAAATGAATCACACAACAATGCCTAAGGTTTTCAAACAACTTACGGGAATTCAGCCAGGTAATATTAACAGAGACCGCCGATATTTCGGCGGGAGCACATCCCGTCATTTTCAAGGCAAACTGCAACGGACAGGCGATGTACAGGCAAATTTAAAACCTCAGTTCTTGGACTAATGCAGGAAAGATAACACACAAACTGAACATTAGTGCCACCAAAAACGACCAAAGTCAGAGATATCGATAATGAGACTATGAACTGGCAGATGAGGTAACATTGACTCTGTCCCTCCGTTTTATGACAAGGGAGAGAGGCAGGATTCCAAACAGAGTTTAAACAAAAACCTCCATCCCCGTTTACAAGGTTGCTCGCTAATTTAATCTCAACTGCCTCCTTAATAATACTGTCCCAATAGCTGGACGTGCATGTCCATACCTCGGTGTTGTTGTATAACATAGGGTGACCAGTATCCAAGCAATGTTCGGCAATAGCAGATGTACTTGACTGCTGTAGTCGTGTGTGCCGTTTATGCTCAGAACAACGGTCCTCCACAGTCCTGATAGTCTGACCAATATATGCCATGATGCGATTGGCAAGCAACGTGCTGGCTTGGCTCTTGTTCGTGAAAGGATTCGTTTTACTCATCGACGTTTGGACTCTGTTTCCAAAGAACTGTTTCGTTTCCGTTTAATGGTTGCTTCTAAACTGTCTGATTTCACATGGGATTGGTTAGACGGTGCCTCGTGGACTCAAGCTGACTGGGAATGCAATTCTGTTACTGCCCGGCATTTGGCAAAGTTTGAACGGTTTCATAGCTCGGAGTCCATCGACGTTCTGTGATAAACCTCACAGAGAAATCTTTTGATGGCGCAACCTTATCCGTTCTTGGGAAGGGTTTAAATTTTGCACCCACACCGAAGAGTTTGCCGGTAGTTGATTTTATTAGTTCAATTGAACAGGCGGTTTTCAAACTACCTCCTGACGCTGCAGAGGATGTCAGGAGGGATCCATGCTGTGTGTTGACCAGGGCTCGTCCACACAAGAGTAAGGTAACAGCAGTAGAGAGGGCTGCTTTACGCTCTCTCAAAGGTGAGCCTGATATTGTTATTTTATCTGCGGACAAGGGCAATGCCACCGTTGTTTTAAACAAACAGGATTACGTACAAAAGATACAAAGTTTATTATCTGACTCTACGTATCGCAGAATCGGTGCTGACCCCACAAAAAGTGTTGAGAGAAAGACCAACAGCCTCCTGAAGAAACGTGGTTTGTCGCAGGACATTATCAAGAGTCTTAACACCTATAGTGCTATTCCCCCTAGGTTATAAGGCCTTCCGAAGGTAAACAAGGAAGTGGTTCCTTTCCGTCCTATAGTGAGTAATATAGGCGCGCCAACATAACGTGTAGCCAAGCGTCTTGATTCTCTGTTGAGTCCACAAGTTGGTCGGTGTGAACATCATATCAAGAACTCAGCTGATTTCTTACGACGTTTGGATCGACTGTGGTTGAATGACTCTGATATTTTAGTAAGTTTTGATATGGTCTCTCTCTTCACTCGTGTTCCTCTGTCTGATTCTTTGCGGTTAATTGAGATTAGGTTAGGTACCGAAGTAACTAATCTCTTTCGGCATGTGTTGACATCCACCTACTTTTCATTCAATGACCAGTATTACGAACAGACAGATGAATTGCCAATGGGTAGTCCGTTGTCTCCTGTGAGGGCAAATTTATTTACGGAAGACTTCGAGAAACGTGCATTGGAGTTGGCGCCTTTGAAACCCACCTGTTTCTTCAGATATGTTGATGATACCTTTGTTGTTTCGCCTCATGGTAGTGAGAATTTGAATGCCTTTATAGAACATCTGAACTCGATCCACCCGAACATTCGTTTTACGATGGAGGTGGAAGAGGATGGTTGCCTTCCCTTTCTTGACGTTTTGGTTAGGAGGAAGGATGGTGGATCATTGGGACATGCAGTTTACAGGAAACGTACTCACCTCGACTTGTATTTACAGGCTAACAGTTGTCACCATTCGGCTCAGCGTGAAGGGGTACTTGATACCTTGGTACACACCGCACATGTCGTTTCCGACACTGAGACTTTGCCAGCTGAGCTGTTCCACCTTGAAGCTATGTTTCGTCAAAATAGTTGTAGTGTAAGACACATTGAACGTGCGTTGCGCTATCGACCAACTGCGCATCGGGTAATTGACGATAATACTGAGTCTACTGCCTTTTTGCCTTGCGTAGAAAGCACTTCCAACAAGATCGGTCGTATTTTACGGAAATACGATGTGAAATGTGTTTTCCGACCTCCATCTACAGGCTGGTGTATATCGCATTCCTTGTAGCTGTGGCATGACATACATTGGTCAGACTATCAGGACCGTGGAGGACCGTTGTTCTGAGCATAAACGGCACACACGACTACAGCAGCCAAGTAAATCTGCTATTGCCGAACATTGCTTGGATACTGGTCACCCTATGTTATACAACAACACCGAGATATGGGCATGCACGTCCAGCTGTTGGGACATTGTTATTAAGGAGGCAGTTGAGATTAAATTAGCGAGCAACCTTGTAAACAGGGATGGAGGTTTTTGTTTAAACTCTGTTTGGAATCCTGCTCTCTCCATTGTCAAAAAACAGACGGACAGAGTCAATGTTACCTCACCTGCTAGTTCATAGTCTCACTATCGATATCTCTGACTTTGGACATCTTTGGTGGCACTAGTGTTCAGTGTGTGTGTTATCTTTCCTGCATTAGTCCAAGAACCTGAAATAAAACATTTCTTTTGTTTTACATTGCTGTTTTGAAAGTTCTCTAATTCCAATGGTATCTAATAAGTGATTTCGGTAATACATTAAATCTCATAAAATTTATTACTCCATTTGGTTACTAGTAGGTCGTGCTTGTCCAATATATGTTCGCAATATTTTGCATTTGCAAATGAAGCCATAATTTTAAAAAATTATGTTAGCATTGTTATCTTTCAGTATTTTATATAATATGATGTATATCCTATGTAAAAGTCTTTTCTATTGTATTGCAAATCCAGTTTCAGTATAAAATAAGCAAGATTTTGTGGATAGTTACTCATACAAATGTTAAACTTTTAATTGTTAGTTTAATTAACTTACACTGTAGTTTTGTTGACTTGATTGTTAACAAACGTGTAGACAGGAGGAGCATAAGGCTCAAGAATGGACAGTTGGAGATATTTTTGAGACCCAACCACTGTGTCGCACGTCTGTGCAATAATATAATTGTTGTAACACAGTATTGTGACTATGTAGCCTGTTATGTGGAGTTGGCTCCCACTAAGAAGAAATGGTGCAGCTTGTCATAAACAAACCACTATAAAAACGACTTGGTTTCTGGATTATTTCATGGAATTCACGTAATTTGATCCAGTTAGCAGATGAAATGGACCGAGGAAACGACTACTGCAGCAGCAGCAGCAGCAGCAGCAGCACCAGGAAGCACATTACACCGAGTTACAGCAAACTAAGATACGTATAAGAAATCAACTGAACTATATATGTGTCACTGCAGAACTAATCACTAAAGTGTAATGTTTTGGAAACTGTTCTAGCAGTAAACATTTGCATTTGTCTCAAAGTAATTCTTTGAGTGGTGGAGGCCAATGTGATCAGTAATAAACACCCCCATGATCACACGTTTCTTGATGTCTATGGAACAAAAGAATAACAACAAATTTTGAGGTTTTTTGTTTAAATCAAATAATCTCTTTTCGACGTTGAAAATTTGCGCCGCACCAAAATTTCACTGTCTTCCCCACGTAACGTAACAATAGTAGTTTAGTTTCAAAACGAGGTTTTAAATTTGCCTGTACATCGCCTGTCCGTTGCAGTTTGCCTTGAAAATGGCGGGGTGTGCTCCCGGCGAAATATCGGCGATCGCTGTTAATATTACCTGGCTGAATTCCCCTAAGTTGTTTGAAAATTGTATACGCCTGGAGAAACTCAGGTCTCACAATGCCTAAGGTGTACGTTTGATGTTAAGAAAAAACTGTACTACTCAGTGTGCATGGGTGTACAGGTGTGATACCGTTAGTTACGTAAGCCCATCCACCACGGCAAGGTCTTATTACATCGGATGGGAAAAATCAGTTTTTAATTGTCCTGAGGCCAAAAATCGCATAAAAAGCATCAACCACGTCCGTTTTTAACTGTCCTGAGGCCAAAAACCGCATAAAAAGCATCAATCAAAATCAAATCGGCTTATTAATTTCCGTGTGACTGGCGCAAAACATGTTCAATATGTTGTCCACTGTTCTCTGCAGCAAGTTGAAATCGAGAAAGAGCATATTCCACAACTGATCGAAGCGTTTCCAGGGTCACATTCAGAATCTGTTGCGCAATGCGTGCTTTCAATGCAGCTAAGCTTGCAGTCGGAACGCTGAACACAACGACTTTCAGATAGACCCACAGCCAGAAGTCACAAGGATGAAGATCAGGTGACCAGGACGGCCAGGCTGTAGGCAAATGGCGCCTCATAATTCTAGAATTTCCGAAGTGGCGCTTCAGCAACTGCTTAATTGGATTTGCAACGTGCGGAGGGGCACCATACAGCATAAAAATGATCCTATCTACACATCCACGCTCTTGGAGAGCTGGCCGGCCGGAGTGGCCGTGCGGTTCTCGGCGCTTCAGTCCGGAACCGCGTGACCGCTACGGTCGCAGGTTCGAATCCTGCCTCGGGCATGGATGTGTGTGATGTCCTTAGGTTAGTTAGGTTTAAGTAGTTCTAAGTTCTAGGGGACTTATGACCTCAGCAGTTGAGTCCCATAGTGCTCAGAGCCACTTGAACCATTTTTTGGAGAGTTGGAATGACGTGGTTGCGCAAATGACACTCATAGCGCTTATCAGTGACGGTAGAGGTAACAGGACCGGAAGCACCTAACTCTTCTAAAAGTTACGGCCATAAGATAAATTATACTGAAAATCCACACCACACAGTGACCTTTTTAGGATGAAGTGGTATTGGTTGATTTGCGTGTGGATTTTCCATTGCCCATATTCGACCATTCTGTGTATTGACATATCCTGTCAGAAGGAAGTGGGCTTCGTCTGTCCACAAAATCTTCCACGACCAACCGTTGTCCACGTCTACGCGAGCAAGAAATTCTAAAGCAAAGGTCTCTCTTGCTGGCATGTCTACAGGAAGCAACTCGTGCACACGGGTAATTTTGAACGGATAGCAAAGTAGGATGTTTCGTAGGATTTTACGCACCGTCATCGCAGGTATGTCCAATGTTCGGGCATATCTCCGTGCACACCACCACTCGTCTCCTCTTGCACTGCTGTGGCCACTGCTTTCACTGACGTCGAGTCAATTCGTTTCCTCCCTCTACCAGGTTGCACACCAAAGCAACCCGTCTTTTCGGATCATTTTCTCCAGACCCACGGCAGTCATCAGACCAGCGCCTTTTTTTCAAACCCTTCAGTGTCCATAACTACTGCAGAGCAACATGTGCACAGTCATCATTCTTGTAATACAGCTTTACTAGCAGAGCGTGATCCTGCATTGAGGCAGTCGTGGCAAACATCGCAGACACGAAAGGAGGAAAAGCCGAGTGGCCGTCGTGTTTATACCAATTTAATGGGCCGTACGCATGACAGGAATCTTCATTTACGTATTCTGACACATACAGCGCCATCTATTGATGAATTTTCGCACTATTTCTTCTTCTTCTGCCATACGTTATAGCCCTTCTCCGATAATATTCCGTTCCAGTTTGACATCATTCTGACCAGTGGTGTTATTTCTACAGCGTTTTGAAAGTTTAACTTTAATTATAATCACCCTGTATATACCAGTGGTGTTATTTCTACAGCGTTTTGAAAGTTTAACTTTAATTATAATCACCCTGTACATACAAAGTGATATGAAATGGAACGAGTATAGTCGGGAAAGCGGATGGTCGACTATAGTTTTTTGGAAGAATTTTAGTAAAGTTTGATTCATCTTGTAATCTTACTCTCCCACACATCACTATTAAAATTCTCTGTCTCTGCACAGGTTTTGAAAGCTTCGTGAGGTGTAAGATATACAAAAGAAAAACTTTTTGCTTATCTTCATTTTCTTTTGTTGTTGGCTCCAAGTCTTGCGTCTAGGGGTACATTCTTATGACTAAATAACTGATGAACATTTGCCTGTACTATTCTTGAATTTTATTATTTGTCACATTTTTCAATATCACACCGTTTTTAGATTTTCCACTTACTATTCCAAATTACATTGTTAGTGTCGATCATATAAATACGTCTGACTCCATCAGAGGCATGCTCACTACACCTTGCATTCTGCGGTACTCACAATATTCCAAAGAGTTTAAAAAGCAAAAGAGTTTACAAACTTTCTTGATAAAAGAAAAATCATCACCAAGATGTAACATTATTTTATAAATGAATACAGAAATAAATTTAATAATTAGCGTTAGACTGCGCAATTAATAATATGAATTTTAAATACGTCATATATTTCGTAATTTCAAATATTTTTGAAAGAAAAGTAATTTTAACGGTACGTACAGGGTACTAACAAATTAATTTCTTTTAATGCATTTCAGTCTGAAAAATAACACATCCTATTCAAAATCACTTGAAATTCTTTTAATTAAGCAGCTGAGATAATGTTCACCTGTAAAAGAATCGATAGTATAAATGGTATCGGTTATTTCTATAAAAAAGGTGATGTTTGTAAAGGGTGTCCCATTACAGTCTGTAGAGGAGACTGCATACAGGACACTAGTGCGACTCATTCTTGAGTACCGGTCGAATTTTTAGGATCTGCATCAGGTCGGATTAAAGGAAAGACATCGAACCAAATCAGAGGCGAGCTGCTAAATTCCTTACGCATAGGGGTTCGAAAACGCAGATATTACAAAGATCCTTCGGAAGGGAAGGCGACGTTCTTTTCGACGATACTTTTGATAAAATTTAGAGAACCGGTATTTAAAGCTGACTGTAGATCGATTCTACGCCGGCAACACACATTTCGCGTAATGACCGAGAATATAAGAGAAATTTGGGCTCATACGGGAGCATATAGATGTTTTTCCTTTTCACTTTTTGCTGTTATAGCAGGAAGGGAAATGATTGGTAGTGGTACAGGATATCCTCCGTCACGCACCGTGAGGTGGTTTACGGAGTGTATATGTAGATTTAGCTCTGCCAGGTTTTGGCTTAGCTGTAGTTAGGTGAATTAAAGGTGGAGAGGGGAGAAAGGGAAGGGAAGGAACTATTGATGTCAGCTGCATCGGGACTTAATGCGGCCTGTTCTTTCGGACATGTTCGGAAGAACAGACACCACGCGTTCGTATATTTAGCTGTAGTTGATCCTTAGTGTTTCCACTTCATAGTCGCACATCACTAACATTCGACGTGGCAGCTTCAATAGGACTGAAATGTGTGTGATGAATTCGTTACTCAGGTGACATCCAATGACTAGTCCACGTTCGAAGTCAATGTGTTCACCTAAGCAACTCATCTCTCGTGACTGCTTCTGTACAGAGAACACAGTACTCCCTGCTCCCCTTTATAGTGGCGCGTCCCCCCCCCCCCCCCCCCACACTCTCATGACATACGGTGGTCAGTTTCGCATTATATATGGACGTTTCTGAATACCATCGGTCAGATGATGTATGCAGATGCAGCTAAATAATCTACTCTTACTCCAGATATCGACCAATCCTGCAAATTAGCAGGTAAGTAAGAACACAGGGTACAAAATTTATTGCTTCTGGGACAAATTTATCATCAGAGCTTTTTCTCAGTTACATATCAATCTATGTAAGCCATTTTCATTTCTGTTGAATATCAAGTAAATTATAAATAATCAATGTCCAAGTACGGAACTTTGAGGGACAGCTCTTGAAATATTCAGAAATTCTGAGCTCCTATTGTTAAATGTTAACCTTTCTTTTCTGATTAGTGTCAGCTGTTACAACTATACCGTATGATCCCATACATATTTCTTTATTTTAGGAAGATTAAACTTATAAATAAGCTATAGATTTCGGACACGATTTTTACATTTATAACCCAGTTCATAATATTGATTTCAGATGTGAAACTAGTTTGTTCTATCCGGCCAGGTTTTGAAGATGTCAAGAAAATTTTAATTTTCGTGGGGCACCGTCAGTCAAAAATGTTTCATCGTTTTTGCTTATTTTGCACGCTACGCCTTAAATTATCCCAATATCCCGAGAGTCAAGATTTTTGCAGACATCCGAATATTTTCAAATTTAACTGCAGTTTTGTGATTTACTTCTTCGACAGAACGAATGTCTTCACCTTCCTGTACATCTTCGGTGTCATGAGAGCAGTGGCATGTCTGCAGCGTATTCTGTACTCTTTCATGGGACGTGCTATGAAAGGTGCAGAACATTTCAACTTTGTGCACCCAATGTGCTTATTGGATTGCCCAAAATTTCAGGTGCCAGTAAAGGACACATTTTCCTGTATACCTTGCTGTCTCAAATTGGTATAGAATATATTGTTTATCTGTAGTCCTTCGTTTCCCACGTTTCCTAGAAAGGGATGTTCATTACGTCTTTTTTTCTTCATATAGTCAAATATTACTTTGATGTTCGATGTGCATTTTTGTAGGTGTATGTCTCTTCAGTAACGAACTGTAGTTCGCAACTTTACTTCGAGATGTATGATGATCATTATAAATATATTTAAGACGTTCTTTCGAAAAATTTGTCAAAATACTAACAGTAATGGATTTCCTTCTTTTTTGTGGAGGTTCACAGTCACCAAAACTGTTAGCGTCTGTTTGAGGAGTACTGTTTCCGCTACTGCCACGATCACTAAAACCTTGAACACTATTAATCGCGTTATTGTCTATAAAGCCATTTCTTCATCCACTGTCCTACCCAATGTAACTTCAGTTGAGCAGTCAAATGAATATTCATGTTTCTGGTTTCGAAATTGTCGTCCTGTTGTTTCACACCGCCTGTCGTTGGATAATGCCACGATATTTAAAACGTTCCAAACATTAACGGTTTCGTTCATTTTTGCTGTACATTAGTGATAACAGTGACACACGTATACTAAACACATCAACTGCTTGCTTAGGTAACTAAATGACTGGCGTCGTAACCCTCCCCCTCTCTCCTCCAAGACTGCAAACGCTGTTGTGTACAAACCAAGAGCAGGCGTGGTTAGAAATGTGAGATGGGTTTGTGTACAAATGTTTAAATACAAATGCCTGTTTGAACCGAGAAACGTCCCTTGTGAATGCCTGGGTTGCGGCTTTTCGTGCAATACCCCCTAGTTCTCGAGGAAATCAATATTGAAGTTTTGCGCGTACCTGTGTCATTTATCATATTTTCACTTAGCGTGCATGGCCCAACGGCCTAGGTTCGCGCCTACCCCGTGTATTTTTTTCCAGTCTCAACGTACAGAATAGCAATTAATAGTATGTGTCATACAAAATTATTAAAAAATTATCTCACCGAAACGTACTACACTTTGGCGACCCTGTATTTATTATTTATTCGAGTCAGAAGCAAATAAAATACATGTAATTAACTTTAAAAACAGAAAAGAGAAAGAATTATTAAGCTACTCTACTGTTTCCCAAAATCTTGCAACATAAATTGCGCTCTGAGTTGTGAGCAGATCTTCTTCTGTGCAAGATGCAGGCCATACTTGGTAGACCAGTAGGTGTGTTCAGTGGTGTGTCCCTCTCCGCAGTCACAGTTGGTGGTATCCACAGGAAAGTGCCATTTCTGGAGGCTACTCATAGATCTTCCAACTCCAGATCGAACGCGGCTGGGTGACCTCTACCCGATCCATGTCCAGTTGGGAAGGTTTATTAAACGAGTAGCGTGGTCCAGTTATTCTCAACTCGAAAAATCGACAGTTGTTCTGCTGCTGTAGCTGTTATTGTTTGCATGACAGTAGTGGTCTTGTTGAAACTTCCTCTGGACCTCAACCTTGGGGATGCAGGTTTTCCTGATAAACCCGATTAGTTCTCTCCACAGGGGCAGATATTTCACGAAAAATGTCTGGTAGGGCTATACCTGCGAGTTGGTGGAGTTTTATAAGTGGCGTAGGTTTCAAACATCCTGTAATACACTGAGGTGACAATTCATGGAATAGCGATATGCACATATACAGATGGCGGTAGTATCGCGTACACAACTACGCGACTTAACAGACTTTGATCTCAGAATGGCAGTTGGACTTAGAAGCATGGGAATTCAATATTCCGAGATTAACAGTGTCAAGAGCGTGTCGAGAATACAAACTTTCAGGCATTGCCTCTCACCATGGACAACGCAGTGGCTGACGGCCTTCACTTAACGACCGAGAGCAGTGGCGTTTGGGTAGAGGTGTCAGTGCTAACAGACAAGCAACACTGCTTGACATAACTGAAGAAATCAACATATCCATTAGGACAGTGCAGCAAAATTTCGCGTTAATGGGCTACGGCAACTGACGACCGACGCGAGTGCCTTTGCTAACAGCACAACATAGCCTACTGTGCTTCACCTAGGCTCGTGACTATATCGGTCGGATCCTCGACGATTGGTAAACCGTTGCATGGTCAGATGAGTTCCTATTTTAGTTGGTAAGAGCTCATGGTAGAGTTCGAGGGCGGCGCAGACCCCACGAAGCCGTCAACACGACACTGTACAAGTTGGTGGTGGCTCCATAATGGTGTGGGCTGTGTTTAAATGGGTCCTCTGGTCTAACTGAACCGATCATTCATTGGAAATGGTTATATTCGGCTACTTCGAGACCATTTGCAACCACTTTTGGGATTCATGTTTCCAAGCAACGATGGAATTTTTATGGATGACAATGCACCGTGTCACAGGGCTACAATTGTTTTCGAATGATTAGAAGAACATTGTGGACAATTTGAGAGAATGGTTTCGCCACCCAACGGACATTTATGAGACGTCATCGAGCGGTCAGTTCGTGCACAAAATTCTGCACCGCCAACACTTTTGCAACTTTACGGCTATAGAGGCAGGATGGCTCAATATTTTTGCAGGGGAGTGCCAGTGATTTGTTGAGTCAATGCCACTTCGAGTTGTCGCATTACGCCGGGCAAAATGAGGTCCGATACGATGTTAGGAGGTATCCCATGACTTTTGTCCCCTCAGTGTAAGCCTGCACGTTTCGTTTGGTGCCTTGTCAACTTTATTTGCGTGGATGGATTTGTATCAGACTGGGTATTCACACTTTGCAGTGCTGTAACATGTTGTTAGTGGCGTCGCCCTCAGAGTCCCACGTACTACCAGTGATCTTGCTGAGGATATTATTTCTAGCTTCAACTTTTATTTCGCTTCAAGGGAAGGTTCCATAAAAATACATTCTTCAATTCTGTATCAGTCCTGCTTTCACAGGAATGATCATATACACTACTGGCTATTAAAATTGCTACGCCACGAAGATGACGTGCTACAGACGCGAAATTTAACCGACAGGAAGAAGATGCTGTGATATGCAAATGATTAGCTTTTCAGAGCATTCACACAAGGTTGGCGCCGGTGGCGCCAACTACAACGTGCTGACATGAGGAAAGTTCCCAACCGATTTCTCATACACAAACAGCAGTTGACCGGCGTTGCCTGGGGAAACGTTGTTGTGATGCCTCGTGTAAGGAGGAGAAATGCGTACCATCACGTTTCCGACTTTGATAAAGGTCGGATTGTAGCCTATCGCGATTGCGGTTTATCGTACCGCGCCATTGCTGCTTGCGTTAGTCGAGATCCAATGACTGTTTGCAGAATATGGAATCGGTGGGTTCAGGAGGGTAATACGGAACGCCGTGCTGGATCCCAACGGCCTCGTATCACTAGCAGTCGAGATGACTGACATCTTACCCGCATAGCTATAACGGATCGTGCAGCCACGTCTCGATCCCTGAGTCAACAGATGGGGACGTTTGCAAGACAACAACCATCTGCACGAACAGTTCGACTACGTTTGCAGCAGCATGGACCATCAGCTCGGAGACCATGGCTGCGGTTACCCTTGACGCTGCATCACAGACAGGAGCGCCTGCGATGGTGTACTCAACGACGAACCTGGGTGAACGAATGGCAAAACGTAATTTTTTCGGATGAATCCAGGTTCTGTTTACAGCATCATGATGGTCGCATCCGTGTTTGTCGACATCGCGGTGAACGCACATTGAAAGCGTGTATTCGTCATCGCCATACAGGCGTATCACCCAGCGTGATGGTATGGGGTGCCATTGGTTACACGTCTCGGTCACCTCTTGTTCGCTTTGACGGCACTTTGAACAGTGGACGTTACATTTCAGGAATGAGGTATAGGGTGTGTCGCAAATGCTGCGCCACTACCTGCTCGGCCACTACCTGCTGCCGCTTGGTGTGACTGAGCGCTCGGCTTGCGCCGGCCCGGGCAGCTGCCGAGGGACACTCACACTCCTCCAGCGCAGCCAGGTTACATCATTTCAGAATTTTTTGGGCAAGGAAGAGTGGCCTTAGTGAAGTTAGAAATCGGAGCTGATTTTGCCCCCACGGAATCATGTCAACCTTTAGTTGCAGCACAGTTATGCGTAAGACCTTTTTCATTGGAATTTTTGTTCTGATTAATCTTGCATAGGGCATAATTTTTGCACAACCTCCTACTTAACGATGTATTTTACAGAAACTATAGAAACCGAAAATGTTTTCCATCTTTCAACCCCTCACCCAAAATTTGATATGATAGGAGTGGCAACCTATTACCATATATTAAGAGGAGACAACTAAAGAATTTGGTTCTCGGTAAAACTTTTTCCTTTTTATTTCGAAATAAACCTCAATTTTCCCGTACCAAGCTGGGAAGTGTACTTAGGTCTAATTTGAGTCCTGCTAGCAATTAGAGTTAAGGAATGCAGTTTATGTATTGAAACAAGATGTATTCATCGTCCACTCCAACAGACATTGTTGCTAAAATTCTCTACACAAAAATGCTGATTGTGATTGTTAGAAAAGCTATGACTTTTCAGACTTCATTAGTGAATCTTTTACAATTTGCAAGAGACATTTAGCCGACTTTGTGTCGTTTCCAGGGAACACCACGAGGAGGTAGTCTTTCTTCATCCCTCATTATATTTATTTACAATATTTACAGGATGATTATTTATTTACAATTTTTACAATAGGGCGACCGGCGTGGACTGAACCCCTTTTAAATATTTACATATGTTGCTGTAGCTTAAGCCAATTTCTTTTCGTTGTAATTTCTGTGCAATAATTTTTATTGCCGTCAACTTGGAGTCTTGTCAGAACCTTAGAAACTATCTCATCTGCCTTAATTGCGGACTTCTTTCTTCTTTTCCTACCTAAATTTAAAACTAGTCGTCATCTCTGAGAATTTTTACTAAGGAGTAAAAATTTGGATGAAGCTTCGAAATTAATGTATTTCTCCTCTGCCTTCCTGCACACTGCCAGTAACTTATACCTTCATTGTTGGTATATTCCACTATATACTGATAACTGTCATAAATCACTAGAGGCTTCCCTTTCGTTGTCGTGGTGAATTCCATCTTTACAACAGCTGTACTGAGATGCAATGCGCTACCTGCTTGGTGTCCACAGCAGTACTGATGTGGTGCGCTACTTGTTTGGTGTCCCTGTAGACAGCCCGCTACCTGTTCGGCCGGGTCTCCTCACAAATGTCGCTCCTCACAACTGTCGCTCCTCACAAGTGTCCCAACCCCACATTTCAGGTGTGTTACGACCCGAGGCTCTACCCTTCATCCGATCCCTGCGAAATCCTACATTTCAGCAGTATAACGCACGACCGCATGTTGCAGGTCCTGTACAGGCCTTTCTGGATACAGAAAATGTTCGACTATTGCCCTGGCCAGCACATTCTCCAGATCTCTCACCAATTGAAAACGTCTGTTCAATAGTGGCCGAGCAACTGGCTCCTCACAATACGCCACTCACTACTCTTGATGAACTGTGGTATCGTGTTGAAGCTGCATGGGCAGCTGTACCTGTACACGCCATCCAAGCTCTGTTTGACTCAATGCCCAAGCGTATCAAGGCCGTTATAACGGCCAGAGGTGGTTATTATGGGTACTGATTTCTCAGGATCTATGCACCCAAACTGCGTGAAAATGTAATCACATGTCAGTTCTAGTATAATATATTTGTCCAATGAATACCCGTTTATCATCTGCATTTCTTCTTGGTGTTGCAGTTTTAATGGCCAGTAGTGTACGTGTGGTTCGCATCGAAGTTGATCGAAGAAAGCGCAATATTTTTGAATCCAAACGAACTGTGCTTTCCCGTATTTCTTCTGATAAACTGTGCGCCTGCTAGGCAGCAGCTTTCATTAATTGCGTGGTGATATACGGATTTGTGTATTCTGTGATCTGTTCTGTGACAAACGGAATACACATTTGAAAACGTTTACAGTAATTATTCATTTATTAATGAAATTTTTGAATAATTTTGCATGACATATGGTATTCAGTGATACTCTGTAGAATAAAATAAAAAGTACACCGAAAGAATTTGAACCTATACAACAGGAAATGTATCAGTAAAGGAGAAAAACTTGCAGTAACTTTATGTAATTTTTACAATGAAGAGCCAAAGAAACTGGTACACCTGCCAAATATCGTGCAGGTCCCCCGCGAGCACGCAGAAGTGTTGCAGCACGACGTGGCATGGATTCGACTAATGTCTGACATACTGCTGGAGGGAACTGACGCCATGCATCCTGCAGGACTGTCCATAAATCTGTAAGAGCACGAGGGGTCGGAAATCTCTTTTGAACAGCACGTTGCAAGGCATCCCAGATATGCTCAATAATGTTCATGTCTAGGGAGTTAGGTGTGCAGCGAAAGTGTTTAAACTCAGAAGAGTGTTCCTGGCAGTGATCATCTTACCGGTCAGCCATCACTCCAGGGTGAATGGCGGACAGTGGTGGGCTCGCGCGTGCCTGGCCGAAAGGCGAAGGTGGGATCTGGCCGCGTGGCAGCTGCCTTACCCCTTTCCAACAGGTACGGGGTGCTTCCTAGTGGTGATGACATCGTTTCCGAGCCACCACAGGATGCCTCGCCTGTTGGGCCAGTGGCCGATTCTCCGGCAAGGTCCCGACAGTCACAGAGGGCGGGCCTATTAGTTATAGGGAGCTCCAACGTTAGGCGGGTTATGGAGCCCCTCAGGAAAATAGCGGGTAGGTCGGGGAAGAATGCCAGTGTGCACTCGGTGTGCTTGCCGGGGGGTCTCGTCCGTAATGTGGAGGAGGCCCTTCCGGCAGCTATTGAACGCACTGGGTGTGACCGGCTGCAGATAGTAGCACATGTCGGAACGAATGACGCCTGCCGCTTGGGTTCTGAGGCCATCCTTGGTTCCTTCCGGCGGCTGGCTGATTTGGTGAAGACAACCAGCATCGCACGCGGAGTGCAAGCTGAGCTTAATATCTGCAGCATAGTGCCCAGAGTCGATCGCGGTCCTCTGGTTTGGAGCCGTGTGGAGGGTCTAAACCAGAGGCTCAGACGACTCTGCGACTATAATGGTTGCAAATTCATCGACCTCCGTTATTGGGTGGAGAACTGTAGGGCCCCCCTAGACAGGTCAGGCGTGCACTACACACCGGAAGCAGCTACTAGGGTAGCAGAGTACGTGTGGCGTGCACACGGGGGTTTTTTAGGTTAGAGGGACCCCCCCTTGGGCGAAACGATAAAATACCTGACGGCTTACCAGAGAGGACATTATCATCGTTGATAAAGAACGTCCGTCCTCAGAGACCAAAAACAGGAAAAGTTAACGTAATATTGGTAAACTGCAGGAGTATCCAGGGCAAGGTTCCTGAATTAGTATCTCTTATTGAAGGAAATAGTGCGCATATAGTATTAGGAACGGAAAGTTGGTTAAAACCGGAAGTGAACAGTAACGAAATCCTAGACACAGAATGGAATATATACCGCAAGGATAGGATAAACGCCAATGGTGGAGGAGTATTTATAGCAGTAAAGAATTCAATAATATCCAGTGAAGTTATTAGCGAATGCGAATGTGAAATAATCTGGGTTAAGTTAAGTATCAAAGGTGGGTCAGATATGATAGTCGGATGCTTCTATAGACCACCTGCATCAGCAACCGTAGTAGTTGAGCGCCTCAGAGAGAACCTGCAGAACGTCGTGAAGAAGTTTCGTGATCATACTATTGTAATAGGGGGAGACTTCAATCTACCAGGTATAGAATGGGATAGTCACACAATCAGAACTGGAGCCAGGGACAGAGACTCTTGTGACATTATCCTGACTGCCTTGTCCGAGAATTACTTCGAGCAGATAGTTAGAGAACCAACTCGTGACGCTAACGTTTTAGACCTCATAGCAACAAATAGACCGGAACTTTTCGACTCCGTGAATGTAGAAGAGGGTATCAGTGATCATAAGTCAGTGGTTGCATCAATGACTACAAGTGTAATAAGAAATGCCAAGAAAGGAAGGAAAATATATTTGCTTAACAAGAGTGATAGGGCACAAATCGCAGAATATCTGAGTGACCACCATCAAACGTTCATTTCTGAGGAAGAGGATGTGGAACAAAAATGGAAAAAATTCAGAAACATCGTCCAGTACGCCTTAGATAAGTTCGTACCGACTAAGGTCCAAAGCGCGGGGAAAGATCCACCGTGGTATAACAATCATGTACGAAAGGTACTACGGAAACAAAGAAAGCTTCATCATAGGTTTAAGAGTAGTCGAATCATAGCTGATAAGGAAAAGCTGAACGAAGCGAAAAAGAGCGTAAAGAGAGCAATGAGAGAAGCATTCAACGAATTCGAACATAAAACATTGGCAAACAATCTAAACAAGAACCCTAAAAAGTTTTGGTCATATGTAAAATCGGTAAGCGGATCTAAATCCCCTATTCAGTCACTCGTTGACCACGATGGCACCGAAACAGAGGACGACCGAAGAAAGGCAGAAATACTGAATTCAGTGTTCCGAAACTGTTTCACTGCGGAAAATCGTAACACGGTCCCTGACTTCAGCCGTCGCACGGACGCCAAAATGGAAAATATTGAAATAAACGATATCGGAATTGAAAAACAACTGCTATCACTCAGTAGCGGAAAAGCATCCGGACCAGACGAGATACCCTTAAGATTCTACAGTGATTATGCTAAAGAACTTGCCCCCTTTCTATCAGCAATTTATCGTAGATCGCTGGAAGAACGTAAAGTACCTAGCGACTGGAAGAAAGCGCAGGTCGTTCCCATTTTCAAGAAGGGTCATAAATCAGATGCGAATAATTATAGGCCTATTTCGCTTACGTCAATCTGTTGTAGAATAATGGAACATGTTTTGTGTTCTCGTATTATGACGTTCTTAGATAATACAAATCTCCTTCATCATAACCAACATGGATTCCGCAAACAGAGATCATGTGAAACTCAGCTCGCCCTATTTGCCCAAGAAATTCACAGTGCCGTAGACACTGGCGAGCAGATTGATGCCGTATTCCTGGACTTCAGGAAGGCATTTGATACGGTTCCGCACTTACGTTTAGTGAAAAAAATACGAGCTTACGGAATATCGGACCAGGTTTGTGATTGGATTCAGGATTTCCTAGAAGAAAGAACACAACATGTCATTCTTAACGGTTCAAAATCTGCAGATGTAGAGGTAATTTCGGGAGTACCGCAGGGAAGCGTGATAGGACCTTTATTGTTTACAATATACATAAATGACTTAGTTGACAACATCGGTAGCTCCGTGAGGCTATTTGCAGATGACACGGTTGTCTACAAGAAAGTAGCAACATCAGAAGACTCGTACGTACTCCAGGAGGACCTGCAGGGGATTAATGCATGGTGCGACAGATGGCAGCTTTCCCTAAACGTAGATAAATGTAATATAATGCGCATACATAGGGGCAGAAATCCATTCCAGTACGATTATGCCATAGGTGGTAAATCATTGGAAGCGGTAACGACCGTAAAATACTTAGGAGTTACTATCCGGAGCGATCTGAAGTGGAATGATCACATAAAACAAATAGTGGGAAAAGCAGGCGCCAGGTTGAGATTCATAGGAAGAATTCTAAGAAAATGTGACTCATCGACGAAAGAAGTAGCTTACAAAACGCTTGTTCGTCCGATTCTTGAGTATTGCTCATCAGTATGGGACCCTTACCAGGTTGGATTAATAGAAGAGATAGACATGATCCAGCGAAAAGCAGCGCGATTCGTCATGGGGACATTTAGTCAGCGCGAGAGCGTTACGGAGATGCTGAACAAGCTCCAGTGGCGGACACTTCAAGAAAGGCGTTACGCAATACGGAGAGGTTTATTATCGAAATTACGAGAGAGCACATTCCGGGAAGAGATGGGCAACATATTACTACCGCCCACATATATCTCGCGTAATGATCACAACGAAAAGATCCGAGAAATTAGAGCAAATACGGAGACTTACAAGCAGTCGTTCTTCCCACGCACAATTCGTGAATGGAACAGGGAAGGGGGGATCAGATAGTGGTACAATAAGTACCCTCCGCCACACACCGTAAGGTGGCTCGCGGAGTACAGATGTAGATGTAGATGGAGCCACTCTATAGCAATTATGGACGTGTGGGGTGTCGCATTGTCCTGCTGGAATTGCCCAAATCCGTCGATATGTACAATGGACATGAATGGATACAGATGATCAGACAGGATGCTTACGTACGTGTCACCTGTCAGAGTCGTATCTAGATATATCAGCGGTCCCATATCACTCCAACGGCACACGCCCCACACCATTTCAGAGCCTCCACCAGCTTCAACAGTCCTCTGCCGACGTGCAGCGTCCATCCATTCGATACAATTTGAAACAAGACTCTTCCGACCACGTAATATATTTCCAGTCATCAACAGTCCAATGTCGGTGTCGAAGGGCACAGACGAGGCGTACATCTTTGTGTCGTGCAACCATCAAGGGTACACGAGTGGGCCTGCGGCTCCGAAAGCACATATCGATGATGTTTCGTTGAATGGTTTGTATGCTGACACTTGTTGAAGGCCCAGCATTGAAATCTGCAGCAATTTGCCGAAGGATTGCACTTCTGCCACGTTGAACGATTCTCTTCAGTCGTCGCTGGTCCCGTTTTTGCAGGATCTTATAACACCATGTTAAAACTCACTTCAATCTTGATAACGTGCCATTACAGCAGCAGTAACCGATCTAACAACTGCGCCAGACAGTTTTGTCTTATATAAGTGTTGCCGACTACAGCGCCGTATTCTGCCTGTTTACATATCTCTGCATTTGAATGAGCATACCTATACCAGTTTCTTTGGCGCTTCAGTGTATTTTTAAGTATCCTTTGCTGAAGTTAATGCTGACCAAGAAGAAAACTTTCCGGAAATAGATCCTAATAATGCAGAAAATTTTTTTGCAAACATGCATGTCATATGGCAAATAATTCATAAACTGTTTATCTAAAAGTTAATGAAAGTTGCGGTTTTTATACCTACTGGTGTGTATTTAATAGCTACTATTTAAAATGAAGTAATTTTACCTTGATCTAATGACTGAGAGTGCACATCCATAGCTGTGCAGTCAGCGTGTCTGACTACCAGGTGGTGGACTGAGGTTCAGTTCGAGGTATTGCCAGGGATTTTAGCCTGGTGGTAGGGTTGGTATAGGGTGCATTGAGCCTTTTAAGAAATAGCGGTTCTAAGGTTTGAGAAGACGACAACAGCAAGCCATGCGGGACTAGCCGAGCGGTCCAAGGCGCTGCAGTCGTGGACTGTCCGGCTGATCCCGGCGGAGGTTCGAGTCCTCCATCGGGCATGGGTGTGTGTGTGTTCGTCCTTAAGATAATTTAGGTTAAGGAGTGTGTAAGCTTAGGGACTGATGACCTTAGCAGTTAAGTCCCATAAGATTTCACACACATTTGAACACTTGAACAACAGCAAGGAGAGCAGTGCCGATCCTATGACTCTTTGTACAGCTTCCAAATAACACCGTAAGAAATCACACGGCGCATTGTCAGCACTGGAAGAACCGAACGAGGGAATGGTGTGGACCAAGAATTGGACACATTTTGTGTATTTTGACTTTCTTCAGTCTAAATTTCAGATCCTTATAGTTCGTATGGGATATATTAAAAGAGAAATACATGTATTGACTGACCGCAGTAGAGTGGAAGGACATCGGTGAACAGCATAACGTTTCTCACTGCATGAGCTCCACAAGTCAGGCAGAGAATGTTTTATTTACGAATGAATAGAACAGACTGAAATTATTATTTCAGGCTCACGGACGTAGGAGTATCGCACAATAAAAGGGAAGAAACATTAAGGTTCACCGTCTACTAATTCATGATGGAACGCAATCTAGGATAGGGAAGTAAATAAATCGTGCTCTTTTGAAACGGATCATTCGCCACAATGCGTTTATGCAAACCACAAAAATCTTAAATCTAAAAGACTGGACGAGGAACTGAGCCACAATTTTCCCGAAACCAAGTCTACTGACTCAAGCACTGCACCATCTCATTCGCTACAATAGAAAATTCTTCTGGGTTCACGGCAAAAGGAACTAACAGCGGTAAAGGAGCACGGTTAGTTTGCTCATTACTTCTATTCTGGTTAAGAATCTGTTCCTAGGCAAGAGTTTCACATTGACGTTTTACGTTGATATATCATTCGCAGATAATTACTAACATGTTTAAATTTATTTTTTACATTTATTAACAAAACATTTGACAGAAAAGTTTTCCAAGAACTGATTTCTATTTTTTGTGCTGTGTTCCATATTGCTATTTTCCCAAAACAGCAACAATTACCGCTAAGGACGATTCTTTTTGTATTTGTATTATATTCTTCGTGATACACGTTTTACAAACATCAGTATTTTTACACTTCCTGGATACTCACTTCCTTGTATAGTTATTCTGTTATTCCATGTTACAACGTGAGACAATGACACAACGATAAGAATTGGTTTTCTTCTCTTACTTATTGCTCTCTTACTTACTTACTACCTTACTAACTTACAGTGGCCACACAAACCGCAGTCGGTCTTATGGCCTCACTCATTCAAGCCTTTCACACCTTCCTGTCAGCTGCATCTTCATCTCCCAGACGCAGTATCTGCATGTCTCCCACGATATCATCCTTCCATCTTGTTCTCCGCCGTCCTAGTGGTCTCCTTCCTTCTTCTTCTCCATCAATCACTCGCTTGCGTAGCACGCTATTGGTGTGATGATAGTCTGATATATGTTTATTTTTGCGCGCCTAGATAGTAACTTAGACCTTAAGGTGTTATGTATAACTCCTGTCACGTGCGTTACTGTGACAAACAAAAGACAGCGTTAAAAACTAGCGAACGGAATGCACCTCGATGTGCCTACCCTCTATTAACAAGCAGTGGCCTGTACTGTAGGCGCGAATTCTGGCAGGCTACAGCGCCGCGCACACTTGCAGGTCGTACTTGGAGCAAGGGGTCCCTGGCTGCTACTTAGCGGTCAGAATGAACACGCACAGTTGCGAGGTGACGGCGGCAGTCGTGGCGTAAGACTTTCTTTTCTCCCGCCGGCACACTCGGGCTGCAGAACGACTTTCATTTTAGTAGACGTGGCACGGCGGTGATTACCGCAACAGAGGTATCGGCTTCTCTGCTCAGACGTCTGAAATGTGCAGAGCGCCTTTGCCTAACTGATAAAACAACTAATAAAACAGCTATCTGCAGCAGGTACACGATTTGCAGGCCGTTACAGACTACTGACTTCTTCCGTAATCTTAATGGTATTTATTTCTTGAACAATCTTTGTGACATTCGCAAATGATTGTGTAAATGTAGACTGATCAGCCAGAACATTATGACCACCTATCTAATAGGCGGTATGTCCACCTCTGGCACGGATAACAGCGGCCACGCATCGTGGTATGGAAGCAATGAGGCCTTTAATTAACTTTTTATACCTGGGATTCACAGTCATGTAGAACTTTATAAACGACATCATATTTACGCCAGTGACTGTAACACTTTCTTTATTTCACGATTGCAATTTCGGGCTCAGGCCATTATCAAGTGCTTAAAGCCACAAAAATCTGCACTTGATAATGGCCTAAGGCCGAAATAGCAATCGTGAAATAAAGAAAGTGTTAGAGTCACTGGCGTTAATATGATATCTTTTACTATGAGGCCTCGGTAGGTCGCTAGAGAGAGTTGGCACCACATCTGCACACACAAGTCATCTAATTATCGTAAATTCCGGTGAGGGGGACGATGAGCTCTGACGCCATTTTCAATCACATCCCAGATGCGTTCCCTCGGGTTCAGATCTGGCTAGTTTGGGGCCAGAACATCAATTAGAACTCGCCACTGTGTTCCTCGAACCACTCCACCACACTCCTGCCCTTGTGACACGGCGCACTACCTTGTTGAAAAATGCCACTGCCATCGGGACACATGACCATTATGAAAGGGTGTAAACGGTCTGGAAGCAGTGTACGATACTCTTTGACCATCACGGTGCCTTCCACGAGCTCCACTGGACCCGTGGATGCCCACTTGAATGTTCCCCAGAGGATATTGGGTGCCGACCGCGGTGGCCGAGCAGTTCTAGGCGTTCAGTCTGGAACAGCGCGACTGCTACGGTCGCAGGTTCGAATATGTCCTTAGGTTTAAGTAGTTCTAAGTTCTAGGGGACTGATGACCTCCGATGTTAAGTCCCATAGTGCTCAGAGCCATTTGAACCATTTGAGCATAATGGAGCCGCCGCCAGCTTGCCTCCGTCGCGCAGGTTTCCCTGGAAAACGACAGATTTGCGTCCTTCCATCGGCATGACGAAGACGGTATTTGGATTCGTCAGACCATGTAACGCTCTGCCACTGCGCCAACGTCCAGTACGGATGGTCACGTGCCCATTTCAGTCGTAGTTGCCGATGTTGCGGTGTTTACTTTGGCATACTCGTATGCACGGGTCGTCGGCTGCGGAGGCCCATAGTTAGGAGTGTTCGGTGCATTGTGCATTTAGACAAGTTTGTACTCTGCCCAACATTACAGTCTGATGTTAGCTCCACCACAGTTCGCCTGCTGTCCTGTTTTACCTGTCTGCTCAGCCTGCGACATCCGACATCTGTAATGTGGGGTGGTTGCCCAACCCCAAGACGTCTGGACCTCGATTTCACCACGTCTTAAAGACACTCACCACAGCACTCCTCGAACGCCCGACAATTCGTGAAGTTTCCGATATGCTCGTGCCGAGCTTTCGGGCCATTATAATCTGACCTCGGTCAAACTCAGGTAGACCGGGCTCCTTCCCAATTATATACAGGGCCAGAACACTCACTGATACAACAAGCACCGTGCGTGTGCCTGACTAGAAGTCACTCCTCGCCAGGTGCACTGCTATCGCCTGGACCGCTTTATATTGCTAGTAGGTCGGTGGTCATAATGTTCTGGCTGATATGTGTATAGCTAGCGCTGACCATTTTTGTGAGTGGCTTCAATTTATATTTCTACTCGTATTATACATATCCAGACCCAGGATATTATCGCATAGGACACACGAATGTAAGTCCAGAATGTAAGCTGCCTGTCCTTTTGAAGATCAAAATCAGCAATCACGTACAGAGCAGGAGTCTCTGGTCCTTTTGTGCACGAAGGTCACTAATACATAATTTCCAGATCAATTTATTTTCCATATCTACATCTAGAACTGTAGTATAGTCTGGTTGACTTATTGCCTTTCCCTAGTTGTAAAAGTTACAGAACTACATAAGACTGTTAGTAGTAACAAATCTGTGTGGTAACGTACGATGTGAATTGTGTTTCTTACAGGTTCAGTTGTAGTCCGTTGCAGAAAGCGCATCATTCGTTTTAGTGATAATTACATTTACTATTTCTGCTGTTGATGCATCTCTGATGGACGTGATTTTGGTGCTTGTGTCTGCAAAATAGAGAATTATTTCAATTTTTAATATAAAATGTTATTTAACTATCGCTTATTAGCTGAAGTGCACACACTAATGTTGTTTGTTGTTTAGTTTTCATAAACAGCTAAGACAACACTAATAATTTAATTACAATACTACATACAATTGATTTCTGAGGCTCACATCATTTTTGCGCATTGTCAATTTAATGTTTCTGTTCTTAATGCTTCTCTGGAGTAGACTAACTGAGAATACACGTGAAATAGCACTGACAAAGAATTTTCAGGGTGATAGGTATCTCGGTATCCACCACTCTTTTTAAGGCAACTGAAACCTGCTGATTCAAACAATTTTTCTCTGTTGTTCCCGTTCTTTTGATATGTGACATCAGCCATTTGTACACTCTAAGAGAGAGAGAGAAATAAAAAGAAATACGACACACTACGAAGGAATTATCCGTATGGGACGGAAATCGGTGGATGTGATATACGTGTACAGACAAACAGATGTTTACAGTTTCAAAACAATTAGATGATTTACTCAAGAGAGCAAGTCGATAACACGTTGGTCCACCTCTCGCCCTTATGAAGGCAGTTGTTCAATCTGTAATTGATTGAAAGAGTTGTTGGATGTCCCCATGACAGATATCGTGCCAAATTCTGTCCAACTGGCGCTTTAGATCGTCAAAAATCCCGAACTGGTTGGAGGGCACTGCCCATAATGCTCCAAACGTTCTCAATTGGGGAGCGATTCGGATCCTTCCTGGCCAACGTGAGTTTGACAAGCAGCAGAAACTCTCATCGCGTGTAGGCGGGCATTATGCTGCTGAAATGTAAGCCCAGGATGACTTTCCACGAAGGGCAACAAAACGGGGCGTGGAATATCGTCGACGTGCCGCTGTGCTGTAAAACCGCCGCGGATGGCAACCAAAGGGGTTATGGGTCCTGCTATGAAATACAAACCAGTCACGTCTCCGCTTAGTTCGAAGCCGGACACATCACTAAAGTTGGGATATCAACCTGACTGTCGCCCGCCATACAGACCGACACCCAGGAATGACTCGTCTCGTTGTCATCAGCGACATCCTTACAGCACAGCGGTACGTCGACGATATTCCACGCCCCATTTTGTTGCCCTTCATGGCAAGCCACCCCGGGCTTACATCCCATCAAGATAATGCCCGCCAGCACACGGCGACAGTACATACTGCCAAATCGTACCTTGGCCAGCAAGACTGCCGTATCACTCCCCAGTTGAGAACTTTGAAGCATTATGGACAGGGCCCTCCAACCATCTCGGGATGTTGACTGTTTAACAAGTCAGTTGAACATAATTGGCACGACATCCATCGGTAGGACACCCAACAACTCTATCAATCAAAGCCGAGCCGAATAACTGCTTACAGAGGCCTAGAGGTGGACCAACGCGTCACTGACTTGCTCAATTTGTGAAGATCTTTGTCTCGAATAAATCGTAAAACTTCTCTCAAACTGTAACCATTCGTTGTCTGTATATGTACATCACATCTACTGATTTCTGCCGCGTTCGTATAATTCCTTCGCGGTGCGTCGCTTTTTTATCCTAGCGTGTATGCACATAACAGTACATCCAGGCAAATGATTCAAAAGCAGTAAACACACTAGATCATTGATTACTACAGGGACTACTAATTCACTTGGCCTTAGATATAATACACATATAAAATACGTACATATTTGTGTGGAGTATAACTTCTTAATTGAAGGTGCATGTCGTTGCAATTTCTTGGCTGTAGGTTTGCATTTTGCATGTCGTCCTGAAGCGTGCACTCTATCGACAATGATAGCATGGCTCCATCGCAGAACTGTTCTGACGAAAACCTTCACCGTGTCCTTCGTTGAATGAGAGTAGGTTCTCGGAGAAGAAGTCAATATACGAATAGAGGAGATTTTTGCACAACATTCACGTTCGTCAACAGATTTGCAATTGCTAAGGAAGTCAGATATGACTGACTTGAATCCATGTCTATGATCACTACTCAGTAAATCTTGCAGCTGTCAGGAATGATCTTCCTCATTTGTAGACCATAAATAAACATTCTTCCGTATTCGCATAACTCAACTCCGTAAACTTGAGACACAGGTACCGAAAAGCGTCAGTCGTTCTTTGTGGAGTCACTCAATATACTCCACATTCTGTGTAGAGGTACTCAGTGTAGTCCGTACTTCAACATACACTTCTACGTAATCGGCTTGCTCCCATGAAAGGACATCTCAGAAATTAATTGAACCACTGCCATCCAGTGCAGGAGCTTTTGAAAAACGGAATGGACCAACTTTTTTAATCTGTAAGACTGTTATCTCCAAACGGCACTGAGCAATACACGTGTTTCGTTCACTAAATGGATGAATGATGTACTTGGTTAATCCAAGCGAAATGATGCTTCTAAGTACTGTAGCCTTAATAGAAGTACTCTACTCACATCTGTTTCTGACACCTCACACAAGTTCCGTAAATGAAGATCACATTACTAAAAGAAGACTCGAGTTTTGTCTTAGGCGAAGCCAAACTAATGAGTTACACCTCGTAATACGTAAGGCATTAAATAATGCACACACTCGGTACTGCCTCTACACTGAACTTTTCTCATTATTCCTTTTCTACCAGCGCATACGCTTTAGGTAACAGCAGTGACGAAAAAACTGTAGACCTTCGAGCTTACACGAAAGTTTATTGACGGTGGCTCTCTACATCTACATCTACGTAATTACTCTGCCATTGGCAGAGGGTTCAATGAACCACCTTCATGCTGTCTCTCTACCGTTCCACTCTCGAACGGCACGCGGGAAAAACGATCACTTAAATTTTTCCGTGCGAGCCCCGATTTCTCTTATTTTATAGTAGGTGGGTGCCAACAGAATATTTTCGCAATCGGAGGAGAAAACTGGTGATTGAAATTTCATGAGAAGATCCCGTCGCAACGAAAAATGCCTTTGTTTTAATGATTGCCACTCCAATTCACGTTTCATGTCTGTGAACTGTCTCCCTTGTTTCACGATAATACATAACGAGCTGCCCTTCTTTGTACTTTTTCGATGTCATCCGTCAGTCCCACCCGATGCGTATCCCACACCGCACAGCAGTGCTCCAGAATAGGGCGGACAAGCGTAGTGTAAGCAGTCTCTTTGATAGACCTGTTGCACCTTCTAAGTGTTCTGCCAATGAATCGCAGTCTTTGGTTTGCTCTACCCAAAATATTATCTATGTGATCGTTCCAATTTAGGTTATTTGTAATTGTAATCCTTAACTATTTAATTGAATTTACAGCCCTCAGATTTGTGTGACTTATCACCTAATCGAAATTTAGCTGATTTCTTTTAGTACTCATGTGAATAACTCGCACTTTTCTTTATTCAGGGTCAATTGCCACTTTCCGCACCATACAGATATCTTATCTAAATCATTTTGCAAGTCGTTTTGATCATCTGATGACTTTACAAGACAATAAATGACAGCATCATCTGCAAACAATCTAAGACGGCTACTCAGTTTGTCTCCTATGTCGTTAATATAGATCAGGAACAATAGAGGGCCTATAACACTTCCTTGGGGAACGCCGGATATTACTTCTGTTTTACTCGATGACTTTCCTCTATTACTACGAACTGTGACCTTTCTGACAGGAAGTCACGAATCCAGTCGCACAACTGAGGCGATACTCCGCAGGCACGCAGTTTGATTAGAAGACCCTTGTGAGGAACGGTGTCGAAAGCCTTCTGGAAATCAAAAAATATGGAATCAATTTGACATCCCCTGTCGCTAGCACTTATTACTTCATGAGTATAAAGAGCTAGTTGTGTTTCACAAGAACGATATTTTCTGAATCCGTGCTGACTATATGTCAATAAATCGTTTACTTCCAGGTACTTTATAATGTTCGAATACAGTGTATGTTCTAAAACCCTACTGCAAATCGGCGTTAGTGATATATGCCTGAAATTCAGCGGATTACTCCTACTTCCCTTTTTGGGTATTGGTGTGGCTTGAGAAATTTTCCAGTCTTTAGTTACATATCTTTCTGTGAGCGAGTGGTTCTGTATAACTGCTAAATATGAAGCTATTTTATCAGCATACTCTGAGAGGAACCTGACTGGTATACAATCTGGACCGGAGGCCTTGCCTTTATTAAGTGATTTAAGCTGATTTGTTACACCGAGGGTATCTACTTCTATGTTTCTCATCTTGGCAGTTGTTCTTGATTGGAATTCAGGAATATTTACTTCGTCTTCTTAGGTGAAGGAGTTTCGGAAAACCGTGTTTAATAACGCTGCTTTAGTGGCACTGTCATCAGTGACTTCACCGTTGTTATCGCGCAGTGAAGATGTTGATTGTGTCTTGCCACTGGTGTGCTTTATGTATGACCTGACCAGAATCTCTTTGGGTTTTCTGCCAGATTTCGAGACAGAATTTCGTTGTGGAAATTATTAAAAGCATCTGGCATTGAAGTACGCACCATATTTCGAACTTCTGTAAAACTTTGCCAATCTTGGGCATTTTGCGTTCTTTTAATTTTGGCATGCTTTTTTCGTTGCCTCTGCAACAACGATCTGACGCGTTTTGTGTATCATGGGGGATCAGTACCATCACTTACTAATTTATGTGGTGTATTGCTGTTGATACTATCTCTTTGAAAACATTCCACAACTTTTCTACACTTACATGGTCAGATCAGAAGGAGTGAAGACTGTCTCTTAAAAAGGCGTTAATAGCATTTTTATCAGCTTTTTAAAATAGATATACTTTACGTTTCTTTTTGATGGTTGTAGGTGTTACGGTATTCAGCCTAGCAGCAACTGCCTTGTGGTCGCAAATCCCTGTAATCGTCACAACACTCACTATTTGTCTAGGATTATTTCTTGCTAAAAGGTCAAGTATGTTTTCGCAACCATTTACGCTTCGAGTGGGCTAATGAAATAGTTCTTCAAAATAATTTTCTGAGAAAGCAGTCAGTATAATTTCGGATGATGATTTATGCCTGCCGCCGGCTTTAACCGTATAATTTTTGCAGCATATCGAGGGTAGGTTGAATTCATCACCGACTATAATTGTATGAGCGGGGTACTTATTTGAAATGAGACTCAAGTTTTCTTTGAACTGTTTAGCAACCATGTCTTTTGAGTCGGGGGGTCGGTAAAATGATCCAATTAATAGTTCAGTCCGATTGTCAGGTATAACCTTTACCCATACTATTTCAGATGAACTATCTACCTCAATTTCGCTACAAGGCAAACTACCTCTAACAGCAATAAATACTCCACTACCAACTGTATTTAATCTATCCTTTCTGAATACTGTTAGATCGTTTGATAAAATTTAGGCTGAACTTATTTCCGGCTTTAGCCAGCTCTCTGTACCTATAACTATTTTAGCTTCAGTGCTTTCTATTAGGGCTTGGAGCTCTGGTTCTTTCCCAACACAGCTACGATAATTTACAACTGTAATACCAATCGTTTCTGCAACTACCTTACTGTGTTCTACCTGCCCACTTTCTGACGGACGCCCCTTCTGTGGTTCCCTGAGACCCTCTAACCTAAAAAACCGCCCAGTCCCTTCCACACAGCCCCGCTACCCGTGTAGCCGCCTCCTGTGTGTAGTGGACTCCTGACCTATTAAGCGGAACCTGGAAACCCACCACCCGATGGCGCAAGTCAAGGAATCTGCAGCCTACACGGTCACAGAACCGCCTGAGCCTCTGATTCAGACTCTCCACATAGCTCTGCACCAAAGGACCACAGTCGGTTATATCGACGATGCTGCAGATGGTGAGCTCCACCTTAATCTCGGAAGCAAGACTGGCAGTCTTTAGCATTTCTGCTAGCCGCCCGAAACCAGACAGAATCTGCTCCGATCCAAAGCGACACACGTCATTGGTACCGTCATGAGCCACCACCTGCAGTGGGCTGCACCCTGTATTCTTCGTGGAGTCCGGAAGCAGCCTTTCCACATCCGGAATGACTCCCCCCGGAATGCACACGGAGTGCACATTGGCTTCCTTCCCCTCCTTGGCAGCCATGTTCCTAAGGGGCCCCATTACGCGCCTAACGTTGGAGCTCCAAACTACCAGCAAACCCACCCTCTGTGAACGACCAGATCTTGCGGGCCGAGAAGCTTCCTCTGGAACGGGGTGGACGACTGCATCCGGCCCAGAGACATCGTCAGCCACAGATAACGCCCGAAACCTGTTCGTCAAATGAACCGGGGAGGCCCTACGATCGGATACACGGGAAGTTTTTCACTGCCTGCCAGACTTTGGAATGATCTCACACTCGACCATGGGTGAGTGGTCAACCTCAGTGCAGGCAGTACCCGGACACGTCACAGCAGTGGACCGATCGGAGGACACGTGGGACGTTCTCGACGTCCCTCGCATCCTCGCGTCCGATCCCCCACAGTGACGCCCCCTGGCAGCAGCCTCAAGCTGTGTGACGGAAGCCAACGCAACCTGAAGCTGTGAGCGAAGGGTCGCCAGCTCAGCTCGCAACTGTACACAACCATCGCAGTTGCTATACATTACTGCACTCCTCCTGTTTGAATCTCTCCCGCGTAACACCAGCAAAACAATTAGGAAGCAAATACAATTACCACCAAGACCCTAGGTACTACTCGCAACGTGCCGCGCGGTAGCTTCCGAAGAAACAAGAAGAAAAATTTTAGACAATCACGAAATATTATTACGCTTATTACGTGTGAACTAGTAAGCAGCCGCGAGTGATGTATTTTACGTTAATTTTTTTACCAACTTGTGTCACATTAGTTTGTCATTAATCATTAATGCTATATCGATTTAACTTACATTTGAAGATGAAAATACCATTCTGAAAGTGGTGAACAGCGTAAACAAGTCATAAAAAGTAAGACGCCGTTATTTCACTCCGCCTGCACTAATCAGCCATCAGAGTCACTGGTTTTGTAACTACTTGCTATGTGACAACATGACGCACGCAGCACTGTACTTTGCAGGCTCAGCAACACTGAGAGATTCAGCAATCTCAAAAGGCTGCTGTTATATATTGACGATAAATTACTTGCGCATTGTTAAGCTTAAAGCTGTTGGAAGCCAGCCAGGGCACTCCAAGATAAGAAATCAGAGACACAATGCAGAGAGCAGGCAAAGTGTTAGCGTTTAGGTTACCGGAGGTGAAGAATAACGCCCTGCGTATTGCAGATGCTCTGAGCAGTTGTCCAAGGGAAGAAGTTTCACTTCAGAGAATTAACTGATAACTCCATTCACCGTCTAGACGCTGTTGTAAAGCGTCACAGTAGAAAATGGTGACAAAAAGGCAAATCGCAGCACGCGCAGAAAACTTGATACTTGCACGTAAGAATCGCAACGTCAGTGGGTTTACACAGGTTACAGTGCTACACCGCGGTCCCCACTCGAGAGGGGCCTCAGGGTGCATCAAGTGATGTAAAACACTGGTGTTGCTAGCCATAATAGGAAGGAGAAGTGGCGTTTAGCTTTCAGCTACCAAACTTGGGGTTTGTCAGTGTAAAGGCAAGAAATGTCCCTACCTAGCGGGTAGGAGAAGGAGAAGAATGTGAATGTGGTTGGTCACAGGCGCCCAGCTCTTACTGCACTGACTTCTGTTGTCGAACAAGTTGCGCCCTTTGCTTTTCCTAACGTCCAGAATTATCTTTCAGGTAGTAGTTAGTCTGTTTGCAAATAAATAGTGTTAATCAGATCTGTGAGTTCCTGCGGGCGCATTGTATCGAATCCCAAAAACCATGCCTCTCGTTGGTGCCGTTGCCAATGTTCGGCACTGAAGCAAGCAATCAACCTGCCTTCACTGGAAATTCGTCTTTCTGCATTTGCTCCTAACTGATCGGAAACTGCAAACTGACATGTAACCCCCTGTCTTCCCTCTATCCTGTATTAGGACACCACACTATAGACAACAACTGAAGCTACATTATCTTCTCCAAAAGGACACACTCACAAGGAAATTAACGAGTTCTAACGGCCAGAAACGAATAAAAATGATTTTAAAATACAGGAATGAGTCTTTTGTGTCACCCATCTATGTCATTTATCCGTAAAACTCAATATTTGCGTACAGTCGGTGTTTGAAGTTGACAAATCGAAATCGAGCAGAAGCACAGGATGCTGAACAAACAATACTTTGTAACAGACAATTGTGACCAGCACATTCATAAGTCGTAAAAGAGGTGCAATTAGGCAAAAAATCGAAATATTTGCTCGAAACAATACGCCGTAGCAACTACATGGTGTATCAAAAGATACGTTACAAGTCGTGGCGGCTGGTATTAGTCGAATACAATATTATTGCATCTGGGGGTGAGGGCACTTCTATCGGCTTAGCGTGAGTTTTTATCTTGACGTTGCACGACGACACAGTGAATCACCTTCTAGTACACCCACAGCTGACCTGGAAGCATTGACAATGAGATGCGTTTTTATTAGTCACTTGTTTACTGTCAGGTTCCGATAGCGACCACGGGAGTCCAAGTCAGTACTGGAGCTACGTACGAGTTCCTACCCAAAATATCCGAGAATTTCGTTGTAAAGATCAGAAAACTATACTCAACTCCAATGTCCTCCGTCACCTTGAAAGTAGCCATATATGCAATGATCCCAGCGTTGTCCCCACTTTTGGAAGCACTCCAGGGTGAAGGGTGTTCAGGACCCGTTGCGATTCCACTTGAATGTCTTCAGTCGAGTCAAGACGTCGCCCTTTCAACGCAATTTTCATCTTCGGTAGCAAGTAGATCTCGCACGGGGCTAGGTATGGCGGGTAGGGAGGTTGGTGCACCGTTGCCGTTTTGTTTTTGGCCAGGAGTCCTTCACAATGAGCGAGGTGTGTGCGGGTGCGATGTCATGGTGCACCAACCACTCTTTCTTTTCCACAACTCTGACAGTTTGCGGCGAACATTTCAACTCAGTCGCCTCAAAGTAAAACTGCACATTCACAGTCTGACAGGAATGTCGAGAAAAAGATCACCATTGAATTCATTTTGCTGCCAACTTGTCGAGCTCTTTTCGGCCTTGGAGACTTCATGACTGGTGCTTCGTTTCAGGGGCATAACCGAAGACCCAAAATTCATCATTTGTTATGATTCTGGATAAGAATTTTGTACACTTTAGAACTCTTGGTTGCAGCTCTGTGCACCCATTAATCCTGAGATTTCGTTGGCCGATCCTGAGAAGGCAAGGGACAAACTTCGCTGCAGTTCGTCTCATGTTTATTTCACTAGCTAGAATTCGTTGACATTTACTGTACGACAGCCCTAGTCTGTTACAAGCATCGTGAATCGTCTGCCTTTGGCCTTCGTGAACCATATCGTACACTCTCATGATCATTTTTAGTGTTATGCATGTTGATGATCGATCAGAATGTTTGTCATCTTCGACAGATTCTCGGCCTTCATTGAAGCGCTTGAACCATCAAATGTTGTTCTTGACTCAGTGCACTCTTACTGAGTGCCTCTGTCAGTATGCAGTGGGTTTCACCTACAGTTTTATTCTACTTGAAACATAATTTGATGCAATTCTGTTGCTCCTTCACGTAATCCATTTCGGAATTCGCAGAAGCACTGAAACATATGCTGACACTAACCACTAGAAGTCATAACTGCATTCGCCAAAGGTGACAACTTTGTGCTGCAGCAGTTAATACGTGTACCTTGAGACATCTAGGAGCAGACTGTCGTCCTGCTAGTGGTTTGAACAGTACAATGTAATTCTTGCGTATTTTGGGCAGCACCGTATATTTTCTGACACACTCTGCAGTGTTGCCAGATCTCCTCCACCGTCTCCCACTCCCTCACATCCATCCAACACTTAGTGCACTCTGCATTGTTGCCAAGTATCTGCCAAGATCACTCCCCCCCTTCACACCCTCCAAGGTCACATGATGACATCACACAAGATGGCAGTGGGAAAAAGATGGAGGCGGAAAAAAGATGGTGGCAGACTGCCGCGTCACCCACATAATGGCGGTAGACGAGAGATTCGTGCAATTGCGCATTTTAGGAAAAAAATGGTCACGCGTTATTTTGCTGGAATTCGAGCTTAGAAACCACTCACTTGATCATTGAAAACTGATCAGAAACATTCGAATTACCATCATAGAAGGTGATACACAAAATTTTAAAAAAAGCGAGCAAACCACGGTTATGCATTATCCTGCTGAAATTAAAACTCAACAACCAGTCGCTTGACCATCGAAAACTGATCATATACATTCGAATTACCGTCGTAGAAGGAGATAAACGAAATTTGAAGAAAAAGAGCAATAAACACACGTTACAAAGTGGCATACTTCAATAACTGGCTACTTCATTATCGAAAACTGTTCAGGTGCATTCGAATTACCGTCATACAAGGTGATATACGAAATTTTAAGAAAAAATAGCAAAAAATGATCACGTGTTATCCTCCTGGAATTGGAACTCAACAACTGGTCATGTGATCGTCGAAAGCTGATAAATACATTTGAATTACCGTCATCGGATTTTAGAAGAAGGAGCCATAAACACGTGTTGTAGAGTTGCATACCTCATTAACTGATGAGATGCGTTCGAATTACTGTCATACAAGGTGACATACGAAATTTAAACAAAAATGCAATGGTAAAGAAAAGAGTTTCACATAGCTCAACAATTGGTCAAGGGATCATCGAAAACTGATCAGATACGTTCTAATTGCCGTCAGAGATGGTGATATACGAAATTTTAAGAAAAAAAGAGCAATAAACACTTGTTGTAGAATGGCACAGACACGAGATCTTATACACTGTACACATCGAAAAGCTGCTCAGATCCGTTCGTAGGCAACTATATACGAAAGAGTTTAGCAACGAATTGGTACGAAATACCAAAGAAAAAAGAAAGGATCAGAAAAATTTTAGTTACGAGAATGATTATAATTACTAAATACGAACAGTTATATTACATTTTAAAACTAAAGTTTTTACGATTTGAGAAAGTTTTCGCGAGAAAACGATACCGAAATTGAATGAAAGTTTTATTCTGACGAAGTTTTTACGATACGAATTTCACCAAGGAAAAAGAAGTTACTACGAAAAACAATGCCATTAATATTCTCATGAGAGAAAGTTAGGCACAAAACGATACGAGGAGTGGTTCAGGGTAAGAGGAGGAAACATGTTTATTTGATGGGCGCCAAGCCCACACCCTGATAGCGGATAGCTTGCCGCGCAGCTGCAGCTACCGTCCTTTCCCCCCGCTCCACCGGAGGGCCGGGCCACGTGAGGCTCGCTCCGCTCGACACTCCCTGCTCGCAGCCACCCCAGCTGCGACGTATTGACGCGCCGCGCTAATGTTCCGCTTCCGACAGCAGAACATGTTTCCCAAATCACGATACTTGTAGCTGTGATCAGATGTGCCACCCATTCGTGTCGGAACACTTCACTTTACACCTTCCCTTTACTAATCAAAGTCACGAAAAAGAAACTGGTTCACAAGGCTCGAAAATAATGCTACGTACCAGAAAACGTGCCAGAGAAATGCAGGTGTACTCCCACAGCAGGCCGGTGTATAGCACACCTGCACCTCCCTTTACGAATCTTACACACGAAGATCAACAATGAGGTGACAATAGTCGTGGGATACCTCCTAATATCGTGTCGGACTTCCATTTGCCCGGCGTAGTGCAGCAATTCGACGTGGCACGGACTCAAGTCGTTTGATGTCCATTGCAGAAATCCTGAGCCGTGCTGCGAACGTGTTCCCAGTACAGGATTTTGTGCACGAACAGACCTCTCGATTATGCTTGATAAATGCTCGATGGAATTCACGTTGGGCGATCTGCGTGGCCAAATCTGTTGTGGGTCGGCAGGAGAGCCAACACCGTGTTACTAGAGGAAGCCGAAAAGCATGCGTTTTCGCTCACGCAGGCTGGCGTGAGGTCTGGAACAGGACAAGAAACTTAGGATTTAGAAAAAACGGACGTAGCTGGTGGAATACTTAACTTTAATCCATTAATCATGAGCGTCGCTCTTGACTGTACATGATTCAGTATCAATAGTAACTGGTAATGGCGCCTTGCTAGGTCGTAGCAAATGACGTAGCTGAAGGCTATGCTAACTATCGTCCCGGCAAATGAGAGCGTATTTTGTCAGTGAACCATCGCTAGCAAAGTCGGTTGTACAACTGGGGCGAGTGCTAGGAAGTCTCTCTAGACCTGCCGTGTGGCGGCGCTCGGTCTGCAATCACTGATAGTGGCGACACGCGGGTCCGACGTATACTAACGGACCGCGGCCGATTTAAAGGCTACCACCTAGCAAGTGTGGTGTCTGGCGGTGACACCACAAAATCATTCGCTCGAATTGTCCAGAATGTTCTTGAAACAAGCCGCGAAAAATTGTGGTCCAGTGACATGGCACATTACCATCCATCAAATTGCCATTTTAGTTTGAGAACATGAAGTCCGTGAAAGGCTGAAAATCGTCTCCAGGTAGCCGAAGATAATCATTTCCAGTCAGTGATTGGTTCTGTTGGACCAGAGCACTCAGTCCGTTCCACGTAAACACTGCCCGCACGATTATGGAGCCACCACCAGCATGCACAGTGCTTTATTGACAGCCTGGCTTCGCGGGGTCTGCGCCACACTCTAGCCCTGCCATCAGCTCTTACCAACGGACGAGAGTCCCTGCAAGAACTGACTTGCTGTTAGCAAAGGCATTGGCGTCGGTTGCCTGCTACGTAACCCATTAAAATCAAATTTCGCCTCTATGTCCGAACGCATTCGTTCGCCGCACGCTTCACATTGATTTCTGTGGTTAAATACACGTAGTGTTGCTCGTCTGTTAGCAGTGACAACCTTACGCAAACGCCGCTGCTCTCGGTCGTTAAGTGAAGACCGTCGGCTACTGCGTTATCTGTGGTAAGAGGTAATAACTGTAAGTTTATTTTCTCGCTACACTCTTGACACTGTGGACCTCGGAATATTTAATTCCCAAACGATTTCGGAAATGAAACGTCCTCTGCGTCTAGTAGCAACCACCATTCCGCGTTCAGAGTCTGTTAATTCCCGTTGTGCGGCCATAATCACGCCGGAAATCTTTTCAACGAATCACCTGAGTACAAACGACATCGTCGCGAATGCACTGCCCTTTTATACCTTGTGTAACCGATACTACTGCCGTCTGTATATGTGCATATCGCTATCCCATGACTTCTGCCACCTCAATGTTTTACAAAAATGCTGATTATCTACTTTGTTAGAAAAACGGGAAAGGACTCGATATTTTTTGCCTGACGTTTTTCTATACTGCCCTAAAGGTGGAAACACCTACTGGTATCTATCCTACATTAAAATGAACCGATGTTTCACCCAGATGTGTCAGCAGGGTCGTAGGGATTGTAGTCATTCGCTGTAGGAGTATAAAGCTTCCTAGAAAATTTTTGCCTGTTGGAATTTTCCATGTATCCCAGCTGTGGCAGCACCTGCCTATAGCTTTTCGAATATTGTCCAGGGATTTTTGTATGAACCTGGTAGATCCTTTCATCTCATTGGCTGGTATATATCCTCTTCCTCACTTCTGATTTGTCAGTACTGCGTATAAATATCCTAACTCTGCCAGCTGAAAACCATCCTAGTTCTAGACTCTGAACTTGTAACATATACTCTGAAAAGATCATCATCATCGTCAGCTTGCGGTAGCTCATGTCAACCTCGTTAAGATGGTGACGCTAGGTGGACATGTTTGCTCGACAAAGCTAAAAGTATGAATTATGTGGTGCACTTATGCTTGTCCGTGAATATCGATGTAATCTAATGAATTCGCATTGGTTGTTGTAGATGATATTGATGGCCTGCTGTATGGTGATGATACGATGGAGACGATATTGGAGATTATTGCAGAAGATTATGTGGATATGATTGAGCTAAGTCAGTCGCAGGCATATGACTTCCCACGTAAGTATCGACTTTTTTCCTCGCATCAGTTTGTGATCAAATGTAACCATCCATCCATCCATTACTATGCAACTAATGCATCTCCGTGACAGAATGTTTGAAACACGCCAGCCAGCTGCAGATATACATCACAATGTGTCCCACTAACCGATCCCATCTTTTAATCAAGTTCAGTAACAAATCTCTTTTCTCCCCAAATATAGACTATAACCCTTTCATGCCCCGCATCTCCAACAACTTTCATCTGGTTTCTGAAAAAGTTGTAAATAGCTCTTCGCTCCCTGTGTTTTACCCCTGTCAGCTTCAAGATTTCAAAGTCTGTATGCAAATAGCACAAACATAGCGCCGCTTTTCCTCAACCTACCTTCTAACAAAAGTCGTAAGGTCAGTATTGCCTCACGTGCTCCCACATTTATCCTGAATCCAACTGGTATTTCGCGATGTAGGCTTCTAATCGGTTTTCCATTCCTTTGTAATCAATTTTGCAACCGCAGCTTTTTAAAATGATAGGTTAGTAATATTCACAACTGTTTTCTTAGGAATTTGAATTATTACATTCTTCTTTAAGTCCGTCTCATGGATCTTGCACACCAGATGGAATAGATTTATCATAGCGGTCTCTCCCCAGGAAAGGGACACGTATTTTCGGTATGTGATATAGGTCTTAACTCTTTTTTGATCGGAGTATTGACGTAAGTATGATTTTTTTAAAAACAGAATGATATACTTTTTTTGCAGCAACCGAAAGCTCTTGAAAGTACAACTACAGTCACATAATGCTTGTTAATTGTGAGGTTGATCTTCTTCGCAAAAGAAACCGAGAAATTATCTAAATTCTTGTTAATTGTGAGGCTGATCTTCTTCGCAAAAGAAACCGAGAAATGATCTAAATTGAAGGGCAAGTTGACCTGAATCGGCTATTGCGTTGTAAAGAGGCTCATGCCAGGCTACGTTAGAATATGAAGCCTTTCGACTGTTTACGTGTCTGTATTGCAGGAACTGGGTCGTGTATCGGCGGACCATTTCTGCTCCAACACTCCTTGCATTCAGACATGTACGCCAATGAGGAGAAGTTAGACATGACACAGCGGATACCAAAGAAATACTGTCGAAACGTTAGAGTGGTAAAGGGATGTCTATCCTGATTTTAGGTGTATGTCGTAGCAGACACTTGCACGAATTATTAAGTCACTAGTGGAAACGCCGGCCGGGGTGACCGTGCGGTTCTAGGCGCTACAGTCTGGAACCGCGCGACCGCTACGTTCGCAGGTTCGAATCCTGCCTCGGGCATGGATGTGTGTGATGTCCTTAGGTTAGTTAGGTTTAAGTAGTTCTAAGTTCTAGGGGACTGATGACCTCAGAAGTTAAGTCCCATAGTGCTCACAGCCATTTTGAGCCACTAGTGGAAACAAACAAAATATGGATCTGAGCACTATGGGACTTAACTTCTGAGGTCATCAGTCCCCTAGAACGTAGAACTACTTAAACCTAACTAACCTAAGGACATCACACACACCCATGCCCGAGCCGGGATTCGAACCTGCGACGTAGCGGTCGCGCGGTTCCAGACTGTAGCACCTAGAACAGCTCGGCCACTCCGGCCGGCAGAAACAAACAGTTTCGACATCAGAGGACAGGGACGAAGACTGCAAACGACAGTGTACACGAAGCAGCTGTTCTGGTTATGCCATATGGTGGAAAGAGACGTACTGCCAAGGAATGTGGGATGAGCCAGACGAATGACATTTGCATCTTGCATCAACATAAAATGCACCCTTATCATCTGTCACTACACCAGGAAATCGGAAGACTTGATTTACATGATAGTTACTACAGGGCAGCTGAAAATCCATCAGGCATAACAACAACGACTGTGGTGCGGTGTCATAGGAAATTCCGTTTAGGGTCCTTACTTCATCCCACGTGCGTTAAATGGTAATACAGAAGCATACGTTCTTGCTAGGATTCTACCTGTTTTTCTAAAAGAGCTATCACACTACGGCTGCCATGGTATCACGCACATACTGAATGGAAAGTTTCCTCACCGTTGGGTAGGACGGAATGCTGTAAAACAGAGGCTGGCCAGGTCCCTGATTTGGCTCCTCTTGATTCCTTTCTATGGGGAGCACTGGAAGATGTAATGTAACATGGAACCCCAAATATTTCATATGATATTCGTCTTCGAAACGTTTCAGCATGCAACGGCATATCGACCAATGTACTTTGATTTTTTCATCTATCTCTCGGAAGACGACTGCAAATCAGCCCTACAGTCGATAGCAAACAAGTTGAGCACATGCTTAAGTACAGTGTAAAATATATTTCCTTAAGAAAAGTATTTATTTTGTAGATGACATGTCGTCAGCCATTCTGAATAAAATGTTAATTTATTTACAGCGTATTCCGTACAATTACTATTTCGAGCAGTATCTATATACACAAACATTTGTTCGACAGCAAGGGTTTTACCTTTAAGAAGCATTCGGGCAAAGACAGGCCAAGAAGTATTCTTTTTTAATCTATTAATTTTAATACAGTAGTTTATTCTTTTCGTGAATAAGGCCCTTTATCACTATAAAGTGGGAACCCTCATCGCATCTTTTTCAGCTTTCACAGGTAAGCGCCGGCCGAAGTGGCCGTGCGGTTAAAGGCGCTGCAGTCTGGAACCGCAAGACCGCTACGGTCGCAGGTTCGAATCCTGCCTCGGGCATGGATGTTTGTGATGTCCTTAGGTTAGTTAGGTTTAACTAGTTCTAAGTTCTAGGGGACTAATGACCGCAGCAGTTGAGTCTCATAGTGCTCAGAGCCATTTGAACCATTTTTTTGAACAGGTAAGCAGCAACGGAGAGGTTTTAAATAAAACAACAAGTCACAAATGCGACAACATGCCACAAATGCAGAATTTTTGTAAGTCCCACATGACACGAATATTTCCGGAGTCCCGACAATTGTTGAAGTATCTAGTGCGACGGCATGCCGCCCAAGTTAAACCATTACCTGAAAACTGTTCTTAAGATTCCCTTAAGGTAACTGTTCCTTCTCTCGGGTAACACGAACTAACATTTCATGTCGTCCGCTGGCTACCATCTGGCCCCTGGGTACCCCACCAGGACTGCACAGCGCGACCGCAAGTAGGTCTGCACCAGTGGTCTACAGTCTGTCTCCAAAATGGTTAAAATGGCTCTGAGCACTATGGGACTTAACATCTGAGGTCATCAGTCCCCTAGAACTCAGAACTACTTAAACCTAACTAACCTAAGGACATCACACACATCCATGCCCGAGGCAGGATTCGAACCTGCGACCATAGCGGTCGCGCGGTTCCAGACTGAAGCGCCTAGAACCGCTCGGCCACTGCGGGCGGCAGTCTGTCTCCCATCTCTTTTCCAACTTAGTGTGTCTTAAATCGCATAAGAAACGGGAATTCTTAATAAATTGAACCAACACATTTTGAGTTGTACGCTATATAAAAGTTCATTTCTTTCTGGTCCGAACCGTATCAGACAACATACACTCCTGGAAATTGAAATAAGAACACCGTGAATTCATTGTCCCAGGAAGGGGAAACTTTATTGACACATTCCTGGGGTCAGATACATCACATGATCACACTGACAGAACCACAGGCACATAGACACAGGCAACAGAGCATGCACAATGTCGGCACTAGTACAGTGTATAGCCACCTTTCGCAGCAATGCAGGCTGCTATTCTCCCATGGAGACGATCGTAGAGATGCTGGATGTAGTCCTGTGGAACGGCTTGCCATGCCATTTCCACCTGGCGCCTCAGTTGGACCAGCGTTCGTGCTGGACGTGCAGACCGCGTGAGACGACGCTTCATCCAGTCCCAAACATGCTCAATGGGGGACAGATCCGGAGATCTTGCTGGCCAGGGTAGTTGACTTACACCTTCTAGAGCACGTTGGGTGGCACGGGATACATGCGGACGTGCATTGTCCTGTCGGAACAGCAAGTTCCCTTGCCGGTCTAGGAGTGGTAGAACGATGGGTTCGATGACGGTTTGGATGTACCGTGCACTATTCAGTGTCCCCTCGACGATCACCAGTGGTGTACGACCAGTGTAGGAGATCGCTCCCCACACCATGATGCCGGGTGTTGGCCCTGTGTGCCTCGGTCGTATCAGTCCTGATTGTGGCGCTCACCTGCACGGCGCCAAACACGCATACGACCACCATTGGCGCCAAGGCAGAAGCGACTCTCATCGCTGAAGACGACACGTCTCCATTCGTCCCTCCATTCACGCCTGTCGCGACACCACTGGAGGCGGGCTGCACGATGTTGGGGCGTGAGCGGAAGACGGCCTAACGGTGTGCGGGACCGTAGCCCAGATTCATGGAGACGGTTGCGAATGGTCCTCGCCGATACCCCAGGAGCAACAGTGTCCCTAATTTGCTGGGAAGTGGCGGTGCGGTCCCCTACGGCACTGCGTAGGATCCTACGGTCTTGGCGTGCATCCGTGCGTCGCTGCGGTCCGGTCCCAGGTCGACGGGCACGTGCACCTTCCGCCGACCACTGGCGACAACATCGGTGTACTGTGGAGACCTCACGCCCCACGTGTTGAGCAATTCGGCGGTACGTCCACCCGGCCTCCCCCATGCCCACTACACGCCCTCGCTCAAAGTCCGTCAACTGCACATACGGTTCACGTCCACGCTGTCGCGGCATGCTACCAGTGTTAAAGACTGCGATGGATCTCCGTATGCCAGGGCAAACTGGCTGACACTGACGGCGGCGGTGCACAAATGCTGCGCAGCTAGCGCCATTCGACGGCCAACACCGCGGTTCCTGGTGTGTCCGCTGTGCCGTGCGTGTGATCATTGCTTGTACAGCCCTCTCGCAGTGTCCGGAGCAAGTATGGTGGGTCTGACACACCGGTGTCAATGTGTTCTTTTTTCCATTTCCAGGAGTGTATATTACATCGAATAATTTCATATAAATAATATACATCCGCACAGCGCGGTATTAAAGAAATAATTAACAACTAGAGTGCATGGTAGACTGATGATTAAAGTATCATGCTGGATTCATTGATTGTGTTCATATGGATGACGTGAAAATCTGATCCTGTTACGCGCTAAATCTATGTTATAACGTAATACTCCCCCCCCCCCCCCCCCCCCCCCCCCCCATGAACCATGGACCTTGCCGTTGGTGGGGAGGCTTGCGTGCCTCAGCGATACAGATAGCCGTACCGTAGGTGCAACCACAACGGAGGGGTATCTGTTGAGAGGCCAGACAAACGTGTGGTTCCTGAAGAGGGGCAGCAGCCTTTTCAGTAGTTGCAATGGCAACAGTCTGGATGATTGACTGACCTAGCCTTGTAACAATAACCAAAACGGCCTTCCTGTGCTGGTACTGCGAACGGCTGAAAGCAAGGGCAAACTACAGCCGTAATTTTTCCCGAGGGCATGCAGCTTTACTGTATGATTAAATGATGATGGCGTCCTCTTGGGTAAAATATTCCGGAGGTAAAATAGTCCCCCATTCGGATCTCCGGGCGGGGACTACTCAAGAGGATATCGTTATCAGGAGAAAGAAAACTGGCGTTCTACTAATCGGAGCGTGGAATGTCAGATCCCTTCATCGGGCAGGTAGGTTAGAAAATTTAAAAAGGGAAATGGATAGGTTAAAGTTAGATATAGTGGGAATTAGCGAAGTTCGCTGGCAGGAGGAACATGACTTCTGGTCAGGTGACTACAGGGTTATAAACACAAAATCAAATAGGGGTAATGCAGGAGTAGGTTTAATAATGAATAGGAAAATAGGAATGCGGGTAAGCTACTACAAACAGCATAGTGAACGCATTATTGTGGCCAAGATAGATACGAAGCCCACACCTACTACAGTAGTACAAGTTTATATGCCAACTAGCTCTGCAGATGACGAAGAAATTGAAGAAATGTATGATGAAATAAAAGAAATTATTCAGATTGTGAAGGGAGACGAAAATTTAATAGTCATGGGTGACTGGAATTCGAGTGTAGGAAAAGGGAGAGAAGGAAACATAGTAGGTGAATATGGATTGGGGCTAAGAAATGAAAGAGGAAGCCGCCTGGTAGAATTTTGCACAGAGCACAACATAATCATAACTAACACTTGGTTTAAGAAACATGAAAGAAGGTTGTATACATGGAAGAACCCTGGAGATACTAAAAGGTATCAGATAGATTATATAATGGTAAGACAGAGATTTAGGAACCAGGTTTTAAATTGTAAGACATTTCCAGGGGCAGATGTGGACTCTGACCACAATCTATTGGTTATGACCTGTAGATTAAAACTGAAGAAACTTCAAAAAGGTGGGAATTTAAGGAGATGGAACCTGGATAAACTGAAAGAACCAGAGGTTGTACAGAGTTTCAGGGAGAGCATAAGGGAACAATTGACAGGAATGGGGGAAAGAAATACAGTACAAGAAGAATGGGTAGCTTTGAGGGATGAAATAGTGAAGGCAGCAGAGGATCAAGTAGGTAAAAAGACGAGGGCTAGTAGAAATCCTTGGGGAACAGATGAAATATTGAATTTAATTGATGAAAGGAGAAAATATAAAAATGCAGTAAATGAAGCAGGCAAAAAGGAATACAAACGTCTCAAAAATGAGATCGACAGGAAGTGCAAAATGGCTAAGCAGGGATGGCTAGAGGACAAATGTAAGGATGTACAGGCCTATCTCACTAGGGGTAAGATAGATACTGCCTACAGGAAAATTAAAGAGACCTTTGGAGATAAGAGAACGACTTGTATGAATATCAAGAGCTCAATGGAAACCCAGTTCTAAGCAAAGAAGGGAAAGTATATACAAGGGCGATGTACTTGAGGACAATGTTATGGAAATGGAAGAGGATGTAGATGAAGATGAAATGGGAGATGTGATACTGCGTGAAAAGTTTGACAGAGCACTGAAAGACTTGAGTCGAAACAAGGCCCCCGGAGTAGACAACATTCCATTGGAACTACTGACGGCCTTGGGAGAGCCAGTCCTGACAAAACTACCATCTGGTGAGCAAGATGTATGAAACAGGCGAAATACCCTCAGACTTCAAGAAGAATATAATAATTCCAATCCCAAAGAAAGCAGGTGTTGACAGATGTGAAAATTACCGAACTATCAGTTTAATAAGTCACAGCTGCAAAATACTAACACGAATTCTTTACAGACGAATGGAAAAACTAGTAGAAGCCAACCTCGTGGAAGATCAGTTTGGATTCCGTAGAAACACTGGAACACGTGAGGCAATACTGGCCTTACGACTTATCTTAGAAGAAAGATTAAGGAAAGGCAAACCTACGTTTCTAGCATTTGTAGACTTAGAGAAAGCTTTTGACAATGTTGACTGGAATACTCTCTTTCAAATTCTAAAGGTGGCAGGGGTAAAATACAGGGAGCGAAAGGCTATTTACAATTTGTACAGAAACCAGATGGCAGTTATAAGAGTCGAGGGACATGAATGGGAAGCAGTGGTTGGGAAGGGAGTAAGACAGGGTTGTAGCCTATCCCTGATGTTATTCAATCTGTATATTGAGCAAGCAGTAAAGGAAACAAAAGAAAAATTCGGAGTAGGTATTAAAATTCATGGAGAAGAAATAAAAACTTTGAGGTTCGCCGATGACATTGTAATTCTGTCAGAGACAGCAAAGGACTTGGAAGAGCAGTTGAATGGAATGGACAGTGTCTTGAAAGGAGGATATAAGATGAACATCAACAAAAGCAAAACAAGGATAATCGAATGTAGTCTAATTAAGTCGGGTGATGCTGAGGGAATTAGATTAGGAAATGAGGCACTTAAAGTAGTAAAGGAGTTTTGCTATTTGGGGAGCAAAATAACTGATGATGGTCGAAGTAGAGAGGATATAAAATGTAGGCTGGCAATAGCAATGAAAGCGTTTCTGAAGAAGAGAAATTTGTTAACATCCAGTATTGATTTAAGTGTCAGGAAGTCATTTCTGAAAGTATTCGTATGGAGTGTAGCCATGTATGGAAGTGAAACATGGACGCTAAATAGTTTGGACAAGAAGAGAATAGAAGCTTTCGAAATGTGGTGCTACAGAAGAATGCTGAAGATTAGATGGGTAGATCACATAACTAATGAGGAAGTATTGAATAGGATTGGGGAGAAGAGAAGTTTGTGGCACAACTTGACCAGAAGAAGGGATCGGTTGGTAGGACATGTTCTGAGGCATCAAGGGATCACCAATTTAGTATTGGAGGGCAGCGTGGAGGGTAAAAATCGTAGAGGGAGACCAAGAGATGAATACACTAAGCAGATTCAGAAGGATGTAGGTTGCAGTAGGTACTGGGAGATGAAAAAGCTTGCACAGGATAGAGTAGCATGGAGAGCTGCATCAAACCAGTCTCAGGACTGAAGACCACAACAACAACAACAACGTAATACTACATACTTTGATAGTTACAATATTGCAATGCCTGTGTAGTTGCAGTGTTCCTTGGGACATGCATGCATCTCCGAAGGAACACTGTATCTTTCTTCTTAACGACCCAGGCTGTGCAATACTATATTTATCCGTCAATGCCGGGCAGCGACTTTCAATTAAAATGTCCTCTCCTGTAAGGAAATTACGTTATGTTTGTCGGAGTACAGATTGTTACTCACGAACGGCGACATGAATAAGGGTGTGGCTGCCCTCGAGTCGTGCACGGATAGCCAAAGCGCTGAAGACGACCGCTCGCGTAGAGCGAGAAAGCCGGGTTCGAGCGCCGGTCTGGCACAGATTTTCACTGTCGCCATTCCCTTATACAACTGACAGTTGTTCGTATTCGCAACTGGTGTAGTTTGATCCTGGCTGTATAACGTTCACGACAGATAGCTAGAGTGCAACGCTGCGGTCTGATACAATGTCTGTCCAGATCACGCGTTGAGATATCACAGATATTATTTCAATAGAAGTATTACGACTGTTTTATGATTCTGGTGTACTCACAAGGAACCCCTTGAGTGCGAGGTCCTAACTTCAGTCTTTAGTAAGGCTCATTTGAATGTGTTGCGTTAAATATTACGACAGGAAAAGTATTAGCTGCTAATGACTCACCATTTGTGTCCGCAAGGTACAAAGATCAACCTTCTGTGGGATGTGTGTATTACACTTCACAAAATGGACATCGTCGACATTCGAGAAATGTTCAAAACAAACCATTAACTTGCACCGTGAACACCGAATGAAAAATGGCGAACCGCAGTGACCACAAACTTTCGCACCATGGAGATCGAAGGCGAACTGCTAGGGAGTTGCAAACTGCGCATGACGTTCAGCTAGGTGTCCACTCTTAAATAACACATATAACATCATATTGGCTTGAAACGGGGTGAAAAGAACTGATGGAATGTGATGGCATGCAACTGAATGCGAAAAAGTGTGTCATGGAGCTTATCGTGAAAGTGGCTATCCTTTAAGGCGTAGCTGCAAATAGGGCGAAAATATATTTTAAAGGCACGGAATAAAACAAACATAGAGAGGTTGAATTAACCCACCGGTTCCAGGTGCTGTGAACTCAATGCCACACATTTTTGGGAGGGATAATTTGCTCTAAGGAAATATGATTGTTACCCGCAGACCAGGAATCAAGCTAAGGCAAGTTATTTTGACCAGCTATTGGCCAAAAGCAGTGTTCTACATCTACATCTACATCTACATGGATACTCGGCAAATCACATTTAAGTGCCTGGCACAGGGTTCATCGAACCACCTTCACAATGCTCTATTATTCCAATCTCGTGTAGCGCGTGGAAAGAATGAACACATATCTTTCCGTACGAGCTTTGATTTCCCTTATTTTATCTTTGTGATCGTTCCCCCCTATGTAAGCCGGTGCCAACAAAATATTTCCGCATTCGGAGGAGAAAGTTGGTGATTGGAATTTCGTGAGAAGATTGCGTCGCAACGAAAAACTCCTTTCTTTTAATGATGTCCATCCCAAATCCTGTATCATTTCTGTGACACTCTCTCCCATATTTCGCGATAATACAAGACGTGGTGCGTTTCTTTGAACTTTTTCGATGTACTCAGTCAGTCCTATCTGGTAAGGTTCCCACACAGCGCAACAGTATTCTAAAAGAGGACGGACAAGCGTAGTGTAGGCAGTCTCCTTAGTAGGTCTGTTACATTTTCTAAGTGTCCTGCCAATGAAACGCAGTCTTTGGTTAGCCTTCCCCACAACATTTTCTATGTGTCCCTTCCAATTTAAATTGTTCGTAATTGTAATACCTAGGCATTTAGTTGAATTTATGGCTTTTAGATTAGACTGATTTATCGTGTAACCGAAGTTTAACGCGTTCCTGTGGATGACCTCAAACTTTTCGTTATTTAAGGTCAACTATCACTTTTCGCACCATTCCGATATTTCATCTAAATCGTTTTGCAGTTTGTTTTGATCTTCTGATGACTTTATTAGTCGATAAACGACAACGTCATCTGCAAACAACCGAAGACGGCAGCTCAAATTGTCTCCCAAATCGTTTACATAGGTAAGGAACAGCAAAGGGCCTATAACACTGCCTTGGGGAACGCCAGAAATCACTTCTGTTTTACTCGATGACTTTCCGTCAATTACAACGAACTGTGACCTTTCTGACAAGAAATCACAGATCCAGTCACATAACTTAGACGATATTCCAGAAGCACGCATTTTCACTACGAGCCGCTTGTGTGGTACAGTGTCAAAAGCCTTCTGGAAATTCAGAAATACGGACTCGATCTGAAATCCCTTGTCAATAGCACTCAGCACTTCATGTGAATAGAGAGCTAATTGTGTTTCACAGGAACGATGTTTTCTAAACCCATGTTGACTGTGTGTCAGTAGACCGTTTTCTTCGAGGTAATTCATTACGTTCTAACACAATATATGTTGTAAAATCCTGCTGCATATCGACGTTAACGATATGGGCCTGCAATTTAGTGGATTACATCTACTACCTTTCTTGAATATTGGTGTGACCTCTGCAACTTTCCAGTCTTTGGGTACGGATCTTTCGGTTAGCGACGGTTGCATATGATTGTTAAGTATGGAGCTAATCGATCAGCGTACTCCGAAAGGAACCTAATTGGTATACAGTCTGGACCAGAAGACTTGCTTTTATTAAGTGATTTGAGTTGCTTCACTATTCCGAGGATATTTACTTCTGCGTTGCTCACGTTGGCAGCTGTTCTCGATTCGAATGCTGCAATATATTTACTTCGTCTTCTTTTGTGAAGGCATTTCGGAAGGCTGTCTTTGGTAACTCTGCTTTGGCAGCACTGTCTTCGATAGTATCTCCATTGCTATCGCGCAGAGAAGGCATTGATTGTTTCTTGCCACTAACATGCTTCACATACGACCAGAATCGCTTTGGATTTTCTACCAGGCTTCGTTGTGGAAACCGTTGTAAGCGTCTCGCATTGCAGACCGCACTAAATTTCGAGCTTCTGTAAAAGATCGCCAATCTTGGGGATTTTGTGTCTGTTTAAATTTGGCATGTTTGTTTCGTTGTTTCTGCAAACAGTATTCTAACCCGTTTTGTGTACCAAGGAGGATCAGCTCCGTCGTTTGTTAATTTATTTGGTATAAATCTCTCAATTGCTGCCGATACTATTTCTTTGAATTTAAGTCATATCTGGTTTACACATATATTATTAATTTGGAATGAGTGGAGATTGTCTCTCAGGAAGGCGTCAAGTGAATTATTATCTGCTTTTTTGAATAGGTATATTTTTCGCTCATTTTTCGAGGATTTGGGGATTACAATATTCAGTCTTGCTACGACAGCACTGTGTTCATTAATCCCTGAATCGATTTTGATGCTCGTTGTTAATTCTGGATTATTTGTTGCTAAGAGGTCAAGTGTGTTTTCACAACCGTTTACTACTCGCGTGGGCTCATGAACTAATTGCTCGAGATAATTTTCACAGAATGCATTTAGCACAATTTCGGATGATATTCCATGCTTACCTCCGGAATTAAACATGTATTTTCGCCAACATATTGAGGGTAAATTAAAATCACCACCAACTATTATCGTATGATTCGGGTACGTGTTTGAAATCAAACTCAAGTTTTCTTTGAACCTTTCAGCAACTGTATCATCTGAATTGGGAGGTCGGTGAAAGGATCCAATTATTATTTTATTCCGGTGGCCAACAATGACCTCTGCCCATATTAAATCACAGGAAGTATCTATTTCAATTTCGCGACAAGTTAAACTACTTCTGACGGCAACAAACACCCCTACGCCAACGGTGTTTAACCTACCCTTTCGGAACACCGTTAGGTTCTTCGCAAAAATTTCGGCTGACCTTATATCTGGCTTTAGTCAGCTTTCAGTGCCTATAACGATTTGAGCATCAGTGCTTTCTATTAGCGCTTGGAGCTCTGGTACTTTCCCAACACAGCTACGACAATTTACAACTGTTTTACCAATGGTTCCTGTATCTACGTTATTCCTGTGTTCAGCCTGTGACTGAAGCCCTTCTTGTGTTTTCCCGAGACCCTCTAGCCTAAAAAAACCGCCCAATCCACGCCACACAGGCCCTGTAACCCGTGTAGCCGCCTCCTGCGTACAGTAGACACTTGACCTATTCAGCAGAACCCGAAACCCAGCCACGCTTTGGCGCAAGTCGAGGAGTCTGCAGCCTACACGATCGCAGAACCGTCTGAGCCTCTGACTCAGACCCTCCACTCGGCTCTGTAGGCTCTGTGCCAGAGGTCCGCAATCGGTCCTGTCAACCATGCTGCAAATGGTCAGCTCTGCTTTCATCTTGCAAGCAAGACTGGCAGCCTTTACCACTTCTGTTGGCCACTAGAAACCAGAGAGAATCTCTTCTGATTCAAAGCGACACACATCATTGGTACCGACGTGAGCCACCACCTGCGCCGGCCGGTGTGGCCGAGCGGTTCTAGGCGCTTCAGTCTGGAACCGCGCGACCTTTACAGTCGCAGGTTTGAATCCTGCCTCGCGCATGGATGTGTGTGATGTCCTTAGGTTAGTGAGGTTTAAGTAGTTCTAAGTTCTAGGGGACTGATGACCTCAGATGTTAAGTCCCATAGTGCTCAGAGCCATGTTTGAACCACCACCTGCAGTTGGCTGCATCCTGTGTTCTTTATGGCATCCAGGAGGACCTCTGCCACATCTGGAATGACTCCACCCGGTATGCACACGGAGTGCACATTGGATTTCTTACCCTTCTTGTCAGCCAAGTCCCTAAGGGGCCCCATAACGCGCCTAACGTTGGAGCTCCCAACTACCAATAATCCCACCCTCTGTGACTGCCCGGATCTTGCAGACTGAGTGGTTTCCTCTGAATCAGGACAGGCAACAGCATCTGGCTCAGCGACAGTGTCAGCCACAGACAGAACCTGGAACCTGTTTGTCAGATAAACCGTGGAGGCCTTATGTGCGGCCGCCTGCGAAGTCTTTCGCCACCTGCTTCGCCCCGGGGCGACCTCCCACTCGACCACATGTGAGAGGTCAGCCTCAGTGCGAGCAGTAACTGGGTTGGCCATCAGTGAGGACCGATCGGAGGACTCTGACGCGCTGGACGTCCATTGGATCCACATGGCCGGCCCACAACAGTGGTGCCCATCCATTTCATCCTCAAACTGTGTAACCGAAGCCATCACAGCCTGAAGCTGAGAGCGAAGTGGCACCAACTCGCCTCGCATCCACACACAAAAATCGCAGTCCCTGTCCATACTAAAGGCCGTGGAAAACTAAACTTTGCAGATAAACGGACTATCAATACATGCTGCGCAACTCTACTGTAGAACCTGACGAAAACGCATGAACCGTGCCTAGTAATACGCAGATATTCAAAAACCTAACTACCGAAACACTCAGGTGAAACTAAATAATTTGACCCTGATTTGGAACTTGTAATATGTCACAGAATCGGTTTACTTTCTGACGCAAAAGAAAACGCGAGAACTGTGGATATTGGATGTTAAATTTACACGCAGAAATTCAAGAAACTAAACTATTAAAGCACACAGATGATATAATAAAATTCGCTCCTGGTTAGGAACTCGTAAATGACAAATGCAGTTACTTATCTGTTGCTGCGTCTGTCGCGGTTGGCTACTGCTCCTGGTGTTCATACCATAGCTGTAACTCTCTTACTCCCATTTTCCCACTCTTGCTTACTGTGACGTAAATGTTCCCTACTGCCCTACTGCCCTTGCTACGCACACGAGAAACAACCGTAGGGGGGCAAAACACCTCCAACTTCTACATCTAGATGAATACTCTGCAAGTCACATTTAAATGCATGGCAGAGGGCAATATTCCTTCACTTTTAAAAGTAACAAAAGTCTCAGTTCTCAGTGCTAGCGAAGCATCCTGTCCTGTTCTGTCTCTTAAAGAGCACGGAATTGCCCGCCTTGTAAATGTGGTGAGCTATGATTTGTATCATCTCGCTAACTGCCACTGGATTAGGAATTTGTCAGTGCCTCTCAAGCTTGTGGCTGGACCGTCGCTGCCGCAGCTGAACAATACTTTCGTGCTCTCAAGATTTTAAGATTTTAATTTAACTCGCTGGGCCTTCTCCAATATATATGTTATGTTACACATAGATTATAATGTTCCGTCTCTAGGCGTGGGTGTGCACCTTGTGGCTGGTTTTCGGCAAATGCTTCCAGTCATTCACAAGACGAATGTCGGGGTGCAGACAGGAGCTTGTCATTGACTGAAGTTTCGGTTCCTGCCACCTCAGTGGAACCTACGCCCAGACATCACTCCCCCCCCCCCCTCCCCTAATTCATCCCCCCCCCTCCCATCGTTAACGTCAGTACCAATACATGACGATGGCGAGTGGTTTGGAGGGGGAGGGGGGGGGGGGAAGAACATGGTGTTGTACATTATCGACACCACCCCAGGCAGTAACTCATGTGACTGCCCTGGCAATCTGCGAGCCGGCTTGGAGACAAACCCTCTAGTGCACCCGCGAGTAGCGCTACCACCGAGCTGCCATAAGAAGACGCCACACCGATGCCCAATCTTAATAGTGGAGTTCACTCGGCGCATTCGAAGCTAACTAGTCAGCTTCGTCTCTCTGCTGCCAAGGAACCGTTGAAATGTGCTTCTCATTATTTTGCTTTCTGTCTCACCTACTCCTCACCATCCATCTCTGGATAGACCCTATTTGTTTATTTATCGTTTGGTATAAACAGATGGACATGTGTGGTACGTTGGACATTCAAATTACTCCAGATGAGGAGCTAAGAAAACAAATACGTCAACTTTTATGTACATTAGTTATAAAATAGATATAAAATATGCAAAAATGTACAGTACAATGTGTGATGCACTGGACTGTAAAATGGCCAGTAAAAATGTTCTGTGAGAAGAGCCCATAAAAGGAACAACAAATTATGGATTAAGATGTGAAGTTGAATGGATATTGAAGCCTCCAACATAAAGAACATTAAAGTGAAAAATAAGATAAGTAATAAAAAGAACAATGAAATGAACAAAGGAAGGAAGGAAGATTGGGCTTAACGTCCCATCGACATCGAAGTCTTTAGAGACGGTTAAATGAACAATAAGTTTACATTAACAGAGTTGGCTGGATTAAAAGACAAGGGCAGCAAGCACAATTCTTAAACCATTTAACCAGGAAACTGCAGCATCCTTCAGTTCATACAGATGTGTTTTTGGTCCTGGGTACGATATGATGCTGCAGTCACTCACAATATGGTCAATTTTCTGACGCAGAGCAGCACCGTCACACTGAGGGGGGCGAGAATCTGTCCCATTTGTACAGAAAGTCCTGGCAGACTCGACGAGATCTTCCAAGACTGTTAAGAGCGTTCCACTGTCGGAGGGGAAGTTCGAATCCAGTAGGCTTTAGTGTGGGGTCGAAAGTGGTCCAGTGAATCGTCAATACAGTATTCTATCACAGCGTTTTCATGTACTTATAGGAAACTAACGATTAATTTGATTCTCTGGGTATAGAAAAGGTCAATCGTTTCACCCTAGATTACTAAACCCTAGTAAAATTTGATTGCAGTTGGTATCAATTCGCAGTTCTCGCCAACCTAGTATTGTCAGTATAGGACGTAAAACGTGACATTCTGTACTTATTTTACAAGTGACATACCATTGCAGACCTTATAATTGTAATTAACTAGAGCATAAACTAAAAATTATGACTTTCTTTGAATAAAACTCTGAGTGGTAAAATTTACGATGGGTTATTAACAATGTAATTTTTTCCCTCTTTTAGTGTTCTAGCGTTAACGGACTTCTTAAAAATGTTTGTGTTACTTGGTCCAAAGTCCGGAAATTGACAAATTCATTTTACAAAAAATATATCGAGGATATTTTAAAGCCATACGTTGCTGATAAGTTTTGTCTGATATTGGGTTCCTGGGGTGGACAAACCAATATCGTCATGTATGACAGCACGTTTACAGATGGCGAGGACAAACCGACTTACACGGTAGAAGTAATACCATCAAACTGCACACCCATGCACCAGCCATGTGATCTTTATCACCAAGTTAAAAACGTTATTTCGAAACTTCGGTATTGAAATCTGCTTCTGAAAACCTAGCTGGAACTGTACAACTGTGCGGATGCAATGGTAGTCTTACCGTATACGTGGCATGTATCAAAATTAATCTCCGAAAAAGAAATATTTTTAATTATAAGCAAAATCTGTTTTTCGCCAAATATTCGGAAGAAACGATGCAGCTGCGCGAAGAAGGCATTCATTAGATGTTCTCGATGACGTGAGTAAACTTTGGTATGAAAGTTTATATGACAAATACACCTACTGGCCATTAAAATTGCTACACCAAGAAGAAATGCAGATGATAAATGTGTATTCATTGGACAAATATATTATACTAGAACTGACATGTGATTACATTTTCACGCAGTTTGGGTGCATAGATCCTCAGAAATCAGTATCCAGAACAACCACCTCTGGCCGTAATAACGGCCTTGATACGCCTGGGCATTGAGTCAAACAGGGCTTGGATGACCTCTACAGGTACAGCTGCCCACGCAGCTTCAACACGATACCACAGTTCATCAAGAGTAGTGACTGACGTATTGTGAGGAGCCAGTTGCGCGGCCACCATTGACCAGACGTTTTCAGTTGATGAGAGATCTGGAGAATGTGCTGGCCAGGGCACTAGTCGAACATTTTCTGTATCCAGAAAGGCCCGTACAGGACCTGCAACATGCGGTCGTGCATTATCCTGCTGAAATGTAGGGGTTCGCAGGGATCGAATGAAGGGTAGAGCCACGGTCGTAACATATCTGAAATGTAACGTCCACTGTTCAAAGTGCCGTCGATGCGAACAAGAGGTGACCGAGACGTGTAACCAATGGCACCCCATACCATCACGCCAGGTGATACGCCAGTATGGCGATGACGAATACACGCTTCCAATGTGCGTTCACCGCGATGTCGCCAAACACGGATGCGACCATCATGATGCGGTAAACAGAACCTGGATTCACCCGAAAAATGACGTTTTGGCATTCGTGCACCCAGGTTCGTCGTTGAGTACATCATCGCATGCGCTCCTCTCTGTGATGCAGCGTCAAGGGTAGCAGCAGCCATGGTGTCCGAGCTGATAGTCCATGCTGCTGAAAACGTCGTCGAACTGTTCGTGCAGATGGTTGTTCTCTTGCAAACGTCCCCATCTGTTGACTCAGGGATCGAGACGTGGCTGCACGATCCGTTACAACCATGCGGATAAGATGCCTGTCATCTCGACTGCTAGTGATACGAGGCCGTTGGTATCCAGCACGGCTTTCCGTATTACCCTCCTGAACCCACCGATTCCATATTCTGCTAACAGTCATTGGATCTCGACTAACGCAAGCAGCAATGGCGTGATACGATAAACCGCAATTGCGATAGGCTACAATCCGACCTTTATCAAAGTCGGAAACGTGATGGTACGCATTTCTCCTCCTCACACGAGGCATCACAACAACGTTTCACCAGGCAACGCCGGTCAACTGCTGTTTGTGTATGAGAAATCGGTTGGAAACTTTCCTCGTGTCAGCAGATTGTAGTTGTCGCTACCGGCGCCAACCTTGTGTGAATGCTCTGAAAAACTAATCATTTGCATATCACAGCAATTTCTTCCTGTCGGTTAAATTTCGCGTCTGTAGCGCGTCATCTTCGTGGTGTAGCAATTTTAATGGCCAGTAGTGTACTATCCATATAGTTGTTCGGGGCAAATTAAGAACATGTAGCAGAGTGAGTGATAGAGCCATTGTAAGGCGATCAGGATTATATTTTTAGCTTTCTACTTACCGAACTCGTCTGAGAAATTTATTTGCCTACCTTGTTATTAATCCTTATTGAAGTATTGAAAAAAGTCTGAGCTCTTTTGGTAATCGAACACATGTTCTTTGCTCCGCAGCCAGATGGCTCGGCCACTACGCCAGCAGCATCTTCGTCGAAGAGAGGTTACCTTATGGGTACACAAACGACAGTCGAAGAAGTTTCTTTCCTCAATTTCTAGGAAAATATGCGCTTGCGGCTCCCATATATTACGATGAAAAATTCTGAATTTTCCGTTATCTCTCGACGCCGTCAATTTTGAGTCGATGTCGGATCATGAACTTTAGTGGGTGGTTTTCTCAAAAACGGCGAAGGGGGGGGGGGGGGGGGGAGGGGCGTTTGTTGAGCCAAAGTATCTTACACTCTTTAATCTTTAATTTTAGTGTGGTACACAAGAGACCTACCAGATATGAGTCGAACGGATTGTCCGCGTCTGAGGTGTTTCCATTGAGTGTGTGCTGCCGGAAGACCAATTGACACATTTCTGCCAGCTTGCCCCACTTGCCACAGGCCCAACAGCGCTCTGCGCGCTGCCACAGCCAGGACAGGACTGGATATTCTTCGTCTTTCGTAAAGCTCGTTACAACAGCGAGGAGGGGAGTCGGTTCCATCTCGGGTTGTTAACATTGCAAAAAGGTCACTCAATGTCGATGGAGGGGGTGGCGGTGCATAATGATCGACGTACTTAAGTCTTTCACGAGACACCGGCGATCCGAACGCCTGTGAACTCGAATGACAGTTCAGCCGTCGGCACACGGGACGGGCCAGCCAACGTTGACATGTAGCTCTACGAGTTTTGTGACGTCACTTACTCTATTTCACGTTGAGGAGCCATTTCGTCACGTGAAACGTAAAATAAGATCTGTGATATTTCGGTGACGTAAAGCAGAACCAATAGGAAGCGAGAGCGCTTCCTACGTCACAGGCAGAAAGCTCGAGGCCCGCAGAAACAAGACGCCATATTGTACTTGTCTTGCTGAGCAGCCCCCCATATTCGGTGGGTTTTGTGTTATACCTTACACCCCGTGAATATACACTGCTTCTAAGCACTAGCACATTGAACGTATCGAGAATGAGCCTTTATTAGTACGATTTGCTGTAATAAAATTACGGGAAACGTCACACTGGTGGTTAAAGAATTTTCGTATTCGTTATTACCGCGTTATAACTCGCGTGTTTCAAAGTAAGCCGTTTTAAGGCGATCGTCACATTAAAGATTCATGAAAAACGTATCGTTTCTGTTATAATTTATTATCAGTAAATGTAAATTAGTAACATATCGGCGATTAAAGGCCATAAAAGTGTATAAGGAAAAATACGAAGTCTTTCATAATGAAGCTACAGCCTAGTGTAATGTAGAGTGGCATTGTATTAGAGTGCAGAGATTAGGTCAGTATGGAGTTCGACGCGCGTTGTATCTAATTTTTTTCTTCACTTTCACGTTCTTCAAAAGGTCGTGGGACTTTCTCACGAAATTAGTACAAATGATTTCTGTAGCACTTAATGTTATGTAAATATAAGTGCTTTTTCTGTCAGGAATGAGATTTTCGATTTGGTCTACTTTTACAACCTGATGTTCTCACTGACCTGGACATGTATTTTTCATTTTGGCTTATTGCATGTTCACGGATACTGAAGTTTTTATTTATGTATACCGCAGACAGAACAACACGACTAGCATCTGGATGAGAGAGGAAATGTGCGTTTTAATAGAGCTAAAGTAGGAATTTTACGCACATCCGTTTCGTGAGCAAACTGTATTGTTTACGAGTCAAATGGAGCCTGTAATTCCACTGGTGAGCACTCAGAGCGCAAAATCACGTTAACTAGCTCATCCCGGTTGCCGACGGCGCTTTCGTGAGGCTCGACATCCTGCCTGCGTGAACAACGTTAGCTGCCTCGTCCCATGTGTCGATGGCTTTAGGTGCCGTTCACACTGAAAAGCGACGATACGCAGTATGACCCGTCGGAACGAAGGTGACACGATGCTAAGGTTATCAGTGGGAAATTCGTATCCCCATAGAGAAGATACGATATGACTTGTCATACGACAAGCAACAAGACAGCACAATTCACGTTTCCGTTTCAGTTGCAATCATGAGCTCTTCTGAGTGGCCGTTATTGTGGCATATCATTATTTAAAGCCCAAGAAATTGAAAAAGAAAAGGAAGCACTGGGTGCACCCGTACATTGCTACAAACATCAAACGTTGTCAGCTGCGGTTTCTCGTGAGCTCTCCCAACACGAACACAAATCCCACGAATTATACAGAATGAGTCCGGGTATTTTCCACTTTTTGGAGCAACTACTATCAGCTTCTCGGACAAAGCGGGACACAAATTTTCTGCTTGCTGTTTCTTCTACTGGGAAGCTACTCATTTCAGTAAGTAAGTTGGTGAAAGTATGTGAATGACGTTAAAGACACTATCATGAAATATTTATTTTTTGTAAGACCACCCAGCACGAAATACGTACATAAATAAATAAAGGTTGCAGATTGATAAAGGTAGAATAGTATTTCTACATCTATACAGTTTCATAGAATACCATAGGAGTCAGTTTTCTGTATCTGAAATGAGATTAGTTACCTTCGATGGCGTAGCAGTGGATGGTGAACTCTGTGTACGTGTAGACAGCGTTTTTAAAAGAAATCTGAGAGGCGTATGATGATAAGGAACTTCCCGACTTGTCCTTCTTGGCTTTGTCTAGTTGCTCATTCAGAAGCAACAGGAATTTAGCTTTCAGTTCTATTTTATGCCTGTCATAATTCTCTGAAATCAGAAAACATGGACTGAAAGAACACCCAGTTGGTAAGAGTTGATGATTCCTGGTGGCTTTTCACTTCAGTAAGTTTTTCATTCCCATCTTCGACTTGTATCGGGAGCAACAGTAAAAGAGAAACACGATGTATGTCCACATTCTGCATAGCAAGCCATAGCAGCCGGCAATAGCCTTATATGCAGCATGTAGCTGCCAACATCGTCGTGGACAAGTTCCAATACAGTAGCGATATGCATACATGCAGATGGCGTAGTAACGCGTACTCCAGGTGTAAAAGGCGGAGCTGTCATTTGTGGTCAGGTGATACATTTGATAACGGTCGCACACTGGGAATTAACAGACTTTGAACGCGGAATGGTAGTTGGAGCTAGACATCGGACATTCCACTTCGTAAATTGTTAGTGAATTCACTATTCCGGCATCCACTGTGTCAAGAGTGTGCCGAGAGTATCAGATTTATGGCATTACTTCTGACCACGCATAACGCAGTGGTCGACGGTCTTCACTCAAGTGAAGTGCGACAGAGAGTAGCGGCGTTTGCGTAGAGCTGTCAGTGCTAACAGACAAGCAACACTGCGTGAAATAACAGCAGAAATCAGAGTGGGTCGTACGAAGAACGTGTCCGCTAGTACAGTGCGGCGAAATGTGGCGTTAATAGGCTACGGCAGCAGACGACCGGCGCGAGTGCCTTTGCTACAGCACGACATCGCCTGCAGCGCCTCACCTGGGCTCGTGACAATATCGGCTGGACCCTACACGACTGCAAAACCGTGGCCTGTTCGGATGAGTCCCGATTTCAGTTGGTAAGAGCTGATGGTAGGGTTCAAGTGTGTCGTAGACCTCACGAAGCCATGAACCAAGCTTTCAACAAGGTATTGTGCAAGCTGGTGGTGTCTCCATAATAGTGTCGGTTGTGTTTACATGGGACGTACTGGTCCTCTTGCCAACTGAACCGATCATCGACTGGAAATGGTTATGATCGGCTACTTGTAGAACATTTGCTACCGTTGATGGAGTTTATGTCCCCAAAAAACGATGTGCCATGTCACTGGGCCACAATTACTCGTGACTGGTTTGAAGAACAATCTGGACAATTCGAACGAATGATTTGGTCACCCAGATTTTCCGACAAGAATACCTCCGAACATTTAGGGGATACATCGAGAGGTCAGTTCGAGCACAAAATCCTGAACTGGCCGCACCTTTACAATTATGGAGGCAGCATGATTGAATATATCTGCAGGGGACTTCCAAGAATTTGTTGAGTCCATGCCACGTCGAATTCCTGCACTACGTCGAACAAGTAGGTCCCCACACTATATCAGGTGGTATCCCATAACTTTTCCCACCTCAGTGTATATCTCAAGTGTTTTGTCGAGGATAGTAAGAGGTATCGCTCTCCTTTCCCCACTAAAAAGAATTTCGATATGTTAGCTATATTTTATACACAGCAATATATGGCTTGAAACACACCAAAGATAAAATGACCAACAAACTTTTCAAAATACGCACGTTGTTTGCACGTCACTTGTAAGTATCACAATAATTACGTGCAGTAACAACAAGGAAATCAGTTCGTTAACAAGCTGTGATGCCAGACCACAAGATGCGGAAATATCTTCTACCGAAGAGCAACTTCATAATCCAATGAGAAAGGTCGGGTAGTGGATAACATGCGGGAATCCCAAAATAATCATTTTTAGTTTTTTACACGAAAAGAAAAGAAATTACTGTGAGAGATATAGCTTTGCTTCATCTACATAAAATAATTTTGTAAGCCCTTCGGATGACTTGAAATTTCTCTCCTCGTGTATTGTACGACACAAGTTGCATGGACCTGCATGTTGCGCTGGGCGATATGACAGTGCTACAGGCGTGGACAAAAATAAGGAAACACCAAAAACAACAACACATGAACAGGCCTAATAACAGTGGCATTCAAAACAGCTTCTAGTCGTCTCAGATTGGCTAAATACCGGTCCTACATGGTTTTCAACGAAATATTATACCATTCTCCCTGCGAAATACTGGGAATTTCAGGTAATAATGATTCAGGTGGATAGAGTTAACAATGATGGAGATGGATAGCGATTCTGCTCTCTTCTCTCCAAAGTAGACTATAAAGGCTCAATAATACTGAGAGCTGGTTACTAATGACCAGGGGAGATGCAACCATTCTTCCTCACAGTCACACAGACAATCCTGGGAAACGTGTGCTGTGAGAAGGGGGCCCTGTGGTTTTCGAACACAGTATAACCATTGGTTTACAAACATAGTACACTGAACAGCAAAAAAAACTGTGTCTCTGTAGACAAAACGGCAGAGAAATCGGGCCATTTAGCAGTAGCAGAAAACCGGGAAAGGTTGTGACGTTAGAGGAAGTGTGACTTTGACTGAGGAATTGCGAGGTACCTGACCCTCATTCTGTGCTAAGGAATGCTTACTGTAAGACAAAGATTATGGACCAGACTGAATGTTTCAATCGCAGCGAGATCATCTGAATACCAACAAATATGAGGCACAGAGGCTATAAGACTTTTACGAATGCTCATATAAGGGCTCAGTATCTATCGCTGAGGCTTTGTTAAGGAAGTAAGATCAACCTTAGCAGCTAGATTTTTCTCTAAAGTCGCTCATATTCGTGTTTTGCAAGTTGAAGTGATAACCTCGCACGTTTTAGAATTAAGATAAAAGCCACAAAATTACCTTCAACGTGCTTATGAATACTAGGCTTTAAGAAAAGCCCTCTGCTGTCTGTTTTTTTTTGTGGTGTGATAGATAAAATAGTGGCGCAGTAATCTGAAGGTGCTGAGTTCAAAGCTATTTTGCCTTCGGCATTGTAGCGGGTCGGACGTACTTAGCGCTCCGGCCGCATTCTATTAGCGCGAGCTTTGTCTACACCGTGAGGCTTCGCATAGGGAGGCACTGATTACTACAGATGAAGATGGCTCTTTCCTACCAGAAGGCGACAATCAAGTTCACGTTTGACGCACAATACCCCAGACCAAAAGCAAACGAAATTGAACATTTGATGCGCAATATGGTGAAGCTGCACTGAAGCACCAAAGAAACTGGTATAGGCATGCGTATTCAAGTACAGAGATCTGTAAACAGGCAGAATACGGTGCTGCGGTCGGCAACGCCTAGATAAGACAACAACTGTCTGGCGCAGTTGCTAGCTCTGTTAATACTGCTACAATTGCAGGTTATCAAGGTTTAAGTGAGTCTGAAAGTGGTGTTATAGTCGGTGCACGACTGATGGGACGCATCATGTCCGAGGTAACGGTGAAGTAGGGATTTTCCCGTACGACCATTTCACGAGTGTACCGTGATTATCAGGAATACAGTGAAATATCAAATCTGTGACACAGCTCCGGCCGAAAAAAGATCCTGCAAGAACGGGACCAACGACGACTGAAGAGAATCGTACAATGTGACAGAATTCGTCGATCCTACAGCGGTTACCGTTTTTGCCACGCAGATGGGAACGTGGGTGTGGTTTCTGTTGATCATGTTGATCTCGGAGTTAGAATGGTACTCTTTTCGGACTTCCGTTCGAAGTTTCTGCGGACACGGTTGTCGCAGCATTTCGCCTATATGGCACGGTCCTTAAACATGCCGCGGAGAAATGGACCATCTTCAAGACGTATCCCGAACTCAAAGGTGTGTGTCAGGTAGGGATTGAACTCCATAAACACATATCGTTTTTCGTGTCAATAGGTGGATGTAGAGCCATCGTCATATACGATGGTCAACCGAGGACCAGCTGTGGCTGCAGGCAGGAAGATCATGTCTGAGCTGAGTGTCTTTAGCAACGTCTAGTACAGCTACCCCAGAACACCTGGCACCCATCACAGCAGATAACATTGCTGCCTTTCATGTGCATCGAAGCTCGAAGCGCTACGGAACGACGTGGGCGACTTGTATTAGAGCCGTTGCCTATAGAGTCTATGAGTATCGCCCCCGATCCCATGTCATTGACGCCGCAGATGAGCTTGTCACACCAGTAACCAGCCGACCCACAAGAGATGCAGTCAGGGTCCTCCTACGCTCCTGTCGAACCCATTTTCAGGTATAGAAGCGGATCTGCAAGAGGATCGCAGTGCATGACATCGATTAACAGACGTGGAGGCGCGATTGCGAAAACATGGGTCGCCGAAGATGGTTGGTTGGTTGATTTGGGGGAGGAGACCAAACAATGAGGTCATCAATCCCAGTGGACTTGGTAAGGATGCGGAAGAGAGTCGGCCGTGCCCTTTCAAAGGAACCATCACGTCATTTGCCTGAATCAATTTAGGAAACTCACAGAAAACCTAAATCAGAATGCCCAGACGTGGGTTTGAGCAGTCGTCCTCCCGAAAGCGAGTCCAGTGTGCTAACAACTGCGCCTCCTCGCTCGGTACACCGAAGACTCGCCAGCAGTCCGCGGAAGACGAGGAGGCGATGAACAAATAGTGGGATTGATCACGATCCGTTTCCACCGACTGTAATGGACATCACACTCACAGTCTCTGTGCTACAAACCGTGGGATGAGCCACAATCTCAAGGCGGCCGATGGATACAACTATGCAACAGAATGAACGCCTGTCAACAGTGAGCGTCCCCATCAATTCATTGGGAGACTGGGCACAAGAAACGAAGCAAACTGATGAGATACAAGAGGCGGGCGTTCAGTCACTGGCTCCCATCAACACTGCACTGGAGGGGGAACCTTGTTCGCAGTGGCCAATGATGCAGTCTCATGTGGTCCCAGTCCAGGAAGAATACTACATAGCCAGCCATTTCGTTGGCGTGTGACTATTTAGCACTGCACAACCAATACGACGTCCCAAATCTACCGTTTTGGTACAGTTAACATTAATGGTATTAGCACCCCAGTAAAGGTCCAAATGCTGTGAGATATGGTGCAAGCAGCAGACGTTGACATAGTTTTTCTGCAGGAGGTACGAAACCATACCCCAGTACAGATTTAGGATAATAACGCCTATCGTCTAACAGGTTCAAATGGTAGCAGTGGCACAGCCATACTGCTATGAGAAGGAATAGTGGTCGAAGATGTGGAATACTTGCCATCGACCAGTGATGTTGCCCTGACTGTAGGGGATGTCAAAATAGTGAATGTTAAAAGCGGTGGCTCGTTTTTATTTTACACGTTACTATTCCTTGCTGTAGGGGCTGTGATTTTTTGATATTTTGTCTAAACCAGCAAGGTAAAACAGAGGCCACTACTTCCACCACATCATGTGGATTTAGTGCTCATGTACTCACACTGAGCCGTGAACACTTCCCAGTTTACCAATGGGCAATAATTGAACAAGATTACTACTGTTATCGATGCCATGCCTGCAATGGTCGTGCCAGGCGCGATATTAAATCTTTATCCTATCGTTAATGGTGCGAGACATGCACGATCTTATAGCAACCGTTATAGTTCTGCGTTATTCTATTACACTAGGGGCGAGCTCACGTAATGATAAAGAGAGAATGTAAGATTAACGGACTCATTTATTAAACAGTTGAGAATCGAACATAATACAACCAATGGTGGTGGGGGGAAGAAAGTTTATAGTTCAGCAGCCTGCCCCAACGTACGTTCATAACAAGCCACGATAGCTGGAGGAAAGGAATTTTAGTAACGATCGCCGTATTATCAAATAGAATCCCATTTAGTAAAGGAAGGGGTTGCAAGCGTGCAACGACCACCACCAGAATCAGCCAAAAACCAAGAAAGATGCTACTGTGCGTAAATAGCTAGGTAGCTTCCCGTACTGAAGGAATAAAACCCGAAAGACGCGAAACTATTCACAATGACCTATAAGGTTCCTTCTAGGCCGCAGGGCGCGAATCTACAGTGCACATCGGCTCTAATGCTTACCGAACTTCATCTCCTGGAAGCGGCACCTCCGGTCACACTAGAACTGAGCTACTGCCCCTTTGTCCACCACCCATCCGCGGAGGGCGGTTGACGCCCGCCCGCGGAAAACGGGCGCACACCTGAACTGGCCAATCATAGGGCCGGAATTTCACAGGGAGGCGATCTCGTGACGTTAAAATTGAGCAGAAATAGCTGTTACAAGGTTGGTAAGGCAGGTTGGGAAACTGAGAACAGGAGAAACTTTGGCCACTACTGAATGTTCAAACGACACTACATGCTACCCTGGCGATCGGAAAAGGGATGGGAAACGGGAAGCCATCATTGCTGCTAGGAAGACTGCTCCTCTCGCCCATAAATAAAGAAAATTTCTAGCGCCAAGCTCCACTCACAGATCAGCGTGAAACAAACTGCAAAAACTGTCAAATAAATCAGGCAACCCATAGAAATTATTAATATTACCTAAATTATTATTTTATGGAATACCAGAATGCTGGGATTAGAAATATGAAATAAGAGCACTGAATGGTGAATGAAGTGCACGTCTTTTAATGTTTACACACCATTTGGATTGACAAAGAGACATGAATGCACAATCTTTTACACAAAGGAAATGGCATCACACTTTAGAGGACGGCATGAGAATTACATTGTTGGCAGCGACTGTAACTACCATGTGCAGCCCGAGGACCAATGCCCACATTTCGTCACTTTCCAGGCATTACAAACGCTGGTCCAGGACATTGCACTATACGACACCTGGGAAACCTAGCAACGTGACGGCCACGGATATATGTATCTTATGAGCCATTCAGCTAGTCGACTAGACAAAATGTATGTGCTGTGTGAGCTTTGCATGGCAATGATTCATGCTGAGGTGTGGCATACAGGCTTTACAGACTGCCAGACTTACATCTGTAAATGAAATAAGGAATACCATTTGAATTATTAATAGTACAATCAATAAATTTATTTGCTAATATTTTTATTATTCCACATTTTTCATTACAATAATTTCTATTTAAAGCTAATTTTACTCCATGATTTACTGTTAACCTATCTATTCATCCAAATATATTCGATAATTTTTCTGAATATTTTTAATAATCTTCTACCAATTCTTTCATCTAAACTTGATTCTGAATCTACATCTACTGTTAATTATTTTGAAAAATTGACAATGACACTTTCTTTTAACAAATATTTATATTTAGGACTTCTACTTGATTTTATATCATGTGGGTTATTATCCAAATATATACATATAATTTAATAAATCAACAGCATCAAATGTTTTAGTCATGTCATTTACAATAATCTGCTTTTCACTTAACAGATTCATTAATCAGTTTCTACATTCATACGTTTGGTCACCAACTGTTAATATATTAATATCAAATTTTACTGGAAATTTAACAACAAATATGAATTTACCAACAGGTCTTAATTCAAAAACTAGTTTCACCATTGTTGATATATGGCAGCACTCTTCACTTACATTTATTTTATTAATATTTGATGTTTGTTTGCCATTTTGTAACATTTTTCTATATTCATCCGCTTCTTAATATTTAAACCATAAATCTTCTGTTTATAATTTGCTTAAAGTATACTCTCTATCATGTACTTTGATTCCTGAGGTGTCATTAAATTATTCTCAATAATATTGTTGTTGATGATAAGTAATAATTTTTTCAGCTTCTCTATTTTCTTCCTTTATTTTTAGTATATTATCAGCAACTTTTTCAGTCCCATCATTAACATACTGATCTAAGTTTTTATATTTTTTTTATTTTGTTCAGGTTGTTTTTTCCATTTTTTAAGCTGCACTCTTAGTTGTTCCTTTGGCATTCTGTTACATCTAACTGTTTTAGCTACCTATGGTAATGTTATTAAACATTTGATAAGGATAAAGAACGTTGATGCTTTATTGTTCAACATTTTATATTTAACATTTACATTTAGTGTTTATGTTTAATGTTTTTTGTTTACATTGTTAAAAATGTTATTAATGATTATGTTTCTTAAAAATATCAATGTCCTCTAGTTTTGCATTAGTTGTGAAAGATCTTTTATTCATTATCATACGTTTTTCCCCTCATTAGGTTTTCTAGCCATATCTATTGTAAGGAATCCAAATTTGTCATTATTCCAACATTTACTACATATTTCTTTAAAATCATCAAATTGTAAGTCACCACTAACAAATTCATGATATATTTGATTTATATTTGTATCATCTTGTCAAAAAAATTTACGAAATTAAAATTATATGTAAGTGTTTAGGCAGTTTTGAATATGTTTGGCATAAATAAAAATTATCTGTTCCTTGATGTCTTACTCTAGTAAATTATTGTTTAACTATACCTTGATTTTGAAGAATAAAGCATCAAATGGAACATCTGAAATATCATCACAATCATCTAAGGATATAATTTAATCATTAATTTCAATAATAGTAGTAGTTTTTCCATAATGTCTCATTTTTTTAACTCTTTATAAATTTGAGAATATTGATTGATGTAATCTTTTAGAATAAATACATAAATAGTTAACTTTATCCCAAGTTAACATTTCAGGGGTAAAATGGTAAAATATGATTATTCATCATTAATGTCGTTTTCCCACATCAACTTGGTCATGTTATTCCATATAGAACAGAATTTGCTAAAACTTTCCCACATTTATTATTTAATTTACTTTCTGGAATTCTTATATTTGGTTCCCAATTAGTATTGGGAGAGCTAAAGCATTCTTGTCTGCTTTTCGTTTAATTAAACAAAGTTTTATTAATATCAATATAAATGTTACACTAGTTGGTTTTTAAACAAATATTACTTCAATAGATAATAAATTATATTGCCATGGGGAAACTATAGTAATTCCTTTTGCCTAATATTGTTTAAAAAGTTTAGAATAATTTATTCATACAAAAACCAAATATTCATGTTAAAGAAGATAAACTTTTAACTGAAGCTATCATAAAGATTGATGTTAAATTATATAGGGATATAAAAGAGAGTATTGGAAAAATATTTGACTTTAATGATGAATTTATTGAAGCTAATCATAAACGTGTTGCTAATAATTTACCAAAAATTATATCTTCCCAATTAATGAAGTTAAATTTAAATTTAGCTGATGGAATGTTTCTAGGAAAAGATAATACTTCCACAAATAAAATAATACTATTGCTTCTTTTAAGCTTAATTTAGAATTTTGTTTTCCTATAATTTATGAACCAAAATACCCCTTATTCATTACTATTCATGATATAAAAGTTCAGCATTTAGAAACAAATTTTACTGATGAATATTATAATTTCATAACCTTTAATGGTGATTCTGTAACAGTTAATTTAGAAATGAATGAATTACATTATATTTACATTACATGATGTCTAGTTCTAATATTTTGGGATTATTTTTCTTTGTATAAATGAAATCATTAATTAAGAAATCAACAACATAAATAATTATAATTTATATTCCAAAATTAAGAAGCTGGATTTAAATTTTTTATCTAATATTACTGTGAATATGTAACTGCTAGATATGGTAAAACGATTTGTTTGGAACTCAATAATTTAAAATTATTTTCCCAAGATTTATAACAAACTAATTGATGAATACCTGTTTCAGTTTCTTCAAGAAGGAATAGGTAAATTAAAATGTAAAGAAATTAAAAACAATACGTTTTTCGATCTAGAATGCACTAATATGCCCAATGTGATTTAACCACATGAATTTCTTAAAAGTAATTTCATTATATATGAACTTCATGATTTTTGTAAGTTAGAAATTTTATCTGGAGATTAGAGATTTATAATAAACACTTAACAAGAAACAGAAAAATGGAGAATCCATTGCATTTTGTTATACTGAAAATAATGGTGAAACATTTGTAACTAAACCTTGTAGAAGTACAGTTAATTACCATATAGTTGAAAAAGCATTTCTAAAGTTATCAACTATATTTTTTCAAAAATAATGTAAAGTCAATTGACCCCAATGCTTTCTTAAATGCGGTGGAACCAAATATTTAAACAAAATTTAAAATTCTCTGAAGGGTTAAAAATATATTTTAATTTATCATAAATGGGAAAATGCAAACAAATAATGACCTTGTGGATATGGACATCAAATAGAAAATCATAGGATTACTACTAAAAAGATATAATTAATAAACTGAATATGGGAAACAAGATTTTTAAGCTTTGATTCTGATTGGACATTAAACAGAATTAATGGAAGGAATTGACATTTAACAGTAATGTTAAATTAAGAGGTTCATGTTACATCGAGTTATGAGACAAAGTAAAACAAAAAAGCTTGTGATAATCTTATAAATAGTGATCAAACATGTTTACTATGGCCCATAAATTCTACATTATATCCTATAAACAAAACTCCATAAATAATTATGAAATATGAAATTTTGGACACTACATTTGTTAAAATTTTAGAGATTGTGAATTCTAATTGAGATTGATGATACTTTAAAAATTGATATGAAAATTAAAATATCTATAAATATTTTTCTTTTGATGAAAATTATCAAGCATATCTATCATACAGAAGAAATTTTAAAAAACAAACTAGAAAACTAATTATTATAATATGTAGATGGAAAGTATTCACACTACTGTTGGATAAAATGTTTATCTAGACGTGTTTCACCGAAAATCGCAAAGCATAAATCGAAATTTATTTGTCATGTGTGTTTATTACATTTGAACATTAAAGTAAAATGTTTTCTTCACATAAATAATTATTTAACTAATAAGCCAGTAAAAGTGGAACAACTAGAACACATTGAATTTAAAAATTATAAGTATATTCAAAAGTTCCTTCACTGTTTATACTGATTTTGAATGTTTGTTATTAAAGATGCATATTTGTTATCCAAATGCAAAGAGATAGTAATATATGAGGTAATTCAAAAGGATCAAGTATTAGCAGAGAATGAGGTTCTTAATATGTTATATGAATAAATATTGAAAGAGAGATACAAACTTAGTAACAAAAAAATAAATACAAAAGTATTAAAATTAAATCATGGAACTTATACTATGAAATATCAGAAACATGAATTGAGTGGCTTATGTTATTACAGTAAATATATGAATGGTCCCTCCAAAGATCCAGTTAAGTAGGAAAAATTCAAATATCAAATCTGTTGAATGTATGGAAAAAGAAGTTGGAAAAATTGGTGGAATTTATTCTGAATTTGAAGAAATGAAACCAATAACAAGTGAAGAACAATTTAGACATAATCCATCTAAAATTTGTGCCTTACATGAAAAACACTATAAAAAAATAAAGAAACTTGTCACCATTATCATCTAAGTGGGAAATTTATAAATCTATAATGAATTAAAAAATCTTAGGTATTTTCATAATTTACAAGGATTTGATTCTTATATCATTGTAAAAGAAGTTGGTTACCACAAAAAAGAATTACATTTAGTACCAAAGATTGAAAATTATATTTTAGCTTTGGTAAATGAACAAAAATTTGAAAATGACATTTTTCGACCCATTTAGATTTATACCTGGTAGCCCCGATAAACATTCCACAGATTTAAAAAAAAAATCTAATCAAAAATATTAGGTAATTTCTGTAGGAAAGCAAATAAATTTAATAACTAAAAAAGGAGTTTATGCTTATGACTATGGGGGTAACTGGAAAAAATTTGAAGAAACAAATCTTCAGTTACTTGAAGAATTTTATAATAACCTAAAAGCACGAGGTATTAGTGAAGAAATCATAACCACATATTTTTGGGAAATTTTTTTTAACAAAAACCTCGATGAATATCATGATATACATATCGAAACCAATGTCTTATTATTCACAGATTTTTGACAGGCGTGGAAAAGTAGGAAAACGTATGATTTAGATCAATCTTGTTATTTTAAAATACCTGGTTTTTGTTATAATGCAATCTTAACAATCACTAAACAACCAATTCAATTATTACAAGAGTATGATATGCTTTCAATGACTGAAAAAGGATAAGAGATGGTATATGGTAAGGTTGTAAAAATATGTTAAAAGAAAGAATAAATATCACAAAAAATGTTATATAAGACAGATATCAAATTATTTAGCACCCTTAGATGCAAATAATTTATATGTTTATATTATGATTCAATATTTACCGTGTGGTGGATTGAAATGGGATGAACTAAGAAATTTCGATTCTTAAAAAAAGGTGAAATGTTAGACACTTCAAAAATTCGTTATATACTTTTGAAAAAGATATAAAGTATCAAAAAAATCTCCATGATTTACATAAACATTTACCATTTGCTGCAAAAAATAAAATGGTGTCAGAAACTAATGGAAAGATTAATAACTACTGTAGATAATAAATATAATTAAGTTATTCATTATAGTAATCTTAAACAATATCTGTCTGTAGGAATGAAAATAACAAAAATCCCTATAGTTCTAAAATCTAAACAATCTGTTTAGTTAAAAATATATATATTAACATACAGAAATGTAATGAAAGAAAAAAAAATTTGAAAACGTTTTCTACAAATTAATGCATACTGCTCTATTTGGAAAAACAATGGAAAATATAAGGAACAGAGTAGATATAAAATTAGAGAAGATGGGGAAAATACAATAAATCAACAGCTAAAGCAAATTTTAAAAATAGAACAGTAGTTAATAAAAATTTAGTTTGTATCCTTATGAATGAGACCAATAATCCAATTTATATCTGAATGTTTATATCTCATTTATCAAAAGAATTTACATATGTTTTTCACTATAATGTAATGAAACAAAGATATAAAGATGACATTGAATTCTGTTACTAAGATACTGATCGTTATATCTACAATATGAAAGGCTTTCATGAAGATATGAAGTCAGTGATTGATTATTTTGATACTAGTGCTTATACAAAAAATACCTTTTATAATTTACTTCAAATAAAAGAAGTTGTATTAAGAAGAAGGAAGATGAATATAAAGGAACAATAATAGATGAATTTTGTGGTTTAAGAGGAAAAAATGTACGTTCATAAAATTGATGATAAGTCATAAAAATGAAAAGATGGGTACCAAAAAGGTATAGTTTAGAGTCAGATATGTTAACAAGATTATAAAGATCATTATTTTAAAAATAAATATCAATGTACATCTATAATGTCAATACAAAGTTTAAACATAAAACTTATTTCATTGTGTTAATAAAAAACATTAAGTACTTAGAATAATAATAGATACACTTTAGAAAATAAAATACATATAATTTGTAAATAATTAAATTTAATATACTTTAAATTCTATAAAATTCACATTTAATATATTTATATTTTCCATTAAAATAAATCAGTTATATGTACTTTGACTCCAAAGCTATATTCCAATCTACCATAATCTTCCTTTAAATTCAAATCACCAATAAAATGTGAAAAACTTTTTCTCATAATTCTCAATGTAAAATATGTATGTGATAATTAACATATTCTTCTATTTATCAAATAACGCCTCTGATGTTTCTTTTAAAACATGTTTTATGTTATAATGTTCTAACTCTTCTCAAAGTTTACAAAGACTCATGTATATACAATGAAGTTTTGATATTTTGAGTGTCTTCTAGAAAGCGTTTTTTACACTTATTTGAATTGTTGTCATTAGTTGTTGGATTCTTATAAAACAATTTAAATCTTTAATTCTTAACAATTTATACATTTTTGAATGCGCATCTACTAAAGCATACTCATCATTCTTTTTGTTTTCCAATGATTATAGTATTTTTGTTCTTGACCAGAATGGGTTTTAAATGTTCTTTAGAATAATATTTGGAAACATGTTTTCCACATATACAAAGAATTTTATTTTTATTACTTTTTTATAATGTATATTTAATCAAGGTCTACACATTGTTCATTAATCATCTTTGATATATTTGTGTGAAGTAAAATTATCAGTTAATTTCTCAACCTTAAAGTATTTACAAATATTAGATTTGATAGCTTCCATGTATATAGAAAAACATTATTAGAAAAATATGAAAAAACGAAAAATGTACTCAAATTTAATCTCAAAAACTTTAATTCTTTTCATGTGTGATGTTTTTCATTCAGTTAAAAATTTATAATGAACTGATTTCTATCCTCAATTAAAATTTATGATTTTTCTGACTTTAATTTATTTTTGTATTCGCTTAAAATTTATATTTTTTATGATTTTTTACATTTCTTTATGATATTGAGTTTTTTATTTTATTTTTGTCAAAATAGAAACGGTGTGCTTCAAATTAATTTGGAATTCGATTGACTGTAGATAGAAAATGGGTTACACACAAAATATTTGCTGGTAGCTCCATTCTCTATCTACTCACCATTATAGCAATTTGTATGTGGAGGACCAAGTAGATAGAGAGGGATTCACAGATATGCTCGGAGAAATGTCAAGGGTCGAGCATTCCACTGAAGTGGATGGTCTTACGGCACCAGGGGCATACAGGGATATCATAGGATGATTTCGTCATGTGGGTTATGAGGAATCCTGGTGACAGTGGATTTCGATCACAGTTTTGAGGAGGTGGATCATGTGTTTCTACGCTCGATTATGGAATGGAAACGATCTTGCTATCGATTCGAGGCGCGTACTCGAGAGTCCTGTTGAGTGGTGCTATCTGCAAACCTATCACGATCCAGCACACGGTGCAGCCGACGACGTCATTCTTTTGGTCAAGTCAGGGGAAGAAATCCGGGCGGCGCTGGGATGTCTTCAGCAGTATGGACAGGTGGCGGGTGGTGTCACTAACGTAAGAAAGGCCCAATGTATGGAAGTAAGTAAGGGCTGCCACCAGAGACAGTATTGCTCATTACCAATGTCCCCTCTCCCAATTGTTTGGTAGCGATATTCCACGGAAGTGTACGATGTAAGTCAGCCTTTGGATATTTAGTGAGTACTGACCTCCTCTTTAAAATACGCTACGATACCTTGCCGCCGTCACCGAGAGAAGGAGGTATGGGACTAGTAAACAATAGGAACAGGGTGTGTGCGATATTTTTTAGTGCGATGCAACGCTTTTGGAGAGCCCAGCAAGTCACTTTAATGAGCACTGTGACCCCCATCCACTCCGTCCATCAATCAATGTTAGCCACATCACGGCACCGCTTGCACACCTCCAGAACTTCTTCGTCGATTACAGTTACATTTAGGGCGATCTGCTGGAGACCAGAGTGCCAACAACGAAAGACACACGTAGAAGCTTTCTCCAACAACACCCTTGCAATGTTGTCGAACAGCCGGCCGGTATGGCCGAGCGGTGCTAGGCGCTTAAGTCTGGAACCGCGCGACCGCTACAGTCACAGGTTCGAATCCTGCCTCGAGCATGGTTGTGTGTGATGTCCTTAGGTTAGTTAGGTTTAAGTAGTTCTAAGTTCTAGGGGACTGATGACCTCAAATGTTGAGTCCAACAGTGCTCAGAGCCATTTGAACCATTTTTGTTGTCGAACAAAAGTACCCGGAAATTCTGTGGCAGAAAGTATGATGAGCGATTCATCTTCCCTCTCTCCCTGCGGAGGTACGTGCTTTGTGGTATGTAGTAATCGACGGCAAATACCCGAACCGTCAACGACTACACTCTATTCGGCTGGTAGACAAGCCGATATGCCCCCTCTGCGAGGTTGTCGACTCCGACGAGCATCGTTTGGTTTGTGGCAGGGCCTCACACTAAGAAAATGTTGGTCCTTTCGTTGCATAGGGGGCCCACTGCTATCAAAGCTTACGACCTAAAATTTGTACTTTCCTACCGCCAGGACAAACGCCGTAAAGTGGATAAAGGGAATGGCGACATATTATCTGCATAGCGCCGATGACAAGGGCGTCATAGACTTCTGGTACATACTCCAAGAGCATCAGATCGACTTGCGTCGTCACATGAGATAAAGAACATGTTTTGACATTTATTTTGGTTCGTTATTCACGGATCCTCCAGCTAGCTGGGGTGTTCCGAGCACGCCAAGTGAATTGAGAAGATAGGTCAGGCATGGTTATGTTCATGCCCGATGTACTCAGGAGACTATATTTCCTTTTTAAGTTAACGAGAAGCCGACGTGGATATACGCGAATTGGGCCGTTGCTGTCTCTCGTTTTTCTTTTGATAGTGAATTCGTTAAATATAGACAGCGTAGGGTGCCATATTACGTTTGGATGTGTTGACTGGCACCTTTAGCTTCTTCGTGTTGTATTTTGCATATAAAAATCGCAAAAAAAGTAAAGAAAAGAAGAAAAAACAGCGTTTCTACCCTGGGACGACATTCCCAGGAGCGGGAGGGAGGAGACAGTGTGGCTAGACCTCTGGTTGCGATCCCTGCCCACCCTGTCTCTGCCAATCCTTGACCTGATCCGTTAAAGCCATCTTAAAAAAAGACTACACGTTTCCATATTTTTTAATTTTTTTAGGAATTCACTATAACGGAAAAGGCCGAGAAATTTCGGACAATTTTTACCAAAATTATGAAATTGGGTGTGAGAGTAACAAAATAGCTGGACTGCATATCGGCTTCGCTATAATTCACACATTTTTCTACAAGTATCTCGAGTACCTAAAGTTTCCCTAATCTTGATTTGCGCTAACTGTTGTATATTTCTTGCTTTGAACATAGTTTTGAGAATTTTTCTTTTCTCAGATTTTTGGTGATATTGAAGTATTTTAGCTGGGAGTTAAGGGCAGTCAGGTAAGTGGGGACAAGTAGCGATGTATGTTCCCAGTTCAGTGGAAGGAATTTGGAACTTAATGTAATGAGTTTTCTACAGACCTGATAGTAGTACATGTGTGGAACCGTTTTTATCCTCGTCTCGTTTTGACACCACACCATATAGTTTCAATAATACTAAAGTGTTGGGAGTTGATCCAGGTTTGCTGACAAATTTTTCCTGTAGTGGGATAATTGCCTGGTTTAGTGAGTCTGTATACCTTATCGCAGGGGTACTGCATTAATTCTCGTCACCACGACGACGAGTTGCGAAAGTAGAGAATCGTCTATGACGCGTATAAGATTTTCTTTCGTCATTTAGGGGCAAAAAACATAGTAAAACCAACAGCTGCAATGAACTTCCTTTGATGCCTAAATATTAAATCTGTTTCATTGTCATATCGTCTAAAACATCTGCTTTAGTATCTTTTGCCTTCTTAATAACTTTACCACGTATTTGTATGGCGGTTCCAGCTGTGGGGTTGCTCGTCTCCATATCTGTTTGTCATTCCCTTGTGTTATATTTACGTGACCCACAAATTTTCAGTTAAACGGGAAGTGATGAGTAGTATGAGACAAGTTGACGTCACCAGGACCTATCTCGAAGGGATTATTCTACCTTTACAATAGCTTTCAAGTGTTTTGACAGATTTGTTGGCTGAAGCAGGAAAATGCTGGTATTAACAAGAGTATAAGTCAGGTATTTCATAGTTTTTCACTTCAGAACTAAAGCATACTGAACAAAGGTTATGAGAGGTCTTAACAATGCAAAAGTTTTCTGTTGATATCCTTTCCGATTTTCGGTCTGGCCTACAGCCATTGCTTTCCGACAGCGATCATCTTACCACGACGATAGCGAGCCAGTGCCGTGTTTCATGTTCTGTCTTTGCTATAGTGATAGCTAATATAGATTAATTTACGACGTAGAAGACGACGATAATTTTATTTTCTCCGTGGAACTACCTTCCTGGACTCAAAACCACAAATCTGATTACCCGATCTCACACCTTACATGAAAGTCATTCAAGTTATTCAATGCAACTGACAAGAAAATATCAGTTGACTGTAGCAGAATAATGCTGTGCCATTCCAGGAAGTAACTTGACGATCACAGAACTTGCCCAACATATTACACGATGTTGCCAATTTTACTAGCCAAGAATGATACGTTTACACTGAAACGTCCCCTTAGAAAAATTTATGAATTACTGTGCTGATAAACCTCTTACATTGTTTGCTTTTCAAACAGCTGAGAATACTGAACGTACTCAAACATTCACTAAAGTGACACACAATACTTTTAGCGCAACGCAATCTGACTTTCAATAATCCCTACAAAAGAATGGCCCTGACTGACATTAACCTATACCTTTCACAAATCACTTACCTCACACAGATCTTCGTTACTCAAGCTACTGCAATACAGCGAGTGCCACTACTGCCAGCTAAATAAAAGATTCAAACTACTGAAGGCACCAACTACTGATAGGCATAGTTAGCAAATGAAAGATTTTGATAGAGAACAAACAATGTATTTACCTTAATAGTGTTGAAAAGTCATAATATACATAGCAGTTCATGACATCCAGTCTTACAAATTTCAAAACTCCGCCATCTCTCTCCCCACATCCACCACTGCTGGTGGCTCACCTCCAACTGCTCAACGCTATGCGCTGTTCACATCCAGTTGCCCAACACTACAATGGCAGACAACAATGCAAACTAGCCACAGACTGCACACAGCACAGCCAGTGATTTTCATACAGAGCGCTACGTAACGTTGCCAATAAGAAAACATAAACAGCCTACTTACATAGCCCCCATGCTCCCAACAAAAAATTTTACAAATTGTTTTGGGCAGTGGCCAATACAGATTTGAAAAAATTTATCATAGTTACAATAACAAAGATATCAAATGCACGCACTTATTGATACAATGTTGGTCAAAAGCTAAAATTTTCTCATAGTCTTTAAAGACAGTCCTCATCATTCATCACAGTAAAATTTCAGTGTTTTTCTCAAAGTCTGAGCAGTAAAAGAAAATGCACACGGAAGTAATGGATTTCCATGCAGCCTTGAAGAAGTAGTGTTGTCCTTCCAACAGAAAGACAGTGCTGACTCTCGACATGCAGACAGGTAATGGGCCACAACAGAGCAAACTCACAGCAGAGTCATTGAAAGTTTTGAAGAATATTGGTAGGTAGGTCATCACAGAGTGGACCTACTGTAGTCCTGGTAGAGATTACGATATTGGTGGGCCACCAGAGATGCAGACCCACTGTAGTCCTGGTAGAGATTATGGTATTGGTGGGCCACTAGAGGTGCAGACCAACTGCAGTCCTTGTAGAAATAACGGTACTGGTGAGTCAGCAAATGTGTATACCCACTGTAGTCATTGTAGAAATAGTGGTATTGGTGCGTCATCAAAGATGCAGACCCACTGTAGTCCTTGTAGAGATGGCCAGCAGCAATCTGTTGTGACTGTGCAGGTGCACAATCACCATTGAAGAGTCTTGCGGATAATATAGCAAGTCCATAACCACCACTTGTGCACTCACAAAGTTTTTGGAATTGTCCTTAGAACCAGCAATGCTGTTATCCAGTCCCTTGCTGAATTATTAACACACATGCAAACACTAACAGTCCCTACTTCTCACATATTGTCCATATGCTATGACCAACAGAAACGTGTCCAGTGAAATGTAACTTACAAGTTAATACTGAACTGGTGACAATTACAATTTTATAACATGAGAATACAATTACAAAGATACAGAAAACATCATTAAAAACATAATAATACAGATAACATTTCTAGTAATACAGGCTTTACAAAAGAATCGAAATAACATATACATCAGTGTTACAGGAATTATAAGTACCTCCATAAAAGATCAGAATAACTTTTGAAACATCAACTTCACACATGAGCAACAAAACAGAACAGACAAATAATGTCTAAACATCTTTACAAAGTAAGTAACATATTATTAATGCAAATTATATTTGAGGATAACAGTATTCCTCATCATAGTGAATGTAGCTTAGTATTAGAAAAATTCTACAACATAAATCGTATCAGATAAACACATAAAGACAGGATGAACACAAATACACAAGGGTACACAAACATATAGCGGAATAATACAAAAGGAAAGGACAGGGTTTGTTTTACTGCAGTATTTTGCAAACAAAACTTTCTTTACTTCTTGGAGATCTCCCTTAATTCATCATTATTCCAAAAAAGTCCTATCTATACCTGCTTTCTGTATTCTATTCATATTTCTTTCAAAATAAGTATTTCTCAGTGTACAATACTCATTTTGGCCCAAATCTTTTTCGTATGACTTCTCAATGCATTCTTTCCCTATTGCCCATAGTCAGTTTCTTATATAGTCTACCCCCTCTTAAGCTAACTTAAATCTACTGAGCTCAGATGCATAAACTAAGGGTCGAGGCAATGCAGCAGCACAATACAATTAATACAAACAGCAATGACAAAAAAAATGGTAATTGGCGAAGCAAGCAGCATTATAGAAATTAGCAAAGCAATTGCAATATTACAACTAATATAAGGCAATGTGCAGCAAACAATAAAAATAAATCAGTAGTAAAACTGGCTTAACAGAGTAATACAAATTCAAATTCAGTAACATTATGCCTGGCAAAGAGCAGCAGCAAATGCAATAACATATCTAAACATGACAAAGCTTAAGCAGAAAAAATATTAGAGTAAAGGTGGCCATGTCTAATACCTATGTCACATCTTAGTGACTATGTAATTAAAGTGGTGCACCACAACAATTTATTGCAAAAAAAATATTACCATGTACTTGAAAAGTTGCTGTTACTAGTCCCTTCTTATTGTTCTTTCCTTTCCAAGTGCTCCTTTTTTGAAGAATGTGGATCACAAAATTATTATTTAATAGAGCTGTTGACAGGAAGTGTTCACATTAGCAAATGCATTTTATTTTATTTTATAAAACCAATGCTGCAACACAGCTGGAAACTAGATTACAAATGAAATAAGCAACTATGAAAGGCAAAGCATAAAAATATCATTCAATAGTAATGTGACATTTCATAAGTTAGTAGAAATTCTCTCAACTCTCGTAGAAAGACGCTTGTCATAATCAGGTGTGCAGATGTAAGTATCTTTCCAAGTAATGAGCGTGTCGTATTTGCGATGCTTTCTCAAAAGGAATGTCAAAGGCAAGGATAATGGCCTCTTTCTTTTTCTCCACCTAATGGCTTTCTTTTGTCAGACGACTACCTCTCAGCTGGGCGCCCAAAACGCATTACGTCAAGGTCACTTACCTTTCTTACTGAAATATTTACGACAGCAGTTTCTGCTACAGTGGCAGTCTCATATAAAAAATTTCACAGGTCGAGAATTTGCGTTACAAATGTGTAGAAACAAAATCCTATATATATAACAGTGTCCAAAAAATTTTCGTCGGCGTTGTGATACATTTACACATATACATACATTTCATAACTCTTAAAGTACGATTCTTGGTTTCCAACATCCTTTTTCACAAGTCAGAGTCCCTAACCACTATTCATTATTCCTTACCTTATTACGCATATACATATTCGTCGACATTCTTCAACATTTCATCATTATAAATATGTAGCATAATCAAATTCCTCATATAGCATGAGCTTATTGATCATAAACATACCTCAACAGCATAATACACATTGTCATAATAATAATAACATCATAAAAACTCAGCCAAATCTCAAAAACGTCGTAGCTTTCTGCAATAATTTCAAAACCTAAAGAAAATTCTCTGCTCATTTCAATAGTGTCATCTACCTCAAACGTACTTTAAAAATCATGATCGCATACCAAATACATCATTCAAAGCTCTCATAGTATCGAAATGGTTCCGAAAAAATATGAACAGTTCACACAGTACAGACAAAATACAGTTTCATAAGTGTGAAGTTATCCAACTGTGTAATTGTGTAAACATATGTCACTGATGTAGTAAAAAAAATTTTTGTTTCTCTGTTAAATGATCAGATAGCTGTGTAATTTGTGTGTTAGAGGAATATGGTACCGATGTGTAAAGTTGTATAAGCAAATACCATATTAGCTAGGGCTCCTTGTGCTTGCCACACACATGGTGCACAAAGTAAGCGTGTACCCCCCTGAGGATTAATGTAATTATACCCTCAGGTGTTACAGATTACAGCAATGGAATGAATTGTATCACGGAATACTTTAGTATCTTTGTAATTCAAAAATCTTGAAAAATAAATGTTTTAAGTACAAAATTAATCACTCAAATACGTGTCCTTTAGCGCTAAATGTGCGTCTTGCTGTAAGATAATTCTGTGGAAGTGTCGTAGTTATCGTCCTCCGAAAGCTAAGTTCTACAGAAGTCAATGTACTTACCTCATCATAAACAAAAGTGAAATGCTATGCGTATAGATATCGTAGTTATTACGTACCTTACCGTGATCAAGAAAGTACTATAATGTAACGTATACTTGTGCTACAGAAAAGTCTGTCTGATTGTAGCTATACCACAAAAGTTACTATTAAAACATGTTTTACTTTCCAGAAGAATTCAGAAAAACTGTGCAGATATAAAACAGATACACCGCAAAAGCAACAATGTAAATTGTGTCACACATTAGTAGCGTCGTGATATAGTCGTGTAGCTGTCAAATAAACTAACCACTGTGTCATCTGGTATCTCTCAGAAAGCACTTTAAATCCATAATGTATTTTCAAGTAAACCAAAATGTTGCAGTAAAATCTCATTAGCAGTACTGTTATATGTTCTAAGTATGTAAGCCTGATATCGTTACGTAATCATGCAACTAACAAGCAAAAATGTACAAATAATAACTCTGTGTCATCTGTTCACTATAACAATGCATTTGTCTAAATAAGTTCCTTGGGTTCTTGACTGGATATTTAACTTCAAATATTGTTGCATGTTAACAGATTCTAAGTCTGACAAAGCATACTAGTAATGTAAAGCGAAAAGTTATATGGCAAAGACAAAGTTAAAAAGCAGATTATCTTTCAATAAACGGTTTTACATGTGAAATGTGGTGTAAACCCTTACTCTTCCTAGTACGCAGAGTTTCAACTTCAACAGAATTATCATATGGTATATGGTACATTGGCAAAGAATGCTCATTTTTCTCAAGGTTAGCGTCTACGTTATTTTTCTCTGAGCCAGCCGGCGCACGTGGCTGCCTGCGGTGCGAGTCATTGTCTGCTATCTCTTTGTTGGCGTGCGTCGTTATTGGGATTTGGAGACCTGACTTCTACAAATTCACCTTGTCGAGAGGGCCCTGCTCTGTTTGAATCCCGCCAGTTCTGATGCAATTCAGCTCTGTCGTTACTATCATATCGTCTGTCTTCATGTCGGTAGATTCCATAGTTTCTTTCTTGTCGGTCATGTGGTGGAGAATTTCTCCCTGAATCGTAGCTGCACGCTGGACCATTGCGTCTAAAGTTATTCTGTCTCCCTTGATGATAATTATTTTGGTTCCCATATTGTCTGTTTCTCTGATTGTCTCTGTGATAGTCACTACCGTGGAGAGGTGATGTTTCCCTGTAATTATTACTACGCTGCCAGCGGTGTCATTCGGGTGGCGTCTGTTTTGGTCACGATTTGTGTTGTGAGAATAGCCTTGTCGTGTACAGTTATTATTTCTTTCATCGCGGAATTGCGACAGATGTAACCTGTAATTGTTGTGTTCCTGTTTTTGCGTTCCGCAATTGTCAGTGTCAATTTCTAATTCTTGTAAGAGTCCCTGAAATGCTTCAATGTCGTCTTTGCAACGTCCTGCCAAAATAATATGTCGTAAATGTTCAGGTAATTTGATTAAGCAAATGCAGATGAGTTCTGAGGGGCTGTATGGGTTTGACACATACTGATTCTTGTGCAACATGTCTTCAAAATATTTCACAAGACTGGAAAATTCAGATTGTTCGAAATGTTTCATCATTATGATGCTATGTTTTACTCGGTCTTGTGTAGTTTGAGACCAATATGCTGAGAGGAAGGCATGATAAAATTCTCCTTCACTGTGACAATCGTGAATGACCGATCGCATTCTTACAGCTGGTTCATTCTCTGAACTGCCACACATAAATTCTAATCTGTGCTCTAATGACCAGTTGGGAGGAAAACAATGAGAGAATTGATGGAGCCACGCTTGTGGATGAATGCCATTGCCAGAATTCTTAAATGTTTTAAATTTATGTGTAGTATTGAACAGCTTATAGTCAAAATCATCATGTCGGCGAGTCGCATAATGGTCATTGTTACGTCGTTTCGGCGGTTCCATTTCAGAATTTGGTGCACCTTGCCAATTTCTTTCATAATTTCCGAAATGCGCTGTGTTATTATTTTGTGGCTGTTCCGTATTTCTATGTCCCTCTTCCCGTATTGGGCCGCGAGTGTCCTCTGAAAAACGTAATTCTTGTATTACCTGTGTCAGCTGATCTTGTACTTCCCGGATTTCTCTTTGGTGTTGCGTATTAATTTGATCCTGAATTTGCTTGAATTTCCTAATTTGTTCGCACTCTTCTGTGTCATTAAAGACTACCGGTTTTGTGTCGTTCAGATTATCATCTACCTTCATAGATAAATAAATTAGCTGATCCGAAAGTTCAACTACTTTCTCTGATAATGAACTAATTTCCTCCATGTGTCTTTCTGAACCAATTTTCAGGGTATGTGCAGTGTCCTTTTAGTTTTCCTGAGTTTTTACAAGTTGCGTAACCAAATCGGTAGATGCAACTGAGTCAATTTTAGCTTGCAAAGGTCTCATGATTTTCATGAACAATAGTTTGCAGTTCTTTTATGGCTGCTTCTTGGTTCTGTGATGCATTTTCATGCCGCGAAAAAATAGGTTGAAAATGCTCACAAATTTTTGTTTTTACGTCATTACAGACTTTTTGACATTTCGATTCAATGTTATGTAACTCAGTAGTTAAATCCTCACGTGTTTGTTCAAGCTTATGTTCCACTGAGTCTAACTTTTGAAGCTTTTGTTCCATTGCGTCTAACTGTTGCTGTGTTTGTCTCTGGTGTTGTTCCATTGTGCCTAACTTTTGAAGATTTTCTTCCATTGTGTCTAACTTTTGAAGATTTTGTTCCATTGCGTCTAACTTTTGAAGATTTTGTTCCATTGTGTCTAACCTTTGAAGATTTTGTCCCATTTGTTTCTGATTTTGTTCAAGTGTTGTGTCTAACTTTTGTAGTCTTTGTCCCATTTGTTGCATTAACTGTAATAACAATGCACTGGTGTCTGAAACATGTTCCTCAGTGCTTTTCGGCAGTGAAGTTGCACTGGCAACATTCACATTTTGACAAGCAGAAAATATGTCTTGACTTATTTGAGAAAAACTGTGAGGACCCAAAACCTGAATCTACAGTATTTGCAAGATTGTGTCCTGTCATTTCGGATTCCTGGGGCGAGCTGTTGCCGACCGGTCGATAGATAATGCTTCCCTGTTCGCTAATTGTTTCACTGCCTACACCATTATTTGCAGCCCGCTCCATTTCCCTATGCACAATTACCAAATTACTATGTTGAACATTAGTTAATTCATTACACGGTGGCGCTAATACACTGCTTTCGTCTTCACTGGCATTTCTCAGTTTACTTTGGAGCCTAATATTACGCTTTTCACACGCCATAATTGTTACAATATTTCACACAATAACACAGAAAAGCACAATTTGAAGAGCAAAAACAAGAAAACACATTAACATAGCACTGAAAATAATATCTAGTTAATCGCAAGCGCAGCTGCGAAATACTTGGTGCAAATCTACATGCATGCCACAACTGCTTTACTGTACAACAATGAAAGACTGCAACTACAAAGGAGATTCTCTCTGCAATTACGTGCTAGCAATAAGCAATAGCTACACTAATTACACAAACTACAAGAAAAAATCAGAAGATTCCAGTGATGTATCCTGGCAGGGTCGCCATATGAAACGTCCCCTTGGAAAAATTTATGAATTACTGTGCTGATAAACCTCTTACATTGTTTGCTTTTCAAACAGCTGAGCAAAACTGAACGTACTCAAACATTCACTAAAGTGACACACAATACTTTTAGCACAACGCAATCTGACTTTCAATAATCCCTACAAAAGAATGGCCCTGACTAACATTAACCTATACCTTTCACAAATCACTTACCTCACAAAGATCTTCGTTACTCGAACTACTGCAATACAGCAAGCGCCACTACTGCCAGCTAAATAAAAGATTCAAACTACTGAAGGCACCAACTACTGATAGGCATAGTTAGCAAATGAAAGATTTTGATAAAGAATAAACAATGTATTTACCTTAATAGTGTTGAAAAGTCATAATATACATAGCAGTTCATGACATCCAGTCTTACAAATTTCAGAACTCCGCCATCTCTCTTCCCACATCCACCACTGCTGGCGACTCACCTCCAACTGCTCAACGCTATGCGCTGTTCACACCCAGCTGCCCAACACTACAATGGCAGACAACAATGCAAACTAGCCACAGACTGCACACAGCACAGAAGATTCCAGTGAGGTATCCTGGCAGGGTCGCCATATGAAACGTCCCCTTGGAACAATTTATGAATTACTGTGCTGATAAACCTCTTACATTGTTTGTTTTGCAAACAGCTGAGCAAAACTGAACGTACTCAAACATTCACTAAAGTGACACACAATACAGAGCACTACGTAACGTTGCCAATAAGAAAACATAAACAGCCTACTTACAACACAGCCGATGGTTTCCATGTGTGTACTTGGAAATACAGAATGTAGCTTGCGTCTCAAAGATACACTGCTGAGTTGACACAGGGTCGAAAGACTAACCAATGAACTTAACTTTCATTTCTATATCTATGTTTAGGAGCTATGGCTTGGATACTAATAACAGTCAGATGCACTGACTGCAAGCTGAAAATCATAAATAAATAACCGTCACAGTCATTATTGTTTTCCTTTCTTAAGCGTATTGCAAACTGGGAAACTCATTCAACAGATTCACTTTTTTTATAGCGCCTATGGTGGTTGTAGTCCAAACAATATGCGTACATACATCTTTTGATCTTTATAGGCTTAAAAAGATTTTTGATAAGAACACTGTCATTGGCGCTTGCCGCAAAACAGACGAACGCAAATGAGAAGACAATAACAGAGCACTGATTGCTAAGCGCGAACATCCACAGAGAAATTCCGAGTAATAAAGAGCCTCAAATCACCCGAGTGAACTGTGCAAAGAAGCAATGCGTAACATGCGCAGTTACCGCAAAAGTGCGCTGCAAAGGCGTACAGAAATTAAAGCAGGGAGTGTAAAAAGCAACACGGTAAGCTGACATCACAGTTTTAATTTCCCATATTAAAGTAAAACTGTCGTTCAGTCTATGATAATCTTAAGAACGCAAAGTACTCCTAGCCAAAATGATTAAGAAACAGTCGTTGCTGATACTGTGGTCATAAAAGCGAAAATGTTCTTATGAACAAACTGTTCAGTTTGTAGTAGGCTTATGACAGAAAGACACGGAAATAGCATTAACAAGTTAATCTAACTGAGCGTGGGGCAAATTTGCAAAGTAATGCGTCGCATCCAGCGCGGTTTTCTTAATTTATTCCCTGATGGTTTGATATTAACTTCCCTAGGCCATCACAAAATTTGTATCAGAATCATCGAGGAGCGGCTGCTAGAACAGACTGCTATGTTATGTAGCAACTTGTGAAATTAGGTGGCGCTCATTTTTTGATCTCAACCCTCGAAGCGTTCAACAGGACCGAAAACAGTCATATAGCTTGCATGGGTTTAGTGACACCTTGAGCGCTCTTACTTCTATAGCTAGTTATTTGCTCTACAAGGCAGCCTGTGTCTGTTATACCACCTTCTTTTGTCTCCATGCACTATATTTTGGAGAACAAAACTGCTGATCACGTTAAGCTTCCATTGTCAAGTTAAGCACTTCTGCGCTAACTCTCAGTACTCGCCTTCAGATGTCGGATACTGGTGATGAAATACAACGCACACACACAGAAACGGAAATTATTCTTTTAGTCTTTCTACTTCCGAAATCAACTTGACCAATCCCTATGGATCCCAAACGTCAGTTTTGATAAATTCATATACTACCGAAATAAATCTGCGCCTACTTGGCAGCTAACACCTCTCTTCTATCCTCAACGAGGGACACCAACTGGCACGTCGATTCCACGAGTTCCCAACAGTCCCTGAAATTTTTAAGGTTTGTGCATTTTCGCTAATCGCCTCTGTAGCTACAATTTCTTTGGCACCTTGCCGCACCCTTGGGCCTTTATGCTGATCTAGCCTTCAGTGCCCCTGTAGGTACTACCCTACAAAGTGTCGCTTTCCGACCAAAGCTCAAGTAACGCTCTCATCGTAAACATCAGGAAAGTTCTCATGACGTCACGGGACACCGTCCCATCAAATCCAGGAGAGCAGATCAGATTGGATTCCCGGATTCCCATCATTAATGGCTGTATACAAACCTAGGCATCCAGTTTCCCTACCAGTCTCAGCCCATAGCTCGTTAGCATGAGAGAAAGATGTGGGAGGGGAAATTAAAGATGAATAAATATTAACAGAAATCTTTTACATATTTTTAGGAGGATGCAAGGGGTAGCAATAGAGTACAAAAGAGAGATGAATTTTTTAAAAAAATAGCCTTAAAATGTCTTTCATAATTCATTACTTTTTAAGTATGTAGACAGAGAGCAAGTGAAAAAGAAATGTAATACTTAAAATGTTAATATAAATCAATTTCAATGGAAAAGGTAACTGTAGGAAAACTAACTCATATTTTATTATCTCGGGTTCAAATTTTTCTGTCCCCAAGGGCTCTTCGACAGGCTCTCAGAAAATTGAGAAAAAGAACAAGTAAAGAAAATAACATCTTTTGAATTCACTAATAGAGGGGTAGTCAACTTTTTGTACATTTTTATTTCTATTAGTAATATAATTTTTTAAACTCCCACTGGTTCCACAGTAATGGTAATTTATAACGCAGGGAACTAATTTTACTATAGCAAATTTATAAATTGCAGTTACATTAAGTTAAAGCATCTAATAATAGTCACTTACTAAGTACTTTATATACGAGATTCATGTTCGTGTTTGCAAATGTTGGTAAACTTTTGCTGCTCTGTGCCTTGGTGACAATGAAAATTTGTATATAGGCCTAGACTAGAGCCCACACATTCCACTACAAGTGAGCGATCGTCTTGACCGCCTCCTTTCTTGCATAGGTATCCAGAATATGAACTTTCTGAAGCGCGTTAAGGGAACGCCGTTCATGTTCCAGGCTTGTTCCTTGTATCTTCTCCATAACGGATTTTTAATTAAGTGTAGTCATTTAAGTGTAGCCCAAAGATCTACGCCTATCGACCATCGTCGTCTACGAAATGACGGAATTATCACAACCCCGTAATTTACCTTTATTGATGCGAGCAGCAGATACAAGACAAAAGACATCCAACGTAGCCTCAAGCAATGGAACCTTAGCTGAAGATCGGAGTAACACCATCACATCATCTGCGTATGCGCGCGCAGAGAATGTTTCGCCACAGTGTGTCCACCATTGTAAGTGAGCGATGATCCTTCAGAGAAGGGTCTCAAGTGATAAAACAAACAATGGCACTGGAAGTGGCTTTCCCTGAGGGAAACCCCTACATTTGATAATATGGGTATCAGCTGGCCATTGACAGCCACTGATGCTTGGAAACCTCTAAACAAATTGTACTGTGCGTGTCATTTGTGAACCCAGTGGCTTCCATTACATACAACAGGAAATCATGGCTGACCCTTTCGAACGCTTTGTCAAAATCTAAAAATGCCAGAGCACCAGGAATAGAAATAATGTCTGCCAATGATATGATATCACGACATCCTGGTACTGGGGTCAGAATAGTATGACCACGAATATAACTTTGATGTTCAGCAACAACTTTCCCTAGCAACACAGACAGCTGGCTATTCACCGCCCTCGTCACAGTCTTATAATCAAAATTTGATAGTGCAATCAGGCGAAAGTTATCAGCTGCTGCCTGACCAGAACTTTCAGGAATTAACATAATTTTGCCAACTGTAAACGAGTCGAGCACAACCCTCCTCTCAACACTTCGTTCAAAAGTAATATATAGATAGTACCCAATAAAGGCCAAAACGCACATAAAACTCCTTAGACTCCAACCCCGGAAACCTGCGGGAAGGCGATCTGACAATAAGGTCACAGACATCGTCACATTGTAAAGTTTCTAAGAACACAGAATCATGAGCAGGTGTAAGTCTATGCTCTAGGGCCTGAACAAATAAATCGGATGAGGTATCGTCAGGAATGGGTTCCTCATACAACCCAACACAGAGTTCAAATAGAGCATGCAATATGTCCTTTCTTGCCGTCATAACATTACTGTCCTGTGTAGGAACCTCGACCACCCAAGCACGTTTGACAGAGTGAGTGACTGCAACATCAAAACCAGATTTGTATCAAATGAAGGATGCTGCAGTTTCTTGGCTAAATGGCTTAGACGTTCATATATAAGGATTATGTTGCTGCCCGTGTCTTTGAACGCAGTCAGCTTTATTGGCGTAAATTTATTGTTCATTTAATTGTTTTATTGCTTATTATTCATTTTAATGTTCTTTTTATTGCACACTTCAATGTCGATTCAACTTATCGTCTTAATGTACAATTTGTTGTTCCTGTATTGACTCTTCTCACAGGCCATTTTTACTTTTTCCACTGCTCTGCTATTGTTGCCATTACGGTTCATCACAAGATTAGCATTCATCCAGCCATCTTCTTTCTCGTCTTACCCTTCTCATTTTTTTTCTTTTAGAGGTAGTTAGAATGTTGTTAATTTGTTTTTAATTGATCACATGGACATCCACACGATATACTGTGTCCCAGAATTAGCGTCCAAGACATCAACCGTATACGACGAAGACCTGAATAATATTAAAATCCAGATGAAGAAATTGCGGACTTTGTTGCCATAGAAGGGTTTGTGGAACTACGAGGCATATTTCACAGTGTCTGACATTGGATCCTTTGCAGGTGCGTTAGTCATGGGAATGGGAAGTGAAATAATAGTTCGGAACATGTGACGGACGAGATTTGGAGCTGTATAATAGTGAAGCGTGAAGCAACGTTTAGCTTAACCTATTAGCACCCAGTTTACTTTTAATTAACATGTAATCTTAATTTTTGGAAAACTTTATCCTGGCAGCGAAACTTATTGATGTGTAAGGAAATTTTGGGTCGTCCTCGTTTGCGGACGCTGAGCTCTTGGCAGTTGTTTTATCCTTACCTTGCGTACTACAGAAGTGACAAGGGATAAGGAAATTCTTAATAATGAACTCATACCAACCTTTCAAAATTATTATTTATTTTACAGTAACTCATATTTACAAAAGTTTTAACATAAAAACTTCCAAAAACCAAAATTTAGTTAAGGCCTATTGTGGTATTTGGTAAAGTATTCCATAAAGAGCGTAACGTTACATTTTCTACACTATATTTTAGGCTTTCCTTATAGTTCTCAACTGGCAAGTTCTTTACTTTTCACACTTCTGGATGACATGTGGTTTCTGATCATATCGTATATCTGGTACGGTAGTCTCGGGAGATGACACGAATTTTGTGGCATTCTCTTAGTTGACCTCATTTCAAAGCCTTTCTTCAGTTACGTTATGGCAGTCTGTTTTCTGAATTCTTTCATTGAAAGAGAAGTTCCTTCATTGCACCTCTTGAAAGCCAGGCATGCATTTACAATAGTCATATCTACCATCCTACCTAAAAAGGCACCAGTACAACATTTTACCTCCCACTGCAGTTGTATGCTTCTCTATTAGCCAATCATGAAGATCGATTCCTCCTATGAAATCCTTGTATGCGTTCAATGGTTGTGGCTGTGGAAGACTGAGCTATTCTTTCTGGGATGAATGTCAACGTTGGACTTTGACCTTAGGGAGCAGAGAGTCAAAATTAGTTGCTACTGCAATACACTCGTTATCATTCCATTTGCTGACCAAAATTTCCTTCTCTCCCTCAAATCTCAAATTAAAATATACCGTCCCTTTCCTTTTCTTTAGAGTATATGGTGATAGGTGGCACTTTCCCGTTCTGCTTTCTCTTGCATGGAATCCTAGTTTCTTCAGTCAGACAACCAGGACATGGCAAGTAGAGTAATTGCAAAAAAGTACTTTGTAGCACCTCTATTCATCAATAATGGGCAACATTTTCAAAAATACTTTGAAACCCCGTGCTAGATCCTCATTGTAATCCTTCTGGTCTTTCCCATAATATAGTAAGAACTGCTTTATAAAGTGATGTTCATAGTATTTCACAATCATTTCATCAACTACTAGATTTTCCTGAAAGACTCCTCATTTGTGACAGTTTCGTACCAGAGCCTCTGCTAATGATTTTATTTTGAAAGATTTGTCACTTTTTTTTCATTGGCCTTTTTATTACAATTGAAATGTAATATAGATTTCAATACAAGATACCTATTGCAGCTCATTGCGCCTTTCACTATACGAATACCATCATTCTCAGATCAATATTCTCTTACAGTGGACAGTTGATGATAGCTGGTAAACAAATACACGAATTTCATTAGGTACAAATGAAAAATCTATATTATTTTTACGTTCCCTATCGCATCTTTGAGTTTCCTCTACAGTCATGCTTACAACATCTTCTGAAAAATGTTCTTCAAAAACTTGTACGGGTTCAATTCATATGAGAGACAAGAAGGTTTCTTCTTAAGTCAGGAAATGAAAATTTCGGATCCTGATCACACCATGTGCGCCTTTGGAAGAAACATGAGGAATGTCTTTCTTCTCTCCTTTATGTAAAATTGCAATAGTACCTGCGTATACATGGGTATTTCTTAAAAAGTCATCTTCAGTATTTTCCTCATTCGTCTACTCATCTACATCTGGATGCAGAGCTACCATATTTGCTTTTGTCTTCAGAAAATAGATATCCTACTGCCTCTTCAACGGTTTTAAAAACTTGGCGAACCATGACGAAAGAATGTGAAAAGTTCGAAAAACATAACATTTTCCACAGAAGTGCCCAGTGTCCTCAAATGAGGCCAGCAAGTTTTCATGCACTGGATCACAAAATGCAATGAAGTATTTTTCCCTCCACTAGTAACAAAAACTATCACAGTGTTAGGTTGCACAGCATCCAGAAAATGACAGTGGTCTTAGATGCAGCCACACTAACAAAAATAGAAATAACCAGCAGGTTCTGCAAAAACACTCACTTGTCATAACTAAATAACCCATTACTGAAGGAAACCTCACTTTACCACAACAAAAGTCCATTGTTGGTCTTAAGTAACACATATTGTAAAAATAATGGAAAAATCGACTGCCGTCAATAGAGGGCAATGGGCGCTAATGGATTAACAAGACCAGTGAAAGGAAGATAAAGCTGAATCACGATTTTTCCTATTTTCATTCTTTTGTCATGATGTTTAGTTTGTGTTTGACCAACTATACCGAGCTAACAGCCCATTAATTGCACTTACCTCAATCGACGAACGAACAGTGACAGAAGCCCGAACAGGGGACTGACGTACTAGGACATGCATTGATATTATGATATAGTGCATTGATAATGGCTAGGCACTAGCCGAAATCTAGATTTGCTTAAAAAGACCTGAAAGAAAAGGACGACTGAGTGCTGTGTTCCATCATTTTGGAAGCCATATCACAGTCATTGGGTGCACGCAATTCCTGATGGAAAGTAACTTGACTTACCTCAGTACTCGAGATAGGAACGTCCGAGTTCAAATTCCTTTGTAAAGCTTTGAACTGTGGGCATAATTTATTTCTAAAATTTGGTTACAAACTTCGTGTGCTACAATTAATATTTTCTGACAAGTAGGTAATCCAGTAACATTGTGTTACAAATTTGATAAAGCTGCTCTTTCATGAGAGCTGTCATGGCTGTTTATAGGCGCACAATTACTAGTTATATCTTTACTCCTGACTACTGGTCGAAGTGTTCTGTCGTTAATTGTTGGGAAAGTGTAATCACTGCTTCTAATCACGTAGGGGTAAAAACTAATAGGTGGAGCTGTTCGAATCTATAACATTTCTTACACTGGATTAGTAATGATTTAATGTTAGGGTCTATGTTTTGAGAATAACTCTTTGAAAATAGCTTTTGTGATTGGATATTTTCTCTGACGTAAGGCAACATCTCATTTGAGATTTTATGTACTTGTAGAAAAATATCTGAATTATAGCGAAGCCGATAAGCAGTAACGTCAACCATTTCGTTACTCTCTTCTGGTTGGCACGTCTTTGCTTGGTTGTTGCTTGGGGGACTGTGGAGCGGTAACAAGATAGCGCGGGCTACGGCAGTTGGTGTTCTGTGACCGACGTGGAAATTTGCAGTGATTACTGGGGTAAAGTCTGTGGAGATTTTGAGTCGCTTCGTTTAGGGAGAAACGAGGCCCATATAGCGTGGACATGATGGTACGTTGCTTTTCGTGGAACGTGTTGCGTGGGAACAGCTTCCTGCTATGTAGTATGGATGGGCTGCGTCAAGGGATTGTTATGTGGTAGGCTTTCTGAGTAATTCCATACTGAAAGCAATCTGCTGCTGTTAACTGACGTTATTCATTGCTTCTTGTAAGTGTGTTTGCCGCCAACTTACGGGCAGTATTGTTTTTCTGTGCCTTGTGGCCCCTTAAGCATTACACAGGGTGTACAGAAATTCCATTACAAAGTTCTGGGACATGTAGAGGGGAGTGAGTACATGATATTTTGAACAGGCACTCATGTCAGGAAATGTACCATTTCCCTTTTCCGACGGTTTCAGTTCAGGACTTAAACTCATCCACATCTGCTTGAAACAACAAATTGGCGTGATGCAATACAAATATTTGGTAACAACTCGAAAGGAAACATAACGAAACGTCCACCCCGCTAATACTATGAAATTTTCAGGAATTGTTCGCAACGTGTTGCTGTCTCCCTGGAACTAAAAAATACGAAATCTTGCAATTATATTCTGATTTTTAGACGATTGTATATAAAAAAAGTTAATTTTGGATGTGCTAAATTAATAACTCTGTTAATGATACAATTTGTACCATAAATAAATAACTGTAGTTCAGTGGTCTTATAACCTTCTCAGAACACTACAATAAAAATTTCAGATGATTAGAATTTGAGTTATGGATTTTTATAGAAAAAAAGGCAATAGAAAATTAAAAATTCAAATTTCTGGCAAAATATTAATCCTGCATATTTTATTATATTTTTCCATTAAAACACAGCTCTTTTGCTTTACACATGCAAAATTTTAGATTTGTACATTAATAAATATGGCTATAATGATTTTTTAAAATAACTGTTTACATTTTGTGTTACATCCCTCCTTAAGGAGCATTGACTCATGAAGTTCTTTTGTGGAGGCATGCTGAGGCAGAAATAAAGTCAAAAAATGTAGGAACTGTAAGCACATAACCAAGGTTACGATTAGACTTGGCCAAAGCTTTTGTTGTGGCTTCTCTGATAGGGAAACCTTACAGCTCAGACAAAGGAAATTGTACTTATATGTGAGGACGTGCAAGTCGGCCGCCCATGCTGTGTACGACTGTCCATTTGTTTATGAGACTGGTTAAACTGTAACATAGCTGCAGCAGGTGCGCCTGCTGACTACAGTATTCGTGAACAGAGTACGGAGATTACTGAAAGATAAATCACTTGGGTCTGACAGTGGCTGCAATATCTGCACCACTTCGTGTAAATGACAACCAGAAGACAAGAGGAAAGCATTTTGCTGCCTACGAGAAACGTCATGAGCATAACAGCATATCTTTGCCAACTGTTGCTGTTGTTCCTTGAACTGCCGCTATTTCAGTGACAGCTATTGCTGGCAAAGTTCCAGAAACTTGCGATTCGTAACACTGACACTGGTTGTAAGTGTGTCACTTAAAACTGAGGGCAAGATTACATCGCCACTTTTATGTCTGCTCTTGGTACAAATGCATAATCTGTAAACAAAGCCAAGTTCGTCACGAGTAGAACACCGAATAAATGCCAAAAACAATGACTAGAAAGTCAATGTCCACAACAGGGTCGATATCTGTTAAGTAGCTAGGGGTGGTAGGTTGTAACTCATGGGAAGTACTATGTACGACTGACTCATGGTGCTTGTCTAGTCCTAGACTGTAAGCAGCTGGGACAACACGACCGACCTCTGGTGGTATTTGTCAGTCACCAGCTTTAGCACATCCGAGCTGCTATCGATCTCGGCTCCTGGCAGAGATGTCGAACACCAGTTCGAACCCTTTGTTCGTACCACAACACATTACTAATTCCCATCATTTCCAACTTTAAGGTATTCACGGGTTTTTTTTCAGGAAAAAATGTGCTTTCTGAAATATTTTTCCAAGCAGATGCCATACAGCAGAGCTCAAGAAATACAACAGAGCTTCCCTTGCTTTCAGCCATTAACAGAAGCAACGTAGCTAACCATGTTGACTAATCATACAAGTCCAAATGAGTCAACTATTCAGACTGTTCATCTTACACTTACTGAAAAGACAGCTGCTACTCTTCAAGAAATATATGTTAATCTGGCCTTTCTACAGATAACCTACCAATGTGGTTGCACCTCTGGTAAGGCTGTCTGTAGTATTTAGGTGGGTAAGTCCACTCTCCACAGAAACGTCCATGGATCACAGGAGACTTCAGCACAATATATTACAAAATAAGGTATAGTACCATTGACATAATCACCAACTAAAAGATTAATGTGATTGGCATGTGCACTCTTCCAAGAGCCTCACGACCTTAATTATTTGCGTGAATGTGAGGTAGTAAATATACAATGAAGTTTTCTTCTGAAAGGGAACCTGCGTCTTGCTGCTATCTAGGCTCCCACTGATCTATGTTTAGAAGGTAATCCACTTTCTCTTTCACATTGGAGTCATCCTGATAAACATAAATTGTTGTCAATATCTACTTTAAACAATTGTGGGAGACATATTTTCTTACACATGTGTATGGGGTAACATTCAGTACAGAACACTTGTTTCATGAAAGTGTGATAAACACTGATTTTTGAAGATGGATACGATGAACACAAGCATATTTTGTGTGCATTAACACTTCAGTTACTTATGTGTATATGAAGTAGTGGATATACATTTAGGGTTTCGTATAGAGAACAAACTTCATCTTGCAGTAATTTGTGCATTTATGATATTTGATTCGGAGGTCATTTCAGTCTTTTTCTGTATAGGAGAGTTCCTCTGAAAAAGAGATATATTCCTGGCAAAATTATTGTCAAAATAAAATCTAAATATCTATGGGACCATATTTTTATTTTATAAAAATATATCTGTATAGAAACATATATTGCAGAACAATATTCAATATAATAAATGACATTTTTGAAGCACAAATTAAAAAAAAACGATATTAATACTGATGGTCACAATTACAATTTGTATGACCAAACATGTTATTTATTCCAGTGAAGATGAGCCAGTGAAGGTTCTCTGACTATTTCTCAGAAGCAAAGCAACCAGTCGTCGAAATATGCGAGCAGATTGATGTTCATCACTGGGATCATCATCATCATCCTCCTCCTCATCATCATCATCTTCTTCATCCAACATGGAGTCATTCTGGTAAAATGATAAATTATTCTCAGTGTAAGTTATAAATATTTCTGTCAAACATTTTTTGTTTATGAAATTAATACCTGTATAGAATTATATAGTTCAATAAAATACACTAGAAATAAGTTATGTTAGCAATGTATGACAAAATCACTGATTACTGAAGTTGGTTATGATGGACAAGAGTAGCCTTTATGTGCCAGTACACTTAATTTACTTGCTTGAGTGTGAGGTAGTCGGTAAACATTGGAGAATTTTTCGTGAAGATTTTAGAAGATAGCCTTTGTGAAAGAACTGTCTGAGAAGCCAAATGTTTACCTGATGGAGACTATAAATATTTATTCTAATATGCTAGAAACTTCCAAATGATAAAATAGAGAAATAGCATATATCCTATAACGAACATATTGAAAAACTTCAATTTTTCGCAAACACAATTGTGTATGAAAAATATTTTCCTCATAAACAAAATTTAATATAAAGCAAACAGTTTCCATTATTCATATCAATCACAACATTAGTTACATGAGCAAACAGTCATATAATAACTATTTAAATAAGAGATATTTTATTGTTTATACTTTAATAAAACATTTATTCATATCAAAAGCTAAGTTACTTTTCATTCCAATTACATCTGTTTTGCTAATTTTATTGTTTATAACAAAGGCACACTGCCATAAAATTTTCACCGATAAGAAGAACAGGGTAACCAAGAAAAGAAAACATTCAAAAATTCCCTGATATTTCCAGGTTTTCCAGGAAAGTTTGCAATAATTATCCTGATTTTGAAATCTTATTATTACTATAAAGAGAATTTTTAATTAATTTCCAATTGTCAAGAATTAAACCTGGTACAAAACTCACAAAAATGAAGAAGACACATTTATTTAAATAGTTTATTTTATTTAATTTTAGTATATTGCCATACTTAGTATTTTATAAGTAATTTAACAATCTTATGAAATGTGTATAATTTAAAATAAGTAATACATAAATAACCTAATGACTTGTAGTATGAAATAGTACAAAGTATAATTCTAATATGTTGTATATCAAATTAATGAAGAATTTCACATTGCTCATCAATAGCTTAAATCTCAGCTAAAAGTTAATCTTTTTTTGATGCCAAATATTTTTTTCCATTTGCTGCACTTTTCTTTCAAAAATTTATGATTCAGTCATTGTAGCTTTTTTTCCAACATTCAGTTTCTTCTGACAATTTTGAATCTGAATTCTGATAAGAATGAATTAAAGATTTAGGAACACATAGAGTTGCAACATCTCCATTTAGGATAGAGTCATACCGGGCAATTAAAGTTTTATTTTTCATATTCTCAACTAAGTTTTAGAATTGACCGAAAAACATCTTTCAGCATTAGCATTGCCATAAGATAAAATCATAATTATCTTTAACAGTTTAATTAATGATTGTAGATTGGTGTGCATAAGAATTAATTCATTTCAGCAATGATGTAGATAACTGTTAGCACGTGAATAATTTTTGAGAAGTTGTTCTGCTGAAAGCTGAGAACATAAATTGTTGAAATCTTGAGTTATTTCATTAGTCACAATGTCACTGATCCAGCTATTTTCATTCAAACTAGCGGGCAGACTTTGCAATCTGACACTTCTGATTTTAGGAATATGCATAAAACTTGAATCACAACTTTTTTTAGTAAGCTTATACAGCGTGATTTTTTTCCACAGTGTACAAGCTTTAGGGATTGATCGATGAGAGGATATGGAACAAAGAAGGTCTAATGAACTTATGGCCAGAAAGGCATGGTTTCCCTGTTAGGGACCATTTATTCAACCATACATTGTTACAGAAATTGCAGTCTAATATGTGCTGTACCATGCAGCCACAGTTAGAGTATATGGTGAAAATGGTTTCCATGTGACTCAACACATGGATGTATGCGCTCTGTGTCACACATTCACATTGGCCAGGCTGCATCTGAACAGTGTCAAAGGCAGCATGTATACACTGCTTCAGTGTCTCCACATCTAGAATGGCCTTTGCATACACGATAAATCTGAGATGGCCCCTAACCAGAAATAGCAAGGGTTGAGATACGGTGAACGACCAGGCCATGAAACTGGACACCGTCGTCCGATGCATCGACCAGGGAAGATAGGATTGAGATGCATCAGGACATTAATAGCAAAGTGGGCTAGAGCACCATCATGTAGCAGCCACATAACTCTTCAAAGCATCAATGGCACTTCTTCCAGCAGAGGAGGTAAAGTTACCTGAAAGAAACGTCGATAGTTCTGGCCTGTTAGGCGATGTGGAAGGAAGACTGGTCCCAAAATATGGTCGCCAGTTATCCCGGCCCATACATTCCAATTGAACCGATGCTGATGATTCGCTGTCACAGTACCACAATACCATGGGGATTGTGCATGCTATCACACAGATGACTGATACGAAACTTGAAGATACCACTCCGCATAATGGTGGCATCATCTGTGAATAGACTGGATGGCACAGATCGTCGAATCGTGGTTGCATGGTGAAGAAACCAGTTACAAAACTGTTCTCAATGTGGAAAATCTGTTGCTAGTAAGCCTTGCACACTCTGTAAGTGATAACGGTAGTAACAATTGTTATGGAGAATGTTCCACATGGTCATCTGCCTTACCCTGTAATGGTGGGCCAACTGCCTCGTACTGACACATCGATCGCCATCCACAGTGTTAATCTCATTTTCCTCCAAGTCTGGTGTCCAAACATTTTGCGTATGCCCTTCATGATTTCCTGCTTCCTGAAACGACCCTGTCTCAGAAGCAACGGGGAAGCAATGTTGCAAACTTTGAATGCTGTGGTTGTTGTTGGTGGGGGTAGTTCTCCTGATACAGACTTGCTGCCCATTGCCATTTGCCTTTCCGTAAGTAAACTCCATGTCGGCAAGCTCTCAGTTCGAATACTGAACTATGTGTACAACACTGTATCACATCCACTAGAAGGTGAGTCAGCAAGAAAAGTGAATCGGACACAACATTACCAATTACTATGGCAGGAGAGGGAGCTAGGACATGACGTATGAGAACAATACCACCCTCAAGGAGGAAACCATGCATACTGTAACTTGGGCTGCGGGGCACAGCAAGTATTAGACAGTAGTGTCTGTAACAAAGTATGATTGAATAAATCGTCTCCAGCATGGAGACGACGCATTTCTGTAACAAAGTATGATTGAATAAATCGTCTCCAGCATGGAAACGATGCATTTTTAGACATAAGTTCATTAGAACTTTTTTGTTCCATGTCCTCTCATCGACTAGTTTCCAGAGTTTGTACATGGTGGAAAAAATCACCCTGTATAATAAACATCAGCAATTTTTCTGTAAAAGCCATGAAAGCATCTTTTCTATAATCTAAAGTCATAAGATCAGTGTCTTTTTGTCGTTTTTTAAATCTTTGATAGCTCTTTTTAATTCCAAATCGTAAGTCTACTTGTTTGTACAGAAGCAAATTGTTTCTATCAGTTAAGTCTATAACTGATAAGGAGTAAACAAACTTCTGCATATTTGCTTTAATAAATCTTTGCATTATATTTTCAGTAACTGCCACTAATGAGTTACTCAGAAATGGGGATTTGGTGAGCTAATCGGTCACCAAGTATTGGTACGAGGTAACATGAATTTGTTGTACAGCTAAATTCTAGTGGGCCCAAGAACTCAGGGCACACCGCAGCAGGCCTGGCTTAGCGACCAGTGCAGGTGCAGAGACGAGGAGCGTATGGCCGGAAATGCGAAAATCCTCGTATGGGAATTTCTGACACTTAAGAGGACAGATGATGCTCCAAAAGTGAGAGAGTGTTAAACAAGGTGAAAGATGGCTTCTCACAGTTCTTTAAGAGCCTGTAATAATTTACAATCAAATATTAATCGATGATCCGAGAAAAATGACGCATATCCAATGGCACAGCAATAATTTCAGTATCTTTAAAACAGCGAACTTTTATAATTTACAGTGACTAAATATTTCCACAATTATTCTCTGGATAAACAACTTTTAAACACTTCATGCAGTTTCAACAAACGATAGCTCAGATGATAGCATTGCATGATAGCTATCATCCCTGATAGCTACTCATCTTTATCTATTTTATGTATTGGCTTATGACGTCTTTTGTAACGTTTTATTATCACGCAAATGGTTGTCAGAACTCATATTCTCCACAGTTACACAGCAAATGAAAACAGCATGAATGCCTCATATTTTGTCATACTTGTGTATTTATTTAATGAACAGTTTACTATTTTCTTAGTAAACTTATTCAAAAGTTGACAGCAAATGCTATTGAAAAACTGTGCAAATTTAAAAGCGGCCAATCGTATCTGTTAGCGGACACCACAACTGAAAAGAGAACCAAAAGATGCTTCTGAGAAGCAGGCATAAATAACTGTGTAAACAAAATTTAACGACAATCCATTGTCACTTAACATGAGCACGCTTGCACAAGAATACTAGCTTATTTATTTATGAGCAAACACTTATTTTTAATCAGTGTGTATGGTCTGAGTGTATCAAAAGTTTATAACATTTCTTTTATTTAAATATTTTTGTGACATATTAGTCTAGTGTGGTAAAGTTGTCAAGTGAGTCAAATCATATCTGCAGAGTTCAATAACAACATATATTTGGTGGGGACACCCTTTAGCCAAGGGAAAGCAGACAGTAGCGGAACACTATGAGAGTCAAGTGCAGACTAGGACTTTTCAAGTGATGAGCTTAAGGGAGCGATTCTAGATACTTTTACGTTTATGATGGAAGAAGTAATTCGAACTTACAAGTGATGGGTTCTGTATGGTGAACAGCTGCCATGAGATTTCAAATATTGAGGATAATTTTCCGTTAGATCTTCAAGGGAACACTTTACATCGAGTGCTGTAAGAACACAGACCTACCTGCGACAACGTGTGATATTCGTTCGTATCGATGATAGACTCTGAGCAATGAATGGCCGCTATAATACTTTAACTTTTGAAGGGACTTTATATTTCGAGGTCTGAATGTTCTCCAGAGTAGGACTCTAACTTTATCTGCTTGTATTACGGAACTGAGAATAGACACAGTATAGTTACTATTTTTTGTATCATGTGTGTTAATTTATGAATTATCGTGTTGAACTCTGAACTGTTTTGAGCTGGAGAATATTTCATGTACTGTGAGTTCGAAATTGACTTAGTTTTCGCGTATCTTTGATGACTATTTAGTCTGGGGATTTTGCTACCACTCTCGTAACACTCTCGACATTAACTTTACTACATTTGATAAGGGTATTTTATGTCCGTATTATACCTGATTATCGTAGAACGACTTTCCGTTTATCTGACATGTCCTTTCATGAATAAACATTATTCGACATAATTTTCTATCGTCTACATCAGTTACAGACGTTAGAACACAACTCTTTTTGTTAAATTATTCATTTATCTTTTACTTTATATTTCTGTGTATTTTATTAATTTGCAATTCTAACCAATGCGTAGACTATTTGACTACAGGATCACAACTACAGATTATTACATGCATCAGTTAGCTGCAGGACGTGAAAGCTGACGTGCACATCGAGCTATTTTTTAATTAGAGTCCAAGTATCTAAAGTACGAGTAACCACAGGTAAAGACGCAACTGGTTTGTTCGTATGTGGTGCTGTTTGGAAGAGCAGCTACACTAACAGTAACTGTAGGGTACCGCCGCAATTGGAGTTTTCTATCCCGGGATACGAATTTAATACCTTTAGAATTACACCTATAATTTTAACTCTTTAGGATATTCTGTTATACAGGTCGCAAATCTATTGCATGATAGGCAGTTTGCGTAGGGGCTTCGAGCATAAGATTATGCAGCAGCTGCATGCGTGAGAATTGGTAGCAAAAGGTGACTGTGGGGAAGTTAGGTGCAGAGCCTCGCAAATGAAGAAGAAGAAGAAGGTTACACAGAGGCGTGCTGAGTTCGAGTCTGCAGCAGCGGCGAAGACTGACGGCGGCGACTTCGTTCGTCAGCATCGCCTGCATCTGCACATTCGGCAGCACCAGTGCAGCAGAAGCAGACAGCATGACCGATAAGTTAAGTATATGCGCCGTAGTATTAATGTGTGCTAACCCGTAGCGTCATCATCACTGATGGAGCCTAGAACGAATGAACAGGCATCCAGTCTGGGCTGGTTCAAATGGCTCTGAGCACTATGGGACTTAACATCTGAGGTCATCAGTCCCCTAGAACTTAGAACTGCTTAAACCTAACTAACCTAAGGACATCACACACATCCATGCCCGAGGCAGGATTCGAACCTGCGACCGTAGCAGTCGCGCGGTTCCGGACTGCGCGCCTAGTCCAGTCTGGGTTATTCAGATAATTCTAGTGGGCCAGTTAGTACTAAATTTGAATGTGTCAGTGTCGAAATGGAACTCATTGATTGGGGTCAGATAGTCCAAAATCAGAGAGGGGTAGTAAACTTACAGACGATACATCGTCACAGATGATGAAATTTTGCTAGAACTACGTTCTAGTATACGGGCATTCGCTGGCAGACATGGGCAACCTGCCTGTCATTTCCTAGGTTAGACATGTATCAGATCAAAGTATACTATTCGGAGGTGGGGATTCAATCTATATTTGACTCATCTTCTTACCTCACAAACTACGACTCAACTCATTATAGTGTAAAAAGTATATATTTTAAATCTGTGCATGAAACACCAGTATTCGTCTATGATCCACGCCAATGAACCTAAGAGTGAGAGTGACAACATATGGTATGTAATACAGATACACAAGTTTTAAATATATAACATCATTTTTACTTTTTAAAACGCAGTTTTTCATGCTGATTCAAATCTGTAAACAGGCTGAACTTTCATAAAATACCATATGTTAGAATTTTCTTTATATTTGTGTCAGTTTTCAAGTAATGCCTAAGTTATCTTGGCACTCTGGTAGAAACACCAAAGAAACTGCTTTTTACATACAGTTTTGCATACATCAAAATATTTTTAGGTTTAATCACTATCAACTATCCCATTGGGGTAACTGTGTTCACTTGTTACCATGTAGATGCAACCGTTAAATTTGGTAACACAAACAAATGTTGTAATGACTCCAGGTGAAGCTTTCGCTCCTAATGTTGGCGTCCGTGAGTTATTTATTATTATTCATGGTGACAATAGTACTTTCGTCCACGCTAGTGCACAAATATAAGATTTTGAGGTCAGTAAACTTTTGCTGCTAAAACAATGTATATTATTCGGTAAGTTAAATTAAGATTTATTGATTTTCCTCAGACTGTGAATAATATAAAAAGTGTGCATGGAAATTTCACTCCTGTTGTCAGTGTGTAATTTATTTATAGTTAATATGCCATCCAGAGTTTGCAGAAATTCATCAGCCTTTTTCGATACATGAGTGGCTATGTAACTGAGAAATCCCACTAGAAGACATGTACATTATAAGGGCTGTGTAAAAAATTCTCAGCCTTTCCCAGAAGTCGCAGCAGTACTCGCGTGATTTTTTCCCCTTACGATAGTATTACTCGTATGAATCATTATTAATCATCCAGCATGATCTAGCTCACATGACAATGATATTTTATGTACAATGGAGAATTTGTTCTAATTTCAATACACTGTGTGTCACGCTGGCTTATCTTTCATAGGTGTTATCGTAAATTTGACAGATGTTAATGCAAACATTGAATGCATTGTACGCTCACCACTTTCAAAACTGTAATTGTTTCACTGAGTGACGGGTCATTAAATTCTCCTCTGGTAATCTAATCCACATCTGCCCCACATTAGGGGACTCTACAGTTCTCTACCCTGTGTCGAAAGATTACTAAGTCGGGGCATAGCTTGTCACAGAAGCTTCGAAGTCTCTGGTTCAGGTCTTCTAGTCGACTCAGAATTGGGGGACCATAATTAGTACTGGAGACGATGGATACAGTTGATGAACCTTGTTGAAATTCCGTGAGCAAGACTGGTCTTCTCAACCATCTCTGACAGTCGCTGGAATGATCCAAGTATGATATTGGATCCCACAGGACAGGCATTGTTTCTTCCTATGTCCGCTTCGATTTGCACTTGATTGAACCCTGTTTGCTCAACGCCTGGCAGAAAAGTTTTTTCAGCACGTCCAGATTCTAGGGAGGCTTACAGAATGTTCCTCTCATTCGTTGTTGCCATTTTGCTAAAGAATACCACTATTTGCCATATGTATAAAGTGCTGATGATTAATAGTGCCGTACCCTTTTGCACTTGCCTCCACTTGACACGAGACACAGCCGGTTTTTCAACAGGTGAAGTAGTTCGCATTTTCTCACTTTCAGTTTCATGACCACACCGTAAATGAATTTCTCCGATTTGTTGATGTATCGTCATGGACTGTGTGCACTACTATCAGGAAAGGTGTTCCGCTCGCAGCCACTAACACGGTGTAAGAATATTGGTGGTAAAAAGATCGTAACTGACAGGAACTAGAGACAACTGTCACGCTTTGTCAATGACAGTTTGTTTAAAATCCGATAGGAACTGCTGTTTTCAGATTTTGCAAGTCCATCTTAACCAGTTTCCGAACGAAAATTTCGAAAGTAACTGCATACAATGGAATTTATAATTGGGTGCCTCGCAAAAGGCCATAATTTACAGCTAAGCAGAAAAACCATCTAGTGTTCGGAGTCCTTATGTTTTGTTGTGAGTCAACAAACCACTACACAGGCTGTTACCCTAGGGAAATCAAACAACACAGAACTGGGCAGTAGCTGACTGGAGTAGCGTTGGGGGGTCCGATGAGTTTCTGTTTTAATTCTGTTCAAATGACACAAGCCTACGTTTGCACCGAAGTCCCAATGAGGCATGTACTCACATTAGACAGAGGATGTACTTCGGGTTGGTGGTGGGGCTGTGATGTTTTACGGGGTTTATCGTACCATGACTTGGCTCATTCATTACCGTGAAAATGAAACAGGACGTTTATTTCAACATAATCGGTGAACAAGAGTGACCCTTTCTTCTACATCTTCATGATGAAAATGCTATGGACACCCCATCTTCGAAGATGAGAATAGGTGCGTTCACAGGGCTGCCCGCATAGTTCGTTGTTTGACGATCTTATTTCATCCGGTGTGGCCCGCTGTATCACTCGCTTTTAATCCCATACCAAATTTCTACGCGTATTTAGAGCACCGAGTGAAACGTGTCAACTACCATCCCCGCTACTCCCTGCATCCCCCTAGGTCAACGAGATTTAATTATCAAGGAATGGCTTCAGTTGGGTGTGACATATGTGGTGAAACTTTTGGACCCTCTTCTTCAGCAAGTTAGGCCCTGTTACATGGGTTAGCTTCATGTCTGTAGGGGTGACTATTTTTTCGTCAGGTGTGGTTGCCTTCGGTTACAGAGAACGGAGTCGTGGGTCTTCCGACTGGCAGCCGACGTGTTCCGGCCTACAGCCGATAGCCCCACAATGACGATTATTGTAGTGATGGAAGTGGACAACGAGCAGCAAAAAAAGAACCTTGACGTCAGGTTTCTCAGCACTGACGGACTGACTGTCCTAATGGTCAGCAGCATTGAGATATCATCTAATGAAGTATGAGAATATATGGACTGTGAAAATATTCAGCGATAATTGAGAACTTACGCGTCAATAACAAGAAGCACAGAGCTAATTCTAACAGCAAAGGAGCTTTACTATCGGTGCAGAAAGCCTCTGACGAGGGCGTCGTTGCTACGCACCTTCCAGCTCAAAATGAAGGATTTGAGCAGCCTCACAGCCATTTCCCCAGTAGCTACCAACAACTGCCTACAACAAGACGTAATTCCACAAAAATGCGCTAAAAGCTCGCGGAAGATCTCCGCTCCCAACTGTTGTGAAGTCCACTTCATGAAGGTCACCATGTAACGTACATTTGTCTTATAACGCATGTAGAGGACAAATGGTGGAGACCACCACAGGGTCAGTAGCATCGAATCAGCAGAAGGGCTATTCGAGTCTTTTAACTTGGCATCCGTTTCATCTACATCTACATCTATACTCCGCGAGCCACCTTACGGTGTGTGGCGGAGGGTACTTATTGTACCACTATCTGATCCCCCCTTCCCTGTTCCATTCACGAATTGTGCGTGGGAAGAACGACTGCTTGTAAGTCTCCGTATTTGCTCTAATTTCTCGGATCTTTTCGTTGTGATCATTACGCGAGATATATGTGGGCGGTAGTAATATGTTGCCCATCTCTTCCCGGAATGTGCTCTCTCGTAATTTCGATAATAAACCTCTCCGTATTGCGTAACGCCTTTCTTGAAGTGTCCGCCACTGGAGCTTGTTCAGCATCTCCGTAACGCTCTCGCGCTGACTAAATGTCCCCATGACGAATCGCGCTGCTTTTCGCTGGATCATGTCTATCTCTTCTATTAATCCAACCTGGTAAGGGTCCCATACTGATGAGCAATACTCAAGAATCGGACGAACAAGCGTTTTGTAAGCTACTTCTTTCGTCGATGAGTCACATTTTCTTAGAATTCTTCCTATGAATCTCAACCTGGCGCCTGCTTTTCCCACTATTTGTTTTATGTGATCATTCCACTTCAGATCGCTCCGGATAGTAACTCCTAAGTATTTTACGGTCGTTACCGCTTCCAATGATTTACCACCTATGGCATAATCGTACTGGAATGGATTTCTGCCCCTATGTATGCGCATTATATTACATTTATCTACGTTTAGGGAAAGCTGCCAGCTGTCGCACCATGCATTAATCCTCTGCAGGTCCTCCTGGAGTACGTACGAGTCTTCTGATGTTGCTACTTTCTTGTAGACAACCGTGTAATCTGCAAATAGCCTCACGGAGCTACCGATGTTGTCAACTAAGTCATTTATGTATATTGTAAACAATAAAGGTCCTATCACGCTTCCCTGCGGTACTCCCGAAATTACCTCTACATCTGCAGATTTTGAACCGTTAAGAATGACATGTTGTGTTCTTTCTTCTAGGAAATCCTGAATCCAATCACAAACCTGGTCCGATATTCCGTAAGCTCGTATTTTTTTCACTAAACGTAAGTGCGGAACCGTATCAAATGCCTTCCTGAAGTCCAGGAATACGGCATCAATCTGCTCGCCAGTGTCTACGGCACTGTGAATTTCTTGGGAAAATAGGGCGAGCTGAGTTTCACATGATCTCTGTTTGCGGAATCCATGTTGGTTATGATGAAGGAGATTTGTATTATCTAAGAACGTCATAATACGAGAACACAAAACATGTTCCATTATTCTACAACAGATTGACGTAAGCGAAATAGGCCTATAATTATTCGCATCTGATTTATGACCCTTCTTGAAAATGGGAACGACCTGCGCTTTCTTCCAGTCGCTAGGTACTTTACGTTCTTCCAGCGATCTACGATAAATTGCTGATAGAAGGGGGCAAGTTCTTTAGCATAATCACTGTAGAATCTTAAGGGTATCTCGTCTGGTCCGGATGCTTTTCCGCTACTAAGTGCTAGCAGTTGTTTTTCAATTCCGATATCGTTTATTTCAATATTTTCCATTTTGGCGTCCGTGCGACGGCTGAAGTCAGGGACCGTGTTACGATTTTCCGCAGTGAAACAGTTTCGGAACACTGAATTCAGTATTTCTGCCTTTCTTCGGTCGTCCTCTGTTTCGGTGCCATCGTGGTCAACGAGTGACTGAATAGGGGATTTAGATCCGCTTACCGATTTTACATATGACCAAAACTTTTTAGGGTTCTTGTTTAGATTGTTTGCCAATGTTTTATGTTCGAATTCGTTGAATGCTTCTCTCATTGCTCTCTTTACGCTCTTTTTCGCTTCGTTCAGCTTTTCCTTATCAGCTATGATTCGACTACTCTTAAACCTATGATGAAGCTTTCTTTGTTTCCGTAGTACCTTTCGTACATGATTGTTATACCACGGTGGATCTTTCCCCTCGCTTTGGACCTTAGTCGGTACGAACTTATCTAAGGCGTACTGGACGATGTTTCTGAATTTTTTCCATTTTTGTTCCACATCCTCTTCCTCAGAAATGAACGTTTGATGGTGGTCACTCAGATATTCTGTGATATGTGCCCTATCACTCTTGTTAAGCAAATATATTTTCCTTCCTTTCTTGGCATTTCTTATTACACTTGTAGTCATTGATGCAACCACTGACTTATGATCACTGATACCCTCTTCTACATTCACGGAGTCGAAAAGTTCCGGTCTATTTGTTGCTATGAGGTCTAAAACGTTAGCTTCACGAGTTGGTTCTCTAACTATCTGCTCGAAGTAATTCTCGGACAAGGCAGTCAGGATAATGTCACAAGAGTCTCTGTCCCTGGCTCCAGTTCTGATTGTGTGACTATCCCATTCTATACCTGGTAGATTGAAGTCTCCCCCTATTACAATAGTATGATCACGAAACTTCTTCACGACGTTCTGCAGGTTCTCTCTGAGGCGCTCAACTACTACGGTTGCTGATGCAGGTGGTCTATAGAAGCATCCGACTATCATATCTGACCTACCTTTGATACTTAACTTAACCCAGATTATTTCACATTCGCATTCGCTAATAACTTCACTGGATATTATTGAATTCTTTACTGCTATAAATACTCCTCCACCATTGGCGTTTATCCTATCCTTGCGGTATATATTCCATTCTGTGTCTAGGATTTCGTTACTGTTCACTTCCGGTTTTAACCAACTTTCCGTTCCTAATACTATATGCGCACTATTTCCTTCAATAAGAGATACTAATTCAGGAACCTTGCCCTGGATACTCCTGCAGTTTACCAATATTACGTTAACTTTTCCTGTTTTTGGTCTCTGAGGACGGACGTTCTTTATCAACGATGATAATGTCCTCTCTGGTAAGCCGTCAGGTATTTTATCGTTTCGCCCAAGGGGGGGTCCCTCTAACCTAAAAAACCCCCGTGTGCACGCCACACGTACTCTGCTACCCTAGTAGCTGCTTCCGGTGTGTAGTGCACGCCTGACCTGTCTAGGGGGGCCCTACAGTTCTCCACCCAATAACGGAGGGTGGACTTAATTAAAGAAGAGCTATAGTAAGGAGGCTACGAGGTAGACACAATAACACTCTTGGAATCCCCACGAATGAACGAATAAACACCGCTGGTACTAGTTGTAGCTGCCAATAACAAGGGCAGTCTCAGATCACTGCAGATCTTACAGTTGCCTATATAACTTCTTTCACTCACTTCTCAGTGTATGTAGTCGTAAACGATATTTGTTTCTCATAATAAAAATCAATTTCTCATGAACCTTGATAAGCACATTTCCAATACAAGGGTCTAAGATCTTTATATTATGTACACTTCAACGAACTGCCATCTAACACGCAGCAAGAAATTTTAATAATTCAAGAGAGAATTATAAACATACCTCATTCTACATATTAGCTTCCTGACTACATACAAAGACCGAAAATTTCTGCTAAGTGCATTACAAAAAGCGATATTTATTGTAAAGGCTTAAGTTAAGTGGTAGCGTACTGGAAACATGTCTCTGTTGTTATATGAATGAATCATGCCTACAACTTAGCTTCAGCTGTCACTGACGCTGCTGGACACATGTGACACTAGCTAGCCGGCCCGGATTCGCACGGGCAGCATTAAGTATCTGCTGCCAGATGGCTTGACTGGCATAGTGCATTTTGTCCGGTGTCACGAATGAAACTCACAGGTAAGTGAAATAAACACTTCCGTATAACTAGTGTTGTGTTGGCAGAAGAGCCAACACCGTGTTACTAGTGGAGGCCGAAGTGCACACGTTTTAGCTCACGCAGGCTGGCGTGAGGAGGGAAGGACTATACTGACGTGAGGCCTGGAACATGACAAGGAATGAGAATTGAGAAAGCGGACGTAATTAGTTTTATCCTTAATTTTAATCCATTAATGATGAACGTCGCTCTTGACGATACATGATTCACAATATTATCTGTTCAGAATAGTAACTGGTAATGGCGCCTTGCTAGGTCGTAGCAAATGACGTAGCTGAAGGCTAAGCTAAACTGTCGTCTCGGCAAATGAGAGCGTATGTAGATAGTGAACCATCGCTAGCAAAGTCGGCTGTCCAACGGGGGCGAGTGCTAGGGAGTCTCTCTAGGCTAGACCTGCCACCTGTGGCGGCGCTCGGTCTGCAATCACTGATAGTGGCGACACGCGGGTCCGACGTATACTAACGGACGGCGGCCGATTTAAAGGCTACCACCTAGCAAGTGTGGTGTCTGGCGGTGACAACTCAACTAGCAAGCCAGGGCAGCTGTCGGGAAGCATGAATGTCATACACTACTGGCCATTAAAATTGCTACACCAAGAAGAAATGCAGATGATAAACGGGTATTCATTGGACAAAAATATTATACTAGAACTGACATGTGATTGCATTTTCACGCAGTTTGGGTGCATAGATCCTGAGAAATCAGTATCCACAACAACCACGTCTGGTCGTAATAACGGCATTGATACGCCTGGGCATTGAGTCAAACAGAGCTTGGGTGGCGTGTACAGGTACAGCTGCCCACGCAGCTTCAACACGATACCACAGTTCATCAAGAGTAGTGATTGGCGTATTGTGAGGAGCCAGTTGTTCAGCCACCATTGACCAGACGTTTTCTATTGGTGATAGATCTGGAGAATGTGCTGGCCAGGACACTAGTCGAACATTTTCTGTATCCAGAAAGGCCCGTACAGGACCTGGAGCATGTGGTCGTGCATTATCCCGCTGAAATGTAGGGTTTCGCAGGGATCGAATGAAGGGTAGAGCCACGGTCGTAATACATCTGAAATGTGACGTCCACTGTTCAAAGTGCCATCAACGCGAACAAGAGGTGACCGAGACGTGTAACCAATGGCACCCCATACTATCACGCCAGGTGATACGCCAGTATGGCGATGACGAATACACGCTTCCAATGTGCGTTCACCGCGATGTCGCCAAACACGTATGCGACCATCATGATACTGTGTAAACAGAACCTGGATTCATCCAAAAAAATGACGTTTTGCCATTCGTGCCCAATGGACTCGCATTCGGGAGGACGACGGTTCAATCCCGCGTCCGGACATCCTGATTTAGGTTTTCTGTGACTTCCCTAAATCACTCCAGGCAAATGCTGGGGTGGTTCCTTTGAAAGGGCACGGCCGGCTTTCTTCCCCATCCTTGCCTAATCCGATGAGACTGATGACCTCGCTGTGTGGTCTCTTCCCTCAAAACAACCCCCCCCCCCCCCCCACACACACACCATTCGTACACCCAGGTTCTTCGTTGAGTACACCGTCGCATGCACTCCTCTCTGTGATGCAGCGTCAAGGGTAACAGCAGCCATAGTCTCCGAGCTGATAGTCCATGCTGCTGCAAACGTCGTTGAACTGTTCGTGCAGATGGTTGTTGTCTTGCAAACGTCCCCATCTGTTGAATCAGGGATCGAGACGTGGCTGCACGATCTGTGACAGCGATGCGAATACGATGCCTGTCATCTCGACTGCTAGTGATACGAGGCCCTTGGGATCCAGCACGGCGTTCCGTATTACCCTCCTGAACCCACCGATTCCATATTCTGCTAACAGTCATTGGATCTCGACCAACGCGAGCAGCAATGTCGCGATACGATAAACTTCAATCGCGATAGGCTACAATCCGACCTTTATCAAAGTCGGAAACGTGATGGTACGCATTTCTCCTCCTTTCACGAGGCAATACAACTTCGTTTCACCAAGCAACGCCGGTCAGCTGCTGTTTGTGTATGAGAATTCGGTTGGAAACTTTCCTCATGTCAGCACGTTGTAGGTGTCGCCACGGGCGCCACCCTTGTGTGAATGCTCTGAAAAACTAATCATTTGCATATCACAGCATCTTCTTCCTGTCGGTTAAATTTCGGGACTGTAGCACTTCATCTTCGTGGTGTAGCAATTTTAACGGCCAGTAGTGTGAGTTCAGTACTGAATTAGTGTTTGGAGTGGCATCTCATGGCAATGATGGGAGCACATCTCGATGTAAGTAATGTTTACAACCAATGAAAATAATGTATGCAAATCGTGGGTGGGCCGGCCGTGGTGGCCGAGAGGTTCTAGGCGCTACAGTCCGGAACCGCGCGACTGCTACGGTCGCAGGTTCGAATCCCGCCTCGGGCATGGATGTGTGTGATGTCCTTAGGTGAATTAGGTTTAAGTAGTTCTAAGTTCTAGGGGATTGATGACCTCAGATGTTAAGTCCCATAGTGCTCAGAGCCATTTGAACCATTTTGAAATCGTGGGTGTATTTGTGTGTGAGTGCTTCAGTAACAGGGTGAAGCTGAAGCGAAATTCGCGCACTCGGGCTTTACAGGGCGATTCCTCACATACCAGCGATAACAAAATATCTCTCACAAAATTTCGTCCAGCGAGTACATCCGCAGAGAGAGAGAGACAGAGAGAGCATTAAATAGCGGTAATCTGGCAACACTATAACCACATGTGTGGTAACTATCTTTGTCAGAATGTACCAGCGTTGCTGGACAGTTGGTGCAGTGGATGAACTTTTGGATTAGCGTACAGGAGGTCGAGGGTTCGATCCTGGGTTGAGGTATATGTTTTTTATTTGGTAAATGTAGTAGAGGTGGGTAGGTGTCTGGCACCTTAATCGTTAACAGCGATTGCAGGGGGTCCTCTAGAAAACATTTGGACTTACATACTACAATCGTAGAAGTGGATGATTGGCTAACTTTGAAAGAAGCCCTTTCCACATCGTGAGCGTGAATTTATTTGCACCACTTCATCTGCTAGATGCGAAACCTATTTTCTTTATACCCTCCTCCAATGGTCCCATAGATTAATACCAACTATTATTCTTGCCTCGTTCAGGTCCATTACATTTAGTTAGTGACTTACGTTACCAGTAGGACTGGGAATGTGCTTTATGAATCATGTCCAAACTCGGTTACTATTTGTATGTGTTACCACCATGGTCCCACTAACTATGCCTTTCAACATTTGAGTCTGGTAACCGCATGCTGTTTAGTATGTATCTCAATGGATTATTATTATTATTATTTTTCTATCGATGGGATTGCGGAAACATCTCGTCTGTTACCGTTAGGGAAACAGCTCAATTCGAAACGGAACATTTCTCAGTTAGCGGTGTCAGGATGAATCATGCAGAGCAATATTTGTGAAAGGTGTAATGCATGTTAGGTGGAACAGCACGCAGGACTGACGGCGTGTCGATACTGTATGCGCTGTCCGCTAGGGACCCTATTCTGTATCGTTCATACTTGTCGGTGTAGTAGGTTAGTTTCGGTAGTGACGTCATTTTCGGTTCTTTATCGAAATATCCTATTCAGTAAGCTTCTGAGACTTGTTACCGAACGGTCCTCCCACCGATTTTACAACAATTTTACCGAGAGGTTTTGGATTTCGTTCTGGCCCTGTCGATCGGTGAGCTGTGGTTTATGTACACCTATAATTTGTTATTTTAAACATATTTAGCGGTTTTAGCTTTGGATTTAGTGATTGTGTTACTATTGGACGCATCCAGTTGGAAAGTGAGTTCGTAATAGGCTATTTTCCTTTGTTAGAAATATGGTTAGGTTAGGTTGTTACTGTGAATGATTACATAAAAAAAAGTAAACGTTTTCGGTCAATATTCTCTCAAAATACGCTTTATTTTTATGCAAATAAGAGTTTAAAGATCATTAAATATCAAGACATCGGCTCTGCTTACGTATATTACATGAGTGTGAACTGACGTTACTAGTGCCTTTGTGTACTTTTTCCCACAAATGGGTTAGTTGGTAATTATCGAAACGTGTTTACAACTTTCAAGTAACAATTGAAAGCAATTATGTACCATTTAAGACCTACGCAGCACCGTTTGGCAACGAAGTCAGCGTAAGATCCTCTACACAATAACCACAACAAATGAGCACTGCGTGTCTGTTGCTTGGCGTGACCAAGTGGTTGCCGGCACAGTAACTCAGCGTGTTCGGCCAGAGGGTTAGTTGCCCTCTGTAATAAAAAAAAAAAAAAAAAAAAAAACTGAGTTAATGGATCAACGACGAACTGAAATGGGTGACTTGCAACGTCCGCCCCGAGCAGATACAAGGAACGAAAAAGAACAAAATGAGATTAAAAAAAAGTGGTTAGCGCACGGGAACGTGATACGAAAGGTCACAGGTTCGCGCATGGGTGGATGCAATTTTTTTTTCTCTCTCTTCATATATGCAACACGTTCTGAGACATTGTAAATTAAGAGTTTTCTGCAATATTCGGTATTACATACATGTAAGAGCACACCTCCTCAGTAATGATTTCGTCATTTCTGTGTGCTTAAAATACGAAATATGAAATTGTTGGAGATGAAGTTGCTGTGAGTGAACCTTTATATTTTTTCTTGTCAGAAATAATTCAACATTTTTTCCGAATATGTAGCGAATTCCGAGTATGCGGTTAGACAGGAATCTAAGAGCACAACTTAAATTACTGGGAATGTAACTAGCAGCAGTCATCTTCATAATCCTGCTTGTCACAAGTATTTATCTGCGATCGAATCCTCAACCACAGCAGACAGAGATGAAACATCTCTGCCGTAATATTTTTAGACTGTAGCACCACATACGAAACATTTTCATTCATGAGATGCATGTTATAAACTTCGACGAACTGCAGAAGCTCTCGAAAATGCGTTTTTTTTTCAATTTTGTTTTAAAGAACAAAATCGTCGACGCATCATATAGGGAAGTGGGCTACTTAATCATTTGGATCTCTAGGAGCGTGTTACAACCACATTCTGTCTATCTTCTTTTTCTCTGAAACTCTCAGAACCAATTTTTCGGGTGTTTTTATAGATGTATTAGTGCAATGAGGTACTACACACTATTCCTAACTCATTTTCCGAAACGTAAAATCCAAAACACGATTTCAGTGTGAATGAGAATAAGATGACATAATGCGATATTTACGACAATCTGCAGAATACAGTCAAATACGCTATCGTTGTTATGCATGCATGGAAACACGCGGTCAGAGAATCTGTAAAATTTTTTATGCATTTCAGTTGAGAATCATGGTACTGGATATACTGTGCCTGATACTGTTAAGGAGGAGGCAAGGGCGATGAAGGCGGGCACGTCAGCTCGATGGAATGCGGCGCCATGTGTAATGGCAACGTAAACGCAATTTTCGGTACTTGGAACAGTAGCGCGCCTGTGTCGTCTGCTAGCTGCTTTGTGTTCGTGGCGCTGTGGGCGTTGCAGTGCGCATGCGCGGATCTGTGGCCGCTTGCTTTTGATTCGCTTGTGCGACACGAACCGACAACAGCGCTTCGGTTCTCTAGACCCGAACGGCATCGCTACCGAAATGCATACTGAATGACGCAGGGACCCTAATTCGAGTACTAGACCGTGAGGTGCTATTGAGTACCGAAACGGTCAGCACAATGGCGGAAAGATACAGAATAGGCACCCAGACAGGGACTATTTGCGAACGGAGTAACGCGTCCGTGACAGACTTCAATGTACATGTATAGTTGTATAGAATTTTCTCATTGTAAACCTCTAAACCGGTGTGGCAGACGTACGGCATACACAAACAATGAATATGTGGATATGCTTCTGGTCCTTGGTGCATCTGATAACTGGGCTGGTGTTACTGCCCGTGAATATACTGTTACATATCCTCAACAATGCTATCCAGATAAAAATGTGTTTCGTCGTCGGGAGTCATGTTCTCTAATTTCACCATCGCATGACAGAGGTTATCCACGGATTCGCCATATTCCAGCTACTGAGGAAGCTATTCTGGTGGTCATACACTTAGAACCTCAGCGAAGTACACGTAGCGTAGTAAGGCAGCTGCGTGTCTTGCAACACGCGGTCGTTAACATGGTGCACGAGCATGGGTTGCACCCCTATCATCATGCTTTCACGCAATACCTGCGTCCTGCAGATCGCCATCAGTGGATAGAATTCTGTGAATGGTTCCAACAACAACAGGAAGCCAACGATGACTTTGTGAACACCATAATATGGTTGGGTGAAGCAGCATTCATTCGTGAGGGTGTCATCAATCTGCATAATGCCCACAATTGGTGTGAAGTGAAACCGCAAGTCACCCCTGCCCGACGCACTGTAAGACATTCCACTACATGTTTGGCAGAGAATATGGTTCCAACATAATGGTGCACCTCCACACTCTAGAATTAATGTGCGACAGTATTTGGACAGAACATTTCCAGAAAAATGGCTCGGACATGGAGGTCCAATTGTATGGCCACCTGGCCACCTGGCCTAAATCCCCTGTATTTCTTCTTGTGGGGACACCTGGAGGAGCATGTGTACTCTACTCCGCCGACGAATGTGGAAGAAGTGGTGGCGCGTGTTTATGCTGCTCTTGTTACTGTTGACGCAGCTTTGCTGTGAAGGGCCCAGAGCTGTAAGATCCGGCGGTTTGCGCAATGTTTCGACATGCTGGGAGGTCGCTTGGAGCATCTGTTGTTCTGAGGACCACGTATTCTGTTGTGAAGGTCATGCGATCATTAATATGGACATTATTATTGTCACTGGTTGCTAATGTCCGACATCTGAGTGCTCATATTACATGTAGTATAAATCAGAAGAAGATGTTGTGTTATTGTATTGTGGTATCATCTTTAGCATCTCGAAATTCATATTGTTTTTGTAGTGATCTGTCCTATGACAGGTCATTTGTTCCAACTGTCTATGTCTCATTTGTCTAACCACAGCGGGCCGAAGTGGCTGTGCGGTTACAGGCGCTGCAGTCTGGAACCGCAAGACCGCTGCGGTCGCAGGTTCGAATCCGGGCATGGATGTTTGTGATGTCCTTAGGTTAGTTAGGTTTAACTAGTTCTAAGTTCTAGGGGACTAATGACCTCAGCAGTTGAGTCCCATAGTGCTCAGAGCCATTTGAACCATCTAACCACATATTTGTTATGTTCAGATTTGCAAAATGTTGTAAATTTAGGACACAGGGTGAAATTAGCAAATTAAAAAAATGCGCCCCAATCAAGGATCGAACCCTGGATCCCCTGCATGCTAACCCAAAACATTATCTACTGCACCCACTACACAGCATAGCTGAGGCTCACTGACAGAGATACTTACTGTACATTTGGCTACAGTGTTGCCAGATTGCCACTCTTTAACGTCCTTTTTCTTCGCCATGCAAATGTTCTCAAACAATTGCAGGGAAATTATTGGTTAAAAATATTTGATTATTTCAAATTCTGCATGTCACATCACAGCCTGATTATAAGGTGATTATCTTTTCGTTATCTGTCATATTTGTTACGATACTTAAAAGCTGAGTAACCCACCTCCCGTTTTCCCAAGAAATTGCAACGAACTAAGAGCGCTAATTGCGGCTGGTAAATTGAGGGAAGCAGAGACTGGCAGTCTGAAATGATGGTCATATTTCAGAATGTGTCCCTGAATCATTTGTAGAAGTATTTCGAAATCTTCCAAATTCATCAGCAAAAATTTGCTCAATTGCAATCAAGAAGATAGTGCCCACGACTTTATGATCTTTAAAAGACCTAAATCTCTTTCTCGACACTGGAGATTTGTTTACCAGTCTTCTGTACAAGTTGAAAGTGCACAAACAAATAATATCTTTCGCCGCACAACGCAGGGAATCGTATTCCCATCTATGTTTCACTCATGGAAAGCAGGAAGATTAAAGTTGTTTTATTTGCTGGGCTGCTGCAAAACTATCTTCATACAAACGAAGTAAGGCTGCATCCCATGCAACATTTTACTCTATGCACCAGCGTTGAAAAGCACAGGTTCTGAACTAGCATGCTTTTTCGCTAGGCAGTTGTTCTGAAACGATGGCAATCAATTAGATGTCACTTAGGCGACTTGTATGTCCCTAACCAGTTATCAAACCGGGGAAAGGGAAGCTGCACTGTAACGTGGAATCCGAGCCACGTTTCGTTTCTTGGCGAATCTCCACGTCACTGAGAGGTGAATGCTAGGTTAAAAGTCTGAATGTAAAAAGTTGACCCCACCCGAATTTGATTATGTAGCCTTTCGGTTCCTAGCCAAACGCTCCGACAATTTTTTACCACTTTTTTTTTTTATTTTTTTTTTTTTACAAAGGGTGAAAACAAAATGTAATAAGGTGGACGTGTACCTGCTACCTTTCTCATCACAGTTCACGAAGCTTTAATTTTTTATTTTAATTGTGTTACCGGTTTTTTATTAATATTGGTGGACAGGGGTCGCAACCTTAGGCCTTTCCACAAGCTTTCCATCACCCATAATGAGCGAAGTGTGACGTTAGGAAATATATAAAAGCGGTCTAAAAGGGGAACCGCAAATTTTTCCCCCTGTTATGCTCAGTAGGGGTAGACTTTCCTAACGGCTCAAGGCGTGCAAACACTAGGGGCATGACAAGAAACGGAAAAAAATACGAATAAAGAAGAAAACAAAGAAAGGTAAGGTGGGAGTCACAGCGCGTCTTGTGCTCAGTGACTTAAGTCTACGCTGGTATCCTATTCTGTTCTGAGAAGGATATCGTCAAGTGTCAGGCCCACTGAATGTCGGGTACGCCCCAGCTGAGGGGGGTGGGTGGAGGGGGGGGGGAAGGGGTCGTAAATTAGACTGCGTAAGTAATTGGAAAAAAGACTGCGGTAGTATGGCGTTCGTTCAAGTGCAGTGTGAGCATCCAAAACACTGAACCAAAAGTCGAGTTTAGAGTGCACCCCATCGCTGAAGAGGCAATCGTCAGGCCCCTGACCCATGTGATATTGTGGTGCTTGGCAAGTGAAAAATGCGTGTGCTCTGGAAGGAGTAGGAATTTTGGGGTGACCAACAGTGGTGGGATACAGAGGTAACATGCCAGCCTCAGTTGCATGAGTTGCCAGACAGTGCGCATTTTTTGACGGCGGTGTGAGACGATGCTCATCAGTATCCTCGCCTTGGTAGTGAGTACGTAACTGTGATTCAACCAGTACAGTGTGGTAAAGTCGCTGGTTTGTCAGGTATATACTGCTGACAACGCGGTACCACAGGGCTCGTGCTTCCGTTCTAAGGAAGCGTTCATAGATGTTCTTCCACACCATTGTCCAACAGATATATAGGTGGAGGTTCTGTTATATTTCTTGTGGGGTGTACGTTGTGAAAAGAATTTGTAAATGTCTTTCGGAAAGGTATCACATGCGTAGCTGAGTTCCACAAAGTAGATCGACATGTGGGAAAGTGTTGGGGAAATGTGGGCCACAATAACCGACGAGACGCGGGATACTGGCATAAGAACTTCCACAAGGCTGCACGTAAGAGACGTGGGAGGCCTGTGCCAACGCCTTGTCATAGTGGTTAAGTATAAAGTGGATGTCGTGGCTGTAACATGGACGAGATCGAGTCCTCCTGCTGAAGTGGGGCGGGTGAGAGTGTCCTAGCAGAACTTAAAGATGGTTCCCACCGATACGAAGTACCCTAAGGCCGCCTGGAGTTATGTTCCTTGAACGATTGACAGAGAAAAAATTTGGGCAACGTGTACAAGCTTGGACGCGATATAGCTCCTGATGTAGGCCACTCACTGGAGTGGATTTGGGTTGCAGTGGAGGTTGTGCTGGATGTCTGCTCATATCGTTTGAAGTGAATGGTGGTATGTATACGCCATCACACGGTGGGTATGCCCAGTAAATGTGATACCCAGGTAACAGAGTTTGTCCCCTGTGAGCAGTGACACTGTCCCTTCATCTTGGAGTGCTTTGGCAGCACTGTCTTCGATAGTATCTCCGTTACTATCGCGCAGAGAAGGCATTGATTGTTTCTTGCCGCTAACATACTTCACATACGACCAGAATCACTTTCGATTTTCTGCTAAGTTTCGTTGTGGAAACTGTTATAGGCATATCGCATTGAAGTCCGCGCAATATTTCGAGCTTCTGTAATAGATCGCCAATCTTGGGGATTTTGCGTCTGTTTAAATTTGGAATGTTTTTTTCGTTGTTTCTGTTTTGTGTACCAAGGAGGATCAGCTCCGTCGTTTGTTAATTTAATTGGTATAAATCTCTCAATTGCTGCCGATACTATTTCTTTTAATTTAAGCCACATCTGGTCTACACTCATACAGTACTGGCTATTAAAATTGCTACACCAAGAAGAAATGCAGATGATAAACGGGTATTCTTTGGACAAATGTGTTATACTAGAACTGACATGTGATTACATTTTCACGCCATTTGGGTGCATAGATACTGGGAAATCAGAACCCAGAACAACCACGTCTGGCCGTAATAACGACCTTGTAACGCCTGGACATTGAGTCAAACAGAGCTTGGATGGCGTGTACAGGTGCAGCTGCCCATGCAGCTTCAACACGATACCACAGTTCATCAAGAATAGTGACTGCGTATTCTGATGAGCCAGTTGCGCAGCGACCATTGACCAGACGTTTTCAATTGGTGCGAGATCTGGAGAATGTGCAGGCCAGGGCAGCAGTCGAACATTTTCTGTATTCAGAAAGGCCCGTACAGGACCTGCAACATGCGGTCGTGCATTATCCTGCTGAAATGTAGGGTTTCGCAGGGACCGAATGAAGGGTAGAGCCTCGGGTCGTAACACATCTGAAATGTAACGTCCATTGTTCAAAGTGCCGTCAATGCGAACAAGAGGTGACCGAGACGTGTAAGCAATGGTATCCCATACCATCACGCCAGGTGATACGCCAGTATGGCGATGACGAATACACGCTTCCAATGTGCGTTGACCGCGATGTCGCCAAACACGGATGCGACCATCATGATGCTGTAAACAGAACCTGGATTCATCCGAAAAAATGACGTTTTGGCAGTCGTGCACCCAGGTTCGTCGTTGAGTACACCATCGCAGGCGCTCCTGTCTGTGATGCAGCGTCAAGGGTAACAGCAGCCATGGTCTCCGAGGTGATAGTCCACGCTGCTGCAAACGTCGTCGAACTGTTCGTGCAGATGGTTGTTGTCTTGTAAACGTCCCCATCTGTTGACTCAGGGATCGAGACGTGGCTGCACGATCCGTGACAGCAATACGGATAAGATGCCTGTCACCTCGACTGTTAGTGATACGAGGCCGTTGGGATCCAGCACGACGTTCCGTATTACCCTCCTGAACCCAACGATTCCGTATTCTGCTAACAGTCATTGGATCTCGACCAACGCGAGCAGCAATGTCGCGATACGATAAACCGCAATCGCGATAGGCTACAATCCGACCTTTATTAAAGTCGGAAACGTGATGGTATGCATTTCTCCTCCTTACACGAGGCATCACAACTTCGTTTCACCAGGAAACGCGGGTCAACTGCTGTTTGTGTATGAGAATTCGGTTGGAAACTTTCCTCATGTCAGCACGTTGTACGTGTCGCCACCGGCGCCAACCTTGTGTGAATGCTCTGAAAAGCTAATCATTTGCATATCACAGCATCTTCTTCCTGTTGTCGTGTCTATAGCACGTCATCTTCGTAGTGTAGCAATTTTTATGGCCAGTAGTGTATTATTAGTTTTGAAGAAGTGGAGGTTGTCTCTTAGGAATGCGTCAAGTGAATTCTTATCTACTTTTTCGAATAGGCATATTTTTCGCTTATTTTTCGAGGATTTGTGGATTACAATATTCAGTCTCGCTACGACAACTCTGTGTTCACTATTCCCTGAATCGGTTTTGATTCTGGTTATTAACTCAGGATTATTTATTGCTAAGAGGTCAAGTGTGCTTTCGCAAGCGTTTACTATTCGCGTGGGCTCACGAACTAACTGCGCGAAATAATTTTCAGGCAATGCGTTTAGCACAATTTCCGATGATATTTTATGCGTATCTCCGGAATTAAACATATCGAGGGTAAATTAAAGTCACCACCAACAGTTATCGGATGAGTCGGGTACGTGTTTAAAATCAAATGGTTCAAATGGCTCTGAGCACTATGGGACTTAACATCTGTGGTCATCAGTCCCCTAGAACTTAGAACTACTTAAACCTAACTAACCTAAGGACATCACACACATCCATGCCCGAGGCAGGATTCGAACCTGCGACCGTAGCAGTCGCGGTTTGAAATCAAACTCAAGTTTTCTTTGAACCTTTCACCAACTGTATCATCTGAATTTGGGGGTCGGTAAAAGGTTCCAATTTTATTTTGTTCCGGTTCCAACAATGACCTCTGCCCATATTTACTCACAGGTAGTATCTACTTCAATTCGCGACAAGATAAACTACTTCTGACAGCGACAAACACGCCACCACCAACCGTGATTAAATGGCTCAAATCGCTCTGAGCTGTATGGGACTTAACATCTGAGGTCATCAGTCCCCTAGAACTTAGAACTACTTAAACCTAACTAACCTAAGGACATCACACACATCCATGCCCGAGGCAGGATTCGAACCTGCGACCGTAGCAGTCGCGGTTTGAAATCAAACTCAAGTATTCTTTGAACCTTTCACCAACTGTATCATCTGAATTTGGGGGTCGGTAAAAGGTTCCAATTTTATTTTGTTCCGGTTGCCAACAATGACCTCTGCCCATACTTACTCACAGGTAGTATCTACTTCAATTCGCGACAAGATAAACTACTTCTGACAGCGACAAACACGCCACCACCAACCGTGATTAAATGGCTCAAATCGCTCTGAGCTGTATGGGACTTAACATCTGAGGTCATCAGTCCCCTAGAACTTAGAACTACTTAAACCTATCTAACCTAAGGACATCACACACATCTATGCCCGAGGCAGGTTTCGAACCTGCGACCGTAGCGCAACCGTGATTAGCCTATCTTTTCGGAACACCGTTAGGTTCTTCGCAAAAATTTCGGCTGAGCTTATATCCGTCTTTAGCCAGTTTTCAGTGCCTCTATCGATTTGAACATCAGTGCTTTCTATTAGCGCTTGGAGCTCTGGTACTTTCCCAACACAGCTACGAAAATTTATAACTGTTATACCAATGGTTCCTGTATCTACGTTCTTCCTGTGTTCAGCCTGCACCTTTTGTGACTGAAGCCCTTCTTGTGTTTTCCCGAGACCCTCTAACCTAAAAAAAACCGCCCAGTCCACGCCACACAGGCCCTGCTACCCGTGTAGCCGCCTCCTGCGTACAGTGGACATTAGAGCTATTCAGCAGAACCCGAAACCCAGCCACGCTGTGGCGCAAGTCGAGGAATCTGCAGCCTACACGGTCGCAAAACCGTCTGAGCCTCTGATTCAGACCCTCCACTCGACGCTGTACCAGAGGTCCGCAATCCGTCCAGTCGACTATGCTACAAATGGTCAGCTTTACTTTCATCTTGCAAACAAGACTGGCAGCCTTTACCACTTCCGTTACCCGCTCGAAACCAGAGAGAATCTCATCTGATCCAAAGTGACACACATCATTGGTACCGACGTGAGCAACCACCTGCAGTTGGGTGCACCCTGTGCTCTTCATGGCATTTGGGAGGACCCTTTCTACATCTGGAATGACTCCACCCGGTATGCACACGGAGTGTACATTGGTTTTCTTACCCTTCTTGTCAGCCAAGTCCCTAAGGGGCCCCATAACGCTCCTAACGTTGGAGATCCCAACTACCAATAATCTCACCCTCTGCAACTGCCCGGATCTTGCAGGCTGAGTGGTTTCCTCTGAAACAGGACAGGCGACAGCAATTGGCTCAGCGACAGTGACCTGTTTGTCAGACAAACCGAGGAGGTGTTACGTGCGGCCGCCTGGGAAGTCTTTCGCCACCTGCTTCGCCCCGGGGCGACCTCCCACTCGACCACAGGTGAGGGGTCAGCCTCAGTGCGAGCAGTAACTGCGTTGGTCACCGGTGAGGACCGATAGGAGGACTCTGACGTGCTGGACGTCTGTTGTATCCCCACGGCCGGCCCACAACAGTGGTGCCCATGCACTGCAGTCTCAAGCTGTGTAACCGAAGTCATCACAGCCTGAAGCTGAGAGCGAAGTGTCATCAACTCGGCTTGCATCCGCACACAACAATCGCAGTCCCTGTTCATACTAAAAACCGTGGAAAACTAAACTATGCAGATAAACGGACTATCAGCACGTGCTGCGCAACGCTACTCTAGACTCTGACGGAAACGCACGAACTGTGTCTAGTAATACGCAGACATTCGAAAACCTAACTACCGAAGAACTCAGGTTAAACTAAATAATTTGCCCCTAGTTAGGAACTTGTAATATGTCACAAAATCGGTTTACTTTCCGACGCAAACAAAAACGCGACAACTGTGGCTATTAGATATTAAATTTACATGCAGAAACTCAAGAAACTCAATTATTAAAGCACACAGGTGATACAATAGAATTCATTCCTGGTTAGGAAGTCGTAAATGACACAAAAGCGGTTACTTCCCTGTTGCTGAGTCCGTCTCGGTCGGCTACTGCTGCCTGACAGCAAATCACATTGGTGTTGTGTGTGGCCGCTCAGTACATTAGTCACAGCGTCGCTGAAAGTTGATCCCTCAACGCTGGGAGAGCAAGTGGGTATTGTCGAAGGATGACATCACCCTGCTCTGCCCAACGACAGGGGGCACACTTGTAAGTCATTGTTGGGTGGAGCTAACTGGGTGCGTCGACCCCAGTGGGATCGGTGATGCGTCTTCTTCATCGTCTCCCCATGCCGTTGTGGCTGGGGAGAGTTCAGTGTCCACACGGTCTTCTCTTGGGAGGGGGTGGTTGCACAACGCTGACTGGGAGACAACGGTCTGCACCCACGCATTATTCATTACGCAATCCATAGTGGAGACGGGCACTGGTGTAATCGTCGGCCAAGGTTATCTGTCACTGTCACTGTCATCTGAAATGAGAAAGTTGGAATCGTCTGCACATGTGACATCATCATCCTCGTGTGAGAGACTGTCATCAGTTTCCGGCATCGACCTATGCCTCTGCTTACGTTACTATGGCAAACGTTGTTTGCGAACACGTCCATCTGCGTCAGACAACGGCAACGAGTTCCGACGTCCATGATCGAAAGTTTCTGTCAGCACCACAAAGCAAAAGTGATGACACAGTGGCGACGGCGGTGGTGGTGTTTGGTGGAGGAGGCTACCATGTGGTAGCCCCCAAGTCTATTCATCCTTTAACATCATTGAAGCTGTCACTTTGCAGTGGCTGTTACAGGCTAGGGTGACTAAGTAACAGGCTTCGTGAAATTGTAGCAGCGGTAAGCACTGCTGCACACGTCACAGGTAGAGTGGTTGGGCACGCTGGCGGTGGGACATCTGTAGATAGTATCTGTGCAATCTGGTGCTACATACATTCCGACCGAAGAAGTCCTTCATTCCCTCATCCCGAGCGCATGAAGGGTTGACCGTCATACATGATAATGGCTCTGCAGCTCCCCATGCGGAAATAGAAGGAAACATGGCCTTTCAGATCGGTATGCACTTGTCAGACAACATTAAAGAGAAGATATGTAACTGCACCCATTTCTCAGCTACGTGATCAAGAACTATGCTGTAAGGGCATATGATGGTTAAACGTGTCATAAGGGCAGAGGATGATTATCATAGCTTCTACAGGTAGTTCAAAAATCAGCGCGAAGACTAATTGTTCGGAAGTCCAGACCCATGTGATCGACAGTCACAATGCCTGTGTTGCCATCTGCAAGGCAGAAGCAGAGTCCTTGACTTGCTTTCCTGATGATCTTCTCGCACATGCCGTCACTGGTAATCTTCACGTACACTGTGCTGCTCACAATGGAAAAGTGTATGCCTACGATGTCCGATGCGGTACCTTTACCCCGTCTCTTAAGAAGCATTCCCCTAAACATTATAACCATCTCCTTAATAGCCTGGTGGTCCAGTTTTGGAACGCCTCACAGCAGCAGTTCTGTGTGGCATGAATTCCAAAGCACTTACGTGGGTTCTAGAGGTAAACAGCATCAAATTATCGCACACAGGTCACGCAATGCAAGTAAATTACAGGCCGGTGGTTTGGGGGCCTGAGGATGGCGCGTGATAATGTCTATGAACAGTTCCATAGGGTTCAGATCATGCAGATTTGCTGGGCAAGGCATCAACATCACTACCATGTTCCTCTAACCGCTTTGGTATGGTTATGACCTTGTGACATGAACAGCTATCCTGCTGAAAAATGCCATCCTCTTCAGGGAAGACATTATTCATGAAGGGCCAGAGTGGCCGAGCAGTCCTAGGCGCTTCAGTCTGGAACCGCGCGACCGGTACGGTCGTAGGTTCGAATCCTGCCTCGGGCATGGATGTGTGTGATATCCTTAGTTTAGTTAGGTTTAAGTAGTTCTAAGTTCAAGGGGACTGATGACCTCAGCTGTTGAGTCCCATAGAGCCAGCCATTCATGAAGGGACGCAGGTAGTCTGCAGTAATGTGCACGTAGTGCTCAGCCATAACAGTCCCCTCCATCACTAGCACAGGACACAAGGAAGCCGAGGTGAATGTCTCCCATAGCATAATACTACCGCCACCGGGCTGTGTGTGTGGCACGGAATGTGGGGTTGAGTTGGGTTGTTTGGGGGGGGGGGGGGAGACCAGACAGTGAGGTCATCGATCTCATCGGATTAGGAACGGCACCATCCCGGCATTTGCCTGGAGCGATTTAGGGAGATCATGGAAACCCTGAATCAGGATGATCGGACGCGGAACTGAACCGTCGTCCCCCCGAATGCGAGTCCATTGTGATAGCCACTGCGCCACCTCGCTCGCACGGAATGTGCTTAGGGCAGCTGTTCACCTGGATAACGCTGTATACAGACATAACCACGGACCTGGTGTAACAATAAACGTAATTCTTCTGAGCCGGCCGCGGTGGTCTCGCGGTTCTAGGCGCTCAGTCCGGAACCGCGCGACTGCTACGGTCGCAGGTTCGAATCCTGCCTCGGGCATGGATGTGTGTGATGTCCTTAGGTTAGTTAGGTTTAAGTAGTTCTAAGTTCTAGGGGACTGATGACCACAGATGTTAAGTCCCATAGTACTCAGAGCCATTTGAACCATTTTTTGAATTCTTCTGAGAAGGCAAGCGTTGCCATTGATCCATGGCCCAAGCACGATGATGCTGTGCCCAGTGCAGTCGCACCTGACGCTGTTGTAAGGTCATCATGAGAATTCGTAGGGGTTGTCTGCTGTGGCCCATCATCTGGAACTGCGATGGCTGGCATACTCTGAAACATTAGTGCCTGCACCAGAATTACACCCTGTTGTTAGAACTGCAATCGATTGCTCCCCACCCCACTTTATAGAGCGGACGATCCTCCGACCTCCACTTCGACGTCACCTACTCGTGGTTTCACCATTCTTATATAACTTCCCTGAGGTGCGCATAACAGTAGCACGCAAGTAGACGACCAGATTCGCGCTCTATGCCATAAAAAGTTTGTCAAAGTTGTTTACGTCAGTAGACTTTCGCATTTATGGGTCATATCATCACTAGAATTGTATCTCATTCGTTTCTTCTCCGCTTATGTACTTACCTTATCACTTCTTAACAACGCCTCCCTGTGGCATTTAGTGTTGCCGAGTGCAGTGGTCATAATTTTTGTCTGATTCCTCATTTGTCTCTGCTTGCGTTATGTTGTTGTGGTCTTCAGTCCAGAGACTGGTTTGATGCAGCTCTCCGTGCTAATCTATCCTGTGCAAGCTTCTTCATCGACCAGTATTTACTGCAACCCATGTCCTTCTGAATCTGCTTAATGTATTCATCTCTTGGTCTCCCTCTACGATTTTTACCCCCCACGCTGCCCCCAATACTAAATTGGTGATCCCTTGTTGCCTCAGAACATGTCCTACCAACCGATCCCTTCTTCTAGTCAAAGTGTGCCACAAATTTCTCTTCTCCCTAATTCTATTCAATACCTCCTCATTAGTTATGTGATCTACCCATCTAATCTTCAGCATTCTTCTGTAGTACCACATTTCGAGAGCTTCTATTATCTTCTTGTCCAAACTATTTATCGTCCATGTTTCACTTCCATACATGGCCACACTCCACACAAATACTTTCAGAAACGACTTCCTGACACTTAAATCGATACTAGATGTTAACTAATTTCTCTTCTTCAGAAACGCTTTCCTTGTCATTGCCAGTCTGCATTTTATATCCTCTCTACTTCGACCATCATCAGTTATTTTGCCCCCCAAATAGCAAAACTCATTTACTACTTTAAGTGTCTCATTTTCTAATCTAATACCCTCAGAATAACCCGATTTAATTCGACTACATTCCATTATCCTCGTTTTGCTTTTGTTAATGTTCATCTTATATCCTCCTTTCAAGACAGATTAGATTAGATTAGATTAGATTAGTACTTGTTCCATAGATCATGAATATGACACTTCGTAATGATGTGGAATGTGTCAGGTTAATAAAAGGTGTCTATACAAGATATTACATTAGACAAAATATTACATGACACTCAATAATTTTTTTTGTGGTTGGGAAATTACCCACTTATTATATCCAAAAATTCATCTAATGAGTAGAAGGAGTTGCCATTAAGAAATTCTTTTAATTTCCTTTTAAATGCTATATGGCTATCTGTCAGACTTTTGATGCCATTAGGTAAGTGACCAAAGACTTTTGTGGCAGCATAATTTACACCCTTCTGAGCCAAAGTTAGATTTAACCTTGAGTAGTGAAGATCATCCTTTCTCCTAGTGTTGTAGCCATGTACACTGCTACTACTTTTGAATTCATTCGGATTGTTACTAACAAATTTTATAAGAGAATATATATATTGTGAGGCTACAGATAAGATTTATAGCTCTTTAAATAAGTGTCTGTAGGATGATCTTGGATGAGCTCCAGCAATTATTCTGATTACACGCTTTTGTACAATGAACACTCTTTTACTCAATGATGAGTTACCCCAGAATATGATGCCATACGAAAGCAGAGAATGAAAATAGGCGTGGTAAGCTAATTTACTCAGATGTACATCACCAAAATTTGCAATGACCCTAATAGCGTAAGTAGCTGAACTCAAACGTTTCAGCAGATCCTCTGTGTGCTTTTTCCAGTTCAACCCCTCATCAATGCATACACCTAGAAATTTTGAATATTCTACCTTAGCTACCGTTTTCTGATCGAAGTCTATATTTATTAATGAGGTCATTCCATTTACTGTGTGGAACTGTATATACTGTGTTTTGTCAAAGTTTAATGAGAGCCTATTTGCAGAGAACCACTTAATGATTTTCTGTAAAACATCGTTTACAATTTCACCAGTTAATTCTTGTCTGTCGGGTGTGATAGCTATACTTGTATCATCGGCAAAAAGTACCAGCTTTGCACCTTCGTGAACATAGAATGGCAAGTCATTAATATATATTAAGAACAGCAGAGGACCCAAGACCGAAACTTGCGGCACCCCATTCTTGATTGTTCCCCAGTTTGAGGAATCACCAGTTTTTTGCATATTATGTGAACTGTCTATTTCAGCTTTCTGCACTCTTCCAGTTAGGTATGATTTAAACCATTTGAGCACTGTCCCATTCATACCACAATACTTGAGCTTATCTAGAAGTATTCCATGATTTACACAACCCCACAACCACCACCACCACAATCAAAAGCCTTTGATAGGTCACAAAAACCCAGAGGGTGACTTCCGGTTACTCAGAGCATTTAATATTTCATTAGTGAAAGTATATATAGCATTTTCCGTTGAAAAACCCTTCTGGAAACCAAACTGACATTTTGTTAAAACTTTATTTCTACAAAGGTGTGAAGCTACTCCACAATACATTACTTTTTCAAGAATTTTGGATAATGCAGTCAGAAGATAGATTCGGCGGTAGTTGTTGACATCAGACGTATCCCCTTTTTTATGCAGTGGTATAACAATGGCATACTTCAGTCTATCTGGGAAAATACCCTGCTTCAGAGAGCTATTACATATGTGGCTAAGAATCCCACTTATTTCTTGGGAAAAAGCTTTCATTATCCTGCTGGATATGCCATCAATCCCATGTGAGCTTTTATTCTTGAGAGAGTTTATTATCTTCCTAATTTGAGATGGAGAGGTGGGTGGAATTTCAATTGTATCAAATGGTGTGGGTAAGGCCTCTTCCATTAACTACTTTGCATCTTCTAATGAAAATTTTGATCCTATTTTCTCTACAACATTTAAAAAATAATTATTCAAAAAGTTTTCGACATCCGGCTTGTTGTTTCTGAAGTTTCCATTCGCTTTGATGGCGATGCCGTCATCCTGTACTCTTGGTTGTCCTGTCTCCCTTGTAATAACATTCCAAACTGTTTTGATTTTGTTATCAGACGTATTAATCTAAGACATGATGCACATGCTTCTGGACTTTTTAATAACCTTTCTTAATGTAGCAGAGTAGTTTTTATAATATTTTGCTGTTTCTGGGTCATTACTCTTTCTTGTTGTTAGATACAGTTCCCTTTTGTGGTTACAAGATATTTTTATTCCTTCAGTAGGCCAAGGTTTTTTGCATGGTTTCTTATAATTAGATGTAACTACTTTCTTGGGGAAACAGTTTTCAAATTCTCTTCCAAGTGTATCATGAAATAAGTTATATTTTAAATTAGCATCCGTTCAGCTGCTCTTTCAGGTCCTTTGCTGTCTCTGACAGAATTACAATGTCATCAGCGAACCTCAAAGTTTTTATTTCTTCTCCATGGATTTTAATTCCTACTCCGAATTCTTCGTTTGTTTCCTTTACTGGTTGCCCAATATACAGATTGAATAGCATCGGGGATAGACTACAACACTCTCTCACTCCCTTCCCAACCACTGCTTCCCTTTCATGCCCCTCAACTCTAATAACTGCCATCTGGTTTCTGTACAAATTGTAAATAGCCTTTAGTTCCCTGAATTTTACTCCTCCCACCTCCAGAATTTGAAAGTGAGTATTCCAGTCAACATTGTCAATAAGTCTACAAATGCTAGAAACGTGGGTTTGCCTTTCCTAACTCTATTTTCTAAGGTAAGTCGTAGGGTCAGTATTGCCTCACGTGTTCCAACGTTTCTACAGAATCCAAACTGATCTTCCCCGAGGTCGGCTTCTACCAGTTTTTCCATTCGTCTGTAAAGAATTCGTGTTAGTATTTTGCAGCCGTGGCTTATTAAACTGATAGTTCGGTAATTTTCACATCTGTCAACACCTGCATTGTTTTGGGATTGGAATTATTATATTCTTCTTGAAGTCCGAGGGTATTTCGCCTGTCTCATACATCTTGCTCACCAGATGGTAGAGTTTTATCAGGGCTGGATCTCCCAAGGCTATCAGTAGTTCTAATGGAATGTTGACTACTCCTGGGACTTTGTTTCGGCTTAGGTCTTTCAGTGCTCTGTCAAACTCTTCACACAGTATCATATCTCCCATTTCATCTTCATCTACATCCTCTTCCATTTCCATAGTATTGTCCTCAAGTACATCGCCCTTGTATAGACCCTCTATATACTCCTTCCACCTTTCTGCTTTCCATTCTTTGCTTAGAACTGGGTTTCCATCTGAGCTCTTGATATTCATACAAGTGGTTCTCTTTTATTCAAAAGTCTCTTTAATTTTCCTGTAGGCAGTATGTATCTTACCGCTAGTGAGATAAGCTTCTACAGCCTTACATTTGTCCTCTAGCCATCCCTGCTTAGCCATTTTGCGCTTCCTGTCGATCTCATTTTTGAGACGTTTATATTCCTTTTTCCTCCCCCCCCCCCCAATGAACAATGGACCTTGCCATTCCTTGCCATTGGTGGGGAGGCTTGCATGCCTCAGCGATACAGATGGCCGCACTGTAGGCACAACCAGAATGGAGGGGCATCTGTTGAGAGGTCAGACAAATGTGTGGTTCCTGAAGAGGGGCAGCAGCCTTTTCAGTAGTTGCAGGGGCAACAGTCTGGATGATTGACTGATCTGGCCTTGTAACACTAACCAAAACGGCCTTTCTGTGCTGGTACTGCGAACGGCTGAAGCAAGGGGAAACTACAGCCGTACTTTTTACCGAGGGCATGCAGCTTTACTGTATGGTTAAATGATGATGGCGTCCTCTTGGGTAAAATATTCCCGAGGTAAAATAGTCCCCCTTGGATCTCCGGGTGGGGACTAATCAAGAGCACGTCGTTATCAGGAGAAAGAAAACTGGCGTTCTACGGATCGGAGCGTGGAATGTCAGATCCCTTAATCGCGCAGGTAGGCTAGAAAATTTAAAAAGGGATAAAGTTAGATATAGTGGGAATTAGTGAAGTTTGGTGGCAGGAGGAACAAGACTTTTGGTCAGAGTGAATACAGAGTTATAAATACAAAATCAAATAGGGGTAATGCAGGAGTAGGTTTAATAATGAATTAAAAAATAGGAGTGTGGGTAAGCTACAACAAACAGCATTGTGGCCAAGATAGACACGAAGCCCATGCCTACTACAGTAGTACAAGTTTATATGCCATCTAGCTCTGCAGATCATGAAGAAATTGATGAAATGTATGATTATTCAGGTAGTGAAGGGAGACGAAAATTTAATAGTCATGGGTGACTGGAATTCGAGAGTAGGAAAAGGGAGAGAAGGAAACATAGTAGGTGAATATGTATTGGGTGTAACAAATGAAAGAGGAAGCCGTCTGGTAGAATTTTGCACAGAGCATAACTTGATCATAGCTAACACTTGGTTCAAGAATCATGAAAGAAGGTTGTATACATGGAAGAATCCTGGAGATACTAGAAGGTATCAGATAGATTATGTAATGGTAAGACAGAGATTTAGGAACCAGGTTTTAAATTGTAAGACATTTCCAGGGGCAGGTGTGGACTCTGACCACAATCTATTGGTTATGAACTGTAGATTAAAACTGAAGAAACTGCAAAAAGGTGGGAATTGAAGGAGATAGGACCTGGGTAAACTGACTAAACCAGAGGTTGTACAGGGTTTCAGGGAGAGCATAAGGTAACAATTGTCAGGAATGGGTGAAAGACATATAGTTGAAGAAGAATGGGTAGCTTTGAGGGATGAAATAGTGAAGGCAGCAGAGGATCAAGTAGATAAAAACACGAGGGCTAGTAAAAATTCTTGGGTAACAGGAGACATATTGAAAGTAATTGATGAAAGGAGAAAATATAAAAATGCAGTAAATGAAGCAGGCAAAAAGGAATACAAATGTCTCAAAAATGAGATCAACAGGAAATGGAAAATGGCTAAGCAGGGATGGCTAGAGGACAAATGTAAGGATGTAGAGGCTTATCTCACTAGGGGCAAGATAGATACTGCCTACAGGAAAATTAAAGAGACCTTTCGAGAAAAGAGAGCCACTTGTATGAATATCAAGAACTCAGACGGAAACCCAGTTCTAAGCAAAAGAAGGGAAAGCAGAAAGGGCGATGTACTTGTGGACAATACTATGGAAATGGAAGACGATGTAGATGAAGATGAAATGGGAGATACGATACTGCGTGAAACGTTTGACAGAGCACTGAAAGACCTGAGTCGAAACAAGGCCCGGGGAGTAGACAACATTCCATTAGACCTACTGACAGCCTTGGGAGAGCCAGTCCTGACAAAACTCTACCATCTGGTCAGCAAGATGTATGAGACAGGCGACATACCCTCAGACTTCAAGAAGAATATAATAATTCCAATCTCAAAGAAAGCAGGTGTTGACAGATGTGAAAATTACCGAAGTATCGGTTTAATAAGTCACAGCTTCAAAATATTAACGCGAATTCTTTACAGACGAATGGAAAAACTGGTAGAAGCTGACCTCGGGGAAGATCAGTTTGGATTCTGCAGAAATGTTGGAACACGTGAGTCAATACTGACCCTACGGCTTATCTTAGAAGAAAGATTAAGAAAAGGCAAACCTACGTTTCTAGCATTTGTAGACTTAGAGAAAGCTTTTGACGATGTTGACTGGAATACTCTCTTTCAAATTCTTAAGGTGGCAGGGGTAAAATACAGGGAGCGAAAGGCTATTTACAATTTTTACAGAAACCAGATGGCAGTTATAAGAGTCGAGGGGCACGAAAGGGAAGCAGTGGTTGGGAAGGGAGTGAGACAGGGTTGTAGCCTCTCCCCGATGTTATTCAATCTGTATATTGAGCAAGCAGTAAAGGAAACAAAAGATAAATTCGGAGTACGTATTAAAATCTATGGACAATAAATAAAAACTTTGAGGTTCGCCGATGACATTGTAATTCTGTCAGAGACAGCAAAGGACTTGGAATAGCAGCTGAACGGAATGGACAGTGTCTTGAAAGGCGGATATAAGATGAACATCAACAAAAGTAAAACGAGGATAATGGAATGTAGTCGAATTAAGTCGGGTGATGCTGAGGAAATTAGATTAGGAAATGAGACACTTAAAGTAGTAAAGGAGTTTTGCTAATTTGGGGAGCAAAATAACTGATGATGGTCGAAGTAGAGAGGATATAAAATATAGACTGGCAATGGCAAGGAAAGCATTTCTGAAGAAGAGGAATTTGTTAACATCGAATACAGATTTAAGTGTCAGGAAGCCGTTTTTGAAAGTATTTGTATGGAGTGTGGCCATGTATGGAAGTGAAACATGAACGATAAATAGTTTAGACAAGAAGAGAATAGAAGCTTTCGAAATGTGGTGCTACAGAAGAATACTGAAGATAGGATGGGTAGATCATATAACTAATGAGGAGGTATTGAACAGAATTGGGGAGGAGAGGGGTTTGTGGCACAACTTGACAAGAAGAAGGGACCGGTTGGTAGGACATGTTCTGAGGCATCAGGGGATCACAAATTTTTCATTTGAGGGCAGCGTGGAGGGTAAAAATCGTAGAGGGAGACCAAGAGATGAATACAATAAGCAGATTCAGAAGGATGTAGGTTGCAGTAAGTACTGGGAGATGAAGAAGCTTGCGCAGGATAGAGTAGCATGGAGAGCTGCATCAAAGCAGTCTCTGGGACTGAAGACTGCAACAAAACAACGTATTCTATTTTGCCTGCTTCACGTACTTCATTTTTATATTTTCTTTTTTCATCAATTAAATTCAATATATCTTCTGTTACCGAAGGATTTCTACTAGCCCTCGTCTTTTTACCTACTTGATCCTCTGCTGCCTTCACTATTTCATCTCTCAAAACTACCCATTCTTCTTCTACTGTATTTCTTTCCCCATTCCTGTCAATCGTTCCGTAATGCTCTCCCTGAAACTCTGTACAACCTCTGGTTTAGTCAGTTTACCCAGGTCCTATCTCCTTCAATTCTCACCTTTTTGCAGTTTCTTCAGTTTTAATCTACAGTTCATAACCAATAGATTGTGGTCAGAGTCCACATCTGCCCCTGGAAATGTCTTACAATTTAAAACCTGGTTCCTAAATCTCTGTCTTACCATTATATAATCTATCTGAAACTTCGAGTATCTCCAGGCCTCTTCCAGGTTTACAACCTTCTTTTATGATTCTTGAACCAAGTGTTAGCTGATTAAGTCATGGTCTGTGCAAAATTCTGCCAGGCGGCTTCCTCTTTCATTTCTTACCCCCATTCCGTTTTCATCTACTACGTTTCCTTGTCTTCCATTTCCTACTATCGAATTCCAGTCACCCATGACTATTAAATTTTCGTCTCCCTTCACTATCTGAATAATTTCTTTTATCTCATCATACATCATCAATCTCTTCGTCATCTGCAGAGATAGTTGGCATATAAACTTGTACTACTGTGGTAGGCATTGGCTTGGTATCTATCTTGGCCACAATAATGCGTTCACTATGCTGTTTGTAGTATCTTACCCGCATCCCTATTTTTTTATTCATTATTATATCTACTCCTGCATTACCCCTATTTGATTTTTTATTTATAACCCTGTATTCACTCTGACCAAAAGTCTTGTTCCTCCTGCCATCGAACTTCTCTAATTCGCACTATATCTAACTTTAACCTATCCATTTCCCTTTTTAAATTTTCTAACCTACCTGCCCGATTAAGGGATCTGATATTCCACGCTCCGATCCGTAGAACGCTAGTTTTCTTGCTCCTGATAACGATGTCCTCCTGAGTAGTCCCCGCCTGGAGATCCGAATGAGGGACTATTTTTACCTCCGGAATATGTTACCCAAGAGGACGCCATCATCATTTAGCCATACAGTAAAGCTGCATGCCCTCGGTAAAAATTACGGCTGTAGTTTCCCCTTGCTTTCAGCCGTTCGCAGTACCAGCACAGAAAGGCCGTTTTGGTTAGTGTTACAAGGCCAGATCAGTCAATCATCCAGACTGTTGCCCCTGCAACTACTGAAAAGGCTGCTGCCCCTCTTCAGGAACCACACGTTTGTCTGACCTCTCAACAGATGCCCCTCCGTTGTGGTTGCACCTACGGTACGGCCATCTGTGTCGCTGAGGCACGCAAGCCTCCCCAGAGCAGCAGCGGCAAGGTCCACGGTCCGGGGGGGGGGGGGGGGGCGATGATGGGGGCTTGCGTTATATACATCCTCAAACTGCCACTACGTTCCAGTCAATCTTGTAGTGGATAGTGGTAACAACGTTTTGGCTCTCCATGCAAGCTGGTAGATAATGCTCCTTACCACCGCAAAACGCGGTACAATACGTAAATATGTGGCTGCATGCAGCAGTTCAGTGCGTCATCAACAAGATTATCATAGTTATACACAGTTAACTGTAATTCATGCAATACTTTCAGACATTATAATAGCAGCGAGATGTTTTTTACGACTTGTGATAAATTTGTATGTCTAATTCGACGCAATTATTGTATGTCTACATCTCAATCGTTACATCTACTCTCACATCGAAGAAGCTTCTCACCAGGTGTGTCCGTCCACAATGTTCCAGTTGTCAGGAGGTCAGTCATGTGATGTACAACTATAGGATCACAAAATATGGCCACGAGCTCAGACACAGTACGGAATGCACAACAATGCGTATGCACGTCATGCTGAGCATCCTCAAGGAACCACTGAGCTCAACAGTTGCAGTACTGTATGGTCTCCGAGCCATCCATCAAACAACAACCCAGCAACAACATGGCTAATGAAGCTCACAACCTGGTGTCATCTGAACATAGAACGGCATATTTAGGATGTCTTTGCATGATAGGGACTGGATATCGGTGTGTAGTTAGCCAACTACACGTGGTACCTTACTGACCAACACACAGGGTTTTGTTGCTCAACATGTTACGTACACGATACACGAACTGCCTCTACCACAATTGTCAATAATCAAAGCGACTGCTGTTGACACTAACAGCCCATGTGACAATATAGCGGTTATACTGTGATAAGGCTACAATGAGGTCTCTTGGATACCACCGGTTTTACGGCGATGATGTCCTTGCTTGGAGTGAGTATCACAGGCACGCAGGATGAGGGCGAAGGGGCGGGGACCTCAGTGCAAGACATGTTGCCTCGAACTCCATACTGACAAATACTAATGGCGAGAGGCAAGAAAGTCGCAGAAGGGTAGTAGGCGGTCAGCATAGGGCTTCAGAGCTAACAATTTTCTTAAGTGTTTGGTGACAGCTTTTTCTCTACCGTTTGCTCATGGTCAGCATTTGCGAAGAATGAACATTTAAGGCTTTCTGTTGTGCTCTGATTACCCTTGTTTTACCACGATGGAGATTTGTCCCTGTGTAGGTTGGAGTCAGCGGAATATTTTGGCATTCAGAGGAGAATGTCAGTGGTGGAAATTTCGTGAAAATATCTCGCTGAAACAAAAACCAGCTTCGTTTAAATGAATGTCACCACTACTCGTTTAACATATTCATATCCCTCTCTCTCCTGTTTCGTGATAATAGAAAATGAGCTGCCTTTCTTTGAACTTCTTCGACGTCCTCCATCAAGCTTAACTGATTAGGATCACGTACCGTGCAGCAGCGCTCCAAAAAAATACGGGCAAATGTAGTGTAGCAGTATGTTTAGATTTTCTGTATCTTCTAAATGTTCTTCCAATAAAACGTCACCTTTGGATCGTTTTCTCCCCAATCTTTTTCCTTGTGTGCACATCTGATGCAAACCAAGTGACGTCAGCTCTTAGTAGGCCTCGCGCTCAAACTTTTTCCGCAATAATTTCGACTGAACATGGACAACCGAGTAGCAATATGACTGCCTTTGAATACCAGGGACACACGTCATGATAACTAGAATAGTTTTAAAATCCTTCGGAACGACTCAGCCATGACTGGGAAACTCTTCCTTTGTCGTTGTGTTTACGTATGATGAATGCCCAGAGATATAGAACGTCCTTATGTATATTTCCAACATTTAAACTTGGTCCGTTAAATCGCGTGGACACACAGTTTCTTGGTAATCCATTGCCCTTCCTACTGGACTCCAAGGAGAATCCACGGCCAAGGGTAATGTAATCATGTAAAGTGACCAACTAGATCTTATGGTCCACACGTTGTCCTCAAACAAAGACAGTGATTCAACAGTCACAACCCCAGTTTGCTTTAGCGTGACTTGGTCACCATGAGGATGAATCACAATTCCTAGAATTACCAACTGAATCATCCTAGTTGAATATTAGAAAAGATACACAGACGTTTGTAGAGCGAAGAATATTGAAACATCCTAGCAGATTAAAAACTGTGTGCCGGACCGAGACTCGAACTCGGGACCTTTGGAAGGTAGGAAACTAAGTTCTGGCAGAATTGAAGGTGTGATGACGGGTCGCGAGTCGTGCTCGAGTAGCTCTGACGGTAGAGCACTTGCCGGCGTAAGGCAAAGGTCCCGAGTTCGAGTCTCGGTCAGGCACACAGTTTCAATCTGCCAGGAAGTTTCACATCAGCGCACACTCCGCTACAGAGTGAAAATCTCATTCTGAAGCAGAGAATACAGTTTTTTCTTCTCGTCATGACGGACGAATATGCTTCAATGTTTGTCAATAACAATAGACGTCTAGAAACAATTATTGTTAACATTATTAGACGAATCGGAGCTGTAAGGCATCGGAAATATGGTTTAACGACGAACATTTCTTTACTCTGTAAATAATCTGACCTCGCCTAAAAATCGATAATGCTTCCGCACCAGAGACAGTTTTTTAACAGTTTCATTCCAGATTTCAGTTGCCTATAAGTGACGTAACTGGATACAGGCACATGACACTGTTCATCTAAAAAAAGTGAACACTGCTACCTCCTATGGCGTACGGATGAGTCATACAATGCGGGGCAGAATTAAAGGATAACTTTTTTTCGAAACCTCTTAGCTGTCATCCATTGCGACGCTTAAGTCTGAAATTTGGCCTAAAGGTGCGCAAAACGTTCCTCTGTAATGGTACAAAAGCCTGGCGCCCTGCGACGTCACCCTGGGCTCGAAGAAGCTTCAAATAACAGGGTGTCGAAGAAAAGGCCAAAGCTCAGAAGTTCATGTGACGTCTAAGATGGATTAAAGATGTCTCATTGGCACCAAACTACACTATGCCCACACGATGGGAAGGTCGTCACAGCCCACCTTACCCAAATTTGACCCCCTCTTTTACGCCTCTGTGACGGAGGTAATAACCGCAACCCAAGCGTTGAAATCACACCATTTTCTAATGAGTGGCCGAGAAAAACATTTCAGACACATCGCCGCTCAGAATCGGCACGAAAATGCCGCAGATAGTGGCGTCAATGAAGCCACCCTTTTGCCTGGGCCGTCATTTCCCACACTTTTCGCAGCCGAAAACGACAGTTCGCAGTGCGATGAATAACAGGAATACGTTCTTCACAACCGTGAACACTGCTAGCGCCCACGGACATTTCAGTCCTTCTCCGTTCCGCTGCAATCCCATCGAAGGTGATCGCACGCGTTTGGAGTGCAGCGCGACCGCAATTTTTGCTCTCGTGTACAGGTTGGAACCACTACGGACTGTTTAATATCGTTCGACGAAATTTGAACGTAGTCCGAAGCAGCAAAAGGTGCTTACGCTTTTTCAGCGTTCTTCCTGTGGCGTGATCACGGGGGGATGCGACACTGACACGTGGCGTCCGATGGTGCGAGGTTGTGAAGGACGTCTTCCTGTTGTTCGTCGCACTGACTGTCGTTTCCCACTGCGAAATGCGTGGGCAAAGGTTTGATTCGTTGACATCGTTTATGCCAGCACCTGCGGCCTTTTTGTGCCGATTCTGAACGGCGGTGTGTCTGGAATATTTTCCTCGGCCACTCGTAAGAGAACCGCGTAATTTCAACGCTCGGGTCGCGGTTATCACAGAGGTATCAAAAGAAAGCGTGAAATTTGGGAAAGAGGAGCTGTGACGACCTTCCCATCTTGCGACACGTCTCCGGCGGCGTTGGGCAGAATTTTGTGACATCATTAACCCACCTTAGACGTCACATCAACTTCTGAGCTTTGGTCTTTTTACGCGTTTGTCGACACGTTGCTGTTTGAAGCGTCGTCGAGTCCATCGCGGGGTGCTACTCTTTCGCACCTTCACAGAGGAAGGTTGTGAGCGCCTTTCAGCCAGATTGCAAACTTAAGCGACACGATGGGTGGGAATTATGGGATTCCGAAAAAGTGATCCTCTAATTCTGCCGCGCAATGTAGTTTGGTGGTACTGCGTATATACCATCTATTGATGAGAGATCACGCGTAACCCTTTTTTTAAGATTCGTAAGCCTTTTTACCAGTCTTATTTTCAGCTACTAACACCCTCGCTACCACTACGGATATTGTTTGTATGACTTTTCATCTAAACACCTCCATTGTTTATTACGAATCGTTTTTGCTTACCTCTACAGTTGACTCCGTGGTGTCTGTCCATTCTTCCACAGACTCCATTTCGCTGTCATCGAGCACGATCGCGTAGTTATCTGCGGCCGAGTCCTCCTGCTCTTCCTCGTATACCATGTTCTAGGAAATAAATGTATTTATTACACTAATTATAATATTTGAGAAAACTAGTACGCTTACAGTATGCACGAAAAATACGGATTTATGGTTGAGTATACGTGGATTTGATTTTTGTTGTCAAAAAAATTTAATAAAGATGCAAATCTGCGGTTATTGTACACGTGCACAGGTTGCGTTTTTTGTCTATCGTTTGTGGTGTGAAGCAAAGTTACAGCGCTCGCTTGGGTACAGCTTGCATTCGAGTCCTCTTGAGCGCTGTGTTGGAAACTAGCGAATACCTCAGAGCCTGTAACCACACAGAGCTCGAACCACCACCGAGCTAGGGAAAGATTCGCTATCTCCAGGAAGCTAGAGACGAATCAGTCTACTTCCTCCAGAGTCCGAGGTGATGGAATTGATTTATTCAAAAATCCGGAGCATTTAAATATTTCTAGGAGTTGTTAATAACTGAAGCACTTGGTACATAGGTCTCCCAGATGAAAGAGGCAGTTCCCAGCCCCTTTGCGGAGGAAGTGGTGTTAAAAAGTGCTCAAAATTTCTAAAGTCAGTAGCTGGCGAAGAACAAAATTATTTTTCTATTATGGGAAGTCACCAAGTATTCTAAACATCGTCCGGTTCACGAGCTTGGAATTCTGATTAGGCACTTTCTGGGTTTTTGGCGGGCGTGGGAGATGCTAGCCACCGGCTAGCTGGAGCTGGTATTTAATGAAAGAGATGGAAATGGTGAGTTCTAATTGAAGCGAATAAAATATATGTAATTCTTTGGAATGTGAAGTTTTTCTGCAGATTGTGACGTATTTACTTTGTACCGTTATTCCCATTAATTAGTCATGGAGAGTATCTACGGATATTCGAGGGACTAGTTGGAGATTTAGTAGTGACTGTTAACGGTGTAAGTTTTTCAGTCTAGTTGTTGGACTTCGGCACCTCTTCCGGTTGCAGTTAGATTGTTACACTGGTTTTTGATTTTTGATTTTTGAGTAGTGACAGTTTTAATTCTATTTTATGGGTCAAAGTGAAACTGGCGACCCTTTTCAACATTCTAAAAGTATCGCAGTGACAGTAATACATATGACCAATAAACTTTACCTTCCGGATCGACAGCACAATATACAGTGCAATTTCTCTCACATTTCAAACAGCTCGTTTATTTGGGCTGCGGGCGCGAGAGATTGGTTGGTTTGTTGATTCGCCGGAGGGGAACAAACAGCGAGGTCGTCGATCCCATCGGGTTAGGGAAGGATGGGGAAGGAAGTCGGCCGTGCCCTTTCAAAGGAACCATCCCGGCATTTGCCTGAAGCGATTTAGGGAAATCACGGAAAGCCTAAATCAGGATGGCCGGACGCGGATTTGAACCGTCGTCCTCTCGAACACGAGTCCAATGCGCTAACAACTGCGCCCCCTTGCTCATTGTCGCGAGACAGACTTCGCACTAAACAGTGACTTCTCTAAGGAAGAGACGAACGAATGTTTCATTTTATGTTTTGCACAGGCAAGGTGACTTATTTAAACAGAAGTATGTATTGGACTTCTCTGAAAAATAGATGTGCATTCGACTTGTCAGTTTTTAACAGACAGTTGACGTGCGGCCGTAGCGTGTCAGCGTTGATGTGTTACAAATCGCGTTGGAGCAACATTTCTAAGTCAAGTGCTCAAGTCCTTCTGTAGAATGTTTTGAAGAAGAGAAAAGTGTGTACGAAATTCTTACTGCACACCGTAACTTGCGAACAAAAGCAACGACGGTGTACACGTGCTGCGACTAGACTGAAATGCAAAATGTGGGAAACTCTTTTCTGGAAATAAACATCTCAAGTTACGAGACTTAGTGTTATCATATACATTAATTGTATTCGCAATTGGGAATATGGACACCCGTCAGCTGTACAATGGAATGGCGTCAAAGAAAATTTGTGCGGACCTGGACTCGAACCCAGATTTCCCATTTATCGCGAGCGATCGCCTTACCGTTTGGCTATCCGTGAGCGACTGACGGGCACACCCAAACTTCCATTGGTCGTCAACCGTGTGTCGACAACCTGTACTCGTACATCCATTATGTATAGTCCCGTACAGGCGAGGCATTTGACTTCAGTCGCTTGCCCGGTGTCGGCGGATAAATACGTTACTGCAGTGCCTGTGTTACTCCGAATACGATGCAAAGTTCCCGAAACGATAAAGTGCAGAAATTTACATAGAGGATCAACTTCCGAGCCAATGTGACGCCAGTCTGAAGAATTCATTATGTTCAAAGATTTGGAGGTCAGTACGTCCACGCAACATAATCCCACCCCACATGGGCCATAAAAACAATTATATTCGTCAATGCTGGACGATCTCTCGTGGGAACACACAACGCGCCGAGGAACATTGTTGAAGATGATCATTTGGATGGTCCTGGTGTTACGGGGTGGGGAGGCATAACGTTGTGTGGGCGTACTGGCCACCAAATCTTTGAACATAATACTCATCGGTCAACGTAACTGTGTCACTGTATTCCTTCTCCGCGTGAATCTTTTCTGGGTTGGATTTGGCAGTGCTACATTTTTATAGATGACAATGCACGACCGCATCGAATAGCGCAGGTAGAGGATCACTTGGAACGAGTGGGTTTCGACGAATGGACTGGCCTGTTAATTTCTCTGACTTAAATCCCATCGATCACGTGTGGGATGCGTTGAGGAGACGTATTGCAACACGTTCACATGCACACGTCGACGATGATCCAGCAGCTGGAGAAATGGAAAGTCCTGCCACAAAAAATCCTTACTACCCTTGTGGCCAGCATACATTGTTGTCTGTTGTGATCACACATCCCATAAAGAACCACGTCCAGTTATAAAGTCCCGGGAACCAACGTGAACTGCGGTGACTTCAGTATAATTACTGTCTTTGAGAACAAGCGCCATTTCTGGTAGTCTCATTGCATCTTTCTTTCAGTTGCGTTCTATACTATACTGCAGTATTTTTTTCTATGTATGATCCAAGTTTTAGTGAGCTATGTTACTTGCCCGTGATACATCATCCGAAAGTTACTTTCGTTCTTAAGTTTTGCACGCAAGTGAATTTGTAATTAAGGGTCCTTCAGTTAATTTTTACTGCGTTTAGCATCCTGCCGAGAAACTCATGTACCCAAGGTGAAAGAAACTGTACTGAAATAACTTACACTTACTATATGTCTTTTTGGTTTGAAACTTGCTACTTAACGTGTACATTTACATCTACATCTACATCTACATTCATACTCCGCAAGCCACCCAACGGTGTGTGGCGGAGGGCACTTTACGTGCCACTGTCATTACCTCCCTCTTCTGTTCCAGTCGCGTATGGTTCGCGGGAAGAACGACTGTCGGAAAGCCTCCGTGCGCGCTCGAATCTCTCTAATTTTACATTCGTGATCTCATCGGGAGGTATAAGTAAGGGGGAAGCAATATATTCGGTACCTCATCCAGAAACGCACCCTCTCGAAACCTGTCGAGCAAGCTACACCACGATGCAGAGCGCCTCTCTTGCAGAGTCTGCCACTTGAGTTTGTTAAACATCTCCGTAACGCTATCACGGTTACCAAATAACCCAGTGACGAAACGCGCCGCTCTTCTTTGGATATTCTCTATCTCCTCCGTCAACCCGACCTGGTACGGATCCCACACTGATGAGCAATACTCAAGTATAGGTCGAACGAGTGTTTTGTAAGCCACCTCCTTTGTTGATGGACTACATTTTCTAAGGACTCTCCCAATGAATCTCAACCTGGTACCCGCCTAACCAACAATTAATTTTATATGATCATTCCACTTCAAATCGTTCCGTACGCATACTCCCAGATACTTCACAGAAGTAACTGCTACCAGTGTTTGATCCGCTATCATATAATCATACAATAAAGGGTCCTTCTTCCTATGTATTCGCAATATATTACATTTGTCTATGTTAAGGGTCAGTTTCCAAGTTTCATCAAAATTTCAGACTTATCACTTTGCACTACGATACTACGCCTAGTTAATTAGCAAAAGAAACGTCTTTTCCATACTGCGAGCAGAATGATATACAAAATACAAGCGCAGTGGACTGATATTCTTCCTTTTTACAGTCTGTTTCTAGAAGATCATTGCTTTATAATAAGAAACCTTGGCAGTTACTGCCAAATTGTATGCTAAGTATCTATCCTCGTAATTTACTGTATATGATATACATCTTTTAAATCGTAATTAGATAACACTGCCCCTAATGAAGATGCGTGTGAAATTACAGATGGTTACCAGAGTAGAGAAATCTTCTACACGGGGGAAATGACTGTAAGGATAGTCCTCTGAAATGCGGTACTCAGTAATAACCATCGTTCCAAAAATAATGATAGGAATATGATATTCTCTTCTATTTCGCAAAAGAACACAAATTTTATCTTGATTAACGCTATTAGGTAAGATATAAAAACACACGGTTAGGGGGGTGGGGGGGAGGGGGGAGATAAGTGCCAAATTATTTTTGGATGCAGAATGAACGTAAATATTTTACCTTTGCACAAATAGGAGGATCTCATTAATATGTGCATCCACATTTACTTCATACTCCGCAAGCCACCTACCGATGTGTGGCGGAGCGTACTTCTGGTACCACTAACTGATTCCCCCCTCCCTCTTTCCAGTTCAGTTCGCGAATGACGCGTGGGAAGAATGGCTGTCGGAAAGCCTCTATATTAGCTCTAATTTTTCGATTTTTCTTGTCGTGGTCGTTTCGCGATACGAATGTGAGAGGAAGTGATACGTTCTCCGACTCTTGCCGGAAAGTACTCGCTCGAAATTTCAAAACGCCTGTCTTGTATCGTCTGCCACTCGAGTTTGTTGAGCTTCTCTGTAACGCTCTCGCGCCGACTAAACGATCCTGTGACGAAACGCGCCGTTCCTCGTTGGATCTTCTCTATGTCTTCTATCAGTCCTACTTGGTAAGGATACCATATTGCTGAGTCGCGACCATTTTTGGACTGCTCTACCCACTTGTAAAAATTTGCACGATTCATACAGCCTTCACCATAAACTTTAGACATTCTACAGTATATATTCACTGGTTTCTCGCCTTCAGCAAGTAAAAAACGAATAACAGAATATTGCTCAACTAATGTGGACGTTTCAAGCGGATTCGCCATCTTGAAATGTATTTTTGAGGTTATAAACAAAACAATGTTGATAATCAGCTGATGAGGGCTCATCCCAGTGATGCCAACTTAAAGCCATAAAAGTACCAAACTTGCCCTACAAACAATTTTTTCCCCAAACCAATTTGACTCTCTCATCATTGAATGACCTTCGTAGATACTGTTTCCCGCAGTTTGTCATCAGTAGAGTGGTTGTACGGTAGTGGATATTCTTTCCTACGTATGCGCAATATGTTACAGTACATTTATTTACTTTCAGGGTCAACTGCCAGAGTGTGCACCCTTCATCAATCCTATGCAGGTCATTCTGCAATTCGATACTGTCTCCTGGCGTTGTTACTTTCTTACAGACCACCGCTCTACCTTGAAGAGCTTCTGACAGTTTCTACTGGATTATTTATATACATTGTAAACAGTAACGGTGCTATAACACTTCCTTAGGGTATTCCAGAAATTACCTCTACATCAGTCGATTTTGTTCCGTTAAGAGCGACGTGTTGAGTTTTATCTGCAACGAAGACCGAAATTCATTCGTGTCAGCGATATAGGCCTGTAATTACGTGCATCTGTCTACCGTTTCTGCTGGAAAACGAGAATGACCTGCGCTTCTTTCCAGTCGCTAGGGGTATACTTCGTTGCACAAATAATCTACGATAAACTGCCGCTAGAATGGGAGAAAGTACTTTATTATCATCTTCGTAGCTGAGAGTCTGGTCGTGGTGGCTTTCCATTACTAAAAGATTGTAGTTCCTTTTCTATTCCGTGATCGGTTATCTCAACACCTGAAATTTCGACGTTCGTACGATGACTTAAAGGAGGGAACGTATTACAATCTTTCGCGGTGAAACAGTTTCGGAATATCGTATTCAGTGTTTCGGCTGTCTCTCTGTTATCTTCCACTTCGGTGCCAGTAAGGTCACTAATTTAATGAATAGAAGATTTCTATCCGATTACTGATTCTGCATAAGAACAAAACCTCTTAGGCTTTTTACTCAGGTGGATTGAGAAAATCTTACTTCCAATGTAACTGAACGCTCCTTTCATTGCTCTCCTTACGCTCACTTTCGCTTCGTTCAGTTTCTGTTTGTTATCTAGGTTTTGACTTTTCTTGAATCTGTAACGTACTTTCTTTGTTTTTATCCCTATGTAGCAGTTTTATAACACGGCTATTAAACCACAGTGGGACTTTCGCGTTCCTTAAGACCTTGCTCGGAACATAATTGTTTAAGGCATATCGAACGAAACTTTTGACTTTTTTTATTTGTGCTCCACATCTTTGTCCTTATCACTACTCAGGTGCTGTGCAATTTGTATCCTGACACCCAAGATGGTTCTCTAATTATCTACTCGAAGAAATTTTCGGACAAGGTATTTAGAATAATGTCAAACGAATCCCTGCCTCTGCCATCAGTCTTGATAGCGCGAAGAAAAACCGACGCACCAAGAAGGAATTATCCGAATGCGACGGAAAACAGCAGAAGTGATGTACAGTCATTCTCAAAAGTATTCGAACGATTTCAATTGCATTTCACCTGATTCTCATGCGACCCGCATAATGCGCCTGTCTAGCAGGTCCTCTAATCGCACCTCGGTACAGTCGTTTGACTATTGAAAATGGTTCCAACAAGTCACCACTAGAAAATACTGCTCTGTATCGCAATAACTCAAGATATAAAGTAGTACCACGATACTAAAAATATCAGGGAACACCTTATCACAGATAAGACTGTCATTAAAGCTTGTAAGCTCACATTTATTGCAATAAATGACATACCTGAAATGTTACCACTCTCATCATTACGTCAGATAGGTAATGCAAGCAGTAAGTCCGTCGTATTCATGACTTCCTCTTCAAAGTAACATACCGTACTAATTATTTAACACAAAATGACATTAAAACTTTAAGTTATTCACGAGCAGCTAGTTGAGAATAAGTATGAAATTCAAATGACACGACGAACCGTCTCGTTCTGCATATGGATTCAAACCCAGGTCATGCAGACTAAGCAAAGATTTCCTGACTGACGGAAACTAAAAGTCATTCCTGACAATGCATACAGAGAGTGATATACACTCCTGGAAATTGAAATAAGAACACCGTGAATTCATTGTCCCAGGAAGGGGAAACTTTATTGACACATTCCTGGGGTCAGATACATCACATGATCACACTGACAGAACCACAGGCACATAGACACAGGCAACAGAGCATGCACAATGTCGGCACTAGTACAGTGTATATCCACCTTTCGCAGCAATGCAGGCTGCTATTCTCCCATGGAGACGATCGTAGAGATGCTGGATGTAGTCCTGTGGAACGGCTTGCCATGCCATTTCCACCTGGCGCCTCAGTTGGACCAGCGTTCGTGCTGGACGTGCAGACCGCGTGAGACGACGCTTCATCCAGTCCCAAACATGCTCAATGGGGGACAGATCCGGAGATCTTGCTGGCCAGGGTAGTTGACTTACACCTTCTAGAGCACGTTGGGTGGCACGGGATACATGCGGACGTGCATTGTCCTGTTGGAACAGCAAGTTCCCTTGCCGGTCTAGGAATGGTAGAACGATGGGTTCGATGACGGTTTGGATGTACCGTGCACTATTCAGTGTCCCCTCGACGATCACCAGTGGTGTACGGCCAGTGTAGGAGATCGCTCCCCACACCATGATGCCGGGTGTTGGCCCTGTGTGCCTCGGTCGTATGCAGTCCTGATTGTGGCGCTCACCTGCACGGCGCCAAACACGCATACGACCATCATTGGCACCAAGGCAGAAGCGACTCTCATCGCTGAAGACGACACGTCTCCATTGGTCCCTCCATCCACGCCTGTCGCGACACCACTGGAGGCGGGCTGCACGATGTTGGGGCGTGAGCAGAAGACGGCCTAACGGTGTGCGGGAGCGTAGCCCAGCTTCATGGAGACGGTAGCGAATGGTCCTCGCCGATACCCCAGGAGCAACAGTGTCCCTAATTTGCTGGGAAGTGGCGGTGCGGTCCCCTACGGCACTGCGTAGGATCCTACGGTCTTGGCGTGCATCCGTGCGTCGCTGCGGTCCGGTCCCAGGTCGACGGGCACGTGCACCTTCCGCCGACCACTGGCGACAACATCGATGTACTGTGGAGACCTCACGCCCCACGTGTTGAGCAATTCGGCGGTACGTCCACCCGGCCTCCCGCATGCCCACTATACGCCCTCGCTCAAAGTCCGTCAACTGCACATACGGTTCACGTCCACGCTGTCGCGGCATGCTACCAGTGTTAAAGACTGCGATGGAGCTCCGTATGCCACGGCAAACTGGCTGGCACTGACGGCGGCGGTGCACAAATGCTGCGCAGCTAGTGCCATTCGACGGCCAACACCGCGGTTCCTGGTGTGTCCGCTGTGCCGTGCGTGTGATCATTGCTTGTACAGCCCTCTCGCAGTGTCCGGAGCAAGTATGGTGGGTCTGACACACCGGTGTCAATGTGTTCTTTTTTCCATTTCCAGGAGTGTACCTCGATTTCGGACAGTATCAGTTAGCAAATATCAACTTTAAATCACATAACGTAAACATTTTTAAGGGACGCGAATTCCTACCCAGCATCTATTATCCCGTTAACGAACTACGAGGGATGTTAAACATTGCTTGTTCACAAGTATCTTACTTGAAATGCCTTGAGGTAAGGCTTTGTGTTGGACAGGGATTCGAAACCAGAACCTAATCGGATTGACTGCTACGGTCGCAGGTTCGAATCCTGCCTCGGGCATGGATGTGTGTGATGTTCTTAGGTTAGTTAGGTTTAAGTAGTTCTAAGTTCTAGGGGACTGATGACCACAGATGTTAAGTCCCATAGTGCTCAGAGCCATTTTTTGAACCTAATCGGATTGTTATCGAAACACTATCAACTGTGACATATCGGATTTTCTCGGCAGTAGCAAGATGTTTTAACTGAAATTACGAGACGAAGCATTAATTTTTTCCTTCCCAGGACTCCAACCCGGCACCTATGGCTGTTATATTCTAGAGAAAATGAACGTTAAATGTGGTTTTGTTACACCAGCAGCGACATGTGAACATGTTTGAACTAGAAATAATATGACGAAGAGTTCAGTGCTGACTGGGACTCGAACCACACACATATCGTTGTTGACTACACACAAAGAGACGTCAGCTACCAAATGTTTCTCCACCAGCAGCTCGGAATAACATCCATGAACTTACAGTGATCTCGCAAATAGTTCTGTGTCTCACTGAGAGTCAAAAACGTCAGATATCGTTAGTGTTGACAACGAACGAAAATACATAAAAAATCAAAATTATTATCCACCAGCAGATAGGTGTTTTCATGCTAGAGCTTGATAATACATAATGAAAACTTTAGTCCCTGGCCAGGATTCGAACCCATTCATGCGCAATATGTGGAGATGTTGAGGAATCTGCAGTTTTGAACAAACAACGAATTGTAGTCGAGCTGTATTGTCACGAAGGGATCAAATTCCGCGTTAAGGGCGGTCTGAGTTGCGTTCCCAGATCTGAACCAAATTTATCGACATACAAAAGCTCAAATAAAAGGTGGAATAAGTGTCCTGTGACCCTACATAGCGTTTGTTTCGTCACTCGAAATAAATAACTAGTATAAGGAAGGTTACTGGTGATAGAGTTTATACATGTCACCACTCCTGATTTTATTGTGATTCAGTCTAACGTCTACTTGATAGAGAAGGAATATCATGTAATATGAATTTCAGACCACAATGCCATTATGCCTACAGTAGAATCTGTCGCTCCATACAAAAAAATCATCAGCGGAAGTCGGAATCGACCCAGACCATAAGTATATGATCCTATCACTAATCCAACACACCACAAAATCCTCTTCTATATGACTCATTTTTCTATCATAACGCCGATGCGCCACACTGGATGAGAATTCTGACACACAGACTCCCTGTAGTGGTTTGCAGTATGTTCAGTACATTCATTTACTTGGTTGACCGAATCGCCATGAACTAGCTGCTTCGGCTACCAAGTGCATACATTCGACTTTATTTTGTAATAACCGAAATAAAATCACATAACTGCCACCTACACAGAAGTGCCAACACAGTAGGATGCAGAAATTTAAATAGGAAGTGTTCCTTTCCACTTGAGCTACTCTATTGTGCTACCTGTTTGTTGAAAACATCGTGCAGTGCAAAATAAAAGCTGTAACAGTCTGTCTCTCAGAAGTCTAGATCCGGACATATGCATTATCTCACAGCACTGTGGAATGCGGAAGTTCTGGAGGAATTGTTGTTGACTTCTGGAGCTGCTGCTGTAACTATGTGTCAGTTAGCAGCATAACGGTAAGCGTCGCACAACGAAGATAAGACGTCGCGAGTTCGAGTACATTCACTGGTACATTTTTAAAAAATGCAATTCTGCTTTCTGCTGAAGTTATCAATCTAATGGAAATTTGAACATAATTCCCTTCACTTCTCAACCCAAAATAGTCGCATGTGGAAAAAGGGCTAACTTCTGTGTCATTTTGTTCTTTTCATGTTTAATAGATATCCAGGCAGCAGATGCATCTCGGAACTTTAGTATTATGCATGGGGAGAGCGCATCGTGCCACAATACATCAGAAAAGTATATTCTACATTAGCTGCCGTGTGGTAGTGGCAATTTATTTTTCTTCAAACCTTGTTTGACAGCTTTAACTCAGAAGAAATTTTCAACATGCATGTAATCAATAATCTGCATGCGCATTGTCAGACTGTTATAGAAAACACAGAGAATTCGCATATATCGTCGATGATTAATTTCTCTCTCATGTTTACTATTGTTTCAACAACACTGCAGGAATTCTTACGAAAACTGTGCACTGTATTATAAGAAATGAAATAAAACTACCCACAATAACCTTACGACGAAAGTCTGTTTTAATAAAACTAAGTATCTGTACACAAGCGTGCCTCTATCTGGCACGTATTAGTAAAATACTACTCACATAGATTTTGATTGAGTCTGTGTTTAGTTGGTATGCTGTGTCATAATCACGAGATATACAAATGTGGCATATCACAAATAAAGTTATGTATTCCTAGAAACCCAAAATTCGCTTGTCAGCAGCGGAAAGAGGCATTACCTGTTGTGCAGCATTGTAAGTTTTTCACCATTACCCTATGAGCCGAAAGCATTTTCTTGCGATTTCCTTATCGATGTTTGATCTGAGTGCTTGTAGCTCTTTCACATAAGGGATAAAAACGTTATAGTCAGCGAGACTGGAACCGCGAACCATAACAGACGCATTTTCGTAGGTCAGCACGTTACCATAAAGCTTAGGCTGAACTATTTTTTCTCTAAAAGCCGCGTAAAGTCGCTCGAAAACTCTGACCGTTCTTTTCTCAGGAAGGGTCGAGTATCTACGTATAAGCCCTCTTCCACACAGCTAAGTTTCTGGGCAATAGGGTTATGGTACTTACCGTGTTCTCCTCTCGTTTCCGGACCGTGGCCCCTTTCCTGAAATTGATCGATTTATCCTTGTTCATCATTCCTGAAAATTTGTAACATCATCACGAAATCGTTCTGTAAATCTGCATCTGTTTAATTTGTGCACTGCGTAACAGCAACATGCTCGAATAACTCGGTAACTATGGTTTTCTGCACCCACGTTGACAGAGCCTTCTTTCTTCCTCTTGTTACATGAGGAATCCAGTCCTGGAGTTTTTCTGTAGAGTTGCGAAGTACCCTGTGTACTTACAGCACGGCGACTGGAAATGGAGGAAAAGGGACTTACGAACATGTGACGGGACACGATAGATGCCGCTGACAAATGCCAGTTCGTCTGACCACGTGCCGTGTGTTCCTTGTGCGTTGCAGGTGACAGGGATAGTAGCCGTTGTATCGTAATCGTACTTTGGCTTGTACCATGTTTGCGAGCCACTTGCCTGGAGCTTGCACTAGGGTTCGTTTCAATATCCTGTACAATCCGGTCCTCCAAATCTGGTGTACGCACAGTCCACCGGCTCCCTCCACATTCGTCTATCTGAAAGGATCCATCATCACACAAACGCTAAAAAATGGCTTGAAATGTTGTGTGATGTGGCTGGTGTCTGTGAAGGTACTTGTTTTGCTATAGCCGTTCTGTCTCTCGATCGTTTCCATCGGCTTGGCCGTACATAAACACTTTCTCGGATTGTTCCCGACATAAATACTGGACCATTCTGGTGCTTATAGTACGGTGCGTGTCACACAGCCTGCAGCACACAAGGAACTTTCATTCATCAGCGCCATCTACCGTGGCAAAGATGTGTTTCGGGACACATGTTCATAGGACCTTCTTTCCTCCAATTCCAGTCAGGAAACAGTCCCAGCAGATTGTCAGTTTTATTAATATTCACTTTGCACAGACGGTAGACTGCCTACTCCCAAAATTTAGACTTAGTCTGTTGAATACCGTGGACACACAGTTTCGTAATAAATTGCTAGACTCCAAGGAGAATACACGTCCAGACGTTATGTAATCATATTGAGTTACCAAGTAAATCTTAATTTCCACATTTTGACCTCCAACACCAAAGAGGGTGTTCCAACATTGTTATATAGGATTTCGTACTAACGTGGCTTGCGACCATGAGGATGAAAAAAATTGTTCAAATGGCTCTGAGCACTATGGGACTCAACTGCTGAGGTCATTAGTCCCCTAGAACTTAGAACTAGTTAAACCTAACTAACCTAAGGACATCACAAACATCCATGCAAGAGGCAGGATTCGAACCTGCGACCGTAGCGGTCTTGCGGTTCCAGACTGCAGCGCCTTTAACCGCACGGCCACTTCGGCCGGCATGAGGATGAACTATAATACTCACAGTCACTAACCAGATAATACTAGCTGAACTTTAAGGAATACATGTAAATGAAACTTCCTGGCAGATTAAAACTGTGTGCCAGACCGAGACTCGAACTCGGGACTTTTGCCTTTCGCGGGCAAGTGCTCTACCGACTGAGGTACCCAAGCACGACTCACGCCCCGTCCTCACAGCTTTACTTCTGCCAGTACCTCGTCTCCTACCTTCCAAACTGTACAGAAGCTCTCCTGCGAACCTTGCAGAACTAGCACTCCTGAAAGAAAGGATATTGTGGAGACATATCAGCGCACACTCCGCTGTAGAGTGAAAATTTCATTCTAGAAACATCCCCCAGGCTATGTCTCCGCAATATCCTTTCTTTCAGGAGTATTAGTTCTGCAAGGTTCGCAGGAGAGCTTCTGTAAAGTTTGGAAGATAGGAGACTAGGTACTGGCCGAAGTAAAGCTGTGAGGACGGGGCGTGAGTCGTGCTTGGGTAGCTCAGTCGGTAGAGCACTTGCCCGCGAAAGGCAAAGGTCCCGAGTTCGATTCTCGGTCCAGCCGGCACGGTAGCTCAGCGTGTTCGGTCAGAGAGCCGGTTGGCCTCTGTGATAAAAAGCTGAGTGGAAGGATCAACCACCGAACTTGAACAGGATGTCTTGGGATGTCCGCAACGACCACACACAACGATCAATAACGAACAAAATGAAAAAAAAAGTCGGTAGAGCACTTGCCCGCGAAAGGCAAAGGTCCCGAGTTCGAGTCTCGGTCCGGCACACAGTTTTAATCTGCCAGGAAGTTTCATATCAGCGCATACTCCGCTGTAGAGTGACAATTTCATTCTAATATATGTAAATGTTTTTATAGCGGAAATTATGTTTTTTCCTCTCGTCGTTGACGGACATACGTGTTTCAGCGTTTGAGAAACGCAATAGCAGTCGTTTGGAAACGATTCATTGGGCATCTGTTTACACTATAAGACGCATCACTGCTTTAGGGCGCCCTAAAGGTGGTTCAACAATACGTTAATCATGCATATCGTTATATTATTTTGGAAATAATTTGACCTCGCCGACCAAATCGAAAATACTATCCATTTAGAGACAGTTTTTGCAAGTTATTGAATAGTTTTGTCCTTCAGGCTTCATGTGGCTGTGTATAGCGCTACTGGAAGAAGGAAATGACACTGTACATCCAAAAAAATGAACATCGCTACCTCTTATGACTTATGGAGTGATTCATAGTTTGGTGGCACTGCATATCTACCATTTATTGATGAAAGACCAAACACAACCATTATTTCAGAGACATAAGCCTTTCAGCCAATGTTATTTTGAGCCACTACCACTATGGATGTTATTTTCAGGAGTTTCATTCAAACACCTACCTTGTTATTCATGATTCTAGGTTTTTCCCTTCTTAGATTGTGTACTGACCTCTACGAATTCTTCCCCAGACTCCATTTCACTCCCATTGAGCTGTATTGTTTCATTATCTCCGTCTGTGGCCTCAGATGATCCTACTGACATTGTTTCCTCGTCTTCATCTGTGTTCTGCGAATTAAAAATATTTATCATACCAAATGTAACTACAAAATATTTGAGAAAACAAGTATGTTTGTATTTGCTATAACAAATATGGAAAAATTATGTTTCAGGAGTTTAAAGATAAAATTTATTTACAAATGGTTGAAATGGCTCTGAGCACTATGGGACTTAACATCTGAGATCATCAGTCCCCCAGAACTTAGAACTATTTAAACCTAACTAACCTAAGAACATCACACACATCCATGTCCGAAGCAGGATTCGAACCTGCGACCGTAGCGGTCACGCGGTTCCAGACTGAAGCACCTAGAATCGTTCGGCCACACCGACCGGCAAATTTATTTACATTTCCGAAGTAAATTTAATGAGAAATGTAGAGAGGCTGTTACAGGGCCGCACGAGATTAGCCGACAATTCCGGCTTTCGCTGTCGCCGCGGTCGGACGTGCTAGCTGGTTGATCCGCGTCGTCGGTGTCCTTGCCAGTGTTTACTGTTTGCCGTTGTGTGTTCCTGTGTTCCGAGTGATTCACGTGTATTGTACTTTTTTGTGGTCGTCCTTTTCGTCAGCAACTTGCCGATTTTGTACGGGATTCGGGCTTGACCGGATTCCCTATAGCTGCAGCACCATGTCTACCACCATCCGGAAAAACACCCTGGTTTTTGGCTTTGACAAGGATACCCGTGGAGTTCAACCGACCGCCCTCGAGATTCATGACTGGCTAACCGAGGTAATAGGCATCACTTCTGATTCTGTGCACACAACCCAGCTAGATTCTGATCGTTATTGCGTGTTTATCAAGTTTCTCAGTCCAGTAGCAGTTGAGCGACTCATTGAAAAATTCGCTAAACAAGTCCCTTTTGTTCATCGCGACGGCACCTCTAGTATGGTTACTGTTGTGGACTGGCAAGACAGCCAATCCACAATGACGGGTGCGAGGTAGCCGAAAGGCACGCGTATAAGCTCACGCAGGCTGGCGTGAGGTCTGGAACAGGACACGGAAATGAACTAGCAAAAACAGGACGTAGCTGTGGAATACTTAACTTTAATCCATAATTGGTGAACATCGGTCTGACGGTACATGCATCACAAGATAAATAGCAAATGATAATGGCGCCTTGCCAGGTCGTAGCAAATGACGTAGCTGAAGGCTCTGCTAACTATCGTCTCGGCAAATGAGAGCGTAATTTGTCAGTGAACCATCGCTAGCAAACTCGGCTGTACAACTGGGGCGAGTGCTAGGAAGTCTCTCTAGACCTGCCGTGTGGCGGCGCTCGGTCTGCAATCACTGACAGTGGCGACACGCGGGTCCGACGTATACTACCGGACCGCGGCCGATTTAAAGGCTACCACCTAGCAAGTGTGGTGCCTGGCGGTGACACCACAGTTACTGTCACACGTGCCGATACCTCGATGCAGACTGTTCGAGTACTTAACTTGCCCATAGAGATTGACAATGCTAAAATTAAAGATGCACTTTCTAAGTTTGGTGAGGTTAAAGAAATTGTCAACGAAAAGTGGTCGTCTCGCTACAAATTACAATGTTTCAATGGGATTATATCTGTGGACATGGAAGTAAAAATGAACATTCCTTCTCACATCACGGTCGATGGATATAAGGCTCACATTATATATTCTGATCAAGCCCCCACCTGCCATATCTGCAATGAATTAGGCCATTTTCGCCAGGACTGCCCCCGCCGAGTTTTTGTCTTGAAAAAATAGTCTTCAGCCGCGGCGTAGGTAATGGCTGTAGATACTTCTGGTTCTTATGCACACCCTGATGTTGATGCTCCCCAGGCAACTACCTCCGAGACCCCGCCCATAACCGCTGATGCGTTTCCACCACTCGTATGACGGCAAACTGCTGCGCCAGTTTTTCTTGAAAGTGAAACTCAGCAAAAGAAAAGGCCGCTGGAACATAGTGAAGAGCATTCAGATGAGGAAGTATCTCACACGACTCCTGCAGCCTGGAAACCAAAACCACCAATCGCGGAGGATTTAGTACTAGATGATGTTATGCGGGTCGACTTTGAAGCCAGTGCGGATGGACTTGAGGGGATGCCGAATTCTGAGACGCCAGATCATGAACAGGAACCTCCAATTTTGCGTGCCGCGCCCGATGGACAACAGCCGCTACAACGCGCACACAGTGAAGAAGTGTTGTGTCAACAACGCGCTACAGCTGACGCCCGACCACAAGTTCCGGGCGGAAGTACACAAGCGAAAGTGTTTACCAACCTGCCAGCTGCCGGCGGCAGTGCTACGACAACGACACCACCGCGTCTCAAAGAATCCACAAAAACTTCGGGACCCCAAAACGCCCCACGACGAAGGCTCAATCCACAGCCAAATCTCTCCGTTGCTCGCAACAAGGGCAATTCCACTTCGTCGCAATAGGATGTAGTACCCCGAAATATTAGTTATGAAATTGTGAGGGAAGGATTCGGTGATGACAACAGCAAAGAACTCGGCGAAGCCCATCCCCCACAGTAGTAATTCCGTTGGTACAAGGTTTGTTCCGTGCTGTCGCCTAAGGTTGCAAAGCTTTTTCGTGTTTCTTTCTGTCCTCTTATCCGGTTCTGGTTCGCAGCATTCACTGTGTCGTTTTTGCTTCAACCGGCCTATGATTCACAGTGTATCTTTATTTAGCTTCCTGATCCAATAATCCTCCCATGGCTGCTCACATTATACCTTTTGTAATCCTGCAGCTGGCACTCTTGAGCTCCATGCCACCGTTTTGTTATCTATATGCTACAGGCCTACACTATCAACTCCCTTAATATCAATAGGATTGCGTCAGAGTTAAAACTTGCTTTATTAAAACAATTTTTGTTTGACTCTGGTACGGATATTGCCCTTTTACAAGAGGTCGCAACATGGCAAACCAACGTTCCCGGTTATGTTGCAATAATCAATTTCGCTCCCGAATTTTAAGTGCTGGCCCTGCGATTATAGTCAGGAAAGGAATACCTCTAACCGATGTCGAAAAGTTAGACTCTGGACGGGGGATAGGCGTGAATATCATGGACGTCATTGTAATCAATCTGTTTGCACCATCTGGAAGTGCACGGCGCGCTGACAGATCAAAGTTCTTTAAGGAGGATATAATTTACTTATTGCAGAGAGACTCTCCGAACTTGATCATTGCAGGCGATTTTAATTGTGTATTACACCATAAAGATCAGTCCCCCAATTTTAATTATTCCCATGAATTAAACTTTCTTGTCTCCCAAATGAAATTGAGCGACGCGTGGGAAGTTAAGTATCCCACGCTTGTGAAATACACTCACATTTCACATAATTCCAGCAGCAGGATTGATAGAATCTATATGTCGAGTCACATAGTGAGGAATTTGCTGCAAGTGGAAGTAACTCCAGCCAGCTTTTCTGACCACTGTAGTGTGAGTGCCTGCATAAACTTAGACCGGCAACCAACTCACTGGTTTAGGAATCAGTGGAGCATGAATGTCGGCCTTTTAACAGACGGCGAGCTCGAGGCCGAATTAACGACAGCTTGGGAATTTTGCTTGCGCTCTGCACACAACTTTCCGAGTGTTTTGGAGTGGTGGACCCGCAAGGGGAAGCCCAAATTACGGAAAGTAATTATATCTTACAGTATAGAGAGATCTCGGGCAGTTCACCGTACAATGGAATTTTACTATATGGTTTTACGGGACTTGTATGTCAGGCAGATGGCTCAGACAGGCGATTGTCCGACATCAAGAAAATTAAAGCGACATTATTAAGCTTAAAGAGAAAACAACTGGAGGGTCTTAAAATTAAGTCAAAAGCCAGATCTGTCAGCGAGGACGAAACGGCTGCGCTATATCATCTGATTAAACACCGCAAGAACCGACGACGGATATTCATGGACGAACTTAGATTAGAAAACGGTACTGTCCTCACTGTGCAAAACGAAATAATCAGAGAAATCCACAGGTATTTCAGTGCCCTGTATGAGGCAGAAGCAACGCAAGAGGACGATTCGGATGAGCTATTTGCGTTTACAACCTCCGTCTTTGATATAATTCGTGGCTCCCCTAAAAGGAAATCGCCGGGCCCTGATGGCCTTCCGGTCGAATTCTATCAACGATATTGGAGTATCATAGATGATAAGTTGACACAAGCCGTTAACGACGTCCTGCTGGGAAAGTTTGTACCACCAGAACTTAAGGAATGTAAAATCGTGTTGATTCCTAAAAATAAGGGGTGTAAAAATATTAACAACTTCCGACCGATTTCTCTTTTTAATTCAGAGTATAACATTATTGCGAGAGCTTTAAACAAACGAATGATGCCGTTGACCGCAAACGTAATTGGGCAACAGCAAACTTGTGCTTACAGGCGATCAATATTTCAGACTACAGCACAATATAGAGATATCGTCGCTCTGTCGTCTGCCAGCACCATTAATTGCGGCCTCCTTTATGTCGATTTTTACAAAGCATTTGACCGTGTCAGCCATAAATACCTCTTCGAAACGATGCGGAGGATGAGTTTCCGGCAGGACTCCATCGCTATCGTGCGCAATATGATCACTGGTCTGGCCGCCACGATCTCCGTCAACTGCCAGCTCACAAGACCAATTACCATCGCAAGGGGTGTCCCCCAAGGAAGCCCCCTTTCCATGTTGCTCTTTGTCATCTCACTAGAATCATTGCTGCGGCTAGTACAAGAGCACATGACGGGCATAACGATCGCCGGGAAGAAAACTGCAGTTGATGCATATGCTGATGATGTCGGCATCCTCGTGAGGAACAGGGAAGATGTGATTCAACTGGAGGCAGACCTCAGAAGCTATTGTTCCGCTTCTGGCGCAAAAATGAATGAAACTAAAAGCAAATTTCTCCGTATAAGGGGTCTTCACGATGTCGGCCTAGAATGGGCTAACCATGTTACGGAACACAAATCTTTTGGGACGATACTGACGGTCCCCACACATAGGATGATAACGGCAAATTGGCGGGATGTCTCGCTCAAAGTCAAGGGTGCTTTAATAGATAACGTCCATCGCAGAATGGACCATTTTCAGAGGGTTAAATTTATAAATACACTCCTGGAAATGGAAAAAAGAACACATTGACACCGGTGTGTCAGACCCACCATACTTGCTCCGGACACTGCGAGAGGGCTGTACAAGCAATGATCACACGCACGGCACAGCGGACACACCAGGAACCGCGGTGTTGGCCGTCGAATGGCGCTAGCTGCGCAGCATTTGTGCACCGCCGCCGTCAGTGTCAGCCAGTTTGCCGTGGCATACGGAGCTCCATCGCAGTCTTTAACACTGGTAGCATGCCGCGACAGCGTGGACGTGAACCGTATGTGCAGTTGACGGACTTTGAGCGAGGGCGTATAGTGGGCATGCGGGAGGCCGGGTGGACGTACCGCCGAATTGCTCAACACGTGGGGCGTGAGGTCTCCACAGTACATCGATGTTGTCGCCAGTGGTCGGCGGAAGGTGCACGTGCCCGTCGACCTGGGACCGGACCGCAGCGACGCACGGATGCACGCCAAGACCGTAGGATCCTACGCAGTGCCGTAGGGGACCGCACCGCCACTTCCCAGCAAATTAGGGACACTGTTGCTCCTGGGGTATCGGCGAGGACCATTCGCAACTGTCTCCATGAAGCTGGGCTACGGTCCCGCACACCGTTAGGCCGTCTTCCGCTCACGCCCCAACATCGTGCAGCCCGCCTTCAGTGGTGTCGCGACAGGCGTGAATGGAGGGACGAATGGAGACGTGTCGTCTTCAGCGATGAGAGTCGCTTCTGCCTTGGTGCCAATGATGGTCGTATGCGTGTTTGGCGCCGTGCAGGTGAGCGCCACAATCAGGACTGCATACGACCGAGGCACACAGGGCCAACACCCGGCATCATGGTGTGGGGAGCGATCTCCTACACTGGCCGTACACCACTGGTGATCGTCGAGGGGACACTGAATAGTGCACGGTACATCCAAACCGTCATCGAACCCATCGTTCTATCATTCCTAGACCGGCAAGGGAACTTGCTGTTCCAACAGGACAATGCACGTCCGCATGTATCCCGTGCCACCCAACGTGCTCTAGAAGGTGTAAGTCAACTACCCTGGCCAGCAAGATCTCCGGATCTGTCCCCCATTGAGCATGTTTGGGACTGGATGAAGCGTCGTCTCACGCGGTCTGCACGTCCAGCACGAACGCTGGTCCAACTGAGGCGCCAGGTGGAAATGGCATGGCAAGCCGTTCCACAGGACTACATCCAGCATCTGTACGATCGTCTCCATGGGAGAATAGCAGCCTGCATTGCTGCGAAAGGTGGATATACACTGTACTAGTGCCGACATTGTGCATGCTCTGTTGCCTGTGTCTATGTGCCTGTGGTTCTGTCAGTGTGATCATGTGATGTATCTGACCCCAGGAATGTGTCAATAAAGTTTCCCCTTCCTGGGACAATGAATTCACGGTGTTCTTATTTCAATTTCCAGGAGTGTATATGTATCTTGTCGAGAGCATATTATGTGGCACAGGTCTTTCCACTCCCCACCGTCATAGCCAAACAGATAATGAGCAAGTTGACCAATTTTCTGTGGCGGGGAGAAATATTTTGAGTTGACGTGAAGACTGTGACCCTCGACCCTCTGCATGGCGGTATGGGTCTAACCGATCTGAACGCCAAAGCAACGGCTTTGTACATTAATCGGATGACATCCTTAATCCAAAGCTACTCTGACACCCTTACGGCTAAGTTGTTTGAGGCAGTCGCACCGAAAAGCGTAGAACCGCCGATCAATGTGCAGACGATCGACTACCAGCTCTCCCACATCCGCACATATTATCTGGAAAAGAGCTACTTGAGCGAGGGCCTTCTCCAACATCGCCCCTTAACTGCCAAGGACATTCTGGAGCACAGGAAACAATATGAGGGCAAGAACAAAAGCATACTGATGTCAATTGGGATGTCCTGTGAGCGAACATCAGCAGCAGTGTACTTCCGTCCTTGGTCAGGTTGACGTGGTACTAAACGGTCACGACATTATCAGCACAAATGAGCGACTGCATGCGATTGGGCTAAGCGACACAGCCCATTGTCCAGATTGTCACCAAGTGAATACTGTTCTCCACAGATATACTTGCAGTCACCGCATGCGCAATTGGCAATGGGTTCGTCAACAAGTCGCCCTTATAATTAGGACTTCTGAAAATAACATAGACATGAACTTACTGCACAGACCGGACTCAAATATTTTCCGCCAACTAAAAACAATGCCGTCATGTGGCTGTTGGGTCACTATACAAGTCATGTATTCAATCAGCTAACGGGCGATGATTACAGCGAATTTCTGTTACACATGGAAACGGAATATCTTAAAATTAAAAACTACGCGGATCACCGTCGCAATTACGGTAATATGCTCCATATTGCATTCAATAGAACAGGGATTGGATAGCTGTTCGAGCTCTCAAACCTTCCCCCGTTTATGTATCAAGCGAATAGTCTGGCTCAAAAAATCAATGTTCCTTTACAGTCAATGTGAGTGGTGACGGGTATGGGGGAGGCACCGTGGCCAGGCCTCGGACTAATTGACCCCTGACCTCCTTGCCGCCACCTGCCTGCCACGCTCGTTGCACGGACATGGCAGTGGCTTCAGTACTTATATATAATAATAAAAAGAAATAATAATAAAAAAAGAAAAAAAAAGAAAGCAAAAAATTAAAAAGAAAAAAGAAAAAAAAATTGAGCTACATGAAATTATTATTATTATTATTATTCTTTCTTTTCTCAGGCGTTATGTCTGGTCAAAAATGGAAAGTGACGCGGACCTTGATCAAGCGTGACTTCCTTTTAACTGTACGGTATATGTTACATTGCGTTTAGGAACTTGCGGGTAATTGAACATGTATCAATAATTACAGATTTCTGTAGTTGCATATATAAGTTTGGATGTAGCTGTATTGCGTTGATGTACTGGTGGATATTGTGTGGTATGACTCCTGTAGTTGATAGTATAATTGGTATAATGTCAACTTTATCCTGATGCCACATGTCCTTGACTTCCTCAGCCAGTTGGATGTATTTTTAAATTTTTTCTCCTTTTTTCTTCTGTATATTTGTTGTATTGGGTACGGATATTTCGATTAGTTGTGTTAATTTCTTCTTTTTATTGGTGAGTATGATGTCAGGTTTGTTATGTGGTGTTGTTTTATCTGTTATAATGGTTCTGTTCCAGTATACTTTGTCTTCATCATTCTCCAGTACATTTTGTGGTGCATACTTGTATGTGGGAACGTGTTGTTTTATTAGTTTATGTTGTTTGGCAAGTTGTTGATGTATTATTTTTGCTACATTGTCATGTCTTCTGGGGTATTCTGTATTTGCTAGTATTGTACATCCGCTTCTGATGTGATCTACTGTTTCTATTTGTTGTTTGCAAAGTCTGCATTTTTCTGTTGTGGTATTGGGATCTTTAATAATATGCTTGCTGTAATATCTGGTGTTTATTGTTTGATTCCGTCTCACTGTATATATTGCCTTTTCTTAGCCATGTGTTGAATGCGTCTTGAGCGATGTGTGGCTGTGTTAGATGATACAGGTGCTTGACATGTAGTGTTTTCTTTTTCCAATTTACTTTCTTCGTATCTGTTGATGTTATGTGATCTAAAGGGTTGTAGAAGTGGTTATGAAATTGCAGTGGTGTAGCCGATGTATTTATATGAGTGATTGCTTTGTGTATTTTACTAGTTTCTGCTCGTTCTAGAAAGAATTTTCTTAAATTGTCTACCTGTCCATAATGTAAGTTTTTTATGTCGATAAATCCCCTTCTTCCTTCCTTTCTGCTTAATGTGAATCTTTCTGTTGCTGAAAGTATGTGATGTATTCTATATTTGTGGCATTGTGATCGTGTAAGTGTATTGAGTGCTTCTAGGTCTGTGTTACTCCATCTCACTACTCCAAATGAGTAGGTCAGTATTGGTATAGCATAAGTATTTAGAGCTTTTGTCTTGTTTCTTGCTGTCAATTCTGTTCTCAGTATTTTTGTTAGTCTTTGTCTATTAGTTCTTCTTCAATATTTGTATTATCTATTCCTATTTTTTGTCTGTATCCTAGATATTTATAGGCATCTGTTTTTTCCATCACTTCTATGCAGTCGCTGTGGTTATCCAATATGTAATCTTCTTGTTTAGTGTGTTTTCCCTTGACTATGCTATTTTTCTTACATTTGTCTGTTCCAAAAGCCATATTTATATCATTGCTGAATACTTATGTTATCTTTAGTAATTGGTTGAGTTGTTGATTTGTTGCTGCCAGTAGTTTTAGATCATCCATGTATAGCAAATGTGTGATTTTGTGTTGGTATGTTCCAGTAATATTGTATCCATAATTTGTATTATTTAGCGTGTTGGACAATGGGTTCAGAGCAAGGCAGAACCAGAAAGGACTTAATGAGTCTCGTTGGTATATTCCACGCTTAATCTGTATTGGCTGTGATGTGATATTACTTGAATTTGCTTGGATATTAAGTGTGGTTTTCCAATTTTTCATTACTATGTTTAGAAACTGTATCAATTTAGGATCTACTTCGTATATTTCCAATATTTGTAGTAACCATGAGTGGGGTACACTATCAAAAGCTTTTTGGTAATCAATGTATGCGTAGCGTAGCGACCTTTGTTTAGTTTTAGCTTGATATGTCACCTCTGCATCTATTATCAGTTGCTCTTTACATCCTCGTGCTCCTTTGCAACAGCCTTTTTGTTCTTCATTTATAATTTTGATCTGTGTTGTATGTGTCATTAATTTCTGTGTAATGACTGAAGTTAATATTTTGTATATTGTTGGTAGGCATGTTATGGGGCGATATTTAGCTGGGTTTGCTGTGTCTGCTTGATCTTTTGGTTTCAGATAAGTTATTCCATGTGTAAGTGTATTGGGGAATGTGTATGGGTCTGCAATGTAACTGTTAAATAATTTAGTTAGATGTGAATGTGTTGAGGTGAACTTCTTTAGCCAGAAATTTACTGTTTTATCTTCTCCAGGGGCTTTCCAATTGTGAGTAGAATTAATTGCTTGGGTGACTTCATGTTGCAAAATTATCACTTCAGGCATTTGTGGTATCATCTTGTATGCGTCTGTTTCTGCTTGTATCCACCGTGCATGCCTGTTATGCTGTACCGGGTTTGACCATATGTTGCTCCAGAAGTGTTCCATGTCTGTTATGTTTGTCTATTGTAATGTGTGTGTTATCTATTGTCTGGTAAAATTTCTTTTGGTTTGTGTTGAATGTTTGGTTTTGTTTCCTTCTATTTTCACTTTTTTTGTATCTTCTAAGTCGTTTGGCCAATGCTTGTAATTTCTGCTTCTTTTCATCTGATTGCTCTATCACTTCTTGTTGTGAGATTTTACCTAACCTTTTTCGTTTTTTGTCTGACATTTCATTTCTTGTAAATTGAGTTAGCTGTCCGATGTCTTTTCTCAGTTTTTCTATTCTGGTCTGTAGCCTGTGTTGCCATGCTGGTTTTGTGGGTTTCTTCTGTGTGTTGGTTGGTTCTGATCTCAGCCTAGTGTGTATATTTAGTGTAAGGAGTGCTCCTATATAAACCAGTAGTTGTAACTCTTCCATAGTTGTATTTTCATTTATTTTGTTGTGTATGATTGTGTTGATAGTTGTTATTGTTGTTTCGACTTGTGGGTTAATTGGTGGACTATGCAAGAATGGTCTAATGTCTTATTATTATTATTATTACTATTATTATTATTAAGTGATGCAGGATAAATTTTTTTTTTTAAATGGTAAGTGTAGTGCACCGTAGACAAAACTTCGCGTGTTCAAATACATCCACTGCTACATTTTTTTAAAAAAAGCCTCAAAGTTCACTTGATTAAAAAAAAAAGCGGTTTGAGGCGCTGCAGTCAAGGACTGTGCGGCTGGTCCCAGCAGAGGTTCGAGTCCTCCCTATGTCATGGGTGTGTGTGCTTGTCCTTAGGATAGTTTAGGTTAAGTAGTGTGTAAGCTTAGGGACTGATGCCCTTAGCAGTTAAGTCCCATAAGATTTAACACACATTTCAACATTTTGATCTGTTACATGTTGACGTGTATACAGTTAGTGTATCACACCTGTTGTCCGCGGTGTCGAGTAGCGCATTGCATAATACTTAATTTAGATGTGAAAACCGGTACTCTAACTGCTGCGTCCGCTTGAGTGCAGCTAGCGTTTCAACTCTAAGGCTGGAAACACTTAGGTGTTATTGTCTTGTATTAAAATAATCGCTCTTTTGATTGTAGCTACGGCGCCCCAGCGTTCCGCTATTCTGAGCTTACTCAGCTTGGTAGGTAGCGATGTACGATGTCCCTCGGGTGGGATGCTAACTAGCTGCACAACAAGTGCCAGTAGGGTGCATAGAACTCAGCTCCATATATTTCAACTCACGACCTATTATTCAAAAAATAGATTTATTTTATTTAGTTACGTAGTTTGTGGATACATGCGATGTTTAACGATTTTCAATGCTGGCTCATGTATTGTGCAATTCATCGCGTTTGGGCTCTGAGGGTCCACGATTATCCATACACATCACGCCACGCAGAATTTATACCCATCAAAAGAACACCTCAGATCAGACTAAAAAAAATCGTAATGTCTGTAGATGTCATCCACGTCTAGTCACAACATTTTAAGAATTAATCTTATTCTTCATAAAACAAGATTTAGCACTATTTTTACACAAATGTTCTGAAATCAAATGGCTCTGAGCACTATGGGACTTAACTTCTGAGGTCATCAGTCCCCTAGAACTTAGAACTACTTAAACCTAACTAACCTAAGGACATCACACACATCCATGCCCGAGCGCGGTTCCAGACTGTAGCACCTAGAACCGACGGCCACTCCGGTCGCCCAATGTTCTGAACTACTATATCTGTTAATGACTCTCCATACAAGGGAACATGCTTCGCCCTCCGTAAAGATGAACTCTCAATCCAGTCACAAATTTCGCTTGTTAGGTCACACGATCGTACTTTCGATAGTAAGTGTAGGTATGCTACAGAATCAAATGCTTTTTTAAATTCAAAAAATACTGCTGCTACCTGATTAGTCGTTAAGGATGTAACATGGAAAAACCGCATGTTGGGTTTCTGTTGAAGAATGTGTCTCAAATACAAGCTGGATTCAATCGAGGTGGTAATTTTGGTCGAGGTACCTCGTTACATTTGAGCTCTGAATACGTTACAGTATTCTACGCGGTTCCGTCACATTAATGTGACCACCACCTATGTTCTATGTGAAGACGGCAGGTGGCACCACTAGTGGGGGAAGGTATACACAACGAGTCGGGCGATACAAAAACAGAGCAGTCGTTATCTTAATGAGGAAACGGAGCGATTTATCTGATGTCCAAGAGGACACGATCATAGGATTTTGAGCCAAGGGTGGAAGCATTTTAGAAACGGCAAAGTTTATAAACTGTTCGTGTGCCACCGTGGTTAAAATTGTACGCGCAAAGCAAAATGGCGCTATCCAATACAAGTGCTGAGGCAACAGTGGTGCACCACGGACCATAAATGACAGGGCCGAATGACGGCTGCGGAGATGTGAACGGGCGAATATACGTGCAACTGTTGAGCAAACGACCACCAAAATGAACCGAGGGGCTATCAGCAGTATCTTCCCAACGACCGTTCAGCGAACGTTGCTGCGTATAACCATCTACTTCTTCACGTATCCATGCCGATTGCTGTTCGTGGTCGAGAATCGCAGTCGGACGTTCACTGAGCGACGTCCTGTGGCCCTTCCAGATGGATTACTGTTAAGCTCCGTCGGATAAATGGCCGTTGGCGTGAACGGCGTGAAACGTCTGGAAAGTAACACCTTGCAACAAGCGTCGGAAGGGTTCTGCTTTGTGATCTGGAGAATGTTTCCGTGGCATTCCCTGCGTGATCTCGTCACTCTGGAAGGCACGATGTATGTACACAAATATGCATATATCCTCGGTGACCGTGTTCACTCCCACATACAGTCTGCTTTTATCTATATCTACATCTACATTTATACTCCGCAAGCCACCCAACGGTGTGTGGCGGAGGGCACTTTACGTGCCACTGTCATTACCTCCCTTTCCTGTTCCAGTCGCGTTTGGTTCGCGGGAAGAACGACTGTATGAAAGCCTCCGTGCGCGCTCTAATCTCTCTAATTTTACATTCGTGATCTCCTCGGGAGGTATAAGTAGGGGGAAGCAATATATTCGATACCTCATCCAGAAACGCACCCTCTCGAAACCTGGCGAGCAAGCTACACCGCGATGCAGAGCGCCTCTCTTGCAGAGTCTGCCACTTGAGTTTATTAAACATCTCCGTAACGCTATCACGGTTACCAAATAACCCTGTGACGAAACGCGCCGCTCGATACCATCTATAAACAGGGCAAAGCAGCTCGCAGTGGTTCCGAGAGCACCAGGATGAGTTTACCCTTCTCCCCTGGCCACAAACCCCCGGATTTAAAATGAATCGGCTATCCGTGGGATCCGGCTGTTAGCGCCATGGATCCTCAGCCACGAAACCTCGCCCAGCTGGCCACATCACTGGAGTCGGCATCCCTGTCGATACTTTCATTCCTGCAAAAGGAAAAAAATGACAGATATTGGAGGTAGTTTCGTGGAGCACGAGTATGGCCTCTTCTTCTTCCCAACTACTTGGCAGACTTTGTGCTCCGTGCATCTATGGTCTATTTTGGTTAATAGAAGGTCTAGTCCAGCCTCAAATTCGCTATAGAAAATTATAGGGATTCCATCGGGCCTGGGAGCTTCGATGAATTTTTTAGCCATTTAAGCTGTTTATCATCGCCACCGACACTGATACCTATTTTTCTCGTCTCTGCAGTGATATGACATTTAAATTGGGTAGCATTCCTATAACCTTCTTTGTAAAGAAATGTTGGAAAACTGAATTTAACATTTTGGCTTTTCCTCTGCTACCGTCAGTTTCAGTTTCTGAGTCATTCGTGAGTTGTGACTTTGCAGGCTTTCCCAACGGATCTGTTGCAAATACACTTCTCGGATTTGTCGCCAGATGGTATTTTGTAAATCCCACAATTTTTCATCAATGCGACTGCTCACCACGATCAGGTGATGGCAGCTGTTGCTGTGACAGTAGCGCCGATGATGTGGAACAGCTGCATCGCTGAATTACTGTGGGATTTACACAAACCCGAGAAGTCATTCGTAAGTGTCTGGAGGCTATTTTTGGTGCCACTAACAGCCTGTGAGAGATTTTCCTAATACAGTAATCGTTGAAGGCTTCACACATGCCCCCTCGACTGCCAAAAGCGTTGCAGTCAACATTTCTCTATCTATGCCGCTTTGCTTTATACCTGTTATGCACCAGGCTCTGGTTAGGAGTTTATTTATAGTGACTATATACCACGAACGGACCACCCACCGCGAATGGTGCTACTAGGAACATATCTATCAAGTGCATTGTCAGCCACACTTGTACAGCTGAGCCACTGTTTTTCTACATGCTCCCGCCCAGAGATGAATGTTTCAAGTACCTGCTTGAAAATGACACTACAGCCTCTTTATCTAGTTTGCCGTACATATAAATTTTTGTACTTGTTTCAGTCGCCCTTTGTACTTTAGTAATTTTTGTTGCTAAAACTGCTTCGTGGTCACTGGTACAAATTCCGATACACAATTCCTCAAAGAGGACAAGTCTGTTTGTTGCCACTAGGTCAATATAGTTCCATCATGAGTGGGCTTCCAAACTATCTGTCCTAGGTAGTTTCCAGATGATACATTTAGTATATTTTTTCAGAATGTCTTGTCGCACCCACTTGCAAAACAAATTATCACAGATGATTGATATTTAAGTCTCCTTCACTGGTGACGGCATGATTTGAAACATTTGTACTTGTCTACCGAGGTTATCTCGGGAGTTTTCGGTCATCTCAGGGCGTGCATCTGGTGTTAGATAGAATTATACAATTAAAACTTTATGCCCAGCCTTGATATTTGGGCTGACGTAAACTGTCGCCATCACTCCAGCCGGCAAAGAGGCTGCGAGAAGATCGATAGTAGGCCCCAGAGTAAGTGAACCTATCGGGAGAGAGGCCAAAGACAAACTTTCAAGAAACGTGCCGACAACGCCCTCTCGGTAGCCAGTATTCACATTGCCGCCGTGGACCGGAGGGCCCAGTCAGTCTACTAGCGATCCAACGAATCGAGTCATCAGTCCCAGCCTAGTGGGTATCGCAGTCGCAGTTAAAAAAAAAAAAGATGGTTCAAATGGCTCTGAGCACTATGGGACTTAACATCTGTGGTCATCAGTCCCCTAGAACTTAGAACTACTTAAACTTAACTAACCTAAGGACATCACACACATCCATGCCCGAGGCAGGATTCGAACCTGCGACCGTAGCAGTCACGCGGTTCCGGACTGCGCGCCTAGAACCGCTAGACCACCGCGGCCGGCGCAGTCGCAGTTAGCTCAGCCTCTAGCACACAGCCAGTCAGTACCTAGCGACCAGAGTCGTGTACATAGCCGACTGGTACCTTACCAGCAATGAGGTTTACATGGGTTGCCGGCCGTGTGGCCGAGTGGTTCTAGGCGCTTCAGTCTGGACCCGCGTTACCGCTACGGTCGCAGGATCGAATTTGCCTCGGGCATGGATGTGTGTGATGTCCATAGGTTAGTTAGGTTTGCTTTCCATGGTATAAGCCTACAGTGACAACGAGACGACACAAAAATACTGACTATTACACACACAGTCTCACATGCAACTTCAACTTTTGTTTCGGTGTATTTGCGTTTCTATACTGGTATGACAAATGCACAATCCCCATTTCCCACCGAACGAGGTGACGCAATGGCTAGCACACTGGGCTCACATTCGGGAGGACGACGGTCTAATCCCGCGTCCGGCCATCCTGATTTAGGTTTTCCATGATTTCCCTAAATTGCTCCACAGAAATGCCGGGATGGTTCCTTTGAAAGGGCACGGCCGACTTCCTTCCCCATCCTTCCCTAATACAATAAGACCGATGACCTCGCTGTCTGGTCTCCTTCCCCAAACAAATCAACCAACCCCATTTCCCATTACCTAGTCTTTCGATTACACAATTTTACATGTACTTCCTCCAAAACGTTCACTGCTGTCAATTTTTGACTTTAATCAGTTCTCTATACGTGAGCTCCTCTGCCATTTAGGATAACTTCAAACTGTTTAACGTTGTTGTGAAAGGTTCAGCGGTCAATAACGATGATTTTGATTGATATGTGAGTGGCATTTCTTTGGAGAGAACAATGCAATCTTTATATAAATTTAGGCTTCCGCAGCCATTGACATGTTCAATAAAAGTTTTCTAGGTTTGCGGCCACATTGTCAATATATATATAAAACTACAGACATTTCAGTCCTTGTTGCAAGCGATCTTCTGCAGTGTGTTTTTGCTTACTGCTGAATTAGAAATGGTTCTGAGCACTATGGGACTTAACATCTGAGGTCATCAGTCCCCTAGAACTTAGAACTACTTAAACCTAACTAACCTTGGCCGGCTGTAGTGGCCGTGCGGTTCTACACGCTATAGTCTGGAACCGAGCGACTGCTGCGGTCGCAGGTTCGAATCCTGCCTCGGGGATGGTTGTGTGTGATGTCCTTAGGTTAGTTAGGATTAATTAGTTCTAAGTTCTAGGTGACTGATGGCCTCAGAAGTTAAGTCGCATAGTGCTCAGAGACATTTAACTAACCTAAGGACATCACACACATCCCTGCCCAAGGCAGGATTCGAACCTGCGACCGTAGCAGTCGTGTGGTTCCGGACTGGAGCGCCTAGAACCGCACGGCCACCGCGACCAGCTGAATTAGAAAACTTTGTAGTTTCTTATATACCTGGAGACATGGCTGTTATAAAATTCTGATAGCCTGTTTAGGATGAAGGGGAGTGATGTTAGATGTCTTTATTGGTGTTTCTATTATTTGTTTTCGTTGATGGAAACCAGACATTTTTACTGGTATTGGCATTACTGCTTGTGATTAGTGGAAATCGGCGAATGGAAAACCAGGTGGTAGCTGTGCCGTGGCGTTGTTTTCCTGCTTTCTAGCGCCGGCCGAGGCTTGCCAGTACTCCATGTACAGTCTTAGACATAAAAACTGACCGCCGGCCGGCCGCCACAGAGACTAAGTCCGAGTCGTTCACTTAAGGTGGCCAATAAAACTGACCGCACCTGACAGAGAAGTCCGGCCATCTGCACAGTCTGGTAAGACTGTAAGATGCGGAAGTGTTACGAAGAAGTGTTGTTTACTTCGCAGACGTTTTCGGATTCTATGAGCCCGTGGTCTAGTGGTAATCGTCGTTCATTCTAAACTTATAGTCGCCTGTTCGCGTCCAACTGATTTTTTTTTTCTTTTTCTTTTACCACATGAGACATGAGTCTGATTGAACATCGAAAATAATTCGCTTAACATTCTACACACCAGCAATAACAAGTACTTCCAGAAACAATTCCGCAGGACAGCTCGTGGCTACGTCGCAATCATAACAACTTAACGCTCGAGCGTTTCCTCGCGCTGCAGCGGCTACCGGCCACCGGCCAGACGCAACCCGCCGCCTAAAATCCGGCGCCGCCCATGTGAACGCGGCGCCACGCTATCAGTGTACGTATGAACTGACATTTTCGAATTTGAAGTTCTAGTTATCATCTTGCAGTTAAAAATTGCATTTTGCATACTTGAAAATCATGAACTACAGTTAAGCATTGTAAAATTGATCTCAAGTGGAAAAAGGTGTAACGTCTGCAACACAGCGTTTACTTTTGGTATAACAGAGGGGTGAACGCAGAGGAGGCAGCTAGAAAGATTTGAACTGTGTGTGTGGAGCGGGTGCTTTTGGGAAAAATACGTCAGAAAAAGATATTCTTGTTTCAACAGAGATCGTTCTGCCATGAATGATTTTCCACATTAAGGAAGTCTCGACTACTGATATATGTGAGAGATTACCATTTAACCATTGTGCGACATTTGCATTCAACAGGAAAAGTTCAGAAGTCTGGTGTAGGAGTACTGCATGCTCCAATTCGAAACAAAAAAAATCAACGGAGTGACTATTATTGAACGTCATCAGGTCGCTCATTGAGCATTCCTATTCAGTACTGTCACTGGTGACGTGTTATGATACCTTTATCGTTAACTTCCTAAGAAGAAATGAAAGGCTGAGCTCCAACAAAATACGTAAACGCGAGCATAGAGTAGTGTGAACATAATATTTTACATCAGATAGCTCCAAAAGTGTGTTTGGGCTACGAATTCTGCCCCAAGGGGTGTGTGCAACACAGCTGGAATTTGTTGCTAACAACTCAGACACCTTTCGGTCGCAGTGTAAGAAAATCGAGCAACAAAACTACATCACCTGTACTACTGCATGATAAAGCACTCTGTTGATTTGAGAAACGAAACCATCCAGGAGATTGATAGGAAAGTCGTCTCTCAGGCACTTGTCCCTCTCGTCATATATTCGTAAAGTTTTACCTTTCCCGCTCTTGATCGATCAACCGTGAAGGCTATTCATTTCTAGACGAAAATACTCTTAAAACTACTCTGGTTTAATGACATCGTTAGAACCAGTAGCTTTCTATGGACGTAGAATTTGTAAACAACATTAGCATTGTCAGATTGTTTTAGATATCATGAAAGAAAATTCTGCTGCTGAGTAAGTTCTCTTTGATGATTACTGTTGCGTTTAGTAAACTAATGGAAAATACTATTGAAATATTCACTGTACTAATACAAAATAAATTCAGCTTGCTATACAAACATCACGTCGACAGTCTTTCTTAATGAAGCATTAAGTGTCTGTAAGACGATTGAGCCTATTTTGACACAAATTAGTAGGATATTACCGACCTTTGACTTCTAAATAATTTGTATTTACTTCACTTACTGTATCATTCGCAAGTATTATGAAAATGTGGCAATTCATAGATAAAATTATGTATTCACAACACAAAAAATATGTCGGCAGAAAACAAAAGCGACATTATGAAATTGGCAGTAACGTAAGATTTTCGCTCTGACACTAAGGGTTACTGAAAGTAGCAAGACGAATTTTGCTCGAGCGTTGTCTCACGATGCCCTTATTGAGTTTGTATCTGCCTGCTTGCAGTTCTGCTACAAAAGAATTAAAAATCTGGCTTTCAGCGAGTCTCGAAAGGCGAACGAAAGCAGCTTGCACCTGGTAGCCAAGCATGTTACCTGAGAAATGGTTTTTTCCTAAAGTGGGAAGACATCCTTTTGTGTGTGAATTGTTGGCAAATGTCAGTCAGACGTGTGCCGTTGATCTGAGCGTTTCGGTGTGTTGAATTTGTACCACTGATTTTTCTACAGGTTTTTTGTGTCCCAAATAGAGAGTCGAAGTCTCCCATTAGTATTCTCATGTCATCTAGCTTAATTTTGCTCATAGTATTTTCGAGTGTGTTCCAGAATTTTTCGACATTTTCGGTGTTTTTATTTTCCATGTTGGTGGCGCCATGTGCATTGATGAGTGTATATTTTTTACTGGGGCTCTGAATGAGCATAGTCATAAGTCTGTTTTTGATGGGCCGGCCGCGGTGGCCGGGCGTTTCTAGGCGCTTCACTCCAGAACCGCGCGATTGCTACGGTCGCAGGTTCGAATCCTGCTTCCGCCATGAATGTGTGTGATGACCTACGTTCTACGTTCTAGGCGACTGATGTCCTCCGCTGTTAAGTCCCATAGCGCTCAGTGCCATTTGAATCATTAGATTGTTGATGGGTGTGATTTCTTTGACAGAGTTGATGATAGATCTGTATACGAGAAATGCCATGCCGAAGATTGGTATGCCTTTCGTTACCTTTTGTTGGATTTTGCTCTTGAAGATGCAATGGTTTCCGTAATGCAAGGTTTCATTGTCAGTTAGTCGCGGTTCTTAAAGAGCAATGATGAGAATGTTTTGTCGGTTGATTTCTTTTGTGAGATTATTTAGTTTTCGCGCTTGGATCAATGTATCGATGTTTAGTTTTCTAATGCATGCTTTCTGCTTGTAGGGAAGTTTACCAGATATCTTCGATATTCTCTGCCGTGCTAACCTGGACTCCCCAGAATCCGAAAATCCAACTGCCGCCTGTCGACAGCCGGGTTGTGTACCACCTGGGGTAAAGTTGACTTTGCTTGCACAGTTCATGTTTGCTTGTGTTCCATTGGTTTGGCTTGAGTGATACCAGGACCGGACAGGACCAGAGGGTGCTGAAGCCTTTGGAAGCAAATATTTTCAGCCGAGCTCATTGAGCTAACAGACGGTGACCACAGTAGCGGTGATTTTCACTCAGACGTGTCTGGATTTTGGGTTCAACGGATTGAGTAGCCGTTCAGGATTGTGTTAGTATTTGATTCACCCCAAGTATTTGATTTCTCGGTACCACCCATATGGGGGAGGGTTTCCCCTATTGGGCACACGGGATTTTTATTATTATTATTATTGTTATTGTCATTATGTCATCAGCAAATACGATATGGTGTATCTTCCCACCACTGGAATAGATGTGTATTGTTCGATTTAGTATTTCCATCAGATAAATATGGGTTATAATTACGACACATTGCTGCTAGTAGACATATTTCGCTCTTTTTCTTAGACAGTTGCTACCTGTTACTCCATCATAGGAATTTATGTGCGCAGCGTTGTTGCTATACAGACGTTCAAATTATACGATTTCTGCAATTTCGTTTCGATACCAGATCGTTCTAATCGGATTCAGCCAGTCAGTCTTAATGTGGATATCCGACTACGACTCTCATCATTTGATAGACTGGGTAAACCACATTCTTAATCGGACTGTTGAATCTAGATCACTTATCTATGACAGGGCCTGAATTCTTAAACACCGTGGAAAATAATAATAGAAAGTGCTCATTACAAATAAGTTATTTAAATATAAATATATGATCTAACGAGATAACAGTTCATTTACAGGAGCAAAGCCCCATCCACAATAGCAGAGCAGTGCGAGATTGGTTTCAGGGCCAAGAGAGGATAAAGCTGTTGCCGTTTGTTCCACGATCGCCGAACATCAGCCAGATACAGAATATGTGGGCAGAGGTAACAAGGTCATTGCCATGTGGATCTACAAATGCAAGCGACCTTTAGACAACGTATTGTGGGAAGTAAACCATCAACGCTACACTGTCGACGACTTAATGAAATCAATGCCCCTACGCCTTCGAGAAATCTTACGTAATGATCGTGGGTGGGTTGGTTACTAAAAATATACTCGTCCACAAAACCCACGTGGACAGTTATCTGACAATCGGTCAAGCTTTGCTTTGTCGCAGTTCTTTAGCATACAAGTCCATTTACTTTCAGTCTCGTCCTTACAATTCTTGCAATGCAAGGTAATTGAAAAATCTCATCCACTCGACGCCAACTGAGGAATTGACTGGTGCATGTGCTGTTCAACACACAGTAGATTTCACCCTCACTGGAATCAATTACTGTGTGTGTGTGTGTGTGTGTGTGTGTGTGTGTGTGTGTGTGTGTGTGCGTGTGCGTGTGTGTGTGTGTGTTTTCGTGTTCACGCACAATCTGCATCAATAGTATTAACATTAGAGAGACAACCAACAATAAATATTGCATCAAATATGACTGTAAAGTATTTTAATGCGATGGGAAGTTACAAACTGAATTTTTACCCAACACACAACCTGCATATTACGTTAAGTAAGATGTATTAACTCCATAGTATCGTTAGCAGAGACAGTGCGATCTTGTTGTCGAGGATCGCGACAAGAGCAGCGATTAGCAGTGCCCAATGCCGCCACTATTAGTTTACGTTGGCTGAGCGTGGATACTGCAGCAGACACTTCGCCATAAACAGAAAGAAATCACCTTGGCTCTGACTGCAATGAGAGGACATCACTGCCTTCGTGTTCTTCTAGTAACCAACGTGAGACTCTACTCACAGGTGCCATGGATCAATTGCAACGGGTATCATGTCATTAGTCATCAGAATATTAACCAGTAATGAAATGTCCACCCTATTTGAATCCCAAGAAAATAGGAACCTCCTCACAAAGGAATGTGAGGTGATATCAAAATTTATCCAACATACAAAAATTAACTGCAGGGCTTTCATGTATGCAGTAGTAGCACACAAGTAAATATTATGTCTTGGAAGCGTATATTTCATTTCCTCTTCTCATATTAACGCCCTTGTTTTAGTATGAAGTGAGAAAATAAACACGAAAACTAAAGTTCCTGAGAAGCATATCAGCTGTTTCCTCTTCTCAAATCATAACTTTTGTTTTAGTATGAAATAAAAAAATAAACAGTTTAGGGTTGTGAAGCGTAATATGACACCAGATTCTTATCGTAGGCGCTATTGGAAACGCAAAAAGCAGGGAGTTGTCCATTCTTTTGTCCAACAGTCTGTCTCCTTTCATGCATTACTCCCGGTAGGAGATTCTTATTTAAGGACTTGTGGGCATCAGGTTCTTCAGCAGAACAAGCCTTATGTTATTGTGCTAATCACGGTATGGAAGAAATGCAACAAAGACGATTTCCCCTAGAGCGGTGGGGATATTTGCACATGTCTGTATTCAGCAATGACTGCCAGCTGCCACAACACTTCACAGAATCCATGCGGCTGGCAACACAAATGTGCGTGCACTCCAGACTTCGTTCAGTAAGACGTCAGGAGCTAGATGGAAACGACAAATTAACGTCGCTTTCCGAGTCGTATTCAATCCAGAACGAGGTGTTATTAAGGTAGCCGATAATTCCCGTATGAGTATTCCGATAGCCAAAAGAACCCGTTAGTGTGCCCCCCCCCCCCCTCCCCCTCGCGCCCCAGGCCATTATTCTACTCGCTCGCGGCCACACTGTATACCCGCGAGGATTCGGACGATGTCGTGCGTCTATCACTGAAAACAGGATGTTTCAGAAGGAATAGTAACTATTGTAGGGGGTGGTAGTATAGACAAATTGTAGAAGAAATGCCATATAACACCCTGTATATGGATATATGTGTGGTGTCTGTTCTCTCGAAAAGGTCCGAAAATAAAGACACTATGAATCCGGGTTCGAACCTGGACAGGCACAAACTTTCATCTGACACTGTTGTTCCATTTTAATGCCCATGACAGCCTGGACATCTGTCCTTCAACCTTTAATTGATTAACAAGGCTGTCTATTTCGATTCGTAGTGTCTGTTCTTTCGGAAATGCCCTAAGAACACACACACACACACACACACACACACACACACACACACACACACACACATTTATATCGTAAGTGCTATTCGGAAAACGTTTGGCAACTCAGTGATAGTGCCGGACTGGAGCTGCATCAACCTACTCATTCCACTAGATATTGTTGTAATTCTCTGAAGGATTCCTGTTTAATAAGTGACAGCGACAGTGCCTCTCATCGTTTACTTTGTCGGAAACCTGCTTCTTTCTGCCCTAGCCTATACTATAGCAATGAGTGATTGCTCATATTCTTGATACCTCACTGGACGTGCTACTGCAACTGTAGCCAAAGATTCAAATACGCTGGAGAAGTATGTTTCAAGTCAGATGGTTTTGCTCCTCCCCTACTGTCATTGAAATCGATCACAACGAAAATAAGTATGGGTATCCTATGAAACGCTTGAGTTCATACTGTGGTGCTCTGAAGATGAAAAAAGTAGTTTAAAAAAAATGGTTCAAATGGCTCTGAGCACTATGGGACGTAACATCTGTGGTCATCAGTCCCCTAGAACTTAGAACTACTTAAACCTAACTAACCTAAGGACATAACACACATCCATTCCCGAGGCAGGATTCGAACCTGCGACCGTATCAAAGTGGTTTTTCACAATTATCAGATGATGGATGGAATTTGTCAGATTCCACTAATTATTACTGCATTATTAACTGTCGGTTCACAGGCGCTTTTCTGCCGCTTATTGTAACTGTTTTTTGAATGTTAGAGCTGGAAGAATAGAAACATCAAATTTTCGCCATATGTAATGTTCGAATTCACCTTAAGCCTTCACGTTTCGAGGAAATGCAGAATATCCGTCAGAAAAGCTGACAATAAAAAGCCAAGCCTCGCCTGTATTCTGGCGGATGTGCCAATGACAGTGATCTCAATACCAGTATTACAGATCTCAATACCAATATTATACAGCAGAGATACATTGCCAGCTGAACCACTGGAGAAGCTCCAAAACTGTGTATCGCGTCTGGTGAATACGCTTTCAAGGTTTCGGTCCGATAAAGACAGTAAAACACAAATAATTGTCGCAGTTATTAATTTATACATTTAGTTTGTATTCAGTGCGTCGATGTATTACTAGTAACTGCACTCTAGCCCCTAAACCTAGTTACAGAATTGCGAATAAGATTCATTGACAAATAATGAGGATCTTGCGGCCCTTGCCACCCGCAACTTTGAGACGAAGCAATAGTCACTTCCGAGGTCACTCACAGAACAAATCAGCTGGTATCCTTCCTGGCAGTATAACTGAAACTCGGCAACAGCGCAGAATATGTTTGGCAACTCTGTGTCCGACGAGTTACTTCCTTGATGGTACAGAACTATCCTGCTAAATTCACTTGCTATTATCGTGCCATTTCAATTGAATACTGTGAGTGATTTTCTCTTGAGATGTGACATAAGGATATCAGTTAATGCTTCTGAGTCAACGAAAGTGGTTCCACACGGGAAATACAACTACTCTCGTCTCTTATGTTGCGATTTATCTGCCATAGCGGCTACTGAGCCAATAAGTACGTCAAAGCCCCGCACCTGTTCGCTAGCTCGGAGGTAACGTGCTTGCCTGTCAGGTGCACTCTGCCTTTGTTCGCCATTCGAGACTCGCTTAGAGCCGGATTTTTAATTCTTTTGTAGCAGAACTACAAGCAGGCAAATACAAATTCAATGAGGGAATCGTAAGACAACGCTCTAGCAAAATTCGTCTTGCTACTTTTAGTAACCCTTAGTGCAAAGCGAAAAAATCATAATGCTTCTTTTGTTTTCTGCCGACATATTTTTTGTTGTTGTGAATACATAATTTTATCTATGAATTGCCAGATTTTCATGATATTGCGAAGCAAATCATGTGAAGTAACACTTCACCAACTTGTTGGGGGGGTGGAAAAAGCACTACCCTTTCTGGATGCTCTCTGTGTCTTCCTGGATGTCGAGTAAATGTTTAGAGATGAAGAACCTAGTGGTGAATGAACTCATAGATGAGCTGAATGCGGGAGACTACTCTTGAAAAGAATAAGTAGACGATTTATTCACAGTAAGACTTAGGAAATTTGCTAGTACTGTTAATCCTATGTGCACTGAACATCGTGGAAAAGGATTTATAGACGAGCCCCACGAAAATTGGTGTAGTATTATTTATGGGGAAGCATGTCCAGCACACATACTGAAAAATAATGTTTCTCGATGAAACTTTGGAGAGGTTCAAATGGTTCAAATGGCTCTGAGCACTATGGGACTTAACTGCTGTGGTCATCAGTCAACTTAGAACTACTTAAACCTAACTAACCTAAGGACATCACACACGTCCATGCCCGAGGCAGGATTCGAACCTGCGACCGTAGCGGTCGCGCGGTTCCAGACTGTAGCGCCTAGAACCGCTCGGCCACTAAGGCCGGCCTTTGCAGAGGCTTGTAGTGTATCTACATGTAGCCCTGGATGGAAAACTATTATGAACACCTTACACAAAAAATATGTTCCAATGCGAAAGATAATCTTATAAGCACTAGAAGCTGCCGCACGGTAAACTGGTGTCTAAACCCAGTACGTACTGGATATACACCCCTGCAAAGAGACCAGTGATAATATATTGGCCTATAATATGAACAAAGTCGAACAGAATGTGGCTGCTAGGGAGTCTGGCAAAGTGCAGAGACTGGCTTGCTTTCACAAACAGATGGAATTAGCAGGACATCCACTCTTTGAATGGGTATTACGCTTGGCATGCCCGCCTTACACCTGTGGCTTAAAATGGAGGCAGCGGCAGGGACATCAAGGCTAAAAACTGGAAATAACTGGATATATTTAAAATATACGGAATCCCAAATCAATATGGCGATGGCTGGGAAAATGCCGACTGACTATACAATAACTTCTAGCTGTTTCAATAAACCTTGCCATGTAACAGCTGGAAGCAGGGAGCAGTGGAAAAACGAACCACTACACCGTGCAGGAGACATAATATAGTGGTTTACTGACAGGTCGAAAACAAATGAAAGTACCGGGTCTGGTGTACTGCCTAGAATCTCTTTAGGGAAGATGGCCACAGTATTGCACCTTTCTTTTTCTATCAGCATGTGCACGGAGGAGAATTAGAGTAGACCCTACAAAAATCGTAGCCTCTACTTTTATTCAGACAGCCAAGCAGCTCTGAAATATCTATCAGCCCCTGCAACTAGATCGAAGGTCGTTGCAGAATGCCATGAAGCATTTTCTTTCGGACATGTCCGAAAGAACAGGCCCCACTCATATATCCATATACAGAGTGTTTCAGGAGGACTAGTAGATATTTCAGCAGGTGGTAGTACAGACGAAAAAAGTTCGATATAAATGCGTCCACTTTTTATTAAGTACAGAGATACAGCTGTTAGTACGTAACACTAACACACTCAAAGCAAAGGAAAATGAGAACATTCTAAGTTGATTTTCAAAAACTCAGCCACCAACTTCAATGCACATTTGACTTCTCTTGATAACACCACGTATAGCTCTACTGAGGTCGTCTCTGCGTTCTTTTATGAGGGACGCACTATTCATAATCCGAACGATCAAATCGGCTCTTGAGTTTACTTTTTCTTTGTAGACTTCGCCTTTAACCATCCCCACAGGCAAAAATCCAAAGAGATAAGGACCGGGGACCTTGAAGGAAAAGTAAAGTGCTCATATCTAATGATCCACCTTCCGGGAAATGTTAGGTTTGGATAATGTGTCACCTGACGACTAGAATGTGCAGGAATACCGCAATGCTGGAGTAGCATACGCATTCTTGTAGCCAAATGAACCTGCATCTCGGTTCTTACAATACATCGTCTTCACAAATCAATTCCGATAAATTGAACTACAAAAAACTAGAAGAACGCCTGGAAAAATATCAACAATAAAATTCTACCAACTAGAGTCAGTGCCGTATGGTGCGACGTTGTAAACGAAACCATACCCTCAGTGGAACGATTACGGAAAATCAAATTGAGACAATCAGCATACTGCGACAAATGTCGGCTTGTAGTAGCTGTAGCGCACATCTTCTTATGTGAAAATAGAATCAGAATTTGGAACTGCACTAATAAGAAATTAGCACTATCAACAGAACCGCAGAAAGTCATATACCGATAACTGAAGCTTTACAACCCGACTGGAAATGTTAATCGTCCGCAAAGAATAACAGTTATTCGTGGCTTTTGGGTCAGTTTGTGTTTTACGTCGTAACAAACAAAACTTAGAACTTAGAGGAGTGCATGTTTTATACTGCAGAAGAGCATTTTACGCTGAAGAAGAATAACAAATATAAGGAATGGTTTCAAAATTTTTTGTCTATTGCTTTATGTGGGCTACGCAGAGGTGGACAGTTTTTTTATTAGAAACAGAATACTATTCCTTCACTTTTTTTTATTCCTGGAATATTCTTTTACGTTGGTTCTAAAACCAGAACAGTTCCAATTTGGCAAAACCCCTCCGGCTCCGAAAGTTTTTTCATTTGTTGAAAAACATATGGCTTCCTTACAGACCTCATATGCATCCAGTGCATAATAACTTAAATTGTGAATATATTTCTGAATGAATGTTTGTTATGTATTTTTCCGTCACCCTTTTCACCGTTATAATTTATGTGATACTAGGAACGCACGCCATTGGAGGCGACAATCTGTAATTTATTTTACTTTAATTGCTAATTCAAATTTGTTCTACAATTTAAAGGAATATATGGGAATAATGCAGCTGCTCAGTGACAGGAATGGGGGAGGCATTGTGGCCAGGCCTCGGATCTTCGACACCTGCCCTCTTTGCCTGCACCTACCTGGTGCTGAAAGTCCTCTCAAACTTTAAAAAAAATAATAGTGTAGTGATTAGCACGTCTGTCTAGTAAGCAGGAGGTCCAGGTTCGAAGCCAAGTCGGTCACAAATTTTCATCTGCCGTCGTTGCTCTATTTGAACACGCTGTGGCAGTGTGGACGTCGGTCCTTCGATATTTAAGGTGCAATTGTTTTTTGAGGCAATAGTGGTGATTTGCGAATATTTGTCTTGCCATCAATGTAACGGGACTTCAACGGCATCCAACCCTTAGTCATTGCTTTGTGCCGGCGCTAACCCATGTCATATACATGCGAATCAGACTGTAGTTCATATTTAGTCAAATAACGAATGGTCAGTATACAAGTATGCCGTCCTAGGTGGCCGAGCGGTTCTAGGCGCTACAGTCTGGAACCGCGCGACCGCTACGGTCGCAGGTTCGAATACTGTCTCGCGCATGGATGTGTCTAATGTTTTTAGGTTAGTTGGGTTTAAATAGTTCTAAGTTCTAGTGGACTGATGACCTCAGAAATTAAGTCCCATAGTGCTCAGAGCCATTAGAACCATTTAAGTATACAAGTATTTACGAACAGTAGAAGCAGAATTGTAGCGAACTGAACAATTAACCAACTGCAACATAGAGTACCTGTGTAATAAGTCTTTACAGCTACATATCTGAGGGTAATATTTGTTAAGCAATTCATTGCAGAATTAATGTAATACCGAGCGAGGTGGCACAATGGTTAGCACACTGGCCTCGCATTCGGGAGGACGACGGTTCAATCCCGCGTCCGGCCTTCCTGATTTAGATTTTCCGTGATTTCCCTAAAATCACTCCCGGCAAATGCTGGGATGGTTCCTTTGAAAGGGCACGGATGACTTCCTTTCCCGGCCTTCTCTAAACCTGTTTGGTTTCTTCCCCCAAACAATCCAATCCAAATTAAGGTAATACCCGCACGATAGTCTCTGTAGTCATACTGTATCATTAGCAACCCGCGAATGGAGTACTATGTTCGTTAAATCGGATTACTCAAGCTGAAGCCAAATAAAGAGAAGCGACGACGCCACAACACTATCTTTACTTATGTAGGTAGTCAGCGCTAAATAATGTGGGCCACCATTAACGTTACTGTAAGCAGTTTCACAGCATAATATCACCACAACTACTGACAACCTGAACCATATCATCACGCAGTTGTGACTCACAGTGATTACAAGTTGCTGATATTTGTCAAGAAAAGCGGAAGGCGCCTCTGGAGTTCCATTTGCATTACGCCTAGGACGGAGAGAATACTAAATAACAGTTATAGGTCACCCAGCGAAGAGAAGGGTCCACGTATTGTCTCAAGTTCTTGCAGTTTGATATTAATGCAGTTCTCAATGGTTTCACTCTAACGGGGAGGAGATTAGTGTTTAACGTCCCGTCGACAACGAGGTCATTAGAGACGGAGCGCAAGCTCGGGTGAGGGAACGATGGGGAAGGAAATCGGCCGTGCCCTTTCAAAGGAACCATCCCGGCATTTGCCTGAAGAGATTTAGGGAAATCACGGAAAACCTAAATCAGGATGGCCGGAGACGGGATTGAACCGTCGTCCGCCCGAATGCGAGTCCAGTGTGCTAACCACTGCGCCACCTCGCTCGGTTTCACTCCAACTGGTTCCTTTGGGCTATCGGAATACTCACACGGGAATTATCGGCTACCTTAATAACACCTCGTTCTGGATTGAATACGACTCGGAAAGCGACGTTAATTTGTCGTTTCCATCTATCTCCTGACGTCTTACTGAACGAAGTCTGGAGTGCACGCACATTTGTGTTGCCAGCCGCATGGATTCTGTGAAGTGTTGTGGCAGCTGGCAGTTATTGCTGAATACAGGCATGTGCAAATATCCCCACTGCTCTAGGGGAAATCGTCTTTGTTGCATTTCTTCCATACCGTGATTAGCACAATAACATAAGGCTTGTTCTGCTGAAGAACCTGATGCCCACAAGTCCTTAAATAAGAATCTCCTACCGGGAGTAATGCATGAAAGGAGACAGACTGTTGGACAAAAGAATGGACAACTCCCTGCTTTTTGCGTTTCTGATAGCGCCTACGATAAGAATTTGGTGTCATATTATGCTTCACAACCCTAAACTGTTTATTTTTTTATTTCATACTAAAACAAAAGTTATGATTTGAGAAGAGGAAACGGCTGATATGCTTCTCAGGAACTTTAGTTTTCGTGTTTATTTTCTCACTTCATACTAAAACAAAGGCGTTAATAATTTACTTGTGTGCTACTACTGCATTCATGAAAGCCCTTCAGTTAATTTTTGTATGTTGGATAAATTTTGATATCACCTCACATTCCTTTGTGAGAAGGTTCCTATTTTCTTGGGATTCAAATAGAGTGGACATTTCATTACTGGTTAATATTCTGATGACTAATGACATGATACCCGTTGCAATTGCTCCATGGCACCTGTGAGTAGAGTCTCACGTTGGTTACTAGAAGAACACGAAGGCAGTGATGTCCTCTCATTGCAGTCAGAGCCAAGGTGATTTCTTTCTGTTTATGGCGAAGTGTCTGCTGCAGTATCCACGCTCAGCCAACGTAAACAAATAGTGGCGGCATTGGGCACTGCTAATCGCTGCTCTTGTCGCGATCCTCGACAACAAGAGCGCACTGTCTCTGCTAACGATACTATGGAGTTAATACATCTTACTTAACGTAATATGCAGGTCGTGTGTTGGGTAAAAATTCAGTTTGTAACTTCCCATCGCATTAAAATACTTTACAGTCATATTTGATGCAATATTTACTGTTGGTTGTCTCTCTAATGTTAATACTATTGATTCAATTTGTGCGTGAACACGAAAACACACACACACACTGTGGTGTCACTGCCAGACACCACACTTGCTAGGTGGTAGCCTTTAAATCGGCCGCGGTCCGGTAGTATACGGCGAACCCGCGTGTCGCCACTGTCAGTGATTACAGACCGAGCGCCGCCACACGGCAGGTCTAGAGAGACTTCCTAGCACTCGCCCCAGTTGTACAGCCGACTTTGCTAGCGATGGTTCACTGACAAATTACGTTCTCATTTGCCGAGACGATAGTTAGCATAGCCTTCAGCTACGTCATTTGCTACGACCCAGCACGGCGCCATTATCATTTGCTATTTATCTTGTGATGCATGTACCGTCAGACCGATGTTCACCAATTATGGATTAAAGTTAAGTATTCCAGAAGCTACGTACTTTTTTTACTAGACTCAACTCCTTTAACTGTTCCAGACCCCACGCCAGCCTGCGTGGGCTTAAACGTGTGCCTTTCGGCTATCTCATAGTGGCTTGGCTGTCTTGCCAAGTCACAACAGTTTGGCGACGAGGATGGGATTTTGCGTTCGTATTGTTACAGACTGATTTACTTGTGTAATGGCTTCGCCACCATCTCCAGATGTACTGTCCGAATTTTATCGCTTACAGAATCAGCAGACGCAGGCCTTACTGGATGCCCTTGGACAGCTGGTCCAGGGTCAACGTGCAATGCAAAACGATGCGGCAGCCGCGGCTTCAGCGCTACTGCAGCCACGACACGCAGTTGCACCACCTTTTCGTCCTTTTGATGCTGCGCTGGAAAGCTGGACGGAGTAGTCACGCCAATTTGGATTCCATCTCGCCGCCTACAGAATTCAACGTAACGAGCGGCAGCCTATCTTATTATCGTGTGTCGGAGTGACCACGTACTGTGTGATAGTGAAATCCCTGACGCGACGTAGCAACTCTGTCCTACAAAGAAATTTTGTCTGCATTAGATGCATATTTCAAAGAATCAGTCAATGTAGTTGCCAAACGGTATACGTTCTTTCGTACAAAACGCACGGCCGGTCAGACTAATAGGGAGTGGGTTGCAACCTTGCAAGGCCTTACTAGGGATTGTGCTTTTGATTGTCAATGTGGACTCCCTTATTCAGATACTATGGTACGTGATGCAATTGCACATAACGTTTCTGATGTTCGTATAAGGGAACAGATTTTGAAACTAGTCAGTCCCTCCCTTCAACAAGTGATAGACACATTAGATCGGCAGGACACGCTTGACTTTGCTAAGGAATCATTTGAAACTTCGCCAGCCGTGTGTCATGTTACCCGGCCCGCCGGGCGCGCTGCACGGAACGGTAAACTGCCCTCGCGGCCGGTAAACTGCCCTCGTGGCCGTCCGTGCAGCTGCCACCAGGCTCTCGGCCACGTGTGCCGCGCAAGCACTCACATGCAGTAAAATCATGCCCGCGGTGTGCTACTCGACGTTCGCGTGAGAATTGCCCGTCACGCCAAGCTATTTGCTTTTTCTGTAATAAAAAAGGACATGTTCAAAGTGTTTGCCAGAAAAAGCTCCGATCGGACACCCACATCCATTCCAGGAACCTTGCTTCACGCCGGAATCGGAATCGAACCAAGGATACTCAGGCTTGCGACACTTCGCCCATGGAAATTCATGTAGTTCATTCCACTCCGCCCAGTGCCACTCTCTCTAACAGTGACTGTGTTCGTCCCACCAACAGTGTGCGTCGACATCGTCGGAAATCCCGTCGAGTGATCTGTACCAGTGTCAGTTCACGTTGCACGAGACAGTCGCTCTTGTCGTCAGCAGGACAATAAACTTTTTGTAGATTTGGACTTTAACGGCAAAGTGATACCATTCCAGCTCGATACCGGAGCTGCAGTTTCATTGATGCGGAAACTGATGACGTGGTCGAATCGATTCCAATTGATTTTCGTCGTGTAGCTACAGCCACAGCTGCTGACCCTGTCCTTGCTACAGTTCTGCATTTTGTTGCTACGCAGTGGCCCTTGTCAAAGTCATGGATCGAGGATCCGTTGGTTCGCCGATTTTTTGCTCACAAGGAGAGACTTTTTGTTCGACGTGGTGTTTTGCTGTTGCGTTCTGATAATGATCAGTCCAGGGTCGTGGTTCCACGTTCGTTACAGTCCTCTGTCTTACGGCTTCTCCACCAAGGACATTGGGGTATAGTGAGAACGAAACAACTTGCTCGTCAGCACTGTACTTGGTTCGGCATCGATGCTGCGATTACGAATATGTGCTCTTCTTGCATGGCGTGTGCCGAACAACAATCCGCACCACCATGGAAATTCTTTGCATGGCCGAAAGCCACTTCCCCTTGGCAACGCTTACACATCGATTTTGCTGGTCCATTCTGGAATGCTCGATGGTTGGTTGTGGTAGATTCATTCAGTAATCCGGATGTCTTGCACGATGTCTTCTGCCACCATCCAAGCGTTATCTGCTATCTTTTGTATTGAAGGTCTTCCACAGACTATTGTTTCCGACAATGGCCCACAATTCATGTCCGCAGAATTTGTCATTCTGCACGGCCAATGGTATTCAACATCTGACATCCACGACGTTTTCGCCACACTCAAACGGTGCCGCTGAACGATTGGTTCGGACTCTCAGGTCCCAGATGTTGATGTTGAAAGGGTCGCATTCTCGGGAGGACGCGTTATTGCTCTTTTTGTCCTCGTATCCCTCTCAGTCCCGAGATGGTCGCTCGCCGCTCCTCATCGAACCTTGATGTCTTTGCTACATCCGCCGCATCAGGTTCCTGTGCGGCGGCAGACACCTGCTGTTGCTCCGGGCGACGTTGTCAACTACTGCAACTATCGAGGTTCACGGCGTTGGCTCAAAGGGCGCATTCTTCGCTGCCTCGGCCGCGCTATGTATCTGGTTTTGGGGGCCTCTGGTGAGGTGCGTCGGCATCTCAATCAGCTGCGCCTCTGTCGTCGCCTGGGTTCTGCCGCTCCCCGTCTGCTTTCAGCGACGGTGCCGTCCGGTCAGCGCCCTGGGGACCCATCTATTGGCTCGCCTCAGCCCCAGATGTTACCGACGATGCCTTCCATTTTGCCCCATGGCGACGCCCGCAGTGGACGCGTCGCTGCAACCGTCGGACGCCTACCTGGGTCACGCGCCGCCGACCGCTTCCCGTGACCCGTTGTCCTCCGCCATGGACTTCTTGCCCGCTCCAGACCATAGGACGTCTTCACCCGTCGGGTGCCCCGACCCGATGGAGGTCGACCCTTTGGCCCCTCCTGTCTCCCTACGGGCGCGTACACCGCATGTTGGCGTGCACCCTGGACTAGGTTTTTAGGAGTTTCCTAGCTCCCCTCGGATCGAATGGCGGGGTGCGGGTGGCACAGCTTCGCCTGTTGTTAGGCTCCCCACCTCGTTGCATACGTCAACATGGGGTCCTCCCCACGGCGGGCGGAAGCCTTATAACACAAGCGTACGCCGATTTGCGGGGGAGGAATGTGGTGTCACCGCAAGACACCACACTTGCTAGGTGGTAGCCTTTAAATCGGCCGCGGTCCGGTAGTATACGTCGGACCCGCGTGTCGCCACTATCAGTGATTGCAGACCGAGCGCCGCCACACGGCAGGTCTAGAGAGACTTCCTAGCACTCGCCCCAGTTGTACAGCCGACTTTGCTAGTGATGGTTCACTGACAAATTACGTTCTCATTTGCCGAGACGATAGTTAGCATAGCCTTCGGCTACGTCATTTGCCACGACCTAGCAAGGCGCCATTATCATTTGCTATTTATCTTGTGATGCATGTACCGTCTGACCGATGTTCACCAATTATGGATTAAAGTTAAGTATTCCAGAAGCTACGTACTTTTTTTACTAGACTCAACTCCTTTAACTGTTCCAGACCTCACGCCAGCCTGCGTGGGCTTAAATGCGTGCCTTTCGGCTATCTCATAGTGACTTGGCTGTCTTGCCAAGTCACAACACACACACACACACACACACACACACACACACACACACACACACGCATACACACACACACACACACAGTAATTGATTCCAGTGAGGGTGAAATCTACTGTGTGTTGAACAGCACATGCACCAGTCAATTCCTCAGTTGGCGTCGAGTGGATGAGATTTTTCAATTACCTTGCATTGCAAGAATTGTAAGGACGAGACTGAAAGTAAATGGACTTGTATGCTAAAGAACTGCGACAAAGCAAAGCTTGACCGATTGTCAGATAACTGTCCACGTGGGTTTTGTGGACGAGTATATTTTTAGTAACCAACCCACCCACGATCATTACGTAAGATTTCTCGAAGGCGTAGGGGCATTGATTGCATTAAGTCGTCGACAGTGTAGCGTTGATGGTTTGCTTCCCACAATACGTTGTCTAAAGGTCGCTTGCATTTGTAGATCCACATGGCAATGACCTTGTTACCTCTGCCCACATATTCTGTATCTGGCTGATGTTCGGCGATCGTGGAACAAACGGCAACAGCTTTATCCTCTCTTGGCCCTGCAACCAATCTCGCACTGCTCTGCTATGATGGATGGGGCTCTGCTCCTGTAAATGAACTGTTATCTCGTTAGATCATATATTTATATTTAAATAACTTATTTGTAATGAGCACTTTCTATTATTATTTTCCACAGTGCTTAAGAATTCAGGCCCTGTCATAGATAAGTGATCTAGATTCAACAGTCCGATTAAGAATGTGGTTTACCCAGTCTATCAAATGATGAGAGTCGTAGTCGGATATCCACATTAAGACTGACTGGCTGAATCCGATTAGAACGATCTGGTATCGAAACGAAATTACAGAAATCGCATAATTTGAACGTCTGTATAGCAACAATGCTGCGCACATAAATTCCTATGATGGAGTAACAGGTAGCAACTGTCCAAGAAAAAGTGAGAAATATGTCTACTAGCAGCAATGTGACACAATTATAACCCATATTTATGTGATGAAAATACTAAATCGAACAATACACATCTATTCCAGTGGTGGGAAGTTACACCATATCTTATTTGCTGATGACATAATGACAATAACAATAATAATAATAATAATAATAATAAAAATCCCGTGTGCCCGATAGGGGAAACCCTCCCCCATATGGGTGGTACCGAGAAATCAAGTACTTGGGGTGAACCAAATACTAACACAATCCTGAACGGCTACTCAGTCCGTTGAACCCAAAATCCAGACACGTCTGAGTGAAAATCACCGCTACTGTGGTCATCGTCTGTTAGCTCAATGAGCTCGGCTGAAAATATTTGCTTCCAAAGGCTTCAACACCCTCTGGTCCTGTTCGGTCTTGGTATCACCCAAGCCACACCAATGGAACACAAGCAAACATGAACTGTGCAAGCAAAGTCAACTTTACCCCAGGTGGTACACAACCCGGCTGTCGACAGGCGGCAGTTGGATTTTCGGATTCTGGGGAGTCCAGGTTAGCACGGCAGAGAATATCGAAGATCTCTGGTAAATTTCCCTACAAGCAGAAAACATGCATTAGAAAACTAAACATCGATACATTGATCCAAGCACGAAAACTAAATAATCTCACAAAAGAAATCAACCGACAAAACATACTCATCATTGCTCTTCAAGAAACACGACTAACTGACAATGAAACCTTGCATCACGGAAACCATTGCATCTTCAAGAGCAAAATCCAACAAAAGGTAACGAAAGGCGTACCAATCTTCGGCATGGCATTTCTCGAAAACAGATCTATCATCAACTCTGTCAAAGAAATCACACCCATCAATAATCAAATGATTCAAATGGCACTGAGCACTATGATACTTAACAGCGGAGGACACTGCGGCCGGCCCATCAACAATAGACTTATGACTATGCTCATTCAGAGCCCCAGTAAAGAACATACACTCATCAGTGCACATGGCGCCACCACCATGGAAAATAAAAACACCGAAAATGTCGAAAAATTCTGGAACACACTCGAAAATACTATGAGCAAAATTAACCTAGATGACGTGAAAATACTAATGGGAGACTTCGACTCTCTATTTGGGACACAAAAAACCTGTAGAAAAATCAGTGGTACAAATTCAACACACCGAAACGCTCAGACCAACGGCACACGTCTGACTGACATTTGCCAACAATTCACCCACAAAAGGATGTCTTCCCACTTTAGGAAAAAACCATTTCTCAGGTAACATGCTTGGCTACTAGGTGCAAGCTGCTTTCGTTCGCCTTTCGAGACTCGCTGAAAGTCAGATTTTTAATTCTTTTGTAGCAGAACTGCAAGCAAGGAGATACAAACTCAATAAGGGAATCGTGAGACAAAGCTCGAGCAAAATTCGTCTTGCTACTTTCAGTAACCCTTAGTGTCAGAGCGAAAATCTTACGTTACTGCCAATTTCATAATGTCGCTTTTGTTTTCTGCCGACATATTTTTTGTGTTGTGAATACATAATTTTATCTATGAATTGCCACATTTTCATAATACTTGCGAATGATACAGTAAGTGAAGTAAATACAAATTATTTAGAAGTCAAAGGTCGGTAATATCCTACTAATTTGTGTCAAAATAGGCTCAATCGTCTTACAGAAACTTAATGCTTCATTAAGAAAGACTGCCGTCGTGATGTTTCTATAGCAAGCTGAATTTAATTTGTATTAGCACAGTGAATATTTCAATAGTATTTTCCATTAGTTTACTAAACGCAACAGTAATCATCAAAGAGAACTTACTCAGCAGCAGAATTTTCTTTCACGATATCTAAAACAATCTGACAATGCTAATGTTGTTTACAAATTCTACGTCCGTAGAAAGCTACTGGTTCTAACGATGTCATTAAACCAGAGTAGTTTTAAGAGTATTTTCGTCTAGAAATGAATAGCCTTCACGGTTGATCGATCAAGAGCGGGAAAGGTAAAACTTTACGAATATATGACGAGAGGGACAAGTGCCTGAGAGACGACTTTCCTATCAATCTCCTGGATGGTTTCGTTTCTCAAATCAACAGAGTGCTTTATCATGCAGTAGTACAGGTGATGTAGTTTTGTTGCTCGATTTTCTTACACTGCGACCGAAAGGTGTCTGAGTTGTTAGCAACAAATTCCAGCTGTGTTGCACACACCCCTTGGGGCAGAATTCGTAGCCCAAACACACTTTTGGAGCTATCTGATGTAAAATATTATGTTCACACTACTCTATGCTCGCGTTTACGTATTTTGTTGGAGCTCAGCCTTTCATTTCTTCTTAGGAAGTTAACGATAAAGGTATCATAACACGTCACCAGTGACAGTACTGAATAGGAATGCTCAATGAGCGACCTGATGACGTTCAATAATAGTCACTCCGTTGATTTTTGTTGTTTCGAATTGGAGCATGCAGTACTCCTACACCAGACTTCTGAACTTTTCCTGTTGAATGCAAATGTCACACGATGGTTAAATGGTAATCTCTCACATATATCAGTAGTCGAGACTTCCTTAATGTGGAAAATCATTCATGGCAGAACGATCTCTGTTGAATCAAGAATATCTTTTTCTGACGTATTTTTTCCAAAAGCACTCGCTCCACACACAGTTCAAATCTTTCTAGCTGCCTCCTCTGCGTTCACCCCTCTGTTATACCAAAAGTAAACGTTGTGTTGCAGACGTTACACTTTTTTCCACTTGCGATCAATTTTGCAATGCTTAACTGTAGTTCACGATTTTCAAGTATGCAAAATGCAATTTGTAACTGCAAGATGATAACTAGAACTTCAAATTCGAAAATGTCAGTTCATACATACACTGACAGCGTGGCGCCGCGTTCACATGGGCGGCGCCGGATTTCAGGCGGCGGGTTGCGTCTGGCCGGTGGCCGGTAGCCGCTGCAGCGCGAGGAAACGCTCGAGCGTTAAGTTGTTATGATTGCGACGTAGCCACGAGCTGTCCTGCGGAATTGTTTCTGGAAGTACTTGTTATTGCTGGTGTGTAGAATATTAAGCGAATTATCTTCCGTGATGACTGGGTGTTGTGTGCTGTCCTTAGGTTAGTTAGGTTTAAGTAGTTCTAAGTTCTAGGGGACTGATGACCATAGATGTTAAGTCTCGTAGTGCTCAGAGCCATTTGAACCATTTGAATTATCTTCGATAAAAAAAAAATCTGTTGGACGCGAACAGGCGATTATAAGTTTAGAATGAACGACGATTACCACTAGACCACGGGCTCATAGAATCCGAAAACGTCTGGGAAGTAGACAACACTTCTTCGTAACACTTGCGCATTTTACAGTGTTGCCAGACTGTGCAGATGGCCGGACTTCTCTGTCAGGGGCAGTCAGTTTTATTGGCCATCTTAAGTGAACGACTCGGACTTAGTTTCTGTGGCGGCCGGCCGGCGGTCAGTTTTTATGTCTGAGACTGTAACTGCGGCTGCTGCGGCCTCCCGTACCGCTGTTATTGCTGGCAGCCAAGGCGTCGGAAGTCGGTAGCCGTCTTGTCTGTTCATGTTGGCCGGCGCTTGGCTATTTCTATTGCCTCTCTAATCTTCCTCCTTAAATTAAGAGGCTGTTTCGCCAGTAAGCGAGCTTCACCAAAATCAATCTGTTTGCCGCACTCATCTTGGTGTTCTTCCACTGCTGACTTTGTGTGCTGTCTCAGTCGGATATATCTTTCGTGTGCTGATCGGTCGCCCCGTCTCGCCTACATATACTAATCCACATTTGCACCTGATTTCGTAAACTCCAGCAGCATGTAGTTTGTCAACTTTATCTTTCGTCGTGCGAAAAACATCTTTTATTCTGTTGCTGCTTCAGAAAATCGGTTTGCCGGCCGGAGTGGCCGAGCGGTTCCGGGCGCTTCAGCCTGGAACCGCGCGATCGCTACGGTCGCAGGTTCGAATCCTGCCTCATTCATGGATGTGTGTGATGCCCTTAGGTTAGTTAGGTTTAAGTAGTTCTAAGTTTGGGGGGACTGATGACCTCAGAAGTTAAGTCCCATAGTGCTCAGAGCCATTTGAACCATTTGAAAATAGGTTTGATGCCTGCTCGGCGAAGAATTTTGCCTATCCGTTCAGTGACACCGTGAACACATGGTAATAGAGCGATGTTTTGTGATTCCTTTTGCACTCCTCTATTGCCTTCATTGTCGCCATAGTTTTATCTATTACTGTTGTTCCATAACCATTGATACAAAAAATTGACTTGAGGTTTTGTAGTTCACCCTTTAAATGTTCCTCGTCGCTGATCCTGTGAGCCCTCTTGGTTGAAGTACGCAGGGCTGATTTCTTCTGCGAGGGTGATGATGGGAGGAGGCATGCAGGTACCAGTCAGTACTGGTTGGCTTCCTGTATCCTCTATAGCCAAGTTTACCATTAACTTCCACGTCGAGGAAAGGCAGCAACCCGTTCTTTTGCATCTCCATAGTGAATTGGGTTCTGCTGTGCTGCTGGTTGAGATGTTGGTGGAAATTTCGTAGCTCTTCCTCTCCATGTGGCCAGATAACGAAAGTATCGTCAACACATCGGAGCCAACATTCTGGCTTCCATGAAGATGTCTGCTGCAATAGGTGAGAGAGCGGAGCCCATAGCTACACCACCTGTCTGTTCATAAAATTCCCCTTTCCACCTAAAATGGGTGGTCGTAAAACAGTGGCGCATAAGATTGCAGCTACAGGCTGCCATGCGTTCCTTTAATATGTTCATGGTGTCATGTACCGGTACATTCGTCAATAAAGACTTCACGTCGAAGCTAACCTTCATGTCTGTGGCCGTGATACACTTTTCTTTTAAAAGTTCCACAAAATGGGTGGAGTCCTTAACGTACGAATTTGTGTGGCCCACCAAATGTCGGAGCTTTGGAGCCAGTTCCTTTGCTAGACTGTACGTCGGTGAATTAATGGTACTCACAATCGGTCGTAAAGGAAAGGCCTCTTTATGGAACTTCAGAACACCAGCCAGCCGCGGTGGTCTAGCGGTTCTAGGCGCACGGTCCGGAACCGCGCGACTGCTACGGTCGCAGGTTCGAATTCTGCCTCGGGCATGGATGTGTGTGATGTCCTTAGGTTAGTTAGGTTTAAGTAGTTCTAAGTTCTAGGGGACTGATGACCACAGATGCTAAGTCCCATAGTGCTCAGAGCCATTTGAACCATTCAGAACACCATGCCTGTGGAACTTGTGGGATGAGTCTTCTGGCCGTGTCTAAATTCATTCTAGTCTGCTTTAGCAGTGCTTGCGTCGATTTGATTATCTTGGCCGTCGAATCTCCCTTAAGTTTCTTATAAATGGGTTCATTCAGAAGATCCTTCATTCGTTTCTTGTAATCTTCTGTGTCCAATACAATGGTCGCAATTCCCTTGTCTGCTCTTGTTATCACTAAATGAGAGCTGTTCTTCAGTTCTGCGATAGCATGACGTTCCTCCTTGCTGATATTTGGTTTCGGAGGCTTTGCATGTATAATCTTCTCCGCCTCAGCTTGCGGTGGATGACGAATCGAAGCCTCGACAGATTCGATGATGACTTCTTTCGGGACTCGTTTTGGTGCGACTACGAAATTCATCCCTTTAGCCAGAATTTGTGTGGCTGCATTGCTTATGATGTGGCTGGAAAGGTTAACCACCGTAAGAGTCTGAAAGCAGACCCCCATGAACAATCGTCACCAGGGTGCAGTCCGGAAGAGGTAGTGTTATGGTATGGAGAATGTTCCCATGGCATTCTCTGCGTGATCTCGTCATTCTGGAAGGCACAATGGCTCAACAAAAGTATGTATCCATCCTTGGGGACCATGTCCACACCTATATGCACTTTGTTGTTTATTCGGCTAATTGGCATTTACCAGCAGGAGAATGCAACCTCTTACATAGGTCCCAGTGTACGTGTGTAGTTCCAAGAGCATCAGGCTGAGTTTACCGTACTCCCCTGGTCACCAAACTCACCGGATATAACCCAAACGAGAATCTGTTGGCCGCCTCGATCGGGCTGTTCGCGCCATGGATTCTCAAGGGAGAATCCCAGCGCATTTTCGATGTACGTCGGTCAAGGCGACTAGTGTGAAGTCACAAGTTCGTTATGGGAGGTCCGTATTTCTCCTTGGCCCCGCTATTATGTGAAACTATTATATTTTTTATTTAATGTAATTTTGTATGTAAAGGTCCAGTGATGGCGTCGTAGGGAAATACAAAGACGGGTCGAAAATGCTGATATTGTAGAGACGAAAGCAAGACACGAACATACACCATGGATGTTAATGGACGCCTGCAGAATCTAAGCTGGACGCTTAATGAAGAATCGACAGCAAATACATACTACATCACTATTGTTAAAAGCTTTAATAACGATGTTCCTTTGTCCTTTATGTTTCTAATGCTAGCTCAGAAGGGTTGTTTGAAGTTATTGCATTAGTTGACATTGGATCTGGAGTTGATCAGGTTGCCGAGTAGGCTATGTTAAGTGAACTAATATTTTTACGAAGACGAAAAACTTTCAGGTCTATTGAGTACCCTTGGTTTTTTCGAGCAAATGCATAAGTTTGTCGGAAAACCTCAATCGACTATTAATATTGTAATGTGAGACAATCCAGTTAAAAGACTTGTTTGTTAAGCAGAATCGGAGATATCAATAGCTGATTTCCGTGTCGAAAACATCTCCGAAAGTGTATATGGTTGTTTAATTAAGAACAGAGAGTTGGTTGTAAATATTTTCTGATCGTTATCCGGTGTGAGTTAACTATGCCGCGGCAGGAAGATATCCTGTTTCAAAGGTTACTGTTTGTTAATTTGCGGCTTCATTTTGAATCGTTGCCTTCATTAATTATTTGTAGAAGATCATCTACGGAGGCTGAAGGGACTAGTTGGACATTTAGTGACTATTATCGATGCAAGTTCGCCATTTCAGTTGTTGGACTTCGCAAGCTTTGTGATTGCAGTGAGACTACTATATTAAATTTTAGTTTTTGGTTTGGGAGCAGTGATAATTTTAATCTGATCCCATAGGTCAAAATAACAATAGCGGCCATTTTAAGGCTCTTATAAGTATGAGCGGCACAATACACGGTGTAATTTGTCTCTCGCTCCAAACAACTTGTGGATTCGGGCTCTGTCCGTGATAGAGACTTCCCACGACACACTGACACCACTGAGGACGAGACAAACGAATGTTTCATTTCCTTTTTTGTACACAAAAAGTGACTCGTGTAAAGGAAAGTATTCATTGGACTTCTCATGTAAACCATATTCGTGTATAAATAACTGATGTCGACGATGTTAGCAATGTGACGTGGTAGAACACTCACTGGACTCGCATTCTGAAGGACTGATGTCCAAATACCCGATCGGTACTTCCATATTGTGGTATTATCTGGTTTCCTTAAATCACTTAAGGCAAATGAGGTGATGGTTATTTTCTAAAGAACTCCGCCTATTTCTTCCTTCGGCCTTTCCTACTCTTATTTTGGACTGTATCATGATCTCATTGTCAACGGATCGTTGAAATATAATCTTATTTTCTTTCGTATCTGTCGAGAAACACTTGAGCGAGTAAACTGAACTATTGTAAGATGTAGGTGGTGGTGGTTAGTGTTTAACGTCCCGTCGACTACGAGGTCATTAGAGACGGAGCGCAAGCTCGGGTTAGGGAAGGATTGGGAAGGAAATCGGCCGTGCCCTTTCAAAGAAACCATCCCGGCATTTGCCTGAAACGATTTAGGGAAATCACGGAAAACCTAAATCAGGATGGCCGGAGACGGGATTGAACCGTCGTCCTCCCGAATGTGAGTCCAGTATTGTAAGATGCAAAGGGAAAATGTATACACGTTCTGTCCAAAAAGTACCGACGCTGATTTTATCCACGGCACAAAAGCGAAGTCAGCACAGTGACTACGGTGGCAGCTTAAACTATCAACTGTAGACAACAGATGTGCATCCGACTAGTTAGCAGTGTTAGGCGGTGGACGTCGTCGGACCATGGTGTGTCAGCGTTATTGTATCATAAATCACGTTGTAGCCACAGCTGTAAATCAGGTGCTGAAGCCATTCTCCAGAATGTTTTGAAGAAAAGAAAACTGTGCACACGTTTTGTCCCGCTCAGCTCGACTCGCGAAAAAAGGCAACGACGGGTGGCTACCTACTCCGACTTGATTGAAATGCTAAATGTGGACAATTCTTTTTTGGTAAAAAGAAACATCGAGGGTTACGAGGTTTAGTGTTGTCAATCCGAACCTAGCACAAAAAGACAATCTACAATAATTCAGATAGAGGATAAACGCTGTAACGACATAACCGACATCCGAGTGAATGTGATGCCAGTCCGGTGAGTGTGTTGTGTTCAAAGATTTGGTGGTCACGACTCCCATACAACAGTATACCTCCCGTCACCATAACACATGAACAACCAAAACAATGATGTTCGACAATCGTACACCATAACACCTGGACAACCAAAACAATCACATTAAATAATGCTAGACGTACTCTCATATGACGAGAGGTGGCAACACGAAATGTATCGAGGACATTGGCAAACATAATCCTTTGGTGATCCAGGTATGTAGGTACAATGTTGCATTGGCGTACTGACCTCCAAATCCAAAGTCTTTGAACATGGTACACTCATCGGGCACCGTCATTGTCGCTCTATACACCTTCTTCGTATGCATCTTTTCAGGGTTGCTTTGGGCCCTGACTACACTTTCATGGATGAAAGTGCACGACCGCATCGCCCAGCGTAGAAGGGGGGCCCTACTGGAGCGAGAGGATATTCGACGAATGAACTGTCCAGCCCATTTCACCGACTTAAACCCCATCGATGCGTTGATGAGATGTATGGCAACACGTTCACATGCACACATCGACGATGATACAGGAGTTGTCAACCGCGCTGGCCGAGGAATGGAACGCCGTATCACGAGAACGCCTTACCACCCTTATGGCTAGCATGGGAGCACGTTTCAGAGCATGCATTGTTCACATATACTATTAAGATCCGTGTCCATTTGTAATGTCTCGGGAATCAACGTGAACTGCCGTGACTGCAGAGTAATTATTGTCATTAAATACAAGCGTCATTTCTGGTAGTATCATTCTATGTTTCTTTCAGTTACGTTCTATACTGTACTGCAGTATTTCGTTGTATGTATGATCAAAGTTTTGTTGAGCTACGTTACTTGTTAGTAACATATCATGCGAAAGTAACTTCCGTTCTTAAATTTTTCACGCCAGTGTATTTGTAATTAAGTGTCATTCCTTTAATTTTTACTGCGTTTTAACATCCTGCCCAGAATGTAAAAGTGACTAATTGTAATGAAATAACTTATAATTAATATATGTCTTTATACTTTTTAGCATTTCTACTTCATGTGTATAAACAAAGTTTTGTGATAATTTCACACTTATCACTTTGAACTACGATGCTATGCCTTGCTAGTTAGTAAAAGGAACGTCTTTTCTGTACTATAAGGAGAATGACACTCGAAATACAAGACTGTGAACTGATTTCCTTCCTGTTTACAAGTGTTTTCAGGAGACCATTGCTTTACAATAGAAAACATTGGTAGTTACTGCCAGTTTGAATGCAAAGTAGCTACCCTCGTAATTTACTGTGTGTGATACATAACTTTTAAATCGTAGTCAGATAACATTGTGCCCTAATAAAGATGCGTGTGAGATTAGAGATGGTTACCACATAACATACAAGATAACATTGTGCCATAATAAAGATATTTGTGAGATTTAAGGTGGTTACCACTGTAACAGGTCCGAGCAGATGTATTGCTCATGCGCTGCCTGCGATATGCAAGGTCTCTGACCAGAGAGCAGTATTGACTGCAGTAGGAACTGTGTAGCTGTAGCAGTAAGTTGTTGCTAGTCTGGTCTGGAGTCTGCTCTGGTCTGGTACGGTGTATCGTGTTGGCTGGCCCGGTCACGGTGCAGCGATGCCGGAGCCTGAGTATTATTGTATAAGGTAAAAAGCAGCCTCGCGCATATGTATTAATGTTATCTCAAGTCGCATGTAAATGTTTTAAAACTCTCATAATAATAATCTTTCTCATAAAAAGTAACTTTTAACAACCATTCATTTCAATTTAAAGAATTTACTAATTTCTCCCATCCATCATCATCCCGATTATTGCAATAGAAAAATCAATTGCTTCCTTTCATAAATGACAGATAGGTCGGCCAGCATTGCACAGAGCTGTGCCGAAAAAAATTTATTGTAAGAGCAGATATATCTGGGGACTTCATTGAGGTAAGAATTTTTTCCTTTTTTTATTCAGAATGATCTTTCAGGACCATGACGCAGCATTGCTGTCGTCCAAAATTTACCACGTTAAATTCACAGTGAATTATTGAAAAGTCATAAGTGAGCGACAATTTAATTGAGAGGTTAGTTACATTGTTTTATTACCAAGTTACTGAATTTATTTCTTTTATTGGGACCTTACACTGAATGTGAACGACATAATTATAACTTTTACTGTTGAGAGGTTTAGGTATTTTTCTGTTTTGAGGTTACGCTAAATGTGAATGAATTTTGAGTTTAGATTAAATCAGAAAGAATTTTTGTCGGGAGATTAAATGTGAATGAATTTTGTGGGGAGGTTACACTGTGAAAGAATTTTGTTTTGAGGTTACACAAAAATTAGAATCATTATCCATAATATTTATTTTATTTTTTGTGGGGAGGTTACACTTGGCGTCAACCGGCCAGGATCGTATTTCTTTGTGAATCTCTGAGAAGTAGTCATGCATCCGCTCTTATTTACTTAAATGTAGTTTGCATCTGGCGCAACGCATTTACTAATTTGTCACTCTTTCTTTCACAGTTCATCGACAATTTATTGCTCTTTATTGTAATTGTATTTGTTCCATTTTTGTTTGACTTTGTTTCATTTTGTGCTTAATTTTGATTTATGAAAAATGCCGCGAAAAACTGTTAACAGTACTTCGCGATGTGCAATGAGTGAAATAGCCGACTCGAATAATTTGACCGATAATACTTGCGACACTCAGAGTAATAGTGATAATCCTCTAATTACAAATAATCAGTGCCTGCCGATCAATAGTATTGAGTTAAATCCTAATGATGAACAAACAAATTCAATTATGTCCACAGTAAATGTAACAATTGACGACGCGGCACGTTCCAATACAATGAACGCTGCCCCGTTTGACACGCCTGATTTGTAAAATTTGCATAGTGAACGGATAAATTTTTCTCACGAAGATGAAAAATGTAGTCAAAATACGTCAGATTTATTTGATTCTGAGGTAGTAACCCACAGTGCACATCCAATTGGCGAACTTTTTCAAGAATCAGAGAATGACCAAATGGTTACACAAAACGTGACAAATGCAGATACACCAACACACAGCATAGAAAATAGAGTCGCTACTTTTGGAATGGATCAAGTTATGGCAGTATTGCTACAACTTAATGAAAATCTCAAACAGTCTAAGTAAGAACAAGACAACAATTTCAAACGACTTAATGAATCGAACATACAACTTAATGAAAAACAAGACAACCTTGATGAACGGAACAAACAACTTAGTGAACAGATTACAGCCGTTGCCGTGCAATGTCACGATACTAAAGAACAATTGCGTGAGGAAATTAAGGCTTATGCTAGGAGCAATAGTGAAGAAATTAGATCTGTGGCTCAAGAATTAAGTAATACACATGCAGCCACAACTAAATTACTTAGAGATGAAATTAGTGCAGTTGCTAAACAATGTTCTGAAAACGCAACACAGTTACGCAACGAGTTTAAATTAATGTCAGCAGAACTTTCACGCACACTGGATGCGAAAGTAGACGCGAAATTTGACGAACTGAACAGCCAAATTGACGAGCGTTTTAATCACCACCTGCAAAACAGTGAAACGCGTTACAGTAAATTTATACAGGAACAGAATAAAGTAAAGCAACATGTCATGGAAACTATTACTGTACAAAGACAGGAAGATAAGCGTAAACTATTTACGAAAGCAAAAACATACATAGACAACAATATTGCTACAGTATCGGACGAAATCAAACAGTTGAACACCGAATTGCATGATGAAATCTCCGATCTTAAAACAAAAACAGACACACACACATTAGACTTTCAGACAATGACCAACAGACTTGAAAAGTTGGAACTAATACAGGATCCCAATGCCATCAAAGCAGACGTTAAGAAATTGAACAAAACCACATGTAAAATACAAAAACAAATTAATGTTTGTGATACTAAAAACGATGATCACGTAAAAGCACTGACTGAAAAATATGATGAATTGGCCAGTCGTGTTGATGTTATCGAAAATAATAATGACACCAAATCAGACGATACGTCACCAGTTTCGCTTAATCAAACGCCCGAATTCCAAAATTTACAGCAGACAATCAGTGAGATAGGTTCGTCCAGTAATACATTACGTAGAAAATTGTCAACTTTACAGCAAGAAGTGACAGAGATGAAAAATGTTTCAGCCTCTAACACGGCACAGCATACGCCACATTCCGAACATTTGTCACACTCACACAGCCAGTGTAACTTAGGTAATTTACAGAGACTATGTGACTTAGAATCCGAACAGACACAGATAAATAGATTCTCATGCAATCCTGAACCTGTTCACACATTCAGAGACGATAACGTTGATTATAAGCAATTTTTATCCCTGAAAAAATTTAAGGTATTTAAAAGTGACAGAGCACAGGTACACGCTTTGGACTGGATACGACAATTTGCTTTTGTATTTTCATCAGCATTGCCTGTAATGCAGAAACTAGAATTGGACTGGATACGACAATTTGTTTTTGAATTTTCACCGGCATTTCCTGTAACGCAGAAACTAAAATTTATTTGTAGCGCGTAATTGACCTCAGGGGATTCATTACACTTCGATGAATATGTGCCGTAGCGTGCACAGGGCCCCGAGCCATAGTAGTGCTACTTCCTCTTTAGTTTTCTGTACTGCTGCCTTCTCTTCTACTATCCTTTATATCCATCAAAACAGCTCTTCAACTATCGATCTATCTAGCATTAAGGATGTATAAAGAAAACCTGTTATGATGAGTTTTATCTGAAAGTGACAGTTTTCATTAGACACTCTCGAGATGACAGGAACTACCAGCATAATTTTAATAAGTGACAAAATTTGTAATTATCAGTATCGTCAAAATTATCAGCAACAGCAGACACATTTTGACAACAATAGAGGCTTTTCTCTACAACAGCAACAAAACCAGCCGGTTAGCATACCTAACCAACAATGTAATGTGCAAGGTCTACCAAACTTTAATGTTTCGCCGCCTTCAAGTATACCGTCGGCTTCGCCAAGTAGTAACGCACAGCAACATGGAAATAACTACGTACAGAAAACATAACATTTCAATTCCTATCGCAATGCGCCGTATGGCAGTGATTATTATGACAGACGTAAATGTAATGAGCACAATTTTCAGCGTACGTTTAATAACAGTCGGTCTTACCAGCAGCAAAATCATCCGCAACAACAGCTTATCATGAATGAACCAGACAGTCGGTATCATCCCGAACGTAATACGTCAGGACGAAATAACAGAACAGTACAAATAGTTGAAATGCCACAGCATCCTCCCGCAAATAATAGCACGTCAGATAGAATTTGACTAGATACAGTACAGGTTGCATCTTCCAGCAACGCAAGCAATACTTTTGACACACAGAATCTTGTTCACCTAAATGTTATTACTTTTGACGACATCCGTGACACTCTTTTGCAGCAATAATCAGTTATTCAAAAAACCATTTCACACCCTGTCATTGAAGTAAAGATTGGATCATCCAAATTTTCAGCAGTAATCGATTCTGGATCACCTATGTCAGTTGTAAATGAAGAAACTTTCAACGAATGTAACAAAAAGAATACCTATCCTACGTTACCATTAGGCAAAACTAAAGTAAAAGGAGCAGTATCTGGTAAAGGAGTAGATGTAAAATTACAGACACACTTATCGTTTTGTATTGCAGGTCATACGTTTCACTCAAATTTTTGGATTGTTCCCTTATTGACAACAGACGTTATTTTAGGTACGAATTTTCTGGTACAACACGACGCAATTATTGACTTTCAAAATTCGTATTTAATGTTAAAGGATGAAAATATACAACTGGCATTAGAATTTCAGCACTCTTTATCTGCAGAAGAGCAAACAATTAATCGTACAGAGGTCATTTCTGCATCACGTAACAGACTGTCATTTGACATTGTTCACAGATGCGTACGTACACAACTATAATACTCCAGACGAAGCCGATTATGACGTTATACAGATGATTTCTGATAAAGTTAAACAGACCAGTGCAAATACAGACGACGAACGTACTCAACTACACAAAATTCTTTTACAGCAAGCTCCAGTTTTTGACAACGTCCCTTGTACTATGTCCGGTTTTATGTATGAATTTCAAGTTAAACAGCACGACACGTTTAAAGCCAAACATTATCCCATTCCGTATATTTACAGAGAACAAGTTAAGAAAGAACTGCAAGCTATGCTTGACCAAGGAATTATTCAACCGGCAGTTAGTCCGTACATAAGCCCGCTCCTTATTGTTAAGAAAAAGGATGGTTCACTTCGCCTCGTACTTGATTCGCGTCACATCAATGACATTATTATTAATGAAACAGATCGCCCTCAAACACTAGAAGAACTTCTACAGAAATTTCATGGTACTGCTATTTATTCCACATTAGATTTGAAATCGGGATTTTGGCAAATTCAGCTCCATCCGGACTGCAGAAAGTACACGGCTTTTCTCTGTTTTGGTGACTGTTATCAATTTTGTAAATTACCGTTCGGTTTAACTATTTCTTCAGCAGCATTTATTCGTGGTTTGAATACTATACTTCCGACAGAATTAAAAGACAGAATCACAACGTATGTAGACGACATTCTTATTGCAGAAGCTAACTGGTCTGAACACAATTTGATTCTTGAACAACTGTTACTAACTTTTCGTGCACAAGGACTCACAGTTAATCTCAGTAAATCGCACTTTGGCAAAACTTCTATAAAATTTCTTGGACATGTAATTTCAGCAGAAGGCATTGCGCCTGACCCGGAAAAACTTCAAGCTTTATGTGACATTACTGTACCTACGACGAAGAAACAACTACGCAGCTTTTTGGGTTTAATTAACTTTTTTCGTCAATTTATCCATTGCTCTGCTTTAGACACCCCGAGATTATGTCAATTGACGGGTAAAAACATTATTTGGTTCTGGGATAGCCAAGCGCAGTCTGAATTTATCAATCTGAAACAAGCTTTGTTGAATGCACCACTTTTATCACATCCAGATCTTACTAGAAATTTTTTCATTGCCACCGACAGTTCTAACACCGCTTTAGGCGTACACATTTTTCAGGAAATTGAAGAAGACGGTACTACAGTAATTAAAAACCTCGGCTTTGCGAGTCGCATTCTGTCACCTGCTGAACGCGATTATTCTGTTACAGAACTTGAAACATTATGTGTTGTATGGGCATTTACGAGATTTAGGCATTTTCTTTATGGAAGACACACTACTGTTTACACAGATCATAGAGCGATACAGTTTTTACTTTCAGCAAAATTTACACACGACAGATTAAGCAAATGGAAACTTTATTTACAGGAATTTAATTTTACAATTGTTCACATTCCCGGTACACAAAATGTTGTAGCAGACGCACTATCCCGTTCTCTCAGCAACAATCAGCAAGACATCGCACCAACTTCTTCCAAGCAAATTTTAGCGTCATGTATATTCAACAAGTTGCATTTGAAAATTTCATTTCGTCGTCATTACGAGATATAGCACAGGAGCAGAGTAGAGACAACGTATGGAAAGAAATTAAACACCTTTGGCAAGACAGGAATAATGTTACCATCAGAAACCATTACACTGTACGCAATAATATTCTGTTTCGCCGCTCTCACCCTGACAGCAACAATTGGTTACTATGTATTCCTGACGGGCTTGTTAACAAATTAATTTGGTATACTCATTTAAGTTACGCACATTACGAAGCCAGAAAATGTTTTCTTATACTGAGACAGAACTGTTATTTTGCCAACATGGAGAAACGTATTCGACGAGTTTTAGCGTCATGTAAAATCTGCCAGAAAGCTAAGTCAGACACGACTTCACATATTCCTCCGTTACATCCCATTGTACCTGTTAAATTGAGACACATGGCCGCTGTAGACATTTTTGGTCCGATTCCCAGATATAATAGAGGTTTTTGTTACATCTTTGTCGCTGTTGAACTCACTTCGAAATTTGTTACCTTCACTCCGTTACGCAAATCTACTGCTAAATCTGTTTCGAATGCGTTTGTAAAACATTTTCTATTTCATGTAGGGCATGTATTGAAAGTAATTTCCGACAATGGACCACAATTTCGATCTGCTATATGGACATGTATGTTACGAACAAGAAACATTTCTCCGATCTATATACCCATTAAATATACCCATTCTTCGAACCCTTGTGAACGACTAATGAAAGAAATTGGTAAACTATGTGGAATATACTGCCATAAAAAACATATTGATTGGAATACACACATACTCTCATTCCAGGATGTAATTAACTCAATACCAAATGAATCTACTATGCTATCTCCGACTGTTATACTGAAAAATGTTGAACCACCCAACAAAATTAAAGAACTAGTATCTTTTCCTACATCTAGTCGACTACGCCACCATGAAATAATTGACATTGCGCTCAACAACATCAAACGTGCCGCAGAGCGCCGGAGAAGACAGCAAAAACAGGTTTGTACACGCCGTGACTTTCACATTGGACAGAAGATATTAGTACGTACACACTATTTACCCAACAGAGGAAAAAGTAGATGCAGTAAATTTGAGCTTCTATACTCAGGTCCATATCGAATTCGCAACATTCCTCACCCCAATGTAGTACACGTCGGAACTTTGAGAACCAGAAAAAGCAAAGGCAATCACCATGACTCCAATATTAAACTCTTTATTGAATTAACATACTTTACGATTTATCACACTGCAACGCCATTTCGAGATATTTATATGAACACTTACTGATGATTATCATATTTTTCTTGGCAAGTGCCCGGCAAGGTAAGGTTAGCAGGTCACTTTTCTTGTCGTTACGCATGAGACCGTGCACATTTTTCCAGATAAACTTACATATTTTATGACCACTTATGCAATTCTATGTATGTGATTACTTACTGATGATTATCATATTTTTTCTTGGCAAGTGCCCGGCTAGGTAAAGTTAGCAGGTCGCTTTTCTTGTCGTTATATATCAGACTGTGCACATTTTCCATTTTTCGTGTATGTATGATTGTTTTCCTGTTTTGTCTGTATGCACTATGAAATGTTTAAGATGTAACAAACACCAGTTGACTTCGACATTTTTCCTTATGATATCTCAATATCTTGACTATTTTACATTTTTTTTTTGCTACTACATTATGATACTCTGTGTACATTTTTTCTTTTTTTTTGCACTTGAAAACTGTCTATGTTTTTGACAATGCGTTTTCTGTCATGCTATGCTGTATGCTTAATTATATCACTAGAAACCAGTTTTTATTTAATGGGTCTATGATTTAAATGCAAGATATTAATCTTTTTTCATCATTTTCAGAAAGCAATAATGTGTAAAAGAAATAACTTAAACAAACCACAGTGGATTACTATGAAGTGGGAATTTGACCTTCGGAATGAAGAAAAGAAAATGGAATACCTTGTGATGAAGAGTAAATGGATCAGAATTAACAAGCATTAACAAGAATATACTATACACATCGTATGATAGCAGTCTTAACTAATTATTTTTCTTTCAGAATACGAGGCGATTGATGCAGGCTGTCAGACAGAACTACACATCTTAGTTTTAGTGATGAAATATGCTAGAAATAAGAAACTGTATACTATGAATAGTTGTATGAAGTAAATGGTAATATGAATAATGAATAATGAAGTGTCGTTTTGCAGATGATAATGAATGATGATGAATAGTTATATGAAGAATATGCTAATATGAATAATGAAGTTTTTCTTTGCAGGTGATGATAGTGATAAATTTTATATGGCCACTTAACGCACCACTTTTAAGTTTTTCTTTGCAGATGAGAATAATGATGAAGTTTATATATTTACTATTAGTTAAGAGATGCTATGTAGTTATTTAAGTATTTGTTGCGGTTCGTTTTGACAGTATGTCTTATATCGCATGGTATAATGACTGAATGTTTTGGAAAGGACAGCTAGAGTACATACATATTGAGTACACGTTTCATTACCTGTTAATTCGAAGTTCACTACTTTTCAGCATAATATGCGTTTCTTCTTTCAGCTTAATAATCCATTTTGTATTTTTTCCAGGAGAAGCTATTCATGAAATTAATGTGCTATAAGCAGTTAGTTATTAAACCTGTTCTAGTACTTGCATTTTTATTACCCATTTGTGTGTGTCATTCATGAATGTGATCACATATACTCTACTTGTTTCGTAACCTTGCTACAGCTGACTCATGATGAATGACGCTACTAATCCTTATTTGCAGCAAATAAGTCAAAAGCAAATATTTTCATCCCCCAGCAATTAATTATCGATCCCAACGCAATGCATTGCTAGCACAAAAAAAAAATAGACCTTGAGTAATAGTTACAGTGTGTTAAATTTTAAATATGTCGTATGTCACTTGAATGATGAGTTCTGAGTAATACAGAATGCTGTTTTCTAACCACAGACCTTGAGTAATAGTTACAGTGTGTTACATTTTAAATATGTCCTATGTCACTTGAATGATGAGTTCTGAGTAATACTGAATGATGTTTTCTAACCACAGACCTTGAGTAATAGTCTCAGTGTGTTACATTTTAAATATGTCCTATGTCACTTGAATGATGATTTCTAACAAGGGAACCTCCCCATCGCACCCCCCTCAGGTTTAGTTATAAGTTGGCACAGTGGATAGGCCTTGAAAAACTGAACACAGATCATTCGAGAAAACAGGAAGAAGTTGTGTGGAACTATGAAAAAATAAGCAAAATATACAAACTGAGTAGTCCATGTGTAAGATATGTAACATCAATGATTATGTGAGCGTAGAAGTGCGGTAGTCCCGTGGTTAGCGTGAGCAACTGCGGGGTAAGAGGTCCTGGGTTCTAACCTACCCTTGTCTGAAGATTTTTCTTCCTTTATTTTCGCAAAGTTATGATATGTCCTTTCTTTCATTGACGTCTCTGTGCACTGTAATAAATTTAGCGTGTATGTTTTGCGACCGCACCGCAAACTTACAGTTCGGAAAATATTCATTGACCTTGTTATTGAAGTCGCGAGCTATATTTGCTGGATTCATATTGCCCACGGAATACATCTCACGTATTTAATGCACTCCCGTCCAAAGTAGCGAACAGTCAACTGCCAGCCAGGGAGCCTCGTTAGCAGGAATACTCCTCTTCCGTGCGCTGTTGTCGACTGACGTAGTGTGTTTAGATGTTTGTTTAGGTGTAGTATCCTCATGCTACGGCGCAGTTACTTCGCATCGGACGGACGGACGGACAGATAATAACTGTCTGAAAATAAAAAAATAATCCCTTCACTCGAGGGTAGATTTGAACCAAGGACCTCTTGAACCGCAGCTGCTCACGCTGACCACCGTACCACGACGCTCCTGAGCTCACTTCCTCCTTGATGTTGCCTATCTCGCACAGGGACTACTCAGTTTGTATATTTTGCTATTTTTTTCATAGTTCCACACAACTTCTTCCTGTTTTCTCGATTGATCTGTGTTCAGTTTTTCAAGGCCTATCCACTGTGCCAAGTTATAACTAAATCTGAGGGGGGCCGATGGGGAGGTTCCCTTGTAAGTAATACTGAATGATGTTATGTAATAATGCATTAATGCTATAATTTCTGTAAATAATATTTTTGTTATACTCTATAAACGCTATGCCAATAATTAACTCTCATTTTGAATAATGACTTCTGAATAATACTGAATAATGTTTTATAAAACTATATGAATACTTTGTAACTGGCCAATGAGTGACACTGTTTCTTATATTTTAAATTTGTCTTATGTCACTTACATGCTATTATATATGAATACCAGTAGCTTGATGCTACACTCATTAACTCTTGTTTTGAATGATCACTTTTGAATAATGCATAAAAATGGTTTGTAACTGGCCAATGAGTGCCAATATTTACTGTAATTAGATGACCTATGAATAATGTTCTGTAATACTCCATACATAGTACAGAAATATTTAGTAACTAGGCAATGAGTGCCAACAATTACTCAAATCGGTTAATAGACTAGTGTAATTCTCTATGATGACTAGCATAAGACTTAATGTCCTTCACCTTCTGACCTAATTACGAGAAATTACTGCAATATCCGTTTGTCCTGTCCATCCTCATGATCATGGAGCACTATATTTGGTTTTTGCACTAATTCTACTTTTGTGTACCTTACAAGAATGTTGTGTTGACACATCATGCTGTCCACCACCTCGAACGATGGAGATGTTATTATGGTCCCACTGTTTGGTGTACCTAATGTACTAGCAAAATGATAACATTGAATATTAATACGACATTTCAATGCCTTGGCTACACTGATTAATACTTCAGGGAAGAGAACTTCAGATTGTCTCACTTGGTGTTGTGCTTCTGTAGAAAGATATGGACTTTCAGTGCAGCTACGTGCAACCTACTGTGCTACAACCATGATGCAATCCTTCCCTTTCCTTTCCTAGTTCTTATAAAATGGCAAAAAAATATATATACAGGGCTATTACAAATGATTGAAGCGATTTCATAAATTCACTGTTGCTCCATTCATTGACATATGGTCACGACACACTACAGATTCGTAGAAAAACTCATAAAGTTTTGTTCGGCTGAAGCCGCACTTCAGGTTTCTGCCGCCAGAGCGCTCGAGAGCGCAGTGAGACAAAATGGCGACAGGAGCTGAGAAAGCGTATGTCGTGCTTCAAATGCACTCACATCAGTCAGTCATAACAGTGCAACGACACTTCAGGACGAAGTTCAAAAAAGATCCACCAACTGCTAACTCCATTCGGCGATGGTATGTGCAGTTTAAAGCTTCTGGATGCCTCTGTAAGGGGAAATCAACGGGTCGGCCTGCAGTGAGCGAAGAAACGGTTGAACGCGTGCGGGCAAGTTTCACGTGTAGCCCGCGGAAGTCGACGAATAAAGCAAGCAGGGAGCTATTTTCATCTTTCAAGAGGATGGTGCTCCACCGCACTTCCATCATGATGTTCGGCATTTCTTAAACAGGAGATTGGAAAACCGATGGATCGGTCGTGGTGGAGATCATGATCAGCTATTCATATCATGGCCTCCACGCTCTCCTGACTTAACCCCATGCGATTTCTTTCTGTGGGGTTATGTGAAAGATTCAGTGTTTAAATCTCCTCTACCAAGAAACGTGCCAGAACTGCGAGCTCGCATCAACGATGCATTCGAACTCATTGATGGGGACATGCTGCGCCGAGTGTGGGAGGAACTTGATTATCGGCTTGATGTCTGCCGAATCACTAAAGGGGCACATATCGAACATTTGTGAATGCCTAAAAAAACTTGTTGAGTTTTTGTATGTGTGTGCAAAGCATTGTGAAAATATCTCAAATAATAAAGTTATTGTAGAGCTGTGAAATCGCTTCAATCATTTGTAATAACCCTGTATATACAGTGCGTGTGCACTTTACGTCATTTATTAATATGTTTTGTACTCATTGCGTATCCTAGTTCTTGTAAAATGGTAAAAATTATATACAGTGCATGTGCACTTTATGTCATTTGTTAATATGTTTTGTACTCATTGCGTACCCTAGTTCTTGTAAATTAGTAGAGACATATACAGTGCGTGTGCACTTTATGTCATTTGTTAATGTGTTTTGTACTCATTGCATATACATTCATTTTGTTATTGCTTGATATGTTCTGTACTCAGTGCATGTGCACTCTATTTCATTTCGTGTTCTGCACTTATATATATGCATATACTCTTGTGTCTGTAAACTTAGTTAATTAAGTAGATTTTAGAAAAATTTGTTGCTCATGGCAAGTCCAATTTAATCACCATCGCTGCCAAATTTTTGCCCCCCCAGTGGAGGGTTTTGTAAGGGGTCTGGACAGATGTAATTTCGATGTATTGCTCATGCGCTGCCTGCGATATGCAAGGTCTCTGACCAGAGAGCAGTGTTGACTGCAGTAGGAACTGTGTAGCTGTAGCAGTAAGTTGTTGCTAGTCTGGTCTGGAGTCTGCTCTGGTCTGGTACGGTGTATCGTGTTGGCTGGCCCGGTCGTGGTGCAGCGATGCCAGAGCCTGAGTATTATTGTACAAGGTAAAAAGCAGCCTCGCGCATATGTATTAATGTTATCTCAAGTCGCATGTAAATGTTTTAAAACTCTCGTAATAATAATCTTGCCCATAAAAAGTAACTTTTAACAATCATTCATTTCAATTTAAAGAATTTACTAATTTCTCCCATCCATGATCATCCCGATTATTGCAATAGAAAAATCAGTTGCTTCCTTTCATAAATGACAGATAGGTCGGCCAGCGTTGCACAGAGCTGTGCCGAAAAAAATTTATTGTAAGAGCAGATATATCCGGGGACTTCTTTGAGGTAAGAATTTTTTCCTTTTTTTATTCAGAATGATCTTTCAGGGCCATGACGCAGCATTGCTGTCGTCCAAAATTTACCAGGCTAAATTCACAGTGAATTATTGAAAAGTCATAAGTGAGCGACAATTTAATTGAGAGGTTAGTTACATTGTTTTATTACCAGGTTACTGAATTTATTTCTTTTATTGGGACCTTACACTGAATGTGAACGACATAATTATAATTTTTACTGTTGAGAGATTTAGGAGTTTTTCTGTTTTGAGGTTACGCTAAATGTGAATGAATTTTGAGCTTAGATTAAATCAGAAAGAATTTTTGTGGGGAGATTAAATGTGAATGAATTTTGTGGGGAGGTTACACTGTGAAAGAATTTTGTTTTGAGGTTACACAAAAATTAGACTCATTATCCATAATATTTATTTTATTTTTTGTGGGGAGGTTACACCACGTTAACGAAATCATCTACACAGAGGAAATGGGTGTAAGGATCGTCCTCTGAAATGCAGTATTCAGTATTAATGGTCGTTCCAGAAATAATGATGGGAATATGATTTCTTCTGTTTCGCCAAAGAGTGTAATGATCATTCTCTGAAATGCAGTATTCAGTATTAATGGTCGTTCCAGAAATAATGATAGGAATATGATTTCTTCTGTTTCGCCAAAGAATGTAATTTTATTTTGATTCATTTTTTATTTTATCAGGTAAGATATAAAAACACACTGCTGGGGCAGATAAGTGCCAACTTATTTTTGGGTAACGGAATGAACCTAAATATTGTATCTTTGCTAAAATAGGAGGGTCTCATTAATTTCTACCTGCAGATCTACTTCATACTCTGCAAGCTACCTAAAGATTAGTGGCGGAGGGTCTTCTGCTACCACTAACTGATTCCCCTTAGCCTGCTCAATTCGGAAATGGTTCTTAGGAATGACTGTCGGTAAGCCTCTATATTAGCTCTAATTTCTCGAATTTTCCCGTCGTGACCATTTCGTGAAATGTATGTGGGAGGCAGTGATACGTTGTCCCACTCTTCCCTGAAAGTACTCTCAGGAATGATCAATAGTAAACTTCTCCTTGATGCACAACGGCTCTCTTGCAACGTCTACCACTGGAGTTTGTTGAGTATCTTTCTAACGCCCTCGCGTCGGCTAAATGACATAGTCATGAAACGCGGCCTTCTTCTCTATCTCTTTGATCAGTCCTATCTGGTGCCAGAAGCCGGATGTGCTGTGAACAGTATATATATATGAGTAAGACAGTACATTATTTAAAAAGAAAAATATCACAATCAGCTTTTCCACAAATAATAAATTACAACAAAAAGTAATCCATGATGTAAACACGTCCAAGGGCCCCTACAGTAAGTCAGGAATATACAAGCTCAAATGTGATGCATGCCCGAATTGCACAAACAGGCAGAAGTTTTGAAATTAGATACAAAGAACACATTGATGCTTTAAGGCTTGGCAACTTTAACAAATCTGCATTTGCAGCCCATATTGATGAAGAAAACCATTCAGTGAGAAACATAGAGAAGTACTTAAAAATTTACATCTAGCAAGGGGGCCACTATGAATATATTGGAAGAAATAGAAATACACATACAAAAAAACAGCACCACAGACTATATCCTTAATGAACAAACTGAGTTGTCTAACACCTCTTTCCTCAAAAATTTCGAAAAATAATTTTCCACCCTCAAAAGAAAATAGTATTCCTACACCTATCTGTAGATCAAGTAGCAAATTTATATGTTACAACAATTCTCATGATGCTAAATATAAATCTTTCAAATGGAAAATCTTTATAAATAGTGTAGCAGTAATCATCTTGGGGTTGAAGCTCTTTTTTCCGTGTTTGCTTTAACAATACGCATGTTTCTGGATAGGATACGCCTTTAGCAAAACACAATTTTCTTTTTCAACCCAAACATGTTTGGTGCAGTTGCAGCATCTTCGGTGGGCTTTTCTTTTCCATCTGTTAAAGATAAACATTGTTCTATACTGTTTGTATAAATGTAACTATTAGTTTTTATATCGTAATTACAGATATTTGAAAAACACATAAATTATGAATTCATACCTTTTTACCACATAGTGTGGTTTTTCTGATGTGTTGGGTTTCTACAGTGACTGTTTTGCTGCACAGTTTGTCATCTGCAACTACTTATACCTTAAAGTAGATAAATTGTTTAGGGCAAAAATTGCGATTTGGAAAACTGTTATTTCTATGCCTGAGAATATTTAATTCTCTCTCTCTCTCTCTCTCTCTCTCTCTCTCTCTCTCTGTGTGTGTCTATTTATGTAATGTTTGACTTACATTTTCTTTTTCTTCATCTTCATCACTCTCAAACACTATATATTGAGTTGTCACTGTCACTGTCACTGTCACTGTTTCACAGTTTACCAGCTGTAAAAACAAACATGGCTGACAGTGGAACAGTTGAAGGTGTTCCTGGCGGTTGTTCTGAATCTTTCAGAGGCATCTATAATTTTGTGTGTGTGTGTGTGTGTGTGTGTGTGTGTGTGTGTGTGTGTGAAAAGGGAAAGAGAAAGAGTAAGTTTGAGAGTAGGTTTTAGGGATTATTATTATTATTATTATTTTACTTTTTTACTTTGTGTGTGTGTGTGGGGGGGGGGTTTAGAGAATTATAGGTTCGTCGTGTCTAATAATTATTTGAAGGCAGAGAAGAGAGTACCATTGCAGAGAGCTGTGTATTCATTTATCACTTGTTTGCATTCCACTATGACTTTTTGTATCTGATAATTTTCTTCAGTTATTAGTTTTTGTGGGGGGCTGTTGCTGTATTTGAGTATTTTCAAATCTATGTTGATGTTTGTTGGGTTATGTTTCTTGTGCATGAGGTGTTAATGCTCTTCTGTGTTCTCTGCATCTGGTATTAAAGTTTCTGCTTGACTGCCCTGTATAAACTGCTTCGCAGTCCTGACATGTTGTTTATTAAATACCAGATGTGTTGTTCAAAAATGGCTCTGAGCACTATGGGACTCAACTGCTGAGGTCATAAGTCCCCGAGAACTTAGAACTACTTAAACCTAACTAACCTAAGGACATCACACGCATCCATGCCCGAGGCAGGATTCGAACCTGCGACCGTAGCGGTCGTGCGGTTCCAGACTGTAGAGCCTTTAACCGCTCGGCCACTCCGGCCGGCCCAGATGTGTTGTGTTTGTCTGTGCTTGTGTTAGTTGTCCTTAGTTTTCTCTGTGTCGAATTGCCTGTCTTGTAGGCTATTTTTACCTCTTGTTTTTTGATCATGTTGCCTAATCCGTGGACTGCTTTGTTGATGTAGGTGAGAGAGAGTCACCTGTTTGTCATTGTTGGTGTTTCCTGTTTGTGTGTGCTCATGTGTGGTTTCTGTGTGTTTGTAAGTTGATGAGTAGGTTCAAATGGCTCTGAGCACTATGGGACTCAACTGCTGAGGTCATTAGTCCCCTAGAACTTAGAACTAGTTAAACCTAACTAACCTAAGGACATCACAAACATCCATGCCCGAGGCAGGATTCGAACCTGCGACCGTAGCGGTCTTGCGGTTCCAGACTGCAGCGCCTTTAACCGCACGGCCACTTCGGCCGGCTTGATGAGTAGGCTTTTGTTCTTGTGTGTTGGGTGTCCTTTTCAATTTTGTTTTAATTTTGTGGTTCAGTTTATCTATAGTGTTCTTATCATGTCCATTCCCTACTGCTATTTGTCTGATTGTCTGCAATTCATTCTTGTAGTTGTTTTCAGTGAGTGGGGTTTGTTCAGTTTGTGTAGCATGTATTGGAAGCCAGCTAGTTTGTATGTAATCGCATAATTAGAGACTCTGTGAATGGCAGAGCTGGTGGTGGTCACTTTCGTGAATATAGATAATTGGTGTTGGTTGTTGTGTCTGTACATTGTGAGATCAAGGAAGTTTAGATGAAACACCAAGTCTCAGCCAACAACTCCACAGTGATATAAACAAAGTAGAGCCTAAAATAAAATTCATAGAAACAGAACACGACAAAAGGTTAAACTTCTGAAAGATTCAGAACAACCGCCAGGAACACCTTCAACTGTTCCACTGTCAGCCATGTTTGTTTTTACAGCTGGTAAACTGTGAAACAGTGACAGTGACAACTCAATATATAGTGTTTGAGAGTGATGAAGATGAAGAAAAAGAAAATGTAAGTCAAACATTACACAAATAGACACAGACACACACAGAATTAAATAATCTCAGCCATAGAAATAACAATTTTTCAAGTCGTAATTTTTGGCTTAAAAATTTATCTACTTTAAGGTATAAGTGGTTGCAGATGACAAACTGTGCAGCAAAACAATCACTGTAGAAACCCAACACATCAGAAAAACCACACCATGTGGTAAAAAGGTATGAATTCATAATTTATATGTTTTTCAAATATCTGTAATTACGATATAAAAATAATAGTTACATTTATACAAACACTATGGGACAATGTTTATCTTTAACAGATGGAAAAGAAAAGCCCACTGAAGATGCTGCAACTGCAGCGAAACATGTTTGGGTTAAAAAAAAAAATTGTGTTTTGCTGAAGGCGGATCCTATCCAAAAATATACGTAGTGTAGCGGTATTTGCTCTAATATTCACAAAATTAGTATCTCTCTGTACTGGTGTAGAAGGAGTTTCAGTTACGTAAGTGAATATATGATCTTTTTCCAAACATGGAACATCTTTATAACGTTACGATATATCATTGCATCTTTGACACTCATATGTTTGTGAGCTATTTGCATGTATCAAAACATGCGGTGCATGCTAGAGGTTTGTTCTATGAATAATATTAAGTGCTCAGTGATACAAATTTACGTGTGCAGCGGTAGGAATGTGATGGAGATGTATTGAATGACAAATCTGAAGCGCCCAAATATACAAGCTTATGAATACAATGATGGGAATATAGCGAAAACTACGAACGCCGTCTACTGGATGAAAACCATGAAAACAAGTACTCTAAACCGGCATATCACGTGAGTAACAACCCAATGCAAACCTGTAACGCAACCATCTGTGTGACGTGCTTATAATTATGTTTGATTTATATTTTAGGACAACTAATCAGTAAAAAATACACCACATGTTGTAATGAAAGCATGAGAGCCGTCTGACGATGAATTGTAATGATTCGAAACCGGTAGCGGTACCTTTCGGATAAACGCACTTAAAATAAATTTCTAGCTGGTTGCTGTCCCAACACCATCAAAGGATGGAAAGAAATCCTCTTTGAAGCAAGAATTAGATTGCAGCAAAAATTGCATACCAGTGCTTGAAGTGCACAGTTCAAGTTAGTAAGACTAAAAAATAGAAACCAGAAATGAACTCCTCTTCCCTCAATAAATCGTGATTCCCGAAATCGGACTAGGATTCCTTGCCTCAGGTTAATATATTTATCGTTGTCCGTCATCCCTGAACGTTTGTAGCAGTATCACGGAATCATACTGTATATGTACATCTACACAATATGTGAGCGTGCACTGCGTAACAATAACATGCTCGAATAACTCGGGAACTACACATTTCTGGAACAGCGTTGACACAGCATCTATTTCTTCTTGGTACATCTGGTATCTATTCCTGAAGTTTGCCACTGAGTTTTAAAACGCCCTGTCTATCTCCGGGCATCCGCTCAGAAATAGGTTGTTTGCGGGGGTCACTTAGGTCTGACATCGTTTGATTTTCAGTATGTCTACGTTATTTGTGTCAGTTCTGCCCAATATTCGATGATTCATGCAAGTGGTATGAGGAGAATCGTCTATCAGTACTCTTTCCTGACGAATCCTCGAACGTTGTTTGCTTCGTGGTCCCTGTTACTCTTAATATACCTAGCGCGACAAAGATATTCAGTCTTCTTCCGTAGTGACCCATCTACGATTCACCATTTGTGCTGTAGGACACCGCTTACCAAACTCAGACCAGCTTCCTTAACACCAATTACAAACTACAGTCGCAGAGCACACGCTGCAGATACACCTTTTTTTAAATTTCAGATTGGACGATTTATTCAAGAGAAAGAGCTTCACAATTTAAGCAAGTAAATAAAACGACGGTCCACCTCTGACCCTTATACAAGCAGTTATTCGGCTTGGCGTTGATCGATAGTGTTGTTGGACGTCCTCCTAAGGGATACGCGGCAGATTCTGCGCAACTTGCGCAATGCCGACGTGGTTGGAGGGTCCTGCTCCTGAAATTCTCAATTGGGAAGAGATCCGACGACCTTGCTGGCCAAGGTAGGGTTTGACAAACACGAACAAGAGTTTCTACAACTCACGCGGTGTGCAGGCGGTCATTATCTTACTGAAATATAAGCCCAGGATGGCTTGCCATGAAGGGCAACAAAACATAGCGTAGAATATCGTCAACTTACCGCTGTACTGTAAGGATACCGCAGATGACAACCAAAGGCGTCCTGATGTGAAAAAAATGACATCCTAGATCATTACCCCTGGCTGTCGACATGTCGAGCGGTATGGCAGGCGACACTCAGGCTTGTATTCTACCGCTGTCTGGTGCGTCTCCAGACACGTCTTCGGCCTGTAATGTGACGGACTGGAGTAGAATTGTCTTCAGTGGTGAGTCCCGCTTCGAACTGAACCATGATGAGTGGCACTTGGAGCATTACGGGCAGCGCCTTCAACCGTGTCGGGATTTTGGCGATATTACGCGCCAATTGGACTGAATTTGGCCCGATACCACTAAGCAGGACATCCAACGACTCCACGAATGAGTGTCAAGCCGAATGACTGCTTGAGGGCCAGAGGCAGACCAACACGTTAATGACTTGCTCAGTTTATGAAGCTCTTTCTCTTGATTTAATCATCTTGTTCTCCTAAAATTGTAATTTTTTGTTTGTCTCTACATGTACAGTCATGCTCAAAATTATCCGAACGACCTGAATTGCATCTCACCTGATTCGCATGCAACCCACATAACGCAGCTGTCTAGCAGGTTCTCTAATCGCTCCTCGGTACAGTCGTTTGACTATCCACCACTAGAAAACACTGCTCTGTATCGCAATAACTCAAGATGTAAAGTAATACTACGATACTACAAATATCAGGGAACACCTTATCACAGGTAAGACTGTCCTTAAGGCTTGTAAGCTCACATTTATTGCAATAAATGACATACCTGAAATGTTAGCACTCTCATTATTACGTCAGATAGGTAACGCACGTAGTAAGTTCGTCGTATTCATGATTTCCTCTTCAAAGTAACATACCGTACTTATTATCTAACACAAAATGACATTAAAATTTAAGTTATTCACGAACATCTAGTTGAGAATATGTATGAACTTCAAATGACACGACGAACCGTCTCGTTCTGCATATGGATTCAAACCCAGGTCATGCAGACTAAGCAAAGATTTCGTGACAAACGGAAACTAACAGTCATTCCTGATTAGGCATACAGAGAGTGATATACCTCGATTTTAGACAGTATCAATTAGCAAATACCAACTTTAAATTACATAACGCAAACATTTTTAACGGACCCGGGTTCCTACCCAGCACCTATTGTCCCTGTTAACGAACTACGAGAGATGTTAAATATTGCTTCTTGACAAGTAACTTATTTGAAATTCCGTGAGGTAAAGCTTTGTGTTGGACAGGGATTCGCACACAGAACCTAATAAGATATATATTGAAGCACAATCAAAGCCGGCCGAAGTGGCCGTGCGGTTAAAGGCGCTGCAGTCTGGAACCGCGTGACCGCTACGGTCGCAGGTTCGAATCCTGCCTCGGGCATGGATGTGTGTGATGTCCTTAGGTTAGTTAGGTTTAACTAGTTCTAAGTTCTAGGGGACTAATGACCTCAGCAGTTGAGTCCCATAGTGCTCAGACCCATTTGAACCATTTGAAGCACAATCAACAGTGACATACCGGATTTTCTCGGCAGTAGCTACATGTTTTAACGGAAATGACGAGACGAAACATTAATTTTTTCCTTCCCAGGACTCCAAGCCGGCACCTATCGCTGTTATATTCTAGAGAAAACGAACGTTAAATGTGGGTTTGTTGCAGCAGCAGCGACATGTGAGCATGTTTGAACTAGAAATAATATGACGAAGAGTTCAGTGCTGACTGGGAATTGAGCTCCACACATATCGTTGTCGACTACACACAAAGAGACGTCAGCTACCGAATTTTTCTCCACCAGCAGCTCGGAATAACATCTTGAACTTACTGTGATCTCGCAAATAGTTCTGTGTTCCACTGGGAGTCAAAAACGCCAAATATCGTTAGTGTTTACAACGAATGAAAATACATTAAAAATCGAAATTATTATCCACCATCAGATAGGTGTTCTCATGCTAGAGCTTGATAATACGTAATGAAACCATTAGTGCGGGGCCAGGATTCGAACCCATTCACGCGCAACATGTGGAAATGTAGAGGAATCTGCAGTTTTGAACAAACAACAAATTGTAGCCGAGCTGTATTGTCACGAAGGGATCAAATTCCGCGTTAAGGGCGGTCTGAGTTGCATTTTCAGTTCAGAACCAATTTTATCGACATACAGAAGCTCAGATAAAAGATGGAATAAGTGTTATGTAATTTAAAGTTGGTATTTGCTAATTGATACTGTCTAAAATCGAGGTATATCACTCTCTGTATGCCTAATCAGGAATGACTGTTAGTTTCCGTTTGTCACGAAATCTTTGCTTAGTCTGCATGACCTGGGTTTGAATCCATATGCAGAACGAGACGGTTCGTCGTGTCATTTGAAGTTCATGCATATTCTCAACTAGATGTTCGTGAATAACTTAAATTTTTAATGTCATTTTATGTTAAATAATAAGTACGGTATGTTACTTTGAAGAGGCAATCATGAATACGACGAACTTACTACGTGCATTACCTATCTGACGTAATAATGAGAGTGCTAACATTTCAGGTATGTCATTTATTGCAATAAATGTGAGCTTACAAGCCTTAAGGACAGTCTTACCTGTGATAAGGTGTTCCCTGATATTTGTAGTATCGTAGTATTACTTTACATCTTGAGTTATTGCGATACAAAACAGTGTTTTCTAGTGGTGACTTGTTGGAACCATTTTCAATAGTCAAACGACTGTACCGAGGAGCGATTAGATGACCTGCTAGACATCTGCGTTATGTGGGTTGCACGCGAATCAGGTGAAATGCAATTAAGGTCGTTCGGATACTTTTGAGCATGATTGTACATGTAGAGACAAACAAAAAATTGCAATTTTAGGAGAACAAGATGATTAAATCAAGAGAAAGAGCTTCATAAACTGAGCAAGTCATTAACGTGTTGGTCTGCCTCTGGCCCTCAAGCAGTCATTCGGCTTGACACTCATTCGTGGAGTCGTTGGATGTCCTGCTTAGTGGTATCGGGCCAAATTCAGTCCAATTGGCGCGTAATATCGCCAAAATCCCGACACGGTTGAAGGCGCTGCCCGTAATGCTCCAAGTGCCACTCATCATGGTTCAGTTCGAAGCGGGACTCACCACTGAAGACAATTCTACTCCTGTCCGTCACATTACAGGCCGAAGACGTGTCTGGAGACGCACCAGACAGCGGTAGAATACAAGCCTGAGTGTCGCCTGCCATACCGCTCGACATGTCGACAGCCAGGGGTAATGATCTAGGATGTCATTTTTTTCACATCAGGACGCCTTTGGTTGTCATCTGCGGTATCCTTACAGTACAGCGGTAAGTTGACGATATTCTACGCTATGATTTGTTGCCCTTCATGGCAAGCCATCCTGGTCTTATATTTCAGTAAGATAATGACCGCCCGCACACCGCGAGAGTTGTAGAAACTGTTGTTCGTGCTTGTCAAACCCTACCTTGGCCAGCAAGGTCGTCGGATCTCTTCCCAATTGAGAATTTCAGGAGCAGGACCCTCCAACCACGTCGGCATTGCGCAAGTTGCGCAGAATCTGTCGCGTATCTCTCAGGAGGACGTCCAACAACACTATCGATCAACGCTAAGCCGAATAACTGCTTGCATAAGGGTCAGAGGTGGACCATCGTTTTATTTACTTGCTTAAATTGTGAAGCTCTTTCTCTTGAATAAATCGTCCAATCTGAAATTTAAAAAAAGGTGTATCTGCAGCGTGTGCTCTGCGACTGTAGTTTGTAATTGGTGTTAAGGAAGCTGGTCTGAGTTTGGTAAGCGGTGTCCTACAGCACAAATGGTGAATCGTAGATGGGTCACTACGGAAGAAGACTGAATATCTTTGTCGCGCTAGGTATATTAAGAGTAACAGGGACCACGAAGCAAACAACGTTCGAGGATTCGTCAGGAAAGAGTACTGATAGACGATTCTCCTCATACCACTTGCATGAATCATCGAATATTGGGCAGAACTGACACAAATAACGTAGACATACTGAAAATCAAACGATGTCAGACCTAAGTGACCCCCGCAAACAACCTATTTCTGAGCGGATGCCCGGAGATAGACAGGGCGTTTTAAAACTCAGTGGCAAACTTCAGGAATAGATACCAGATGTACCAAGAAGAAATAGATGCTGTGTCAACGCTGTTCCAGAAATGTGTAGTTCCCGAGTTATTCGAGCATGTTATTGTTACGCAGTGCACGCTCACATATTGTGTAGATGTACATATACAGTATGAGTCCGTGATACTGCTACAAACGTTCAGGGATGACGGACAACGATGAATATATCAGCCTGAGGCAAGGAATGCTAGTCCGAAAAAGACCGACTTGAAATTTATAAGCGAAAATCGTTCTAACACTACTGACAGTGGATATTTTCTGCTACAAGCTTTTTGATTTCCATATTTTGAGAGGTGAGAGTATGGACCAAAACAAGGAATAAAGTCTAGTAAACATGAGCTCTACAGTGCATACGTTAAGAGCTGTGGCAACTTGATCGTCTTTGCTACCGTGAAACACATCTCTTCTTTTTAACAACTGTTCATAGCTCTTGAGTTATGGAGCGTAGATACAAAGTTTACTAGACAATTTTTCCGTGTTTTGGCCCATACTACCTCCTCCAAAAAGATGGGAAACTAGCAGTTCAAATGGCTCTCAGCACTGTGGGACTTAACATCTGTGGTCATCAGTCCCCTAGAACTTAGAACTACTTAAACCTAACTAACCTAAGGACATCACACACATCCATGCCCGAGGCAGGATTCGAACCTGCGACAGTAGCAGTCGCGCGGTTGCGGACTGAAGCGCCTAGAACCGCTCGGTCACCGCGTCCGGCGCTAACCACATCATCGGAGTTGAACTTTAGGGAATGTACGTACATGTTTTTATGGCGGAAATCCTGGTTTTTCGTCTCATCGTTGACGGACGTATGTGTTTCAGCGTTTGAGAAACGTAACAGCAGTCGTTTGGAAACGCTTCATTAGGTATATGTTTACACTATAAGACGTATCGCTGCATTAAGGCGCCCTACAGGTGGTTCAACGTTGCGTTAACCATGAACATCGTTTTATTTCGGAAATAATCTGACCTCGCCGACCAGATCGAATATGCTATTTATTTAGTGACAGTTTTCGCAAGCCATTGCGCTAGTTTTGCCTCTCAGCCTTCATGCGGCGGTGTATAACGCTAATGCACAGAGTAAAATGTCATTGTACATCTACAAAAATGGACGTCGCTACCTCTTATGACTTATGGCTGATTCATATTTTGGTGGCACTGCATATCTACCATTTATGGATGAAAGACCAAACACAACCATTATTTCAGTGACATAAGTCTTTTAATCAATGTTATTTTCAGCCTCTACCACTATGGATGTTATTTGAAGGATTTTCATTCAAACACCTACCTTGTTACTAATGGTTCTAGTCATTTCGCTTTTTAGATTGTATACTGACCTCTGCGGATTCGTCCCCAGACTCCGTTGCAGCCCCATTAAGCTGTGTTTCATTATCTCCGTCCGTGGCCTGACCTGATCCTGCAGACATTATTTCTGCGTCATCTGTGCTCTGCGAAAAAAATATTTATCATACTAAATATAATTAGAAAAATTTGAGAAAAAATTATTATGTAGTTGCCATAGCAATTATGGAAAAATTATGCTTTAGTAAATTATACGTGAAATTTATTTACATTTCCAAGGTGAATTTAATGAAAAATGTAGATAGGCTGTTACATGTAGAGGTGCGTACAGTCTGTATATTACGCCTGTCATCTGCGATGTCGAGTAGCGTATTTCAAAAGTGTTAGACTTTAATTTAAATGTGGAAGCCGGTACACGAACTGCTGCTGCTGCTTGCGTGCAGTTATCGTTTCAACTCTAAGGCTGAAAACACTAAAGTGCTGTTGCCTTGTATTAAAATAATCGCTCTTTAGATTGTAGCTCCGGCGGCCCGGCGTTCTGCTATTTCGAGCTTACCCAGCTGAAGCGATGTACGATGTCCCTCGGGTGTAATACGGAGTAGCTGCACTACAAGTCCCAAGAGGGTACGCAGAACTAATTGTCTCTGATTGTAAATAGTGTTGATATTGTTAGGTCTAGCTGTAGCTAGCAATCGAAGAAAAAACCTGTTCTCTATTATATATTTTGGTAGGAACGTTACGACGGACAACTGGTTCACCAGTTCCAGCCTTGCCTCCAAACTTCTAAAGGAACATAAACTTACAATGGTTGGTACAATGCGCAAAAACAAGAGAGAGACTCCACCATCATTTGTAAACGAATGAGGTTGAAGAGTTCATTCCAGCATTTTCGGTTTTCATGAGGACAAGACTTTGGTTTCATTATGTACTGAAAAATAATAACGTGGCATTACTGATTTCAACAATGCGCCATGATGCTGTCATTGACGATTCCACAGGTGATACTGCTAAACTGGAGATCAGTACTTTCTACAATATTATAAAACGTGGTGTTGATGTTGTTGATGAACTTTCTTCCTCATATGATGTATCAAGACGGTGGCCACTGACCTTCTTTGCTCTAATGAATGTGGCAGGAATTAATGCCCAAATAATTTTTGTTTCTAATACAGAAACGAAACATATACGTCGGAAGGTCTTGAAGAATTTGTCTCTTCAGCTTATTAGGAGCCAAGTGAATCAGAGACAAAATGTGAATATCCCTAGAGAGCTCGCTGAAAGTGTTGGACGACATTCAAAAGAACCTTTGCCTCAAGGACCTCTCAACAAAGTTAAAAAAAAAAAAAAAACAAAGTCGTGTGGCAAATGGCCACAGAGTAAAGACGAAAAAACAAAGTATACTTGGAAGAAATGTGACAGATATTTATGTATGGACCATTTCTTAGTAATGTGTGATGACTGTGTCAGTAGCGGGAAATTAGATGACGAGTCATGAAAATGCTTTAGCATAGTGTGTTGTGGTACTCTCTACACACAAAGCATATTTTGTTGACGGTAACCTTGTAATGTATAAGAGAAAATGTATGTCAACTAATTTAGAATGTTTATGTATTCCTAGATTATATAGATCTTTTTTGTTAATCTGGTGTATTCAGTTATTTCAGTACAATAGCTTTGCACATAAAAAATTGTCGGTATTGTATGACTCAATATTCACAACTGGTATGTGAGTAGTAATTAATCAATAAATTCAGTTTCATTATTGTAACTGTGTATTAATAATACACAATAATGTTAGTAGATAGTAATAACTTACAATTGATTAAACCGCTGATTTCAATGTTGAAATATTCAAAATATTTAAAAAAACACATGTGGTTTACTACACCCCACACACCATTACACTTGTGTAAGAATTCCAGGCCACACCACTGCCGGGTTAAGAATTGTGATCACAATCTTTTCTCGTAAAACCCAGCAGAAGTAGTCAAATTTGTACCGAGAACTCTAGAATTGTAGTATTCCTATCAAGGGGACAAATATATATATACATCCCGAAATTCGGGCACCAACTTCACATAAATCAGACGAAGACGTACACGCCTGGGTTCAATGATGTTTCTGTAGGTAGCCGCAAACATTTTGCCATGTAGGCATTGACTGCCTTCTCTCACAGTGGGATAAACGTATCAAAAATTATTGGGATTATTTTGAAACAATAAACAGTTTACTTACTTTTTCTCCATGTGTCGTTTTCATTTGACTGCCCTTATAGACGTAAGCTACCATTCAAATAGGAAAGTGTGACTTAACATATAGAGATCGTAGAATCTACAAGCAGTATTATATTCTGAGATTAAGACATGAAGTAGAGGAGCGTGTTGTACCTGGAGGATGATGTACCTAGAAACACGTGGTATTTCCTGGGCGGAATTTCAACCTAGTGACTCGTTTTAGAATTGCATCTAGGAATGCGCACTCCGAGCCATCATATGCAGTTTCCGGCATTTTGTACTGTTCTTTACTACCATTTTTATGAGACATGAGATTGTGTTTTGTGTAGCGTTTCTAACAAGGGAAACTTCCCATTACACCACCCTCAGATATAGAGGTAAAATGGTCCAGCAACTAGCCAATCAAAAACTGAACACAGGTCGAGCACGAAAACAGGAAGAAGGTGTACTAAACTTTGAAAAAGAAGCAAAATAGAAACAATGAACGGTCCAAGCTCAAGTGTTCAACATCGAACGAATCACAACAATCACGGCGTCGTGGTTGTGTGGTCACATAATTGGTCTACAAAGCTGGAGACCCGTATTCAAATCTCCCTCCTGCTTCTTTTTTTTTTTTTTTTTCAAAAATTATGAAGTTTCCCTCCATTCACTGACGTCTCTGTTCTCCCTCTGTATTCTTGGCAACTGTCATAATATACATTGGTTATAGAATATGAGCCATACGGTAAGAATATATTACCGTCGCAAGTAAATGTGACGAATAGTGAGATCGGGCGAAATGCCGCATAGACCTCTCACAGAAATGAAAACAACAAATAAATGAGTATGAAGTATGTTACAACAAAGTAATTCGAGGCTCAAAACTTCCAAAACGGAACACAAGAGTCATAATATATGGAACTTCTGTAGATCAGATAGGAGGTACGTACGTCTGGAAGTCCCTTCCTTGCACCTCGCTGTTGCAAACGGACCTTACACCACGACACAGACACAAATTTAAGCACAGCGTCAATGGCCGATGGCCGGACGGACAGTTCATAATTTTGTGATACAGAAAAGTGAGCACAAAGAAAATTTGAACAAGGACTCCCCCTGCGCAGTCCGACACCGTAACCACATAACCATGACGTCTTGACAACTCGGATTTGCTCGAAGTTGTACGTCTCGAGCTAAGACTGTTTACTGTTCCGATTTTGCTTCTTTTTTCATAGTTCGGTACATTTTCACGATTGATCTGTGTTCACTTTTTGGCGGGCTATCCACTGGGCCATTTACCATTAAATAAGAGGGGGTGCGATGGGAAGTATCCCTTGTATGCATTATCCATTCCACATATTTAAGTGTATTAGAGCTATTTGTTGTATGGTTGATTTTGGGGGGGGGGGGGGGGAGAGGGGACCTAACAGCGTCGTCATCGGTCCTACCGGATTACGGAAGGATGGGGAAGGAAGTCGGCCGTGCTCTTTCAAACGAACCATCCCGGTATTTGCCTGAAGCCATTTAAGGAAATCACGGAAAACCTAAATCAGGATGGCCGGACGCGGGTGTGAACCGTCGTCCTCTCGAATGCGAGTCCAGTGTGCTAATCGCAGTTTCACCTCGCTCGGTAAAGCTATTTGTAGTACGATATTGTTAATTCTTCTCTTATAGGGTTTGATAACGAGTAAAACTTCGTATATATTTTAAACTGGTTGCACAATGTTTGGATGGTCAAGCTATATTTCGTCGGTCGCCCACCATCTTGTACCTTCAAACGCGAGAAGGTCTTCTACCGTGGAACGCGTAATATTTGAAAACTGACTGAGTTTATTTAGCAACTTGATGAATTCTCTTTCTTGAAAATGGAAACTTGTGTTTGTTGCTAATAGCTGCTATTCCAAAATGTTTTTAACTTGTGACTGGGTTTTGACAACACTTCTTAACTTGACTTCACGTACTGATTATTAGTGTGTAGTAGAGTAATAATGTAACGAAAGACTGTTAAATACAGTATTTAACAGAATTTTGTCGACTGCAACACATTTAAATTTGAATGGAATATTTGCCCCTAAGTATATGATCGTGTTGTACCTGGGAAAAACCTTACTTTTCCGGAATAATTTTGATAACTTCAAAGAAAGTATGCGGCACACATAAAGTGAATGCTATCATTTCAAAGTGGGATAGCAAAATATATTAAACATCTATTACAGAGCAGGCTACAGGGAAAGTTTGAAAATTATTGAAATGTACATCACTCTCCCCTACCAAAGATAAGAAGAAAACGCAGTCACATTACAACTAATTCAGTGAAATTAGTTTGGCAAAGTTCGGGGAAGATAAATAGTTTTGTACGCTTAAAATCGATTTTAAAAAATTCTGACAGAAAAAATCAGAAGTTAGAGTCATTGATCTCACACTAGGGAAGTACACCATAACCTCGTTAACACGAATCCGGAGGGACCGAAAAATAAACAATTCGTGTCAAAAAATTGGTGATTTTAACACGTATGCATATATATTAACACAGTAATGCGTAATACACTACAGTATGAATCATTTTACGTTACTGTAGACTTCTAACACTATAAAGTGACTGTAAAAATACAAGTACTCACAAATTACATTATTTTCTCGGAAAAATACAAGCATGGTTCGCTGACGTTCACGGGAACGACAATGTCTTATAATTTCACGACCAGTTGTAACTATAGCGTCCATAAACCAAGCAGTGACGTCGGATGTTGAAGCAAGTCGTTTTAAATTATCCAAGGCCGTAAACATCTCCTCACAGGGTGGTGGAACGGTATCTGTATTCTCCTCCTCACTTTCTTCTGATGAGCCTACTTGCACCTCTGTCACAGCTTTTGGCACATCAGATTCCATAGCGCACATACGGAAATACCGCCACCTGCACTGATAAATTCCTCAAAACTAATCTCAGGGTTTTCAACGTCTTGCAGAACTGTCCATTCATCAGGTGAAGTGACATCGTCTAACTCGTGGACATCTTCAGTGTTGCTGAGTCTCCAGGCTCTGTTAAATCACTTCTGTATATGATGTGGCGACACGTGAGTTCCAGGCTGCTGCGATAGGTTTCATGGTGTCAAGCAGATTCCAGTTTGGGGTTCACGAACTGCATCTCTTACCAGTCGCTACGATAAGTTGTCGTCATGAGAGAAATGATGCCTTGGCTGAAGGCGGCTTGTCACTTTAGGTGGATAAAACTGAACCTTTATGTTGGTTAGGTTCAGATCCTGTACGTTATGGGCAGTACACCTGTCCAATGGAAGAAGAACATGTCTGTTTTCGGCAACCATTCGATTGTTGAAACGAAGAAGCAACTTGCGAAACGATATGCCGTCGATTCAAACTTTCTTATAGTGAGCATAGATGCAAGATAAGGTGTCCATATTTATGTTTTCAAAACAACGTGTTTTGTCGGACTTAACGATAACGCAGGAACGAAACTCCTTAGCGCTGTCCGTATTACGTATGAGGGTAACAATTACACATTATTTGCTGCGTGCTCCACGGTGACGCCACCGTTTATCCCCAGGGTGCGGTTTGGAAAAGTTTGTGGAAAGTCCAGTCTCGGTCATGTTAAACACATCACACGAGACACACTTTTCCCTCACTCAGTCGAATTCATGCAACCAACTGTTCGCATTTTCTTCATCAACTTTATTCGCTTCCCCATAAAATTCTACAGACGAAATTGAATGTTTGTTTCGGAACCGAGACAGACAACTAGCAGAACAACTGAAGTCTTCGATGCCTGTGCGTATTTTTGGAAATTTCATTTGCTTTTGACTGTATCACAGAGCTACTTACAGATATGTTAGTTGCACCCATATGATTGAAAAATTCTAGCAGTAACGTCTCGATGTCTTCATACTTAGCGTTACGAAGTCGTTTAGATTTGTTTCCGGAACATGAGGCGCGCGGGGTAGCCGCACGGTCTTGGGCGTCTTGTCACGGTCCGTGCGGCTCCCCACGTCGGAGGTTCGAGTCCTCCCTCGGGCATGGGTGTGTGTGTTGTGCATAGCGTAAGTCAGTTTAAGTTTGAAAAAGTAGTATGTAGGTTTAGGGAGCGATGACCTCTGCAGTTTGGTCCCATAAGACCTTACCACAAATTTCCAAATTTTTTTCCGGAACATGATTCTTAATGATCGTAGATAAAGCAGATTTGGGAATTGCTGTTTTCTTTGTATCACGGTCCAATTCATGTAGAATCTTAAGTTTTTCCTGTACATTTAGGGCTGTCTGTTTCATCTTTCACCTGTTTCGTGTGCTGCTGTTTGAAGATATTTATTCAATATTCTAACGCTTCCACTACTGCTAAAAGAACATCTGGCATCGAAACATTTCTAAAAGTTAATATACACATTATTAAATTTATTTAAATATACCGAAAGATGAGGTGATAACCGCGGCTGCCGACCTAAAATACTTTAGTAACGAGTCAACAATGGGTAGTTAGCTTTGTAGTTACATTTCTTGCATTCGTTTCGGTAAAAAAAATGGTTCAAATGGCTCTGAGCACTATAGGACTTAACATCTGAGGTCGTCAGTCCCCTACAACTTAGAACTACTTAAACCTAACTAACCTAAGGACATCACACACATCCATGCCCGAGGCAGGATTCGAACCTGCGACCGTAGCGGTCGCGCGGTTCGAGACTGAAGCGCCTAGAACCGCTCGGCCACACTGGCCGGCGTTTCGGTAAAAATTAAGACTTAAAAATACTGCAATGTCGGAATTTTGGGTTTCAACGAAATTTAATTACGCTAAGGACTGAGAAAGAGTTCTTAATTCGCGGTAACTGAAATTCGTGTTAACCAATAAAACTTCCCATAAGACGTAATGTATTCCTGCCAGGGCCATAATATTTTTCGTGTTAAGCGCGAGTTCATCTTTAGTGGGGTAGGACGTCAAACGGGCCGACTTGGAGCAGAAGAAGCATTACAGGACATTTTAATTTCCAGTGTCTATAATTTTACAAATAAATTCATAAAACTTTGTCAGCAACACAAGGAAGGACTTAGGATTCACACTCATTGCAGTGGAAGTTCGAAAACATAACAAAATTAATTTTTTTACGTGCGAAATTTCATAATTTTTTCACTTACTAATGGCTTCATTTGTTGCTATAGGTACACTTTTCTTCGTAAGTTAGAGAGACTCTTCGGTGAATGCACGTATATCTCAACCTGTTTCAGAGCGAACATTGCGAAGCGACCTGCATGCAAAGGACATTTGTAAACGGATGATTTGCAAAAGCCATAGGTCATCGCTTCACATGGAGAAAAACGTCCTCAGTGGGTGAAACAGTTTTCAGGTGAATTAAGCCTTTCGGTGCACTGACGGTCCAATGTGGTGTAGGTCCGCATTAGGTGGAGGGTGCACTTCACGCTGGAATTGGCTCTGTGATGTTTTGCAGAGGTTTGTCGTACCAAGACTTGGGTTCATTTATTCATGTTGCCGTGGAAATGAATCAGAGTGTTTATTCAAACATTCTCGGTGAGCCAGTGTTGCCCTTTCTTCTACGTCCTCAAGATGGGTTTGCTGTGGACACTCCTGTCTTCCAAAGGGAGAACATCCGTGTTCACGGGGCAGGGCAGCACATTCAGAGCTAAATGAAAACTCATGGACAGTAAAACTTAGCTCAGTGCTGAATGCAGCAGCATTCGCACCACATCATGATACTGCTTACAAGAAGGTCTATCGACCAACAATACGATAACAATACGCAAAAGTCACAGTTCCCAAAAGTTGATTACACTCCTGGAAATTGAAATAAGAACACCGTGAATTCATTGTCCCAGGAAGGGGAAACTTTATTGACACATTCCTGGGGTCAGATACATCACATGATCACACTGACAGAACCACAGGCACATAGACACAGGCAACAGGGCATGCACAATGTCGGCACTAGTACAGTGTATATCCACCTTTCGCAGCAATGCAGGCTGCTATTCTCCCATGGAGACGATCGTAGAGATGCTGGATGTAGTCCTGTGGAACGGCTTGCCATGCCATTTCCACCTGGCGCCTCAGTTGGACCAGCGTTCGTGCTGGACGTGCAGACCGCGTGAGACGACGCTTCATCCAGTCCCAAACATGCTCAATGGGGGACAGAACCGGAGATCTTGCTGGCCAGGGTAGTTGACTTACACCTTCTAGAGCACGTTGGGTGGCACGGGATACATGCGGACGTGCATTGTCCTGTTGGAACAGCAAGTTCCCTTGCCGGTCTAGGAATGGTAGAACGATGGGTTCGATGACGGTTTGGATGTACCGTGCACTATTCAGTGTCCCCTCGACGATCACCAGTGGTGTACGGCCAGTGTAGGAGATCGCTCCCCACACCATGATGCCGGGTGTTGGCCCTGTGTGCCCCGGTCGTATGCAGTCCTGATTGTGGCGCTCACCTGCACGGCGCCAAACACGCATACGACCATCATTGGCACCAAGGCAGAAGCGACTCTCATCGCTGAAGACGACACGTCTCCATTCATCCCTCCATTCACGCCTGTCGCGACACCACTGGAGGCGGGCTGCACGATGTTGGGGCGTGAGCGGAAGACGGCCTAACGGTGTGCGGGACCGTAGCCCAGCTTCATGGAGACGGTTGCGAATGGTCCTCGCCGATACCCCAGGAGCAACAGTGTCCCTAATTTGCTGGGAAGTGGCGGTGCGGTCCCCTACGGCACTGCGTAGGATCCTACGGTCTTGGCGTGCATCCGTGCGTCGCTGCGGTCCGGTCCCAGGTCGACGGGCACGTGCACCTTCCGCCGACCACTGGCGACAACATCGATGTACTGTGGAGACCTCACGTCCCACGTGTTGAGCAATTTGGCGGTACGTCCACCCGGCCTCCCGCATGCCCACTATACGCCCTCGCTCAAAGTCCGTCAACTGCACATACGGTTCACGTCCACGCTGTCGCGGCATGCTACCAGTGTTAAAGACTGTGATGGAGCTCCGTATGCCACGGCAAACTGGCTGACACTGACGGCGGCGGTACACAAATGTTGCGCAGCTAGCGCCATTCGACGGCCAACACCGCGGTTCCTGGTGTGTCCGCTGTGCCGTGCGTGTGATCATTGCTTGTACAGCCCTCTCGCAGTGTCCGGAGCAAGTATGGTGGGTCTGACACACCGGTGTCAATGTGTTCTTTTTTCCATTTCCAGGAGTGTATATGGCTCGCCTCTGCTTCACGAATCGAAGGGTGTAGTGGCCCAAGTTTACAGTTAGAACACATGGAAAGCTCAAACACAAGGTACTGTTTGTAATGACGTCATACACGATTGTGGAATACACTTCCTTACACACTTTACGGCGCTGGAGAAGCTATTAATGTCATTTACCGTGGCAAGATGTCTATAGACGAGATCAAAGAAGAGTTGCAGCAGGAAGTCGAAGATATGTGCAGAATAGAGCGCCTGAAAAGGCTATGAACGAATGAAGCAACGTCGCAGGTACTCGCCATGGCCACCAACAACAAAGGCTTTACGCCGGCCGGGGTGACCGAGCGGTTCTAGGCGCCACAGTCTGGAACCGCGCGACCACTACGGTCGCAGGTTCGAATCCTGCCTCGGGGATTGATGTGTGTGATGTCCTTAGGTTAGTTAGGTTTAAGTAGTTCTAAGTTCTAGGGGACTGATGACCTCACAAGTTAAGTCCAATAGTGCTCAGAGCCATTTGAACCATTTGAACAAAGGCTTTTCCAGATCACTGCACATACGCAGACGGGAAACTAAATCGCAACGCCAATATACGACTGGAGCGAAATGTGAATAGACATCAAATTCAGACGTAGAAACACGGGTACCAACTTTCGTTTATATTGCACAATTCCTTCTTGGCGTTGCGATTTAGTTTCCCGTCTGCGTATGTGCAGTGATCTGGAAAAGCCTCTGTTCAAATGGTTCAAATGGCTCTGAGCACTATTGGACTTAACTTCTGAGGTCATCAGTCCCCTAGAACTTAGAACTACTTTTATATGAAAATGCAAATCAGGTTTGCTTTAAATACGCGCTGTAACTGTTGTGAGTGTTAGTTACCTTTGGGATTGGACGTCGTGAGTTGACGTTTGTCAAGAATGACTTTAAGGCTACAAAGCCGCCATTATCAACACCTCACTGAGTCAAACGAGGTCGTATAATAGGGCTACAAGAAGCTGAAAGTTCCTTCTGCGACACTGCAGAAAGACTTGGCAGCAATGTAGCAAATTTACATGACTACTGGCACGAATGGTCACAAGAATGTACTATCGCAACAAGACCGAGCTCTGGACGGCCACGTGGCTACCGAGAGGGAAGACCGTAATGTTCAACGTGTCGCTGTGACGCGTCATACTGCATCTGCAGCAGCAATCTGAGCAGCAGTTGGTACCACACTGACACAACGAACTATTACAAATCGTTACATCAAGGAGAACTCCGAACCAGCGTGCGTTCACTGACACCAAAGCGCTGCCATCTCCGACTACACTGATGTCAAGCGAGAACTCGTGGGAGGGCAGGGTGGAGGTCTGTTGAGTTTTCTAATAAAGCTTGTTCTACTTACGTGCCAGTGACGGCCGAGTGTTGGTTAGGAAAAGGCCAGTTAAGGGCCTGCAACAAACCAGTCCGCGACCTAGACGCGTTGGACCTACACCTGGCATTATGGTGCAGGGTGCGATTTCGTATGACAGCCGAATATATCTGATGATTCGACCTGCTGTGTTGCCGTCCATGAACAGCATACCAGGGGGTGTTTTCCAACAGGATAACGCTCGACCACATAACCACTGCTGTAGTATAACATGCTCTACAGAGTGTCGAAATGTTGCCTTGGCCTGCTCACTCACCAGCACTGTCTCCAGTCGAGCACATATGGAACATCATTGGACGATAACTCCAGTATCACCTGCAACTAGCATTGTGTTGATCAAAGAAGTTCAACAGGCATAGTACTCCGTCCCACTAACTGACATGCTGAACCTGCACAGCACAATGCATGCACTTTTGCATGATTGCATTCAAGATTCTGGCGGTTACACCGGTTAGTAAACTACCAGCACTTCACATTTGCAGTGGCTTATGACGAACTTACACTAACCTGTGATCTTTCAATGTTAATCACTTAAGTATGTTACCTAGACAAACGTATTCCCCAAATTTCATTACTCAACATCTATTATTTTTTCGCCCTGCGATTTTTTACCGTCGGTATGTTACGGATGCCGTAGATATACAGTATCCTACTACCTATTTACAACAGTTAAAAATGGCCCCTGAATAACGTGGAGACACAGCTTCGTGGAAAAGCCGTCCTGTTGTTAATGACTCCAGGGACTAGCTGCGGCGAGGAGTTATGCGACCATCTAAAGTGACCAACTAATTCTTATGGCCCACATGTTATCTTCAAACAAGGACGACAGTTTCTAAAAGACCTATACCCACAGTAAACAGTAGCGTGACTTGAAGACCATGATGATGATCTACGACACCTGAGATGATCCACCAAATCATCCCGTTTGAACACTATGGAACATGCATGGGTGTTTTTAGAACGAAGAAAATAGGCTTTTGTTCTCATTGTTGACGTATGGAAGTGCTTCAGTGCTTGTCAAACCTAAGAGGAGTGAGGAATAAACAATTCGTTATATATATATATATATATATATATAATCATCAGATGTATCGCACCGGTGTAAGGCATCAGCTCTTTTCAGCATCTAAATTGTTTATTAACAGTCTGGTTTCCTTACCTCATCAGAGTCTTCAGTTGATTCGTTTTCTCTTCCATTAAGCACAATAATATCAACAGAACGGTTGCTGTCCCCAGTGGCCTGATCCTGTGCAAAGTGCATCTCTTCGCCGTTCTCTTCCACAAACTGCGAAATAAATGTATTTATCATACTAAAGATAATTTCAAAAATATATGAGAAAACAAGTGTGTTTATAGTTCACATGAAAATATGAAACAATGTTACATACATAAAAATGCCTTAAATTTTGGACAGAAATTTACTAAAAATTCAGAGGGGGCCTTTAAACGCACATGTGCATACAGTTTTTGTTTTAGGTCCGTTGTCAGTGATGTCAAGCAGTGTAGCAACGAATAGTACGACTTTCATTTATACGTGGACACCCGTACCGCAATTGGAGCGCCAGCATGTGTATAGCTTGCGTGCTAGTATTGAAATAATAGCACTTTAGTTTGTAGGTGCGGTACTCTGCTAATTTCGATCTTACTCACCTTGCTGAGTTACGGCCTACCGCAAGAAACGTACAGTGTCCGTCGGCTGCGATAAAATCTGGCTGCACTATAAGTGGCAACAGGGTGTATCGAATTTATTGTAAATTTATCGTAAATAGTGTTCAGTTTATTAGATCCAGCTGTAAGTAGTAAGTGAAGAAAAATTCTGTTGTTTATCATCACTTTGAGTGCAAAAATTTTGCTACACAGAGTTCCAGAAATTAAAGTACGAAAATAATCTTAGTTTGTGCTACTTCTACGAGCACCAAGCTTGAAATTTGAACTCATGACTTGTTACGCAAACAACCGCACTTTTATTCAGATATTGAGTACGAAGAAAAACTCGCGTAGTCGCATTTCGCAGTGTGATTCCTTACATACTAGCAATACAAAAATACCCCCCACAAAATTTCGTCCTGCGGATATTTGTGCGAATAAATGGATGTTAAAGACTGGATTTCTTGCACCACTGTAATCTCATGTGCGATAACTACCTTTGTCAGCATATGCAGGAGTTGCTCTGCAGCTGGTGCAGTGGATAGCGTTTTGGGCTAGTACGCAGGAGGTCGAGGGTCCTATTCTCCGTCGAGGTATACTTGGTTTTATTTGCCAATTTCATTGCGCTATAAGCCACACATCACGACTGTAAATGCCAAACGACGCCTCGCTTTGTGTAAGGAGCGTAAATATTGGACGATTGAACAGTGGAAAAACGTTCTGCGGTGTGACGAATCACGGCACAGAATGTGGTGATCCGATGGCAGGGTGTGGGTAAGGCGAATGCCCCGCGAATGTCGCCTGGCAGCGCGTGTAGTGCCAACAGTAAAATTCGGAGGCGGTGGTTTTATGGTGTGGTCGTGTTTTTCGTGGAGCGTGCTTGCACCCCTTGTTGTTTTGCGTGGCACTATCACAGCATAGGCCTACATTGATGTTTTAAGCACCTTCTTTCTTCCCACTGCTGAAGAGCAATTCGGGGATGGCCGCTGCATCTTTCAGCACGATCGAGCACCTGTTCATAATGCACGGCCTGTGACGGAATGATTACACGACAGTAACATCCCTGTAGTGGACTGGCCTGCACAGAGTCCTGGCCTAAATCCTACAGAACACCTTTGGGATTTTTTGTAACACCGACTTCGTGCCAGGCTTCACCGAGCGACGTCGATCTCTCTCCTCAGTGCAGTACTCCGTGAAGAATGGGCCGCTATTCCCCAAGAAACCTTCCAGCAACTGACTGAACGTATGCCTGCGAAAGTGGAAGCTATCATCAAGGCTAAGAGTGGGCCAACACCGTATTGAATCCCAGCATTACCGATGGAGGGCGCCACGACCTTGTAAATCATTTTCAGCTAGGTTTCCGGATACTTTTGATCACATAGTGTATAAGAGCAACATTGACACGCGCTATCGCTTCTTCCACATGTGTCTGTGGACTAGAATACACGTGCTCCTCCAAGTGTCCCCACAGGAAGAAATCCAGGGGATTTAGGTAGGGTGAACGCGGAGACCGTACCACTGGGGCTCCCTAGCCTGGAAATGTTCTGTCTAAATACCGTCGCACATTAATTGCGAAGTGTGTAGGTGCACCATCATGTTGGAACCATACTTCTGCCGAACATGAAGTGGAACATCTTCCAGTACGCCAGACAGGTAGTTTGTGAGGAATGCATGGCACCTTTGGCAGTCAACCAGTCAGTCAACAAGTAGGGATCCAAATTCCTGTTTCCCAATATTTCGGCCCAGACGTTGATGTCAAAGCGAACCTGACATCCACGGTCACGTGTGACATGCGGGTTAACGTCACAGCAGTTGTGAGCATTGAGCTTATTGAAGAAACCATCACGAGTGAACGCTGCTTCATCCGATCATATTGCAGGGTTTATGAAGCCGTCGTTGTCTTCCTGTTGTTGTTGGAACCATTCACAGAATCGTATCCGCAGACGGCGATCTGCAGGATGCAGGTGACGCGTTAAAGAATAACGATAAGCTTAAGCTCATGCAGAACGTCAACGATCGTGGGTTGCGAAACACGCAGCTGCCTTGCTACGCTACGTGTACTTCGCTGGAGTTCCTCAGTAGCTACAGTACGACGAGTCCGTGGATGACCTCTGTCATGCGATGATGTGAGGAGGGATCCCGTCTCTCGAAAGGAAGGCTCCAGACGGCGAAACACATTTTTGTCGCCAGCCGCTGTGGCCGAGCGGCTCTAGACGATTCAGTCCGGAACTATGCTGCTGCTATGGTCGCAGGTTCGAATCCTGCTTCGGGCAAGGATGTGTGTGATGTCCTTAGGTTGGTTAGGTTTAAGAAGTTCTAAGTCTAGGGGACTGATGACCTCAGATGTTAAGTCCCATAGTGCTTAGAGCCATTTGAACCATTTGAACATTTTTGCCTGGATGACATCGATCAAGATATCTAGCAGAAAATACACAAACAGCAACACCAGCTCGGTTTTCAGATACACCCAGGAACAGAAGCATATCCACATATTCATCGTTTATGTATGTCACACTTGTGCCACACAAGAAGAAAATGCGATATGTTTACGAATGTACATAGAGTCTGCCAGGGGCGCGTTACTCTGCTAGCAACTGGTCCCTGTTTGGTGAACAGCGCATACAGTATGAACACATCATTCGCAGCGGGCTGATCCACCTAATGCGCATCGCCTCTCTTACAGCTTTTGTTCTCCATGATTCATACGGACACTGGCAATTGTGAAATGTTTGTTTTCGAATTACACTGTTTCCTGACAGCAACTGACGTGGTGTTTCCACATTCAAATCGATGACGATAATAATAATAGTAGTGCTTGAAGATACTTACTAAACAGCATGCGCTTATCAGTCTCAATGTTGAAAGGCATAATTAGTGGTTCCTTGTTGATAATACTTACTAATGGTAACCTAGTTTGGAAATTATTTGCAAAGCAGTTTACTAGCCCGGCTGCTGACGTAAGGACCTAAAAAAATGTAATCGACCTGAATGTGGCAAGAATAATAATTGTTACTAATAGATGGGACCATTGGGGAAGGGTACAAAGAAACCAGGTTTGGAATCTAGTAGACGCAGTGGTGCCGAACAATTCGCTCCCACGACGTGCAAAAGGTTTTTTAAAAGCTTACCAATGAAAACCATTGTATTTGCATTTCTGCCTTCGTAGTAAGTAACCGTAAATATTCCGCAGAAGACCCACTGTAATCACTGTATGACGGTTAAGACACCAGATACCATACCACGCAGACTACATTTAGCAAACAGAAACAAATACACCTCAACCCACAATCGAATCCCCGACCTGCTGCGTGCTAACCGAAAACGCTGTCCACTGCACCAACTACTGTATGCTCACTGAGGTAGTTACAGCATGTGCTGTTACAGTGTTGCCAGATTACAAATTTTTAACGTCCGTTTTCTGTCGGAAATATGCGCAGGACTAAATTGTGTGAGAGACGTTTTTGTATTGCTAGTAAGTGAAGAACCGCGCTGTGAAGTTCGAGTTCGCGAATTTATCATCACCCTATATAATTAAATTTACCTTGAGACATATGAGTCTCAACTTCATCTACGATAATGATAGAAGCTGAAGACATAAATTACATTTTGTGCCACGGCCTGGAGTACAACCTGGGTTCAATTTTCAGCCGTGGCACAAATTTTAATTCATTTCTTCAGCTTCTGTCAGTATCGTAGTTTGTGGACACACACGGATCTTAATGATTTTCAATGCTTACTCAAATACTATGCAGTTTATCACGTTTGGGAACTCTTGAAATTTCATGTTTATCACTACACAGAGCGCCTCCCAGAATTTATACCGATAGAAAGAAAGACTCAACTGATACAAAATAAACTCTTAATATGTACAGATGTCATCCACGACAATTCACAATCGTCTGTGAATTAATCTCATCCTCTATAAAACAAAATGTAGAACAATTTTTACAGAAATGATTTGAAATTACTTCTACATCTAATGACGACTCTCCATCCTCTCAACAAATTAACCCACAATTCAGTCACAAATTTTGCTTGATACCCCACGCTATCGTACTTTCGATAGTAAGCATAAGTGTGGTACGGAGTCAAAAGTTTTTTCAAAGTCAAGGAATACTGCATTTACCTGATCTGTCATTAAAGATATCGTGAGAGAATACAGTGAATTGGGTTTCGGTTTAGCGACGCATCTGGAAACAAAGCTGGATTCCATGGAGGAGGTAATTCTGTTCGAGACACCTCGTTACGTTCCGCTCACAATATGGTACAATATTCTGCAACAGATTAGTATCCTCTTCTTGCTAACTACTTGGCACAGTTTGTGTTACAGGGATCTACGATATATTTTGGTTGAAAGACGGGTCACCTCAGTCGCTAATTCAGCGTAGAATATGATAGGGATTCTATCGGGCAGTGGAGCTTGGTTGAATTTTAACGATTTCAGCAGTTTCTCAACGCCGTTGACACTAATTACCTATTTCACTCGCCTTTGCAGTGACGTGTGATTTAAATTCGGGTTATTTCCTTAGAATCTTTCTTGTAAAGCAACGCTTGAAATCGGTTCAAAATGGTTCAAATGGCTCTGAGCACCATGGGACTTAACTTCTGAGGTCATCAGTCCCCTAGAACTTAGAACTACTTAAACCTAACTAACCTAAGGACATCACAGACATCCATGCCCGAGGCAGGATTCGAACCTGCGACCGTAACGGTCGCGCGGTTCCAGACTGTAGTGCCGAGAACCGCTCGGCCACTACGGCCGGCCGTTTGAAATCGGAGTTAAACATTTAGGCTTTTGGTTTGATAACCCAACTACAGTTCTAGTGCCATCCACGAGTGTCTGGACACTATTTTTGGTGCTACCAAGAGTCTTTACATGTAACCAGAATTTCTTACGGATATGTGAGGGTTTTAACTATCTCGGTAGCCGTTGTAGGCATCATGTATTGATCTCTGGACAGAAAACGCGTTTCATTCTGCAACCTGTACGTCGTCAATGAGGTCAGGTATATCTGTTGCCTTTAGATCCAATACATTTCCATCACGAGTGGGCTTCTGAATTACTTTTTCTAGCTATTTTCCGAGGAAGGCATTTAGTACTATGCGCAGTGTGTTTCGTGACTCCCACCACTTGCAGAACTCTACTCAGCCCAGATGTTAGCTGCCTGTCACTCTCATCAATTTCGTATTTGAACCGTTTGCCATTCCTAGTACAGAGGTCTACTGGTTTTTAGGAGCACTTCAAACTCTTGCACTTTGGTGCGAATGCGTTAGCAGTTGATAACTACAATATCAGTACTCTCACCTGCAAGGACAAACTAGACTTGGTCAAAAATATATAAACTCTGCGTGAAATATATCCTCGAATATAAATGCAGATTGTGCTAAGCCTGCAGGTTGTGATGCAGGAACGGTAGCTGTGCAGTGTCAGTCGCGGTCAGAATAGTGTTCAGTTTTGTTGCGAGCGCATTGCTTCGGAGTTAAGTGAACTCGAAAGTGGCATAATTGTTCCTACTTCGATGGTAGGTGCTTCCGTAAACAAAGTAAAGGAAGTTTTTAGTGCTTCAGGGGATACAATATCTAGAATTTACAACACACATAGTGAGCGGGAAAATAACAGCAGCGAAGCCACAGCGCAGACGAAAATGTTTTTTGAGTGGTAGTGACCGACGGTCAGTGAAGAGGATTGTGACGTATAATAAGAGGATCCTGTAATCACGAACTCTGTTTGCACCAAAAAAACACGAAGGGGCCTTCGTAAGCAGAGAACTGCAGTGAGAGCTGGAATTCGAAAACTACTCATCAATGAAGAAAATCCACATAACAGGAAAACGTGCTGACGAAGCCACTAAACCTAGACTATGGAGCAATTTAAGACAGTCATTTGGTCGAACGAGTCTTGTTGCACAGTGTTTCCAGTTTGCAATTTCTGGTTGAATCTACGTCCCGAGAGTGGAACATCTTGGCGTAGTGATCATTTGGAAAGCCGTGTCGTGGTATTTCGTGGGCCCCGTGGGTAATCTGCAAGGACGCGTTAGTGGCAAGGATTATCTGGCTATTCTGGCTGATCAGGTACATCCCATGGTACAATGTTTGTTCCCCAATGGTGATGCTTGTGCTCCAAATCGACAGGTCCCCTATTCAGACAACTAGCGCCATCCGGCACTGATTTTGTGAGCGCAAGGATGAAATGTTGCATCTCCCCTGATCACCAAAACCACCAGATCTCAATATTATTTAGCCTTTGTGGTCTACTTTGGGGAGAAGGGTGCGTGACCACCATAGACCTCCATCATCGGTTCCTGAAGTAGGCCTGTTTTTCAGGAAGAATAGTATAAGATTCCCTCGAAAGCCATAAGGACCTACATTTATCCATTCAGAGACGACTGAAAACTGATTATTCTACCGACAGTTTTGCTACACAGCATTAGGTATGGTCATGTGTTGTGTTTTTGGTGTTTGCATATTTTTGTACACTCCGTGTATCTTCGGATGGCACAGCAATATTTCAAAGTGTCCTAAAACTACTGTTATCTGGAATGGATGGAAAGTCGGCTAATATAATCAAAAATCTTATGGACACCACACATATAGCTTACCTGTATAGTAGTGCGAACCTGATCTATTTATGGGAACCCTACATTTCTCTACTCTGTTGTGCAAGATGAGGAAGTGACAGTCTAGCTCGTCACAGAACTTTTAGTGCCTTCCACTCTACTCAGAACTAGGGAGTCATGATGAGTTCTGGAGATGATGATAACAGATGATGAGCTTCCTTGAAATTCCACGAGCAAAGCTAGTCTTGTCAACCTTCTCTTCAAGTCGCAAGTAAGATCCGAGCGTGAACTCGGTGTCGTTCGTTCCTATGTACGCCATACTTTGCAGTTACTGGCTCCCTACACCCTCGCCCTTTGATATGCTGAATGACACCTCCAGGGAAACTCGTAGAGTGCAAAAAGTGATCCTTCCCATTCCTTCCAGCCATTTCCCTAAAGGGTAAAATTATGTCCAATACGTTTGAATTACCGAAGGTTAATAGACACTAACGATTTTGCATTTTTCTTCCCTTGAGAAGGAACACAACAGATTTTCAACACCTGAAGTGAGTCTCATCTCACAAGGGGAAGGCCTCAGATACGGCCAACCGATTCGACTGAGATTTGGCAGGTCGTTTGTGTACAACCTAAAACGAAGGAATCAAAGATATTTTGGGTCAACACCCCCGCGTTTTTGAGAAAATCACGCCTAAAGGCTATGACGAGTGATCGACTCAAAATTGGCGGGATCGATAGATAATTGTAAATAGAGCATTTTTCATCACCAGGTATGGGGTCCGAAAACGCATACTTTTCCAGAAATCGAGGTAAGAAACTTTTACAACTGCCGCGTCTGTACCCACATGGTTAACGCCTGTCGCCAACAGCGCCGATAGCTGCCGGCACAGTAGCTCAGCTTGTTCGGTCGGAGGGCTAGCTGCCCTCTGTAATAAAAAAACTGAGTTAATGGATCATCAACGAACTAAATCTGGTGTCTTTCGACGTGCGCCCAGAGCAGATACAATGAACGAAAACGAACAAAATGAAATTTACAAAAAATAAATAAATAAGAAATAAATACCACAACGGCTTAGGTAACTGGCTCGGAATCGGAAAACCCGGGTTCGAATCTCGAAGAAACCTAGCGGATGTTATTTTTTTCGTTTGTATTTTTCCCTATCTCAATTCATAGGGATAGCAGGATTAACAAGGTAAGTACACTCGACAGCAAAAAAAGTGGGTCACCCCTGAATTCCAATGTGTAGGCTGCACCTGAATGTATGCAACCAACATAGCATATCTGTGTTGCACATAGTCGCAACCCTCCACAGTACAGTCGTTGTAAGATACACAATGAGTACCGCTAGAGACTACTAGAGAACACCAGTCTTTATGACAGTCTGTCCAGATGTAAAGTAACACCACGATAGTACAGAAGAGATCAGACAGTCCTTAACGTTTGTAAACTAAACTTATTTACAATAAGTGACATTTCAAATGTTATGGGACAACTAGTTTTGTCACATAAATCGTTCAGTAATCCTTAGGCAAAATTAAATATTTGAGACAGTATATGGATTTATAAAGTTGTATGGCAATTGGAAACAAGTTCTTTGCTGTCTAAAAGGTTTACCCAACACATGCTGAACGTCGTTCAACGTTCAACGGGGAGTGGTTTCACATCAACGTTATGTAATACTAAGAAGTTAAAAGAAAACGTGATTAACGGCGGCAAGCACTCTACGGAAATCCAAACATTAACAGCGAATCACAAGTAATATCACTGTTCACATCACTCATCAACAGTTACCTGTACACGAAGTTGTAGTTTAAATGACATGACCAACGTCTTCGTTCTGGATCCGGATGCAAACCCAGAACGTAAAGCCATTGTTAACCAAGCAAAGCTTTGTGCCTTATCGAGGCTCGATCACTAAGCAGAAAGAGACGTCAAATATTGACGTTTGCACCAGTATCAGTTATCAACTTGAACGTAAATGACGATAATGTTAGTACGAAAGCAGGAACCCTAAAATGACAATTACCTTCTTGGTAATTAATTTCGAAAGACGTTGTATAGTGTTGCATTGTCAAGGAATAAAGGATGCACATGTTTAAAATTGAAATGCCATCATGTAATGCAGGGGACAAGGATGCGAACTCAGCACCTAATCGGATTGTTGAATAAGTACGTAAAATCAGAATGTAGATGTCACAGTTTGTCACCAGTAGTGGGGTTGGAACCTTAAATGACGACTGAAGTTGTATTGCCTGACCGAGATTCGAACCCAGCGCTACCGCCGTCGTTTTCTAGCCAGGAACAGACGAGAAATGTCCAATGTTGGTCCACCATCAGCGAGATGTGCACACGTTTAACTAGAAATAAGGTGACGAAAACGTCTATGCTGACTGAGAGTCGAACGCTGCACACATGGTTATGAAGACACGTTAATAATCAACTTCATATTCAGTAGTAGCTAGGAGTAGCATGTTTAGTTGCAAACCTTCAGGCCTTACTCATCCCTAGTAACGTGTTGCCTAATATCTGCGATATCATGATGTTAATTTACAAGTGGATTGACTGCCGTAAAGAGCAATGTTCTCTAGTAGTCGTGTATCATTGAGATGTAAATGAAGTGCCTCAGCAGAAAGTAATTTCCGTCGTGCAGCACGTATTGTTTCAGAGACACTGAGTACATGTTATAAGTGCAGAAAACGTGTATTATATACTAAGTATATACTATTATTTGGAGAAGCTGCCGCCAAACCTGTTTACTTTTACATTCCGCTTAGATGTCGTGGTTGAATACAGGTTTTCTTAAGGCTACATCTAATGCACAGCGCTTACAAGAATGTATAGTTTCCTGCGTCATGCTATTGGTAGCTAGGTGAAATATTTTGTGGTAGCTATGATTAAAATTAATGTATTTTTGAAAGTATTGTTCGTCAAATATTTGAATAAATCGTCAACTGTAGGTGTGCCTGCACATGTTATAGCATAATAGCTGTAGCTGCGTTAGTTTGTACTACAGACTTGGGTAGGTTAGGTGTAACTTTCGATCCTTCACGGGGTGATCGTGGCCTTGCGGCCCGGGTCTGTACTAGCCACGGCTCGCGAGCTACGGGTCATCCAGGCTGGCCGAGGCGAGACGCAAGTGAGCGAGCTGGCGGTGGCGTTGGTGGGCCAACAGCCCCGGACGAGCCAGCACGGCTGCGCCGCATGCCTCTGCCTCTGCTGCTCCGTTTGACGTAAATATGTTTACCTCCTCTCCTGGAATCAGTATAAGAGCGGCAAGCAGAAATACACGTCAGGTTGTCTGCCGTAATGGCTCACTGGGAGAAGTCTATTCGAGGTAGAGTCAAAAAATGGTTCAAATGGCTCTGAGCACTATGGGACGTAACATCTGAGGTCATCAGTCCCCTAGAACTTAGAACTACTTAAACCTAACTAACTTAAGGACATCACACACATCCATGCCCGAGGCAGGATTCGAACCTGCGACCGTAGCGGTCGCGCGGTTCCAGACTGAAGCGCCTAGAACCGCTCGGCAGCTCCGGCCGGCCGAGGTAGAGTCGTCGCTCTCACTGAGGAAGGAGGATGTTCCATCAGAGAAGCTGGCAGACGGTGTGGCGTACCAAATACCACTGCAACGAGATGGTGGAGGATCTGCCTTGAAAGAGGCACCACCAACAGGGCTCCTGGCTCAGGCAGGAAGAGAGTGATCTCACAGCAGGAAGACAGGGACCTAGTGTCAAGGAGCAGAGAAAATCCCTTTCTGAACGCGAAGCAGTTGCGGCGGGAGACCAACTTCCCCGGCTCCAGTGACACGATTCGCCGAAGGCTGAGGGCCGCTGGACTGCATGCATGACGATCCGCCGTGAAACAAGAGCTCAGCAAAGACAACGTTTTATACCGGCTAGCATTTGCGGAGCTCCATCTGAGGGTGTCGTGGGACAACGTCATTTTCACTGATGAGAAGGTGTTTTCCACCAGTAACGACGGTCCACGAATCGTTTACAGGCCGCAAGGGACTCGCCATCGACGCGAATATGTAACCACGACGAGAAGAAGTGGCCAGCTATCTGTTACCTGCTGGGGTTGGAATTCTGCTAGAGGGGCGGGAACTCTTCACAGGATAGAAGGAACTCTGGACAGCGCGCAGTATGCCCACATATTGGAAAATGTGATGCTTCCGTCAGTGCAAATGCTGTACGCAGAAGGGGACGTCACATTGGAAGAGGACGATTCTCCCATTCACAAGTTTGCATTTGTTCAACAGCGGCTCTCCACGATTGGCGTCAACGTCATGGACTGGCCTCCACGGGCGGCTGATATGAACTCCATGTAAAACATGTGGGCTGAGGTCGCCAGAACATTAACAGAGAACTGGCCACGAAACCAACCAACTACTGCGGACGCTCTTTGGGACTGCGTCCTGGAAGCCTGGGAGGAAGTTGCTTCTTCAGGCTGTTACGTCCGATGGCTTATACATTCTATGCCAAGACGCGTGATAGAAGTACAAAATAATGAAGGATTCTGGATAGAATATTAGAGTTCTTAAAATGTTTTGTTATGTCTTCTTTTTCGTCATTTTTCCTCATTGTGAGCTAGTGGAAGATCGCGTGGCAACAGAAAAGATACAATATGGGTTAGCTTTCCTTTGAGTTGCCCTTTTAATTCAAGTGGGTTTCTTTTGAATATACAGTTTGTTAAGTATTCTATTTTGATTTCATTTATGCCCTGCCTACATACTTACAAACTAATCAGCGTAGATGGACTCTGTCACAGTAGTTTTTGTTATTTCAAATTCGTCTCTCTCTTCCACTCCATCCATGAATACACCCTCCGTCCTCCACACAATACGCCAACGATTTCATATTATGTTTGTTCGCCGCGCGGGATTAGCCGAGCGGTATGAGGAGCTGCAGTCATGGACTGTGAGGCTGGTCCCGGCGGAGGTTCGAGACCTCCCTCGGGCATGGGTGTGTATGTTTGTCCTTAGTATAATTTAGGTTAAGTAGTGTGTAAGATTAGGGACTGATGACCTTAGCAGTTAAGTCCCATAAGATTTCACACACATTTGAACATTTATGTTTACTCGTTGTTAATATCTCTTCTATTCTCTCTCACACTCTCTCTCTCTGACACTATCGCCGCAAGTGCCCTTCTATTACACTCCCCTAAAACTTTGTAAACAAATCTAGCGGTTTCCAATGACGCTACATTTTCTCTTTTAATTGCTGCTGTCTTTACTCTCTGTCATTCCTCTCACCACGTATAAAACCATATTTTTTGATCTCCCCTTCCCTATAACCCATTCTTCGTTCTGAGAACAGTCCTTCCTTATCTCTCGGTCCTAAGATAAAACGAACTGTGGCACACATCTAAGTAAGCAATACTTTGCAAGCATTACACGCTTATATTTTGCATTCTGCACTTCTATTCATTCCCAGATCCCGCCCTCCTTCCTGTTACGCGTCCCTTGACATCTGCATCTGCATCTAAATGAATACTCTGCAATTCATAATTATATGCTTGGCAGGGGGTTCCGTGGTCTGGTGGATTAATCTTGTATTGATGTGTAAAACGTGTACGTTCACATCTCACGTCAGGCGTAGATTTTTAACACACACAAGAAGCTCTCCTTCACCCCTAGTAACGCCAAGTGCAGAACGCCTGTAAGCTCCGTAGTTCAATATCCGCAGTAAAGATAACATCCCTTCGCTGGCGACTGGGCATACGTTTGAGCTGTGACAGATGGAGAAACCCCGTAAGGCAGAGACTCTGCCACCAGCAAGCAGTCGTAAACTAGAAAACGTATTTCATTTAATGAAGCAATGGCCATGTAAATTCACAAGGCTCTTACTTTATTTGAAACTGAGACGTTCAACGTACTGGACTGGGATTAGAATTCGATTTCACTGTGTTCCCGAAGATGGCAAACTCTTCTAGGCGTCCTCGAAAGGCACCTATCTGGTTTCGAATCCTGATCAGCACAAAATATTCATTATTTCATTTCAAGCCCTAGCATGTGCACTCCGAACTACTGGTGAAAAATAGTTGCATTTTCAACGTCTCTTCGTGCGCTGTCAGCTGTAACATGTTCGTTTCAACTCACAGCCACATGATGAGCTTTTTATCACATTACAAGATCAAACGTTTCCTTACATCTTTTCAAGTTCAAATATTCCTTTCCATCCTACTGGTGAAAACGGATTTGGGTTTGACGTTGTGTTCGTTGTGATCACCAACGACGACATGTTGTGGATTCAACTTCTAGCCAGCAGAGTATTTTCCATCACATCATTGAAAGTACAAACATGCCATTCCTAGCTATTATTGGCAAAGAATTTTATAGTGAAAGTTTCTTCATGACCACGAGTGCGGGGTTTGAATTCCATTCAGCACAGAACTTTTCGTCGCCTGATGTCTAGCTAAACATGTGCCCATCTCGCTACTAGTGAACCAACAATAGCTATTTATCGTCTGTTCCTGGCTAGAAAACGATGGTGCTAGATGCTGGGTTCGAATCCCAGTCAGGCAAAAACAATTTTATCGTCAATTAAGGTTCAAGCATTTCGCTATTGGTGAAAACATTTTATATTTAACCTCTGATTTTATTTACAGTCGTGCTCAAAAGTATCCGAACGACCTGAATTGCATTTCACCTGATTCCCATGCGACATACATAACGCAACTGTCTAGCAGGTCCTCTAATCGCCCCTTGATACAGTCGTTTGACTATTCAAAATGGTTCCAACAAGTCACCACGAGAAAACACTGTTCTGTATCGCAATAACTCAGCATGTAAAGTAATACCACGATACTAAATTATCAGGGAACACCTCATCACAGATAAGACTGTCCTTAAGGCTTCTAAGCTCGCGTTTACTGCAAGAACTGACATACCTGAAATGTTAGCACTCTCATTATTACGTCAGATAGGTAATGCACGTAGTAAGTTCGTCGTATTCATGATTTTCTCTTCAAAGTAACATACCATACTTGTTATTTAACACAAAAAGTCATTAAAATTTTACGTTATTCACGAGCAGCTAGTTGAGAATATGTATGAACTTCAAATGACACGACGAACCGACTCGTTCTGCATATGGATTCAAACCCAGGTCATGCAAACTAAGATTTCGTAACTGATGGAAATTAACAGTTATACCTGATTAGGCATAAAGAGAGTGATATACCTCGATTTTAGACAGTATCAGTTAACAAATATCAAATTTAAATCACATAACGTAAACATTTTTAACAGACGCGATTTCCTACCCAGCATCTATAGCCCTGTTAACGAACTACGAGAGATGTTAAATATTGCTTCTTCACAAGTAACTTACTTGAAATGCAGTGAGATAAAGCTTTCTGTTGGACAGGGATTCGAACCCAGAACCTAATCGGATTGTTATCGAAGCACAATAAACTTTGACATATCGGATTTTCTCAGCAGTAGCTATATGTATTAATTGAAATGACAAAACGAAACATTGATTTTTCCTTCCCCAGGACTACAACCCGGCACGTATCGCTGTTATATTCTAGAGAAAATGAACGTTAAGTATGGGTTTGTTACACCAGCAGCGACGTGTGAGCATGTTTGAACTAGAAATCATATGACAAAGAGTTCAGTGCTGACTAGGAATCGAACCCCACACATATCGTTGTTGACTACACACAAAGAGACGACACTTACCGAATTTTTCTCCACCAGCAGCTCGGAATAACATCCTTAAACTTACAGTGGTCTCGCAAATAGTTCTGTGTCTCACTGCGAGTCAAAAACGCCAGATATCGTTAGTGTTGACAACGAATGAAAATGCATTAAAAATAAAAGTTATTATCCACCAGCAGATAGGTGTTCTCATGCTAGAGCTTGATAATACATAGTGAAAAGTATAGTGCTGGGCCAGGATTCCAACCCATTCGTGCGCAATATGTGGAGATGTTGAGGAATCTGCAGTTTTCAACAAACAAGTTGTAGTCGAGCTGTATTGTCACGAAGGGATCAAATTCCGCGTTAAGGGCGGTCTGAGTTGCATTCCCAGTTCAGAGCCAATTTTATCGACAAACAGAAGTTCATGTAAAAGATGGAATAAGTGTCCTGTGACCATACACAGGGTTTGTTTAGTCACTAGAAATAAGTAACTAGTATAAGAAAGGTTACTGGTGATAGAGTTTCTACATGTCGCCACTCCTTACTTTATTATGGTTCCACCTAACGTCTACTTGGTAGAAAAGGAATATCATGTTTAATGTGATTTTCAGACCACAATGCCATTATACCTTCTTCACTTGGCGTAGCCAGAAGAGAATAGAATCTGCCTCTCCCTATCAAAAAACATGAGCAGAAGTTGGAATCGAACACAGATCATCACCATAGGAAACTATCATCAAGCCAACACACCACTAAACCCTCTCCCCGACCACTCATACCTCTATCGTAACACCGTTGCAGCACACAAGATGAGAATTCTGACACACAGGCTCCCTGTAGTGGTTTGCGGGATGTTCAGTACATTCAATTACTTGGTTCACCGAATTGCCATGAACTAGCTGCCTTTGTAAGTAGGCTGTGTAGGTTCTTATATTGGTAACGCCAACGCCACGTAGCGCTCTGTATGAAAATCACTGGCTGTGCTGTGTGCAGTCTGTGGCTAGTTTGCATTGTTGTCTGCCATTGTAGTGTTGGGCAGCTGGATGTTAACAGCGCGTAGTGTTGCGCAGTTGGAGGTGAGCCGCCAGCAGTGGTGGATGTGGGGAGAGAGCTGGCGGAATTTTGAGAGCGGACGATCTGGACGTGTCTCATTAAGAAAGAGTAAATTTGTAAGACTGGATGTCATGAACTGATATATATAATATGACATTTGAACAATATTAAGGTAAATGCATTGTTTGTTCTTTATCAAAATCGTTCTTTTGCTAACTGTGCTTATCAGTAGGTAGTGCCTTCAGTAGTTTGAATCTTTTATTTAGCTGGCAGTAGTGGCCCTCGCTGTATTGCAGTAGTTCGAGTAACGAAGATTTTTGTGAGGTAAGTGATTTGTGAAACGTATGGGTTAATGTTAGTCAGGGCCAATTTTTTGTAGGGATTTTTGAAAGTCAGATTGCGTTGCGCTAAAAATATTGTGTGTCAGTTTAGTGTTGATCAGAATAGGTAAAGAGCGAAATGTCTGAGTACGTTCAGTTTTGCTCAGCTGTTTGAAAATCAAATAATGTAAGAGATTTATCAGCACAGTAATTCATAAATTTTTCTAAGGGGACGTTTCATATGGCGCCATATGAAACGTCCCCTTTGAACAATTATACATGACTGTGCTTAAACTGACACACAATCCTTTTAGCGCAACGCAATCTGACTTTCAATAATCCCTACAAAAGAATGGCCCTGACTAACATTAACCTATACCTTTCACAAATCACTTACCTCACAAAAATCTCCGTTACTCGAACTACTGCAATACAGCGAGCGCCACTACTGCCAGCTAAATAAATGATTCAAACTACTGAAGGCACTAACTACTGACAGGCACAGTTAGCAAAAGAAGGATTTTGATAGAGAACAAACAATGTATTTACCTTAATATTGTTCAAAGTCATTTTATATATATCAGTTCATGACATCCAGTCTTACAAATTTACTCTTTCTTAATAAGACACGTCCAGATCGTCCGCTCTCAAAATTCCGCAATCTCTCTCCCCATAGCCACCACTGCTGGCGGCTCACCTCCAACTGCGCAACGCTACGCGCTGTTAACATCCAGCTGCCCAACACTACAATGGCAGACAACAATGTAAACTAGCCACAGACTGCACAGAGCACAGCCAGTGATTTTCATACAGAGCGCTACGTGGCGTTGGCGTTACCAATATAAGCACCTAAACAGCCTACTTACACCTTGGCTACCCAGTGCATACATTCGACTCTATGTTGTAATCACCGAAATAAAATAACGTAACGGTCACCTACACAGAACTGCCAACTGTGTAGGATGCAGAAATTTAGATAGGAAGTGTTCCTTTCCATTTGAGCTACTGTATTGCGCTATCTGTTTGTTGAAACCATCGTGCAGTCCAAAAGAAATGCTGTAGCTGTCTCTCTCTCAGAAGTCTATATCTGGCCATATGCATTATCTCACAGCACTGTGGAATGCCGAAGTTCTGGAGGAACTTTTATTCACTTCCAGAGGGGCTGTAGCTATGTCACAGATAGTAGCGTAACGGTAAGCGTCGCGCACTGTTGATAAGACGTCGCGTGTTCCATTACATTCGCTACTACATTTTTTTTTAAACGCAATTCTGCTGTGTGCTGAAGTTATCAATTTAATGGAACTTTGAACATAATTCTCTTCACTTCTCAACCCAAAATAGTCGCATGTGGAAAAAAGGCTAACTTCCGTGTCATTTTGTTCTTTTCTGGTTTAATAGACGGTCAGGCAGCAGATGCGCTTGAAGCTTTTGTATTATGCATGAGGAGAGTGCATTGTGCCACAATAGTCAGAAAAGTATAAGTAGTGCCATTTTATTCTTCTTCAAACCTTGTTTGACAGCTTTAACTCAGAACAAGTTTTCTACATGCATGTAATCAATAAACAGCATGTGCATTGTCAGACTGTTATAGATAGCATCAGAGAATTCGCATGTATCGTTGATGATTAATTTCTCTCTCATGTTTATTATTATTTTAACAACACTAAAAGAAACCTTACGAAAACTGTGCACTGTATTGTAAGAAATGAGAGACAGACAGCCACAGCATTTCTTTTGGACTGCACGATGGTTTCAACAAACAGATAGCGCAATACAGTAGCTCAAATGGAAAGGAACACTTCCTATTTAAATTTCTGCATCCTACACTGTTGGCAGCTCTATGTAGGTGGCAGTTACGTTACTTTATTTCGGTGATTACAACATAGAGTCGAATGTATGCACTGGGTAGCCAAGGCAGCTAGTTCATGGCGATTCGGTGAACCAAGTAAATGAATGTACTAAACACCCTGCAAACCACTACAGGGAGCCTGTGTATCAGAATTCTCATCTTGTGTGCCGCAACGGTGTTATGATAGAGAAATGAGTCGTAGAGAAGGGAGTTTGGTGGTCTGTTGGATTCATGATAGTTGCATATGCTGATGATTTGGGTTCGATTCCAACTTCTGCCGATGTTTTTTGATAGGGAGAGGCAGATTCTATTCTCTTCTGGCTACGCCAAGAGAAGAAGGTATAATGGCATTGTGGTCTGAAAATCACGTTAAACATGATATTCCTTCTCTACCAAGTAGACGTTAGGTGGAACCACAATAAAGTAAGGAGTGGCGACATGTAGAAACTCAACCACCAGTAACCTTTCTTATACTAGTTATTTAGTTCTAGTGACGAAACAAACCCTGTGTATGGTCACAGGACACTTATTCCATCTTTTATATGAGCTTCTGTTTGTCGATAAAATTGGTTCTGAACTGGGAATGCAACTCAGACCACCTTTAACGCGGAATTTGATCCCTTCGTGACAATACAGCTCGACTACAACTTGTTTGCTCAAAACTGCAGATTCCTCAACATCTCCACATATTGCGCACAAATGGGTTGGAATCCTGGCCCCGCACCAAACTTTTCACTATGTATTATCAAGCTCTAGCATGAGAACACCTATCTGCTGGTGGATAATAACTTTTATTTTTAATGCATTTTCATTCGTTGTCAACACTAACGATATCTGACGCTTTTGACTCCCAGTGAGACGCAGAACTATTTGCGAGATCACTGTATGTTTAAGGATGTTATTCCGAGCTGCTGGTGGAGAAAATTTCGGTAAGTGTCGTCTCTTTGTGTGTAGTCAACAACGATATGCGTGGGGTTCGATTCCTAGTCAGCACTGAACTCTTTGTCATATTATTTCTAGTTCAAACATGCTCACATGTCGCTGCTGGTGTAACAAACCCATACTTAACGTTCATTTTTTCTAGAATATGACAGCGATAAGTGCCGGGTTGTAGTCCTGGGGAAGGAAAAATTAATGTTTCGTCTTGTCATTTCAATTAATACATATAGCTACTGCTGAGAAAATCCGATATGTCAAAGTTTATTGTGCTTCGATAACAATCCGATTAGGTTCTGGGTTCGAATCCCTGTCCAACAGAAAGCTTTATCTCACTGCATTTCAAGTAAGTTACTTGTGAAGAAGCAATATTTAACATCTCTCGTAGTTCGTTAACAGGGCTATAGATGCTGGGTAGGAAATCGCGTCTGTTAAAAATGTTTACGTTATGTGAATTAAATTTGATATTTGTTGCCCATATCTCGTGGTCGTGCGGTAGCGTTCTCGCTTCACACGCCCGGGTTCCCGGGTTCGATTCCCGGCGGGGTCAGGGATTTTCTCTGCCTCGTGATGGCTGGGTGTTGTGTGATGTCCTTAGGTTAGTTAGGTTTAAGTAGTTCTAAGTTCTAGGGGACTGATGACCATAGATGACAATGCTCAGAGCCATTTGAACCATTTCTTTGATATTTGTTAACTGATACTGTCTAAAATCGAGGTATATCACTCTCTTTATGCCTAATCAGGAATAACTGTTAATTTCCGTCAGTTACGAAATCTTAGTTTACATGACCTGGGTTTGAACCCATATGCAGAACGAGTCGGTTCGTCGTGTCATTTGAAGTTCATACATATTCTCAACTAGCTACTCGTGAATAACGTAAATTTTTAATGACATTTTGTGTTAAATAACAGGTATGGTATGTTACTTTGAAGAGGAAATCATGAATACGACGAACTTACTGCGTACATTACCTATCTGACGTAATAATGAGAGTGCTAACATTTCAGGTATGTCAGTTCTTGCAGCAAATGCGAGCTTACAAGCCTTAAGGACAGTCTTATCTGTGATGCGGTGTTCCCTGATAATTTAGTATCGTGGTATTACTTTACATGCTGAGTTATTGCGATACAGAACAGTGTTTTCTCGTGGTGACTTGTTGGAACCATTTTGAATAGTCAAACGACTGTATCAAGGAGCGATTAGAGGACCTGCTAGACAGCTGCTTTATGTGGGTTACATGGGAATCAGGCGAAATGCAATCCAGGTCGTTCGGATACTTTTAAGCATGACTGTACTTCGTTGACAATCCGATTAGGTGCTGGGTTCGCATCCGTGTTGCAAGCTTTATATGATGGCATTTCAATTTTAAACATTAGCATACCTTGTTCCTTGTGAATGACACCATATTAAACGTCGTTGGGGGGTAGCTCCCAGGACTGTGACTGTTATGACAGGATTCCCAGTTCAGTACAAACATTTTCGTTATTTATTTTCAGGATCTGAATTGATAACTGATACTGGTGCAAACGTCTATACTTCACGTCTCTTTATGCCTAGTGATCCCGTCTCAATAAGGCATAAAGCTTAGCTTAGTTAGCAATGGCTATAGGTGCTGGGTTTGAATCCAGGTCCAGAACGACGACGTTGGTCATGTCATTTAAAGTTCAAATTTGTGTACACGTAGCTGTTGATGTGTTACGAGAACAATGGTATTACTGGTGATTCGCTGTTAATGTTGAGATTTCCTTAGAGTGCTTGTTGCCGTTTATCGCGGTTTTCTTCTGGTTCGTCCAATATCCAGTTTCCAGAGCCACTCGTCGTTGTGCAACCTTCAGCACGTGGATGGAAAACCTTTTAGAGAGCGAAAAACTTTTTTGCAATTGCTGTACAGCTTTGTAACTCCATATATTGTCTCAAGTATTTAATTTTGACTAAGGATTACTATACAATATGTGTAAAATAATCCGTTTTCTCAGAACCCTTGGAATGTCACTTGTTGTAATTAAGATTAGTTTATGAGTGTTATGGGGTGTCTCATCGCTAAGAACCTGTTTTCTACACTCCTGGAAATGGAATAAAGAACACATTGACACCGGTGTGTCAGACCCGCCATACTTGCTCCGGACACTGCGAGAGGGCTGTACAAGCAATGATCACACGCACGGCACAGCGGACACACCAGGAACCGCGGTGTTGGCCGTCGAATGGCGCTAGCTGCGCAGCATTTGTGCACCGCCGCCGTCAGTGTCAGCCAGTTTGCCGTGGCATACGGAGCTCCATCGCAGTCTTTAACACTGGTAGCATGCCGCGACAGCGTGGACGTGAACCGTATGTGCAGTTGACGGACTTTGAGCGAGGGCGTATAGTGGGCATGCGGGAGGCCGGGTGGACGTACCGCCGAATTGCTCAACACGTGGGGCGTGAGGTCTCCACAGTACATCGATGTTGTCGCCAGTGGTCGGCGGAAGGTGCACGTGCCCGTCGACCTGGGACCGGACTGCAGCGACGCACGGATGCACGCCAAGACCGTAGGATCCTACGCAGTGTCGTAGGGGACCGCACCGCCACTTCCCAGCAAATTAGGGACACTGTTGCTCCTGGGGTATCGGCGAGGACCATTCGCAACCGTCTCCATGAAGCTGGGCTACGGTCCCGCACACCGTTAGGCCGTCTTCCGCTCACGCCTCAATATCGTGCAGCCCGCCTCCAGTGGTGTCGCGACAGGTGTGAATGGAGGGACGAATGGAGACGTGTCGTCTTCAGCGATGAGAGTCGCTTCTGCCTTGGTGCCAATGATGGTCGTATGCGTGTTTGGCGCCGTGCAGGTGAGCGCCACAATCAGGACTGCATACGACCGAGGCACACAGGGCCAACACCCGGCATCATGGTGTGGGGAGCGATCTCCTACACTGGCCGTACACCACTGGTGATCGTCGAGGGGACACTGAATAGTGCACGGTACATCCAAACCGTCATCGAACCCATCGTTCTACCATTCCTAGACCAGCAAGGGAACTTGCTGTTCCAACAGGACAATGCACGTCCGCATGTATCCCGTGCCACCCAACGTGCTCTAGAAGGTGTAAGTCAACTACCCTGGCCAGCAAGATCTCCGGATCTGTCCCCCATTGAGCATGTTTGGGACTGGATGAAGCGTCGTCTCACGCGGTCTGCACGTCCAGCACGAACGCTGGTCCAACTGAGGCGCCAGGTGGAAATGGCATGGCAAGCCGTTCCACAGGACTACATCCAGCATCTCTACGATCGTCTCCATGGGAGAATAGCAGCCTGCATTGCTGCGAAAGGTGGATATACAGTGTACTAGTGCCGACATTGTGCATGCTCAGTTGCCTGTGTCTATGTGCCTGTGGTTCTGTCAGTGTGATCATGTGATGTATCTGACCCCAGGAATGTGTCAATAAAGTTTCCCCTTCCTGGGACAATGAATTCACGGTGTTCTTATTTCAATTTCCAGGAGTGTAATATGTTTTGTATGACGATAGTAGTTGACGCTTAGACTGACTGCCATAAAGACCTTTGGTCTTTTAGTAGTCTCTTGCGGTACCCAGTGTGTGTAGTCAAACGACTGTACCCCACAGGGTTTTGGTGTTTAGAGGTCCTGCAACACAGCTACGTTATGTTGGTTGTATTCGGCAGTGACCCACTTTTTTTGCTGTCAAGTGTACATTAATAAGGAATAATAATAATAAGGTAGGCAAACTAATTTCCAGAACGCCGTGAGTTGGTAAAGTATTAAAATTTTAAGCCTTGTCACATGAAAACAACTCCGAGTAAGTCCACAGCTTGTGGTCGTGCGGTAGCGTTCTTGCTTCCCTCGCCCGGGTTCCCGGGTTCGATTTCTGGCGGAGTCACGGATTTTCTCTGCCTCGTGATGACTGGGTGTTGTGTGATGTCCTTAGGTTAGTTAGGTGTAAGTAGTTTTAAGTTCTAGGGGACTGATGACCATTGATATTAAGTCCCATAGTGCTCAGAGCCATTTGAACCATTTTTTGAACTCCGAGTAAAAGTGCTGCGACTGCCTCACGTGGGATCACAGGTAGCCAACCGTGCGACGGTTGTTTAGAGCGAGGCACAGGATAGAATGCGCGCCGGGGAGAGTTATGTTGTCCCAGTTGCCTCTTCGTCATATCATAGGGAAGGAACAGTGTAGCTGTCGGAAGATTGCATTCATTAGATGCTCTTGGTGCCGTGAGTATATTTGTTTCTAATATTTATATGACAAGTACCATCCATCTAGTTGTTCGAAGAAAAGTGAGGACACGTAACAGTGACTGGAAGAGCCATTGTAAAGTGACCTGTTTACTAGTTGTTTACTATTCCAAGAGGTTTGAGTAATTTATTTGCCTACCTTATTATCATTGCTTGTTGATTTACTTTCCTTATTAACCCTCCTATCCCTATCAATTGAGATATGGAAAAATACAAACCAAAAGAATAACATCCACTACGTTTCTTCGAGATTCGCAGCCAGTTACCTAGGCCGTTGTGCTGTCGGTACTGTCGGCGAAAAGCGTTGTCCATGTGGGTACAGAAGCGGCAGTTCCAAAAGTTTCTTACCTCGATTTCTGGAAAAGTATGCATCTTCGGGCCCCATACCTGGTGAAGAAAAACGCTCTATTTACAATTATCTATCGATCCCGCCAACTTTGAGTCGATGGCTCGTCATAATCTTCAGGGGTGATTTTCTCAAAAACGCGGGGATGTTGACCGAAAATATCTTAGATTCCTTCGTTTTAGGTTGTACACAAGCGACCTACCAAATCTGAGCCGAATCGGTTGGCCGTGTCTGAGGCCTTCCCCTTGTCAGTTTTATTTTTATCACCACACCGAGAATGAAGTCTCCTCTTTTGTCGATGTGTCATCGTAGACTGTCCAACGTATCATCAAGTCTGGGGCCGCTGGCAGTGTGGGGTAATAGTCGGCAGCCAGTAGGCCAGGCAGAATAAAAATGGCGCGGAGCCGAAGCGGCGTATTGCACGTACAATTTGCTTGGAGTGAAGCAACAGCGAGGCAGGGAACTGCAGCGTTGCTTTAAGTTATTGCGATGTATGTGGCGAGGCAGTAGGCCAGAGCCGGAAGTGGCGACGTGTAAGTGGCTGACGTACGGGAATTTACCCCTGCCACAGTTTCTGTCTCTCTCTGACATTGCGTCAGAAGTGCGGGGAAAAGCAGTATAAACAGTCAGGCACTTTTAGCTTGAGGTGGTGTGCCAGGTCAGTCGAGAGTCGGGTCGGACCTGTGCTGGTCTACGCTTCTAGTGGCCAGTCTGATAGCGATGTTGTAAATATTCTGTGTTGACCTGTACATTCTTTGTATGTACTTGTTCGGGCTGTATTTCGCCTCCGGGGACACAACACACGGGTGGGACAGAATGGGAGCTGGGTACTTGGAGATTGCACGGTCTGCCTGAAGGAGCGCAGTGACAGCAGTCTGCAGCGGGTCCAGAACGGGCCACGTTCGCTTCCCACCTGGTGTACCGGGATCCGGGCGAGGCGTACGCTGCGGGAGACGCCGCAGCGCTGAAACAGCGGGTGTTGCCATCCAGCAAGCACCACTAGCGACAAGTTGCGGCACGGCGTCCAGAGGAGGTCGCGGGTTCGAGTCCGATCCTGTGCTGGGAGCACCAGCGGCCGAGGGCCACGGGCGACCAGTACAACCGCCTTCGTCCCACGGTCGGACAGAGCAGGCCAAACAGGGTGGAGGGCGGTGGGGACCAGGGACTGTAACATTCTTCGGAATCGTGGGCAGTAGGGCGGCGCCAGTTGCTACACCCCGGCGGGCGACGACCGGGCGAGCGCGGCTGACCTTCATCGTCGGGCGGCCTCGATAACCGCAGCAGCGGTGTCGGCAGTCGAGGAGTGCTGAAACGGCCGGACTCGCGTTTCTGTAAACTAGCTGAATAAAGGAACACTTCCGAATACTCTGCACTGCCCCTTGACGCTATTGAACTTGCTTGGCGTCCTGATGAAATACGGCGCGGTGGGTCCCGGTTTCAGCTCGGCCATCTGGAGTCCCGGGTTCGACCATCGACGGTCCCCAAGAGAGCAGTAGTTGACAGAGTCGAATTTCACGGTCCGACGAGTCGCAGTTTTGTCTCTTTTCAAATGATGCAAGCTTTCGAGTGCATCAACGGCCCACTGAGGCATGTGGCCACATTAGGTGGAGGGTGGACTTCAGGTTAGAGTTGGCTCCGTGATGTTTCGCGGAGGTTTGTCGTACTCGAGACTTGGGCCCATTTATTCGTGTTGCCATGGAAATGAATCAGAGCTGACTGCTGAATCTAACAGCGAGGGAGCTTTACTACTAGTACAGAAAGTTTCTGACGAGTGAGTCACACCAAACACCCTCTAGCTCCTGATGATGAAAGATTCGAGCTGTCACTCGAGACAGCATCAGTGTGCACAGGATCTTTGTGGACTGAACCATCAATCATTGGAAACGGCTCACCTGGTCGGATGAAACATTTTTCTGGATGCGCCATCATCCACACGAACGGCTGTTCACTGCTCCACGGTCGCAGGTAAATCGACAGCCATTCCCCAAACAGCTACCAACAACTCTTTAGCTCCGTTTGCAGTTACTGCTTACAACAAGACATGATACAGCAGTAATACACTAACTGCAAGCAGAACGTCCCCGTTACCAAAATTGCTGCCGTTCATTGTTTATTATACGGCTTGCTTCCGCTTTAAGAAGGGAACGGTGTAATGGCGCCAGTTTACGGTCAAAGTCCAAACTCAACATTCTGTTTCGAATGGTGGAGAACGTCACAAGGACGCTGCCGTCATACATGAGTGTGGAATCAACTTCTTTACACATGCTACGGTACTGGAAAAATAATTAATGTAATGAACCGTGGCATCCAGTTCAAGCTGTCTTTGAACTCAAAGACGGACTGAAGCAAGGAGTCTACTAAGTAGGGACAGTAGCGCGACTGAAAACGCCATAAACGAATGAAGTAACGTCGCTGGTACACGATGTAGCCGCCAATGACACAGCCTTTTCCAGATTATAACTTCTTACACTCACTCCTCAGTACATTTACTCGTAAATGGTATTTACTGCTGACAACAAAAATCAACTTCGGCCCAACCGTGATAAGCAAAATCACAATACAAATTATTCTGATGTAAATTCAGTTTCTCTACCTAGGGCACTGTGTTATGTACTCTTCAACAAACTGCCATCTAACACAAAGAAAGAAATTTGAACGCCCTAGCAATTCAGAGTAGAATTATTACCATACCTCAATAGCCTCTTCTAGAAATTAGCTGCGTATCGAGATTCAAGGACTGAAAATTAATGGCAGTTGCATGGGGAAATCAATACTTATTGTGATGCTACAAGATATTAGTAGTGTACTGTAGACATGCCTCTGATTTATAGGATTAATGAAAGAACCACACACGAAACAGAGCTTCATTAACAGTCAACCTTCGTTGCTATACACACAAATTATAAGCAAAATCTGAAATGTAAATGTGTCGTGGTGGGATATGCCTACCGTAGTTACATACACCGTTGAGCCAAAATATAATGACCTCCTGCTTAATAGGCTGTTGGTCCACCTTTGAAACTCAATTCAGCAGCGATTCTGCGTGTCACGAATTCGACAAGTCATTAGTAGACTTCCGGAGGTATGTGGCACCACATGTATACGCAGAGCTCACGTAATTTCTGTAAATTATGAGCCGTTGGTTTGTTGGTGTGGAGTTGACCCCCGTTAGCGTACCCCATAGGCTTCAAATCAGGCGAATTTGGTGACTAAATGGAAACTTATTTCACTACCATCTCTTCAAGCAGCTATAATACGATCATGACAAGGGCAGTCAGCCATCCCCTTCAGGGAAGAGTTTAGTCATTAAGGTAGCTCCTAATATTATTCACGTATTCCACAACGGTCATGATGCCTTTGAGTAGTACCATTTGAATCTCCGCCATAGCATAACACTGCCACCACCAGCCTGCGACCGTGGAGCTGTGAACAGCCGTTCGTGTGGATGATGGCGCATCCAGAAAAATGTTTCATCCGACCAGGTGATACGTTTCCAATGATTGATGGTTCAGTCCACAAAGATCCTGTGCACACTGATGCTGCCGTTGGGTCAACACAGGAAATCTTAGAGGTAACCTGCTGGGTAATGTGCGCTGAACAGCATGCTTTGAAAGACTTGTACCTGCACCAGCATCGCTTTCCATAATCAGATCTGACACATATCAACTTCCACGTTCTGCGATGAGGCGTGGACGTTAACACCCTGTCGCCTAACCGTTGTTTCACCGTCCTTACATAGACGCTTACAAAGTAGTTTCCGAGACGCTTATTCCCAGATCCTGAGGCATAACGATGTGCCCCTTGGAAAAGTGGCTTCTGTCACTGGATTTACCGATTCACGGTCCATATCGTCGTTAGCATGATTCCACATTCGTCTCTGCTCCACATATACACTCTAAAGGAAAAAAAATCCCAGCACAAAACACAATTATGTCAAGTAACGAAATTTCGGAAATCTACTTGTCTAGGCAACATACTGAAGTGAATAACATCATAAGATCACAGGTTAATGCAAGCGCCAGATGAGCCATTGCAACTGTGAAATAATGGTACATTAACAACTGGTATAACCGGCAAAGGTGCATGCATTGTGTTGTACATGTGCCGGCTGTCAGTTTGTTGGCTGGATCGCCATGCCTGTTGCATTTGGTCGGTCAATACAGCCAGTAAATGCTAGTTCTGGATAACGCTGCAGGTGTCGTCCGATGATGTTCCGTATGTGCGCGATCGGAGACAGATCTGGTGATCGAGAAGGCCAAGGCAACATGTCGACACTGTAGAGCATATCGCGTTACAAAAACGATATGTGGGCGAGCATTATCGTGTTGGAAAACACCCCCTGTAATGTTGTTCGTGAACGACAGCACAGCAGGTCGATTCACCAGATTGACATACAAATTTGCTGTCAGGGTGCGTGGAATAACCACGAGAGTGCTCCTGCTGTCATAGGAAATTACACCCCAGACCATAACTCCGGTGTGTCCAGGTAGCAGACAGGTTGGTTGCAGGTCCCCCAATGGCCTCCTTCTAACCAACACACGGTAATCGCTGGCACTGAGGCAGAGCCAGCCTTCATCAGAAAACATCACAGACCTCTACCATGTCCTCCAATGAGCTCTTGCTTTACACCACTGAAGTCGCAAATATCAGTGGTTTGGGGATAGTGGAATGCACGCTATAGGGGGTCTGTTTCGGAGCTATCCTGGAAGTATATCATTTGTGACAGTTCGTTGTGTCACTAACCGTGCTAATTGATGCTCAGATTGCTGCTGCAGATGCAGTAAGATGGGTCAAAACTTATGCCGAACACAATTGTCTTCCCTCTCGGCAATGCTACGTGACCATCTTGAGCCCTGTTTTCTTGAGACCGTACATTCTCGTGACCATCATTGGCAGCAATCCTGTACAGTGGCTACATTCCTGCTAAGTCTTTCTGCACTATCACATCGTTCAAGTTCAGTGAGTCGTTTATAATGGTGCCTTAAAGGCATTCGTCCCTAACATCAACTCACCATGTCCAATCTCAAAGGTAACTAACTCTCACGTCAGTAGTGGGACAAAGTATGTACTACCCCACTCTCCACTACATCTACACCTACATGGTTATTCTCTAATTCACACTTAAGTGCCTGGCAGAGGTTTCATCGAACCATTTTCATACTACTTCTCTACCATTCCATTCTCGAATGGCGCGTGGGCAAGAGAAACACCTAAATCTTCCCGTTAGAGCTCCGATTTCTCTTATTTTATTATGATGATCATTTCTCCCTACATAGTTGGATGTCAACAAAATATTTTCGTATTCGGAAGAGAAAATGGTTCAAATGGATCTGAGCACTATGGGACTTAACATCTATGGTCATCAATTCCCTAGAACTTAGAACTACTTAAACCTAACTAACCTAAGGACATCACACAACACCCAGTCATCACGAGGCAGAGAAAATCCCTGACCCCGCCGGGAATCTCGAAAGAGAAAATTGGTGACTGAAATTTCGTAAATAGATCTCGCCGCAAAGAAAACCGCCCTTATTTCAGTGACTGCCACCCCAACTCGCGTATCATATCAGTGACACTCTCACCCCTATTGCACGATAACACGAAAAAAGCTGCCCCTTTTTGCACTCTTTCGATGTTTCCGTCAATCCAACCTGATAAGGATCCCACACCGCGCAGCAATATTCCAGCAGAAGACGGAGAAGTGCAATGTAGGCTGTCTCTTTAGTGGGTTTGTCGCATCATCTAAGTGTTCTGCCATCAAAGCGCAGTTTTTGTTTCGCCTTCTCCACAATATTTTCTATGTGGTCTTTCCGTTTTAAGTTGCTCGTAATTGTAATTCCTAGGTATTTAGTCGAATTGACAGCCCTTAGATTTGTGCGATTTATCGTATGCCCAAAATTTATCGGATTTCTTTTAGTACCCCTGTGTATGACCTCGCACTTTTCTTTGTTTAGCGCCAATTGCCACTTTTCGCTCCATACAGAAATTCTCTCTAGATCATTTTGTAATTGGAATTGATCGTCTGATGATTTTACTAGACGGTAAATTACAGCGTTATCTGCAAACAATCTAAGGGGGCTGCTCAGATTATCACGTAGATCATTTATGTAAATCAGGAACAGCAGAGGGCCTATGACATTACCTTGCGGAACCACAGATATCACTCCTGTTATACTCGATGGTTTACCGTCCATCACTACGAACAGTGACCTCTGTGAGAAGAAATCACAAATCGAGTCACACAACTGAGACGATACTCCATATGCACGTAATTTGATTAATAGTCGCTTGTGAGGATCGGTATCAAAAGCCTTCTGGAAATCTAGGATATGGAATCGATCTGAGATCCCCTGTCGACAGCATTCATTACTTCATGGGAATAAAAAGCTAGCTGTGTTGAACAAGAACGATATTTTCTGAATCCGTGTCGGTTATGTATCAGTAAGCCATTTTCTTCAAGGTGATTCATAATGTTCGAGTACAGTATATGCTCCAAAATCCTACTGCAAATTGAGGTAAGTGATATGTGTCTGTTATTCAATGGGCTACTCTTATTTCCTTCCTTGAATACTGGTGTGACCTGTGCTACTTTCCAGTCTTTAGGAACAGACCTTTCGTGAAGTGAGCGGTTGTATATGATTGCTAAGAAAGGCGCTATTGTGGTTGATTACTCTGAAAGGAACCTGATTGGTATACCATCTGGACCGGAAGACGCCTTTCTTAAGTGATTTGAGTTGTTCCGCAACACCTAAGATATCTACTTTTATGTCACTCATGCTAACAGCTGTTCTGGTTTCGAATTCTGGAATATTTACTTCGTCTTCTTTCGTGAAGGAATTACGGAAAACTGTATTTAGTACCTCCGCTGTAGTGGCACCATCATCGGTAACTTTTCCATCGCTATCGCGCAGTGACGTATTGCAGTCTTCGATACTATGTCCATTCATCGTTGTAACTGTTCACTTTGATGAAGGTTGAGTCCAGCAATAATATCTCCAATAATTAAAGTTCATTAACTCATCGTACAGTATCAGAATATCACTTCAAGGTTTCAAGTCAGAATAACTGAGGACAAAGTCCGCGCATCTATCACACAACAGTAGTTTTTTTTTTAATAGAAACAATCTCATAGCGTTCGTTTGTAGTACTATAACAAGCGGTGCTCTCTCTCGACTTGATAGCAAGCAAGCTAGCAAGCGACTAACTTTTCCCTGATCGAGCATTGTAGACGCATTGAATTTCCTTTTCGCCGCGCTCACAACTCTTTTTCACAATAAATGTTAACTCTGACCGACATATTACTTTCGATTTAACTTTCGTCGTACTGATTTGCAGTTATCACTAAAATGTTTCATAGCTAATTAAAAATAACCTTTCTTTCTGGCTTTATATCATGACATACTCAATACTTATCGAAATTGGAGTTCATCAAAACTTTAAGGTGTTATATTATTGTCAAAGTTATCGTACTACTTCTAAAATACGAGGCATTGTCTGAAATTAACATCGTCATTTTACCTACTTTATCTAGATAGTCATCTCTGATTTTTCTTAGCACTGGTTTAACTCTAGTGGATCTTAATGGATGCAATTTTACATGTTTTGAAAAGATATCATACATCGCAAACACATATTTGAAATGTCCCTTTGCTGTTGGGAATGGCCCACACGTATCACATGATACAATAGCTGGAGGTTGCTTAGGAATTATTGGATGTAAAACACCTCGAATACCATAGTTGACTTGCTTTGCCTTTTGACATACTTCACACCTTTCAAGTATCTCTTGAGTTCGTTTTAGTAAGTTCGGATAGAGACACAATTGTTGCAGTTTCATGACGCACTTCTGAGCTCCGAAATGTCCCCAATGGACATGTGTGAACCACAAAATAGCGTTAATACACTCCTGGAAATGGAAAAAAGAACACATTGACACCGGTGTGTCAGACCCACCATACTTGCTCCGGACACTGCGAGAGGGCTGTACAAGCAATGATCACACGCACGGCACAGCGGACACACCAGGAACCGCGGTGTTGGCCGTCGAATGGCGCTAGCTGCGCAGCATTTGTGCACCGCCGCCGTCAGTGTCAGCCAGTTTGCCGTGGCATACGGAGCTCCATCGCAGTCTTTAACACTGGTAGCATGCCGCAACAGCGTGGACGTGAACCGTATGTGCAGTTGACGGACTTTGAGCGAGGGCGTATAGTGGGCATGTGGGAGGCCGGGTGGACGTACCGTCGAATTGCTCAACACGTGGGGCGTGAGGTCTCCACAGTACATCGATGTTGTCGCCAGTGGTCGGCGGAAGGTGCACGTGCCCGTCGACCTGGGACTGGACCGCAGCAACGCACGGATGCACGCCAAGACCGTAGGATCCTACGCAGTGCCGTAGGGGACCGCACCGCCACTTCCCAGCAAATTAGGGACACTGTTGCTCCTGGGGTATCGGCGAGGACCATTCGCAACCGTCTCCATGAAGCTGGGCTACGGTCCCGCACACCGTTAGGCCGTCTTCCGCTCACGCCCCAACATCGTGCAGCCCGCCTCCAGTGGTGTCGCGACAGGCGTGAATGGAGGGACGAATGGAGACGTGTGTTCTTCAGCGATGAGAGTGCCAATGATGGTCGTATGCGTGTTTGGCGCCGTGCAGGTGAGCGCCACAATCAGGACTGCATACGACCGACGCACACAGGGCCAACACCCGGCATCATGGTGTGGGGAGCGATCTCCTACACTGGCCGTACACCACTGGTGATTGTCGAGGGGACACTGAATAGTGCACGGTACATCCAAACCGTCATCGAACCCATCGTTCTACCATTCCTAGACCGGCAAGGGAACTTGCTGTTCCAACAGGACAATGCACGTCCGCATGTATCCCGTGCCACCCAACGTGCTCTAGAAGGTGTAAGTCAACTACCCTGGCCAGCAAGATCTCCGGATCTGTCCCCCATTGAGCATGTTTGGGACTGGATGAAGCGTCGTCTCACGCGGTCTGCACGTCCAGCACGAACGCTGGTCCAACTGAGGCGCCAGGTGGAAATGGCATGGCAAGCCGTTCCACAGGACTACATCCAGCATCTTTACGATCGTCTCCATGTGAGAATAGCAGCCTGCATTGCTGCGAAAGGTGGATATACACTGTACTAGTGCCGACATTGTGCATGCTCTGTTGCCTGTGTATATGTGCCTGTGGTTCTGTCAGTGTGATCATGTGATGTATCTGACCCCAGGAATGTGTCAATAAAGTTTCCCCTTCCTGGGACAATGAATTCACGGTGTTCTTATTTCAATTTCCAGGAGTGTATATTTTGAAGGAATACATATTTTCCACTGATATTTTTCATTTTTCCGGTAGAAGAATACACCTTCTTCTACTCGATAATGACTCTTGACTTTATCACTTCTGCCAGTTTGTAATTCGTTGATGATTCCCTTCCATTTACTATCTACCTTTTGCATTTGCTCGATCTGCGAACACATTTCATTAACCTCTTTTGTATATGGAATTGTTCCAAACATCATGATCTTAAAATCTATTATATGCTCTTCTTCAATCTCATCAGAGTTAGTGGTCGGTAACCTCGATAATGCGTCCGCGACGACATTGTTTCTACCTTTGACATGCTTAATCGTCACGTTATATTCTTGTAATACTAGGGCCCAACGCGTAAGTCGGCCATGCAACATTCGACTTGACATTAGTAAGAACGTTACTGCTTTGTGATCGCAATATACCACTATCCGCTTACCATATACGAAATACCTAAACTTTTTTAATGCCTATATTATTGCTAACACTTCTAACTCAGTCGTACAATGTGAGCGTTCACAATTCGATGAAATTCGACTGGCAAAAGCAATTACCTTTATGGTGTCTATATTTGTCTCATCGTCCATTTGAAATACAGTAGCTCTTAGTCCGGTTTCTGCTACATCCGTCGCTATGAAAAAATCTCTTTCCATCTGCGGATGATGCAATAGCGGAGCATTTATTAAAGCACTACGAATTTCGTCGAATGCTTTACTGCAAGCTTCTGTCCATTGCCACGGTACATTTTTTCTTAACAATTGCGATAGACAGTCTTTATTTAACATTTGATGGGATATAAACTTTCTGGAAAACGATGCTAAACCTAAAAATGATTTTAACTGTTTCTTATTTATCGGATAATGGCAGTTTCTTTTGGCATCTAACTTCTTTGGATTTGGAATTATTCCTTCAGGTGTTACTATGTGACCTAAAAATTTAATCTGATTTCTCCCAAATTTTGACTTTAGTAAATTAATAGTTACCCCAAATTCTAGAAATTTTTCAAATACGCGGTTCAGTATCTCAAGATGTTCTGCCCACGTTTATGTGGCAATTAATAAGTCATCAACATAAACAGTGACCCGTTCCAACAAATCCGGACCAAGTACTGTATCCAGTGCGGTTGTAAAAACACCACCACTAATATTCAATCCAAATGGCATTACTTTAAGTTGATAACTTCGTCCTAAATAAATGAACGCCATGTATTTTAGTGATTCTTTTGTAATTTTGGTTTGCCACTGATGTTCTTTACATACGACCAGAATCTCTTTGGGTTTTCGACCATATTTTGAGACAATGTTTCACTGTGGAAACTATTAAAAGCATCTCGCATTGACGTCCGCACTAAATTTCGAGCTTCCGTGGAACTTAGCCAGTCTTGGGGATTTTGCGTTCTTCTGAATTTCGCATGCTTTTTTCGTTGCTTCTGCAACAGTGTTCTGAGGTGTTCTGTGTACCATGGTGTATCAGTCGCGTCTCTTATTAACTTATGCGGAATGAATCTATCTATTGCTGTCGATATTGTATCTATGAATTTGAGCCATATCTGGTATACACTTACATAATTAGCTTGGAAGGAATGAGACTCTCTCTTAGGAAGGCATCAAGCGAATTTTTATCTGCTGTTTTAAATATATATATTTTGTGTTTATTTTTAGTGGTTTTGGTTGATATGGTTTTGAGCCTCGCTACAATGACCTTGTGCTCACGAATCCCTGTATCCGTCATGACGCTCTCTATTAGACCAGGGTTATTTGTGGCTAAGAAGTCAAGTCTGTCTTCGCAACCATTTACAATTCATGTGGGCTTATGAACTAATTGTTCAATGTAATTTTCAGACAAAGCATTTAGTACAATTTTGGAAGATGTTTTCTGTGCACCACCGGCTTTGAACGTGTATTTTCGCCAACAAATTGAGGGTAGATCGAAGTCTCCACCAATTGTAACTGTATGAGTGGGGTACTTACTTGTAATGAGATTCAAGTTTTCTTTGAACCGTTCAGCTATTATATCATCTGAGTCGGGGGGGGGGGGGGGGGGTCGGTAGAAGAAACGAATTATTATTTTGGTACGGCTGTTGAGTATAACCTTTACCCATAGTAATTCGCAGGAACTATCTATTTCAACTTCACTACAAGATAAACTACGACCAACAGACACAAACACAACCACCTACTTTATTTAATCTATCCTTTCTGAACACAGTTTGCGCCTCTGTAAATATTTCGGCAGAATTTATTTCCACCTTTAGCCAGCTTTCTGTTCTACATCTACATTTATACTCCGCAAGCCACCCAATGGTGTGTGACGGAGGGAACTTCACGTGCCTGTCATTACCTCCCTTTCCTGTTCCAGTCACGTATGGTTCGCGTGAAGAACGACTGCCGGAAAGCCTCCGTGCGCGCTCGAATCTCTCTAATTTTACATTCGTGATCTCCTCGGGAGGTATAAGTAGTGGGAAGCAATATATTCGATACCTCATCCAGAAACGTACCCTCTCGAAACCTGGACAGCAAGCTACACCGCGATGCAGAGTCTGCCACTTGAGTTTGCTAAACATCTCCGTAACGCTATCACGCTTACCAAATAACCCTGTGACGAAACGCGCCGCTCTTCTTTGGATCTTCTCTATTTCCTCTGTCAACCCGACCTGGTACGGATCCCACACTGATGAGCAATACTCAAATATAGGTCGAACGAGTGTTTTGGAAGCCACCTCCTTTTATTGATGGACTACATTTTCCAAGGACTCTCCCAATGAATATCAACCTGGCACCCGCCTTACCAACAATTTATTTTATATGATCGTTCCACTTCAAATCGTTCCGTACGCATACTCCCAGATATTTTACAGAAGTAACTGCTACCAGTGTTTGTTCTGCTATCATATAATCATACAATAAAGGATTCTTCTTTCTATGTATTCGCAATGCATTACATTTGTCTATGTTAAGGGTCAGTTGCCACTCCTTGCACCAAGTGCCTATCCGCTGCAGATCTTCCTACATTTCGCTACAATTTTCTAATGCTGCAACTTCTCTGTATACTAGAGCATCATCCGCGAAAAGCCGCATGGAACTTCCGACAGTATCTACTAGGTCATTTATATATATTGTGAAAAGCAATGGTCCCATAACACTCCCTTGTGGCACGCCAGAGGTTACTTTAACGTCTGTGGACGTTTCTCCATTGAGAACAACATGCTGTGTTCTGTTTGCTAAAAACTCTTCAATCCAGCCACACAGATGGTCTGATATTTCGTAGGCTCTTACTTTGTTTATCAGGCGACAGCGCGGAAGTGTATCGAACGCCTTCCGGGTGTCAAGGAAAATGGCATCTATCTGGGAGCCTGTATCTAATATTTTCAGAGTCTCATGAACAAATAAAGCGAGTTGGGTCTCACACGATCGCTGTTTCCGGAAATCATGTTGACTCCTACAGAGAAGTTTCTGTGTTTCCAGAAATGACATGATACGCGAGCAAAAAACATGTTCTAAAATTCTACAACAGGTCGATGTCAGAGATATAGGCATTTTGCGCATCCGCTCGATGACCCTTCTTGAAAACTGGGACTACCCGTGCTCTTTTCCAATCATTTGGAACCTTCCGTTCCTCTAGAGACTTGCGGTACACGGCTGTTAGAAGGGGAGTAAGTTCTTTCGCGTACTCTGTGTAGAATCGAATTGATATCCCGTCAGGTCCAGTGGACTTTCCTCTGTTCCTATCACGATTTCAGCTTCAGTGCTTTCTATCAGTGATTGAAGCTCTGGTACTTTTCCAACACAGCTAAGATAATTTACAACTACAATACCGACTGTTGCTTGGTCGATTCTCGTCGTTCCTTTTCCCTGTACCCTTTGAGACTGGAGCACTTTTTGATCTTTCCCAATACTGTCTAACCTAAAAAAAAAACGCCCAGTTCACGCCACACAGCCCCTGCTACCCGTGTAGCCGCCTCCTGTGTGTGGTGGACACCTGACCTATTCAGCAGAACTCGAAACCTCACCACCCTATGGGGCAAGTCGAGGAATCTGCTGCCTACACGGTCGCAGAACCGTCTGAGCCTCTGATTCAGACCCTCCACTCGGCTCTGTACCAAAATCCCGCAATAGGTCCTGTCGACGATGCTGCAGATGGTGAGCTCTGCCTTCATCTCACTAGCAAGACTGGCAGTCTTCACCAACTCAGATAGCGTCCGGAAACCAGAGAGAATCTCTTCCAATCCGTAGCAACACATGTCATTAGTGCCGACTAGAGCCACCACCTGCAGTTGGCTGCACCCCGAATCCTTCATGGCATCCGGAAGGACCCTATCCACATCTTGGATGACTCCCCCTGGTATGCACACGGAGTGCACATTGGCTTTCTTCCCGTCCTTAGCTGCCATATCCCTAAGGGTCTCCATCACACACCTAACACTGGAGACCCTCTGCACTTGTCTGGACCTCTCAGGAAGACTGGCACTGCCACAACAGGCAAGGCCTCCCTTGCTGGCTCAGAAGTACTATCAGCAGTGGGCAGTGCCTCAAACCTGTTACGGAGGTGTAAGGGTACAGCCTTGCGGCGAGCACCAACCTTGGCCTTCCGCCCAGGGATTCCGACCCCGCCACAGTTCAGTAATCGCCGTCAGGCAGTGTCGACCAGCAAAGACGTCGGAATCCGAGGGCGCAGTGGCATCAGAGATCCCAGGCGATGCTGCAGGTTCCAGAGGCGCCAAAGCGCTCGCCTCAGGTGTCCCAATATCATCACGGCCCAGAGCAACAGCCTGGAGCCTGTCGACCACAGCCAACACAGCTTCCAGGTGTTTATGGATGGTGGCCAATTCCCCCTGAATCCGTACACAACAGGCGCAGTCCCTATCCATCCCTAACAATTTTTTTCCCTCTCTTTTATCTGTTGCAAAATTTATTCAAGATGGCGGATCCAACATGGCAGCAATAGATATGGCAATGTCACAATGGCATCATGATGGGAAGTTCAAATTTTGGCAGGAAGATAGGTCAATTGGGCTACCTCCACTAACCTAACCCTCCCCTACCCTCCCCACCCCTCCCCAGAAAATGGTGTGAAGTACAAATTTTGGTGGTTAAGAAAGGGCACTTGCGCCACCTCCATTAACCTAAGTGATACGAACACCACCTCTTCCAAGGAATCGGTGGGGAAAGGACTCAGCCTGTGCAGAACAGGGTAGGAAGTATGTCTTTATAGTTTTTATTTAAACAGTTTAAGACAGTGCCTCTATCGGTTGTGTTCACCATGGGGTCTGGAGTCCAACTGATCTAGTATACAGAACTGCCACCAGAGGGCGCCATCGCCCCTCCTGTGATATAATCCAAGTTGGCGATGTGGAGGGGAAAATTTGCAGGAAAATGACTCAGCCTGTACTGGGCTGCTGCAGAGAGGAAGCACTGTACTTTATTTATTTTAGAGCAATTTATTTACTCATGGATTTGACACAGTATATTTATTACAGTGATACAAAACACTCGCCCTGACATGCTTGGGGTCGCAAAACACAGCCTACATACCTGCAAACTACTCATAAATAATGCAGTACACTGATGTGCAGAGGCGCAAACAACTCGTAAATTACTGAAATAATGCAGTAAACAGTCTACAGATATGCAAACTACTCGGAAATCACCGAAATAATGACGTACACTGAAGTGAAAACACGAAAACAACTTGTAAATTGTCAAAATAACGAATGTAAAACGTTCTGCAGACACGCTCACTACTCGTAAACTGTCCAAGTAATGCATAGAACAGCCTACAGACATGCTCGCAAAATAATGCAACAGATACGCAAACAACTCGTAAAAAAAAGGCTCCAACACATGCACACACTGCCAGCCGCCCTTTGTCCACTGGACCACACAGGACACTACCGTACACGCTCCCAGCAGGCGGGACTCATCGGCGGCCCCAGGGAATGACGACGCAGCCGTCAGTTGTTGAGCCACGTACAGGTGTCCGTTCGGGTCCTGCAAGCATCAGGCGGTTGGACCTGTTTCATACTTGTCACCTGAGAATTTCCTGTCGAAATATGTGTTCACCTAGGCAGCGTTGCTGAGGCGATGGTGCATAGCTGCGGTGTGGGTCAAACACCGAGAGAGATGTTTGCATAGCAGCTAAAATATCGGAATGTAATACTGATGTCACATGTGTATCTAAATAAGCGCCAACTCACACTCTGGGCGGCTTGCACGAAACCTCTATCTACCTGTGGGCACTGACGTCACAGGTCATTCTATAGAAATCTATTCCAATGCTTCCCAGAATAGCACAAGATGCATTATTCCTAGTGATCCTAACGGGACATGTGAGCAACGTCAAACCGTGAAAGTGTGCTTACCTGCCCAGCGTGACTGACACGTCGCTGGGAAATGTTTGTCCTGCTGTCAACATGTGTCTCAGAAACGTTAAACATTCTCACTGCTAAAGGCCTTCATCATGTCTGTGCATGCTCGTGAAAAAACCATTAATCATAAAAGCATTCTCGTTGTTTGGAAACACAGCACTGTCTAAGCACAGACTGAGGGGAAATCTAAACAATTACACAAAGAGACTTCGAATCACTGTCCTACAGAAGAGAAAAATGGCCCGAATTTTCGGTGTCCAACAGCTACAGGTATGGAGTAGTTCTAATGCCACAGTGGCAGGTGAGTGATGGCATCGTCGCCAGAAATGGATGGTCTGCTTCAACTTGTCTTTGAACACTTGCTTTCTCAGAACTTTCCATAGATATCTTGCCTCTATCTTGTTTGTAGACTCTCCTACGTCCTGGCACAAAGGTTGTCTTGTGAATGAATGCAACATTATGATTGGCTGTTATTGCATTTATCCACTGAGTTACTGGTACCTCTGATGTGGAAGCACTGTCCGCCTTTTTTTTCTTTCTACAGACGAGACTTTTCAGTGGCAAAAAACTATTTTGCACAGATCACCATATTGCACTGACAATTAAACCCTGCAAAGTGGCCTACAGATCGTCAGATACGGAAAGACTCTTACTCAATTACACTGCTCTGCCACTGAGGACGGGAGCTTGAATATTAGAGCGTGAAACAGATCTCCAACCCAGCAATATATTACCGCATACTGTGTCGATGTAGTAAACGTACAATTCGTACCCTACGCCATACATAATCGCTCCTTTTACATCATTTGTATCGCTATCGGCCGCCAAACACTCGTACATATACTGCGAAGACAGATAGCATAAGCAAATGCACTGTAGGTGTACTCCACGCTGCACTAAATATTTCCCTCGAGGTCGGACGGCCATTCACTACCGACGCATGTAAAAGTGCCCTCATTGGACTGAAGTCATTCTCAGAACTGTTCTACAAAGGCTGGGTCGGTTACCCTCGGCACGAAGACGTTACAGCTTCCGGTCCTGATCTGCTTGCTTGCTTTTGTACACCCATCTGCAGACTCTGGGATTACGAGAACATATATATTTTTTCGCATGGTTTGCCAGAATATTATACCATTTACACGATACTTTTCGATATCAAGCACATAGCGATATCACTTATGCACCATAATTCCGAAGATATAGACTGGAAATTATTACTCTACAAACCCTAAACGTTATCGAGGTGGAGCGTGCTGTAAACCATTGAGTAACTAGAAACTTATCCCGTCTGCAAAGACTTTTACACGAAAATTCGAAAAAGAAAATAAAGGAACCTAATATTTCCACTCGTGAATACTGATGTCAGTGATGTAACAGGTCCCAAATCATCCCTATAATTTACAAAATCAACGAAGTTGTTTCTCATGTCTAGAGAACCATGAAACGTGTCTTCTACCTGTCTTTCACCTGCAACATGCACACACCACAATGAATGTTCCATCAACTAAATAAAGGCGCGAAGTGTGCAGAAGCAGTCAACCAGACAATTTACATGGGAGGGAATAATAGTCCAGCGCCAGCACACGTCCCTATTGAATCTTCTCAAATTTCCACACAATCACGAAAGCTTTCCAACACTTACTTAGTATTTGTTCGCTATTCAGCCGTCTACAGGACGACATGGTTAAATCACCTACATTCCTACACCCAACAGGCCTCTCCATTCGGACATCTCCTACTGTTAGCCGGAAACGTGAATCATTCCCACCACAGGCCACCAGCACTGCACAACAAGCACACATAGGCAAAATCATTCTAGAAAACCAGTCACACATATGTTTTATCGCTGTACTTACAGTTAAAAGTTACGACCGCGATCTCAATTGGACATCATTCGGCAATGAGTGAAGTATCGGAAATTCATCCTACTGACGGCCGTGGCTCTGGAAACAGAAATACTTGTAGCATTCTTATGACGTGACATACTCTTCCCTTTGCTGTCACAATATCCCACGTCAAATCCATACCTTTCTTATGACTGGACATAGTCATTACCTTTGCACATGTCGGAACACACACACACACGCACACACACACACACATACACACACACACACACACTTACTTTACAAGCCTGATGGTCAAGGCGAACCTACCATGCATCCCGTACTACTTAGTATAATACTTCACTAATGAACAATTTCCAGCGATACAAAATAATTCTGACCGAGAATCAACGAGTGCTGGACATGTCTCAAGTTTTTCTTGTGAGTGGTACCACTGTGTCTTTGAAGGAGAGACGTAATCGTCTTACAAACCACAAGATATTAAAAAACCTGATCACAACAACTACTGAATGTTACTGCCAGAAACGGTGTTGATTCTACAGGTGCATACAAGTATCCACGTTAAAGGCTATACTGGCTTCATACATCGAGATATGGTATTACCTCTGAATGAAGACGTTTCCTGCAGACATATACTGTGACACTGAATGTAGACGGTGATCGTAGGACTGTATATTATATCAGCAGTGCGGCTACACGTCATCGACGCTGCCCCCTCGTAATAAAATTACCGAATCTTGGAAGTGGTTTGGGTAGGGAGTGTGGTATGAAACTGGTATTTGCAACTCCTTTACGCCACCGCCACTAGATATTTCTCCAGTATTTGTAACACATTCTGTCTTGATGCCATGTCAGAGTTTCTGCTGAGCTACAGGACGATGACTGTCTGAGAAGGACAACAAACAGTAGTAGATGAAGTGCTGATTGAGGTCGTATGAAATGTACACTATGCGTATCAGATCTCTAGTGCAACGCTTTCGGTAGAAATAATGTCTACGATTTAGAATCAATTCTTTCCATTCAACCATATACCTGCGTTGGATCCTATGGAGAAGTCCTTTAATGAATACACCCACCAGTGAATCACATTTCTGGCACTCTCATATCTCGAAACGAGTCACCTTTCTCGAACCTGTCTGCTACAGTAAAATTCCAACGTGGTTTAGGTAGTCCCGACGCATATTGCAACTGCAGCCATTTCTGCAGCTTTGTGCATATGATCGTTCCAATTTAAGTCAGAACTGAGCAGAAGACGGAGAGAGCCATATCCACCACCTTCTGCAACCCATGTAGAAACAGAGGGACTTGAGTTAGAGCGACAGGACCGTGTTTTGACCATTCGGTGGAAATGGGAACAAGTTGTTGTAGCTCTGCCAACAGTGTACGACGTGTAAGGTCAGCGCCAGACGAAGCCTGCTCCTGCAGGACTAGATAGTGTAAAAGACAGTACGGCAACTGGGAGAAGGATGAGGATTTTGCTACTGCATTCTGGTGTGTATCCAAACTACATAAAGATACCACAGTCCGAAGCAAATCCACGTCCCTCAGGGCCCATTCACGTGTGTCAGCCCAACATGCTATCATCGTTATTCTGTACCGTCCAACAGAGAAATGTTATGAACTATAAAAGCTCCACTATCTTCATCCAACATAGAACTCGGTAAGGTTTTTACTGCATGTTTGTCGTCCCATATATCGAAAGCAAAAACCATCTGCATGCCGGCATCAAGCACATTTGACGATCCTAATAAATATACAGGTACTGCTCCACTACACAGGCCAGTTTAAAGTTTCATCATCTGTACTGTAGGAGGATGACTGTAGCCAGCAAACTATACTATAAGTCGAAGAGACCCTCCCTGCGACTCTGTACCATTGTTTGAAACATTGTTTGTTTCTGCTGTAACATGCTTTGTACACTGCCATACATTTTGGTTTTTCTGCCACGACTTCGAGGTCTGTGTCAGGTTCTAAACTGACATTAACACGTTCTGATCCACTGCTTCTCACAGAAAACTAAATGTCGCACAGTATAAGTCATGTTGTTACTGCTCCTACCATAACACAACACACACACTGGTTGATTTTAAATAAAAGACAGTGACAACTCAAGGTAACTAGAAGAGTTTGGCGGTGTTGTGAAGAGTTCCAAACTGCAGCCCGAAGGTGATTGACGACCTCTACATTTAAACTCATCTGTCACAGTGATGGAATAGCTGATGGCTCTGTGTTCCATTTCGACTGATTTCTCATATTTCAGTCATCTACACGACCACTGTTTCGGTGCTATCCATCCCCAGAATTAGTTGCACCTCGCCAGAAACTCTTTCTCCAGCTCAAACAAGTGATGTCAGTCAATCATTATGTGGTAACCAACAGCGTGCCAGTGGACAGATATGATGGAAAAGACACCGTTAATGAAGTGTAATAATAAGCATCACAGTTGATAGCGCGAATAATTTTAGTAATTTTACAGTAATTTCAACATCGACCAATGATGCGACAGCATGCTTCCCAATTTCAGTATCATCGCTAAACCGCCCCTTCCCTACTTTGCGAGTATCATTGCGAATGTAGATAGATGACTGTGTCGTACGACCATTCATTGTTAATCCTCGAACACATACATCATCAAAGTATATAAGACAGCGCTATACATATTTCTAACACCTAGAACATAGTACATAATACACGATCCATCTGTATGCTGATGGGAGTCACAGAGCATTCTCGCAGTCTTAGGATGAAATTAGTGACCGAAGGACCCTCTCGCACTGTCTTTGACCAGCCCACCTGTAGCACCGTTAACGATTTAGTCTGCAGCCGATCAGAAGTAGACCGCTACGTTCCACATCTCATGAACGAATGGAGCTTGCCGAGTCCTCGCCCCTCCAAGTGCACAAGATTTCTCCAGATGCGCCCATGTCGAGGGGGTTAGCTCTCCTTATCGATGTATAGTAACAGTTTTGAATATGTTTTGATGTAATAGCAGATGGTTAAGAAGAACAAGAAACGTGTGGTTTTTATGCATGCTGGAGCTCCAGACAGATGGAGTTCGAAGCATTTTACGTAAATCAACTATTCTATCAATTTTAAACTAGTGTTCTAGTGTCTGAGATCAGTACCAGGGGGGTATTGGCAAGAGAGAACACAAACACACGTAGTCCTAAGGCTACAAGTGTCTGCACTTAAGACAAGCTATAATATTAGATCGCTTCAGTTTCCGACCTATCAGTCATGTGGAATGTACCGCTGTTAATTTTCCATTGTAAGAAATGTATCTTCAGCGCATGACATACTTCTTTCTTATGTGTTTCTCTACGATAAACTATGGTAAGAAACTGTAAAAGGAAAAAAACAACTTTCTTGAAACAGTGACTCTGTATGATACATGCACGTTATAGCTTTCCAGAGATGTGTAGCGTCCACGGTTCACATCAGATCACGGTTCAATAATTATACTATGCCCACATCAGTCCTATATAAAATGATTGTTAGTAACAGAGAATACCTCTTACAAGGAAACAGATAAACGCATAGCAGCAGCGTCCGACATGTGAAATTACAAGTTATGCCGCTACTAACTCTGTGAACAGCACATTTGTCAAGCAGATGTATACACGGGGATTGCAGTGCCTCACTAACACCTATCGCTAACTTAGTTATGAAACTGAAGTATCGATTTTACACCCAAGATGCGACAGGGGAATGGAGTACATCGCATAAATCTTCGATCGTTTAGAGGAACGTGTCACGTTCTATCACATATGAGATGGAAGTCCTCTGCTGATCGAGAGGTTTAGTGTTAACGATCACAAGTAGACACTACTCTAAGACCCCCACAGAACACACGGTTGTATACGAGTCGAACGCAGGCTATGTGACACAACTGATGCGTCCTGACAGAACATCAGGAAAAAATGGTCGAATGACCTGCAACAACTCCTCCCTCTATCTCTCTAGAACGCATCGTCAGTCTACCATTAAATTGTACCCCGTTACAACTCCATCTCAACCGACCATTCCATCAACTATATGTCATCCTTTACTGCAGATGCAAGTAAGATTAGAGGCAGATGGTTCATGGTCGCCCTAAAAATCCTTAAATACCGTAGTCAACTAGCGTGTTTCACTGTTACCTCGATAGACATACAGTAGAATGCTGCCTCGACGGAAAAAAGTGACTGTTTCCCTGGTTCCCTTCGCTTCCATGTCGACGTTTTCTCGGATTCGTCTTACTGTAGCATACTTGTTCTCATGTACAAATTGTTCTGCGCCAGCCAGAAGACACGCAAATACTTCCTCGATTTTCCCACATTTCTGTGTACATTCCCTCAATTTATACGTATTTTTCGCAATTCTATCGATTTTATGTCAGTTGTACCCATGCGATCACGACATAACCTCTCGTTCCGTATTCTAAACTTGCCTGTAAATGTAATACACCTGCCAGCACCTAGGGCAAACGCACTGATCGGGAGGCATAGTGTAGCACTGTACTCGATTGTATCCGTTCGCCTCCACACCACGTATTCCACATTTGCAGAGCGTGTGCTCCGTTTTCTGTAGGTCTGTGTATGTGTATGAGTCGCAGGTGGCTCCCAGGACCCGCAGAAGACACGATGCCTCTTCTTTAGTCTTTTTCTTCTTCTTATTTATCCCGGCTTCTTGCGATCTCTTGTGAAGAGACACGATACAACAAGTTCCGTAGTGGTGTAGGACAATCAATGAAGTTACACAACAGTTAATAATTTAACCTTTGAAACTGCCGGTTTATTGGCATTTATGGAAAGAAAAACACTCTCATACTCTCATGCGGTCAGCAAACGTCGTGTAACCTTTTGTGTGTGTAATGGGCCTTACTACGTCGCAAATCGTTCTAATGAATTATAAATCTGCTTTACGTTGTTGCTAGCCAATGTTATCAACAAGGTGATACATGTCTCAATTAAAACTGGACCTCGATATTTTGAATAAACTTTCGGTTCATTTTTTGTGGAAATCAGCGCTTGTCTCAAAATTAATTTCCAACTTCGTGCATTAAGTCCAAACGCATTTGCAACTGTTGTACGCGATTTACTGGATAGCCCGATCACGCACTGGCATATAACGTATTTCAAATCGAGCGCGCAGGTTTCAGTTTTCCCAAATGGGCTAAACGACTCTTTTGTAATAACGTGATGTGTCTATCTCACGTATAGCTTAAATGAAACTGGATTTACTCTCCATTCTGGTCAAGATCACAAAATAAAATTCACCACATAGATCAGCGAACTGTACACGCACATTTCTAGCACTCTAAGTGATAACTCATTTCAGAGTAAAAGCCACACATAAATTCACACTTCTTTTTTATGCATACAATATTCAAAACACCTTTATATTAAAATAATAAATTATGGCATGTAATTGCTAATTAAACATTTACGATTCTGAATTTCATAATCAATAAAATTTTATCGCCTGAGAGAAATTATTAGTTTGCTATAACGGATTCAGATTACAGTCAACTGGTATCTGGACGATGATGTCACGAATCGGCACTTGCTTGGAATGAACGAAATACCTTTACTGAAAAATACTGTCCGTGGAGTAATTTACTGTTTTTTTATAACAAATTTGGCGCCCCTTGCATCGTTACGCTGCACCCCAATCTGTAATGTCGCGATGAGATCGAAGACGTTACAGGATGCACTGGATCGTGCTAGGGTTGTGTACTGTGCTGTTATACCTTAGTTCAGCCATCCCAAGATTCATACCACAAGTTGTAACATACACTTTACATGAACAATTTTTAATGGGGGCCTAACACAAATTGCCCGTTTAAATGAATCTCCAAAAGTCAATGAATTTGTTCGAATTTCACTTCCTGAAACGATACACTTCACCCTCACTACACAACACACACACAATACAGCTCTATTTGGTGCGAAACCCTTTCAACTGGCTGTACAGTGCAGGGATTGCAGCCAGTTGCGATAGAAAATGGATAGAACTGCGACCTCCACAGAGCCGTATAAAGCAGCTATAGTCGGCTCGGTCATCTTTCTTGCTTTTCAAACGAGCCACGTACAGTGTCGGGTCGAATGACATACCAGCTGGTAACATCATCTCTGCTTCTCCACCGTGTGTCTTGCGATTCTCTCTGGAGAAAGTGTTGTGTCTTCGCCTGATATTGTTTTGTCAAAAGAAAAAGGAAGTAAGTGCGCAATTCTTCCAGTTATTCGGCGAATGTGTTTCATAATTTGTTTAATAAAGGTTATTTCCTTGAAATTTGGATTACAGCATTTGTTGTCTGTTTCACGGCTTGATGTTGCTCACTGCAGGTTGGGAATATTCTCGTCGATGTGTGTATCGTGATGTACTGCTGTGTTTAAAAGGTTTCATTCATTAACCGTCAAGTGCTGGTTTATTGTTATACAAGTGTTCTACAGATTTGCTTATGCGTTTTTCCCTTAGTGTGCTGATTTGAATCTTCATCATAAATACTGTGAGTATTATTCTCCTGTGCTTGCTTTGGTGCTTTTTTTTTGTCATATACATGTCATCCAATATTGAAGTTGGTTCTGTCACATAATTGTCCTCAGTTTATGTTAGACAATAGTCCTTTCACCTTCCTACCAACGTACCTTCATGAGATTTGTGTTCATTTTTCTTACCATAATACACTCCTGGAAATTGAAATAAGAACACCGTGAATTCATTGTCCCAGGAAGGGGAAACTTTATTGACACATTCCTGGGGTCAGATACATCACATGATCACACTGACAGAACCACAGGCACATAGACACAGGCAACAGAGCATGCACAATGTCGGCACTAGTACAGTGTATATCCACCTTTCGCAGCAATGCAGGCTGCTATTCTCCCATGGAGACGATCGTAGAGATGCTGGATGTAGTCCTGTGGAACGGCTTGCCATGCCATTTCCACCTGGCGCCCCAGTTGGACCAGCGTTCGTGCTGGACGTGCAGACCGCGTGAGACGACGCTTCATCCAGTCCCAAACATGCTCAATGGGGGACAGATCCGGAGATCTTGCTGGCCAGGGTAGTTGACTTACACCTTCTAGAGCACGTTGGGTGGCACGGGATACATGCGGACGTGCATTGTCCTGTTGGAACAGCAAGTTCCCTTGCCGGTCTAGGAATGGTAGAACGATGGGTTCGATGACGGTTTGGATGTACCGTGCACTATTCAGTGTCCCCTCGACGATCACCAGTGGTGTACGGCCAGTGTAGGAGATCGCTCCCCACACCATGATGCCGGGTGTTGGCCCTGTGTGCCTCGGTCGTATGCAGTCCTGATTGTGGCGCTCACCTGCACGGCGCCAAACACGCATACGACCATCATTGGCACCAAGGCAGAAGCGACTCTCATCGCTGAAGACGACACGTCTCCATTCGTCCCTCCATTCACGCCTGTCGCGACACCACTGGAGGCGGGCTGCACGATGTTGGGGCGTGAGCGGAAGACGGCCTAATGGTGTGCGGGACCGTAGCCCAGCTTCATGGAGACGGTTGCGAATGGTCCTCGCCGATACCCCAGGTGCAACAGTGTCCCTAATTTGCTGGGAAGTGGCGGTGCGGTCCCCTACGGCACTGCGTAGGATCCTACGGTCTTGGCGTGCATCCGTGCGTCGCTGCGGTCCGGTCCCAGGTCGACGGGCACGTGCACCTTCCGCCGACCACTGGCGACAACATCGATGTACTGTGGAGACCTCACGCCCCACGTGTTGAGCAATTCGGCGGTACGTCCACCCGGCCTCCCGCATGCCCACTATACGCCCTCGCTCAAAGTCCGTCAACTGCACATACGGTTCACGTCCACGCTGTCGCGGCATGCTACCAGTGTTAAAGACTGCGATGGAGCTCCGTATGCCACGGCAAACTGGCTGACACTGACGGCGGCGGTGCACAAATGCTGCGCAGCTAGCGCCATTCGACGGCCAACACCGCGGTTCCTGGTGTGTCCGCTGTACCGTGCGTGTGATCATTGCTTGTGCAGCCCTCTCGCAGTGTCCGGAGCAAGTATGGTGGGTCTGACACACCGGTGTCAATGTGTTCTTTTTTCCATTTCCAGGAGTGTAGTTATTGGTTCATCATGAAATTCAAATAATTATTTCTGTATGTTTTGTATCATACTTTCATTGTCTTCAGCACATGTTTTCTTCTTATTAGGTTTTCCAGATTATAACGTTGATTAGACAGTTACATTAGCTTCTTTTTCATTCCTTTCTCATATTTCCTTTAGCTTTGATCGTGCCCATTACACATACATGAAATATACTTTCTACCATTAATATATATAAAATTCCTTCAACAATTCATAAACACAAAATACTTATGCCTCTAGGGTAGCATTCACTTAAACGTAAACAATCATGTTGAAGTCCATTAATCTTGCTTTCTCTTGTTCTTCAATCTATTAACTGCTTCTTTCTCTTTCCTGAAATTATCTTTTCTGTGAACTTTTTTATTTTAATCTTCTTAAATTATATTATTGTGGTATGTTCGCCATAACACATACATTACATTTAATAATAATTGAATAAAATAATCCTCATAACTATATGTAAAATAATGAACAAAATAATGCATCTTGTAGCTCATCCTGTGCTTCAAGTCTAATATCGGTGTCCTGTTAGTAAATACGCTTCTCATTCTCTTTTCCTTCATTTTCTCTTCATAAATGGTACATATGTTTTCATTGATAATATTTCTTTATCCTTGTGTGGTGGAATAAACCTTTCATCACATCAGAATTACAGTCAGCAAGTATATAACTTGCTTCATGGGGAATTTGTTTTATTCTTTATGGTCCAGTATATAAATATTGCCATTTCTTTTTTAACTTTTTCTTTATCGAGGCCTTTGGATGGATTTTCACCAATATTTCTTCTCCAATAGCATAGGTTATTAACTTCTTCACATTTTTATCGAATTTTGCTATTTTTAATTGAGCTTGATGTTCTAAATTTAAGTAAACTTTCTTCGAGATGTCCTCCTCAGTGAGATTGTCTCCTTCATTCTGTGGCCATCCCTTTAGCCAGTCTTGAGAATTATCCTTGCCGTACATCACTTGGTTGGGCGAATATCCTGTAGAAGTATGAGGCATGTCGTTATAAATCCTTTCAAATTCCGATAACCACACAAACCATTTCTAATGTTGGTGTGTGGTATAGGTACGTAGAAATCGATTTAGTCTGTGGAACAATCTTTTGATTGGATGGATAAAAACGTGATATTTATATATATATATATATATATATATATATATATATATATATATATATATATGTTTAATACTGTATTCCTTCATGGTTTCTCTCCAGATTCTGCTGGTGTAATAGGCAACATTGTCTGTCAATATCATCTTCAGTTTTCCAATCTCTGTTAAGAAATCATTGACAAATTTCTTTAACATAGGACGAACCTGTAGATTCCTCAAAGGATACAATTTCACATACTTCGAAAAAATATCTTAGAATGCTAGAATATGCTTAAATCTTCCACGAATAGTAGGGCATGGTACACACGCATCACAAGATATCATTGTCAAAGGTTGGTGTGGTATGATTGGATGTAATTCAATTTATCGGCAATAGTTCATGGGTTTAGTTTTCTGGCAAATCTTGCATTTCTTTAGAATGTCACTAGCCAAGCGTTCTAAGTTCGGATGGTAGCAACATGGGCTAACTTGGCTTTGCGTTTTACACATCCAAAGTGTCCCGACTTGAGATGTTTATACCACAGTAAAGATTCCAGATCTTTGGAACGCATACTTTTCATGGTTCGTCATGAGTTTTTCTTCGAAATAATATATTAGATTGTAAAGTATATACAGGTTGATCCATTGATAGTGACCGGGCCAAATATCTCACGAAATAAACATCAAACGAAAAAACTACAAAGAACAAAACTCGTCTAGCTTGCAGGGGAAAACCAGATGGTGCTATGGTTTGCCCGCTAGATGGCGCTGCCATAGGTCAAACGGATATCAACTGCGTTTTTTTAAATAGGAACCCCCATTTTTAATACATATTCGTGTAGTACGTAAAGAAATATGAATGCAGTTGGACCACTTTTTTCGCTTTTTGATAGATGGCGCAGTAATAGTCACAAACGTATAAGTACGTGGTATCACGTAACATTCCGCCAGTGTGTACGGTATTTGCTTCGTGATACATTACCCGTGTTAAAATAGACCGTTTACCAATTACGGGAAAGGTTGATATCGTGTTGATGTATGGATATTGTGATCAAAATGCCCAACGGGCGTGTGCTATGTATTCTGCTGGGTATCCTGGACGACATCATCCAAGTGTCCGGACCGTTCGCTGGATAGTTACGTTATTTAAGGAAACAGGAAGTGTTCAGCCGCATGTGAAACGTCACCCACGACCTGCAACAAATGATGATGCCCCAGTAGGTGCTTTAGCTGCTGTCACGGCTAATCCGCACATCAGTAGCAGACAAATTGCGCGAGAATCGGGAATCTCAAAAACGTCGGTGTTGAGAATGCTACATCAACATCGATTGCACCCGTACCATATTTCTATGCACCAGGAATTGCATGGCGACGACTTTGAACGTCGTGTACAGTTCTGCCACTGGGCACAAGAGAAATTACGGGACGATGACAGATTTTTTGCACGCGTTCTATGTAGCGTCGAAGCGTCATTCACCAACAGCGCTAACGTAAACCGGCATAATATGCACTATTGGGCAACGGAAAATCTACGATAGCAGCGACAAGTGCAACATCAGCGACCTTGGTGGGTTAATGCATGGTGCGGCATTATGGAAGGAAGGGTAATTGGCCCCTATTTTGTCGATGGCAATCTAAATGGTGCAATGTATGCTGATTTCCTACGTAATGTTCTACCGATGTTACTACAAGATGTTTCACTGCATGACAGAATGGCGATGTACTTTCAACATGATGGATGTCCGGCATATAGCTCGCGTGCGGTTGAAGCGGCATTGAATAACATATTTCATGACAGGTGGATTTGTTGTCGAAGCACCATACCATGGCCCGCCGTTCACCGGATCCTTGGCTGATTACATCTCGAATAGATTTCCAATAACGATCTTGTGACACAACTTTGAAATTTGTTTCTCACAAAATGCAATAGACAGATTCATTACTTTGGAATCTAAAGCCTGTTCCTAAAATTCTTCATTATCCTGTCTTCTAAGCAAACGAGATAGAGCATCTGCTACAACGTTGTCATTCCCTTTTATATATTACACTGAAATGTTATATTCTTGAAGTAACAAGGCCCATCTGGTTAACCTTGAGGAAACATTCTTCCCGTTAAAATATAAGACAAAGCTTTACGGTCACAAAATACGGTTATTCTTTTTCCATAGACAAAATATCTAAACTTGTTAAGCGCCCATACCACAGCTAGTACCTCTAACTCTGTGGTACAGTATGCCCTTTCACATTTAGAGAGCGTTCTACTTGCGAATCCTATAGTCTTAATGGTATTCATATCTTGTGGATCATCCATTTGGAAAAACGCAGCGCCTAGACCTGTTACACAAGCATCAGTGGCAATGCAAAAATCTTGTTCAAGTTTCGGATGATGTAACAACGGGGCGTTAACTAAAGCGTCTCGGATTTTGTCAAGCGCTTGACTACACTCCGGGGTCCATTTCCACATGATTTTCTTTCGCAATAATTGTAATAAACATTCTTGGCTGATTAATTGATTAGGCAAAATCGGAGGAAAAATGAGGCTAATCCCATGAAAGATTTTGATTCTTTTTTATTTTTAGGGTAGGGACACTATTTGATAGCACTCATTTTCTTAGGTTTCGGCATAATACCGTCCGGCTTAATTATATGTCCTAGGAACTTCAGTTGACTCCTGGCGAATCTAGATTTCATGAAACTTACTGTTACTCCATACTCTAAGAATTTCGCAAATACTTTTTCAAGCAGATCGAGATGCTCCTCTCATGTTTCGGTAGCGATCAATAATTCGTCCACATACAAAGTAACTCTATCGAGCAAATCTCGTTCATGTACAGTGTCTAGCGCCGATATAAATATACCTCCGCTAATATTTAGTCCAAACGGCATAACAGTGAATTGATAACTTCTGGACATAAAGATAAAAGCAGTATACTTTCGAGATTCAACAGAGATTTTCGTTTGCTATTATCAACTTCTCATATCAAGTAAGTGGGCACCACAGAATTTCTGAATTAATTCATCCAAATTCTCAGGTATTGTCTGTACCGGTATGATTATCCTGTTTATCTCTCTGTCGTCTAGAATTAATCTGACTTCACCGTTCGCTTTGAGCGCCGCCAAAAGAGGGCTACAGTATTCAGAATGGGAGGGCTCCCTAATTCCCTACTCTAATATTTTGTTAATTTCTTTCTTAACTGCCTCTCTCTTTGACCAAGGAACAGAATAGGAAGTGTGACCAAATGATTCGTGTGGATACGTCTCAATGTCGTATTCAAAACCTTTGACTATTCCGGGACATTTGGTATTACAGGCAGATAATTACTTAACAAGCAACACAAATATTCTCGTTGACTTGCAGATAGGTATTCGGATTCGGAGATTTTCTCCAGAATGTAACAAGACATATTTCTTCTCCAGTATATTCAATATAGAAAATATCACCAACTAAATTTCAGTCAATACCAATATAGCTAACCATTAACTTCATGCAATACTGATCCGGGACTATTTTGCCTTTTATCATAGAGATTGTCAAAACGTCGTCTTCATAGTCGAAGGTACATGTTCCTTCTTTTGAATTGATGACTGCTCCAGCATTACACAAAAGATTTAGACCCCCAACACATGGTACGGTCATTTGTGGAACAATCAAGAAGGTACTTTCTATTGAAGCCCCCCACATTATAATGTTGACTCTTGCCTGTTTTGAGACCTTTTGCACTTTCGGAATAAATGCCCCAGATACAGTACATCCAGTAACAGGAAATGTAAGCACTTTTGCTCCTCGACTAATCTATATAAAAAATATGACCTTGTGTCATTACGCTAATACACTCCTGGAAATGGAAAAAAGAACACATTGACACCGGTGTGTCAGACCCACCATACTTGCTCCGGACACTGCGAGAGGGCTGTACAAGCAATGATCACACGCACGGCACAGCGGACACACCAGGAACCGCGGTGTTGGCCGTCGAATGGCGCTAGCTGCGCAGCATTCGTGCACCGCCGCCGTCAGTGTCAGCCAGTTTGCCGTGGCATACGGAGCTCCATCGCAGTCTTTAACACTGGTAGCATGCCGCGACAGCGTGGACGTGAACCGTATGTGCAGTTGACGGACTTTGAACGAGGGCGTATAGTGGGCATGCGGGAGGCCGGGTGGACGTACCGCCGAATTGCTCAACACGTGGGGTGTGAGGTCTCCACAGTACATCGATGTTGTCGCCAGTGGTCGGCGGAAGGTGCACGTGCCCGTCGACCTGGGACCGGACCGCAGCGACACACGGATGCACGCCAAGACCGTAGGATCCTACGCAGTGCCGTAGGGGACCGCACCGCCACTTCCCAGCAAATTAGGGACACTGTTGCTCCTGGGGTATCGGCGAGGACCAATCGCAACCGTCTCCATGAAGCTGGGCTACGGTCCCGCACACCGTTAGGACGTCTTCCGTTCACGCCCAACATCGTGCAGCCCGCCTCCAGTGGTGTCGCGACAGGCGTGAATGGAGGGACGAATGGAGACGTGTCGTCTTCAGCGATGAGAGTCGCTTCTGCCTTGGTGCCAATGATGGTCGTATGCGTGTTTGGCGCCGTGCAGGTGAGCGCCACAATCAGGACTGCATACGACCGAGGCACACAGGGCCAACACCCGGCATCATGGTGTGGGGAGCGATCTCCTACACTCGCCGTACACCACTGGTGATCGTCGAGGGGACACTGAATAGTGCACGGTACATCCAAACCGTCATCGAACCCATCGTTCTACCATTCCTAGACCGGCAAGGGAACTTGTTGTTCCAACAGGACAATGCACGTCCGCATGTATCCCGTGCCACCCAACGTGCTCTAGAAGGTGTAAGTCAACTACCCTGGCCAGCAAGATCTCCGGATCTGTTCCCCATTGAGCATGTTTGGGACTGGATGAAGCGTCGTCTCACGCGGTCTGCACGTCCAGCACGAACGCTGGTCCAACTGAGGCGCCAGGTGGAAATGGCATGGCAAGCCGTTCCACAGGACTACATCTAGCATCTCTACGATCGTCTCCATGGGAGAATAGCAGCCTGCATTGCTGCGAAAGGTGGATATACACTGTACTAGTGCCGACATTGTGCATGCTCTGTTGCCTGTGTCTATGTGCCTGTGGTTCTGTCAGTGTGATCATGTGATGTATCTGACCCCAGGAATGTGTCAATAAAGTTTCCCCTTCCTGGGACAATGAATTCACGGTGTTCTTATTTCAATTTCCAGGAGTGTAGTTGCTCCAGTATCAATCAAAATTTCAACATCAATACCATTTATTACTGCTTGAACTAGTGCCTGCAAAATCCGTCCACACTTATTCGAAATGTAAGGTGTTTCTTCAGTCAGTTCCTCCCTTAGAAAATGGTTCAAATGGCTCTGAGCACTATGGGACTTAACATCTGAGGTCATAAGTCCCCTAGAACTTAGAACTACTTAAACCTAACCAACCTAAGGACATCATACACACTCATGCCCTAGGCAGCATTCGAACCTGCGACAGTAGCGGTCTCGTGGTTGCAGACTGAAGCGCCTAGAGCCGCTCGGCCACTGTGGCCGGCCATCCCTCGTATCCAAATCATCATTATACATCAGTACATTCACTTTAAAATGATGCCTGTCCTCCTCATCCTCACCAGTAATCCTAGGAAGGCTTTCGGTGACCTGTTCTAGTTTAATCTTTCGGTAGAAGTCATGGGCGAGCACTCGGCAAGCTCCATTCATTCACGAGACGTGAAATGTAGCGGCCTACTTCTGGTCAGCTGCAGACTAAATAGGTAATGGTGCTGCAGGCGGGCTGGTCAAAGACAATGCGAGGGGGTCTTTCGGTCTCTAATTTTATCCTAAGACTGCGAGAATGCTCTGTGACTCCGATCAGCATAGTGGTAAGTCGTGAATTATTCACTATGTTCGAGGTATTAGAAATATGTATATGTTAGATATAATATGTTAGAAATATGGTATACTTTGATGGTGTATGTGTTCGAGAATTAACAATGAATGGACGTACGGTAGCCATCTATCTACATTCGCAATGATACTCGCAAAGTAGACAAGGGGCGGTTTAGCTATAATACTGAAAGTGGGGAAACATGCTGTTGCATCATTGGTCAGTGTTGAAATTACTGTACAATTGCTAAAATTATTTGCACTATCAACTGTGATGCTTATTATTACACTACATCGACGGTGCCTTTTCCATCATATCTGTCCACTGGTACGCTGTTGGTTATCACGCTGAGGCGCAACACCTTCTGGGGATGGCTAGCAGCGAAACAGTAATCGTGTAGATGATTGCAGTATGAGGAATTAGTCGAACGGAACGCAGAGCCATCAGATATTCCGTCACTGTGACAGATGAGTTTAAATGTAGAGGTCGTCAGTCACCTTCGGACTGCAGTTTGGAACTCTTCACAACACCGCCAAACTCTTCCGGTATCCTTGACCTGTAACTGTCTCCTATTTAAAATCAACCAGTGGGTGTGGTGTGTTATGGTAGCAGCAGTAACAACATGACTTATACCGTGCGAGGTCTAGTTTTCTGTGAGAAGCAATGGATCAGAACCTGTTAATGTCAGTTTAGAACCTGACACAAACCTCGAAGTCGTGGCAGAAAGAAACAAAATGTATGGCAGTGTACAAAGCGTGTTACAGCAGAAAAAAAATGTTTCAAACAACAATACAGAAGGGAGGGTCTCTGTGGGACGGTACAGAATGACGATGATAGCATTTGGGGGTGATAGACGTGAATGGGTCCTGAGAGATCTGCTTCGGACTGTAGTATCTGTATGTAGTTTGGGGACACACCAGAATGCAGTAGCAAAATCCTCATCCTTCTCCCAGTTGCCGTACTGTCTTTTACACTATCTAGTGCTGCAGGAGCAAGCTTCGTCTGGCGCTGACCTTACACGTCGTACAGTGTTGGCAGAGCTACAACAACTTGTTCCCATTTCCATCCAATGGTCAAAACACGGTCCTGTCGCAATAACTCAAATCCCTCTGTTTCTACATGGGTTGCAGAAGGTGGTGGATATGGCTCTCTCCGTCTTCTGCTCAGTTCTGACTTAAAGTGGAACAATAGCAAGCACAAAGCTGCAGAAATGGCTGCAGCTGCAAGATGCGTCGGGACTATCTAAACCACGTTGGAATTTTACTGTAGCAGACAGGTTCGAGAAAGGTGACTCGTTTCGAGATATGAGAGTGCCAGAAATGTGATTCACTGGTGGGTGTATTCATTAAAGGACTTCTCCATAGGATCCAACGCAGGTATATGGTTGAATGGAAAGAATTGATTCTAAATCGTAGATATCATTTCTACCGAAAGCGTTGCACTAGAGATCTGAAACGCATAGTGTACATTTAATACGACCTCAATCAGCACTTCATCTACTACTGTTTGTTGTCCTTCTCAAACAGTCATCGTCCTGTAGCTCAGCAGAAACTCTGACATGGCATCAAGACAGAATGTGTTACAAATACTGGAGAAATATCTAGTGGCGGTGGCGTAAAGGAGTTGCAAATACCAGTTTCATACCACACTCCTTACCCAAATCACTTTCAAAATTCGGTAATTTTATTACGAGGGGGTAGCGTTGATGACATGTAGCCGCACTGCAGATATAATATACAGTCCTACGATCACCGTCTACATTCAGTGTCACAGTATATGTCTGCAGAAAACCATTTCATTCAGAGGTAATACCATATCTCGATGTATAAAGCCAGTATAGCCTTTAACGTGGATACTTGTATGCACCTGTAGAATCAACACCGTTTCTGGCAGTAACATACAGTAGTTGTTGTGATCTGGTTTTTTAATATCTTGTGGTTTGTAAGACGATTACGTCTCTCCTTCAAAGACACAGTGGTACCACTCACAAGAAAAACTTGAGACATGTCCAGCACTCGTTGATTCTCGGTCAGAATTATTTTGTATCGCTGGAAATTGATCATTAGTGAAGTATTGTACTAAGTAGTACGGGATGCATGGTAGGTTCGGCTTGACCACCAGGCTTGTAAAGTATGTGTATGTATGTGTGTGTGTGTGTGTGTGTGTGTGTGTGTGTGTGTGTGTGTGTGTGTGTGTGCGTGCGTGTGTGTGTGTTCCGACATGTGCAAAGGTAATGACCATGTCCAGTCATAAGAAAGGTATGGATTTGACGTGGAATACTGTGACAGCAAAGGGAGCAGTATGTCACGTCATAAGAATGGTACAAATATTTCTATTTCCAGAGCCACGACCGTCAGTAGGGTGAATTTCCGGTACTGCACTCATTGCCGAATGACGTCCAATTGAGACCGCGGTCGTAACATTTAAGTGTGAGTACAGCGATAAAACATATGTGCGACCAGTTTTCTAGGATGATTTTGCCTATGTGTGCTTGTCGTGCAGTGCTGGTGATCTGTGGCGGGAATGATTCACGTTTCCGGTTAACGGTAGTATGTGTCCGAATGGAGAAGTTTGTTGGGTGCAGGAATGTAGCTGATTTAACCATGTCGTCCCCTAGACGGCCGAATAGCGAACAAATACTAAGTAAGTGTTGGTAAGCTTTCGTGATTGTGTGGAAATTTGAGAAGATTCAATATGGACGTGTGCTGGCGCTGGACTATTATTCCCTCCCATGTAAATTGTCTGGTTGACTGCTTCTGCACATTTCGCGCCTTTATTTAGATGACGGAACATTCGTTGTGGAGTGTACATCTTGCAGGTGAAAGACCGGTAGAAGACAAGTTTGCTGGTTCTTTAGACATGAGAAATAACTTCGTTGACTTTGTAAACTATAGGGATGATTTGGGACCTGTTACATCACCGACATCGGTATTCGCGAGTGGAAATATTAGGTTCCTTTATTTTCTTTTTCGAGTTTTCTTGTTAAGGTCTTTGCAGACAAGATAAGTTTCTAGTTACTCAATGGTTTACAGCACACTCCACCTCGCTTATGTTTCGGGTTTGTAGAGAAATAATTTCCAATATATATCTTCGGAAGTATGTTGCATGAGAGATATAGTTATATGCTTGATATCGAGAAGTATCACTTAAATGGTATAATATTCTGGCAAAGCATGCGAAAAAATATATATGTTCTTGTAATCCCAGAGTCTGCAGATGGGTGTAGAAAAGCAAGCAAGCAGATCGGGACCGGAAGCTGTAACATTTTTGTGCTGAGGGGAACTTACCCAGCCTTTGTAGAAGAGTTCTGAGAATGACTTCAGTCCGCTGAGGGCGCTTTTACACGTGTCGGGAGTGGATGACTGTCCGACCTTGAGGGAAATATCTAGTGCAGTGTGGAATATAACAACAGTGCATGTGCTTATGCTATCTGTCTTCGCGGTATATGTCCAAGTGCCTGGCAGCTGATAGCGATACGAATGATGTAAAAGGAGCGATTATGTATGGTGTAGGGTACGAACTGTATGTTTACTACATCGACACACTATGTGGTAATATATTGCTGGGTTGGAGATCTGTTTCACGCTCTAATATTCAAGCTCCCGTCCTCAGTGGCAGAGCAGTTTAACTGAGTAAGAGTCTTTTCCTATTTGAATATCTGCAGGCCACTTTGCAGGGTTTAATTGTCAGTGCAATATGGTGATCTGTGCAAAATGTTTTTTTGCCACTGAAAAGTCTCATCTGCAGAAAGAAAAAAAGGCGGACAGTGCTTCCACACTGGCTGTATCAGTAATTCAGCAGGTAAATTCAGTAAGAGCCAAACATAATGCTCCATTCATTCACAAGACTACCTTTGTGTCGGGATGTAGAAGCATCTATAAACTGTTTCAGACAAGATGGAAGGACGTACCTATGGAAAGTTCTGAGAAAGCAAGTGTTCAGAGACGTTGAAGCAGACCTTCCATCTCTGGCGTGGATGCCGTCACTCATCCACCACTGTGGCATTAGGACATCTCCAGGATCTGTAGGATACCGAAGTGGGGAGGGGGCATTGGGGTTAGTTTAGTATAGGTAGCCCAATTAACCTATCTTCCAGCTAAAATTTGAACTTCCCGCCATGATGCCATTGCAATGTTGCCATATCTATCGCCGCCATCTAGGATCTTCCAACTTGAATAAATTTGGCAGCAATTGAGAGTGGGGTGGTGCAGAATTGTCCCACCACTCACAGCTGTTACAGTGTGTATTCAAAGCAAACCTGATTTACGTCTTCATAGTGGCGCTACTAGCACCAGTCTTATGCGACTGGCACGAAATTTGAATAGACATCATTTTTGAGATGTAGAAACACGCATATCAAATTTCATTTATGTCGGGTAACTCCTTCTTTGTGTTGCTATTTTCTTTCCGTTAATGTACTTCCTTTGTCTTGTCACGTGTCTGCAGTTCCATCAAGTGGCGTTCAATATAGCAGTGGGCAGCGGTCATCATGTTTTGGCTCATCAACGTTATTTCGTACCATCGAACCATGACATTATTGCACTTGGTTCCCGTGGCTCTTCTCATAAACACGCGATGACGTATAGTAAACAAGTACAGTTCTGACTAAGGATAACTCATTGCACCGTCAGTTCTTTTAGGTTAACTGTGAAGTGGTTCAATGTCTCCTCATCAGCTACCGTCCATAATGCAATGTGGTGTCATCCATAATGCTGAATGCCTCTGAGAGTAGCAAACGGAGGCAGAAGATGTAGTAGACATATCCAGGTGAACATTGCCTGGAAGGAAAAAAAAGCAAAACCAGGTAATGAGACCTGTAAAGGGAGCAGTCTTTCGAGCGGCAAAAATGGTAGGGATGAGAGAAAGAACACCAAAATACATTTCGAAAGATTTTAAGAAAGAGGAAGAAACCGGCGAAAAATTATAACTCCTAGAAATCAAAGGCGTTCTAGCAAAGACTGCGATGAAATATTACAAACAGGAACAGAAATCTCAACGTGGAGAAAACTGCTTATATTTTCAAAAACTGAGATTATTTTTTGGGTGGGGGGAGCGAGGGGAGGGAGGAAACATTTCGGAAAGTTTTTTGGAGATATGTTAGTTCGATTCAAAAAATGTAAAAGAGAACCATCCTAACTCAACTTTGAGACATTGTTGCAGTGCATGTTGAATACTTGAGCAAATGAGCAATAATGAAATGTGGCCAGATACACCATATTATTCACTGACAAAACGTGGGTGCACACGCATTATACCATGAAAAAGTGCTGGCAGCCTGAAGAAGTTTTCGGAATAACAACTAATAGCAGTGGAGGCTAAAGAGCTATTATTGCCCTCGCTGGGGGAGCAATGGGTTTCATACAAGAAGCGTTATCAAGAAAAACAATACTGCCATATGGGATGTTGTGAATCAGTTTTCCTTCTAACCACTTATGATAATTATCCCTATACGTATGGAAGGAATAACTCATGAGCTACCAAGTGCTACCAACAGTCCAGCTTGCACAATCAATGTGTGTAGGGAGTTAAAAAAAAGTCCGTGTACAATAGTCGAACACCTGCTCATAAGCCACACATTTTTGTGGTCAATGCTTAGCGCCACTGGACAGTGCTTAACTGGAAACGAGTGATGAACCATGCTATACCCAGTGGCAACCTGATGAAAGGGTATGGGTTTGGCGAATGCCTGGACAACGTTACCTGTTACTATGTGTAGTGCCAACAGTGAAGAATGGAGGAGGTGTGTTACGATATGAGGATGTTTTTCATGGTTAGGACCCACTATTGGGCTTCACAAGACGCTAGTTTCGGAACGATACGAACACATTTTATGGCATAGTGATATCCGTAGAGTAGAGGAAAAGTTTGGAGACTACAGCATAACAATGTACCTTGTCATAAAGTAGCGTCTGTGGTTTATGCACAATAACATTCCTGAAATTGACTGGTCCCTCCCACAGTCCCGACCTGAAACTAATGGAGTAACTCTAGAATGAGTTAAAACACCGACCTCGCTCCAGTCCGCAGCATCCGACACAATTACCTTCTCTGTTTTCGGTTCTTGAGGAAGAATGGGCTGCCTTTCCTCCACGGACATTCAGAGAGCTCTCTGAAAGTGTCTCTATCAGACGTCAAGCCATTATCAAGGTGAAGTGTGGGCACACCCCATAATATTGTCCATTAATAGGTGTCCAGATACTTTTGAGCGGACAGTGTAGATTAAGAACAGCAGAGGTCTTATAATGCCTCCTTGAGATACCCAAGGTATAACTTTGGCCGTACTAGATGACCTCCCTTTAATTAGAATGAATTGTGACCTTTGTAACACGAAATCACGAATGCAGTCCCACGGCTGACAATCGAACACATCATCACCGCTGAAGCCAGGAATGCATTCCAATACTCTTCACCCTAGACGCCGACGTCACGTTCGTCCAGAGTATTGGCATCAACACAAACCATACCAATGGGGATGATTTTCGAGCGCAGCTTTTGACTGAACTAGGAAATTCTCCTGGTCATGCTGAGATTGGCAATGAAGCAGCAGTCCTAAAACTAATCGCTAGCATGCTGAACGCTACCCGAAAAGCATAGTTGCCTGATTTTTATGTCCCAAACTTCTTAATCAGCTGGTTCCCACCACAGTTGAGAGTCGCCATAGTCGAGAAAAACAGAATTTTCGTGAGTGGCGGCTCACATGAATGCTTGCAACGAAGCACCTGCTATGGAGGATGCGGGGTGAGATACGTAAAAGAGGTCGAGAACCTCATAAATCAAACATGGTTTGACAGAGTTACTGTGTGGAATGTCACATGTGCGGCGTTTAACGCATTCGACTGCACTCAAGATGGGCGACACGTTCAGCGAGTCAATCTTTAAGGCTGACGTCTTTGCTGACAATTTTATGCCAATGGAGACCCCATGGAACCAGGCTTAGTAACGCAGAGGCTGCCGATCACTGCTGGAGAGGTCCCGCGCCGGCTTAGCCACCTAGCACGAAGAATTCCGGTGGCACTGAACTTGTCACCAACCGTATGATGCAACAGTTGCCGATTATCTCTGTCGTCTATCTGGTGCCCGCATTGTGAGCGTTGTGCTGGAAACTGCCCAATACCTGATAGCCTGTAATCACACAAAGACCGAACCGCCCTCATATTAGGGAAAGATACATTATCTCCGAGAAACTTTAGACCGAGCAGTCTACTTACTGGGCAGTCCAAGGTGATTGAACTGATTGGTGCAAAAGCTGTAACATTTAAACATTTTATGGAGTTATTGATAGCTCCAGGAGTTGATAGGCAGCGCTCCTGGCTGAAGGAGGCAGTTCTCTGGCCCATTGTAGCAGGGATTGTATTTAAAAGTGTTAAAAATTTCTGAAGTCAGTAGTTAGTGATGAAAAAAATTGTTTTTCTAATATGCAGATCCACCAAGAATTCAAATAGCGTTTCGTTCGCGGGTTTGGAATCCTGAGTAGGTATTTTCTGGATTTCTGAGGGAGTGTGGCAGATGTCTCATATCAGATCGTTGAGCCACCACCAAATTGGAGGTCTCGTGTAATGAAAGAGATGAAAATGGTGAGCCCTAATTGAAGCCAATAAAACGTACACTGATAAGCCAAAACATTATGACCACAACCCCCCCCCCCCCCCCCGCGATGTCGGATGCCGCCTGGTGGCGTTAGTGGACACGTGACGCACTAACAAAAGTATGTAAGAGGAACAGACAAGGACGGAGCCTTCCCCTAGCGGAGATATAAGCTGCAAATGGTGAAATCCATTGACATGAGCGATTTTGACAGATTATTACTATGCAAAGGCTGTGAACGAGTATATCTAAAATGGTGAAATCGGTCGAATGTTCACGTGCTACTGTAGTGAACATTATGGAAAGAGGTAGAAGGACATTGGCACTACCACTAGGCGTTGAGTGCTTGGACGTCCATGACTCTTCACAGAAGACTTATCTGCTCTGTAAAGTAGGATAGACGGTGATCTGTTACATCTCTGGCTAAACTGCACAGTGCTAGTGCGCGCGAAGGTGTCTTGGAGCACACCGTTCATCGTACATTGTTGAACATGAAGCCCCACAATAGATCACCCATACGTGATCACATGTTGATCCAACTACCTTGACAGTTACGATTGAAGTAGGTACGGGACCATCAGGATTCGACCGTCGTTCAATGGAAATGTGTTGTATCTCCGAGCGAATCACATTTTTACTACAGTAGGTCGATGGTCGTCTTCAAAAATGCAATCATCGAGGTGAAAGGTGGCTCGAAACATGCAGCACGGCATGGACGCAGGCTGGTGGTAGCAGTATTATGGTATGGAAGAGTGGCTCGAAACATGCAGCATGGCACAGATGCAGGCTGGTGGTAGCAGTACTATGCTATGGGAGAGTGGCTCGAAACATGCAGCACGGCACAGGTGCAGGATGGTGGTAGCAGTATTATGGTATGGGAGAGTGGCTCAAAACATGCAGCACGGCACAGATGCAGGCTGGTGGTAGCAGTATTATGGTATGGGAGAGTGGCTCGAAACATGCAGCACGGCACAGATGCAGGCTGGTGGGAGCAGTATTATGGTATGGGAGAGTGGCTCGAAACATGCAGCGCGGCACAGATGCAGGCTGGTGGTAGCAGTATTATGGTATGGGAGAGTGGCTCGAAACATGCGGCGCGGCACAGATGCAGGCTGGTGGTAGCAGTATTATGGTGTGGGAGAGTGGCTCGAAACGTGCGGCGCGGCACAGATGCAGGCTGGTGGGAGCAGTATTATGGTATGGGAGAGTGGCTCGAAACATGCGGCGTGGCACAGATGCAGGCTGGTGGGAGCAGTATTATGGTATGGGAGAGTGGCTCGAAACATGCAGCACGGCACAGATGCAGGCTGGTGGTAGCAGTATTATGGTATGGGAGAGTGGCTCGAAACATGCGGCGTGGCACAGATGCAGGCTGGTGGTAGCAGTATTATGGTATGGGAGAGTGGCTCGAAACATGCGGCGCGGCACAGATGCAGGCTGGTGGGAGCAGTATTATGGTATGGGAGAGTGGCTCGAAACATGCGGCGCGGCACAGATGCAGGCTGGTGGGAGCAGTATTATGGTATGGGAGAGTGGCTCGAAACATGCAGCACGGCGCAGATGCAGGCTGGTGGTAGCAGTATTATGGTATGGGAGAGTGGCTCGAAACATGCGGCGCGGCAGAGATGCGGGCTGGTGGGAGCAGTATTATGGTATGGGAGAGTGGCTTGAAACATGCAGCATGGCACAGATGCAGGCTGGTGGTAGCAGTATTATGGTATGGGAGAGTGGCTCGAAACATGCGGCGCGGCACAGATACAGGCTGGTGGGAGCAGTATTATGGTATGGGAGAGTGGCTCGAAACATGCAGCACGGCACAGATGCAGGCTGGTGGTAGCAGTATTATGGTATGGGAGAGTGGCTCGAAACATGCGGCGCGGCACAGATGCAGGCTGGTGGGAGCAGTATTATGGTATGGGAGAGTGGCTCGAAACATGCGGCACGGCAGAGATGCAGGCTGGTGGGAGCAGTATTATGGTATGGGAGAGTGGCTCGAAACATGCAGCATGGCACAGATGCAGGCTGGTGGTAGCAGTATTATGGTATGGGAGAGTGGCTCGAAACATGCGGCGCGGCACAGATACAGGCCGGTGGGAGCAGTATTATGGTATGGGAGAGTGGCTCGAAACATGCAGCACGGCGCAGATGCAGGCTGGTGGTAGCAGTATTATGGTATGGGAGAGTGGCTCGAAACATGCGGCGCGGCACAGATGCAGGCTGGTGGGAGCAGTATTATGGTATGGGAGAGTGGCTCGAAACATGCAGCACGGCGCAGATGCAGGCTGGTGGTAGCAGTATTATGGTATGGGAGAGTGGCTCGAAACATGCGGCGCGGCAGAGATGCAGGCTGGTGGGAGCAGTATTATGGTATGGGAGAGTGGCTCGAAACATGCAGCATGGCACAGATGCAGGCTGGTGGTAGCAGTATTATGGTATGGGAGAGTGGCTCGAAACATGCAGCGCGGCACAGATACAGGCTGGTGGGAGCAGTATTATGGTATGGGAGAGTGGCTCGAAACATGCAGCACGGCGCAGATGCAGGCTGGTGGTAGCAGTATTATGGTATGGGAGAGTGGCTCGAAACATGCGGCGCGGCAGAGATGCAGGCTGGTGGGAGCAGTATTATGGTATGGGAGAGTGGCTCGAAACATGCGGCGCGGCACAGATGCAGGCTGGTGGGAGCAGTATTATGGTATGGGAGTGTGGCTCGAAACATGCAGCACGGCACAGATGCAGGCTGGTGGGAGCAGTATTATGGTATGGGAAACCTTCTCCTGCGCTAACATGTGGCCTGTGCTAGTAACCGAAGACACACTGACAGCTGCAAACCACCTGCATCTGTTCATGCTTGATGTCGTCCTCGATGGCGATGACATCTTTCAGCAGTGTAATTGTCCGTGCCTTCGAGCCAGAATTGTCCTATAGTTGTTTGAGGTCCATTATAGTGACATCACATTGAAGTCTTCGAGGCCAAATTCGCCTGATGTACATCCTATAGAACCCATCTAGGTCGCTACTGGGCGCCATAATCGCGTACGCAATCAGCAGCTCGTTATTTACTCGAGTTACATGACCTATGTGTAGACATCTAATGCCACATACCTCCACAAAGGTACGAACAAACTGTTGGGTCCCTGATACGCAGAATCAGTGATGTATTTCGTTCCAAATATGGACAAACAAGCTTTTAAGCAGGTGGTTATAATGTTTTGGCTCATCAGTCTATGTATTGCCTTCGAGAGTGTGGTGTTTCTTGTGGCCTCAGACTTCTTAAGATTGAACTTCTACCTTCATCAACTATTTGTGGAGGTTATCTACTGACGTTGAACGGACTAGTTGGAGATGCTGTAGTGACTATTAGCGGTGCAAGTTTTCCAGTCCAGTTGTTGGACCCAAGAAACTATCATTGCAGTTAGATTTCTGCACTACATGTTAGTTTTTGATTTGGGAGTAGTGCCAGTTTTAATCCTACCCCACGGGTCAAAGAGAGGTGGCGACCTTTTTTAAGACTCTTGTAAAAGTATCAGCTGCACAATGTACAGTGTAATTTGTCTCATGCCCCAAACTACTGGTGGATTTGAGCTGCAGCCTCGAGAGAGACTTCACGCGACACAGTGACTTATCTAAGGACAATGCGAACAAATGTTTCATTTTATTTTTGTCTAGAGAAGGTGACACATGTAAACAAAATTATGCGCTGGACTTCTCGTGAAGCACATATTTGCATGTAAATGGCTAACGTCGAGGTAATGTACAAGGTCACGCAGTAGTCCACTCGCTGGAGTTACATTAGTGAGGACTGACCTCCAAATACCCGCTCAGTACATCCCGATTTTTATATTCCATAGTTTCAGTAAATCACTTATGGCAAATGCGGTAATAGTTGGTTTCAACAGAACTCGGCCGGTTTCTTCCCCGTCCTTCCTTGGGCTCTCTAATGACCTTTTCGTCAACAGGTCGTTGAACCATGACCTACTTCCCTTTTCTAACTCACGAGAAATTCTGAGGATGTATAAAATGAACTATTCTCTGTTGTAACTGTAGTGTCTGAGATTTAGCAGACAGCTGGGTACAACAAAAGGCTGGTGTAGTGGGACGCGAAATTGAAGCGTCACCCATCCACCACTGTCAGCCCAGTTTGCTGGTGAATAAAAGTTTAATTTAGTGTTTTGTTTATGTATTTTGTAATATTTGTAATGTTTGTGAATTATCTAAAGTTCTGTATTTATTTTTATGTTTCATGTACGGAGAGGGCGGCGCAACGAATGGAGACAGCATCTTCACTGCCGGGACCAGAGAGAAAATTGCTGGCCACTGTACGTCGCGGGTCGACAGCCAAAGAGCAACAGAAGATCCTGAAACCGAGTTGTTGCGTCGTGCTTCTAAAAACTGAAAAAATAAGAATTTGTAATGTTTCTACAACAATGACGTCATAGAAAGTTTAATCAGGTTGTAAATGTTCAGTACTATCTTGTCAAGGTTCAGGTTCACGTCTATATGTAGTATATAGGAAGATAATAAACTAGTGCATACTACAAAAATTTAAATGCGTGTTCCGAGAATTTATTTATGAAGAATTATATTAAGGAGGAAGCATTACTGATTTATTTGACAAGATTATTAATTTTTGACAACGTTCATCGCGAGTTTGAGTCTTAAAAGTTTATTCAATGTGGTTTTAATATATATTAAAGCAGATAACTTGCACTAATATAATTTCTGAGAAGAAACAAATGACATCTAAATTGGAAAAAGTTTGCGCAAACCAATTGGACTGAGTGACGTAATTCTGCCCATACGACTCAGATGATGATGTTTTAGTTACAGTTTCGTTCAAGAACCATTCAGAGACAACTTTAAAAGGAGTTTAAATAATTTTGAAGTGTTTTGTAACTGACGTTGGTGACGGAAGTCTGCACATGGTCATATGTCAAAAGAGAATCATTTATACAAAACTTACGTCGTTACACTACACCGTGGCGACCTTATAAACAGGACTTGTGTGCAACTAAGGCACCCAGGTATGAAACAATTAAAACATCAAGAGTCCTTCGGAAGTCAACGCGAGTCTTCGTGGAGCCTTCACCAGCCAGCGACGACTTCGTGGGTGTGGGCAGCTGACGGAGCGCAGCCAAGCAGTACGGTCAAGCAGTTATTCCAAAAGGTGGCGCATCTGTTGGGCAGCAGCTGAACGCTGCAAACGCCGACAACCTTTTCCTCCCTAAACTAACAGGCCCAGTACTTCAGCAGGGGGGGGGGGGGGGGAGGTGTTGCTGAAGTGTTGCTGAGGGCTTCGCCTGTCTACGGTGCGGCCGGGCGTGGTTGCAGCCAGTGACGTCTCCGGTGTTCGACTCAGCGTCCTGCCGGTTGCGGAAGCGCGGTCGGAGCATCTCAGCGGCTGCATCGACGGCTGTTACCTCTGCAGCCCATAGCAGCACACTGATCACCGAGAACTACAAAACTGAGCGAAACTACACGTAAGTTGCAAAAACAGATTAATGCGTCTGATTCTAAAACCGATGATCAGGTTAAAATACTGACTGAAAAATGTGATGAATTGGACAGTCGTATTGATGTTATCGAAAATGCTAATGACAATAAATCAGACGATACTGCACCGGTTTCATTTAACCAAACACCTGAATTTCAAAATTTACAGCAGACAATTAATGAGATCGATTCATCTAACAACACGTTACGTAGGAAGTTGTCAAGTTTACAACAAGAAGTAACAGAAATAAAAAGCATTTCAGTTAATAACACATCACAGCAGACGCCACTTTGCGAACATTTGTCAGACTCGCGCAACGCGTATAATTTGAGTAATCTACAGAGAGTACGGGACTTAGATTCCGATCAACCACAGTTCAATAGATTCTCTTACGATCCTGAACCTGTTCCATCACACAGAGATGATAATTTCGATTACAAACATTTTCTGTCAGTGAGAAAGTTTAAAGTTTTTAAAAACGACCGAACACAGATTCACCCACTGGATTGGATTCAACAATTTAGCTTTGCTCTTCCACCGACTTGGCCTGTAACGCATAAACTTGAATTTATTTGCAGTTTTTTGGAAGGCGAACCGGCAACTCGTATGAGACCGATCGCGAGGCAATGCTATTCAGTAGAAGATTTTCAGAATGCTTTTCTGTCAGCGTATTGGTCGAAGACGACACAGCGCGGAATTAAAGATCAGTTAATTAGTTTGCCAAATTACGAGAACTCAAATTTTCCCAGTGTGACGCAATTTTTTGAGCACATGGTGCAACAAAACCAGTACCTAAGTGAACCGTACAGTGAATCCGCACTTATACAATTATGCATCTCTAAATTACCACGGTCATTACGAGTGTCACTTCTAACGGGCCAGCAAAAAGAAAACATTTCAGCATTCAGAGATCTTTTACAGCTCTTGGAAGTACAGCAATCTGATTATTCTTTTGTAAACAAAAACTTTTCGTATAATAACCAAGGTCCACAAACTTACAATAATTATGATCAGGGACGTAATTTCAATAGGAAAAGTAACAGACACTTTAGGAACGACAACTACCAGAACTTAAATCGCAGACAAAATTCAGATTATCAATATCGTCAAAATTTTCAGCAACAGGAAACACATTTTGGTAACAATAGACGCTTTCCACCACAACAGCATGAAAGTCAGCCGGTTGGAATACATAACCAACAATGTAATGCACAAGGTAAACCTGGCTTTAATGTTCCGCCGCGTGCACGTGTAGTCCCAGATCCAACAAATAGTAATGCACGACAGCAAGGAAACAACTACGTACAAAGAAGACAGTATTTCAATTCCTATCGCAATGCACCGTATAGGAATGACTATCACGACAGACGTAAAAACGATGAGCACAATTATCAGCGTACATATAATAACAGTCGGTCTTACCAGCAACAAAGTAATCAACAAGAACATATTCTCATGAATGAACCCGACAGTAGGTACCATCCAGAACGTAATACGTCTGGAAGAAGTAATAGAACAGTTCAAATAGTCGAAATGCCACAGAATCCTCCTAATAATAATAACACGTCAGATAGAATCTGACTAGATACTGTACAGAGCGCATCTTCCAATAATACAAGCACTACTTTAGACACGCAAAATGTTGTTCACGAAAATGTAATTACTTTTGACGATATCAGAGACACTCTCTTGCAGGAAAGACCATTTGTTCAGAAAACTATTTCACATCCTGTCATCGAAATTAAAATTGGTTCATCAAAATTCTCAGCAGCAATTGATTCCGGATCACCTATATCAGTAATAAATGAGGAGACTTTTAACGAGTGTAACAAAGAGAATACTTATCCGACATTACCTTTAGGCAAAACCAAAGTGAAGGGAGCAGTATCGAGTAAAGGTGTAGACGTTAAATTACAGACGCATTTATCATTTTGTATTGGAGGTCATACTTTCCACTTAAATTTTTGGATTGTTCCTTTATTGACAACAGACGTAATTTTAGGTACGAATTTTCTGGTACAACACGACGCAGTTATTGATTTTCAGAATTCTTATTTAATGGTGAAGGATGAAAATATACAATTTGCTATAGAATTTCAGCACTCACTATCTGCGGAAGAGCAAACAATTAATCGCACAGAGGTCATGTCCGCGTCACATAACATAGACTGTAATCCCACCTTGCTCACGGATACGTACGTACACAACTATAATACTCCAGACGAAGCTGACTACGACGTTATACAGATGATTTCTGATAAGGTTAAAGAGAGCAGTGCAACTACAGACGACGAACGAACGCAATTACACAAAATTCTTTTACAGCAAGCTCCAGTTTTTGACAACATTCCTGGTACTATGTCCGGATTTATGTATGAATTTCAAGTCAAACAGAACGATACATTTAAAGCTAAGCATTATCCTATTTCGTATATTCATAGAGAACAAGTTAAAAAAGAATTGCAGGATATGCTCGACCAAGGAATTATAGAACCAGCAGTTAGTCCGTACATAAACCCGCTACATATTGTTAAGAAAAAAGATGGCTCACTTCGCCTTGTACTTGATTCACGTCACATTAATGACATTATTATTAATGAAACAGATCGACCACAGACACTAGAGGAACTTTTACAGAAATTTCACGGTACAGCTATTTATTCCACATTAGATTTGAAATCGGGATTTTGGCAAATTCAACTTCATCCGAATTGTAGAAAATATACAGCTTTTCTCTGTTTTGGCGACTGTTATCAATTTCGCAAATTACCGTTCGGCTTAACTATTTCTTCTGCAGCTTTTATTCGCGGTTTGAACACAATACTTCCGACAGAACTTAAGGACAGAATTACGACGTATGTAGACGACATTCTTATCGCAGAAGCTAACTGGTGTGAACACAATCTGATTCTTGAACAACTGTTACAAACCTTTCATGCACAAGGACTTACAGTTAACCTTAGTAAATCGCACTTTGGCAAAACTTCTATAAAATTTCTTGGACACGTAATTTCAGCAGAAGGCATTGCACCTGATCCGGAAAAACTTCAAGCTCTACGTGATATTACTGTTCCTACGACAAAGAAGCAATTACGCAGTTTTTTGGGCTTAATTAACTTTTTTCGTAAATTTATTCATCACTCTGCTTTAGACACACCCAGATTATGCCAATTAACAGGTAAAAACAGTATCTGGTCTTGGGATAAGCAAGCACATTCTGAATTCATGAACCTGAAACATGCTCTGTTGAATGCACCACTTTTATCGCACCCAGACCTTACCAGAAATTTTTCCATTGCCACCGACAGTTCTAACACGGCTTTAGGCGTACACATTTTCCAGGAAATTGAAGAAGATGGCTCAACAGTAATTAAAAACATCGCATTTGCAAGCCGCATTCTGTCACCTGCTGAACGAAATTATTCTGTTACAGAATTGGAAACATTATGTGTTGTATGGGCTTTTACGAGATTTAGGCACTTTCTTTATGGCAGACATACCTCCGTCTACACAGACCACAGAGCGATACAATTTTTACTTTCGGCTAAATTCACTCACGACAGATTAAGCAGATGGAAACTTTATTTACAAGAATTTAATTTTACAATAGTACACATTCCCGGCACACAAAATGTTATAGCAGACGCACTATCGCGTTCTCTCGGCAACAATCAGCAAGACGTAGCAACCAACTTCTGCAAAACAAATTTCAGTGTCATGTACATTCAGCAAGTTGCATTTGAAAATTTTATTTCATCGTCATTACAGGACATAGCAAAGGAGCAAAATAAAGACAACGTGTGGAAAGAAATTAAACACCTTTGGGAAGATAAGAATAATGTTACGATTAGAAACCACTACACTGTACGCAATGACATTCTGTTTCGCCGCTCTCATACTGACAGCAACAATTGGTTACTATGCATTCCTGACGAACTGGTCAACAAATTAATCTGGTACACTCATTTAAGTTACGCACATTACGGAGCACGAAAATGTTTTCTTATACTGAGACAGAACTGTTATTTTACTAACATGGAGAAACGTATACGACGAGTTTTAGCGTCTTGTAAAATTTGCCAGAAAGCTAAATCAGACACCACTTCACATATTCCTCCTTTATATCCCATTGTACCTGTTAAATTAAGACATATGGCCGCTGTAGATATTTTTGGTCCGATTCCGAGAACTAACAGAGGTCTTTGCTACATCTTTGTCCTGTTGAGCTCACTTCAAAATTTGTTACTTTCACTCCATTACGCAAAGCTACTGCTAAAACTGTTTCGAAAGCATTTGTAAAACATTTTCTATTTCATGTAGGACATGTGATGAAAGTAATTTCTGACAATGGATCTCAATTTCGTAGTAGCGTATGGACACGCATGTTACGAGCCAGAAACATTTCTCCGATCTATATATCCAAGTACCACGCGTCTTCGAACCCCTGTGAAAGATTAATGAAAGAAATTGGTAAGCTGTGCCGAATATACTGCCACAAAAGACATATTGATTGGGATACACACATACTCTCATTCCAAGACGTAATTAATTCCATTCCAAATGAATCCACTATGCTATCTCCGTCTGTTATACTGAAAAACGTTGAACCACCAAACAAAATTAAAGAATTAGTAAACTTCCCTAAATGTCGTCGACTAAGACACCACGAAATAATTGACATTGCGCTGAACAACATCAAACGTGCCGCAGAGCGCCGGAGAAGACAGCAAAAACAGGTTTGTAGACGCCGAGACTTTCACGTTGGACAGAAGATATTAGTGCGTACACACTATTTATCCAGTAAATTGAAAGGTAAGTGCAGTAAATTTGAATTTTTATACGCAGGTCCATATCGGATTCGCAGCATCCCTCACCCCAATGTTGTACACGTCGAAACTTTGAGAACCAGAAAATCGAAAGGCAATCACCATATCTCAAACATTAAACCGTTTATTGAATGAAGACACTTTACGATTCAACACACTATGATGCCATTTACTAATGCAATTATTTCACCTGACTAATTACTGATGATTATCATATTTTTTCTTGGCAAGTGCCCGGCAAGGTAAGGTTAGCAGGTCGCTTTTCTTGTCGTTACACATCAGACCGTGCACATCTTCCATTTTTTTTTGTGTGTATGATTGTATTCCAGTTTTGTTTGTATGCACTGTGAAATAGTTAAGATATAACACACACCAGTCGACTTTGACATTTTTTGCCTTATGACATCTCAACATCGTGACTGTTTTACATTTTTTTCTGCTGCATTGTATTATTCTGTGTACATTTTTGGCTTTGAACGCTGTCAATGTCTTTGACACATTACTTTTTCTGTCATGTTATGCTGTATGGTTAATTATGTTATCATAAACCAGTCATTATTTAGTGGGTATATGATTTAAATGCAAGACATTAATCTTTGTTCATCAATTTCAGAAAGAAATGATGCGTGTAAGAGATAAATTCAACAGAAATGGGAATTTCACCTACGGAATAAACGAAAGAGGATGCAATAACTTTATGAGGAAGAGTAAATGAATCAGGATTAACAAGCATTAACAAGAATATACTATACTCATCGTAGAATAGCAGTCTTAACTAATTTTTTCTTTCAGAATACAAGGTGATTGATGCAGGCTGTCAGACAGAACTACACATCTTAGTTTTAGTGATGAAATATGCTAGAGATAAGGAATAGTTGTATAATGAGTAATGAAGTGATTTTTTGCAGATGATAATGAATACTGATGAATAATGATGAAGGATATGGTATTATGAATAATGAAGTTTTTCTTTACAGGTGATGATAATAATGAAGTTATGATAATGTGGATAATGAAGTGATTGATAATGAAGTTTTTTTTCTTTACAGATGAGGATAATGTTGAAGTTATATTTAGGCTATGTAGTTATTTAAGTATTTGTTGCAGTTTGTTTTGACAGCAGGTGTTATATTGCATAGTATGATGACTGAAGCTTTTGGAAAGGACAGCTATGGAAAACATTTTTATACACATTTCACTACCTGTTAATTCGAAGTTCACTACTTTTCAGCATAGTGTGCGATTCTTCTTTCAGGTCAATAATCCATTTTGTATTTTTTCCAGGAGAAGCTTTTCATGATACTTACTAAACCTGTTACTTATTATACCTGTTCTAGTACTTGCATTTTATTTTTTTACCCATTTGTGTTTATCATTTATAAATGTGATCACATATACTGCCTTGTTACATAACCTTGCTACAGCTGACTCATGACGAATGACGTTACCTATCCTCATTTGCAGCAATAGGTCAAAAGCAAATAGTGTTATGCCTCAGCAATTAATTATCGATCCCAACGCAATGCATTGCTACAAGAGGTATTACCAGTCCCACATAGTGATCTAGTTCGAGAAAGTTCTGAATAATACTGATCAACTCTGAATAGTATGTCACTTCAGTAATGACTTCTTAATGACACAAATATATATATATATATATATATATATATATATATATATATATATATATATATATAAAATAATGCTTTGTAACTGGCTAATAACTGCCACTGTTTATTGTAATGAGACTACTTAAAATGACCATGATTATTAGTGCTATGACTATAATTAACTGATTTTTAATAATGACTTCTTAATGATCTGAATAATACTGAATGAGGAACAATGTTTTATTCTATTCAATACTTGCTGGCCACTGAGTGCCAATAATTAATATCACTGAACGAATTATGTTATTCATTATGCCATTAATTAGCTCTTGTTTTCAATGTTGATACTTTGTAACTGGAAAAGAATGTGATTGTTTAATAATGCATTGTAATTAGGAGAAGGCTAATGATTCTTACTATATTGGAATGACAAATAATTAATTAACTATGCTATACTTTGTAACTGGAAAAGAATGCGATTATTTAATAATGCTTTGTAACTAGGAAAAGAAGGCTACTGACTCTATGTAAAACAATTAATGAACATTTTTCTGTAATACTACATACATGGTACAGAAATGTTCAATAACTGGGCTATGAATGCCGCAAACTACTAATGAAGACTGTAATTGTCAATGGTATGTGACATAATGTCCTTCACCTCATGAGCTAACTACCCTGAATTACTGCAATGTCCATTTGTCCTGTTTATCCTAGTGATCATGGAGCACTATCTTTGGTTTTGCACTAATTCTACGTTGGTGTGCCTTGTAAGAGCGTGGTGTTGACACGACATGCTGTCCACCACCGTGAGCGATGAAGACGTTATTATGGTCCCACTGTTTGGTGTACCTAGTGTACTGCCAAAATGAGAACATGGAACATTACTACGACAGTTCAGTGTCTTGGGTACACTGATAAATTCTGATGGGAAAAGAACTTCAAATTGTGTCACTTGGTGTTGTACTTCTGTGGAAAGATATGGACTTTCAGAACAGCTGTGTGCAATCTAAAGTGCTACAACCATGATGAAATCCTTCCCTTTCCTATCCTAATTCTTGTCACATAGTGAAAATCATTTTTTTGCTAACATTATTTATGTTCATGGGTTATACATTTTTTTTCGATTCGCTGAACTCCAGTGCGAGTACATTTGTGTCACTTATCGATATAATTTTTTTTTTCCATTATGTTTATTTGTTGTGAAAATGCTAAAGACATTTTTCGATTTGTTCTGAAGTACAGTATATGTACACTCTTGTCTTTTATATTGTATATACATTTTTTATTTGATGATATGTTCTGAACTACAGTGCATGTGCACTTATGTTAGTTGTTAATATGTTTTCTACTGAACTTCAGTGCCTGTGCACTTTTCTCATTTTTCAATATGATTTGTACTCATTCTGTATATTCAATACTTCAGTATGTATGATTTTTTTTTTTTTTGCCATTCTGTTTATGCTAAAGAATTTTTTCAGTGCCTGTGCACTTTGTTTTCTGTCAAATAATTTGTATATACAGTTTTCTGATTTGCTACTATGTTTTGTACTCACATCCTGTCTTTGTCTGATATATTTTGTACTCGGTGCATGTGCACAACATTTAATTTATGTACTACATCTAAATATTCTGTAAATTGTAGAAGTTTATTAATTAAAGAAAAATTTTGCCGCGCTTGGCAAGTCCAAATGACTCACCATCGCTGCCAAATTTTTGCCCCCCCCCCCCCCCCCCCCCCCCAGTGGTGGGTTATGAAACACGTATGTAACGTAGCAGCGATGGTGAGGCACGTTAAAATCTTTGACCAGAGAGCCTATTATCGTGGTTAGTCTGCGCTTGACCGCGCGAGTGTTGCGAGCAGTAGTCTGTCGATAGCAGTAGCTCAGTTCAGTTGCGTCCAGTAGTCGTTCGCTAGTAGCCGTCATGTAGAGCAGTCGGTCAGTAGTAGCAGCCCAGTGCGGTTGTGTGATGTAGTCTGTCGGCAACACTGGTCAAGATGCTGAATGAGGTATACTGTTAATTAAGATAATCATCAGATAATGTAAAGTTTATTTATTGTAATTAATTTCGAACAAGTGCCCCAATAATAATTTTGATTTCAAAAGCAGTTTTACAAAAAAAAATTTTATTTAATTGAACTAACGATTTCGTTCCACTTCCCTTAAAGAAAAGTTTCAGTTTTCAGTTAAATTACAAAAAAAAAGGAATATTATTATTTGCAATGCAGTTCCTCCAAGCCGTGCGCAAGAATAAGAGCAGAAATTTGACTAGCAGTTACAATGAGGTAAGAATTTAATTCTGATTTTTGCACAGGGCCAAAGACCGATATTTCGGTTTAATTGAATTATCATTATCACTGAGATTTTCTTATCACTGAATTGACTTTCATTATTTTCGTGAGGAACTTATACTTGGGTCAGATTGCGATTCTCACTTTTATTGTCATTAAATTTAATTGCTAGGGAGGTTACGTTTGGCTCCCATTCATTTATTATTTCTGTCTTTAAAATTTCAGTGGAGAGGTTACACTTAGCGCAATGTCCATTAGCACTCTTAAATAATATTTTCATTCTTGTAAATTTTTGTGGGGAGGTTACAATGTATGCAGCAACTCATCTTCAAAAAAGTGTAGAATTGCTACAATTTTCAGATGATGTGTAATCTAAATCGTTATCAAATACTTAATTTTCATCATCTTCAGACTCGTCAACAGCTTTGCAAATCATTTTATCCAAACGTTTCTCCTCTTTACTGCACCGTTTGAACACAACATCGACAGAAAAGCGCACGAAACAGGGAGAACTCAAACATCACCAAATACCTGCGAAGCAAGAGACGATAACGAAGGTTTCAAAATCTATGAATTGTTCAAGTGATACCGCTATTGTCGTCTACGAAGCCTGCAGACCTCAAAGATAATTCTGGGAACCGTAAAAATACGTTGGAAACTGTGGAAAACCATCGTAACTGGCGTGACGTAATATTACTTCCGCCGAGGCCTACGAGAAAGACAGGCCGCGGGGCGTACGTCACGAAGGTAGGGCTGAGCCCACCCGCTCGCTAAAGACAAACAACGTTTCTATACCTTTTAACTCGTAAACACACGAAACAGGGAGTCTTATTGCTATTAGTCCTACAATGACTGGAAGTCAATAGGCCTACTTATAATTTCTTACAGCTGTACTGGGGTACAATAAATTATATCTACTGACCTTAAATGAAATTTTGATGTAGTACTGTTAATCAGTAAGACTTCATAATAGCAGATTCCAGTAGAAGATGTAATTCTCGTTAGTACGTACACGCCCAGCTGCGAGTTAACAGATTTAGAAATGCAGCCGCGCCGCTGCCTGTCTTTCACGTGAGCCTCGACGTACGCCAAGGACACGACGTCCGCCCAGAGCCAACGGGATACACGGGCCCTGCAACGAACTTGTGACGTCACACTAGTCGGCTTGTCCGCCATACTTTGGGAACGCTCGGCTCCGTACAGGACCCACAGGAAATCAATATGTAATTGAAACGGTCCCACTAAAGGTCTTAACTCCGCCGGTGTGCTATCGGGAGCTTGCATGCCTTTAAATGCGCAGTCAGGAACTATTAAACTCGTCTGAAATAGTTACTCGCTCCCCGCCGGAGAAGCTGCTGGCACTCGTTAAGACCCGCAGTGTCACATCCTGTGACGTAAGTTCCGCAGCCTGTCTTTCTCGTGGGCCTCGACGTCCGCCACACATCTCATTTCCCATAAGCGCCGTAATATCACTCTAGCTGCACCTAAAGTCTAACAAGGGGAACCCGCCACAGGTCACTCACTGGTACAGTCGAAGCTTCACAGGGTGATAGAAGGATGAAAATAAAAGAACGCCTATTTTCGCTCAGGTGTCAACGTGCAAGAACTTCCGAGAAAATGACAGTCAAAGTTTCACCGCGACTTCATCAGGCTACTCACATGGTGTAAAACAAGGAGTGTTGAAACTGCAGAAGCTAAGAGCTAAAGTTTGAAATTTTGCACCCCGTGTTCAAATCCAGTCTTATGGTCTTTTCCTTTATGACACTGTGAAATATAATGGAATTAATGGCAAATGAAATAAAGATATCACATCTTATTAAAAACAGATTTCATCCTTACAATTCACACAGCTTAACACTGTAGTGGATGGGTGCCAGGAGGTGCCGTATTAAAACTCGGCTGAGCTTTTCAGATGATTTATTCATTTCCACTACAGTGCTTCTTTGACCTCGGTCCACATCATAGGCCCCGCAATGCTGAGGCCACTGCCCCAGCTACCTGTGCAACGCAATGCTGTTCGTGCCGGCCTGGTTTGCCAGCTGTAGAGCTCCAATTACGTCAGGATGGCTGCGCCAGCAGCCGACTCAGCGGCCACCGTCCTTGTTGACTTCGCGCTACTCCGCCTGGAGCCATAGGCTGGCTCCAGAGTCTGATTTAACGGGGTCAGATTCTGCCTTGGCAAAAACTATAAATTGGTTTCTGGCCAGTATAGCTGTGTCTGCGTAACATTCAATTGCGTGACTCCTGAAATTGACGCTGGAAGATGGAAGATTGATCCTATGATGTTACACTTAGTTCCAATGATTAAAATTCCGCTTCCCTCGAACTCTATACGTTTCGCTTCCATAAACACTCCTTGCTCAGACAACTTGCTACTAATACCAAATTCTCGTAGGTGGAGAAGATCCAAACTCAATACCGATTGTGTGACTAGTTTTATCCTCAAATTTACATTATATGAACTGGTGCAATTAACACGACTTTCCTGACCCAGCACTCACGATAACAAAAAATTTAAAGAAGAAATCGTACGACTCTCACATCGTTCAACACATATTTATTACGGCTTTGCCGAAAAATTAACTTCGACGCATTTATCTCTCCAGAATTGCTTTTGATCTCTCCTCCAACAACACTCCACGTACATCAGACGCTACACTTCCCTTTCCAGTGACCTGAGGACAGGGATCACCATCACCCTTCCTCCCTCTTCAAAAGGACTGTTGCCCCTAGCAGGCTCACAATACTCGAAAAGACAAATAAAATACAATGCCTAATTAATCTACACAAACCCAATGGTACATAACAAGAAAACAAAACAAACAAAAAAAACTACAAAAACTCAACTACTTTCTAGAACGCAAAGTATATGGTACTTCATGCTGTACTCACCTTGTTTTCTCTGCGCTTAGCACCTCTCTTCACTCTCTCTTTCTTCCTCTTTCCTTCCTGTGACACGCCTGGAATCGCATCTGGGCAACCCTTAAATGGCCGTAATCGCCCAACGTGTACTATCGTCGTTCTAGTTGGCAGCTGAAGCTTAACATTAACGGGAGATGTGGTTTCAACAACTTGGTATGGCCCTTGATACCTCATGAGGAACTTCTTCGTTTTCACTTTTTGCATAAAGGGGATGGACAGCAAGCTCCACTTTATACTGCAGTAAACATCCTTTCCGCTTTACTGCGTCTTCCTGCCTTTCCAAAGCCTTTGTATTCGCCTTTTGCACTCGTTTCCCAACTTCTCGATTTGTTCTCGCCAATTGACGTACAGATTCCCCAGTCCTTCTTTTCTGTAGCTTCACTAAATCAAACGGTGACAGCATTTTGCGCCCGTACACTACCTCATATGGAGACAAACCGGTATTTGTATGGAATTTTGCATTATATGCGCATACAATATGCTTCAAATACTCGTCCCACTGATGGTGATGAGAATCCACATAAAAACTCAGCATCTTCCCGATTGTTCTGTGTACCCGTTCTGTCCTTCCGTTGCCCTGTGGATGCAACGCGCTTGTCCTCAACTTGTTTACGTTTAACAATTTGCATAGTTCCTTCATTAAATCCGACATGAAGTTGGTCCCTTGGTCAGTAATTATTGTCTCTGGTACACCAAACTTCAAAATCCAGTTATTTACTAACGCTTGCGCGACTATTGCTGCCTGTTGATTTGGCATAGCCATCATCTCCACATACTTTGAAATATGGTCTATTATTGTCAGGACGAATCTGTTCCCAGATGGTGTTCGCCTAAAAGGTCTAAGACATCAATCCCCAGGAAAGAGAATGGACATGTTGCTTCCGGTAATCGTTGTAGCTGTATCTGTTTCCGACTCAAACCTGCTCTCTGCGCACATGGTACACAATTCTTGACATACTGATCCTCATCTTCGTTCCTACCTCTCCACCAATACCTCTCCGCCACTCTCCTGTTCGTCGCTCTACACCCTCCATGACCGGATAACACGTGATCATGTTCTTCCTTTAAAACCTCATTCCTCAACTTCGCTGGCACTACTACTCTTGGCCCTAACTTCGTTTCCCTGCACAGAAGACCCTCGTACATATTAAATTGCGGTGTCCGATACAATTTACAATCGTTGTCCACGTCCTGTAATTTTTGCCATACTGCTAGGTCATAACCCATGACTTCTAGTTTTGCCACCTTCCTACTTAGTGCATCCACATTACCGTGCATCTTCCCAGGTTTGTGCACCACCTCGTAGTCGAATTCACTAAGCCTCACAGCCCACCTAGCTAGTCTAGTGGACGGTTCCTTCAACCCCAACAAGCACTTTAATGCAGCATGATCTGTCACTACCAGAAATCTTCTCCCATATAAATAACATTTAAAATATGTCATTCCATAGATTACGCTAAGCATCTCCCTCTCTGTTGTTAAGTAATTCCGCTCTGCTGCATTCAACTGCCTAGACGCATAAGCTACCAGATGTTCTTTCCCATCAATTTCCTGACTAAGAACACACCCTAATACTTGATTCGATGCATCGCATGCTAGTATAAACTCATTTTCGAAATCTGGAAACACAAGAACCGGACTTGATGTTAACACTTCTTTCAGTTTGTCAAACGCTTTCTGACACACTTCTGTCCACTCAAATTTCACGCCTTTCCGTAACAATCGTGTCAACGGCTGTGCTAAATCTGCAAAACCTTTCACAAACTTTAGATAGAAATTGCAAATTCCGATGAATGACTGCACTTCCCTAACTGTTTTGGGTTCCCTAAAACCCCTTACGGCCTGTACCAACCTCGGATCTGTTCGCACTCCGTCCTTACTGATAATATGATCAAAATAGTTTACCTCTTCTAACGCGAAATGACACTTCTCCAGGCTCAACGTCAAACGAGCTGCTCTTAACCTCACAAAGACTTCCGTTAACCGCTGTCTATGTTGCTCCATACTACTGGAAAACACTATAGTGTCATCCAAATAGACAAGACACTGCCGTGGTTTCAAACCCTTCAAGATACTGTCTAACAACCTCTGAAACGTTGCCGGAGTGTTTTTCAAACCGAATGGCATTCTAATGTACTGTTAATGGCCTCCAGATGTAGATAAAGCAGTTTTTGGACGATCCTCTGGAGCCACCTCTAACTGATGATAACCACTTGTCAAATCCATCGTAGAAAAGTACTGGCACTGTTCAAAAATGTTCAAATGTGTGTGAAATCTTATGGGACTTAACTGCTAAGGTCATCAGTCCCTAAGCTTACACACTGCTTAACCTAAATTATCCTAAGAACAACACACACACACATGCCCGAGGGAGGACTCGAGCCTCCGCCGCGACCAGCCGCACAGTCCATGACTGCAGCGCCTGAGACTGCTCGGCTAATCCCGCGCGGCACTGGCACTGTCCTAAGTGATCCAAAGTCTCCGATATGTTTGGAATGGGGTATGCGTCCGTTACTGTCTTATTATTGAGGTATCGGTAGTCATAACAGAACCTGTATTTCTTAGTTCCATCTGCAGATGTTTTAGGCACAACGACAATGCCTGCTCCCCAGCAACTATTATTATGCTCTATAATACCGTCCTCAAGCTGCTGATCAATGAAATCCTCTACAATCCGCTGCAAATACCTCGGTATTCTGTATGGTTTACGGTAAGCAGCTGCTTCATTCCCTGTTGGTATCCTATGTTGAACTAATGAAGTTGCTGGTAACGGTCCTTGTGGAAAAAAAGAAAATCCTTAAACTCCCACAATAATTCTTCCATATGCTCCCTTTCTTCTCCTTTCAAATGCTTAATTTTGTCACGCAATGCAGTTCTATCGGCAGTTAGTGGTTGATCGCTTCGCCTACCTCCGGAACACCAGTCTTCATCATCCGGCACATCCAAATTTGCTACTAAAACTCCTTCCCTCAAATTCGCGTCTACAGCGCTAAAAGATCCACGTTCACGGGAACTACTCGCCCGTCGTTCCCCTCCTGTACGCGTACAGCACTACGTTTCATAAAACAACCCAGTGAACCCAAATCTTCATTATCCTCCAGTGGGTCAATAACACATACTGTACCCACAGGTAGATTTGACTCCACACTTAGCCAAAGGGTGCCACTAGACACACACTCATGCGAATTAAGCCTTAATGCTAATGTACGCTGTTCAATTGGTTTGTTCATTACGTTGAACGCCCCTCGCGACAGTTCTGCATTGACAACAGTTTCCCCTAGCGGAAATAATATCCCACCAAGTTCCACAGTTCTTTGTCCAAGGCCAATTTTGGCATGATGTTGATGCAAGAAATCTACTCCTAGGATCATGTCGTAAACCTCGCTCACCCATGGTACCACCTCCATACATGTATTAAATCAGACTTCCTCTATGCGAAAGTCAACTGTCACTGACCCCAAAGGCGTGACCTCCTTATCCCCCACTCCACGCAACCTATAACGTGGTGGGTCTAACTTCCTTCGTCCTATTATATTCTTAGTAGCCACTGACACTTGCGCCCCTGTCTCCAACAAAATCTTAAACTTTTTAGTTCCTGCGGGTCCTACCACTGAACATTCCACCTCTGCATACGTATTCGTAGCATTGAAATTAAACGGGAGCTCCTTTAGGTGGGTCTTGGGCCCCCTCTGTCGTTTAACGATTCTCCACCTCTCCTGTCTCGACTTCTCCATCCTCCATGCTGCTGATTTCCACCCCTTCCTCTATTCCTTGGTGACTGGCCACATTGCCTCTGCACATGTCCCGTACGACCACAATTATAACATTTTCTACCCGCTGCAAATACTGTTTCTCCTCTCGTGCATTCCTGTTGCCACGTCTATTTCGTCACACTGAATTGCCAGCTGAATAGCCGAATAGAAATCTTTTGGAGTCTCTTCACGCACTTCCCGTGACATATGCGCTGGTAACACTCTCAAAAATACATCAAGTGCCCTTTGCTCGGTCTCCTGCAACAGAACACTATTCGCTTCATTGCTCCGACCCAACTCGTAAGTGTACTCATTAATTTCCCTTACCCTGTCCGCAAATTTCTCCACCGTCTCCCCCTGTCTTTTTGTCATTGTACTTAAACTCTCCCTAAATTACCAAGCGCTATTCTGTTTCTTGTACCTTTGTAAAAGCCCTTCCTTTAACTGCTTAAACTGTCCTGCCACCCTTAAGGCCTCAGAACACCTTACGTATGTTTTGCTTCACCCGTTAGTCTAATCTTGGCTATATGTAACTACTGCTCATCATACCAACCATTCATCACTACTGACGTCTCCAAGTCTTCCACAAATGAATGCACATCCCTAGATGCATGCCAGAAAACGGAATAATCAAACTTGCGGCGGCTGGATCAATCCCCTGCACCCTCGGCAACAACGACTGATCAGTTGCGGTTTCCCACTTACTTCTAGATGTTAATTCATTTCTCAACTGCGTATTGTCTGCTATCAATTGTGCTACCTTCTCCATCAAAATCCGCACCGCTTCTGGTTCCGACACACCTTGCGTCCTTGACTCTGCCATTGTGTTGCATTCGTTCCCAGTTAGTCCCGACAAAAACGTAAAGGTACAAGAACAATCTGACCTCCTACAACTCTATATCATCATACTCAGTAACATCATACTTAGAGTAACACAAAAGTAATTAAATGCCACGAAACAGTGTTACTTCCTAAACATACTAACACTTACTCTGACAAAAAAATAATATGCCCAAACAAAACATCTAAAAATGGGGCTTCTGGCAAGCCATACTCAAAACACCAACAAGAAAGAAAACGTCCAATACTCAAAAGAACAATTTTGACAGCACTCACCACATCTTATGGCTGTACTGTAGGCGGTGGGTTCGAACGTCGTACTGGACAGACAACATCCGCTATTCTGACACCAAATGTAGTGGATGGGTGCCAGGAGGTGCCGTATTAAAACTCGGCAGAGCTTTCCAAATGATTTATTCGTTTCCACTACAGTGCTTCTTTGACCTCGGTCCGCGTCACAAGCCCCACAATCCTGAGGCCACTGCCCCAGCGACCTGTGCAACGCAACGCTGTGTCGTGCTGGCCTGGTTCGCCAGCTGTAGAGTTCCAATCTCGTCTCCACTGCTGCTTCTTCCTCGGCTGGCGTAGCTGGGAACGCGGCGGCAATGACTGCCCACAATCCTGCGTCGGAATCTGCGGCCCCTCGCCACGAAAGTCTCCGGCGTGTGTCGGGAGCCGAGACGACTGCCTGCAGTAGCGAGCCGAAGAGTGGCCCACCCTGGCTGGCTGCGGACCCTGCGTCGGCCTCGGAGGGTCGAACCGACGACCTGCCGTGGACTGGGACGCTGGCACCCCATCTGTTGCAGCTACAGGTGCCGCCGTCCAGGAGAGCTGCCACACTTGAATGAATCTCGTTAGAAAACGGCAACTATTTATACTCGGCAGTGCGCCTCAGTTTCGCAAACGTATCGCTCCGAGTCACATACGCCCCACACCCCGACTGCACCAATGAGCTCCTTCAGCCTATAGCTTGCGACATGCGAACCGCTGCATTTATTCTTTTCAGCAGTTCGATGGCCCCTGTGGCCTCCTCCATTCCACTTCGCAACCACTGGTTAGAGTAACTTACTGCAATCCGGCCCGCACCTGGCTGCGCTCCGAAATATTGCACCAAATCTAACTTCTCTATCTTAAGCTGTGGTGCCGCTACAACACTTTCCAGAAAACTGCTACCAACAGTTTTCGTTTGTTTGCAAGAAGTTAGTGACAAATTTGGTCCTCGAATCCATCAAGATGTAAACCAATGAATGGAACATCATAAGAATGTGCAAGCAACAACCACAAAATCTGAAATTTCACAAAACAAACCTATGATCACTTCTAGCGAAAGTTTTTGCTACGTTACGTAAAAACGGATCCGTTTCTAGGATCAATTCTAGTGAAAGTTTTTGCGACGTTACGTAAAAATGGAGCCGTTTCTGTGCATTGCTGACTCGTGGGGTGAGAAAATGATCCCTCCTTATGCCATGGGCTCTTTGTCGATGAAACCAGGGTACCGACATGGTCATTAGAAGTAATTCCGTCAAAGTGTAGGCCGTTATGTAAACTCTGCGACGAATACTTCAACTGACAAGTGAAGAATTACATTCGTCGATTACAAATGTGTCCTAATCTCATCGCACAGCAAAAGGAAATCACAAGTAGAAGCGATGCAGTTAAAATATCATCTTGATCCATAATAAACTGCAAGCTCCAGCTTTTGATAGAATGCTTCGAAAGGAGTGGTTCGCCGCGAAATTATCACCAGATCGTGAGGTTGTTTTCCTAATGACATTCACACAAGAAAATGTGACTATGGTATGTGCCTTCGCACGTTGCTCGTGGTGCTCCGAATTTTTATGCTCCGAATTCTTTTATGACTACACTGGTCCTTTTAAAGCACAAAATTGAAAATCAAACCAAAAATTTAAATATTAGAACTGTTATGTCGTTAATTTTCAATTACTGTTAAATGTCAGCCCTTGTGAGGCAAATTGAGGAGCCACTTGATTGAGAAGTAGCGGCTCCGGTCACGAAAACTGACAACGGCCGGGAGCGCTGTGTGCTGACCACATGCCCCTCCATATCCGTATTCAGTGACGCCTATAGGCTGAGTGAGGATGGCTCGGCGGTCGGTCAATAGTGTTGGGCCTTTAGAGGCCTGCTCGGACAGAGAGAGTGAGGAGAGTTACTGATATAAGGTTTGTGAAGATACGATCAATTTTTAATGAGATCTGAAATGCTTATTTCTGCTTTCAGTAATTCCACTGTATTTTACGATGCCACAAAAACTATTTTTATGACCTACAGACCTACAGTAGAACATATATTAACCGTCATTCTTGGGACCACGGGGTGGTTGGAACTCTAAAAAGGTCGGATAATCAGAGGAGAATGAACAAAACGATTTAATAAATCAAAATTAAAAAAAAAAATTACATTTATAATAAAGAGAAATGGAAAAAGAAATTTTAAATGCTGAAAATCTATTTAAAAGTGCAATGTTTTTCAGTTTCTTAAGCCTTGACTTTTCCGCTGCATCACGCCAATTCAATGCCCAGAATATGTCCATAGCTATAGCAGTTGGCCGTTCCAAATATTAGAGGGTAGTCTGGAACGCATCCACTGCTGCAGAGTGTCTGATCTTTTCGTCTTTCTTCTTTTCTTCATCATCTGATTTCTCTTGCTCCCTACACTATACTGTTGTAAGGCAAGATCGTGATCTCATCATCTTCAAGTTCTCCATTGGTAACACCAGCAACGTCACCTTCTGCTAGCCATTCCTCTACATCAGCAGGCTGGATATCAATCTGAAGAATTTGCAAATGAGCGACTAAACTTGCAGTGACTGACTCATTAGTTTATGGACGATCCTGCTCTTGGTTTAGGGTAGGACAAGCCTTCTTCCATAATTGCTGTAGATTGGTTATGTTAATTTCTTCTTAAGCTTGAGCAATTGTGTAAATTGCATTTTTTACCTCGAAGCTTTTCATCGCTTCAAAAAGATAACAACCCTCTTCTGTTTTCTCTAAAAAGCGCAGACTTATTTTCTCCTGTAACTTCGTTTTAACCACTCAGTAACACCAGCGATTATTGAAGTACGTAGGAAAGGGGGGGGGGGGTGGATGAGGGAACATAGTTTTTATGTCACCTTGTTGAAGTTCAGGCTCAGAGGTGTGGCTTAGGACGTTGTCTAACAATAAAATTGCACTTTTTTGAGCTTTATAATAATCAGGAAGTTCTAACATGTTTATGGTTACGAAGGCTCCTGGTTTCTTTGATTTGTCAATTACAAAGAAAGGCAATTTTTGCTCACCACTTGCATTGCTGCATTTTGCAATGGTCAGCCTGTCCTTTCTTTGTTTCGTGCCTGTGAGTGTTTTATTCTCTGTGGCAAAGGTGTCTTTGAGAGCATTTTATAGTTTAGCCGCGTCTCTTCAATGTTGTATGAATGATCAGCTACCAGTTTATTTTCTGAAACTATTTTTTTTTTCAAATTTTTCAACAAACTTCACACGTGCGTCATCATCATCAGTAGAAAGTTTTTTACTTGAAATAGCAACTTGCCTAACGACATGAGTTTTTCATCGGTGAAGCCAATCTTCACTTGCTGGGAATTCGTCTTCTTCAACCCCTAGTCTTTGGTGTAACTGAAAAGCGTTTCAATTAATTGGGGTCCATTTACGTCTTTCCTGACAAAACCAAACTCACACTGCGTCATCCAAGAGCTCAATTTTTTTTTTATTTTTTTTACCGGTTTACGATTTCTAAAGCATTTTCGCCACCTACAGCTTACAAAAAAGCTTCAAGATCGTTTTGGTCTTTAATGGTTATAACTCCAACACCCATTTCAAAGGTTAATTTAGTAAGTGATTCACCTTTGTTAAAGGAACCCATTGAGTAAGAGGTCACAAAGGGCCAATGATGTTTACGACATTCGACCTCCCACATATTGTCTACATGCAACTACAATATTGGCTGCTATTGACGTCACGGGGCGGGACTGGAGGTATATAATGGTAAGCAGAGTATGAGGCTACGGAGCGTCGTTGAGCTCCCTAGTCGACGAGTAACTCACAATAGTACTACCGTGTCAGTGGTGTTGATACAGAGCAGACCAGTGGCAGCAATAAACAAAACAACAGTTGCCTAAATTGACACTTCATCAGTAAGAAACCCAAGGAATTTCGAAGAGTGAGAAAGAAGTGACAGATGACATATTAGCGTTTCTACAAGACGAGTCAGCATACGCTCGACTGTGCGAACAATGTACATGCGGGGTACAATGATGACGACACGAGCTTAACAAGCGTAAGTGATACTGAAACAGGTGTCGAGGCACGTAGTTCATTAGCCTTGTCGGACAGGGAGTCACAAATCTCGTCTCCAGTGAAACGCAGCAAAGAACAATCGTTGTCCATGGAGCGGGTACTAAACATAATTACTTACATGGAAAAGCATCCGCAGCATAGAGAAAATAAATAAATTCATTAATTAAAAAATTATGAACAGATTTCGTATAAGCCCGCAGCCATATGACCGTTAGAGCACAAGAAAAACTACGGATAATCAAGGGAGGGCAAGGCGCACTTGTTACAAAAACTGGCGTTTGCGCGTTTCAAGGTTTCTGATGCAGTTGACTAGATGTGCATGATAGTGACCTGCTAAGTTATGCGCATCAAATTGCGTGCGATACAGATTCCAGTGAGTTCAACGAAAGCAGTAGGTGTTTGCACAACTTCAAACAGTGCTACAAGATTGGAAGACGTAAGGTAACGAAATTTCAAACAAAGCGTCAACTTGATAATGCATAACAAACTGGGGAATCGGCCCGAACATTTATAGATGTGGAAAAGAATTATCTCATCGCTCAGTAAGGGATTTGTATTTAACTCCGACCAATCGGGATTTGAAGAGGAAATGCGTATGAAAGAAACCCTGGAAATGAGAGGTATCAAGTGAAATGTATCAAGATCAATTAACATCAGCGCCAGACTGCGATTCATTGGAAGAATCCCCAGGAACTGTAGTCCACTCACATAGGAGATAGCTTACAAAACGCTCGCACGACGAGTACTTGAATACTGCTCGTCAGTCTATGATCCGTACCAGACAGGACACATGGAGGAAATAGAGAAGTAGCAAAGAAGAGCAGCGCGTTTCGTTACGGTTGATTTAGTAAATGCGAAAGCGTCATGGAGATGATCAGCCAGCTTCAGTGGCCGACGCTGCAAGAGAGGCGTTCTGCATCGCGGCGTGGTTTACTGTAAAAGTTCCGGGAGCGTACAAACCTACAAAGTCAACCAAAATATTGCTTCCTACCACGTGTGGGTGAAGAAAAAATGCCACACTTGAAAATCGGCATGCGGTTCCTCATCCAGATTCAAGACGAAAGTTGTCTAGCAAAATCAGATGGGATGCATTTTGAAAACATATGTATGAAAACGAGGAGCTGGCAACACTGTCACAATGTGCAGCGCATCGCACATAATCGTCCCAGTACGCTTCTCTAACCGTACGAGACGTATTTTCCACCATCCAGCATACATGTGGTCACTTGGATAAAGGGTATGGCTGTCCTTTATCTTTCCAAAAATGGAGCCAACAACGTGATCGATTTTTCGACGTTTTTGATAACACGGCACCACATAATGAGACGACACGTTAAATACCAGTCCAGTTTCGATAACTAGGGAGCATTTTTTCAACCCTCCTCTCCTCCTCCCGCAGTTGGAACCTCCCCGGTGAGACGGGATGACAGGTGCAGCTCAGTTCTCATGAGCAGAAAGGCTCGACGTTGCTTTTCGAAAGCATGTCCGTAACCAACGTCTTCAAAACGGACGGCCGCCGACTCGTTTTCACACACCGGAAGGATCTTTGAGTTATTTTTTTCCCTGTTTCCAATATTAAAAAAAGGAGTTTTCTGTTATTCTTCTTACACTCTATATCTAAAAACGAAAAACACACAGAATGGTTCCTTAATTACCTGTATTCTGTAATTTCTAGTCAATGCATAAAAGTTAATTTTAGAGAAAGTGAGTAGAGTGCTGGGAAATCAAACCCACATCCACCGAAGAGCAGTGGTTCGAATCCTCGTCAAGTTCCTTTTTTATATTTTAGACGTCAGATCTCTAGTTCTCGTCGTTTATAAGCAGGACATCGTTTTGTCACGTTACAGTAGCCTATCACATGACAGTGGTATCCATTAAACAGCATGCTTGGCATCAAACAATGTAAACTTTCACCGCCGGTATTGACATAACTTAAAACTTCCTGGTTAACAGGTCGTGGTCGATGTGTAAAACTTTCTCTTAACGTGATGTGCATGCGTCTAGTAACCGCTCAGTGCGCAATCGTAACTGGTCCTGTCAAGTTCATGTAGAGCAGTTTCTCGATGGAGTACACAAACGACGCATACGTCGATATGCTTTTGGTGCTGGATGCATCCGATAACTAAGCTGCTGCTGCGTATACTGCACGGTACGCTCAAACGCGCCATCCCTATAAGAATGTTTTTCGTCGCTTGGAGCAACACCTTCAAGGAACCGGTAATCATTGTCCGCAAGTAATGAACAGAGGTTGTCCTAGGACTAGAGGTACTCCACAAAAAGAGGACGTGATTCTTGAAACTGTTCACTGACCACCTCGGTGAAGTTCCCGTGATATTGCAAGGTCGTGCCAGATATCTGAAAGACTGGTTGTTCAAGTTTCGCACGATGAAGAACTGAAACTCAGCAGCAGCTGCCAGAAGACTACATTCGACGAGTACAGTTTTGTCAATGGCTTTCGCACCAAGTGGAAGATAACGAACATTTTATAAATAACGTGATATGGACCGACGAATTCAGCTTTACTCGTGAAGGTATTTTCAACCTCCAAAACAGCCATTAGAGCTCGGAAAGCAACGCACAATGTCACCCGTGAACGTGGCTCTCAGGCACGCTTTGGCATAAACCTGTGGGCTGGAATCGTTGGCAGAGTACTTTTGGGCCCTTAGCTATTGCCAGTCAAGTTGAATGTGACTAATTATTTAAATGAAACGTTTCCACGGAAATGGATTTGTCGCAGAGGTCCAGTGTTCTGAGCTCCACGTTCCCCGGACCTTAATCCACGAGACTTTTATTTGTGGGACAAGTTTGTATTACTCCACCCATGGTTGTACGCGACCTAATAGTTGTGTTGCGTAGAGCCCAGCAAAGTATGATCCAGTGAGTGGCGAACTGTTTACATATGAAAGGTGGTCGCTTTGAACATCTTCCCTCAGTGAACGTTCCTCGTCCGTGTATGTACCGGGTCTGGGAACAGAAGCCTAGACGTCATACAGAATAGAATTATTGTGCAGTGCAATCTAGTGTATCCTACACTACTGGCCGTTAAAACTGCTATACCACGAAGATGACGTGCTACAGACGCGAAATTTATGCGACAGGAAGAAGATGCTTTGATATGCAAATGATTATCTTTTCAGAGCATTCACACAAGGTTGGCGCCGGTGGCGACACCTAAAACGTGCTGACATGAGGAAAGTTTCCAACCGATTTCTCATACACAAACAGCAGTTGACCGGCGTTGCCTGCTGAAACGTTGTTGTGATGCCTCGTGTAAGGAGGAGCATTGCGTAACATCACGTTTCCGACTTTGATAAAGGTTGGATTGTAGCCTATAACGATTGCGGTTTCTCGTATCGCGACATTGCTGCTCGCGTTGATCGAGATCCAATGACTGTTAGCAGAATATCGAATCGGTGGGTTCAGGAGGGTAATACGGAATGCCGTGCTGGATCCCAATGGCGTTGTATCACTAGCAGTCGAGATGACAGGCATCATATCCGTATGGCTGTAACGGATCGTGCAGCCACGTCTCGATCCCTGAGTCAACTGATGGGGACGTTTGCAAGACAACAACCATCTGCACGAACAGTTCGACGACGTTTGCAGCAGCGTGGACTATCAGCTCAGAGACTATGGCTGCGGTTACCCTTGACGCTGCATCACAGACAGGAGCGCCTGCGATGGTGTACTCAACGACGAACCTGGGTGCACGAATGGCAAAACGTCATTGTTTCGGATGAGTCCAGGTTCTGTTTACAGCATCATGATGGTCGCATCCGTGTTTGGCGACATCGCGGTAAGAGCACATTGGAAGCGTGTATTCGTCATCGCCATACTGCCGTATCACCCGGCGTGATGGTATGGGGTACCATTGGTTACGCGTCTCGGTAACTTCTCGTTCGCATTGACGGCACTTTGAACAGTGGGCATTACATTTCAGATGTGTTAAGACTCGTGGCTCTACCCTTCATTCGATCCCTGCGAAACCCTATATTTCAGCAGGATAATGCACGACCGCATGTTGCAGGTCCTGTAAGGGCCTTTCTGGATACAGGAAATGTTCGACTGCTGCCCTGGCCAGCACATTCTCCGGATCTCTCACCAATTGAAAACTTCTGGTCAATAGTGGCCGAGCAATCGGCTCGTGACAATATGCGAGTCACTACTCTTGATGAACTGTGGTATTGTGTTGAAGCTGCATCTGCAGCTGCATCTGCAGCTGTACCTGTACAGGTCATCCAAGCTCTGTTTGACTCAATGACCAGGCGTATCAAGGCCGTTATTACGGCCAGAGGTGGTTTGTTCTGGGTACTGATTTCTCAGGATCTATGCACCCAAATTGAGTGAAAATGTAATCACATGTCAGTTCTAGTATAATATAGTTGTCCAATCGTTTATCATCTGCATTTCTTCTTGGTGTAGCAATTTTAATGGCCAGTAGTGTATCTATCTTTTTTGTGGCGTCACCGCCAGACACCACACTTGCTAGGTGGTAGCCTTTAAATCGGCCGCGGTCCGTTAGTATACGTCGGACCCGCGTGTCGCCACTGTCAGTGATTGCAGACCGAGCGCCGCCACACGGCAGGTCTAGAGAGACTTCCTAGCACTCGCCCCAGTTGTACAGCCGACTTTGCTAGCGATGGTTCACTGACAAATTACGCTCTCATTTGCCGAGACGATAGTTAGCATAGCCTTCAGCTACGTCATTTGCTACGACCTAGCAAGGCGCCATTATCATTTGCTATTAATCTTGTGATGCATGTACCGGCAAACCGATGTTCACCAATTATGGATTAAAGTTAAATATTCAAGAAGCTGCGTACTTTACTTGCTAGTATAATTACTTTACCTGTTCCAGACCTCACGCCAGCCTGCGTGAGCTTTAACGCGTGCCTTTCGGCTACCCGTCACTGTGGATTGGCTGTCTTGCCAGTCCACAACATTTTTTTCACCTCATTGGATGCAGACTATCTTACTGTATCCACTATTATTTATGTCATGAACGAAACAAAAAGGTCGTTAAGTCTGTAAGGATTTCATATTACGTCTTAATTTTTAAATAACAGAGACAGTAACAGAAAGAAATACCGCATTCTGGAGGTGTAAATTGGATACAGTTTGATACTTTAACTGAAGAAAAAAATGTTTGTCACGAAGACGATTCGAATATAGCAAATCTGCATATCCGTTTCCCCACGGCATTGCCCCGTCTCACTGCGCTTTTTTCCGTTGCATTTAGACAGGGCAGACGTCACATGACACCCGTTCAAGTTTGTCGTTGGTTCCTTTACTCAGGCGACATAAGATGGCCACTTAAAAGATGGAAGTAATTCTTCCTTTTAGATCGTCCTCTACCGATGTTGTGCTGTTGTTCACTCATCTCATACTTACATCAAGCAAGTGAAGCAATACGATCCTTTATAGTGGATACACTGACAGGAAAGAGGTAGAAGACTTCGGCCTGTGCAGCGCGACGAACAGCATGCCAGTGTTATCGATCGCTCTTTACTCCCGCCACAGCAGGTGTCCGTCTGAATCAAGCTCATCACGCACGCGTTTCTGACATACTACTCTACTGCCACCTGTTCGCATCACTGTGCTCCTTAATCTGCTGTTTTATCTGTACGCTTTTTAAGTTTATTTCTGTATTCGTTTTAATTTTAAAGTTTCTGTCTAGTTTTATACAGATTATCAAGTTGTGATTAAAAAGTGTAGGAGATTCTGAAAAGCTAAAAAGGGGTAAATCAGAAAAGGAAAGGTGTTGAGTGCACAGTGAACAGGAACTAACAAGGAACATTATGAGTGCCAGGTGGCAATTTCAATCTTTACTAAGGCTCATTTGAAAATGTTGTGTTAACAATTATAACATGAAAAATATTAGCTGCTAATGACTCACCATGTGCGTCAGAAGGGCGACAGAAAACGAGTGTCACGGGAGGTGCAGAGATCAACCTTCTATGGGATGTATGTATTACACTTCACAAAATGGACATCGTCGACATTCAAGAAATGTCCAAAACAAACCATTAACTTGCGTCCTGAACACTGAATGAAAAATGCCCCGCCACTGTGATCACAAAGGTTCGCACCGTCAGTATGGAAGGCGAACTCTTTGGGAGTTACACACCGTACAGGACGTTCAGCTAGGTATCCACTCTTAAATATAGAACCATACTGGTGTAATGGGGTGACGATAACTAATGAAATGCGATGGCAAGCAACCGAATTCAAAACCATGTCGTGTAGCTTATCGTGAAACTGGCTGTCGTTTAAGGCGTAGCTGCAGAGAATGTGATAATGTGTTTTATAGACACGGAAAAAACAAACATCCAGAGACTGAATTTGTCCAGTGGTTCCAGGTGGTATGAACTGCAATGTCACACATTTTTCAGTAAGCAAGTTTGCTATTAAGGAGTATGATTTTATACACAGATCAGGAATCAAGCAAAAGCAAGTTATTTTGACCAGCTATTGGCCAAAAGGAGTGTTCATCCATAGTCGTAGTTCTCTTACGCCTATTTTCCCACTCTTGCTTGCTCTGGCGTAGATATTCCTTACTGCACTTGCAAGATCACGCACACAGGAAAGAATCGTAGAGGGCGGGGCACCTCCAACCTCTCGCAGCACAATAAATCACTTTCCTACCGATTTACCGTCCAGATCAACAGTCGGCATAATTGTATACGAATGCGTTTTGTAAGCTATCTGATGTGTGAGTGGACTACAGTTCCTGGGGATTCTTCCAATGAATCGCAGTCTGGCATCTGCTTACCTGCGATTAGTTTTACATAGTCGTTCCACTCAATCGCTCCGTGCGCCTACTCCTAGATACTTTATGGATGTGACTCTTTCCAGTGACTGTTCTGCAATCCTGCCATAATGTAGTAACAAGTCTTTCTTGTATGCAATACATTCCATTTGTGTGTTGCCACTCCGTCCACTAAGCGTCTACCCTCTGCAGGTCTTCCTGTATTACACTGCAGTTTTCTAGCCATGCAACTCCTCGGTATACAACAGCATCCTCCGCGAAAAGTCTCGTGGCGCTTCCGACGTTATCATTTATATATTGTGTGAAAGGTAATGGTCCTATAACACCCCTTTGGGGTACGCTCGAAGTTACTTTTACGGCTGAAGGTTTCTCTCCGGTAAATATGACATGCCGTGACCTGTTTGTTAGAAACTTTTCAATTCAGTCACGCAGTTGGTCTGATATTCCGTATGCCAATGTTTTGTTCATTAGGTGGCAGTGCGGAACTGTTTCGAACGCCTTTTGGATGTCACGGTACACCTCATCGACCTGTGCGCCTGTATCTACTGCTTTCTGGGTCTCGCGTACGAACAGAGCGAGCTGGTTACACGAATGCGTCATGTACGAAAGAACAGGCACAAGCAGCTGTGATACGTATTATGTAAATTGAAGGGCGAGAGGGAGGGAGGGGGAGGAAGGAAAGGAAAGGGAAGGAAACAATGACATCAGTTTTTACAGTTTCTAACTCACAGTTCAACAAGAACCGATATTTTGATCAGACAGAATTGGTATATTATAAGCGAGACGGAACAGTTCAAGTTCCTAGGCGTTCGGATAGATAGTAAGCTGTTGAGGAAATCCCACGTCCAGGATCTTGTTCAGAAACTAAATGCTGCTTTATTTACCATTAGAACAGTATCTGAAATAAGTGACAGTTCAACACGAAAAGTAGTCTACTTCGCATATTTTCATTCACTTATGTCGTATGGTATTATTTTTTGGGGTAATTCTTCTGATTCAAAAAGGGTATTTTTGGCTCAAAAACGGGCTGTTCGAGCTATATGTGGTGCAAGTTCGAGAACCTCTTGTCCACCCCTATTCAATAGTCTGGGAATTCTGACATTGCCCTCACAGTATATATTTTCTTTAATGTCGTTTGCTGTTAGCAATATTAGCCTATTCCCAAGTGTTAGCAGCTTTCACTCAGTTAACACTAGGTAGAAATCAAATCTGCATGTGGAATGCACTTCCTTGACTCTTGTGCAGAAAGGAGTGCAGTATTCTGCTGCATCCATTTTCACTAAGCTACCAAAAAACTCAAACATCTTAACAGTAGCCCAAACTCTTTTAAGTCTAAACTGAAGAGTTTCCTCATGGCTCACCCCTTCTATTCTGTCGAGGAGCTCCTGGAAGAACTAAAAAATTAAGCGGGTTCCAGTGTTACATTGTTGATTTTCTTTATTTAAACTTAAGACTTATCGCCTGAATATGTTTTTTATATTTCACTTTATCTGTTTCTACTATCGTGTTATAATTCCATGTACTGACTCGTTCCATGACCATGGAGACTTCTCCTTAATTTGGTCCCACGGAACAATAAATAAATAAATAAAAATAAAAAACCCGTGTCTATGGCCCTCTGAGTCTCGTGGACGAATAGCGCGAGCTGGGTTTCACACGATCGTCTTTTTCGAAACCCACGCTAATTCCTAAAGAGTAGATTTCTAGTCTCCAGAAAAGTCATTATACTCGAACATAATACGTGTTCCAAAATTCTACAACTGATCGACGTTAGAGATATAGGTCTATAGTTCTGCACATCTGTTCGACGTCCCTTCTTGAAAATGGGGATGACCTGTGCCCTTTTCCAATCCTTTGGAACGCTACGCTCTTCTAGAGGCCTATGGTACACCGCTGCAAGAAGGGGGGCAAGTTCCTTCGCGTACTCTATGTAAAATCGAACTGGTATCCCATCAGGTCCAGCGGCCTTTCCTCTTTTGAGCGATTTTAATTGTTTCTCTATCCCTCCGTCGTCTATTTCGATATCTACCATTTTGTCATCTGTGCGACAACCTAGAGAGGTAACTAGAGTGCCGTCTTCCTCTGTGAAACAGCTTTGGAAAAAGACATTTAGTATTTCGGCCTTTAGTCTGTCATCCTCTGTTTCAGTACCATTATGGTCACAGAGTGTCTGGACATTTTGTTTTGATCCACCTACCGCTTTGACATAAGACCAAAATTTCTTAGGACTTTCTGCTAAATCAGTACATAGAACTTTACTTCCGAATTCATTGAACGCCTCTCGCATAGCCCTCCTCACACTACATTTCACTTCGCGTAATTTTCGTTTCTTTGCAAGGCTTTGGCTATGTTCATGTTTGATGTGTAGTTCTCTTTGCTTCTGCAGCAGTTTTCTAACTCGATTGTTGTACCACGGTGGCTATTTTCCATCACTTACGATCTTGCTTGGCGCATACTCATCTAACGCATATTGTACGATGGTTCTGAACTTTGTCCACTGATCCTCAACACTATCTGTACTTGAGACAAAGCTTTTGTGTTGAGCCCGTCAGTTACTCTGAAATCTGCTTTTTGTCACTCTTGCTAAACAGAAAAATCTTCCTACTTTTTTTAATATTTCTGCTTACGGCTGAAATCATTGATGCAGTAACCGTTTTATGATCGCTGATTCCCTGTTCTGAGTTAACTGTTCCATATAGCTCTAAGCACTATGGAACTTAACATCTGAGGTCATCAGTCCCCTAGATTTAGAAATACTTAAACCTAACTAACCTAAGGACATCACACACATCCATACCCGAGGCAGGATTCGAATCTGCGATCGCAGCAGCAGCGCTGTTCCGGACTAGAGCACCCAGAACCACACGGTCACAGCAGCCGGCTAGCTGACACGTCACGTTACGATATTTCAGATTAAGATTTGCTTCGAGATTGCGATCTTAGTGATTCAGCGAACTCCAGTAAAGAGGTTACTAAAGAATTAGGAATTACAACAACAAAATCCCATGTCGATGCAAAATTAAGAGCTAAACAAGACTGGATAATTGTACTTTCGAAAGATAGGCTTACTTCTCCATCACCTGAATAGTTTGCTACAATACCAGAATTCGAAACTATTTTTGCATCTTTTCAAGGAGCAAATATTTCATATTGCAAACGGATGATGAGGCCGTTAGCAGCACTAGTAGATTCAAGATTTCTCGCAATCGAAAAGAAAATAAGGATTTATATGTAAGAACGAGGACTTCCATCCGAAGTAGATTTTTGAATAATAGAGTCAAATGGGATGCAACGAAGCGGACTTTAGCGAAAAGAAATCTTTTCTGGTCTGCGTCAACTTCAGTAATTACGAGTTCAATTTTTCGCATCAAGATCAAAAAAATGGTTCAAATGGCTCTGAGCACTATGGGACTCAACTGCTGTGGTCATCAGTCCCCTAGAACTTAGAACTACTTAAACCTAACTAACCTAAGGACATCACACACATCCATGACCGAGGCAGGATGCGAACCTGCGACCGTAGCAGTCGCACGGTTCCGGACTGCGTGCCTAGAACCGCGAGACCACCGCGGCCGGCCATCAAGATCATAAGGTAAGTTTCGTCATCCCTATTATACACGCAACAAAACAAGTTTTGCATCACCACGGTTCCCCGAACTCCTGAAGATGGACGTTGACTGTGGATATTGTATCAGAGACACAGTCCCTTTGACTGTTCAGAGATGTCATTAAACCCGCTCGAAGATGTAAACAACCATGCATGAGCAGCACGTATTAGACGGAGAGGGTCCGCCAGCCGATCAGTTCCAGTCATTCCAGCAGGAAGAAGGTACACGGCTCGTGTTGTCTTTAGTTCAACCATGCCTAGATGGTCAACACCGCGGTTCGATCGCGTCCGCATTATTATTTTGTGCCAGGAATGGCTCTCAACAAGGGAAGTGTCCAGGCGTCTCTGAGTGAACCAAAGCGATGTTGTTCGGACATGGAGGAGATACAAAGAGACATGAACTGTCGATGACATGCCTCGCTCAGGCCGCCCAAGGGCTACTACTGCAGTGGATGACCGCTACCTACGGATTATGGCTCGGAGGAACCCTGACAGCAACGCCAACGTGTTGAATAACGCTTTTCGTGAAGCCACAGGGCTTCGTGTTACGACTCAAACTGTGCGCAATAGACTGCATGATGCGCAACTTCACTCCCGACGTCTATGGCGAGGTCCATCTTTGCAACCACGACACCACGCAGCGCGGTACAGATGGGTCCAACAACATGCCGAATGGACCGCTCAGGATTGGCATCAAGGTCTCTTCACCGATGAGTGTCGCATACGCCTTCAACCAGACAATCGTCGGAGACGTGTTTGGAGGCAACCCGGTCAGGCTGAACGCCTTAGACACACTGTCCAGCGAGTGCAGCAAGGTGGAGGTTCCCTGCTGTTTTGGGGTGCAATTATGTGGGGCTGACGTACGCCACTGGTGGTCATGGAAGGGGCCGAAACGGCTGTACGATACGTGAATGCCATCCTCTGACGGATAGTGCAACCATATCGGCAGCATATTGACGAGGCATTCGTCTTCATGGACGACGATTCGCGTCTCCATCGTGTACATCTTGTGAATGGTTTCCTTGAGGAAAGCGACATCGCTCGACTAGTGGCCAGCATGTTCTCCAGACATGAACCCTATCGAACATATCTGGGATAGATTGAAAAGGGCTGTTTATGGACGACGTGACCCACCAACCACTCTAAGGGATCTACGCCGAATCGCCGTTGAGAAATGGGGCAACCTGGACCAACAGTGCCTTGATGAACTTGTGGATAGTATGTCACGACGAATACAGGCATGCATCAATGCAAGAGGACGTGCTACTGGGTATTAGAGGTACCGGTGCGTACAACAGTCTGGACCACCACCTCTGAATGTCTCGGTGTATGTTGGTACAACATGCAATGTGTGGTTTTCATGAGCAATAAAAAGGGTGGAAATGATGTTTATTGTGATCTGTATTCCGGTTTTTGTACAGATTCCGGAACTCTCGGAACCGAGATGATGAAAAACTTTTTTTGATGTATGTAATATTTTCTAAATTTATCTCAACTAAAGTAGCAAGTAAAACTGTAAAATATTCAGCACAGCACGTTCTTAAACCGTTAGTATTAGTGACGAGCATCTACAGCTAGTTTTGGTTCTTGACAAAAGTTGTCATCAGTGCTTTTGGCGCTTAACATTTCCTTTCGAATATTTCAAATAGTAATAATTTCTAATCATATTGCATGTCAGCGACGAGATTCTCAAAATCGAATGAAAAAAGACATGAAAAATTGTTTTACTGTATGAGATTCCCGCCAGCGAGTGCGCGACTGTGCCAGCCTTGACAGTGACGTAGCATGTTGCTGACCAGTGACAGCGTACTTGCCGGAATGGCCTACCTTTCCAGTTTACGTACCTTGATTTCGCGATAATACAAAACGAGCTGTCCTTCTTTGAACTTGTTCGATGTCACAGTAGGACGTTATGCAGAGAGAGAATTCTCTGCATAACGCCCTACTGTGAGATATTATGTGCTGCAAGTCCCATAACATAGAAAATTTTTCGATGTCCTCCTTCAATCCTCTCTGATGTGGATTCCGCGTCGGACAGCAATAGTCCAAAAGAGGCAGACAAGCGTTGTGTAAGCAGTTCCATTAGCAGACGTTTTGCATTTTCCTAGTGTTTTTCCAATAAATCGCAGTCTTTTGTTTGCTTTCTCCCCACGTGATCCTTCCAATTAAATATATTCATAGCTGTAATGACTAAGTATTTAGACGAATTTACAGCCTTTATTTGTGTAATTTATCGTGTAACAGAAATTTAGCGGATATGGATGACCTCGTACTTTTCATTATTTAGAGTCAATTGTCACTTTTCATACCATACAGATATCCTTGTCTAAATCATTTTGCAATTGGTTTAGGTCATCTGGTGACTTTACGAGATGCAAAATGACAGCATCATCTGTAAAATATCTAAGAGGTCTGCTCAGAATGTCCCCTAACTCGTTTATCAGGAGCAGCAGATGGCCTGTAACACTTCACTGGAGAACATCAGATATTACTTCTGTTTTTATTCGATAACGTTCCGTCAATTACTACGAACTATAATCTTTCTCACACGAAATCACGAATCCTATTGCACAACAACCACAGACACGCAGTTTGATTTGAAGTCTCTTGTGAGGAACACTGTCAAAAGCTTTCTGGAAGTCTAAAAACGTGAAATCAGGTGACAACCCCTGTCGATAGCACTCATTACTTCGTGATAATAAAGAGCTAGTTGTTTCACAGGAACGATATTTTCTGAATCCGTGTTGGCTGTTTGTCAATAAGTCGTTTTCTTCGAGGTAATTTATAATGTTCGAACACAGTAAGTGTTCCAAAATCCTACCGCAAATCAACGTTAGTGATACAGTATGAGTCTGTAATGCAATGGGTTACTCCTCTGCCGCGCGGGATTAGTCGAGCGGTCTGCGGTGCTGCAGTCATGGACTGTGCGGCTGGTCCCGATGGAGGTTCGAGTCCTCCCTCGGGCATGGGTGTGTGTGTTTGTCCTAAGGATAATTTAGGTTAAGCAGTGTGTAAGCTTAGGGACTGATGACCTTAGCAGTTAAATCCCATAAGATTTCACACACATTAAAAAGTTACTCCTGTTTCCTTTCCTGGGTATTGGTGTGACTTGTGCAATTTTCCATTCTTCATGTACGGATCTTCCGACGAACGATCGTTTGTATACGATGGCTAAGTATGGAGCAATTGTATCAGCGCATCCCGAAAGGAGCCTGATTGGTATACAATTTGGAGTGGAGGCCTTGCCTCTCTTAATTGTTTGAAGCTGCTTTGCTACACCGAGGATGTCTACTTCTAAGTAATTCGTGCTGACAGTTATTCGTGATTCGAATTCTGGACTATTGTGATCTTACCGCTGGTGACGGTGGTATCGTTTGGTGCAGCCAACGTGGCCTCAGAAGGTTCTGGTAGCACTGATACTGCCCTTATCAGTGACCATACCAGTGGCTGGTGGGGGAAGAGGTGGCAAGTGCGGGAGAATACACTGCTATATTGCTGGAGACAACAGCAACGCCTGTATATGTGATTGCGTGCTATGGAGTATCTTTACCAGGTTCTTGCAGTTCGCTGATATGCTGTGCGATTTTAAAAATAAGATTTGTGACACATGAGTGATGTGGATGCTTACGTTTGTTTTAGTCATCTTGGGTTTAGAAATAAGTATGAGGTGCATCTTTACCTTCATTTGCTGATGGAAAATACTGATTTCAGATGAACTATTACATTCTGTTCGGAGAACTCAAATGGTTCAAATGGCTCTGAGCACTATGGGACTTAACATATGAGGTCATCAGTCCCTTAGAACTTAGAACTACTTAAACCTAACTAACCTAGCGGTCGCGCAGCTCCAGACTGAAGCGCCTAGAACCGCTCGGGGGGGGGGGGGGGGGGGGGGCTTAAGCATACAGTTTACAATTGTCACCTTGAAAAAATTAAACTACAACTGTAAAATCTGGTAGTGGTGTAAGTCGTTTCTTTGTATATTTACTTGGAACACATATTTCTGTGGTCGACTTGACAGAGACCTTTGCTACGGAAGTATGGATTTTGGCTTATCAGGAAATGTTTCACCTCGAAAATCACCATGTCACTGCGAAAATGCCTGGGTTGCAGAGGTATTTTCATCCACAGAAACAGTGGTCACTGGTTGCCATGCCAGGAGAGCAAAGAGCATGTGACAAAATATGACAGCCCAAAGACCAGCATGTGTCACACTGTGCTGTACAGAATGAGCTGGGACGTTGTCATGGAACAAAAAGACTCTGCTGGTCAGCTTCTCACGACGCTGCATATTCACTGTCTCCCCAACCTCTTCAGGAGAATTTGGTGATATGTTCATGTGACGATTGCGCACACAACGAGAACAATTTATAAGTCCTACACGATAGCAGTCCCCCCCCCCCCCCCCTCAAAAAAAAAAAAAAAAAAAAAAAAAAAAAAAAAAAAAAAAAAACACTCGACATCACCTTGCCTGGTCACGATTGGGCCCTCGCCATTTTTGACGGTGGTGAATCCACATGTTTCCCCTGCTTACTTTGCTCCGTTGTTTAGGTGACAGTGATTCACCCAGCGATCGTCCGTGGTTCATAAGAAGGAAGTCATCTGAACTGAAATGACATATTTGCAACATTTTTGTTCCTGATTAGGTTCAGCGATATGGGAAACAGTGGAACCCAGCTGGCGACGACCTTTGTCACGTTCAAAATGTCATGCAAGACGTTGAAAGCAGATCCATGACTGGTTTTCACTTTTTTCACTACCGCCTCGATTGTGATGCATCCTCTTTGAGCACCAGAGCCCCTTCTTGTCTTCCCTGTTCATTACAGGGGGATGGACTCTTACACTCAGTCTTTTTTGATCACATTGAAGGCGTCTGCGCCAGCTAACTACTGTGTCACTGTTGAAGCTCACTTCCACCGATTCGGAATAAATTATTGTATCGTTATTTCCCTTCAAATGCTGTAAGCCGCTTGCTACATCACACCGCACTTTATTAATGAGCTTTGTCATTTTGTTCTGGCTCCTGAAACGGACAGCTATGCTACTATGGCGCCGACATTTCAGTGTGTGCAACGACTGCAGGCATGTACTTGCATACCAACAAACAATTCATTGCGTAACTTTACTTTTCCGAGGTAATAACAAAACTTTGTGGCCACCCCTCGTAAAATACTTGTGACATGAATTCGGGTCCACTGTCTGACACCAACGTCTGTGCTAAAGGCGACAAAGGTGCCATTATCAACACCTCACTGAGTTTGACCGAGGACGTGTAATAGGGCTATGAGAATCTGGAAGCTCCTTCTACGATAATGCAGAAAGACTTGGCAGGAATATAGCCACTGTACATGATTGCTGGCAATGGTGGTTACGGGAATATACGGTCGCAAGAAGACCAGGCTCCAGTCTGCCAGGTGGGACTACTGAGAGCGAAGACCATCGTGTTCGGGGTATGGCTCTGGCGGATCGCACTGCATCTGAAGCAACAATTTGAGCAACAGTTGGCACACAGCGACACAACGAACTGTAAGAAAGCGTTTACTTCAAGGACAGCTCCGAGCCAAACGCCCTGTAGCGTGCACTTCACTGACCCCAAACCACTGCCATTTGCGACTTCAGTGGTGTCAAGCTAGAGCTCAATGGAAGTCAGGGTGAAGGTCTGTTGTGTTTTCTGATGAAAGCTGGTGCTGCCTTGGCGTCAGTGATGGCGGTGTGTCGGTTAGAAGGAGGCCAGTTGAAGGCCTACAATCACCTTTCTGCGTGCTACACGCACTGGTTGTAACCCAACATGCTCTACAGAGTGTCGACACCTTGCCTTGGCCCGCTCGATCGCCAGATCTGTCTGCAATCGAGCACTTATGGGACATCATCGGACGAGAGCTTCAGCGTCCTCTGTCCCTGTATTGACCGACCAAGTGCAACAAGCATGGAACTCCATCCCACGAACTGACATCCGTCACCTGTACAACACAATGCATCCCCGTCTGCATGCTTGCACTCAACATTCTGGTGGTTACACCGATTATTAATGTGGAAGTTCAAGTGGTTCAAATGGTTCTGAGCACTATGGGACTTAACTTCTGAGGTCATCAGTCGCCTAGAACTTAGAACTAATTAAACCTAACTAACCTAAGGACATCACACACATCCATGCCCGAGGCAGGATTCGAACCTGCGACCGTAGCGGTCGCCCGGTTCCGGACTGAAGCGCCCAGAACCACACGGCCACCGCGGCCGGCTTAATGTGGAAGCATTTTACATTTGCAGTGGCACGTCTCGCGCTTACATGAACATGTGATCTTGCAATGTCAATAAATGAAATATGTTACCTACACAAATGTACTCCCGAAATTTCATGACTCTACAGTAATTAATTTTTGGTGTTGCGATTTTGTTCTGTCAGCTTCCTTTCGAAAATGAGTAGGGCCCAATGTTATTTGTAAGTTCCTATTACGAGCAGAAATGGGGTTTTTGGTTGAAAAAACCGACTTCGATTAGGTACGGGATTATTTAGTTGAAGTAATTCCACTTAGGCACTGGGCTACACCTAATGCTTGCTCTCTTCTGCTATCTGACAAAAGTGATGCTTCAGTTAATTAAACTTACGAATGGTGCAAATTGGGAACAAAGAGGTGAGATTTGCACTAACTTTATAACTACTACTGTACTTCAAAAAGTACAAATGTGTTACACATTTCAACTACTTAGTGTACAAACACCCGCAGCTCTCGGCATTGTCGTACAAATATTGACCCCTTATGCACGTTTGAAAAAGAGTATCAGACGTTCAAGATCTATTTGGTGAATGAAGTACCGCCTTACTACACCCGATAATGAGTTAAATAAGTTCATAAACAGAGCAAGATCCGCCACATATTGTTCGTAGTCCTTAGTGTCAGTCTGGTATTCATTCGACAAAAAGATCAGAGGAACCAAACTGCTTCAGTCTAGTACTCCAAGTCGTAAAGAACAAATACACCTTACATGGCGTTGCCGGGCAGAAAAACAAAGAGTAGCAGGATATGCATCTTGTCCTCATACCCTCAATACGACCTTATTACTGCATTCATACATAGCTCTCTCTCTCTGTCAGTGTATCTTATTGTAACGCCACTCATTACCACTTCATACAATTGTCACGCCTTCTATCTACAGCAGTGGCAAAACAGAAGACATCAGACACCTGTCTGGTCATCACATACAACATCTAGGGGCCACTTTCTGGGCAGCACTGTCTGCCTGCTCGCAGAACAACAAAAACATTAATAAATATTTCGTCCGTAGCTGCTACTATTAATTAATACAAAAACAAACAGTTTCTGCGACAGTTACTTGTATATTTAGCCACTATGCGTTTCGATCGTTCACAACAAAATATTCAGATGGGGAATTGATTATTTACACAGCTGGTGTTGGTGAAGAGTGCAGACGTCTTTTCGCAGTATCAGGCCAAGGGCAGTATAGGTTATGTTGCGTCTTTTGCTAATGGTAAATATTGTTTATTTAGAAAAGAGACTTTTGAGGTTAAAAAGCATCAACAGGTTGTACTTAAGGGACGGTTACGATTCTACCTCTACTATGAATACGATTGACTGTCAGAAGTGCCTTTTCTAAATAAATGGTCATTATTATTAGCAAGAGGTCCAACATAACCTACAGTATTCCACAATATAGGGCTGGAGGTGGAGGATGGGGGGCTGCCTCCAGAGACGAGGTGAAACCTGGTCTGTTCTCCAATGGGAGAAAACGCTGATTACAAATTCTACTACGAGAGAAGCAGTGAAATGGCAGTCGCACTACTAAGCTTACCCTCCACAGCACAAGTAACGCAGTCAGGGGAAATAACCCTATCACTAAAAACTGTACAAATGAGCATCAGAACAGGTTGCTACCCCATAAGACAAGACCTGTTAAACGAACTGGTAAACAAGTTGGGGCATGGCATATTAAAAGTTAATATAGGCTGGGGTCTACCAAGGGAGTAATATCAGAAATAGAGACGTATAAACTTGATGTGATTGCATTTCAAGAAATAAGGATGAATGGTGAAGGCATTTTTAGAAAGAGTAAGTCGATAATATTCTATGGCGCATGTGGGGAAAATGACAAACATGAGTATGGAACAGGCTTTGTAATAGCTGACCACCTGGTAACACAAGTGAAGAGTTTTTTCGCAGTTACTTAACGATCATCATGCTTCATTATTAAACACAAATATAGGGACATAGCTTTTGTGAATGCGCGTGACCTGACAGAAGTGAGTGAAGAAGAAATAGAACAAGTTTTATGAGGAACTGGATAACGCTGTGTGATGAGTGAGTAACACATATGTAAAACTTGTACTTGGAGGTTTCGATGATTAAGTGGGACAGGAAAGTGTATACAGATGGACACTGGGAAAGAGAGTTTACACCAGAAATCGAATGAGAATGGGTTAAGGCCGATCTGTTTTGTGACTACTCAAGATCTAATAATCAGCTCAACAATCTTCCCCGCCGAAGAAGGTTCTTAAAAGGATTTACAAATAACAAAATTGGAAAATTATAAATCAAATTGACCATCTGTTGGTAGAGATGAAGCATATGAAAAGCATACCAGATGTAAGGTCATATAGAGGAGCAGATGGGATCACAGATCACTTTCTACTGGTTGGGAAGGTCAGACTACAAACGCAATATTGAAGGAAACAAATTGGCAACAGCAGCACAACATTTAATGTAGATAAACAGCATATCAAACTAACACAGTTCGAAGATACTATGTGGCTGTGCAAAATAAGTTTAAGACACTTAAGACAACAGAACAAAATGGCGAAGAGGTGGATGTTGATATGAAGTGGACCAGAATAAAGAAAGGGGTGACAGATGCAGTAAAGGAGGTAAAACGAAGTAGTCGAAAAGTAATTGACTTAATGAAACATGTGAGAAAGCATTAAAAGTGAGAAGAAAAGCAAGAGAAAGACGGATAAATAACATAAACAAAGAAAACAGTCATGAAGAATTCATGAAAGTGAAATGAGAGACAAAAAGAACACAGAGGTCAGTAATGAGAAAATACCTGACTTTCATGCTAAAAGAAATCGAGGAAGCAGATCAAAGAAACAACAGTAGACAGATGTTCCAAAATATCGAGCAAGTGCGAAGCAGTAGAAAAGGCGAGTCTCCAGTAATTAGCGGTAAAGATGGGCAGATGATAGTTGACTAAGAAGTGATCCTAGTAAGATGGGCCAAACACTTAGCTAGTATATTAAATACGGAAGACCGAGAAGAGATGTTCCATTAAACAGCACAAGGAAAAAAAAACTATGAAACAGTTCTCGTTACTGAAGAGGATGTGTGAAAGATAAAAAGGGATCTGAAGAAGAGGAAGGCACGAGAAGAAGTTCAAATAACATCAGATGGGTCAAGGAAGGAGGAGAAGATCTCCTTACAGAGTTGACCAGACGAATCAAAATAATATGGAAGAATGAAGAGATATCCACAAAATGGAAGCAAGTTGTCATTGTACCAATCCATAAGAATAGAAATAAAAGAGAGATATAGTAACTACAGAGGAGCCTCACTGCTGAATACGAGCTAAAAAGGTCTTAGCCACATATTACGGCTAGGGTAGGGAATGGCCAAGCAAGTTCCAGGTCAGGAAAATATACACTACTGGCCATTACAATTGCTACACCATGAAGATGACGTGCTACAGACGCGAAATTTAACCAACAGGAAGAAGATGCTGTGATATGCAAATGATTAGCTTTTCAGAGCATTCACACAAGGTTGGCGCTGGTGGCGACACCTACAACGTGCTGACATGAGGAAAGTTTCCAACCGATTTATCATACACAAACGGCAGTTGACCGGCGTTGCCTGGTGAAACACTGTTGTGATGCCTCGTGTAAGGGGGAGAAATGCGTAACATCACGTTTCCGACTTTGATAAAGGTCAGATTGTAGCCTATCACGATTGCGGTTTCTCGCATCGCGACATTGCTGCTCGCGTTGATCGAGATCCAATGACTGTTAGCAGAATTCGGAATCGGTGGGTTCAGGAGGGTAATACGGAACGCCGTGCTGGATCCCAATGGCGTCGTATCACTAGCAGTCGAGATGACAGGCATCTTATCCGCATGGCGGTAACGGATCGTGCAGCCACGTCTCGATCCCTGAGTCAACATATGGGGACGTTTGCAAGACAACAACCATCTGCGCGACGTTTGCAGCAGCTCAGAGACCATGGCTGCGGTTACCCTTGACGCTGCATCACAGACAGGAGCGCCTGCGATGGTGTACTCAACGACGAACCTGGGTGCACGAGTGGCAAAACGTCATTTTTTCGGATGAATCCAGGTTCTGTTTACAGCATCATGATGGTCGCATCCGTGTTTCGCGACATCGCGGTGAACGCACATTGGAAGCGTGTATTCGTCATCGCCATACTGCCGTATCACCCGGCGTGTTGGTATGGGATGCCATTGGTTACACGTCTCGGTCACCTCTTGTTCACATTAACCGAACTTTGAACAGTGGACGTTACATTTCAGATGTGTTACGACCCGTGGCTCTACCCTTCATTCGATCCCTGCGAAACCCTATATTTCAGCAGGATAATGCACGACCGCATGTTGTAGGTCCTGTACGGGCCTTTCTGGATACAGGAAATGTTCGACTGCTACCCTGGCCAGCACATTCTCCGGATCTCTCACCAATTGAAAACTTCTGGTCAATAGTGGCTGAGCAACTGGCTCGTGACAATATGCGAGTCACTACTCTTGATGAACTGTGGTATTGTGTTGAAGCTGCATCTGCAGCTGTACCTGTACATGTCACCCAAACTCTGTTTGACTCAATGACCAGGCGTATCAAGGCCGTTATTACGGCCAGAGGTGGTTTGTTCTGGGTACTGATTTCACAGGATCTATGCACCCAAATTGCGTGAAAATGTAATCACATATCAGTTCTAGTATAATATAGTTGTCCAATGAATACCCGTTCATCATCTGCATTTCTTCTTGGTGTAGCAATTTTAATGGGCAGTTGTGTACAATGGACCATATATTTACAATGAGGCATGTATGGGAAAAATATTGGGAATTTAAAAACCAGTATTCACCCACCTTCGTAGACTTTTCAAAGACACACGTTAATATCCATAAGGTAGCCTATGCAGCATTCTAAGAGACTTTGGAGTGCCTGAGAAATTAATCTACCTGGTGTAAGAGTGTACTATACAAACGACATCTAAAGTAAGATATCAAAGAGGAATGTCAAAGGAAGTGGAAGTACAAATTGGGGACGGCATGTTCATCTACATCTACATCTACATATATACTCCGCAATCCACCATACAGTGCGTGGCGGAGGGTACCTCGTACCACAACTAGCATCTTCTCTCCCTGTTCCACTCCCAAACAGAACGAGGGAAAATGACTGCCTATATGCCTCTTTACGAACCCTAATCTCTCTTATCTTATCTTTGTGGTCTTTCCGCGAAATAAAAGTTGGTGGCAGTACAAATGTACTGCAGCCAGCCTCAAATGCTGGTTCTCTAAATTTCCTCAGTAACGATTCACGAAAAGAACGCCTCCTTTCCTCTAGAGACTCCCACCCGAGTTCCTGAAGCATTTCCGTAACACTCGCGTGATGATCAAACCTACCAGTAACAAATCTAGCAGCCCTCCTCTGAATTGCTTCTATGTCCACCCTCAATCCGACCTGATAGGGATCCCAAACGCTCGAGCAGTACTCAAGAATAGGTCGTATTAGTGTTTTATAAGCGGTTTCCTTTACAGATGAACCACATCTTTCCAAAATTCTATCAATGAACCGAAGACTAAGGGTATGAAACAGCATCAATCTGAACAGAAATGTGCAAATGCTAACATAGGCAGACGATATGACAGCTATATTTGAGTCACCAGAAGAAATGATAAAAAGCAGTGGCCGAACTGAGCAGCAGTGCAGAGAAGCTGAGATTGAGAATAAACCTAGAAAAGGTATAAATGAAGGAACTAAGTAGAGAGATGTGCCTGACGATTTTCGATGGCAGACATGAAGTTGTAGTTCGCTGGGAACTTCAAATTTTTGGGATCATACTTCAACTGGCGGAACAATGTCCAGTTACAAGCAAACCTATGAACTGATAATGTTTCCGGACAACAGCTTAAAATCAATCATGAAATCAAAGGTAATCTTAACGGAAGTTAAAATGAGAGAATATCATACAATATCATACAATAATTGCCCAAATGCCGTTATATGGCACGTAAACATGAAGTTCCAAAACTGAAGTGTATCTGAGGGAAAAATAATGAGAGAGATGTTTGGGCCAGTGAAGGAAGAAACAGGATGGAAGAGACTGAAAAACGAAGAAATATATGCTAGGATGAAGGAACTCAATATTATAGAAAATGCAAAGGTTAAGCGCCTATAATGGATTGGATATGTTGAGAGGATGACAGATGATTCTGTCCCAAAAGTAGGAAGGCTAGAGGGGAAGTGTCCCCAGAAACACCAAGAACAAGATGAGATGATCGACTAGAGAAAAAACTAAAACATCTACGACTCATACGACATTGTAATGAAAGCTGTTTAGGACAGGATCTGCTGGAAGCAGTTTGTAAGGTTGGTACATGTTCTGCTAGGTCCCCGATCGCCAGTTAAATAAGTAACATAAGTTAAATTTGACAGTAATCAAGTATTCTAAGAAACATGGTCTTTTTAAGGAATGGTCCCACAAAACCGACGTGGACATACTCCTGTAGCTCAGTGGGAGTTGATCATGAAATGAAATCAGGGTGAGGTGATTACAGGTTTTCGGCACATGTGAATCAATTTTTAGAAGTCTGCTGCACTGGCGTAGGGTTGTTAAATGATATTAACAGCTCACTCTTCTCACGTGAACCACAGTTTGTGGTATACTTGGTTTTAGCTCCAGTTCCCATCAGATCACCGTCGTTAAGCACTGTCAGGCTGGGCTAGCACTTGGATGGATGACAATACAGTCTGCCGAGCACTGTTGGCAAGCGGGGTGCACACAGCCCTGAGGAGCTACTTGATCGAGAAGTAACGGCTCCGGTCTCAGAAACTGACATACGGCCGGGAGAGCGGTGTGCTGACCACATGCCCCTCCATATCCACATCCAGTGACGCCTATGATCTGAGGATGACACGGCGGCCGGTCAGTACCGTTGGGCTTTAATGGCCTGTTCAGGAGGAGTTTAGCTTTCAGTTTTTTTTTGTTTTTTTTTTTTTTTAGCTGGTTCCATTTGAATAGAGTCGGGGCTCAAAGTGGATTCATGTAAAGAAAGTCAGATTGCGTTGTAAAAAGAGTTAATTCAGAGGAGACTTTTTATAGCTCCCACCCTTTCCTGATATGTGTTTGTTATTTTTGTGTAATATTTATCAGCTATTTGTAGTTACAAAAGGATTAATAAAACTTGTCATTATTTTGTAGACTTTCTCAATCATATTCTCTCAGCTATCCACTGTTTTTATTTTATTGTGGTGGTGTGAATGTGTGGGTTTTATTTTGTCAAGTTGCACAATGGATTGATACAACAAGTAGGCTTTGGCTCCTGCAAGAAAAAATTTCCACATCACACTACTACAGAAGTCAGACAGAAGCTCCCAATGTACCAACAAGAACTGCTTGGAAAACATCCAGCAACAAATATCTTCTGGAGTCGTCCGCTGTAAGGAAAAGACACAAAAATATTCTATATTCTTACGTAACTAGTGGAATACTTGGGTACTGGAGTATTGCTAGTTAGTGTAAGAAAAACATTAAACGAACGAAAAATATTATTTATTGCAAAAAAATTCTGAGAAATCAAGTGGAACTTTTTCTTATAAAATAATAAATTTCCGGTTTCTTTTTGGAACAGTAGGTTGCCTCTTATGGATAGGAATGCTATTATTTTACAATGTATGGAAAGGTTCTTTTCTCCCTTTTCTTTAAGAATGTTATTTACTCGGCAGAATGGCTGAGAGCCGCGCCTACACAACTTGAATAACTTTTCTAGGTGCGGTCAAGGCTGTCATGTGAGAAATGTAGTGGAGTGTATTGTTATGGAGGACAGATGAGGCTCGCATTCGCTGTAGCGCACAATACCGTGAGCTGCAACGTCTACATCTACATCTACTTCTACATCCATACTCCGCAAGCCACCTGACGGTGTGTGGCGGAGGGTACCTTGAGTACCTCTATCGGTTCTCCCTTCTATTCCAGTCTCGTATTGTTCGTGGAAAGAAGAATTGTCGGTATGCTTCTGTGTGGGCTCTAATCTCTCTGATTTTATCCTCATGGTCTCTGCGCGAGATATACATAGGAGGGAGCAATATACTGCTTGACTCTTCGGTGAAGGTATGTTCTCGAAACTTTAACAAAAGCCCGTACCGAGCTACTGAGCGTCTCTCCTGCAGGGTCTTCCACTGGAGTTTATCTATCATCTCCGTAACGCTTTCGCGATTACTAAATGATCCTGTAACGAAACGCGCTGCCCTCCGTTGGATCTTCTCTATCTCTTCTATCAACCCTATCTGGTACGGATCCCACACTGTTGAGCAGTACTCAAGCAGTGGGCGAACAAGCGTACTGTAACCTACTTCCTTTGCTTTCGGATTGCATTTCCTTAGGATTCTTCCAATGAATCTCAGTCTGGCATCTGCTTTACCGACGATCAACTTTATATGATCATTCCATTTTAAATCACTCCTAATGCGTACTCCCAGATAATTTATGGAATTAAGTGCTTCCAGTTGCTTACCTGCTATTTTGTAGCTAAATGATAAGGGAACTTTTTTTTCTATTTATTCGCAGAACATTACACTTGTCTACATTGAGATTCAATTGCCATTCCCTGCACCATGCGTCAATTCGCTGCAGATCCTCCTGCATTTCAGTACAATTTTCCATTGTTGCAACCTCTCGATATACCACAGCATCATCTGCAAAAAGGATCAGTGAACTTCCGATGTCATCCACAAGGTCATTTATGTATATTGTGAATAGCAACGGTCCTACGACACTCCTCTGCGGCACAGCTGAAATCACTCTTACTTCGGAAGACTTCTCTCCACTGAGAATGACATACTGCGTTCTGTTATCTAGGAACTCTTTAATCCAATCACACAATTGGTCTGATAGTCCATATGCTCTTACTTTGTTCATTAAACGACTGTGGGGAACTGTATCGAACGCCTTGCGGAAGTCAAGAAACACGGCATCTACCTGTGAACCCATGTCTATGGCTCTCTGAGTCTCGTGGACGAATAGCGCGAGCTGGGTTTCACACGACCGTCTTTTTCGAAACCCATGCTTATTCCTACAGAGTAGATTTCTAGTCTCCAGAAAAGTCATTATGCTCGAACATAATACGTGTTCCAAAATTCTACAACTGATCGACGTTAGAGATATAGGTCTATAGTTCTGCACATCTGTTCGACGTCCCTTCTTGAAAACGGGGATGACCTGTGCCCTTTTCCAGTCCTTTGGAACGCTACGCTCTTCTAGAGACCTACGGTACACTGGTGCAAGAAGAGGGGCAAGTTCCTTCGTGTACTCTGTGCAAAATCGAACTGGTGTCCCATCAGGTCCAGCGGCCTTTCCTCTTTTGAGCGATTTTAATTGTTTCTCTATCCCTCTGTCGTCTATCTCGATATCTACCATTTTGTCATCTGTGCGACAATCTAGAGAAGGAACTACAGTGCAGTTTTCGTCTGTGAAACAGCTTTGAAAAAAGACATTTAGTATTTCGGCCTTTAGTCTGCAATCTTCTGTTTCAGTACCATTTTGGTCACAGAGTGTCTGGACATTTTGTTTTGAGCCACCTACCTCTTTGACATAAGACCAAAATTTCTTAGGCTTTTCTTATGGATAGGAATGCTATTATTTTACAATGTATGGAAAGGTTCTCTTCTCCCTTTTCTTTAAGAATGTTATTTACTCTGCTACCTACATCGCTCGCTGCTGACAAATAACACAACTATCTCTTTCTATCTGTATTGACGCTCGCCAATCAAACTCTCCCTACAGCTTGATGAAGTCAAGGACTCCTATCTGCCCCTAGTCAAACAATTGACATGGTGCACCGGTCAGATAACCAGTCCACCGCGATGCTACTCAATATTCGCTCGCAGGCGTTTAACTAGTACTGTGTCCGTGTTCACACAGCACAATAAGTGTGCCGGCCAACACAGTGAACAACGCTTAATCGAGAGCGACTCAATATAGAGAATCACCCGAATTCGCTAAGGACAGAGGTGCTCTCCCAGTGAAGTACTGAGAAGAGACTTTTTTCCTTGCTCTTTGCATACATGTACGAGTGCACACGCTCTCGTTACGTGTTCCCGCTGCAAGAGCGACAACGGAATGGCCCCTTTTTGTGGACAAATTGCAAGGGTATATCATTTGCTGTCTTCCCACACTCCTCTGGCTCTTTGCGTCAGAAATTTTCCGCCAATCAGTGTTGCACTTTTAAACAGGAGAATGACGTTTCGTTTAAGTCGACTAATACAGAAATATATAGCATCTCTGTTAGGCGTATACTATGCTCCTGTGAGAAATCTGTAACTACTAAGTCAGTCCATCAAAAAATACGTCTTCTGGGCACTCCCACACAACGTAGCGGAATTTTCTTTTAAGTCGAACATGGGGGTCGTTATCCCTTTGCTCTGGCAAAAGCTGTCCTCTCTCTGGGCAGTCGCTCCAGCCGAAGTAGATGTGTGTTGACTCACCCCTCTGAAGGGGTTGCCTCTTTAGAACGAAAATTCCTGTGGCTGTCATGTTGAGTACGCCAGCCACGACTTTTTCAACCTCTGTGTGCACTTGCGATTTACTTATTAGATCTGCATATCGCTTACATGATTTCATACAAATTTGACTATACTTTATCGAGTTTGGGTTCGAATGAAGCGTCTTGATGTGCAGAATACGATTGTGAAGATGGAATGTGTAAGAAAACATTGACAAAGTCATCCAAATTTGTTCTTTTAGATTTTCCAATAAACTTTCTCAGAATTTCTTAACAATTTTGTAATTATTTCTTTATAGCTATTGTTTCTAGTTTTTAATTATACAATTTACGTTTTGTTGTTAGGCAGACATAGACTTTACAAAGGTTGATTTTCTTTGTCATTGCCATTACGTGTCTCTGTTTTTCTTTTTCATTTCCAGAAGTTGCTTTTACAATATTAATTTTTCTGAACTCGTTAGTGTACAGTGTATCATGTCTTAGTGTGATTATTTCTTTTCCTTAGTTAAGCTTTGCGTGAATGTTCGCAAAAGCTGTGTCGTGTCACTTTGTTTCGTCTATTTATTTCTTTTATGTGTCACTGATTTTTTTTTTTTTTTTTTTTTTTGAGAATGAAGAAACTTTTCTCTTAATTCTATCCTTGGTACTAATGTTATGATTGCAACAAAAATGTATTTATGAATATTCTTTACAGAAGTAAAATACTACATAATTCTTTATCTAATTCTACGTATAAAGAAAATAAGACTATCCTTATTTCGTTTCTTTCTCAAAAATTTTGAGGTATGTATAAATTAGGGACTTTACATATTTAATAAAGTAATTTCTTTTACAAATAGAAAGAAGGTAAGTATTATTCGCATATGTGTAATTTTTATAATCTACACTGGTTGTATTTACTCTGTCCGTTTCTTTGTTCGATGATTCCCATGGAAGTGCTGGAAGGTGTCAACTCATATACACTCCTGGAAATGGAAAAAAGAACACATTGACACCGGTGTGTCAGACCCACCATACTTGCTCCGGACACTGCGAGAGGGCTGTACAAGCAATGATCACACGCACGGCACAGCGGACACACCACGAACCGCGGTGTTGGCCGTCGAATGGCGCTAGCTGCGCAGCATTTGTGCACCGCCGCCGTCAGTGTCAGCCAGTTTGCCGTGGCATACGGAGCTCCATCGCAGTCTTTAACACTGGTAGCATGCCGCGACAGCGTGGACGTGAACCGTATGTGCAGTTGACGGACTTTGAGCGAGGGCGTATAGTGGGCATGCGGGAGGCCGGGTGGACGTACCGCCGAATTGCTCAACACGTGGGGCGTGAGGTCTCCACAGTACATCGATGTTGTCGCCAGTGGTCGGCAGAAGGTGCACGTGCCCGTCGACCTGGGACCGGACCGCAGTGACGCACGGATGCACGCCAAGACCGTAGGATCCTACGCAGTGCCGTAGGGGACCGCACCGCCACTTCCCAGCAAATTAGGGACACTGTTGCTCCTGGGGTATCGGCGAGGACCATTCGCAACCGTCTCCATGAAGCTGGGCTACGGTCCCGCACACCGTTAGGCCGTCTTCCGCTCACGCCCCAACATCGTGCAGCCCGCCTCCAGTGGTGTCGCGACAGGCGTGAATGGAGGGACGAATGGAGACGTGTCGTCTTCAGCGATGAGAGTCGCTTCTGCCTTGGTGCCAATGATGGTTGTATGCGTGTTTGGCGCCGTGCAGGTGAGCGCCACAATCAGGACTGCATACGACCGAGGCACACAGGGCCAACACCCGGCATCATGGTGTGGGGAGCGATCTCCTACACTGGCCGTACACCACTGGTGATCGTCGAGGGGACACTGAATAGTGCACGGTACATCCAAACCGTCATCGAACCCATCGTTCTACCATTCCTAGACCGGCAAGGGAACTTGCTGTTCCGACAGGACAATGCACGTCCGCGTGTATCCAGTGCCACCCAACGTGCTCTAGAAGGTGTAAGTCAACTACCCTGGCCAGCAAGATCTCCGGATCTGTCCCCCATTGAGCATGTTTGGGACTGGATGAAGCGTCGTCTCACGCAGTCTGCACGTCCAGCACGAACGCTGGTCCAACTGAGGCGCCAGGTGGAAATGGCATGGCAAGCCGTTCCACAGGACTACATCCAGCATCTCTACGATCGTCTCCATGGGAGAATAGCAGCCTGCATTGCTGCGAAAGGTGGATACACACTGTACTAGTGCCGACATTGTGCATGCTCTGTTGCCTGTGTCTATGTGCCTGTGGTTCAGTCTGTGTGATCATGTGATGTATCTGACCCCAGGAATGTGTCAATAAAGTTTCCCCTTCCTGGGACAATGAATTACGGTGTTCTTATTTCAATTTCCAGGAGTGTATATGGGTGTCACAAATCATGTGAGAAGCACTCTAGCATACGATGCCAGGTCTTATTTCTTGATGTTGTCATCATAAAATGGTTTTTTTAACCGATGATGATGAATGGGGTTTATTGAGTATATGGTGATGTCTTGGTACTCCCTTGCTGTCACACCTGGGATGGTGTGACAGTTCTATGATTGTAGTAAGTTGGTTATTACCGTTGATCGTCACCTAATATATGTGCTGTGACGTCTTGGTACTCCACTCCTGGTTCTGTATGGCAATTTGGTGATGTGGTAGGGAGAATTATGTTCATTTTGCTGAATCCATTTCTCGATAATGTTTCTTAGTACCACTTAATATTCCGTTTGCTGTTCATTTGTATTTCTTTGACTATTCAAGATTTATTTTTGGAGATGTGGTTGTAGTAGTTACCATGCCTCAAAGTTCATGGAAAGACGTTTGTAACAATTTTCTTTGTATGATAGGAGAGAACGGTATCTTGCTGTCTTCTGCCCTTCTTCGTTTTGAATCTTCTGTTCTTCTCTTCTTTCTTGCATTCTTCTGTTCTTCTTGTGCTAGGAATATGTGAATTTTAATGTGGGAGAGATATAGGATTTGTAGGATCTGACTGCCTTTGCAAATATAAATTGAGGAGTTTATTTCTTGTACCTTCTTTGTAGTCTCGTCGTATCATGATTCTCGCCACACTTGTCCATGAAGTAGCAGTATCGCGGCATATGACATGTCCATGCTATGCGTTGTTCTTCTGAAGTCCAACCTTGTTGCAACCTGCATTTCCAGTGTGGCGTTGGTCTGCATGTTGTTGTCATTGCCCAAAGTGCTTTCTCAACATGTCTATACCCTCTCTGTCGCTATCTCGAAGTATCTGATGTTGAGGCAGCTGGCAATTGATGTTGGTGGTGATGTCCCTCTGACGCATAGAAATATTTGCAATTTTTGTTTTACATATATTTGTTATTGTTATTTACAAAAAAGACTCTGATCTTATATAATGCAAAAATTTTCTGATAGTATATATATATATATATATATATATATATATATATATATGATTTCTTTTCTTTATTCTAATTATGTCCTACCACTTCTTCATCCTTTTATGCGTTGTGTGTCATTTCTTGTTTGTGTGCATGTTGCAAGATACTCAGTACTACAAGAAATTGTTAGTCTGTTTTGTGTTCTTGTTTTTCTTTAAATTATGTTGTGCTGTTGATCTATTAATTCAACTTTTATTTAGTGGTTAGTATAAGAGAGGGTGGACGGTAGTTCGCCTAACCTCTTCCGCATTTTTCACGTCAATCATCACGTTTTGCAGTATTCGGTGGCCTAACTTCTACTTCTGGTTTCTCTTTGCTGTGTTGTCTTGTCTCTGTGGACCATAATTTCCTCTGTAATTATTCACGCCTTGGTCTCGCCAGTTGCTGCTTCTGACATCGTGACCTCTTTCAAAGTACCCTTGACCGTTGGCATTTTGATTCCTAAACCAATATCCACCACTGTATGAGTGTCCATTATCGTTCCTATTTCGGTACCAATTATTCTGGTTCTCGTTTCTGTGCCATTTACCTTCATTATGCCACTGTCCTGGTCTGTTAAATTGCCTGAAATTATTGGTATTAGGATTACGATTATTATTATTGGAATATTCGTTCCTAATCCTCTCCTTTTGCTGTTCCCTCTCCTTTCTTTTTTCTTTCACCTCGTCTTCTTTAAACATGAATTCAAGTTCCCTTAAGACCTGTTTAAATGCTTCGGTATTTTAATTTTTTTCTACTGTCGCCTGTTGATATTTTACCCGTGACTTCATTCTACATAGACGTATCAGCTCTCCGTTACTGTATGGTTTGTCTAGGATTCTTTTTGTCCATTGTGTCAAAGAATTTTACCATACTTTTCTCCCCTGAGTTTTCATATGGTGTCATCAGAAGTAACTCGTATTTAATTTTGTTTTGCGCCTCCTTTGACCAGTATCTTTCGAGAAATGCTGTTCTGAACTGTAGGTAAGACGTACAGGTAGCAGCAATCTTTTGCATCACCTCCGCTACTGTTCCTGACATGTGTGCACAAATGAAGTCAAGTTTGTCAGCCAAGCTCCAATGGTTTGGCAAGCCTACTTGGAACTGATCGATGCATGCGCGTGCATGCAAGCTACCGCCTTCTTCCTTGAAATGTTGAAATTGTCTAACTGTTAGGAAGTGGTCTGTATCATATCTACTCATAAATCCGGTTTGTGGCTGATTCATGGACTCAAATAATCTGCCACTGCTTGTGTCATCTTGCCTATTCTCTGGTAATCTACTGCCTGTCTGCATATGCTAAGTTTCCTGCCGCCGGCCGGTGTGGCCGAGCAGTTCTAGGCGCTTCAGTCTGGAACCGTGCGACCACTACAGTCGCAGGTTCGAATCCTGCCTCGGGCATGGATGTGTGTGATGTCCTTAGGTTAGTTAGGTTTAAGTAGTTCTAAGTTCTAGGGGACTGATGACCTCAGATGTTAAGTCTCATAGTGCTCAGAACCAGTTTCCTGCCCCATAACTGCATCATATCGTAACATTGGTGAACAAAAGTGTTGTTCGTTTGTCTCTACTCTCGTCATTCGCGTTACTGTACCTGCGCTACTGATATATTGTGTCATTGGATTTACTGGTTCAGTCGCCTGTCTTTCTATTGGTATCGGCTGACTGTATGTGTCCTGTTTTTCTAGATACTGTGCCTGGTTCTGTGGTATGTCATGTATTACTTTAATCGGGGTTTTCTGTTTCGATTTCTGCGCGAGTGTCTGGCCTTAGTTCTACCTGAACTTTCTTAGACGGCGCGTGTTCGTTTACTGAATTAATGCTTGACGTATCAGTTGTTTCGCTACAGGTGTAATCCGTCTCGATCTTTTCTTCAATAGATTGTATCAACTATATTCGAAGCTTTTCAAACTGATCTTTGTTTTTAAGTTCTATCTTATTGATCCGCTGATCATATTTTTTCAGTGCAGCTTTTGCAACCTTGCTTTGAATTGCTTGTTCTTCCGAAATTTGTATTGCTGTTCGAGTGGCTTTTTTCGTATAACGTTCCACCTTTTTGTCAACGTTTACGATGTCCAATTGGACCTTGTCCACGTCAGACCGTAAATTGCTGTTGACTTTGTGTTAGTACCTGAATTATTTCTCTGGCTTCTTTCGCGTCTTGGTTTATCTGTGTGGTCTGACTACCAATTCTAGAGATACCTTCTTCCATCTGGATTTTAACCTGTTGAATCTGTGTCTTCATCTCTTGTCTCAAGTTCTGATTATCCTGTTTCAATTGCTGGTGCTGTTTCGCATCTGTGTATTCTGTTTAGTTATCTGTGTATTAATAAACGTCATCTGTGTATTAATATCCTGATTCTGTTTCGTCATCTGTATATTCTGTTTCGTTGTACTACCGTTCATTTTTTGTAACATCTCCATGATCGCGTCCTGTCCTGCAACACTGCCTTCTGCTGAACTGTGTGTTCTCGTTCTATTAGAATGAAATTTTCACCCTACAGCGGAGTGTGCGCTGATACGAAACTTCCTGTAAGATTAAAACTGTGTGCCGGACAGAAACTCGAAGTCGGGACCTTTGCCTTTCGCGGGCATGTACTCTACCAAATGAGCTACCCAAGCACGACTCACGCCCCATCCTCACAACTTTAATTCCGCTAGTACCTCGTCTCCTACCTTCCAAACTTCACAGAAGGTCTCCTGCGAACCTTGCAGAACTAGCAGTCCTGGAAGAAAGGATATTGCGGAGACATGGCTTAGCCACAGCCTGGGGAATGTTTCTAGAATGAAATTTTCACTCTACAGAGGAGTGTGCGCTGATATGAAACTTCCTGGAAGATTAAAAGTGTGTGCCGGACAGAAACTCGAACTCAGGACCTTTGCCTTTCGCGGGCAAGTGCTCTACCAACTGAGCTACCCAAGCACAACTCACGCCTCGTCCTCACAGCTTTAATTCTGCCAGTACCTCGTCTCCTACCTTCCAAAATTCACAGAAGCTATCCTGTTGCTTCGCACAATACTGTGAGCTGCGACGACTGCTGCCTGCGTCGCTCGCTGCTGACAAATAACACAACTATCTCTTTCTATCTGGATTGACCTTCGCCAGTCAAACTCTCCCTACAGCTTGATGAAGTCAAGAACTCCTATCCGCCCCTAGTCTAACTATTGGCATGGTACACCGGTATGGTAACCAGTCCACTGCGATGCCACTCAATATTTGCTCGCAGACGTTTAACCAGTACTCTGTCCATGTTCAGATGGCACAATAAGTGTGGTGGCCAACACAGTGAACAAGGCTTAATCGCGAGCGACTCAATATAGAGTATCACCCCAATTCGCTAAGGACAGAGGTGCTCTCCCAGTGAAGTACTGAGGAGACACTTTGTTCCTTGCTCTTTGCGTACACGTACGAGTGCACACGCTCTCGTCATGTGTTCCCGCTGCAAGAGCGACAATGGAACGGCCACTTTTTCTGGAAAAACTGCAAGGGTATATCATTTGCTGTCTTCCCTCACTCCTCTGGCTCTTTGCGTCAGAAATTTTCCGCCGGTCAGCGTTGCTATTTTAAATGGGAGAACGACGTTTCGTTTAAGTCGGCCAATGCGGAAATATGTAGCATCTCTGTTAGGCGTATACTGTCCTCCTGTGAGAACTCCGTAACTACGAAGTTGGTCCGTAAAAAAATGCGTCTTCTGGGCACTCCCACACAATGTAGCGGAATTTGCTTTTAAGTCGAACATGGGGGTCGTCATCCCTTTGCTCCGGCAAAAGCTGTCCTCTCTCTGAGCGGTCGCACTGGCCGAAGTAGGTGTGTGTTGGCTCACCCCTCTGAAGGGATTGCCTCTTTAGAACGAAAATTCCTGTGGCCGTCAGGTTGTGTACGCCAGCCTCGACTTTTTCAACCTCGGTGCGCACTTGCAGTTTACTTATCAGATTTGCATATCACTTACATGAATTCATACTAAATTGACTCTACCTTATCGAGTTTGGGTTCGAATGAAGCGTCTTGATGTGCAGAATACGATTGTGAGGACGGAATATGTAAGAAATGGTCAGGAGACCACGCCACCTTACAGTGGTCATTGGTGAATCAGCAATTTAAGACTGAACATTATTAAATTAATTAATGTGATTATTAATTTGCGTTCCGAAAGTGACCTCAGACATAAGCAACAAATGAGCCGTGAGTAAATTCACTATTTCATACATAAAAATTGGGGTGTAGCTCACGATTTTAAGGTTGTTGAGAGGATTATACTTTTCTTTAAGTAAAAATAATAACACTTAGATTCACTCAGGCATATACATGGGTTGGAACTTTGATAGTGGCAACTATTTATTTACGCCTCTTACAAAGTTTTACTGATCTTCAAAGTAGTCACCAGCATTGTGTGTAACCTGTTGCCAGCGATGTGGAAGTCGTAGGGTACTCTTGGCAGTGCCTGTTGTGTTGACAGTTTGAGTGGCACGGTCTATTGCCCGATGAATTTGTAGCAGTTCTGAAGCGAATGCTTTGAAGTGTTTCCTTCAGTTTAGAAATCGAGTTGAAATCACGAGGGCTTACGTCAGGGGAGTGCAGTAGGTGGTATAGCACTTAGCAGCCCCATCATTCAAACAAATCAGTAACAGCTTGCACTGTACATGCTTGAGCATTGTCCTGCAAAATGATGGTCAGGTCCTGCAGAAAGTGTCATCACTTCTGTCCTATGCTGTTCATTTTTGGAACACAACCTACGACCAGCCACTATTAAAGTTCCAACCCTCGTATTTATAATTAAAGCAAGGGACGGCTTGCAACATCAGAACTGAAACCGTCGTAGAGTGGAAACAGCAAGCATCCAGACATAGTTTCATATTCAAAATATTGTGTACTCTCTCAACTTTACAAGACTTTGAAATTTGTAAAGGGAATTTCCAAACGCTCTGTATAACCAAACACGTTGCTCTTTTCATCAGTCAGTTCTATTTGGTATGGGTCGTTGACTGAAGAGCAACATTTAAGCACTCACCACATGACAGTTATGTAAGCTACATCCTATGTGAGTAGGTTACACTTCCTGAGGATTCTTCCAATGAGTCTCGGTCTGGCATCTGCTTTATCTGTAGTTAGTTTTATATCGTTGTTCAATTTTAAATCGCTCCTTACGCATACTGCTTGATACTTTTTGTATGTGTCTGGTAGCTGTTATGCAATTATGCAGTCATACAGTAATGGGTCCCCCCATTAACCATGGACCTTGCCGCTGGTGGGGAGGCTTGCGTGCCTCAGCCATACAAATAGCTGTACCATAGATGCAACCACATCGGAGGGGTATCTGTTGAGAGGTCAGACAAACGTGTGGTTCCTGAAGAGGGGTAGCGAAGAGATTGATGAAATGTATGATGAGATAAAAGAAATTATTCAGATAGTGAAGGCAGACGAAAATTTAATAGTCATGGGTGACTGGAATACGACAGTAGGAAAAGGAAGAGAAGGAAACGTAGTACGTGAATATGGAATGAGGGTAAGAAATGAAAGAGGAAGCTGCCTGGTAGAATTTTGCACAGAGCATAACTTAATCATAGCTAACACTTGGTTCAAGAATCACGAAAGAAGTTTGTATACATGGAAGAGGTCTGGAGATACTGGAAAGTTTCAGATATGGAATATAATGGTAAGACAGAGATTTAGAAACCAGGTTTAAAATTGTAAGACACTTCCGGGGGCAGATGTGGACTCTGACCACAATTTATTGGTTATGAACTGTAGATTAAAATTGAAGAAACTGCAAAAAGTTGGGAATTTAAGGAGATGGGACCTGGATAAACTGACAGAACCAGAGGTTTTAGAGAGTTTCAGGGAGAGCATTAGGGAACGACTGACAGGGATGGGGGAACGAAATACAGTAGACTAAGAATGGGTAGCTTTGAGGGATGGAGTAGTGAAGGCAGCAGAGGATCAAGTAGTTAAAAAGACGAGGGGTAGTAGAAATCCTTGGGTAGCAGAAGATATATTGAATTTAATTGATGAAAGGAGAAAATATAAAAATGCTGTAAATGAATCAGGCAAAAAGGAATACAAACGTCTCAAAAATGAGACCGACAGGAAGTGCAAAATGGCTAAGCAGGGATGGCTAGAGGACAAATGTAAGGATGTAGAGGCGTATCTCACTAGTCTCACTAGGGGTAAGATAGATACTGCCTATAGGAAAATTAGAGAGACATTTGGAGAAAAGAGAACAACTTGTATGAATATCAAGAGCTCAGATGGAAACCCAGTTCTAAGCAAAGAAGGAAAAGCAAAAAGGTAGAAGGAGTATATAGAGGGTCTATACAAGGGCGATGTACTTGAGGACAATATTATGGAAATGGAAGAGAATGAGGACAAAGATGAAATGGGAGATATGGTACTGCGTGAAGAGTTTGACACAGCACTGAAAGACCTATGCGCGTCCCTCTGGCGCATAATTTTTGGAAGTCGGGATTGCGTTCGCCCTACCGTGACGATTAAAAAGCCCTGGGAGTAGACAAAATTCCATTAGAACTACTGACAGCCTTGGGAGCGCCAGACCCGACAAAACTCTACCATGTGGTGAGCTAGATGAATGACACAGGCGAAATACCCTCAGACTTCAAGAAGAAAATAACAATTCTAATCCCAAAAAAGCAGGTGTTGACAGATGTGAAAATTTAATAAGCCACGGCTGCAAAATACTAACACGAAATCTTTACAGACGAATGGAAAAACTGGTAGAAACCTGCCTCGGGGAAGACCAGTTTGGATTCCGTAGAAATGTTGGAACACGTGAGGCAATACTGACCCTACGATTTATTTTAGAAGGTAGATTAAGGAAAGGTAAACCAGCGTTTCTAGCATTTGTCGAGTTAGAGAAAGCTTTTGACTCTTTCAAATTCTGAAGGTGGCAGGGAACGAATGGCTATTTTCAATTTGTACAGAAACCAGATGGCAGTTATAAGAGTCGAGGGCATGAAAGGGAAGCAGTGGTTAGGAAGGGAGTGAGACGGGGTTGTAGCCTATCCCAGATGTTGTTCAGGCTGTATATTGAGCAAGAAATAAAGGAAACAAATGAAAAATTCGGAGTAGGAATTAAAATCCATGGAGAATAAATAAAAACTTTAGGTTCACCGATGACATTGTAATGCTGTCAGAGACAGCAAAGGAGCTGGAAGAGCAGTTGAACGGAATGACAGTGTCTTGAAAGGAGGATATAAGATGAACATCAACAAAAGCAAAATGAGGATAACGGAATGTAGTCGAATTAAGTCAGGTGATGCTAAGGGAATTAGATTAGGAAATGAGGCACTTAAAGTAGTAGATGAGTTTTGCTATTTGGGGAGCAAAATAACTGATGATGGTCGAAGCAGAGAGGATATAAAATGTAAACTGGTAATGGCAAGAAAAGCGTTTCTGAAGAAGAGAAATTTGTTAACATCAAGTATAGATTTAAGTGTCAGGAAGTCTTTTCTAAAAGTATTTCTTGGAGTGTAGCCATGTATGGATGTGAAACATGGACGATAAATAGTTTGGACAAGAAGAGAACAGAAGCTTTCGAAATGTTGTGCTACAGAAGAATGCTGAAGATTAGATGGGTAGATCATGTAACGAATGAGAAGGAATTGAATAGAATTGGGGAGAAGAGGAGTTTGTGGCACAACTTGACTAGAAGAAGGGATCGGTTGGTAGGACATGTTCTGTGGCGTCAAGGGATCACCAATTTAGTATTAGAGGGCAGCGTGGAGAGTAAAAATCGTAGAGAGAGACCAAGATATGAATACACTAAGCTGATTCAGAAGGATGTAGGTTGCAGCAGGTACTGGGAAATGAAGAAGCTTGCACAGAATAGAGTAGCATGGAGAGCTGCATAAAACCAGTACCTGGACTGAAGACCACAACTACAACAACAGTAATGGGCCCTCCTGCGTTTTTATACGAAAAATGGTACATCTGTTTGTTGAGGATCAATTGCCAAACCACCAAGCGTTGATCCTCTGCAGGTCTTCCTGTATTACGCAACAGTTTTCTAGCCTTGCGAATTCTCTGTATACTACAGCATCTTCCGCAAAAAGCCTCATAGAAGTTATGGTGGTGTGTACATTGTCATTTATATAAAACACGCCAATAAAAAGTGTTGCATCAGTCCGATATGTCGCGCAAGTGTGTTGCTATTGAGAGTGTTCTGCCACAATCGTTAGGTCATCCCCGAAGTTGTTAGCAAACATACGCACTGTTAACGTGAGTGCTGTCTACGGGTAGAACGCCACACTCGGGAATAGATTGCAGCATTTCAGTTGAGGGTAAAGTACCAGAAGGACAATTGCGACCAGTGCTCAGGTCCGAATCATTACGTTACGTGCAGAAGGCTTGTCCACCAGAAAAGTTGCACTATACATGCAATAGAATCAAAGTGATTTGTCGCAGACTTGAAATCGGTTCCAATTGACAGATATTGAATATGATTTACACAGCACAAGACATCCACGTTCCCAGGTGCACAGAATGATCGGTATCTACAACTTTTGAGTTAAAGGAACCATGGGCTGAATGCTTCAGGACTGAATTCAGTGTTCGAAGAAGCAACAGGATGTCATGTATTGCATCGAACTGTTAGGAGATAGTTCCATGATGCGAATCTCTATTTCTGACGACCATGATGAGCACCACATTGTTCACCACAATACCATTGACCCAGAGATGAGCAAGAAATCGTGCAGAATGCATGCCCCATGATTAGTGTCAGGTGTTGTTTTTGGACGAAATTCGCATCTCTTTGTACCCTGATAATCACCGACAACATGATTAGATACAATCTGCTAATATCAAATACGTTCAACACTGTGCCTCACATGTGCAATAAGATGGTGGTTCAGCATGCCACCCATTCACAGGACGACCCGTCGGCTACCCCCCCCCCCCCAACCCCTCCACTCCTCCCAACCTAACTGGCCTGCACTGCACATTCGACTTTGTGGTGTATGACTTTATAGTGGTCGGGTCCTGGCTCCGAGTGCGTCGGCTCCACCAGTGACCCACTCCCTGCTAACCCCAATCTCTACCTGCCACCCAACCCTCCATCCTTTTCTCTTCTGTTTCAGTATGGTGACTTGGCGCAGGCAGGTGTGCCCACACACAATCAGCCAGGTTGGCGGCCTACTCATAGGGGCAGGGAGTGGGAGTGGCATTTAGTCGACTCATCAGCCTGTGAATGGGAGGATTTGCGCTACGCTATTGAAGAGTAAGACAATTAGGGCCAGGGTTGGCTTGATGATCTCATCGACGGTATGCCACAACCCATTCAAACCTGCAGCTGAGCAATGGAACGTTCTTTCATGTATTGGCGTTGCTCAGGAGTGCTGTGAAAGAAAAAAATGTGGGCAACAGACGATGTTTTTGTTACACATGTTTGTTTTACCGATTTGGTAATCTGGACACACTGAAAATCAATATATACGCATCGCTCAGAGAAAATGTTTGTTTTCTGTGCCGTGAATTTCGAAATAATTGGCTGATGCGAAACTTTTATTGATGTGTGTCCATTGTGAAAAGTAATGGGCTTATCACACTCCCTTGGGGTATGTCCGAAGTCACTTTTACGTCTGAAGAACCCCCTCCATCGTGTTGTGTATGGCCCATCTGAACCCACCTATTCTATATTTACATGGAAATCATGGGATCCTGAGCAACGCTAGGAGCACTATCGCAGAACGATAAAGCGCGGTGTCTGTAGCCCACGATCCTACCGCTATCTATTCCAACACTTGCTGATTGGCGTTCCTCCTCCTTATATGATGCATGACACGATCGTCTCACGAACAACCTGAATTCAAATGCGACTTCTGAACGAGAAACATGCTGCGTAATCTTTCTTAAATACAGACTGTAGACGGCGTTACTCATTCCTGGTTTGTGCCGTTGTCCTGAATTGTTAACCATTTACTATGGAAACAGGTATATCACTAACTGTCAGTTTGATGTTTGTTGCATGGAGCTCTTATGGGGCTGCAATTTTGATGGTCAGCAACGTATTTGTCCAAGTTGTCATGCCAAAATCTACCTTGATTACTAGCATCTTGATTTGCTTACCTCTGCTTCGTCCATCTCCGCCACAACTTCTTGCATTATATTTGACAGCAGTTCCCATTCACTATCGGTTAGGCCGAACTCACTCGTTTCTGCTGATGACCACTGCACGATTTCATCTCTTTTTTCCTGTAAACAAAGTTACTAGCTTTTATACTGAACGTAATTTCTAAATACTTATGAAAACAAATTTGATTCAAGCTAATACGTATAACATAGAACAAAAGGCCTAATGTTTCAGTGGAGTGTACTGGAAAATCATTTAGATAAGTAAAGTAAACATGCTAACGGAGCAGCAGCAGCTCTTTAGACTTGAGCAAATTTTGTGAATGAAAGCGGCTTCTGTAGTATCAAGGAGTAGAGAAAAGGGGGGGGGGGGGGGGGCGAGGGGGCGATAGTGACGTTCAAGCGCTGCTCACTGACACAAATTTAGTACAACAAGTTAAAGAATCTCCGTGATTCACGACAAAATATTCTCTGAGACACTGCCCGGACTAAGCGGAGGCGGGATAATGCGGATACACGTGTCAAGCTGATAGGAAGCACCTTAATGAGCCCACGAAAGTGTGTGGATGAAGTGTTTCGGACAGTGTGGTGTCTGCGTTTGGAGCAGAGTATAGTTCTCTGACTATCACCTCTCTGAGGCAGTCCGCTGTGATGCCAAAGTGATAAATATAGATGCCAATATGAACTCTTAAGCTGAAAACGATTTAGAACATAAGGTTTTTAACCATAGTTTTTCGGGAAATCACAAACAATATGAGTCAGATAATTTGGGTGAAGAGCACAATTGAGCTTTACTGGGGCTACCAAGAAATACACTGGTTTCCAAAATTAAAGCAACAAACAGGTATTTCCCTGTTCTGTGTTAAATTCACGATATAATCAAACAAACTGTCAAGAGATGTCCGTACGATTGTGTTCTGCACGGAAGATGGCATGCACGCCAACGATGGCGTGAGGACACCTCTCAAACGGGGTGGTGTTTGCAGGTTTGTCCCTCATTCCAATCGCCATGTACACAATCACAGACGTTGCAGTATGGCACAGAGAAGACGCCTACCAGACTCTGTGCGGTGGAGGGCCATAGGAAAAATAGAAGCATCAAAGTCGCAAACTGATGTGGCCTCATGGCTTAATGTGAATCGCTCTGTTGCTTCTCGGATGTGGCGACAGTTTATAGAGACCGAAACTGTATCCCAAAGACCAGGCCAGAGTCGAACACGTTTGACATCGGCAAGACAGAACCGGTTTTGGTTGTAAGGACACGTCGGTACTGCCTTAGTACTGCACGACATGTGGCATATGACCCTGTAGTTTGGTCCCTTTATCCCTCAAACCAACCAACCTCGCAGCATCCTCTGGACGTGTTGTATCGAGCCAAACCGCGTACAAAAGGCTTCGGCAGAATGGTCTTTATTGTCAGAGACCTGCTGTATGTGCACCCCTGAAGCGTCTTCACAGAAGGGAACGTCTGTAGTGCAGTTATCAACATGCCACCTGGACGGTCGAAGAGTCGGGCAATGTTCTTTTCACAGATAAGTCCCGATAAATTCTGGAGAGTGATTCTTGACGGATTCGCATCTGGAGTGAACGTGGAACACCATTTCGGGACCCAAACATTGTGGGTACAGACCGATATCGAGTACGTGTGGACAGGGATTCTGTTGACCTCTCGATCACCTCTCCATGAAATTGTACAGGTGAATCAGCAAGGTTCAACTGCTGTCACGTATCGTGACAAAATCTTGGGACCTCCTGTACTGTTGTTGCGAGGAGCTATGGGCCAAGACTTCGCACTGAAGGATGATAATACTCGACCTCGTATAGCACAGGTGGTTGATGCTTCCTTGGAAATGGAAGATATTGCACCCACGGCGTAGCCTGCTCGCTCACCCAATTTGATTCCCACAGCGCTCGACGGGGATGCATTAGCGAGATGTGTTCCACCACGTCAACATCCACCAACCATTCTCAGAGACTTGCGAGCAGCTCTGCAGGAACAATGGTTCAAAATGGTTCAAATGGCTCTGAGCACTATGGGACTTAACATCTGAGGTCATCAGTCCCCTAGAACTTAGAACTACTTAAACCTAACTAACCTAAGGACATCACACACATCCATGCCCGTGGCAGGATTCGAACCTGCGACCGCAGCGGTCGCGTGGTTCCAGACTGAAGCGCCTAGAACCGCTCGGCCACCAGCTGCCGGCCAGGAAGAATGGGCTTTATCGCGTCAGCATGAGACTGATGACATCATTTACAGCATGCCCCGTCGTTGTCAGGTCTGTTTTGCTGCCAGAGGTGGCCACATCCCATACTGAACGCATTAACCAGTCGTCAGAATGTCTGTGCAAATCCGACAAGTTGGAAGAAAACGAATAACATGATTGTCTATCGATGTGCATGTTGCAGTTGTTTACGTCCTTTATTCTTTCCACGGTTTCTACTTTACTATCACCTGACTATACTGTTATGCGGCATAGTATAAATGACCTTGCAAAATTTCCGTTTGGTGATTTAATTTGGACACCAGTGTGATTTATTGCATACTGAAGTTGCTACAAACATTAACTCCTCGTGTGAAGCACACTGAAACATCTGGTGACAACTATTATGGTTGGCAAAATAAGAGCCATATTGTTATAAAGTTCTGTCTGTGGGTTGTGAGCTATATGAGGACTGAACCAGTCAACCATAAGAACTCCTTGAGTGGACATTCTTTTGGTGTAATCCAGATTTGGAGACCATCGAATAAACTAATATCACTGCCAGTATGAAATTTATGGTGCAGAACACTGGCAGCAGGTACTTGCTAAATCTTCCGACAGAACCAGAGAAACTGAATATAATGAATACATACTTAGCATGCCGTGGATAATTTTCTAAAAAGGTAATTTAACAAAACTGTTTTACGAGCACATGATGATCAGAATAATGGAAATAAATTTAAGAAATACATGTAAGTGACAGTAAGGAAGCAAAGGCAAGTTGTGCTTCCTCGCCTAAGCTATCTTCAGCAGAAGATAAAGTACATGCAATCCGGACACCCCCAAAAACATACGTTTTTCATATTAGGTGCAGTGTGCTGCCGCCTACTGCCAGGTACTCCATATCAGCGACCTCAGTAGTCATTAGACATCGTGAGAGAGCAGAATGGGGCGCTCCGCGGAACTCACGGACTTTGAATGTGGTCAGGTGATTGTGTGTCACTTGTGTCATACATCTGTACGCAAAATTTCCACACACCTAAACATCCCTAGGTCCAGTATTTCCGATGTGATAGTGAAATGGAAACGTGAAGGGAAATGTACAGCACAAAAGCGTATAGGCCGACCTCGTCTGTTGCCTGACAGAGACCGCCGACAGTTGAACAGGGTCGTAATGTGAAATAGGCAGACATCTATCCAGACCATCTCACAGCAATTCCAAAACGGCATCAGGATCCACTGCAAGTACTATGACAGTTAGGCGGGAGGTGAGAAAACTTGGATTTCATAGTCGAACGGCTGCTCATATGCCACACATCGACTGTAAATGCCAAACGACGCCTCGATTTGTGTAAGGAGCGTAAACATTGGACTATTGAACAGTGGAAAGACGTTGTGTGGAGTGACGAATCACGGTGCACAAAGTGGGGATCCGATGGCAGGGTGTGGGTATGGCGAATGCCCGGTGAACGTCATCTGCCAGCGTGTGTAGTGCCAACAGAAAAATTCGGAGGCGGTGGTATTATGGTGTGGTTGTGTTTCTCATGGAGGGGGCTTACACCCCTTGTTATTTTGCATGGCACTATCACACCACAGACCTAAACTGATGTTTTAAGCACCTTCTTGTTTCCCATTGTTAAAGAGCAATTCGGGAATGGCAATTGCATCTTTCAACACGATCGAGAACCTGTTCATAATGCACAGCCTGTGGCTGAGTGGTTGCATGACAATAACAGCCCTGTAATGGACTGGCCTGCACAGAATCCTGATATGAATCCTTTGGGGTGTTTTGGAACGTCGAATTCGTGCCAGGCCTCACCGATCGACATCGATACCTTTCCTCAGTGCAGCACTCCGTAAAGAATGGGCTGCTATTCCGCAAGAAACCTTCCAGCACCTGCTTGAAAGTATGCCAGTGATAGTGGAAGCTGTCATCGAGGCTAGGGGTGGGCGAACACCATATTGAATTCCAGCATTACCGATGGAGGGCGCCACGAACTTGTAAGTCATTTTCAGCGAGGTATCCGGATACTTTTGATCACACAGTGTATAATTTTTTTAAAGAGACCTTGAGTAAAACGTATAGATGCTTCATAGATGTAAAATTTTGTATTGTAGTAGAATATAAATGAATTTCGTACTTACTTTGTATTGTCCTATACAGAAGCGAAAGGATATAGCTGCAACACCCTAATATGGAGTCCCTAAGGATGGACAAAGTAGTACATATACATTGTATGTCAGTCTTTGATATCAATAATCAAAGTTTAGGAAAGGTGGAAGGCACTTTACGTATCAGAGTAAATCAGCCAAAGAGAGTGCCACTCGCTGAAGATTTAGATTCATTTTTTTCAAAACGTAGTAAGGTGCACTCAAGATGATAATATCCAACCACACACTACAAGCCAAGCTGAACGGTCTGATTTGCAATATGGGGAGTTGTTGAGCATCCACTATCGGCATGAGAGGACAGTACATTTCATAATGACGTTCTGCATCTCAATGAAGGAGAAAGATCACACAAGGAATGTTCCATAAACGGCACCCGGCTGGTTCTATGTAATGCCTTGTACATGCATCACTGTATTACGCGTCACTTCACTGTCGGGCTACTTTTTAGAGCACGCATTATAACCATCCTCATGTTGCTTTGTGAATAATAGAGATCCCGTACGTCTTTCGAGTAAAGATACTGTTTGCATCAGCCCCTCTCTCTGTGCGTTTGTTGTCATTCCAAAATCTGCCTCCTTCTTTATACGTTTTGTCTACTTACCTCTTCAGGATCGGACGTGCCCCCAGCAGGGTATTGCTCGACAAGTTGTTCATTCTCTTCACTGACTCGAGACACCTCTTCGACGACGAATTCCAAACATTCGGCCACATCTTTCATGATTTCCTTCTCCATTTCCGATTTATATTTTATAACTAGTAACCTCTGTTGCTACGTCCAGTAGACAATCTGCTGAAGAGATTTATTTATTCTATTATATACACTGTTTTATTACAGTTGGCATTTACAAACATAAGACAACATTTCAGTTGAACATAAGCCATAATAATGTACTTTTTGGACTGTTTGGAAGGAAAAATAGGCACAGATTTAGAGAGGATGTCTTATAGTCGTATTTACAGACTGGGCTTGCAAAGTTGTCGTCTGCGGTGTCAAGTAGAGGAGTACGCGAACCACGAACCACTGCCGTATTTTAATCGTAATTTATTTTTGTTTTTATGATGAGGGATCATCATATTTTACAAAAATACGCTATCTTGGTGACACTTTGCAGTCTTAACTATCGTGGAACAGCGAGAGTGCAAATGACAGCCATGGCACGCCATTACGAGATCACAGTCCATGTGTGTGGAGGTGTTGCGTAAAGTGGTTCTGACTTTTTTATATTTACTATTGCTATTACATGAACTCCCTAATTCGGCACGTAAAACTGTCTGTGATAACTGTACGTTTCTGCAGCCTCAACAGTTATTACTAAACTCATTTTTTTATTACGCCTATTTATTTGATATATGTCAAGAAAATAATCTGTTTTTCATAATATAATTCGACAGACAAAAAAATCTACTCACCAAACACCAGCATCAGAAAACAGGTATAAAGGTTACAGAAACCTCCTCGATCTGGTAGAAGGGTTGTAGAGGAAGAAAGAGGGATGAAGGGAAAGGACTGGTGAGGTTTAGGAAATGGGGAGATTTCGGAAGATGGCCAGAACCCTGGGTCAGGGGAGACTTACCTCTCCTGATCAGGGGTTCTGAACGACTTTTCCGAACTCTCCCAATTTCCTAAATCTCGCAATACTTTTTCTTCATCCCCATTTCTTCCCCTTAAACCCTTCTGCCAGAATAAAAACTTTCATTCTCATGTCGTCTGGTAATTCTCCCCTGACCAGGGGTTCCTGGCGACTTTTCCGAACTATTCCCATTTCTTAAACCTCGCCAGTCCTTTTCCTTCATCCTTCTTCCTTCCCCTTTAACCCCTCTGCCAGAAGAGGGAACCACTGGCTCTGGAAGCTTGCACATTTTTTAACCTTTGTTTATGTTTTCTCCCGCCGCTGCTTCTTGAATAGATATTTTTGATCTATCCTATTACGTTATATCTACATATACGGTTACTTCGCCCTGCTCGATCTACCAAGGAGGCACTCTTGCAAATATCTGGCAATTTACATCCCATCTACTACTATAACACATTACCAACATGAATTTCGTAACAACACAAAATGCAGCAGCTAGCACAGATTAGAGAGTAATGCCAATCGAAATTAACAGGTCTGGAGCCAGTTTACACCGGCAGATGAATCCAATTCCTTTTTGGTGACTCGTCCGTATTGTCACTCGCATTCCTCCACGACTATCGATGTGTAAAACGCTTGTAGTAACTGTGCACACTCCTCTAAGTATCACCGGTTTTACTTATTGTCTGCGCATAGTGAAATTGTTCTCCTGCTAGTCCGTTAAGTATGGACAAGCTAATCTTAGCTCCAGCTATTACACTTCTACTGTTACACGACTCTACAGACCTTTGGGCATAGGTAAGTTGGACATATACAGGGTGTTCGCTTTAACTTAGACAACTAAATATCTAGAAAACGACGCTTCGTACGAAAAGAAAGTTAGAGGTGAAAAGTTAATATTTGTTAAAGGGATATCTGTCTGCGCTACAGACAACCTCCTAACCACCTCTTCTGCGTGAGCGGGGTCAACAATGTATTTTCAAATGGGAACCCCCATTTTTGTTACATATTCGAATTTACGCCAAAAAATACGTACGGTTTACTCAAACCACTGTTTTCCATTCGTGGCAGATGGCGCTGTAATAGACAAATATCAATTGTGCCTGTTTTCTCAATTAACAACAGAGGCATTTGATTCTGCATTTCATTTACGATGTAAGTGTAAACCTTTGTGTTCTAACTGTTGGTGTTTATGTTCGAAATTTACTTTAGTGTTGCGTATTTTATTTACTGTACAATATGGTTTGCTGTTTCAATGTCTAGTTAGAAACTACGTTTATCGTGATCAAGGAACAACAACGTGGTGTAACAGTTTTCTGTTCCCATCGGGACGCTAGATATCGGTGAGTCCCCTTGTCTCTCGCCATTGGGGTGCTTGTTTTGGGCGAGTCTCCTTGCTTCTCACCACTGACATGCTTGAGTCCACTTGCTTCCACTGTTGGGGCGCTTCTTGCAGCCTCGCGATAAATTAAAATTATTTCGATCTTCTCTGCAACAGATACAACATCCATTACACCAGCTGTGTCAAATCAAACCCCAGAGAGGAATGGGACGGAGACGTTGTGCGTCCATGGAAGGTGCGTCTGTCACTATCACTTCACGGACATTTGACCTTACTACAATGGTTGTGGTTAGTATTTCGCTGGCAGTCACCTAGCGGCCAGCGCGAGAGTTGGATGGGAACACACACAGAAATCAGTCATTCTGATGGCGGGGTTCGAGGGCGACCACCGAAATCAAGCATTCCGATGGTTAGGAGACTTACACAATTAATACGGTAGGAACCAGGAGACTATATTGCCGTATAAGCAGCTTATTTGCTAGAAATTTCAATGTCTAGCCATGTTATTTGCAAGGTAAAATCACATTTGCAGCACTCAAGCAACGATTGAACATCACTATCAAGCGTTATAACACAAAGATTTATGTTAACATCGTAAATGAAATGTGGAATCAAATGCGTCGGTTCTTAACAGCAGACATCTGCGTTCGTCGATTACAGCGCCATCTGCCACGAATGGACAACAGTGGTTTGAGTAAACTGTACTTATTTTTTGGCGCAGAATCCGAATATGCAATGACAGTGTGGGTTATTACTTATAAATACAAAGTGGAGCCTGCTCATACAGGAGCCGTGGTTAGGTGGTGGCCAGTCGTAGCACTGAGAGACGTTCCCTTCACTTAAGTTAACTTTTCATCTCTTTTCGTACAATGCATCGTTTTCGAGGTACTTAGTTGCCTCGAGTTAAAAGAAACACACTGTATAGAACGCTCAGATACTGTTGCGGCACTACCATTTGGCATAAGAAAAGTCAGTTTTGGTGCAACATTTCTGAGCGCGCAAATTACAGCCAGGCATGGGCCTGTTTACAGTGAGTACGGCTCATTAACATTTGTGAAGTAAAATAGAGGACACAGGGGCGTAGGACCGCCAGAAAAAGTAGATGCAGCAGTTTCCATGGCGCATGTCACAGACAGAAGGGGCCCACTGGCCAACTTAACTGTTACGAGTACGTAACGTAGAGTGGCGCGTTTAGCAAAACAGACATGCACAGCCGCATATAAATAGGTGCCGGTTCACTAACAAAGCATTCAAGTGTGCCAGATCTCCTGGCGCGTGTCAAACCACCAGCTACACACAGCAGCAGATGGGGCGCCAGCATTCCAGTCCATGTCGGGTCACTGGTTCGACCCTCTGAGGCCAACACGGGGGTTCCAAGTGTGGCAGTTCTCCTGGACGGTGGGGGCTGTCACACTACCAGCTACACGCAGCAGCAGATGGGGGGCCAGCATTCCAGTCCATGTCAGGTCACTGGTTCGACCTACTAAGGCCAACACGGGGGTTCCAAGTGTGGCAGTTCTCCTGGACGGCGGCGCATGTCACACCACCAGCTACACACAGCAGCAGATGGGGCGCCAGCATTCCAGTCGATGTCGGGTCACTGGTTCGACCATCTGAGGCCACCACAGGGGTTCCAAGTGTGGCAATTCTCCTGGACGGCGGGGGCTGTCACACCACCAGCTAGACACAGCAGCAGATGGGGGGCCAGCATTCCAGTCCATGTCGGGTTACTGGTTCGACCCACTAAGGCCAACACGGGGGTTCCAAGTGTGGCAGTTCTCCTGGACGGCGGCACATGTCACGCCACCAGCTACACACAGCAGCAGATGGGGCGCCAGCATTCCAGTCCATGTCGGGTCACTGGTTCGACCCTCTGAGGCCAACACAGGGGTTCCAAGTGTGGCAATTCTCCTGGACGGTGGGGACTGTCACACCACAAGCTACACACAGCAGCAGATGAGGCGCCAACATTCCAGAACATGTCAGGTCACTGGTTCGACCCTCTGAGGCCAACACAGAGGTTCCAAGTGTGGCAGTTCTCCTGGACGGCGGCCCATGTCACACCACCAGCTACACACAGCAGCAGATGGGGCGCCAGCATTCCAGTCCATGTCGGGTCACTGGTTCGACCCACTAAGGCCAACACAGGGGTTCCAAGTGTGGCAGTTCTCCTGGACGGCGGCGCATGTCACACCACCAGCTACACACAGCAGCAGATGGGGCGCCAGCATTCCAGTCCATGTCGGGTCACTGGTTCGACCCTCTGAGGCTAACACAGGGGTTCCAAGTGTGTTAGTTCTCCTGGAAGGTGGGGACTGTCACACCACCAGCTACACACAGCAGCAGATGAGGCACCAGTATTCCAGGACATGTCAGGTCACTGGTTCGACCCTCTGAGGCCGACACGGGGGTTCCACGTGTGGCAGTTCTCCTGGACGGCAGGGGCTGTCACTCCACCAGCTACTAACAGCAGCAGATTTGGCGCCAGCATTCCAGTCCATGTCGGGTCACCGGTTCGACGCTCTGAGGCCAACACGGGGGTTCCACGTGTGGCATTTCTCCTGGATGGCGGGGGCTGTCACACCACCAGCTACACACAGCAGCAGATGGGGCGCCAGCATTCCAGTCCATGTCGGGTCACTGGTTCAACCCACTAAGGCCAACACGGGGGTTCCAAGTGTGGCATTTCTCCTGGACGGCGGGGGCTGTCACACCACCAGCTACACACAGCAGCAGATGGGGGGCCAGCATTCCAGTCCATGTCGGGTCACTGGTTCGACCCACTAAGGCCAACACGGGGGTTCCAAGTGTGGCAGTTCTCCTAGACGGCGGCGCATGTCACACCACTGGCTACACACAGCAGCAGATGGGGCGCCAGCATTCCAGTCCATGTCGGTCACTGGTTCGACCCTCTGAGGCCAACACGGGGGTTCCAAGTGTGGCAGTTCTCCTGAACGGCGGGGGCTGTCACACCACCGGCTACACACAGCAGCTGATGGGGCGCCAGCGTTCCAGTCCACAGTGGGCCGCTGGTTCGACCCTCTTAGGCCGACGTGGGCTCCTTAGCCGGCCAACGGCGTGCCACTCCACAGCTTGCTACTGCAGGTAGTCGTCTTGGCACCCGACACGCACTGGAGACATCCAGGGCGAGGGCTGCAGATTCAGCTGCCAGATCGCGGGCGCTTGTTGTCGCCACGCTGTCGAGGATGCACAGTGCATACCACCTTGCAGTTGTTAGTGGGCAGCACTGAGGCAGTGCAGAATAAAGGCTGCTGAGTCGGCTGCCGGCGCAGCTCTGACGTCGTCATATCACCGCGGCCGTACAAGGCCGACACATTAGCAGAGTGCTTCATGGGTCGCTGAGGTAGCATCCTTAGCATTGCAGAACCTGGTGACGCAGACTGAGGGGAACACGGCACGGTAGTTGGAAACAATAAATCACTTGGAAAACTTGGACGAGTCTTAACATGGTGCCTTATACCTCTTCCTGCTACATTTTGTGTCGGAAGTGCTACTGCAATACTATGTGATCTGGCATTCCTACAAGAGCATCAGATTCAAAACTGTATGTAAGCCTTATCCATATCTTGCATAAACATACGGTGTTGGGGCTATGACTAATATGTGAGTTCTCCACACTACATGCAAGCTGAGAGAAACGCAAGTTTAACTACCTCCTGCACTTAGAAAAGTTCTATAAGCTGGATGACTGATTTCTCATCATCTCTGCTTTGGGTTTAATATAGCAGAGAAGAAATTCAGAAAACTGGCTAGGGTCCGAAATCCTATTTGAGAGGTTCAAGGTACTTGAAGATGTTATCTCTCGCTAACGGAACGAGAAACAGCTATTCCAAACTAGATGTTCTACGGACATTTGAATAAATTGAGTTGTTGTGTACCAACAGTCTCAAAACTTTGGAGACAAGTGTTCTCGCCTTCTTTATGCATCATATTTCCCATTGTGTTGAATATACTGTATTCTCACATAGAAGAAGGTGTAATTAGATGAATGTTGAACACTAACTTCACTGAACGAAGCACTTGCACATACAAGAGCACGGAGCCAACTGCCTCCTGCCAGAACACATACGGTATGTATACAGTTACAGAACATTTCAGTACAATGATTCATGATATTTGTGGATACTTCAAGAATGTCCTCGAGCCGAATAAAGGAATTAAAATTTAACAATTCACATGAGTTTTGAATTCCCGACCAACCATGAACCAGGCTAGTATCATAGCCGCTAACCACAGTGACGATGCCACTGAGCTTCTTATACGACATTGCTCCCTCCTTAAGAGAACAGCATCTCATTGTTACGTCGTCCCAGTCCGGGAACGAGTCTCAGTCCTGCATACTACGACTCCCGATGCCTGATGTTCGCCCTGGCGGTGATCTTCTTAGAACTTCCTTTGCCGCTACGCTCTTCATCGCCTTTCCGGTTGTTGCCTGTCGCTGGACCTTCGAATTTACCCTGGGTTGCAGGATCCTTATAGGGCTTCATTCGAAGGACATGGACCGTATCTCTGGTCTTTCGTCATCTTGCGTCGGGGTCGAAATCTTCAACTTCATAAGTAGCGTCAGACAACTGTCTTACAACCTTACAAGGTCCAAAGTAGCGCCTGAGGAGCTTCTCAGAGAGACCAACCTTCCGAACAGGAGTGAAGATGAAGAGGAGGTCACCAGGCTGGTAAACAGGGCGATGGCTTGCGTCATACCTTCGGCGATCGTTTTCTTGCGTCTGCAGCGTGCGCAGTCGAACTAACTGTCGAGCTTCCTCAGCTCTGATTAACGCCTGGCCGATGTAGTCGTCGTCACCGTCATCAGAATGTAACGGCAACACAGTGTCCATCGTCGTAGACGCTTCACGCTCATGCACCAGGAAAAATGGCGTAGTTCCAGTGATGTCTTGTTTGGCGGTGTTGTAGACAAACGTCACGCAAGGTAGCACCTCATCCCAGTTGCTCTGCTCAACACTGACGAACATTGATAGCATGTCGGCCACGGTCTTATTAAGGCGTTCAGTAAGCCTGTTAGTTTGAGGATGGTAGGCCGTCGTCATGTGATGACTAATGTTGCACCGACGGTTTATCTCTGTCACAAGATTTGATTGAAAACTTTCCCTCGATCCGTAATTAACGACCTTGAGGCACCGTGTTTGAATACAATGTCTTCCACGATGAGTTTGGCTACGTCGAATTCTTCGGCTGTTTTCACAGATTTTGTAATGGCATAACGTCTCAGATAATCAGTGCAAACAATAATCCATCTATGGCCACTAGCAGACGTTGGAAATCGTCCTAGGAGGTCAATCCCAACACGCTGCAAAACAATTTCGGCTGGTGGAATTGGTATGAGTCGGCCAGATGGTTTCTGAGGAACTGCCTTCCTCCTCTGGCACTCTCGACAGTGCGATACATAGTGACGGACACTCCCAAATAAACCTGGCCAGAAAAATCTCTGGCAGATCCTATCGTATGTCTTAAAAAATCCTAAATGTCGGGCCTCTGGTGTGTCATGGAATTTCTGTAGAACATCTAAGCGAATGTGTTTAGGAATCACTGGTAGCCACCTCTTTCCAAATGGATCAAAGTTTTTCTTGCAAAGTAATCCATTAACTACCTTAAATTGTGCTTTCACATCCTGTGACCGATTTAAGGCATGCGTAATTTGAAATATCTTTGGTCCTTCTGCTCAGCGGAAAGATCCTGGAGTGCAGCGAGACAGTCACTATCTTCATCAAAGTCTTGATGGTCTTGCACAGGATTTCTTGAGAAACAGTCGGCATCTTGGTGTTTCCTTCCACTTTTGTACACTATGGTAATTTCATGCTCTCGAAGACGTAGTGTCCACCTGGCGAGTCGTTCTGTTGGATCCTTAAGACCTGTCAACCAACGAAGTGAATGAAGGTCTGTAACAACTATGAATGGCCTTCCATAGAGATACTGTCGAAATCTGCACATTGCGCAGATCACAGCAAGACATTCTCTTTCTGTAGTTGAGTAGTTTCTCTCGGCTTTTGTAAGTGTCCTAGAAGCATAGGCTATAATCTTTTCTTTTCCATCCGAAATCTGCACCAGAACAGCACCGATCCCATACCCACTGGCATCTGTGTGTAGTTCTGTAGGTGCTCTCTCATCATACAGACCAAGTACAGGGTCAGTCGTCAGAGCTTTTCGCAGCACATCGAAAGAATCTTGTTGAGCACCACCCCAGATAAATTTATCATCGGCTTTTAACAACTGTTGGAGTGGCCTGGCTTTGATACAAAAGTCTTTCATAAAACGACGGTAATAAGAACATAATCCGAGGAAGCTTCTCACATCGCCAATACTTTTAGGAATAGGAAATTCCGTTATAGCTATCACCTTTTCTGGGTCTGGCCGCATTCCTTCGTTTGACACAAGGTGTCCAAGTGTTTTGATTTATTTTGCTCCAAACAGACACTATCTTGGATTAAGTTTCAGTCCGCCTTTTGGAGACACTTAAGAACGGCCCTCTGACGTTTTATGTGTTCATCATATGTCTCTGAAAACACTATAATGTCATTTAAATAACAAAGACACATCGTCCACTTCAGGTGACGTAGAAGATTATCCATCATCCGTTCAAAATCTGCTGGTGCATTACACAAACCAAACGGCATTACCTTAAATTTATACAGGCCCTCAGGGGTGATGACTGCAGTTCTCTCACGATCAGCCTCATCTACTTCGATTTGTCGGTATCCCGAGTATATGTCCATGGTTGAGAAAAACTTAGCCCCCTTCAGAAAATCTAGTGTAGCGTCAATTCGTGGAAGAGTGTCAACGTCCTTTTTAGTTATCTTATTAATCTTCCTGTAATCAACACAAAAACTCCAACTGCAATCCTTCTTCCTGACGAGAACCACTGGTGACGACCATGGGCTCTGCGAAGGCTGAATGATGTCGTTCTTCATCATTTTCTCTACCTCGTCGCGAATTAATCGACGTTCCGTTCCTGACACACGGTATGCTCTCTGGCTTAATGGCTGATGGTCTCCAGTGCTGATCCGGTGCTTCACCGTCGATTTGTCTAATTTGCTCTTCAGCTGTGGATTGAAGCATTCAGAGAACTCTCGAAAAATGGCAAGTAGATTCTTCTGTTGTTCCTTAGTGAGATCTGGTGATAATTGAGCTAGATCTTGTCTCGTAGTGGCAGTGCTAATTTCGCCGACAGACTCGGCATGGAAGGTTTCTATGACGCTCAGCTGTTCTGCAATTAACGGCTTAGCGTTTGCTACACACATGCGTCTTGGAAGGATCTGCGGTTCTTGGCGAAAGTTAACTATCCACAATTCACCGAATCCGTTCTTAAACGAGATGACAGAGGCTGGGATGACCAAGTTATTCTTCAGTGGTATGCTTCTCTTACATCCACTACAAGATCCATGGGTTGATGGATGGCATGACATATGACAGTTGCCTTTCTAGTGCTGACTGCAGGAATGATCACTTCATCCAGCACACATAGTCTCCACACACTCGGATGCACATCTTCCTGTCCACAGTATCTCATCTTGTCTAGCATAATCTTCGACCGACCACAATCTATAATTGCCTGAGAAGCTTTCAAAAAGTCCCATCCGAGAATGACGTCATGACTACACACTTGTAAGACGATGGATTCTAAGGGCTGTCTATGGCGATGGTAGTTCTCCGAAATGACTGAATATGATGCTCCAGAGTCCACAAGAGCTTGGGCTGGTCGACCAACCATGCGGATATCGACGTGAGTTTCCTATTATTTTTGTACTGATCGATAGCGGAGGATTTTTCTCTTCGGCGGCCTCACCTCCAAGGAAAGTCGCACCCTTTAGTTTTACAGGTTGCAGTGACTAGGTGATCGGCTGAAGCTTCTAAACGGCAATGGAGACCTTGATTGACATGTTGGGGAGCGTTCTCTCCAGCGTCTAGCTTGCGGCAAAGGTGACCTACGTCGTCCTCATCTTCTTGTTCTTCTTCGTCGTCCCAGAGCTGGCGTCAGCCAAGATCGGTCTGTTGTCTTCTGGCGCGGGCGTCATTAAATATCCGCCGCCTTTCTCGACAAAAGCGCACCACGTGTCCCGGTCGTCCGCAGTCGAAACATACTGGTTGGTTATCCTGGGTCCTCCAGACGTCAGTCTTTCTTGGTACCCAAACAGATTCCTCATGTGGGATTGTAGGAACGTAACTTCGCCTGGGTCTCGACTTTTTCACCGTTTTAAAGGGAAATGAAGGACGAGAGATTGGGTTCAATGTCTGTTCCACTTCCTCCCTTATGACATCTTGAAGCGTCCAGGTTTTCTGTTCGCCGTGCAATCCAGGTGCCTTCTGTACTTCCTCTCTCACTATCTGACGAAGATCTCTTGTGAAATCAGTTTCTTCCTCCATCACAGACATAGATACGACGTTTGGAAGCCGTTTAAACTTCTTGCGTGTAATTCTTTTTGATGCATTGTCTCGATATACTGGCACCATTTTATGAAATCGTCTGCTGTCGAAACCTCCTTCAGGAGTAGGGCTTGATACATGTCCTCAGCAACACCCTCATCAGATGTGCAACCTTATATTCCTCCTTCATTCTAGGATCCACTATTTTACACAGTTCCAAGACGTCTTGAATGTAGGATGCTGTAGTTTCTCCTGGACGCTGTTCCCTGCACTTTAATTTATCTTCAGCCTTGCACTTCTGTCGTTGTGTGTGGCCGAAATACTTGCACAGTTCCGCCTGGAATACTTCCCAGCTTGTGAACTTCTCCTCGTTGTTTTCATACCATTGCTTGACAGTGCCCTCCAAGTAGAAAAATACGTTAACCAAACACACAGTATCATTCCTTTTGTTAAATTTGGCTATACTGTCATATATTTTCAGCCACTTGTTTGGGTCTTCGCCATAGTCACCAGAGAACCCAGAAGAATGTCTCATGTGGTGGCACACAGTTGCTGTCATCGTAACGTCGTCTTCTTCTGTTTCCGATAGATTGCGATCTGTTGAATATGGCTCGAACTCGGGTTCTTCACCACGTTAACGACGGCTCTGTTGTGGCCTGATGGGAGCCACTGTGTCGTCGATAATGTGCGCTATCACAAGTTCCAGTACCCAGCGTCTCCACCAGAATAATGACACGCAGAAGAAGGTGTAATTAGATGAATGAAGAACACTAACTTCACTCAACGAAGGTTTATTCAGCACTTGCACATACAAGAGAGCGGAGCGAACTGACTCCTGCAAGAACACATACGGTATATATACAGTAACAGAACATTCCAGCACAATAATTCATGATATTTGTGGATACTTCTAGAATGTCCTCGAATCGAATACATAAATTAAAATTTTACAGTTCAGGTGAGTTCTGAATTCACGACCCTGGGGGCAACAGTCTAGTATCATAACCGCCACACCACAGCGACGGTGCTGCTCAGCTTATTCTGTGACTATACTGTAAGTTTTTAAAATCTATTCAGAGTTCCTAAATTTGGCTTCGTTTTCCATTCCGTACATACAATGAAAAGTAAAAACACGTATCCGTCTAAACACTGTTACGACTCTAACATTAGACCATGTTGTCAAGAAGGCCAATCATGATTATAACTTTTTTTAGAAACCATAGAAAGAAACCTAAGTACGTTCTAAAGAAAAAAGGAAGATAGTGGGACCAGGTTGATACTGTATAAGCGATCCGTTTCGTAAGGGAAAAGAAAATGAGCACTTCTAAGGCAGTGAAAACATTCTATGTGATTCGTGGTTCCTTGCGAGATTTGTGCATTAAGGACAAATTTTCATTTTCTAAGGTAGTGTCAATTAATTTCGAAAGAAAGCATATACTAAGAAAACAGATAGACAAAGAGTTACTGACATATCTGCTTAAATGGAAGAGAAGTTTTATGGCTTCACCCTAAACGCCTACATACACTCCTGGAAATTGAAATAAGAACACCGTGAATTCATTGTCCCAGGAAGGGGAAACTTTATTGACACATTCCTGGGGTCAGATACATCACATGATCACACTGACAGAACCACAGGCACATAGACACAGGCAACAGAGCATGCACAATGTCGGCACTAGTACAGTGTATATCCACCTTTCGCAGCAATGCAGGCTGCTATTCTCCCATGGAGACGATCGTAGAGATGCTGGATGTAGTCCTGTGGAACGGCTTGCCATGCCATTTCCACCTGGCGCCTCAGTTGGACCAGCGTTCGTGCTGGACGTGCAGACCGCGTGAGACGACGCTTCATCCAGTCCCAAACATGCTCAATGGGGGACAGATCCGGAGATCTTGCTGGCCAGGGTAGTTGACTTACACCTTCTAGAGCACGTTGGGTGGCACGGGATACATGCGAACGTGCATTGTCCTGTTGGAACAGCAAGTTCCCTTGCCGGTCTAGGAATGGTAGAACGATGGGTTCGATGACGGTTTGGATGTACCGTGCACTATTCAGTGTCCCCTCGACGATCACCAGTGGTGTACGGCCAGTGTAGGAGATCGCTCCCCACACCATGATGCCGGGTGTTGGCCCTGTGTGCCTCGGTCGTATGCAGTCCTGATTGTGGCGCTCACCTGCACGGCGCCAAACACGCATACGACCATCATTGGCACCAAGGCAGAAGCGACTCTCATCGCTGAAGACGACACGTCTCCATTCGTCCCTCCATTCACGCCTGTCGCGACACCACTGGAGGCGGGCTGGACGATGTTGGGGCGTGAGCGGAAGTCGGCCTAACGGTGTGCGGGACCGTAGCCCAGCTTCATGGAGACGGTTGCGAATGGTCCTCGCCGATACCCCAGGAGCAACAGTGTCCCTAATTTGCTGGGAAGTGGCGGTGCGGTCCCCTACGGCACTGCGTAGGATCCTACGGTCTTGGCGTGCATCCGTGCGTCGCTGCGGTCCGGTCCCAGGTGGACGGGCACGTGCACCTTCCGCCGACCACTGGCGACAACATCGATGTACTGTGGAGACCTCACGCCCCACGTGTTGAGCAATTCGGCGGTACGTCCACCCGGCCTCCCGCATGCCCACTATACGCCCTCGCTCAAAGTCCGTCAACTGCACATACGGTTCACGTCCACGCTGTCGCGGCATGCTACCAGTGTTAAAGACTGCGATGGAGCTCCGTATGCCACGGCAAACTGGCTGACACTGACGGCGGCGGTGCACAAATGCTGCGCAGCTAGCGCCATTCGACGGCCAACACCGCGGTTCGTGGTGTGTCCGCTGTGCCGTGCGTGTGATCATTGCTTGTACAGCCCTCTCGCAGTGTCCGGAGCAAGTATGGTGGGTCTGACACACCGGTGTCAATGTGTTCTTTTTTCCATTTCCAGGAGTGTATATTCGCTAATGAAATTTGTCATAAATAATCAATCACAATTTGAGACGAACAGGGAGGTCCATGCCTATAACACTAGAACGAAAAATGACCTTCATTGCCCATTGTTAACGCTGTCGGTGGCTCAGAAAGAAGTTCAATACGCAGCAACAAAAATTTTTGAACTTTTGCCAATAACATAAAATGTCTGGCAGGTAGCGAAGCAAGTTTTAGATCTAATCAAAAATCATTTCTCCTGGACAATCCTTCTACTCCAGTGACGAATTTATACTTAAAAGTGGTAGCCAGTAAAAAAAAGTGTAGTTGTCTGAGTGGGAATAAAAATAATAATGTTAACGCTAATCATGTATAGATGTCTTGTAGAGTGATTAGTTCCACAGCATTTCAACAAAAGATTCGTTCAAATGATCTATGGAACTTGTAAATAACCAACCAACTAATGGCTTTCCAGCTAGCGTTAATAAATGGAATTTCAAGGAGGACATTATTCCACGAGGCAGGGTTTTTAAATTATTTTATTTGCACTACTAGTTTCGGGTACTATCTATCCTCAAGAGCATCTGTAGTAACAGATATGAATATATTGTCCTCGTTTCTTTAAGAAGTTACGATACATGCGCATTTCTGCAAGCACCAGTCGTCAACAGTCTTTATCTTGCAATGTTTACTACAAACCACACTATATGCACTTGTTCATGTAACTGACACATGTGCCTCGCTGCTTGGGAAAATTTTGACTGATTTGTGGTAAACATTACGAAATGATGGCCGCTGACGACCGTGCTGTACACAAATATGCATGGCATGTGATTTTTTTTTTTTTACGACACGAGTGCGTTGTATCCACATCTGTTACTACAGATGCACTTGAGGAGGGGCAGTGCCCAAAACTAGTAGTGCAAATAAAATAAATTAAAATTGAGCCTAGTGGAATAATGTCCTTCTTAAATTTATTGTGGCTGTGGGGTCAACCCAGAGGAAACAGACTATTAATAAATGGCATTGAACATCCATTTGAATCAGCCGAAGCTGGGGTACACTCTTCTTACATCACAAACAGGTCTATCCATGTCTTCTGTTTCCTTTTAACAAGGAAAATGTTGTCTTTTCTCGATTATTGCCGATAACCTCAGTGATGGAACTCAATCGGCACATTTCATGAGAGTACTTACGAAATTGCCCCTGCCTCCAAAATAAAAGAGATACAGGTAATAGGACCAGCAAGGCCGTTGAATCATGTGGTATAACTGGAACTCCACACAAACACGCATTGCTGAGATCTGTAAGACAAACACATCAGAGTGCTAAGTCATATGAAGAACGAAACAAAAACCATATAAAAAAGAGACTGAAATTTGAAGGAGAAGAGACTAATAAAGTGGAAACTATAAAAGTGCAAAAACCGAAAGAAAAGGAGGAAAAGAAATCGAAAGGACAGAAGGAAAACAGATCTTCAGAAGAAACGATTACTGAAGAAACCATTCCTGATGACAAACTAAGTGAGACGAATTTGCCCCGTCGGGGAAAGGAAGCCTAACGATGAAGATGTAGCCTGTATTTCCTTCGAAGCACCGTTATCAAACGACAACAGAGGAGAGCTGTGGATAATCTGCTTGATGTACTATCACTGGTTACGTAACGACTGACCTACAGTAAAAACATATATCTACGTCTACACCTTTTGTAAATTTATTCCTGAGGAGTTAAGTACCTTTCTATCTTGGGACTTCAAAAAATTTACCATATAATCATGTTTTAGATTTATATTGGATTAATAAATTATTTTAATTTTTTGTTTTTTAATAATTAGTCGAAATTTAGATCTCATTTCAAAAGTCTTCCTTTTTGCCATCTTTTCAAAAAGATACTGCAAAAAAATTGTTTTTATTAATTATAACCAAATGGAATGGCAATATAAATCTTTTGGCTAATACTTCGCAGCAATTTTATATTTTTATAATTAATTTTACCTGAATTACAGGTGCTAGTAGAAATTCAGAGCTTCCCCTCTACTTTTAATTTTTTGTTTGATAAATTCTGGGTGACTGATTACCTGTCTAATTGTGTTGTATCACTTTCTCTGACCAACAATCATTGCCAGTATCCACATTATGTACTGTTTACAATTTCTGAGAAGATAAATATCGGCTGTTGTTTTGTGGAGCGTAAAGACTCCTTACATAAAAGACAAGATTGTGAGATTTAGTTCAAATTCTTTAGTCTGAGACCTTATAACTCTTGAATGCAAGGCTGAATGTACATACACCATACACAAAGTTAGCCATCGCGTCACGACGACTCTGATTTCTTAATGCGGTGTAGATTTACACAAAATATCACTTTTCCAGAAACACTGAATGACAGGAGGCTGTAAAGTGTATTTTGTAAACATCAATAACTGCGAAAAGTTTTCTCCCACAATTTAATTTATTTCTTCGTAAGTGCAACAACTAAAAGACGCGGACATAATTAAGAATGCTAACACCAAGGTGAAGTTGGGTCATAGCCAACAAAAAATTTACAAATCCCAATTCAAGTCCTGGGACGCAAAGCACAATTGTAACATCTAATACAGAAAAGATAATCATAAACAAATTTTTAATCAATGAGGAAGTCACGGGTTCCAGTAGTAACATACACTTTGCTAGATATTTAATATAAGGTATAGAGAGACAGCTGACAATGCCATCGCATTTATGACTCAGCACTGATCGGACCAGATAACTTTCTTCCATTGGCATGATCCTGTGGGTGGTGCTGCCTGCAGGAAGTCTCTAGCGGAATATTCAGGCAACTTAAGGGCTGGAACACAAATTCTGCTGCCTCTCATCACCGCTCCCCCCCCCCTTTCCCCCTTCCTCTCTCACCGCTCATCCCCGTAATTCCCCACACACTCTCCCACTTCTTTCCTCGCGATGCTGGCACGTGTAGCAAGAAGTTGCTTGTTGTCTGCCTCGGTGGGTTTTCGGAAGGCGCAGGTTGATATGTCGCACCTTGTGCTGGGTCCGTTGGATTTTCTGCATGTTGGGCGAGCTGGGCCTCGCTATGTGGTGTGAGCGATGCTGGCAGTGGAGGTGTCCAGCCGCCTACACTCTGAGAATCGACGACCTCTGTGTACTGATCAGGAGGCCTCTCCAGGCTGTAGATTAAGTGGTACCTCCTGAGCATGTTGATAGGTGTTCTGTTCATCTCATAGAAGCAGGTGTTGTCCAGCAGTGGCTCTTGAAGGCCCGGTAAATGCCAAGGTATTTAAATATGATGACACAGACCAGGACACAGTGTCGTATATGAGATAGGGGCACTATCTGAAGCTGCTGACACGGAGCATTTTGACTGGGCTTGGCACCTTGGTCAGTGCGGTCCGACAGTGGCTGAGGTAATTTGTATGCTATGTCAGTTTTTGCATGTTTCAATGCTGCCTCCATCTAGTTCCTGAGGAACAAATCATGTGCTTGTTCATTTCATTTGATTGTGGATTCTGGGTGAGCCACTGGTGGATTCCATTTTTGGAGCAAAATTCTGTGAAACAATTGGCTGAAAATTATGGTTCATCGTTCATAACAATGATTTTATGGGGGACTTAGATGGATGCTGTGTCCTCGAGAGATACGAGACACACCCATACGTAGCAGACCGGGGATTTGCTTGCAGTTCAGGTGGCACTGAATTGAGCCTAGCGCCCAGAGAGGGCGCCACCCGCCAAGGACTATCTTAGGCATCCGCCACAATTCACTGAAATAGTTTCCCAAGAGAGCATTCATTCGCCAAATGCGGATATAAGCAAACACGCGGCTCCTCAAAAGACAGGATCAACAATTGTTCGAGAGAACATCAGGGCAGCGTCCATAGCTGCCGTCAAGAAGAGCCGAAATGGACATCCTAAAAGTGATGGTAGTCATCATTCACTCGATTCACGACACGACCAGAGTTAAGAACGCTTCCGTAGCTGAATGGTTAATGATACTACCTTCAGTGTGGAACGACCTGGATTCGATATCTTCTCAGATTTATTTTTTCTGAAGTTGGGAGATATGGAAAGGGGTCCACTCAGTTTCATAAGACCGAATGAGGAGCTGCTTGAATAAAGAAGCAGCGTCACCGTAGGGATTCATCTACTGGCAATAATGGTTGGAGGTGTTGTCATATGCTGATCACATATCCCACGATCAAAGGTCGATCCTCGTGCTGCCTTGTAAGCAGCAATCGGCCAGTCAGTACAGGCCTAATCTGTGAGTGGTGTTTACGTTTTGCCAAAGTTAAAGACATTTCAGTGTAAGGAGCTGGCCGCTGTGACCGAGCGGTTCTAGGCGCTTCAGTCCTAAACCGCGCTGCTGCTACGGTCGCAGGTTCGAATCCTGCCTCGGCATGGATGTGTGTGATGTCCTTACGTTAGTTAGGTTTAAGTAGTTCTAAGTCTAGGGGACTGATGACCTCAGATGTTAAGTCCCATAGTGCTTAGAGCCATTTCAGTGTAAGGAAGCTGTAAACTACTGTCGTGCATCATCTTCAAACTAAAGTTAAGTACAGTAGTGGTAATTGTGGTGTCACCGCCAGACACCACACTTGCTAGGTGGTAGCCTTTAAATCGGCCGCGGTCCGTTAGTATACGTCGGAACCGCGTGTCGCCACTATCAGTGATTGCAGACCGAGCGCCGCCACACGGCAGGTCTAGAGAGACTTCTAGCACTCGCCCCAGTTGGATAACCGACTTTGCTAGCGATGGTTCACTGACAAAATACGCTCTCATTTTCCGAGACGATAGTTAGCATAGCCTTCAGCTACGTCATTTGCTACGACCTAGCAAGGCGCCATTAACAGTTACTATAGATACTGAGTCATGTACAGTCAAGAGCGACGCTCATCATTAATGGATTAAAGTTAAGTATTCCACCTGCTACGTCCGTTTTTCTAAAGTCTAAATTCCTTGTCCTGTTCCAGACCTCACGCCAGCCTGCGTGAGCTAAAACGCGTGCCTTTCGGCTTCCTCTAGTACCCGGTGTTGGCTCTCCTGCCAACCCACAACAGTAATCAATATAACGGCAGGTTTCCACGAAAATAATAGCACAATATCTGAGGTATACATGCATCGAATTTACTGTGAAAGTAGTAGATATACGTAAGACATAAACAGTCATGACGGAATTACATAGTTGCTTTCATAATGTTGTGTCGGCTACTGTGGGAGACAGCACGGACACAAACAATGAAGGAGAAAAGTTGTGATGGCCGTTAGCAGGTGTCCAAAATCATCTGCACAAACCTTTTTAATTAATGGAAAACTTTATTTCTATTAATGGAAGAAACATAACTTAACTTCCAGAATGAGATTTTCACTCGGCAACGGAGTGTGCGCTGATATGAATCTTCCTGGCAGATTAAAACTATGTGCCCGACCGAGACAGTTTTAATCTGCTAGGAAGTTTCATATCAGCGCACACTCCGCTGCAGAGTGAAAATCTCATTCTGGAAACATCCCCCAGGCTGTGGCTAAGCCATGTCTCCACAGTATCCTTTCTTTCAGGAGTGCTAGTTCTGCAAGGTTCGCAGGAGAACTTCTGTAAAGTGTGGAAGGTAGGAGACGAGATACTGGCAGAAGTAAAGCTGTGAGTACCGGGCGTGTGTCGTGCTTCGGTACCTCAGTTGGTAGAGCACTTGCCCGCGAAAGGCAAAGGTCCCGAGTTCGAGTCTCGGTCGGGCACACAGTTTTAATTTACCAGGAAGTTTCATAACTTAACTTGATTCCTATGCTTCATACATACAAGTATTTACTCTCAATTAGTACTCGCAGAACGCAGGCTAAGTAACTTCTTCCTATTACTCAATGCTCATGCTCTCGACGTCTGCGATCGAACTGGGCTCGACCAGCGATGGGCGGCTGGTTGAATCAGCTTTGACAGGGGCGCCGAACTCTGTCTTCCTGAGGGCGTGGCGCTGTCCGCTCTTTTCTTGATGTCGTTTCGCGGCCCTGCGCTGGTCGGTGTGCAGTCGTTGCTTTAGAACTGCACACATAACACGAGTAACAAATTACAGCGTTTGGTTTTCCTAAATGGAAATTGGTATTAAGGCACTCACTGTCCTCTTGTGTTACTGCATTGTTAGTACTTTGTCCAACCTCCGTTCTCCCTACTTATCACAAAAATTCTCTTGGGCACTGATTCTGCTAAGGTTCATAGTTCTTGCAGTGAAACTGTCTCCCACTCTTCTCGTATCGCTCTTTCCAAACCACATACTGTCTCAAATTGCCGTAAAAATATTCAAATGTCTCTGAAATCTTATGGGCCTTAACTGCTAAGGTCATCAGTCCCTAAGCTTACACACTACTTAACCTAAATTATCCTAAGGACAAACACACACACCCATGCCCGAAGGAGGACTCGAGCCTCCGCCGGGACCAGCCGCACAGTCCATGACTGCAGCGCCTTAGACCAAATTCCCGTACATTGCGATAAACATGCCTTGCAGGTACTCCCCAAAGAATTTACGTGTGGTTCAAATCTGAGCGACGTGCAGGCCAGGGCAAGATCGTTATCTTCAAAACACTTTTTAGTTCTAGTAAACGAACGCAGATGCATAATCTTGTTGAAACATTACACTTTCGTCCCGTCGGTCTTCATACATTCTAATCATTTCTGTCTCTAGCATTTCAGTGAACATGTTAGAGTTCATTCTAGTGTTCAGCCACGCAATGCGTTACTTACCTTTGGCGCAGAAGGCTGCCCAAATCATAACACTTCCACCACCAAATTTCCTGCTGATTCTTACTTGCTGCTCTATTCTCAGATCATGCCAATCATACTGAAATCCTTCCGGACTATCTGAATTAAAGTTCTGCTCATTACTGAAGATCACTTTATCTCATTCTGAAGTCCATGAGATATGTTTTTCAGCAAACTCCAATCTAGCCTGTTTATGTTTGATTGTTAGAGCAGGTTTCCAAAACCTTTTCTTGAATACAAGATGTTTGTCATGTGACAAAATTTGTGTACTCGTTTGGTAGTTACTGGCTACTGTAAATCAGCAACGAGTTGAGAGGATTAACGGTTTGTGGCCCTTACTTTGTGCAAAAGTAACCCCTTCTATGCAAGTTTCTACGTTGCCCATATTTTCCGTTCTGTTCATATCGTGCGCCCAGTCTCACGAAATGAAGAAATTATCAATCACCATACTTGAACAGGTCAGCTTATTGACAATTTGACCATTAGAGTATCCCATTTCCCTCTAAGTACCGATTTTTGCTTTTTCATAGCATGATAACTGTTTTCCGCGTGTCACAGTCACTATCATGATTTATGGGCAAAACACGCACTGTCAGTAATGGTGTCTGCTTCCTGTCTGCAGTAAAGGCGCACTAACATCGCCTAGAGCCGACTACCTTTGTACAGAACACCACCCTCCACCACCTGAATCGTTCACGTTATGTTAAATACTGTACCTCTGACATCAAATGTGATACCATTTGACTGCATCTGTCGGTATACTGGACTTTATACTATTTCATATAAATTGCGCACAACTATTCGAACCAACAATGTTAATTTTCGCAGAGGTATGTTCCGTCTGTGCAACTAATTGAAGGCACTTTGTTTATTGTCAAACGTGTTTCGCTTCTTTTATTTGTGAAGCATCTTCAGTGGCAATTTCAGCGCTATTAGCTCTTGCGTGTGGTTCTGAAGATGTATTCGTTAGTTTCCATGCTCCAGTTGGCCGATTTCTGACGTTCTTTCACCCACATTTGATTCAACACATCGCATAAATCACTTGCACTTTCCGTTTTGTGATCAACATTAGTTTTCCTGCAAATACCCATACCTTTATACTGATTCCCACAACTGTGGTATAAGATTTCTATTTAATAAATTATTATAAATTGTCGCTAATACGTGATGCCATATATTATTGCTTAGGTGTCGCATAACCTTATTTGGCCTTGTGACGAGGCTGTTTAGTTGCTGTGACCTCATGAAAGCAACTACTTGCGGTGGTGAGGGGTTCTCTTTCCGCTACCTATTTAAGGTGAACGTCAAATATATTTGGTGAATACAACAATGTGTACCATCTTGCTAACGACCTTAACCATGGCGTGGGCGGTTGTGGATATTTTAGTGTCCTAGTCGGATACCTAAGCTTCTAAAGGAGTGCAGACCCGACGGAAATATTCTCAGTTCCGAAGGCAGGACCCACTAGCATTGTCGCAGTCTGGGAGGCCCCATGTCCATTCGTGAGACGACACCGTGCTGGCGTAGCCACTTCTCGTTTCACTTTGTGTTATTTCCATACGCTCGTGAATCAAAGCTGCCACCAATACGTTGCTGACCTGGGCTTTCAGTGTGATGCAATTTGGACTTATATTTGTGCAACTGCCAATGACTTTCCGATTTCCCATGGGTTTCTCCAGTACGTTCTACAGGAAATAGTGAACGCTCTTTGCAGTGACACACCTGTCTCTCTGTTGGTCATTGTGAAACACTTTGTGCAGTGCTGGGAAACAGGGCAGAAAAAACGCGACAAGGCCTCGTGTACTTTTTACGCTTTTGCGACAAATAACGATACAGAATTTCAGGCAGCGGCGTTGCTTTAAAATTACTGCGGCAACTACTTTTTCAGTCGCTTCAGGCGCCGACATCATAGCAACAAGGGGTGCCCTGTTCTCCCCGCATGTATTTCTATGCTATAAAGAGACCAAGGAATACTGAGACTATTTATTTCAAAACATCGATGTTCACCAAGCAATTATGCTAATCAAACTCGGAAAAGTATTCTGTGCCAATTCATCCTTTCCGTCAAATATTTTTAATCTCGTGTATCTGCAACATTTTGAGGAATATGAGCAAGAAAATGCTGGAGCAGTTTGTTGAGCACGAAAAAATGTATCACAGTAACGCGATATCTATATTACGACCACTTCTATGTAATACGGGTAATATATACTGAAGCGCCAAAGGAACTGGTATAGGCATGAGTACTCAGATACAGAGGTATGTAAACAGGCAGAGTACGGCAACGCCTCTAGAAGACAACAAGTGTTTGGCGCAGTTGTTAGATCGGTTACTGCTACTTCAATGGCAGGTTATCAGGGCCTAAGTGAGTCTGAACGTGATGTTATTGTCGGCGCACGAGCGATGGGACACAGCATCTCCGAGGTAGCTACGAAGTGGGGTTTAGGCTCTAAATAATGTTCTCTGAACTAAAGTCAGAAGAAAACTCATCTTCTGCCTTAATGTACTAATCGAAGAACTGTTCCAAACTAACAGTACTAAGTTAAATCTCTAGGCAGACGGTCTCTGTCTATAAAGGATAATCCTATTCACTGTCCTGTCTCTACTGAAGATCGACCACTGTCTGTCTATCAGACACTGTTTCTGTCTGACTTGAACACACAGCGAACGTTCTACAGGACCTCCCGAGCAAGACTCGGACTGACTTACAACTTGCAACTCATAACTTCTGTTTGTGCTCGCGTCTTTCTTGCTGGTAATGCTGCCGCTCCAGGGGGCATTATACACGCCGGCAACGTTGGTTGGTTTACGCGCAGTGAAGCTCCTGGTGTGGACGGGCGTCCACGGTATTTCTGGTATCAACTGCCGCAAACTCTTCTTGTGTGGTATCTCAGTACACCACATACTCTTTGTATCTAAAGCCCTGCAATGTACAGTTCACCGTTAAAAGACAAAATATCTCACCACATTCTGACATGACAAATATCAGTCCGGTTTTCGTGAAAACTCTACTAATTATGGTAACTATTAACTTGGAAATACCATAGAAAATCGTAATCTCACAATACTGACATTACTAGACTCCAGAAAAGCATTTTATGCTGTCAACTTCAGCATATTGTTCACAAAAATTCTACACATAAAATTTTCATGTAGTGTTCTACAGTGCTTTGAAAGTTAAAAGTGCTTGACAAACAGAGCAGCGTCTTGTCTCTAGGTACGACGAGCCCTCCTCGAAGAAAGTCTTCTAATCTGTCCCAGTGGGGCGGTCCCCAGTGCCCTGCTGTTTTCCTTTTATGTCAACGCCACTCCGACGGTTCTGTTCACCTGTAAACACTATTTCCGCACCGATGATCGTCAGCTTCCCTAGCGCCAGACCTCAAGAGATCAATGCTGACATCGTCCTGCCTTAAGTTTTCAGATGGGCGCAAAATGCGAAAATTCCCAGTTAATTTTGGTATTTCATCAGAAGACAACCGGTCTTCAACTTTACAAATACTTGCCATCCTAATCTTATTGACTGTACTCCAACAACTTAGCAGAAAACGGTGAGGAACTTTGATGCAATTCTTGATGGGCTCGCGAAAATACTGTTGCCACATACAGAAAGATTTCTGCTTGTCTCTATACCTTCCACAAGTTTCGTATCATATTTCCACAAGATGTGGAAACGTCCATAGGAGTAGGGATGTCCTGGTCGACGTCCACGGGTTCGTGGCCAGCAGGGGCGGGCGGCGGCGACGCGGCACGGGCAGCTGGTGGCAGAGACAGCTACTTAGGCGGAGGCCGAAGCGGAGGTTCCGCCGTAGGGCAGTCGGTGACAGGCAGTGGCAGCTCCCCTAGGGCATCGTGGTCCACCCGATGGGGGCGGAGCTGGTTGAGGTGTCGGCGGACGGCGGAACCGTCGGCCCACCGGAGAGACGCCGTCGCCCAGCCGCAGAGCTCGGTGATGACCGCTGGTGCCCAGTGTGCCCGTGGATGAGAGGTCCGCGCCCAGACCTCCTGACCATTGTAAAAGGAGTGTGCTGGCATGCGGGCAGGAGGGTGAAAAGCCTCAGGAACCAGGACAGATAAGGGAGAGCAGAAAGCTCGACCGTCAAGTATCTCCGCTGGACTTTTACAGGCGTGGGGGTTGGCGTGGTATGTAGCCAAAAGAAGAAGCATGCCCTCCTCCAGTGGGTGCTGACTTAGCAGCTTACTGAACTGGGTCTCGAACGTCCGCACAAAACGTTCCGCTCGGCCGTTCGATGCACGGTGAAATAGGGCGGTATGGACGAGGGAAATTTCATTGGCAGTACAGAACTGCTTAGATTCGGCTGAAGTAAACTGTGGACCGTTATCCGTAATAATCGTTTTGGGGAGGCCCTCGACAGCAAAGAGGCGACAGAGAATTTTAATAGTCTCTGCAGAAGTGGAGTTCATCGTGTGCGAGACATAGGGGTATCCCGAGCCGGAGTCAATCAGTATGATCCACTGGGAACCGTGAAATGGCCCTGCAAAATCCAAATGGAGACGTTCCCACAGAGCAGCTGCATCCCGCCACAAAAAATACTGGCACTTGAGTGCTGCCTGATGTATTTGACACACGGTGGAACTGACCTGAGGGAGGTAATGTCTTTATCCAAACCACGCCTATAAAGGTGTCGGCCGGCCAACTGTTTGGTGAGGATAATGGCCCAATGGCCGGCATGGAGGAGGTCGAGGGCACAGCGGTGCAATGCTTGCGGTATGACAACCCAGGGAACGTCGGGATCACTATGCAAAAGGATGACGCCACTGCGGAAAAAGAGACTGTGTCGATGATCCCAAAAGTGTTGAACCTCTGCACCACGGACGCTACGATGGCTGTTCGGCCAATCCACAGCGATTTGGTGGTGCAGAGTTTGCAGCCTCTAATCGTGAGTCCACAGCTGTGCCCACGTCCGTTTCCACTTGGAAACAAGCCAAGGAGGTGGCGTCAAACTCACAGTCTGCCCCAGCAGGCAACCGGGACAGAAAATCGGCGTTTGTGTGCCGTTCAGAGGTGCGGTAGACAATATCAGAGCCGAACGTCGCCAGGAAGCGCCCAACGCTGGAGGCAGCGCGCCGTCCAGGTGGGCTCAGCAGCACCCGGGTGAAACAAAGAAACCAAACGTTTGTGGTCGGTCTGCACCATGAAATGACGACCGTACACGAAATTGAAGAATTTCGTCTGGGCGAAAACCAGCACCAAAGCTTCCTTTTCAATTTGAGTATACTTGGTTTGAGTGTCGGTCAATTTTTTGGATGTGAAAGCCACCGGCCTCTCAACGCCATCGACCACTTGCGAGACGACCACACTCAGGCCATAGTCCGAGGCATCGGCGTCGACGATGAGGAGTAAGGGAGGATCGTAAGCTGCCAGACAAGGACGGCAGGAGAGGGCTGACTTGAGACATGTGAGAGCCTGCTCACACGCTTTGTCCCAAACCCAAGGTCACCCTTGTGGAATAACTCGGTCTGGGGCACCGAAATCTCGGCGGCGTGGAGTATGGAACGCCGATAATAGTTGATTTGACCGAGGACGGATTGTAGTTGCTTCACGTTGGTGGGAGGAGGCAGGTTTTGAGTCACCACGACATACTCCTTAGGGGCGTGTAGGCTGCGGGCATCAATCGTGAAACCGAGGTAGCTGACCTCTCGCACAAAAAGGTCACACTATTCTTTCCGGCAACGCAGGTTAGCCTCGGAAAAAACCTGGAACAGCCGATCCAGCTTGTCATGAGGTCCACCACAGACGAGCCATCGATGATGACATCGTCCAGATATGATTACATAGGCTTTCCCGGCGTAATAAGTCTTGAAAGTCTCTTCGGGTTTGCTGCCGTATCCTAAAATCAACTTGACTCGATATTTCGGCGATCCAACTGTTCGCCATCTTCAGGAAAATGCTGCTTATGCTGATGAGTCCCGCTGAGAACTGACGCCAGGTTGCAAATCGACGTCCTATATAGGCCACCGTTCAATACACGGCGCATGCGCCGCCCATCACAGTTCCTGCCTTCCAAAACAGGGAGGTGGTGCCGTCCTTAGTGAAACACTGCTGGCAACGATATATCGCAATCAAGGCCGCACCAAAGAACGTTCAGCTTTGATGCGAGATAATACAGGATTCCACGTCTTGCTAAGAGGAAACCCATTGTCTCTGTAGATTAAATTATCAGTCAACCTAATTTCAATCGCCTCTTTATACACACTGTTTCAAAAACCGGAAATGTTGGCAGCTACAACAGTTTCCTCAAATTTCATTTTGTGTCCCTCATTTAGGCAGTGTTCTGCTACCGCCGATTTTTCCGGCTGTTGTAGCCTCGTATGTCGGCGATGTTCCACACACCTGTCTTGCACTGTGCGAATAGAACGGCCAACGTAAGCTTTCCCACATTGGCACGGAATTTTGTACACCCCGGGTTTCCTAAGCCCCAAATCATCCTTCACAGAGCCGAGCAGAGCCCTAATCTTAGAAGGTGGACGGAAAACACTCTTAATGTTAAAATTCCTTAAAATTCGTCCAGTCAGACAATGGGTTTCCTCTTAGCAAGACGTGGAATCCTGTATTATCTCGCATCAAAGCTGAACGTTCTTTGGTGCGGCCTTGATTGCGATATATCGTTGCCAGCAGTGTTTCACTAAGGGCGGCGCCACCTCCCTGTTTTGGATGGCAGAAACTGTGATGGGCGGCGCATGCGCCGTGTATTGAACGGTGGCCTATATAGGACGTCGATTTGCAACCTGGCGTCAGTTCTCAGCGGGACTCATCAGCATAAGCAGCATTTTCCTGAAGATGGCGAACAGTTGGATCGCCGAAATATCGAGTCAAGTTGATTTTAGGATCCGGTAGCAAACCCGAAGAGACTTTCAAAATCGTCCAGATAACTGGTCGCCCCGGTTTGTGAGCGTTCCAAGTAGCGTTGGAAAACGGTGGGGGCGCTGGAAATACCAAACGGGAGCCAGTTGTGCCGGACAAGGCCACACAGGGTATTGATGACTAGGATCTGCTGCGATTCCTCATCCAACGGCAGCTGCAAATAAGTATTGTGCAAACCAGTTTTGGGGAAAACGGTCGAGCCCGCAAGACGTGTGAGTATTCCATCCACTGATGGGACAGGATAGGCATCGATGACGGACTGAGAATTGACCGTGACCTTAAAATCGTCACAGATGCGTAAAGCACCATTCGGCTTCTCGACTATCACGATAGGCATCGCCCAGCGACTGTGTGCGATGGAAGAAAGGATGCCTTCATAAGCTGCGAAGTTACACCTGGAGCCTGTCTCGGAGAGCAAAGGGGACCGGGCAGGCCTTAAAAAACGAGGAACAGCAGAGGGAAGAAGCTGAACATGCGCGGTGAAACCCTTACCCCTGGTGTGGAGGATGATAACAACGTTTCGTATTTCCTGATCAATATTAGTAATTTCTTTTGCAATCTAGATCCATACGATGCTTAACTTCCAAATAAACCATATTAATAGTGCAATTATGACAATGAATTATCTAATATGCTTAAAACTAATTTTTCTTAAATTCATGATTTTGGCAATTTGAGCCTTTTTTATTTCAAGTCTGTAATTGCTTCTTCACCCTCCTAGGATGAATTTTCATTTCCAAAGTGTGAATGAGATCCAAGTTTGTAGGCAAACATACTATTAAAGCCCCCTTGTGATCCCATCGTCTTCAAGAAACTTCCAACACTTTAAATATTTCATACCAGACAACAAAGAAATCTGAATTCTTATAGCTTTCTTGCAATGCATTCGTAGTTATATCTCAGTTATGTGGTAAAGAGCTGATTTGTGGACTCCAGTTTCCTGGGAAATTTTTTGTTCCTGTTATGTACACTCTAGCTAATATCAGTTTTCGCTACTAATTATGATACATTCTGTACACAAATTTATCACCTCTCAGCGACCCAAGCGGCCCTTGTGTCACGATGGCCTTAAACCGGTCCTGGCTGCGGCGAGACAACAGACGTATTATCGATTCCTCTGTGTGCACATCCCATAGAACTTGGCACCACAGATCAAGTACATATCACATAGTTAAAAGCAGAACACGAGTTTCAGTTACCTAATGTCCTAGCTGTACCCCTCCAAAAAACAAAAACATTCTCTAACTACTTTTCTATTACTGCTGTCCATCTCTGGCACAAGATATCCTGCACTATCCGAACAGTCGAATGCCTCGCATTTTTTAAAAGTTGAAGGACCTACTTCTCTCATCCACATAACTTTTCTATCAAAAATTAATTTATGTGGTTATTTCTCTCTAGGCAACAGTGAGGACTGTGGTCACGTCTACAGGTTACACTTGTTTCTCTTTTGGTTTTTTAGTCGGTCACATAGTTTTCTTCTGTTCCGCGTTCTCTCCCTCTCCCATCTCTTCTCTGTCTATTGTAGCCACAATCAATTATCTAAATATGCCTGCCTGTATATTATCTTTATTATCCTACTCTTCAAAAACAAATATAAAATGTGTTTTTGTGCTTTAACTGTCAATTATTTTACTACTGCCTCAACTAATTTAATTTTTTAGACATCAGATTATATTAAGGTATTATATAGTTGGTATTATAATAAATATAACGAAGAATATCAGGAATGAATGGTTAGGTGTAAGAGAGAGCCTTCTGGCCTTAATTTTGTTAGAATCAATAAATTAGTAAGTAGTATAAAAGGCAAGAACATTGAAAAATAAGTGCAATTTTTTACGTAGAAACTACAGTATTTTACTCCGAGGTTAATACTTTTTATTCTCGTCTGCGCAGGAAAAATACCACAGAATAAATGACTTCTAAAACTCAAAAACCGACGGTGTTTTGTTTGTGATGTTCATGATGGTGATTTTTATGGCATCTGACATTGACACAAAGCACATGAATAATTTCTTAGTTGACATGTGGAATAATCGGGTCTACTGCCGGATGTTTGTGTCGCTCTGGCACAATATTTCGGCCACGTAACTCGTTGCTTTCTTCAGGTGCTACCTGAGACGGCAAACAGAGCGACCAGCGCCCTCTGGGCATAAATACTGGACAAGATCCTCCATACGGCAGTCACGTAGCACCTGAAGAAGGCAGCGAGTTAAGTGGCCGAAATATTTGCCAGAGCGACACAAACATCCGGCAGTAGACCCGATTATTCCACATGTCAAGATCTCGCTGGGAAAGCCTGAAGAGTAATTTCTTAATTAGTGGTACACGTTCGCCATCTTTTGTTTTTATATTGACTTAATTTTAACTGAATTCCTTAGAGAAAATAAAAGCAGATAACATTTAAAGCTGAACAGTACCAACTGCAACATGATAAGAAGTGCCTGTTTATGACATCTAATTATTACATCAAGGTAAACAAAAAATCCTGTGAAAGAGAAATTTTAAGTGGATCAGTCGAACGACAGTAATGTGTGACTAAATCAAATAGTCTCTACTTGATTTAGTTCTCATACAACGATTTCTTTCCTATTCGATTCATAAGTCATTTGAACGTTGATGAACGTTGAAGTGAGAAGCTCTCTAATAATGGAGTTGTTAGAAATGCAATTATTGTGCACACTTGTTTGTTGCATGTATTAGATGTAGCACAGATTATAAGGAGATTAAAATGTTTGATGTGCAAGAACATAATATAATTAAATACATGACTAGTTACTGTTACTAGTATTCTATTTACGTCTAAACGCAAATTTTACTTCCTGTCTTCAATAATACGTACATATAGTGAATAGTGTTAACAAACTTGAAAGTTGCAATTTAAAAAAAAATATCTGTATAAACATCGACACAAGTAAACAATGCAAAAGCCTGAAAAGTTCACAGTTACAATATTGCTTATAAAAAATATAATGGAAACTTTAAAGGAAACCACCAATGTAAATGAACACTAAAAAAATGCAAATTTACACAAGAAAATTCTTTCATTCGACACTGACACAACATTGCAACCTAGTAACAAATATAGTTGAACTTTCTTATAACGACATTGCCTACAACGACAAATCAGCTGTAATGTCGTGATTTCTGTAGTATTGTCATATTCCTCATAAGGAACATACTTCTCATCCTTGCTTCATAGGACAAATGTATATGTGAGTACCTAGTATACAACATCAGTAGGGGGGCAACAGGGGTACTGGCACAGATTGTTAGTGATGGGTTACCTAAATCAGGGGCAGATATGCACTCAGGGGCAAACCTATTGTTCTGTTAAGTGCTTTCCCATGTCTACCTATTGTTTTTCTTTGATGGACAGGTGCATAACCTATTGTACTGCTAAGTGCTTTTCCATGTCTCTGCACTTAACCTATTGTCCCTCACCCCCTCCCACTCTCCCCCCCCCCCCCTCAGGAAGGAGATGTTGGCCCATTTTTTTAGTGTGGGTTGTCTACATCAGGGGCTGGTATGCACTCAGAGGCAAACCTATTGTTCTCCTTTGATTGACAGGTACTTAATGTATTGTTCTGTTAAGTGTTTTTTCCATGTCACCCCATTTCCTTTGAATTGACAGGCACATAACCTATTGTTCCCCCAGCCCCTCTCCCTCTCCTCCAACCCTCTCACCCCTCGTTGCTGCAGGTACACTTTCAGGTCTGAGTTATTGGAATAGGCCCCCCTCTCACACTTATCAGTTTGATTGAGTAATTAATGAAATTGATCGATTAGTTAACCTCTCTGGTGGGAAAGTGCCACGCCATGCCTCCCATGTGGGAAATTCAAATTTTGTCAGATTTTTGCGAGTGACATGCCCATCTGGCCTTGGAATCAATTTTCGCCAGTACAAAGCCCACCTCGACTTGGAATCAATTTTTGCCAGTGCCACACCCACCTGGACTTGGAAGGAAATAGTTGGTCTCCACCACGATCCTCAACCGACCGCCACGTCTCCCTACCTACCCATGTTGGCGGGCTAATGAGTACTAACATTCGGCTGTTGGCGGGAAAGTGCCACACCTTCCTCCCCCAGAAAAATGTCGTGAAGTTCAAATTCCAATAGGACAATGCAGCTTCTACTAACCTCAGAAAATCGTGGGAAGATAGGTCACATTGACTACTTAATTAAATTGATCAATTAATTAACCTTTCTGGTGGGAAAGTGCCATGCCACCCTGCCACGCCCCCCCTGGCAGGAAGTTCAAATTCCATCAGGACAATGCAACCTCTACTAACCTAAGAAAATGGCGGTATGTGGTTTAAAGTACTGTCTACTTGCGATCGTTAATGGTAAACCTATCCGTCATCAGAGGACTTTCATCTCGTGTGTGATGAGAGGGGACACATTCCTCTAAACGAGCTTTGATTTATGCGATGTACTCCATCCCCCCTGTCGCATTTTTGGTGTAAAATCTAGACTTCAGCGTCATAACTAAGTTAGCGATAGGTGCTTGTGAAGTACTGCATTCCCCGTGTACATATTTGTCTGACAGGTGGGCTGTTTACAGAGTTAGTGACGGAATGACTGGTATTTTTCACATGTCGGACGCTGCTGCTATGCGTTTATCTGTTTCCTTGTAAGAGGTATTCGCCATTACTAATGATCGTTTTATATAGGGCTGATGCAGGCGTAGTATAATTTCTGAACCGTGATCGGATGTGAACAGTGGGCGATATACATCTCCAGAAAGCTATGTTGTACCCATATCACACAAAGCCAATGTTTTAAGGAAGTAGTTTTTTCGTTTTAGGGTTCGATAATATAGCTTATCGTAGAGAAACCGGGAAGAAGGATGTATGTCCTGCGCTTGAAATACATTTCTTACATTGGAATATTGACAGCGCTAGCTATGATACTGAAATTGGGGGAAACATCGGCGGTGTCTTTCCCATCCCATGATTGACTGACAGTGCTTGTTTGAGTTGGGGAATGAGTTTTGTGGATGGGTGGCTCCTTCTGGGGGTTGTTAGTACCAAAGCAGTGATCGAGTACATGAGTGCAACTTGAGGAAGCAGTCGAAAGGGATGGCAGAGCGATCATCTATTTCGTCACTGTGGCAGATTAGTTTAAATGCAGAGGTCGTCAATCACATTCAGACATCAGTTTGGAAACTCTCCACAACGCAGTCAAACTCTTCTAGTTTCCCTATTTTGTAACTGTCTCTTATTTAAAATCATCCACCGTGTGTCGCGTGTAATGGTAGCCCCAGTAACAAAATGATTTACACCGTGCAATGTCTAATTTTCTGGGAGAGGCCGTGGATCAGAGCGTCTTAAAGTCAGTTTAGGATCTGACACAGACCTCGAAGTCGTGGCAGAAAAAGAAAATGTATGGCATTGTACAGAGCTTGTTAGAAAACAATGTTTCAAACAACGACACAGCATCACGGGGAGTGTCTCTCGCGACTTACAGTATAGTCTGTGGGATACGGTCATCATCCTACAGTATGGGTGATAAAACCTTAAACTTGTCTGTGCAATTGATCAGTACCAGTATATTTAATAAGGTCGTCACATGGGCTCGATGCCTGCATGGATGCGGTATTTGGCTTCGATATATGGGAGGAGAGAGATACGTTAAAAATCTTATCTTGTTCTCTATTGGATGAAGTTAGTTGAGCTTTTATAGTTCATAATTTTTCGCTGGCGGATGGAATAGAATAACGAATATAGAATGTTGGGGTGTTAGACGTGAATGGACCCTTAGGGATGCAGATCTGTAGTACCTGCTTGTAGTTTTGGGACGCACCACAATGCGCCCATTTCACCGAATGGTCAAAACACGGTCCTGTCACACTAACTAAGGTCGCTCTGTTTCTACACGGGTTTTAGAATGTGGTGGATATGACTTTCTCCGACTTCTGCTCAGTTCCGACTTAAATTGGAACGATCACATGCGCAAAGCAGCAGAAATGACAGCAGTCGCAAGATGCGTAGGGACTGACTAAAAACACGTTGGAATTTTACTGCAGCAACAGGTTCGAGAAAGGTGGCTCGTTTCGAAATATGAGAGTGCCAGAAACATGATATGGCATCGATACAGAATGCTTTACAAATACTGGAGAAGTATGTAGTGGCGGTGGTGTGAGGGAGTTGCAGATACCTGTTTCATACCACGCTCCTTAGCTGAATCACTTTCAAAATTCGGCACTTTTATTACGAGGGTGTACCGTCTATATTCAGTGTCACGATATTTGCCTGGAAAACTAATTCATTCGTATGTAATGCCATACCTCTATTTATAAAAGCGGTATAGTTTTTAACATGGATACTTGAGTGCACATGTAGAACCAAGACCGCTTGTGGCAGTAACATACAGTAGTTTTGGGGGATCGGGTTTTTTAAGATCTGGTGGTTTGTAAGACGATGATGCCTCTCTTTCTAAGACACGTTGGTAGCACTCGCAAGAAAAACTTATGAGACATGTCCACCCATCGTTGATTTTAGGTCAGTATTATTTCATATCACCAGCAATCTTTTATTGACGAAGTATTATACTTAGTAGTAGTGGGTACGTGATAGGTTGACCTTGAGCATCAGGGTTATAAGTATGTGTTTGTTTTCTGACATGCGACAAAGGAAATGACTATGTCCAGTCGTAACGAATGTATGGATTTGACGTGGAGCAGTGTGATAGCAAAGGGAAGAGTACGTCAAGTCTTAAGAATGGTAGCGATATTTCTATTTTCAGAGCCACAGCCGTCAGCAGGGTGTATTTCCAATACTTCACTCATTGCCGAATGTCGTTCAACTGAGACTGCCATCGCAACATTTAGTTGTAAGTACAGGGATAAAATATGTATGAGGCTGTTTTTTTTTTCTAGGACGATTCTGTCTATGCTTGCTTTTCGTGCAGCGCCAGTAACTTGTGGTAGCAATGATTCATGTTTCCCGTTAACTGTAGGAGCCGTCCGAATGCAGAGGCCTGTTGGAGTGTAGGACTGTAGCTGACTTAACTGTTGTCTTCTAGACGGCCGAGTAGCGAACTAATACTTAGAATGTGTTGGATAGCTTTCGTGATCGCGTGTAAATTTGAGAAGATTCAATATGGAGGTGTGTTTGCGCAGGACCGTTATTCCCTCCCATGTAAATTGTCCGGTTCTGCACATCTCGCGCGTTTATTTAGTTGAGGGGAAGTCGATTGTGGTGTGTGCATCTAACATGTGGAAGACACGTTTACCGATTCTCTAGACATGAGAAACACCTTAGTTGACCTTGTAAATTATAGCGATGATTTGGAATCTGCTACATCACCGGCATCGGTATTCGCGAGTGGAAATCTCAGTTTTCTCTATTTTTTTCTAGTTTCCGTGTAAGTGTCTTCGCAGACGTGCCAAGTTTCTAGTTAGTCAGTGGTTTACAGCACGCCCTACCTAGCTAAAGTTTCGAGTTTATAGAGAAATAATTTACAGTGTATATCTTTGGAATTATGTTGCGCGAGCGATCGGTAGGATACTGCCGTATGCTTGATATCGAGAAGTACCGCGAAAATGGTATAATAATAAAAGACGCCACTGTGTGTTGGCTGGACTTACAAGTATCGAAAATACCAAAAGGTTTCGTGGGAGTGGTGAAATCGATAAACCGAAAATACTCTAGGGCTTTTTAAAATTGTAATTACATCATTTATTCATCGACAAATACATAATGGCGGTAGACTTTTTTGCAGTGCGAAAACGACACCCAGCTGGTGCAAGTGTGGGCGTAACATAATTTTTTTTTATACACCTATAATTGATAGTCAGAAATGTTATGCTGCTGCTTGAACGTGAAGGAACCGTGGCTTATGTTCAGACATACGTTTGTGGGACGTAATCAAACTACTATTCACGTAAAAACAAAAAGATTGCGTATGTCTAGTCGTAAAGGAATGATGGATTGGACATGGTGAACTGTGATTTCAACGCACAGAGAAGTATATCCGAACGTACGTGGTGATAGATTCATTTCGTAAACAGCTGCACAATATAGCAATGCAAGTGTTCAACTGGACCTGCTATAGTGTACAAACAGGATAGGCAATACGGCTGTAACAATAAGTCCACTCATCGGCACCCACTAAGCGTACACTAGCATTTTCCTTGTTGTTCTATCGGTAGAGATATTGATTACAGTACACCAAACCCGCGTCGGTGATGCCTTTCCAAGCATTACTTGCGCGGGTGCGGCATTCATTATCACACAGTGCCAGACGCCTGTCCTTCATAACACTTGTGTGACAGAATGTCGGCAGGATGCAGCACCTTCCAGAAGCGCTGATTCGACGACTTTCTCAGATAATTTCCTAGGACTGAGAAGAATCGAGACATATAGCGGTGTGAGTGTAGGCATACCATAATTTATCCGGGTGCTGTACATATATAAAAGATAACTGCACTGTTTGTGTAAATGTGTATATATTGCAGTGTAATGTTACTGTGGCTTAGGTTCTGGCATGACCAGAGAAAATGAGTGTGTGTCCTATCGTGAGGGACGTAAAGATTAAGGACATCGATAACCGCGAGAGCTTCTTTATGTGGAAAATTATGTGCGCTGAGATTCGTTCCACAGGAAACATTATCTGTACATCGATCGGTGGCAGACTGCAGCAGCAATCGTAATATTTAATTGTAATTAGACTGTTAAATACTGTTGTGAGTCTCGTATGTATTTGATGATCTGATGACAAATTTTGCGGGGTTTAACTGTCAGTGCACTGTAGCGATCTGTGCAAAATAATTTTGCCTTTGAAAGTCTTATCTGCAGGAAACAATGGCGGATGGTGCTCCCAGAACGGCAGTTTGATTCGTAAATTCACTGACGGACAGGTTGTTCTGTTAGGAATGTGCCCTGGGAAGCATTGCAACATCTCTAGGCGGTGGCCGAACCGCAGCTATGCGTCACCGCACCAGCAACGGTACCTAGGTGAACACGTATTTCGCTAGTAATTTCTCACGTGTGAAATATGAAAGAGATGTCGGCGCCTCATCCCTCCAGAGCCCGAACTGTCCCGTCGTAGCATCGCTGGGAGCGCCAGTGCACCATGACTCCGGTGTCGGAGTCAGGTGTCGGGCGGCGGGATGTGTTTTTTATTATTAGCGATCTTTTGTTTAAACTATATTCCATCTATATATATACTCTGCTAGCCACCAAGTGGTGTGTGGTGGAGGGCACTATTCGCACCAAAGTTATATTGCCCTCCTTCTGTTACACTCGCGGATTGTGCGAGGGAAAAGCGACTGTCTGAACGCCTCAGTACGAGCTCCAATTTCCCTTATCTTTGAATGGTGACCATTGCGCGATATGAAAGTTGGTGATGATAATATATGCTCTACATCCTCGGCGAAGATAGGATTTGGAATTTAGTAAGCAACCCATCCATTTAACGCGTCGTCTATCTCCAGGTGTGTCCCACTTAAAACTTTCAATGAGACTGGTAACGCTCTTACAATGGTTAAACGTAGCAATCACGAATGTTGCCGTTCTTCTCTGAACCATCTCAATCTCTTGAATCAGACACAACTGGCGGTTCCCGGGTTCGATTCCCGGCGGGGTCAGAGATTTTCTCTGCCTCGTGATGGCTGGGTGTTGTGTGATGTCCTTAGGTTAGTTAGGTTTAAGTAGTTCTAAGTTCTAGGGGACTGATGACCATAGAAGTTAAGTCCCATAGTGCTCAGAGCCATTTGAACCATTTTGAACACAACTGGTAAGGGCCCCCATAAAGATGAACAATACTCTAAGATTAATAGGATGCCGCGAATTAAAAAAAAAAAAAAAAATACGCCATACATGTGAAGAATATCGAATTAATTAATTTGCATAAATTTTTTATATCAACATGGTATTTGCGGTACAATAGTTAATGGGAGACTGTGTGCCAGTGGGTGATATGGAGCAGAACAGCACGTTAATTTGAATAATTTTTATGTGAAACGCAGTACAATAGTTTAAGGGGGTGGGGGTGACCGGCCGGCCGGAGTGGCTGAGCGGTTCTAGGCACTACAGTCTGGAACCGCGCGACCGCGACGGTCGCAAGTTCGAATCCTGCCTCGGGCATGGATGTGTGTGATGTCCTTAGGTTAGTTAGGTTTAAGTAGTTCTAAGTTCTAGGGGACTGATGACCTCAGAAGTTAAGTCCCATAGTGCTCAGAGCCAATTGAACCATTTTTTTTTTTTGGGGGGGGGGGGGGTGACATGGAAAACCACTTAACAGAACAATAGGTTAATTGCCGACAAAGGGCCAAACATTAGTTTAAGACACCTGGAGTACAGTGCCGAACATTAGGTTATGTAACATGTTTGCCCCATGTAACTGCTTCTTGCAAGACCTGGGGAGAATGATGAGCAAGAGAAATCCAACTCCCACAAGCTGGTTTTTTATAAATAAACAATATACACTTTCAATATATTCCATACGTAGTCTAAATTGTTTAAACAATATTCCATACAGAGCAATCGAATACCTTCCAAATGATCGATCAACTGAGTCTTCTACTTACCAATTCCTAGGAAGAGGTGTTGGTTGGAAGACTTAGGTTAGTGGAGGTGATCTTTTTTTCCCGCCATTATCTTAGGTTAGTAGAGGTTGCATTGTCCTGATGGAATTTGAACTTCCTACCAGGGGGGTGTCGCAGGGGACGTGGCACTTTCCCACCAGAGAGGTTAATTAATTGATCAATTTAATTATGTAGTCAATGTGACCTACCTTCTCAACATTTTCTTAGGTTAGTAGAGGTTGCATTGTCCTATAGGAATTTGAACTTCACGACATTTTTCCAGGGGAGGAAGGTGTGCCACTTTCCCATCAAAAGCTGCACGTTAGTACACGTTAGCCCGCCAACATGGGTTGATAGGGGGACGTGGCGGTTGGTTGAGGATCGTGGTGAAGACTAACTATTTCCTTCCAAGTCCAGGTGGGTGCGGCACTGGCGAAAATTGATTCCAAGTCCAGGTAGGCGTGGCACTCGCGAAAATCTGACAAAATTTGAAATTCCCATATGGGAGGTGTGGCAGCAGGGCATGGCACTTTCCCACCAGAGAGGTTAACTAATCGATCAATTTCATTAAGTAATCAATCAAATTGATAAGTGTGAGAGGGGGGGGCTATTCCAATAACTCAGACCTGAAAGTGTACCTGTAGCAGTGAGGGGGGAGAGGGTTGGGGGAGGGGGAGCTGGGCAGGGGGAACGATAGGTTAAATGTCTGTCAATCCAAAGGAAATTGGGTGACATGGAAAAGCAGTTAACAGAACAATATATTGAGTACGTGTCAATCAAAGGAGAACAATAGGTTTGCCTCTAATTGCATACCTGCCCCTAACAAAATGCGCCAGCATCCCCTTCCTGAGAGGGGGGGGGGGAAGTGGGAGGGGGTGAGGGACAATAGGTTAAGTGCAGGGACATGGAAAAGCACTTAGCAGAACAATAGGTTATGCACCTGTCCATCAAAGGAAAACAATAGGTTGCCATGGAAATTCACTTAACACAGCAATAAGTTTGCCCCTGAGTGCATACCAGCACCTGATCTAGGCAATCCGCACTAACAAACTGTGCCAGCACCCCTGTAGCCCCCCTACTAACGTCATTTTAAGCAACAAGACTTTCCAGTAATGAATTAACAATAGCAGGAAATCTGATATTGTAATATGGCAACCTGGAATACTTTTCTCTCTGCCATTCCGTCAACAACAGGTGTGATGTAGACTCCTCGCCTCACTGTAACTGTAGCGCATTCATACTACAGTAGTGGTGGGAGTACAGAACTTGTCAACAGTACACGTGTTGTCAGTTTCCATAAACATTTTAGAACAGCATCGCCAGTGAAAGGAAAGTTTTAACGGTGAAGAAAAAGTAAAAGTGATTCATGAAATCGATAATGAAGCTAAAAAGGTTGACGTGTTTCGTCAATTTGTTCTCGTGAATTCCACAATTCAAACGAAATGGAAGAACAAGGATAAAGTTGTTACTGCCTTGAACGAAATGCATTTAATTTAAGTGGTTACGAAAAGATGAACGGAGCGACGTGGCTGATGCGTTGGATTGACAGACTCAATCAACGACACGGCATTAGTTTTGGCAAAGTGAGCGGTAAAGCCACAGAGTGAATATAGAAACAATCCAACAATGGCTCACCACCGTGTGGTATACAATTCGTGAAGGATATGCAGACGAGACTTTCATTTTCTTTAAACTGACAGCTGTCAAAAAACTGAAATGCAAGGGCGAAAAATATATTGGTGGCAAGTTTTCTAAAGACCAAATAACAGTTGTGGTTAGTGCTAACGCAGATGGAACTGAGAAGAAAAAATTGCTCGTGATAGGTAAAACAAAAAATCCTAGGTGTTTTAAGCGTGTAAAATATCTGCCAGTGCAGTACAATGCTTATAAAAGTCCTTTATGACCTCTGAATACTTTGAAGCTAAAATAAGGAGTTGGGATCGGGAGATTAGACGTCAGAAAAGGCAGATACTGGTTTTTGTTGACAACTATCCCGCACATCCTGCACTCTGTGCTCTGGAGATTAGTATGCTCTTGTTTTCTTCCTGCAGCTCACGGATAAGCAGTAATTAGTAGTATGAAACGCCAGTATCGTGAACCCATATTACAGAAAATGATACAATGCGTTGAGAGTAACCACGATTACTCTATTACAATGATAGATACGATCGGGTATTTTAGCACAGTTTGGAGCCAGATCACCGCCAAGACCATCACGAAACTGCGGGAATCACAACTGGAGGAATAAATGCCGCCGAAGCTGAAGACACGGTCGATGACACTGATGATCTGCATTGCTACAAGGAATCAACTGTGATATTCCCAATCAGTGCGACTAAGAAATGTATGCAACACTAGATGATGACCTTGTTGCAACCGAAGCGCAAACTGGGGGCGAAATTGCAAATGAAGTGAAGAATCAGGGTCACAGTGACCACGAAGTGAGCGTGGGACATGAAGAGGAAGAGGAAGAAGAAAGAAATAAAGTGCCTATCTCTACGGTGAGTGACGCTTTAGAAGCCATTAGCATTTTGAACATGTTCTATGAAGCTAGGGGAAGGAGCAGTGAAATTGTAAATGAAATAATGATCACAGAACGTCATTTAGAAAGTGTGTATTTGGCAAATAGATAGCAGAGTAAAATGATTGGTTACTTCACTCCTAAATAAAGGGGTGCTGCTGTATATACTGCATTCGTGTGAGCTTAAGACTGAATACGAAATGTAAAATAAAACAATGCTAAATAAATTTGTACTTTGCCATTTGCTACCATCACAGACTGAAAATACGAATCTCGGTTACAACGACACTAGTTTATAACAACATAATTTTGAAGGCCTTTTGAATATTGTTTTCTTATTCGCACGGTATTTAAAGTGGCAAGTCTACATTTGCAGATATGCTCCAATTCCGTAGACAACTTTTCAAATTTCAGCTAAAACATCGTAAACCGGATCTATTTTGCGAGACTAGAAAATGTATACTTGGAAACGTTTTTGTGCGGAGTGCACTGTAATCTACAGAAGCCAGTACGATTATTAATATATACTGACGTTCGGCAGCAATATACGCTGATGAGCCAAAACATTATGACCATCTACTTAAAAGCATGTCGTTCCTGGATTCGACAGCTTTGTAGCATCACACGTCTACACACTTCCCGTAATTTACGAGCAGTCGGTTCGTGGGCGCCCGATAGCGTCCAATCTGGGTTTCATCGGATTCAGATAAGCCGAATATTGTGGCCGAGACATCAAAGTGAGTTCACTATCGTGCTCCTCAAACCATTGCAGCACGATTCTGGCCTTGTGACACGTCCAGTTATCCTGTCGGAAGGTGCCATCGCTGTCGGGGAAGACATCGAGCGTAAAGGGTTACAGGTGGTCTCAAATACTGTCGAGGTAGTGCACAGTTGTCACGGTGCCTTCGATTACCACCGAGAGCCCAGGTGAATGTCGCCCATAACATAATACTGCGTCCGTGGTGGGCAGCCGTTCGCCTGGATGACGGGTATCATAGACCTGGTTTAACAATAAGCAGGATTCATCTGGCCAGGCGACACAATTCCATTGATATGCGGTCCAATGTGGATGATCTCGCGCCCTCTGTGATTGGGCTGTTGGGTCGACACGGGAACACGCAGGGGTCCTCTGCTGCGGAACACCAGCGTGCTCGCAAACACTTGTGCCTGCGCCAGCACTCTACTCTGTCGTCAGATTTGCCACAGATCGACGCCTATCTTGCTTTAGAGGGCGCGCAAGTCTCCGATCCTTTCAACTTGTTGTCGCCTACTCGTGGTTAAAGCATTCTCGAATCACTTTCCGTAGATGCTCGCGACGGCCACCAGCTTCACCGTTTCCGAGATGTTCGCTCCCAGGCGCTGGGCCACAACAATTTGGCTTTTGTCGACGTCGCTTAAGTCGGCGGATTTCCACATTTGCGCCACTTATGGTCGCTAGAATGATTTCCCGTTCGTCTCTGGTGCGTTCGTATACTTTTCTTACAGCGGCACGTGGCCTCAGCGCCACCAGGCGCCTTGCGGTTGGCAATTGTAACGTTTTGCCTCATCAGTGTAGACATTTCGCCTCGAGCGTTTTCCATTCATCTCTGCTGTAAAGCAGAACGAGTTTCTCAATTCTATTTTTATTTCTCTGTTTCGGCTCTGAGGTTAGAATGACAAAAGAATGATTGTCGTTTCCTCGCTCAGCACAATTAAATCAATGGGCGAGTCTCATTTCTAGTTTCAAAAATGCTCTGAGCACTATGGGACTCAACATCTGTGGTCATAAGTCCCCTAGAACTTAGAACTACTTAAACTTAACGACATCACACACATCCATGCCCGAGGCAGGATTCGAACCTGCGACCGTAGCGGTCACGCGGTTCCAGACTGAAGCGCCTTTAACCGCACGGCCACACCGGCCGGCGCATTTCTAGTTTGACTATTTGTTCAGGGCAAGTACATACACTTGTATGTCAACTTATGTGGCTGGGTATCGACTGCGAAGACAATGTATGTAATAAATGGTTTCAAGTTAGTCTAATATATCTCCCTAGAACCATTTTATTGATCAGTTATGTGTGTCTACTCCATTTCATTTTGTTCTTAATTTTCCGCGATCGAAAAAGACGTTTTATAAAACATAAAATTTCTCGAGAAAACGTAAACAATATGAATTTTATACCGTATTATGGAATTACTCAAAATAATAATACAGTATTTTCCATTGAAAATTTAATGTACGGAACGTAAAGTCAATTACTCAACATTTTTTAGAAATATGCTAAGTTATTTGATGCGTATGTGCTTTACAAATGATATACCAATTAAAAAACCACAAAGAGATTAAAGACTTATAAAAAACGCTTAAACAGATTTTACTTCCATGAAGGCTTTCCCAAACTTTTAAGGTCAAAATTATACTTATATGTGCTTAGAGAATTCAAAGCTGAGTATTCTGAGATAAGGACTCTTTAGAGGATGAAACCACAGTAGAAACTAAAGAGAAACTATTTGTCAGGGTCCCAGGTGCCAGTCTCATTGCGTAGCAGGAAACTGGGATATTTGAGAGAGTGAGACAAGATATTATGCGCCGTTGTAATGCATGCATTGAGATTGTCTGTTGTCCTATTGAAAAGTTGTTATATGCTTAAGTTATTACTATAAGCTGTAGGTTACATACAGGGTGAGGCAGCTAAGTCATAACACCCCTTCTATCTCTCCAGCCGTAATAGACACAAAGAATCCGTTTGGACAGTGAATTGCAGGGACAGGGGCTACTTGAATACATCACATTTCATGTTTGTGCTATTTTTTATTACAGAGGTATGAGGCCATCTTTGGTTTTTTAAATGGAACCCCATGTTAAATTTTAGCGTAACATAATGGACTTAAAAAGACGGTTTCAAATATGTGTATATCATAATATTTAGGCGAATAGTTATTGAAACACAGATATGTTCCCGTATCGTATTCGAAGCGGCGTGGTCCAATGCTACCTTTCCTGTTGACCACTGAGGAACTTAGCAGGGAAGGCGTTGTTTTCCTGCCTCTCGATAACGCCACGCCGGGCGAAGTGGCCGAGCGGTTCTAGGTGTTACAGTCTGGAATCTCGCGACCGCTACGGTTGCAGGTTCGAATCCTGCCTCGGGCATGGATGTGTGTGATGTCCTTAGGTTAGTTGGGTTTAAGTAGTTCTGAGTTCTAGTAGACTGATGACCTCAGAAGTTAAGCCCCATAGTGCTCAGAGCCATTTGATAACGCCGCAAGGTGACGCATTTGGTAGCTGGAGAGAAGGGTATAAATGTACTGCTGGGGTAATGAGTCATCTCATTTCCGTCACAGTTTCTTGGAGCAGACATGTACACCAACAAAGAAAAGTTAGATATGCTTCTTGTGTATGGTGAAAGCAGAAGAAATGATGTTAGAGCAATAAAGCGAAGTGGAGAGCTGTATCCTGATCGTGAGAGTCCTACGCGCCAGCTTCTTGCACGTATTTGCAAGAAACTACTTGAATCGGGATCATGGAACTCCATACGGAGAACAAGGCAGAAAACTACAGCCGGCGAGGTACATGAAGAGGGCGTTCTAGCGTTGGCGCATAACGATCCTACTGTTTCGTCGCGACGTATCCTTTCGGAATGTGGTATAAGTCAGAGCTGTGTTCTACGCATATTGCACCGGCATAGATTTCACCCGTTTCGCCTCTCATTACATCAAGCACTCTCCGGTGTGGATTTCGAACGGCGCCAGGAATTTTGCCGGTTTGCTCTGCAGCGCCTACAAGATGATCCAACGTTTTTTTCAACTGGTACTTTTTACTGATGAAGCGACTTTCACCAACCACGGTAATGTGAATTTGCATAATATGCGTTACTGGTCAATAGAGAACCCTCATTGGCTTCGACAGGTACAGCATCAGCAACCGTGGAGTGTTAACGTGTGGTGTGGCATCGTCGGAAATGTCATTGTGGGGCCGTACGTCATTTCGGGTTTACTAAATGACAATAACTATGCACAGTTCCTGCGAAACACTCTGCCCATTTTGCTGGAAGAGGTACCACTAACAACGCGTCAGTGCATGTGGTTCCAGCATGACGGCTGCCCTGCTCACTCTTCCCGTGTGGCTACAAAGCTGTTAAAGGAAAAGTTCCCGGATTGTTGGATAGGACGACTGCTGAAGTGAAGTTGCCAGCCCGGTCTCCTATTTTACCCCTCTTGATTTTCCTCTGTGGGGAGCAATCAAACATAAAGTGTATGCTCAAATACCAACTACGCCAGACGAAATGAAGCAACGTATCATCGAAGCATACACTGATATTTCACGTGACACTCTCGGAGCCGTTTACATATCATTCGAACGGCGACTACAAATGTGCATTGCAGCAGAGGAAATTTTGAGCACATGCTTCAGTAAAGTTTTGTATCATGTACAGTATGTATTTTGCATCTTTGTGTGTATATGCTTCGTATTGTGATCAATAGTAAATATTTTCAAATAAAAAACAAATATGTACGAAATAATTGTGACCATAAGGGCCTCCTCATTTACATTTGTATTTCTGTTACTTAAAAATGTATTAACATCTTGTAGTATTTTAATGCTGTATGTTGTCTACTATTTTGGTATCACAGTTTTCAAATAACTGAATAATATTTGCGCGACATCATCAGCTAAGTTTTGCGCAAAATATCGGAGTATGTATTACTATTGTCGGGTAAATGGGCGTGTTTGTGTAAGGACGGACTCGCTACGTTTACCATCTACTCTACACAACAGGAAAGGTCGCATTGGACAACGCCGCTTCGAAGGACGAACATATCTGTGTCTCAAAAACTATTCGCCTAAATATTATGACATACACATATTTGGAACCGTCTTTTTAAGCCCATCATGCTACGCTAAAATTTAATATAGGGTTCCCTTTTAAAAAACCAAAGATGGCATCATATCCCTGTAATAACAAATAGCACAAACATGAAACGTGATGTATTCAACTAGCCGCTGCCCAAACGGCATCCTTGTATCTATTACGGTTGGGGAGATACAAGAGGTGTTATGACTTAGCTGCCTCACCCTGTATGTCAATACAAAACTAAATATCAAATTCCAGACATTGTTTTCCTGTTTCAAAATACTCAGTTTAGAATCCTGCAATGATATTGTCTATTTTCCTACTGAAAAGTTTAGAATCCTCTACCACAAGAATAATTTTAACCCTAAAGGCTTCAGTCACAGAGTGCAACAAATAAAACAAATACTCAACCACAGTCAACACAAGTAAAGAAAATAAACATCCAAATTAAATTTAATATGTTGCAAACTTTTTTGTTGCTGTGGTATTGAGTTGATGCAGCTCTCTACTCTAGACTATCTTGTGCAAGACTCTTCATCTCTGAATAACTACTGCAACCTCTGTCCATTTGAGCCTGCATACTGTATTCAATCATTTGTCTCCCTCTACAATTTTTATCCCTGATACTTTCTTCCATTACCAAATTGAAGATTCCTTGATGCCTAAGAATGTATATGGTCTTGAAGTGTCTTGCCCTGAATCCTGTAATCAAACAAACATAATACTTCAGCAGTCCTCATGGCTCTACTAAATCTGACTGCGTAATATCACTTCGGCGAGATACCCTTCAACGACTCTCTGACGATGGCGGCAAAGACTGCTGTAATATAATGTTTAGTCGAACGCAGGATCCAGCAGCAAACCTAACAAACATAGACTCCAGAAATTTTCCTTTCTACTTTTGTTAAAAAGTAATATATAGAGAGAGAGTAAGAGGAGGGGGAAGGGTATCACTACTTAAATTGTATGTAAACGTTAAAGGTTGTTTAATTTTATCTATATTTTGCAGCCGTGAATGTGACTGTACTCAATACACAGGAAGTTTTATTAAGAATGCCTTCAGTCACAAACTTTTTTCGTGTTTTATTAAATTACACGATGCTTTTTGGACCCTGGTGCATGTCGTCTGATACGTAATTTCATAGATTTGCTCTTGAGTGGGGTGAACATTCTTTGGTTTATTCACACATTTATTCATATATTCACCTCAAAAATTGAAGAATGTTCTTCCTTGTGTGTTAGGTAAGTTTTTCACTGTTTCTTTTTTTCCATTGTTTCTCACATATTTCCGCACCCGATTCACGAAATGCGAAACCTGAACTTCTCATAACAGGAATATACATTTCACCTCACTCCAGAGCAAATTTACGAAATTATGTATTAGACGATTTGCACCTGAAGATGAAACTACAGGATCCGAAATGCATCCTGTAATGTAATGAAACACAAAAAAATTGTGACAGAAGGCGTTTTTATTTTAACTTCTTAAGTGTTGAAGGTCGTATAAGCGGAAGAGACCTGGAAACACTGGTACGTTGCACACAGATTTCGAAACCAGATTTTCAAATGCAAAATGTTTCCAGGGGTGGAAGTGGACTCCGACCATCATTTACTTTCATGAACTGCAGATTAAAACTGAAGAAGCTCCAGAAAGATAAGAAATATAAGAAACTGGGACTTGTATAAATTGTAACAACCAGAGGTTGCTGCGAGTTTCAAGAATTAGGAAACGATTGACTGTAACAGAGGTAGGGAATGCGATGGAAGACGAATGCGTAAGTTTGAGATGCGCAGTAGTGGAGATAGCACAGTAACACACAGGCAAAATGAAAAGACACAATAGAAATCCTTGGATAACACACAAGGAATTGAATTTAACTAACGAAAGGAGAAAATGCGAAACTGCAGCAATTGAAGCAGGAAATAGAAAATACAGATATTTAATAATGAGGCTAACAGAGAATGCAAAATGGCTTGGTAGGAATGGCTGGAGGACAAGCGTAAGGCTGTAGAAGCATACATGACTAAGGGAGGAGAGATGCTGCCTATAGGAAAATTAAAAATTCTGTTGGGGAAACGAGAAAGAGCTTTATGAATATCAAGAGCTCGGATGGCAAGTCAGTTGAAAGTAAAGAAGGGCGGTGGAAGGATAGGGGAAAGGTACTTGAAGATAATATAACAGAAAGCGAACAGGAAGTAAATGCAGATGAGAGGAGGGGATATAATACTATGAGAATAACTCGAGAGATAAGAATTTGACAGAACACGGAAAGTCGAAGCAATGCTCTGGAGTAGATGAAATTCCCACAGAATTATTCAGATTCTTTGGTGAGCCAGCCGATACAAAACTAACCCACCTGCAGTGCAAGATATATGAGTCAGTAGACATACCCTCAGATTTCAAGAACAATGTAATAATTCCAATACCGAAAAGTGCAGGAGCCGATAGGTGTGAGTATTATCCAACTATCAGTTTAATAAGTCACTTATTACAAAATAATAACAAGGATTGTTTACAGAAGAATGGAAAAACTGGCAGAAGCCGACCTCTCGAAAGACCAGTTTGGGTTCTGGAGAAATGCAGGAACACGTGAGGCAATGCTGACCCTGTAACGTATCTTGGAGGCCACGATAAAGAAATGTAAACCTACGTTTATAGCATTTATAAATTTAGAGAAAGTTTTTGACAATGTTGACTGGAATACTCTCCTTAAAATTTTGAAAGTAGCAGAGGTAAAACACACGGACCGAAAGGTTACCTGCACAACAACCAGACTGCAGTTATAAAAGTCGAAAGACGTGAAAGGGAAGCGATAGTTGAGGAAGGCGTGGGGCAGGGTTGTAACCTACCCCCGACTGATATTCAATCTGTACACTGAGCAAGCAGTGAATCAAACCAAGGAAAAATTTAGAAAGCGATTTTAATTTCAGAGAGAAGAAATGAAAACTTCGAAGTTTGCCGACTTCATTGTAGTTCTGTCCTAAACGGCAAAGCACTTGGATGAGCAACTGGACGGAACTTGGATAGCGTCTTCAACAAAAGTTTACAAACTGCCATCAACAAAAGAAAAACGATGGTAATGGAATGTGGTAGAGTTAAATCAGGTGATGCTGAATTAATTAGACAGTGAACTCAGACGCTCAAGATCGAATACGAGTTTCCGTATTTGGGCATCACAATAACTGACAATGGCCGAAGTGAAGAGATATAAAAAGTAGACTGACAGTATCGAGAAAAACAATTATGAAAACGAAAATTAGCTAGCATCGAATAGAAATTTAAGTGTTAGGAAGTCTATTTTGAAGATATTTGTCTAGAATATAGCGTCTCCGGAAGTGAAACGTGGGCAATAAAGAGTACAGGCAGGAAGACAATTGCAGCTTTTCAAGTGTGGTGCTATAACAAAGTGCTAAAGGTTAGTCGGGTAAACTGAATAACTAATGAGGAGGTACTAAATCTTTCGCGGAGAAAAAAAACATTCATGCGTCAGCCTGACTAAAAGCTAACTGATCGGCTGATAGAACATACATTGAGGTATCAAGGAATAGTCAGCTTGGTAATGCAAGGTATAAATTGTTGACGGAGACCAAGGATTGACTGCAGTAAGCAAGTTCAAATGGATGTAGGTTGGAGTAGCTATGCAGAAATAATCAAGCATGGACAGGATAGACAAGAGCGAAACCTTTCTTCGGTCTAAAGACCACACAACAACATCTAAATGTTAAGATGATCCTAAAAACAAAATTTTGTATCTATATTTGAAGGAAGGAGAAATTTCAGCAATAATTCAGAACTTCATTTTAATAATGACACTGCCATAGTTAGAGATATACATGCCACATGAATCGTAATTAAAGTTGCAGCTTACCAAGCAACGCTCGATGAGTACTGTGAAAACAAATATTACATAAGAAAATTTGTTGCATCAGATGTCAAAATTTTAGCACAAAAACTGGAAGCAACTACGTATTAGTTGAAAAATAGACCGTCATAATGACAGTAAGACGGTAACATTGTTAATCGAGAGGCTGGTTAGTACCTTATCTCTGTGACGTTAGTTTCGACAGTAAATTTCTGCGTTGAAAAATAGACCGTCATAATGACAGTAAGACGATAAAATCGTTAATCGAGAGGCTGGTAATTTCATTACCTCTATGTCGTTAGTTTCGACAGTAAATTTCTGCGTAAAGTCAATTCTGATTTACTGTGAATATGTTACACCCCATTTCCGCACGTGATCAAAATGTAAAGGCAATCTTATTCACATATGAGAAAACTTCAAGGTGCACTAAATATATTCTGATTAATGATAATGATGACAATAATCTATGGTTGCAGAAAGTATAGGTAATCTTCACTACCACGGGTAATTAACTACCCTAATGTTTATTAACGTATCCTAATGTTTATTAGGATTCTGGCTTACAAAACTAAGAGAAAGAAAATAGCCAAGATGAACACAGTGTGTGCCATCTCGCCGTCATTACTTCACTGAGCTCACAGTCCGTAGCAGATACAGGATACATCCCCTGGACTGGACGAGATGGATGTGTAGTTAAACTATGCAGTTTCCATACAATGCCTGAATGACTAACGGGCTGAGAGTGTACGGTTTTGTATCAGTTTCTACTTTTTCGATTTGCTGACAGCTTCCAGTTAGCGAAAACTTCCAATCTCTCATGTATGTTCTGTTAATTAGGTTGACAAAAGTTAAATTTCGCTCTTTGACAAGTCGTTTCATTTTTGATGGGAAATAAAGGGAGAAAAGTAACCATTATGTGAACAGTAAAGAGATCTAAAGAGGGTGAAGTGGTTCATTTCTCATATTACTGAATGAAGTCAAATAGGCTACGACAAAATCTCAACTGGATATTTTAGAACTATGTGACACAATTTGGGCTGCAAATGGTGACTTTAGATCAAAAGATTTCAAAATAATTAACAGTGGAAACAACAGTCAAGGAAGAATAGAGTAACTATTCCATTAACAAAGAAGTTAATGGATAATGTAATTAACACCTACCACGTACGTGATAGGACATTAAGGACATTAAGATAAAGGTAAAAGCTAGCCCAGCTGACATAGTAATTCAAGTGTGTTTACCAACGACAAAGAGCAAAGATGAAGAAATAGAAAACATTTATGACTCCACTGAAGAATTAAAGACATTGTTATTCTCATGGGAGATTTTAATGTGTCAGTAGGCATACAAGAGGACCATAAGATGTGCTCGTAAGTTAGTATTGTGAAGAATGAATTCAAGAGGTGAGAAATTATTACAATTTTGTTACAAAGATGCAAAGAGAAGATTCTACACGTGGAAGACATGTAATGATAGTGGAATGTAGATGACCGATTATACACTCCTGGAAATGGAAAAAAGAACACATTGACACCGGAGTGTCAGACCCACCATACTTGCTCCGGACACTGCGAGAGGGCTGTACAAGCAATGATCACACGCACGGCACAGCGGACACTCCAGGAACCGCGGTGTTGGCCGTCGAATGGCGCTAGCTGCGCAGCATTTGTGCACCGCCGCCGTCAGTGTCAGCCAGTTTGCCGTGGCATACGGAGCTCCATCGCAGTCTTTAACACTGGTAGCATGCCGCGACAGCGTGGACGTGAACCGTATGTGCAGTTGACGGACTTTGAGCGAGGGCGTATAGTGGGCATGCGGGAGGCCGGGTGGACGTACCGCCGAATTGCTCAACACGTGGGGCGTGAGGTCTCCACAGTACATCGATGTTGTCGCCAGTGGTCGGCGGAAGGTCCACGTGTCCGTCGACCTGGGACCGGACCGCAGCGACGCACGGATGCACGCCAAGACCGTAGGATCCTACGCAGTGCCGTAGGGGACCGCACCGCCACTTCCCAGCAAATTAGGGACACTGTTGCTCCTGGGGTATCGGCGAGGACCATTCGCAACCGTCTCCATGAAGCTGGGCTACGGTCCCGCACACCGTTAGGCCGTCTTCCGCTCACGCCCCAACATCGTGCAGCCCGCCTCCAGTGGTGTCGCGACAGGCGTGAATGGAGGGACGAATGGAGACGTGTCGTCTTCAGCGATGAGAGTCGCTTCTGCCTTGGTGCCAATGATGGTCGTATGCGTGTTTGGCGCTGTGCAGGTGAGCGCCACAATCAGGACTGCATACGACCGAGGCACACAGGGCCAACACCCGGCATCATGGTGTGGGGAGCGATCTCCTACGCTGGCCGTACACCACTGGTGATCGTCGAGGGGACACTGAATAGTGCACGGTACATCCAAACCGTCATCGAACCCATCGTTCTACCATTCCTAGACCGGCAAGGGAACTTGCTGTTCCAACAGGACAATGCACGTCCGCATGTATCCCGTGCCACCCAACGTGCTCTAGAAGGTGTAAGTCAACTACCCTGGCCAGCAAGATCTCCGGATCTGTCCCCCATTGAGCATGTTTGGGACTGGATGAAGCGTCGTCTCACGCGGTCTGCACGTCCAGCACGAACGCTGGTCCAACTGAGGCGCCAGGTGGAAATGGCATGGCAAGCCGTTCCACAGGACTACATCCAGCATCTCTACGATCGTCTCCGTGGGAGAATAGCAGCCTGCATTGCTGCGAAAGGTGGATATACACTGTACTAGTGCCGACATTGTGCATGCTCTGTTGCCTGTGTCTATGTGCCTGTGGTTCTGTCAGTGTGATCATGTGATGTATCTGACCCCAGGAATGTGTCAATAAAGTTTCCCCTTCCTGGGACAATGAATTCACGGTGTTCTTATTTCAATTTCCAGTAGTGTATAATAGTAAAGCATAGGTGCAGGAGCCAAGTAAAAACTAGTCATAGTTACGATGGTGCTAATAGTAAATTTGTTGCATAACAGCTGCAGCACACATCTTATAAGTAGCGTGCAGGTTTTACATGACCATCACATTATATCAATTTTTATGAAGTTCACAGCAGACTTCTTTACATTTTTAGTGAATGATCAGTATGCCTTTTTATTGCGTAATGCTTCTGATGTGCTAGTTTAATTATGGTTCAAATGGCTCTGAGCACTATGGGACTTAACATCTGAGGTCATCAGTCCCCTAGAACTTAGAACTACTTACACCTAACTAACCTAAGGACATCACACATATCCATGCTCGAGGCAGGATTCGAACCTGCGACCGTAGCGGTCGCGCGGTTCCAGACTGAAGCGCCTAGAACCGCTCGGCCACAGCGGCCGGCAATTATGGTTTAAGTTATAGCGTACTTTGTGTTAGCTTAGTTCGCGGTTATTGTGGAATATTAGTGTGCACATTAAAAATTGTGCAAATGTGTAGGTATGGTTCATGGTGGCTTAACCACTGCTTCTTCTTTTAAAGTGAGAAAACCAGCAGCCCCATCACCGTAGGGACCACGCCCGATACCTGTGTAACAGCAAACACAGATGGGTTTTCGTACTACAGGTTCCCAAACCTGGTAAGGGATTCTTTACACGGGATTCCAAGTTATAAGTGTCAGAGGACGAAAGTAGAGGAGGTCTGTTTTAGGATCCTAAGCTTATGTTCACATCGAACTACTTCATTTTTTTACAGGTTTCATTAATTTGCTGTAGAATGTTGTGAGAAAAAGTATGATGGAATTGTTTGGGAGGAAATTTTCATAAGACAGAACCTAAAAACATACACTTACACGTCAAGACCGTCTATTTTCCGCCCACCCTTACAAGAAAGTGTCTTCCGCAGACTCTTTTAAACCGTTTTCATTAGAAAAATCATAGTCTAAAACACCTAAAAAACTATATTAGGTTTTGATATGCGGGCATATAAGCAGCTAAAAAATGACTAGGTCATAAAAAGAGACTTGCAAACAATGTAAAGTTTAGCTTTCTATATTTCCGGAAGCAAGTGGAGGATAAACCTGGAACTTCGCACATAATAACTTACTAATATACTGTCTTAGAATATAAAATTTCATTCTCCTATTGCTTTCCAATTGTTTACAAACTGAGTCAAAACTGACAATTTTTCCAGAACTCGCCAAAGATGGCTATATTTGACCCACTTTTACAAAAAGGAGTCTTCTGCAAACGCTTTTAAATCGCTTTCGTTTGGCAGTCCCTGTTCTAAACCACCTGAAAAACTATATTTGTTTTTGCAGCGCGAGCGTATAATGCCCTAACAACGACATGGTGGAGATGCACTGAAAATGGGCACTTATTCCGCGATGTTCACAGTAAATCTAACATCTTTTATTATACTCTACAAAAGTGCGAATAAAGCCAAATACTCAAAAAGGGGTGTCTTTTGTCACGATTCGTCATCATATATTTAAGTCTGCTCTTCTGCTACAGCTACAGAATTAAACTGATTAATCAGTTTGATTACAAACTTCACAATTTAACTGTGCATTGCCAAGACAGTCGATATCATGGTAGTAAAATTGTTGCAAAACAACTGCAGCATACATCGTATAAATACCAAGCAGGTTTTACACAACTGTCCCATTGTGTAGATTTTGGTGATGTTCACAGCAGTTTCCTGATATATTTTTAAAAATGGATTCATGTTATAGTCTTTTTATTGTGTAATATCATCGGTTTCATTTTGGCTTAAGGTAGAGTGTACTGTGTGTTACGAATTTTTCGGTTAATTAATGTACAAATTAAAAATTGCATAAATGTGTTGGTATGGTCCTTGGTGGCTTAACTACTGCTGGATCCTTTTAAAATGAGAAAACCAGTATCGCCATCACCATTGGTGGGTTTCTTTACCACATGTTCACAAACCTGATACAGGTTTCTTTACACAGCGTCCCAAGCTGATGATGCTTCTCTGTATGTGTCAGAGGTAAAAGCTAGAAGAGGTCGCTTTTAGGAGCCTAAGCTAATGTTTACTTCAAGCTATTTGAATTTTTTACAAGTTTCATTAATTTGTTGTAGAGCGCCATGAGAGAAACTATACTGCAGACCAATTGATGTAACGTATGGGTTTGCTTGGGAAAAAAAACCCAAAATGTAAAATTTTGAGATGTGGTTACCTGAAATTATTAGAGGCACAAAAAGAGAAAATTATTCTTTATACTGGATTCCTCACTCCACTTCATTTTTTATAAAAGAAACTCTCCAGAGCTGAATGCTATAGAGATGTATGAAAAACAAAAAGTAACTACTTACTTACTGTTTTTCTGATTCAAGCTAATTTTCTAATCACCAGGACTGTTGATATTATCTTCCAAAGAGAGTAATAAACAGATGTTGAAAATAATAAAAGCTATCAGTTCTACTTTGAGTACCAGTGGAACATGGGCCCATTTTCAATGCAACTCCATCTTGTCCTAGGTTTTTAGTGCCTTTCATGCACGCATTACGAAACCAAATATAGTCCTTAGGTGGCTTAGAACGTGGCCTTTCTGATGAAAACGATTTAAAAGAGTTCGCGGAAAACTCTTTGTTGTAAAAGTGGATCAAAAATAGCCAATTTTAGAAAAAGTCGTCTAATTTGCCCTCAGATTTTTAACTATTGGGAAACTGTGGGACAATGAAATTTTGTATTCTGAGACCTTGTATTGGTAAGTTATTATTTGTAGCGTTTCCGATGAATCCCGAAACTACTTTCGTAGAGATATAAATCTAAACTTCACATTTTTATCAAGTGTCTACGTTTTTGGCTGACTTTGCTGCACCTTGTTGCTTTTTACGGCCTTATATGCTGGTGCTGCAAAACCAAATACAGCTTCTTAAGTGGTTTAGAACGTGGTATTTCTAATGAAAACAGTTTACATGAATTTCAAGAAAACCCTTTATTCTAAAGGTGGGTAAAATGTAGTCATTTTTGGTGTTCTTTAGAAAAATTGTCATTTTTGGACTTTATTTGTAAACTATTGTGAAGCAGTAGGAGGATGAAATTATATATTCTAAGATCGTTTATTGGTAAGTTTTTAAGTACAAAGTTTCAGGAGTATCTCGAATTGCTTCCGGAGATATAAATAATTAAACCTCGCATTTTTTTCAAAAGTCTATTTCTTCAGCCGAATTTCCTTCAATTTATCCATCTGTTAATCGTTCACGAAATCTTTTTTATTATTATTATTTCGCTTAAGAGAGTGCAAAAGGTGGTACACGATGACTATGTTTTGTTGCTTTCAAGAAAATATTGCTGGAGACATTATGTCTCAGTTGCCGTAAACTAGCGGTCGCACTGTTGATAGCTGCGCTATAGGGTCAAACAAATGACTATAGCTCCGGAAGTATTGAATTAATGATCGTGAAACTTTACCAATGTTCACTGGAAAGATGTGCAATTGTTCTTACACAATTTCATCAAAACCCTTCGTCATGCGGGCATGTCTGGACCACTTGGATGGAATCAGTCGTAGATGGTGAACATAAACTTTTTGCGGTGAAGTACAATATCAGATTTAATTATCATTAACTGAAATAACCCAAGAAATGGGCAATATATACAACGAAGAATGCACAGGCTGTGCAGAAATTCAAGCATGCAACCACGGAGCCAAACAGGGAAGATAACAGTTGGGATACTATCGAATCCAATATAACAAATATAGTCAAAGACATATTAGGAATAAGATAGAACCTAGGAAGTCTTGGATGACTACCAGAAATATTGGAATCCAGAGACAAAAGAAACAGACTAAAAGAGAAAAGCTCTGATCAATAAAAAAAACAATCAAAAACGATATAACAATACTGTGCCGTTTGGAGAACGAAAAGTGGCTGGGAAAAAATTAGAAAAAAATAGAGAAGATTTGAAACATGGGAAACAGGACGTAGCAACATAGACAGACAACGAAGAGTAACACAGTAAGAGATTAAAACGGGAAGCTGCTATTCAACACAGAAGATGCAAGTGCCAGATAGAAAGAGTACGTATTAAAGATTTGTTTAGCGGTGCTGATATTTGAAGTTTCGATGAGTATTTGAAGATGAAAATAATAATTGGTAACAAAAATAAGAGACCGGCACCGAGTCAAATTTTGGAAAGAAGCTCATAAGAAAATAAACAGTACAGCAGTTATTGGCCTAGAAAAAGTATTTTATATGATTGGTTGGAAGTTATTATTTAAAGCAATGCCCAAAGTAGAACTTGAATGGAAGAACAGGTGTTTAATTTTAAATATATATAAAAGTAAGAGCACTGAAATGGATATTAATGGTAGCAAGAAAGAAGCAAAAATCAGAAGTGAAATAACACTGGGATGTCCTCTGTCACGTTCGTCGAATAGGCAGTAGTTACAACGACAGAAAGACAACTGTAATAAAAGTTAATGGTCTTCATATTCAATACAACAAATATGCCGATTACACTACAATAGCGGCCACTCGTGGAAATAACTAAATAAAATGCTTAACATCTTATATCAAGAGATAAGTAAAACTAAAACCAAACACTAAGAAGATGATAGTCACGGTTATAGATAAGAAAGGAAGTAGAGGTAAGACTGGCGTAAGAATAGGCAGTGAGCAACTCGAGGAAGTTATGGAATTTCACTATCTCGCAGTCACTGGGGAGGAAAGCACCATTTTCTCAAGAAAATCAAGATAAGAATAGCATTTACCCACAGTACCTACCAAAATAAGACGAACCCTCTACTGAGCAAAAATATCAGCTTCCACACTACGAAAAAAAAAGATGGTTCAAATGGCTCTGAGCACTATGGGACTTAACATCTGAGGTCATCAGTCCCCTAGAACTTAGAACTACTTAAACCTAACTAACCTAAGGACATCACACACGTCCACGCCAGAGGCAGAATTTGAACCTGCGACCGCAGCGGTCGCGTGGTTCCAGACTGAAGCGCCTAGACCCGCTCGGCCACACCGACCGGCTCACTACGAAAAGATTCGTAAAGACATTGGTGTGGGCTGACTAACACACGGATGTGAAACCTCGACGTTAGCAGAGCATGAGAAAGCTCGCCTTAAAATTGCGGTTCTGCATGAGAATTACAAGAACTAGCTGCATTGGCATGAGAGCGAATGAGATGGTTCTACAACAAATACGAGATTTAAAAAGAAACAGACAGTTATAGGCCAACAAAAATCAAAACTCGTTGGACGCTTTATTAACACCTTGAAAGACGTGCTCTTCATTCACCATTCAGGGCTCGTATTTCATATTCCTAATCCCAGCATCCTGGTATTCTGTAATATAATAATTCAGGCCCTGTTAATAATTTCTATGGTTTGCCTAATTTATTTGAAGATGTTTACGTTTGTCTCACACTGATCTGTGAGAGGAGCTTGGCGCCAGGAATTTCTTTATTTACGTGCGAGGGCAGCAGTCTTCCTACCAGCCATGATGGCTTCCCGTTTCCCATTCTTTTCCCGATCGCCAGGGTAGCACGTGGTGTCGTTTGAAAGTTCAGTAGTGGCCAAAGTTTCTCCTGTTCTCAGTTCCCCTACCTGCCTTACCAACCTTGTAACTGCTATTTGTGCTCGACTTTAACGTCGCGAGGTCGCCTCCCTGTGAGATCCCGGCCCTTTCATTAGCCAGTTCAGGTGCGCGCCCGTTTTTCGTGGGTAGGCCCCAACCGCCCTCCGCGGGTGGATAGTGGACAAAGGGGCAGTAGTTCAGTTCTAGTGTGGCCGTGCCTGAGGCCGGAGGTGCTGCTTCCAGGAGATGAAGTTCGGTAAGCATGAGCGCCGACGTGCACTGTAGATTCGCGCCCTGCGGCCCAGAGGGAACCTTATAGGTCATTGTACTGATGTGCGCTCCTCGAATTACGGTTTATGCAATGTTTTCCGTGTTATATGACTGTAGGTTTTCCTTATACAGTCGGGCATAATGTGCGAGACGTGTTGATTAGTCACAGAAGCTTGCAGTACGGCACTAAAGTACATACATTCATGCTCACTTTTCCGCTTCGTCTGACAGTAGCTCTTTCAGTTCTCCTGTGTAAAATTCGACTCAGAATTTATGTCTTCCTAGCTTGAAAACTTGTGTCCTTTGTCCTACGCCACGTGGTGAGTGTCTGGCGCCCCTTCATGTTTCGTTAACGTAGTCGGACCGCGAGCCAAAGTTATATGAATAGTTTCGCGTCTTCGTGGTTGTGTTCCTTTAGTACAGGAGGCTACCTAGCGATTCACCCACAGTAGCATCTTTCTTAGTCTTTGGCTGATTCATGGTAGTGGTCGTTGCATGCCTGCAACCCCTTCCTTTAGTAACTTGGTCCCCATTTGATAATACGGCGACCGTTCCAAAAATTCCTTGTCTCCTGCTATCGTGGCTTATTATGAACGAGCGTTGGGGCAAGCTGCTGAACTCAATTCTTTCTTCCCCCACCCCCATTTGATTGTATAATTGTTCAGTATTCAACTGTTAAATAAATGAGTCCTTTAATCTGTACATTCTCCGTTTCATTGCGTGAAACCATCCTTAGTGTCACAGTAGAATAATGAAGAACTATAACGGTTGCTACAAGGTCGTGCAGGCCTCGCCCCATTAATGATAGGATAAAGATTCAATATCGCGCGCCTGGCACGACCATTGCACGCATGGCACCGATAATAGTAATAATAATTTTCAATTATCCCCCACTGATAAACTGAGAAGTGTTCACAGCTCAGTGTGAGTACGTGAGCACTAAGTCCACTGGATGTGGTGGAAGTAGTGGCCTCTGTTTTACCTTGCTGGTTTAAAAAATATATATAAAAAAATTATAGCCCCTACAGGGAGGGATAGTAACCCGTAAAATAAAACGAGCCACCGCTTTTACATGGCGACCCTGGTCCAGGATCGATACTGATTGGATCTTCCGACCCCGGTACTCAGATTATTCATTCTATTGGTCTTTCCTTGTTTTTGTCTGTTTCCTTGGGCATAGCATAATAATTTGTATGTGTGTACTGATCTCTCTTTCCATAGGTGGTCGTGCAATCCAGTCTGCATCTGTGATCGGCGTTGCAAAAGCGGCATTGTTTTGTTGTCGAATTAATGTTTCGCCCACTTTTGAGTGGTCCGTAATAATGTGCGAATTCCGTAATTGCTTGCCCCCCATCGCGTGCATTTCATTTGAGACCGTATGTCACTCATAAAATCTTGTTGCGGCCCTAACACATTATAAAAATGAGTGTTACAACGCGATCTGGCTAGGGTACGTCAGCCGAGCTCGAAGTCACGCACGCGGCCATGGCCGAGGATACCAGTTCCGTGCCAAGGACAGCGGAGGCGGGCGGTCCGTTTACGTGGGACAAAGGAGGATGCAGCAGCCCGCGCGAAGCGGGTAGATGCCGGTGTGTGTCGCCACCCCTCGCCCCAGCTCAATGAACGCCCACCCGCGAGCACGAACCAGCCGGCTACACTGGCGGTGGGTGCGGCCACTGACCTAACGGTTCCAGGGGAAGGTCAGAGTGCCGACGGGGCGGCCACGCCCACCTCACAACAGTCCCTGCTCCAGATCTTACTAAATGAAATGAGGGCAATGGAAGAGTGTAATAAGGCAGTTGTAGAGCAGCAGAATAAAGCACTGGCGGAGCAACTACGTAATGAATTGAAGGCAGATGCCGAGCAGCAGAGTCAAGTGTTTGCAGAGCTGCTAGGAAAGAAAATCGAAGCTTCTGAAGCACGACAGCGGAAAGAAATAAAGACTCTTAGTAATAAAATTGACGAACAAAAAAAAAATGGCTCTGAGCACTATGGGACTCAACTGCTGAGGTCATTAGTCCCCTAGAACTTAGAACTAGTTAAACCTAACTAACCTAAGGACATCACAAACATCCATGCCCGAGGCAGGATTCGAACCTGCGACCGGAGCGGTCTTGCGGTTCCAGACTGCAGCGCCTTTAACCGCACGGCCACTTCGGCCGGCAAAATTGACGAACAGAAAGAAAAGACATTCGTTCGTAGCAGAGATACAGGGCATAACAGCTGGACTTAGGAACGATGCAGATCTTGTAAAGGATGGTCTTGCAGTCATTGAGTCCTGGAAAGAGCAGCTTGACATTCGTGTTGCAGATGTTATAGAGAAACAATGTAGTGTCAACCAGCGAGTAGAGGAAGGACTGCGCGCGGTGGAAGGTAGTACGATTAGTGGCTCATTGGGAGCACCGTTCAATCTGGAACAGATTCGCGAGGTCGTTAGTGATGCCAACAAGGATCGAGCGGCAGCAGTACGAAACGTATGTGAACGAGTGTCACGCAACGAGGAAGCAGTGAACCGCGTGAACGGGCAACTGGGATCTTTAGCCACTGCCGTAGAGCTGTTGTCGGCGAGGAACAGCATTGCCTCAGATCGAATACAGCCTGCGGTAGAGCCGGCTGGAGCACCGGCCCCTCCCACTCCAGTGTGATGGAGCGTCACGTGGCAATGAACCGAGCCTGTCAAGAGCCGGCATGTGTTTTGCACTCGCCCGCTGGGCGTGGGAATGCGGCACAAGGAAGAGCCGACGATGCAGTGAACTTTCACTGTGTCCACGACGACCGCTCGCCTAGAGACGTCAGTGACGGTGACGAGAGGGCTCTTGAAGATAGGCTGTGCCGGTTACGTAGGTGGGATAACGCAAGCAACTCGACTTTTCTAAATGATGACGAAGATGAAAATTCCGTGCAAAGACACAGCACGTTTCCTGATCCAGCCGTCGAGGTTCACCCTCGGACGTTTATAGATCAATTTTAGGGCGTGTTCCCGTCTTCCTGGAGCTCTGCGCTCAAGATAAACTTTGTTTGTGGGCATCTTCGGAATGAGGCGGCGGCACGAATGCGAGTTCTTATGCGCGTCTGTCACTCTTATGACGATTTTAGGAAGGCATTCCTAGACGAGTTTTGGCCGAAGGGTGACCCAGATCGCGTAAAATTAGGGATCATGATGACGCAACCATTCCTCGAATTGAGCCATCATAGCCCACTCACATACTTCAAGGATTTTATTCAGCGAAATCAGTTCCTCGATTCACCATATGACGCGCCGGAACTCATTCGCATATGTTTGGCGAAACTGCCACAACGGTTCCAGCGCGACATCATAATTGCCGGAAGGGGTATGAGTGATCTCAAGTCGTTTCAACTCTTGTTGCAAGAACTAGCGTATGGGAGGCGTGGTGAGAGTCGCGGCCGACAACAGACTGGCGGTGGCACACAGGACAATGTCCACACGAATGATCAATCGGCGCCACAGCCGAGGTCAAATGGCTCGTGTCGGAACTGCAATAACCAGTGGTTCTCGCGCAATGGCTCAAATAGGCGTCGGAATGGGACGCATAACGGTGGGTTGTCCAATGGTGTGCCAGCCGATAATACTGTGGAAATTCGCGGTCCTGCTCCCCGGCATAACGCGCCACGGGAAGGAGTTAACCAGGCCAACAACCGACTAGAACCGGCCAGCTCTGGCTGCAACTCGCAATATGATTGGCCCCCACTCTTGTACATGAATACTGAGGGCATCAGAGAAGATTTGTTGCGAGAGCCAGAGGACGTTTCCTTTATTTCGTACCCAGTGCTTAGTGTAAACGTCAGTGGTAAATGTATTCATTGTATTCTAGACACAGGAAGTTGCGTGTCAGTCATGAATGAGAATGTATTTGAAAGTTGCATGAAGGAGAAGGCGTGGCCCGTATTGCCCCTTCAAAGAACGAAAATTCGGGGTGCAATAGGAGGCAAGACAGGGCCTGCCACCAAACAAGTTTTGATAGATTTCATATGCCAATCGGTGCAATGGTGCGCAAACTTATTAGTGGTTTCCTACCTGTCAGTCGATGCAATATTAGGACTGGGCTTCCTCCAATTTTGGAACGCCTATATGCGGGGCTTAAGGTGTAGAAATAGAAACCCTGAGGACAAAAAGATCTCTAGGTATGCACCACGTAACTAACCTGAAGAAGTTCAAGGAGCTGTAAACTAGCCTTTTCTCGTTAGCGTGTTTAGAATGATCTAGTGTATTTGGTTGTTTATTGTGTCCTTGCATTCGCATCTTAATGTTGTTTGTATTGGTTTAAATGTCACCGTTTTGGTTGACCCTTTACCGTCGCAAGTGCTGGATTGAGTCTGTTCTTACTCCGCGTTTCTCGCTCAATAGAACAGGAGAAATCTTGTCTGTGACGGGAAGGGCTAGGAATTCGAGTCAATTAGCTCTGGCAGACGTGTGGAATCGTTCTGAGTATGACTTATTTGTGTAGCCGGCCCCTGGTTATGAGAGTGCCGTGCCGTTGACTTACGAATGCACTAGTCCTTTTTCCAGAAAAGCAATGATGAATCGGAACCTGTCAGAGAGGATAACCCAGTGGAGCAGACGAGGTACAGTACTGACCTAACGACAGGTACCGAAGCACCAACTGTCCAAGTAGTTATGGAACAATAATTATAAAGCAGTAAGTAAACACGCCGACCGGTAAGCAGACGAACCCTTACCTAAGCTAGTTTCACTGTATCCCCTTGTGGTGAATGTGGTGTCACCGCCAGACACCACACTTGCTAGGTGGTAGCCTTTAAATCGGCCGCGGTCCATTAGTATACGCCGGACCCGCGTGTCGCCACTGTCAGTGATTGCAGACCGAGCGCCACCACACGGCAGGTCTAGAGAGACTTACTAGCACTCGCCCCAGTTGTACAGCCGACTTAGCCAGAGATGGATCACTGACAACTACGCTCTCATTTGCCGAGACGATAGTTAGCATAGCCTTCAGCTACGTCATTTGCTACGACCTAGCAAGGCGCCATAGCATTTGATATTATTTTATATTGTGGTTATAACATGTACCGTCAAGAGAGATGTTCTACAATTGTGGATTAAAGTTAAGTATTACATCAACTACGTACTTTATTTGCTACTATTAATTCCTTTAACTGTTCCAGACCTCACGCCAATCTGCGTGAGCTTAACGCGTGCCTTTCGGCTTCCTCTCATTGTGACTTGGCTGTCTTGCCAAGTCACAAAAGTGAACGTATCTTGTGTCCCTGTGCTTCACTAGTTTTCGTACTATGTTCCAGACATCTAAGTTGCATGAGGTTCTATTTGTCAAATCCGCCATGATGCTGGACAGAAAGAGAGAAGAGAGAGAGAGTAAAACCCGTCCTACAGTAGCCAGGCCCAGTCACGTCCATCAAAGTAAATCTACAGTGACGGCCTTAATTTAAATTTCTTCGTTAATGGTCGAGAGAATGACCAGGGAGTACGACATCACATTCATTATCCTCTTACATGTAGATGGTTGTTGCATGGGGTCTAACGGTTGTAGTACTGGTGACAGAACTAACACAGTGCATGGCCACCTTAAGTATCCTGTGTGACAACACCTTCCGTACCTATTACTTGTTTTTATGATGTAACACAATTCTATGTTCCTGTTGGGTCAGAACAGGTTCCTTTTGTAATATTGTGTGCCCACGAAGTTTTTGTGTCAGACTTTGTCAACGTAAATGAGCTGGCTGCTATTAATTGTAAAAGCTGCAAGACCAATGATAGAAGTGAATTTTAGAAGACTGTACAATTTGTCAACTATCGTAAGACCTTTGTTATATTCTTCCCTTAGTGTGTAGTTTTTCTCATATAGGTACAAATGACCTTTGTTAACCCACGGAATGATGTGGGCACTCCTAAGTGTATAGCCAGCGCCTATTGCTCTTTATTTGTTTTTTTCCTAAATGTAACCCACTTTCATAAGTCAGTGTACCAGTTGTAAAGGCTTTGTATGAAACTGTTGTTATTTGTCACTGAAAACATTGTTGCATGTCGCCGGAGCAAAAGCACTGCGTGCTGGAGCGGCCAGCAGTCGAGGCAGCGGGGGTGGTGCTGCGCCCACCACTTCCCCCGGCTTTCCGTCGCTCGCGCCACGGCGGCGTAGCTGCGCCAACACCGAGCCGAAGCAGCCCGCAGTTGGGGGCTCCTTACGTCTCCAGCGCCCACAGCGGCCGGCCCCGCCCAGCCGAGTGACGGAGCGCGCAGCTGGCCCGGCCACGCCCACTTCAGCCGCCAGCCGGGCACCCGTCAACGCACGCGCTGCGCGCGGTCAGCAGTAGGGGCCGATCGGTGGACGCCTAAGTGACTCACCTGCGGCACGGAGAACGGATCGTCGAGGCCGACTTCCGAAATACTTCGCGCGGCGCCACGCCGTAATCTGCGGTGACCCCCGTGTCAGGAAATCGTTCGATGACCTACGTACAACTCGGGGCAGTCACGGGTCTTCCACTCGGGTGGCACAACAAAGACGCTCTGCAGTGAAAAGTTGTGCTTCTCGCGTTCGGTTGCTTTGCAGTTCTGAGTTAATTTTTTTTGCGGTTGTCAAAGAATGTAATTAGGAACTATTTAGTGGTCACTACCGACATTACGGAAATCGTGCTGCACCTCCGATGCGCCGAGATAGTTAAGAGACGGTCTCTAGTGACAGCATCGTGCATTACGCTCGTGTTGGGAGGTGAACTATAATGTTTTGGTTGTTTGCCGCATGACTGACTCTGATTGGAGCATAGAGGGAGGACCTTGGCACGGCAACCGCCCTTGTGCTACCAGTCAAATTGTTAGTTAACATTGTGGTGCTGAAAAGGCTGAAATCAGTCCTCTTGTCTTAGTGGTTGTGGGGGAATCGGGCTAGGGGTCCTCTAACATTGAGGAGCCCAGACTATTCTTTTTCCCGCTCCAAAATGGCTCTGAGCACTATAGGACTTAACATCTGTGGTCATCAGTCGCCTAGAACTTAGAACTACTTAAACCTAACTAAGCTAAGTACATCACACACATCCATGCCCGAGGCAGGATTCGAACCTGCGACCGTAGCGGTCACGCGGTTCCAGACTGGAGCGCCTAGAACCGCTCGGCCACACCGGCCGGCCTTTTCCCGCTCCCACCAGTAGTAATATGATCTGTGTGCTGCAGTGCTGAGATATGTGTTTCCCCAGCTGTCAGCCACCAATGTCGACAGCTGATCTGCCTCCTTGTGTGTGCACGACAAGGCTTCCCACGCCCGGGTTCCCGGGTTCGATTCCCGGCGGGGTCAGGGATTTTCTCTGCCTCGTGATGACTGGGTGTTGTGTGATGTCCTTAGGTTAGTTAGGTTTAAGTAGTCCTAAGTTCTAGGGGACTGATGACCATAGATGTTAAGTCCCATAGTGCTCAGAGCCATTTGAACCATTTGAACCACGACGAGGCACATATGGACATCAAAGTTTCGTTTGAGCAGTTACCAGGCAGCGCCAGACAACAGGCTGTATTGCGCATGCGCAGCTACGATGACGTAGGCAGCCCGCGCTTGGCGCTTGCTCTGTTCGTACGCTTTTCGTCGCAATTCTGGTGGAATTTCATGCGTGGTGGGGCATCACGTGACCCTGTGCAGCCTTGCGGCATGTAGTTGAGAGGATCTAGAGAGTTGTACTTAGAGCAATTGTTTTATAATATCCCACCCAGATAAACGATGCAAATAAAGAAGCAGTTCTAGGCAAAATATCATTTCAAAATTACGCTCCACAGCTCGAAGTACCATAACATTTTGCTATGGGGTGAATTTGACACTTTTTTTTTCAATTCGTACTCTGCAATGTTGTTATGTAGCGTTTTCAACAGGTTTACATCTACACACCACTGCAAAAAGGTAGTAGGATGGAATACAAATTTCTTGAAAAAAAAATAAATAAACAGTTTCTTGTGTAGCTTACACCGAAATAAAGGACAATAAATTTCATGAATATTGCAAAATGTGCAAAAAGTTAACAAGGTTGTCTGTGAGGCAAAGAAACTGTACAACTGACAGTTTATATTCAACTCTAGGATTAAATATGAAGCAACGTGCGGAGTTAAAACGATAAAACATGGTATGCTGCCAGTCTACAATTTACCATAGAATGACATTCTATAAATTTAAGACGTAACCACAAATTAAGAAATAACTTCAGGCCTAGAGGAAGTACTAGACAAGGGCCTTGTGATCGAAAAACACTTTCACAGAAGGCAGATTTGTAAAATTCTGCTACAGCTGTCATTGTATTTGAAACAAAATATTTAGTTCAAAAGTACTGACCAAATTTGCCTACTTAGTCAGATTCAAGTAAATGTTTACGTATGTTCGTACGTATATAGCATTAAGAGATCTTACAGTATCATAAAAGGAACAGGACATCAGAGACTACTCCAGCCAGCACCGGAATTTCATAAACCATACTAAAATGCTTCATTCCGCTCTAATTGCACATTTCTATGTCCAGATTCACTCTGAAGTACCTGATATTCAGCTTTTCATGTGGTTTTCGTGATACCAATTTTCTCGGAGGTCCAGTACTGTATTCTCATGTTTGGTTCTTTATTATGGTATAATGTCATTCGTCCAAGAAAATGAAAATTTGCACTTGAAATTGAACGAAGTTGAAAGTAGCCAATAGTGCGAATGAACCACTTCGTTTCAAATAAATTAACTGCCTCAGCGGAAAAAAATAATAGAAGCAAATTTCTCTACAAAACGGACAGAAATAGCTTCATTAAGACATAAATGGTTGCTTGCTAACAACGTGGAAATAATATAAAATCAGAAAATTGAAACTACTAACACAGCAAACAGCCACGCTTCAAGTAGCCAGAAGCGGGAGGAAGGCACTGCTCATACGCGAATTCAGGTCTGAGCATGCGCACTAGCCCGCTGGTAACTGCACATACCAACCTCTAGAGTCGGCGTTGTAAGGGTCCGTGAGTCGACTACCCGGGCGCCAGGACAGTTTTGCTGTGGCTGTGACGATTGGACCGAACCGCCCCTGCACTTCGAGTCATGCCTGCGAGACAGAACTTCCGACTCCGCCTCGGAGGCATTGCTCCGCATCCATGGTGACTCCGTCAACACAGCTACGACTGCTTACATTCGAACAGTGCAGTGCGTCGATTAAGTGGGTCACTTCTTCCTAAGTTTTTCGAGTGCTCCCTTTTGTTTCAGTGAATACATAGTAAATGGTGATGCAACTTGAGTTCCAATTATGTGTTGTTGAGGGTTTTACTGTTTCAGTGATTTTGCTATAGTTGTTCCATCAGAATGAACTGATATCTGAACGTGTTTTGAATGTATTGACTTGTTTCATCTCATGCAGTGTGTGTCCACAGTCTGCGCTTCCACTTTTGCCGTCTCTTGTCACTATTTCTCTTACTGTTTTGTGTCACTGACTGATTTCAAGTGCCCTTAAAATGCTGCCAAGATATGTTGGACCCTTGGAGGTCCAGTTTAAGAGACTCACAAACGGGCTGAACATTTGTCAGTGACCTTCGCTTTGTGTTACTATCATGTTCAATTGGGTGTTTACCGTTTTTATGTAATATTTACATGTCAGTGTGCATTGGATTTTTTTTCTTTTCATTTTATGTCCTTTGTATCATCATAATCTGGTGATTTGCATAATGGTATGTTCAATATGTTTCATTCTCGCTGTTTTGGTTTAATATTTATGTGTTAGCGTATCTTGCAGTGTTTTATCTTGCGTCATTCACGTCATTACCTTTCTTGACACTTGGGTAATAGTACCTCAGTCTGTGTGTTGTCAGCATTATTTAGTTTGTTATGTATGTGTGGTGTGCAGACTGTAGGACCTTCAGTACACACACCATCAGATTATTTGACTTGCCGCTCTAATGAAGTAGGCGAGTGTCAGCAATATGTCTCGTGGTCTTATCGTGGCGTGTTTATCTTCTGCCATTAGGTCAGACGAAAGGAATGCTACTCGCACGCTTAGAGTAACAGATTGACGGTGACCAATATTAAACAGAACTTGATTAATTTTCACACACATTTATTAAAAAAATAACAAGCATAAAAATTACTTAACTTGGTTCTGGATGCTATTTACAATTGACAATCTGAAGTTCCTTTGATATTGGTACGTTAATCTTATTCCCACATATATCTCGGATACTGGACAAAAGTGTCTATACATTTATCTTCATGACTATGTACAGGAATATGGTAATCTTATTAGGCACAGACTTAAACTTGACTATAGACTGGTACAGACAAATGTAGACTAATGCAGAATGGTACAGACTAATGCAGACTGACAAATCGGAGATCTGGACACTCGTTACAATACCTCACGCGTTCATGTATCACTGCGCGGGTGTGATCCACGAGGAGAAAAGGTTCTACGTTAGCAGCAATCTCATTGGCTGCATTACATACACTCCTGGAAATTGAAATAAGAACACCGTGAATTCATTGTCCCAGAAAGGGGAAACTTTATTGACAAATTCCTGGGGTCAGATACATCACATGATCACACTGACAGAACCACAGGCACATAGACACAGGCAACAGAGCATGCACAATGTCGGCACTAGTACAGTGTATATCCACCTTTCGCAGCAATGCAGGCTGCTATTCTCCCATGGAGACGATCGTAGAGATGCTGGATGTAGTCCTGTGGAACGGCTTGCCATGCCATTTCCACCTGGCGCCTCAGTTGGACCAGCGTTCGTGCTGGACGTGCAGACCGCGTGAGACGACGCTTCATCCAGTCCCAAACATGCTCAATGGGGGACAGATCCGGAGATCTTGCTGGCCAGGGTAGTTGACTTACACCTTCTAGAGCACGTTGGGTGGCACGGGATACATGCGGACGTGCATTGTCCTGTTGGAACAGCAAGTTCCCTTGCCGGTCTCGGAATGGTAGAACGATGGGTTCGATGACGGTTTGGATGTACCGTGCACTATTCAGTGTCCCCTCGACGATCACCAGTGGTGTACGGCGAGTGTAGGAGATCGCTCCCCACACCATGATGCCGGGTGTTGGCCCTGTGTGCCTCGGTCGTATGCAGTCCTGATTGTGGCGCTCACCTGCACGGCGCCAAACACGCATACGACCATCATTGGCACCAAGGCAGAAGCGACTCTCATCGCTGAAGACGACACGTCTCCATTCGTCCCTCCATTCACGCCTGTCGCGACACCACTGGAGGCGGGCTGCACGATGTTGGGGCGTGAGCGGAAGACGGCCTAACGGTGTGCGGGACCGTAGCCCAGCTTCATGGAGACGGTTGCGAATGGTCCTCGCCGATACCCCAGGAGCAACAGTGTCCCTAATTTGCTGGGAAGTGGCGGTGCGGTCCCCTACGGCACTGCGTAGGATCCTACGGTCTTGGCGTGCATCCGTGCGTCGCTGCGGTCCGGTCCCAGGTCGACGGGCACGTGCACCTCCCGCCTACCACTGGCGACAACATCGATGTACTGTGGAGACCTCACGCCCCACGTGTTGAGCAATTCGGCGGTACGTCCACCCGGCCTCCCGCATGCCCACTATACGCCCTCGCTCAAAGTCCGTCAACTGCACATACGGTTCACGTCCACGCTGTCGCGGCATGCTACCAGTGTTAAAGACTGCGATGGAGCTCCGTATGCCACGGCAAACTGGCTGACACTGACGGCGGCGGTGCACAAATGCTGCGCAGCTAGCGCCATTCGACGGCCAACACCGCGGTTCCTGGAGTGTCCGCTGTGTTGTGCGTGTGATCATTGCTTTTACAGCCCTCTCGCAGTGTCCGGAGCAAGTATGGTGGGTCTGACACACCGGTGTCAATGTGTTCTTTTTTCCATTTCCAGGAGTGTATTAATACGCGGATCAGCGGAAGCAGACTTTGATCCGTCTGTATGGCAGCGCCATCGCGTAGTGCGGAGACGGACGAGCACTGCGCCTGCGCTGTTGTGCTTAGCGGGGCGCGCTCTAGTGGGAAAGTTGTGTACACGCTGACTACGCGGAACTATGTACACAACAGTATGTGTTAAGGTATCTAGTGATTTTCTTGTTTTTGTGACATGGTATATCATTTTATGCGTTAATGTGTCGTGTCACTTTTTGTTTTTTGTGCTCTGGTATGATATTCTATGTACATACTCAGTTAATGTTATATTTTGTGACATTGATAACGTTTCTTGTACTTGTGTATCATACTATCCACATATAATGTTTCAAAAAAAATGTAAGCAAATTTAAGGGGTTAACAACCCCACAGTTCCCATAAGTACCCACATGGCTGCGGCCATGGAAATCCCCCTGCCCCAGTCAATGTCAAGATTTTCGAAGCCCTCATATATTTTCTCGATAAGAGTACTTGCGAAAATCTTTTTTCATAGGTCAGTGTGATGAAAGACGTGCACTTCATTCACCATTCAGGGCTCGTATTTCATATTCCTAATCCCAGCATCCTGGTATTCTGTAATATAATAATTCAGGCCCTGTTAATAATTTCTATGGGTTGCCTAATTTATTTGAAGATGTTTACAGTTTGTCTCACACTGATCTGTGAGAGGAGCTTGGCGCCAGGAATTTCTTTATTTACGTGCGAGGGCAGCAGTCTTCCTACCAGCCATGATGGCTTCCCGTTTCCCATTCTTTTCCCGATCGCCAGGGTAGCACGTGGTGTCGTTTGAAAGTTCAGTAGTGGCCAAAGTTTCTCCTGTTCTCAGTTCCCCTACCTGCCTTACCAACCTTGTAACTGCTATTTGTGCTCGACTTTAACGTCGCGAGGTCGCCTCCCTGTGAGATCCCGGCCCTTTCATTAGCCAGTTCAGGTGCGCGCCCGTTTTACGTGGGTAGGCCCCAACCGCCCTCCGCGGGTGGATAGTGGACAAAGGGGCAGTAGTTCAGTTCTAGTGTGGCCGTGCTGCTTCCAGGAGATGAAGTTCGGTAAGCATGAGCGCCGACGTGCACTGTAGATTCGCGCCCTGCGGCCCAGAGGGAACCTTATAGGTCATTGTACTGATGTGCGCTCCTCGAATTACGGTTTATGCAATGTTTTCCGTGTTATATGACTGTAGGTTTTCCATATACAGTCGGGCATAATGTGCGAGACGTGTTGATTAGTCACAGAAGCTTGCAGTACGGCACTAAAGTACATACATTCATGCTCACTTTTCCGCTTCGTCTGACAGTAGCTCTTTCAGTTCTTCTGTGTAAAAGTCGACTCAGAATTTATGTCTTCCTAGCTTGAAAACTTGTGTCCTTTGTCCTACGCCACGTGGTGAGTGTCTGGCGCCCCTTCATGTTTCGTTAACGTAGTCGGACCGCGAGCCAAAGTTATATGAATAGTTTCGCGTCTTCGTGGTTGTGTTCCTTTAGTACAGGAGGCTACCTAGCGATTCACCCACAGTAGCATCTTTCTTAGTCTTTGGCTGATTCATGGTAGTGGTCGTTGCATGCCTGCAACCCCTTCCTTTAGTAACTTGGTCCCCATTTGATAATACGGCGACCGTTCCAAAAATTCCTTGTCTCCTGCTATCGTGGCTTATTATGAACGAGCGTTGGGGCAAGCTGCTGAACTCAATTCTTTCTTCCCCCACCCCCATTTGATTGTATAATTGTTCAGTATTCAACTGTTAAATAAATGAGTCCTTTAATCTGTACATTCTCCGTTTCATTGCGTGAAACCATCCTTAGTGTCACAGTAGAATAATGAAGAACTATAACGGTTGCTACAAGGTCGTGCAGGTCTCGCGCCGTTAATGATAGGATAAAGATTCAATATCGCGCGCCTGGCACGACCATCGCACGCATGGCACCGATAATAGTAATAATAATTTTCAACTATCCCCATTGATAAACTGGGAAGTGTTCACAGCTCAGTGTGAGTACGTGAGCACTAAGTCCACTGGATGTGGTGGAAGTAGTGGCCTCTGTTTTACCTTGCGGGCTTAAAAAAAATATATCAAAAATTACAGTCCCTACAGAGAGGGATAGTAACCTGTAAAATAAAACGAGCCTTCACTTTCAACCCCTACGAAATTAAAACAGTAGTGTAACACCCAGACCTTGCTTGCATTTACTAATGTGGACAGTCGGTATGAATGCGAACTCCGATAGCGAATAAGGCTACATTTGACGGAGGCCAGATGCAATCTCAACAATGAAAGTCGACTGCACAATGGGTGATTGTAGCAGGCCATTCCAACCGCGCTCAAAATTTCTAAAAACACCTCCGTCTTTCCCAACCTTTAAGCAAACTATAAAACAGGGAATTTTGTTTGTGTTAATAGTATGGTTGGGTTTTACACTCTGCTGTTAACAACGTTACGAAAGTAACAGTTAAATTTTATTCGGTCTTGAAAGGTAGCTGCCACTCTACGTTTTGTCTTAAAATCGTTTTCGACATTTTGTTGCAAAATGGAGAGGTGGCTTAAAAAGGGCGCTTTAAGGCATTCTACTGCGTAATTTGACTCTTCTGCTTCAGACTCAAACCTTTCTTTTTTGATGAGACTACGAGAGTGATAAAAATGAAACAGCCTCAAAAGAAGTTAGGCCAGGCAATGCTTCTACGTGTAATCAACGCAGAGCAGTTACTACAAACCTTAGAAAGTGTGATGAAAGTTTTTATTCAGGATCACACCGTACCAAGTGCTCTAGAGATCCCCTTATGACCTTCACGAATTTTGATGGAATTTTGTATGAACAATCACACTTGTCCCTAATAAACATCGCTAAAGTTCCACGATCATTAAGTCAATACTGCAGGAGGTGTAGTCATTTGCAGTGCAGCTGTCATCAGTGCATCCGAGAGATTTCGACAAATTTGAGACATAGTATCTCCGGTAACATTTTCTTGAAAAAAAAAAAACCCTACCTCATTTTGTACAACTTGTATCTTGTACAACTTGTTGCTCTCTCTTAAGCAAAACGATTGGCATAAGGATAATTTGAAGCAAAGTCGACCGAAAAAATAGACGCTCGAAAAAAATTGGAAGTTAAGCATTTTATTTCTCCGAAAGTAATTGCGGGATTAACCTGAAACATTGCATCTAATAACTTCCCAATACAAAGTCCTACAACATAAAATTTCATTCTCCTACTGCTTTCCAATAGTTTACAAACAAAGGGCAAAGTTGATGATTTTTCTAAAAATGCCATAAATGGCTACATTTCCCCCACTTTTACAAAAAAGAGTCTGCTGCAGACTCCTTTGAAAAGTTTTCATTAGGAAGATCATGTTCTAAACCACCTAAAATACTATATTTCGTTTCGAAATACCAGCATAAAAGTCGCTAAAAACAACAACGTGGAACAAAGTAGGCCAAAAAAATTAACGTTTCAAAAAACGTGAAATTTAGCTTCTTTATCTCGAGAAGTAATAGGTTATTTTCCTATGTTAAAAATATAGTTCGGATTATTGTTATTATGATTCATTATAAAATTTAAATATCATTTACGGTCAATATTCTCACAAAATATATGTTATTTTTATGTAATTGAAGCTTGAAAATCTTTAAATATCAAGATATGGTCATGTGATCTGAAACACTGTTATTGGCAGATGCTCTGGTGACGTCACAGGCTAGGAAAAGACGAAGCTGTTCTTGTGTTACAGTAGCGTTAGTTGAAGCTACGAGACTTTTATGTACTTTTACTGCAAACAGTTTAGCTATTTAGTGTTTGAAAACGCAATTACAACTTTTAAGTAACAATAGAAAGAAATTTTGTGAACTCTGATAGTGGACGCCTTGCGAAAGTTGATGCGTTTATGCTCCACGCATTTAGGGCGGCGATATGTGCAACGACGTACATTCTTTTGCCCGCTCCCTGCAATATCGTTAAACTCGCTCAAAACTAAAAAAATGTATAGCTTTGGCAAATGGGTCCGTACATTATAACTAGATTGTCGACTATCAGTCATCAGCTACGACCCAAAGCACAAATTATTCTTGGGAAAACTTAGTGCTGATTTTTTGTTTAGAAGACTCTCAGCAGAGATTCCAGATCCTTCAACCGTTCCGTAGCGCAAATGACAGTGGCTTCGACTGCAGTGTAAGAAGTCACAGGTTCGAATATTGGAAGGCTCATATGCCTTTAAAAGTCTTACACGAAATACGAAAATAGTATATCAAGAACTGATTGTTGCAGTTGTTTCGACTGTGGGATGTATTACACATAGCTTCAAATTAATCTTAGTATGAGAAACGGACATCAGAGGATAAAGGCGTTTACTTTGTGACAAACAATTCACTATTTTGGAAATCATTGTTAGTAGTGAAGATGTAACCATACGTCCACAGTACAATAAGGTGTATGACGATGAGGTTATACGAAGAAATATAAAGCGTGTACAACATTCAGGTAACACAAACGTAAGGGCTGTGATGTTTGTGAGTGCAAATTAATGTTAGCCTCTGAAGCCACCTTACTTCATCTTTATATTAGATGATGAAATTGCAAAAGTTTAAGCAATGAGGATCCTAACTAGGCAGTACGAACATAGGAAACATAGTTTCAAATATAGTAAAAAGTGTGTGATCACATTAACTGGAAATATCTTTCTGAACGTGACGTGGGTGAACATTAATTGCAAATGTAAGCCCATGTAAACAGCAAGGAAAACACAGTAACATTCTGTTTCTGGTCGGTGTGGTGAAGTTTTGTAACTGTGATTTGGTTTTCGTATGAGAGGACTGTCTAGTCGTTTTGCAAATAAGTTAAAATGTTCTTTCGAGTTAGATTCGAACATATACAATTCGACGATTTACCGCTCTAAGAAATGAGCTACCGAATAATTGAGATGTAATTAGGTAAAACGACAATTTTCACTCCGAGTTTAATTTCGTTGATTAACGATATCCTTCGTTGTAATAGTGGGAGATCATATCTCGGAGATAAGTTAATGTTAACTACACAGTGCAACACATTTTTAATTAAGTTAGTGAACTTGTGCGTCGAAGTGGTGGCAATTTGCCAGTACAGGGCAACTACATATTTTGCATCTTCTCATTCTCAGGAACACTCAAAAACAACTTCTATGGAGCTCTTGTAGATGTATTTGTATAGTATGATACTACACACCATTTGTAACCCATTTTTCGAAACTTAATTTCCGAAACAAAATATCACTATGAATTAGCGTTATGACAGTAGGAGCAGCGAGCTAGCCAGTGACGTCACAGGCACGACATGAATCAAATGAGCGGACGTTCAAATTATTTGAATTCCCTTTTCGTTTTTATAAAAGAATACTGAAATTCAAGAGGAAAACAAGGGTATTAGGAGCATAAAATGACATAATTAATCATTTAGTTTTCTACTGCGTGATATATCTGAATATTTACAAAATACAACTTACTAATACCTAGGTTTTAAAATATAGATTTACATTCTCCAACTGCTTTCCAATAGTTTACAAATTGAGGGCATCATTGGCGATTTTTTTTAAAAAAGCAAAAAAAAACCACTTACAAAAGTACTGTATATTTGGTTTTGCAATGGGAGCATACAAGGCCCTAAGGAACGACGACAAGGCGGAGGTGCATTGAAAATTGGCCCATATTCTGCGGGTACTAAAATCTGACATCTTTTATTACGTCTTATAATTGTTTAGTACCATTTGGGAAGTCAATCAAAAGTTTTGATGACTAGGAAGTGAGTTAAAGTCCGAAAAACTCAAGAAACTTCAAAAAAGCAGTGTCTTTCGTCACGACTCATAGTGACATATTTTAGTCTGCTTTTCTGCTATAACGACATAATCAAACTGGTTGTAAACTTCACAATTTAACTGTGCATTACCAAGGCAGTGGTGATGATGGCAGTAACATTGTTGCATAACAGCCGCTGCACAGCACTGGTAAAATGTGTAAATTTTTGTGAAATTTGCAGCAGTTCTCCTGACATTTTTTCGAACGGATTCATGTTATAGAGAATGATTAGCATCTATTTTTATTGTGTAATTCTGTTGACGTTCTAGTCTAATTCTGGTTTGAGGTACAGCGTACTTTGTGCTAGCATAGTTTGCAGTTAATGTGGAACATCAGCGTGCACATGAAAAATCGTACAGGTGTGTTGGTATGATCTGTAGTGGCTTAACCACTGCCGGTTCCTTTCAAAGCAAGAAAACGAGCATTCCCATCGCCACAGAGACCTAGCCCGATAGCTGTGCAACGGCAGTCAACAGGTTGGTTTTCTTAGCATAGGTTGACAAACCTGACAAGGGTTTCTTTACAAGGGATCCAAAGCTGATGACACATTTCTGTAAATGTCAGAGGCCAAAGCTAGAAGTGGTCTCTTCTAGGATCCTAAGCTTGTGTTTACTTTAAGTTCCTTTAATTTTTTACAAGTTGCATTTGCTTCAAATTATTAGAGCTACAAAAAAGAGAAAACTATTGTTTTTATTGGATTCCTTACTCCATTTCATTTTTTATAAAGGGAATTTTGTACAGCTGAATGCTACAGAGATGCCTAAAACAACGAAAAAGGACTACTTACTTGCAGTTTTTCTGATACAAGCTCATTTCCTAGTCATCAGGACTTTTGGTATTATCCTCCACATACAACTGTAGAACATAATAAAAGATGTCAGATTTAATTTGAGTACCAGTAAAATATGGGCCCATTTTCAGTGCACCTCTATCTTGTCGTCGTTACTTAGGGCCTTACACGCTCGCATTACGTGTCCCAATATAGTGTTTCAGATGGGTTAGAACGTGTTCTTTCTGACGAAAATGATTTAAAAGAGTTTGCAGAAGACTCTTTTTTTGTAAAACAAAGCCCAAAATAGCAGTTTTTAAAGTAATCGTCAATTTTCTCCTCTATTTGTAAGCTACTGGAAAGCAATAACAGGATGAAATTTTATATTCTAAGACCTTCTATTGATAAATTACTACGTACAAGGTTTCAGATGTATCCCGTTATTACTATCGGAGGTATAAAAAGCTAAACTTCACATTTTTTTCACGTGTCTATCACTTCGACCAACTTTGCTTCATTTTTTCGTTGTTTTTAGCGCCTTATATGCTCACATTGCAAAACCAAATATAGTTTTTTAAGTGGTTTAGAACGTGGTATTTGTAATTAAAACGGTTTAAAGTGGGCCATAAATAGCCATTTTAGGCGGTTTTTGATACATCGTCAAATTTGCCCTCAATATGTAAATTATTGGAAAACAGTAGGCGAATGAAATTTTATATTCTAAGACCTCGTATTGCTAAGTCATTACGTGCAAAGTTTCAGGTGTATCCTGGAATTACTTCTGAAGATATAAAAATCTAAACTTCGCATTTTTTCCGAGCGTCAATTTCATTGGCCTATTGTGCTTCAAATTACCAATATACAAATCGCTCAAGAAATATTATTATTGACATCTTGGATCTTCGGATGTTCGCGTCGTTCTTGCACGATATTTCAGCAGCGTGCCTCGCTGTCTTCTTCCTGAGCCTGATCGCCGCCAAAGCATGAAGAACTACAATCTTATTATTATTGTTATTACTTTGCTTAATAGAGCGTGATACGTTTTAAAAGATGATTGAGGTTTGTTTCTTTCTAGAAAATATTACCGGAGATATTATGTGTCAGATTTACCGAAAACTATTGATAGCTGTGCTGTGGGTTCAAACAAATGACTTTGTTTCTGCGAGTGTTAAATTGGCGAAATTAAAAACTGGGGAATCTTTATTGGGAACATGTGCAAATGATCACACAAAATTTCATCAAAATCCGTGATGATCATGCTAGAACTATTTCCGAAATTAGACCACTTAGCTTCGAATGGCGAACAATAATGATAACCCTTAGTCTGGTTTACACAGCAAGCTTCGTCCAACTATCTCCATGGCTCCACCCAAAATGTGTCGTCTTTTGCAACCTGTTCGTAGAGAGCTTAAAGGGAAAAAATCTTGAATTTTCCATTCAAAAGCGTGGCGAACTCTTAAAACGAAAAAAGTTTATGTTCCATACAACAGAAATGATGACTAAAAGAAAATGTGACTCGTTGTTTAGGGCAGTGGATATTGACACTCGCGTGGAAATAGTGTCGCATGGATATGAAGATTCTAGTGACACTCGATGGAAGTGTTTTCGGTTCATTATTTGCGATTGATAAGCATGAAAAGCACTTGTCACAGAACCAGAGTAGGCTGTGAATCGGGCACTCCTCAGACAAGAATATGGATATAATGCCATCTTGTATCACCAAAATAGAATACACAGGCTGCATCACATTATCAGTAGCACGATCTGGGGACTATAGAAACTCCCACGGTGTTAAAAAAAATATGAAAGTGATGTGAAGCACCGTAAGTTTAAGCAGTTCCACCCAAATTGTCTTGGTCTCCGTTATTCAAAAGTGTACACATACACCCCTGAAGATGTGTGGTCGTGCATACATATCATAGACTCGGTGCGTATTTAACCTTTCGCAGAAAATGCTAACGTCTTTTGGGGTTACTTTAAACATGTTTAAACTTTGAAGCCATTCTGCATCACAGCAATGAATGAAAACACAATAAAATGTATTCCAAAGTTCGAGACATTCTCGCAGTTGAGTTTTCCAATAAGAAATCAAATTATAGGTCAGTATTTACTACTTCAAAAAAAAAAAGGAAAACATGGGCGTTTCAGGGTTTCTTGAAACACCTGTTTGTGACGGTATTTCACGCGATAAAAACTTTAAGTGTAAATATTACTGCTGTAGAAACGTTTTTAAAAACCTACAAAACTAATTCAATTGCAAAATTGTTGATTATCGTAATAGAAAGCTTGAGGAATATAAGATTGTAGCGACTGGACACTTGAGTGATTCGGGCACATGCGGTGGCAGCTTTGGCGCTTTAAATTGCTTCAAGACTAAAGAAAACCACTAAGCACCCATGTTTCTCTTTTTCTTAATTTGAGCAAAAAACTTCTTTGAAGCTTCTTTCTCTGAGACTTCATTGCACTTAGGGGACATTACAATAAATTCAGTCCCATTTAACCCCCACCCCCCACCCCCGCCTCCTCCCAAAATTGCGAAATTCTGAAACATCACATTTCCTGATTTTTTCCTCGGTGATCTTTAAATCAATTATAGTTTTTTACTGTATTGTAGTAATCAAAGGAAAAGAGATTATCTCCATCACTTCTGGCTAGGGTTGCCATACGTCGTGGATTTCGCTGACAGTCCGCGATTTTATGCTCGAAGAACGTGTTGATGGCCGCGGTCAGCCGTCTTCAGGCTGCTGCCTCGGAGTGCAGCGGCAGTGGAGAGTCTGTTGCGTCGCATGGTACACCCCAGGTGTTACATGCTTCACCCACGGCCCCTGCTGTCGAGACATCTTCGCGAGTATCGGGCGCGGTTGGGCCACCCTCTTCCCAAGGGGAGTGGCGGGTTCAACGGCGTTCGCGGCGCACGAGGCTGAGGGTCAATGTGGAGGCTGGCCGTGTGGCATCGCCCGCTCTGCTTGTGAGTGGACATGTGGCCGCTCCTTCAGCAAGGTCCGAGTAAGCACACGCGGGGGGAGGGGTTTATTAGCGATTGGGAGCTCCAACGTTAGGCGGGTGATGGAGCCCCTTAGGGAGACAGCAGAAAGCTCGGGGAAGAAGGCCAGTGTTCACTCTGCTTGCCGGAGGGTCTCATCCGAGATGTGGAGGGGGCCCTGCCGGCGGCGACAGAGGGCACTGGGTGCACCCGACTGCAAATTGTTGCTCATGTCGGAACCAGTGACTCCTGCCGTCTGGGTTCAGAGGTCATCCTCAGTTCATACAGGCGGTTGTCGGAGTTGGTGAAGGCGGAAAGCCTCGCTCGCGGGGTGGAATCTGAGCTAACTATTTGTAGTATCGTTCCCAGAACCCATCGCGGTCCTCTGGTTTGGAGCCGAGTGTAAGGCTTAAACCAGAGGCTCAGACGATTCTGCGGAGATCTGGGGTGCAAATTTCTCGACCGCTATCGGGTGGAGAAATGTAGGGTCCCCTGAATAGGTCAGGCCTGCACTACACGCAGGAAGCGGCTACAAGGGTAGCGGAGTACGTGTGGAGTGCACATGTGGGTTTTTTAGGTTACAGAATTCCCTCCCTAGGCCCTACAAGATGCCTCCAGAGACGCGACAAGGTAGTAGTTGGCAAAACGCAACAGGGAATAACAATATTAATGTGCTAATAGTAAACTCCAGGAGCGTCTATAGAAAGGTCCCAGAACTGCTCTCATCAATAAAGGGGCACAACGCCCACGTAGTACTAGGGACAGAAAGTTGGCTGAAACCAGATATAAAGAGTAATGTAATTCTAAACTCAGATTGGAATGTGTACGGCAGAGACAGGCTGGACAGTGAAGCGGGAGGTGTGTTTTTAGTGATGAAAAGTAGAATAGTATCGAAGGAAATTGACGGAGATCCGAAATGTGAAATAATTTGGGTGAAGGTCATGGTTAAAGCAGGCTCAAACATGCTAATTCGATGTCTCTGTAGGCCCCCTGGCTCAGCAGCTGTTGTGGCAGAGCACCTGAAGGAAAGTTTGGAAAATATTTCGAGTAGATTCCCCGACCATGTTATAGCTCTGGGTGGAGATTTTAATTTGCCGGATATAGACTGGGAGATTCAAATGTTTATAACAGGTGGCCGGGACCAAGAATCCAGTGAAATTTTTTAAGTGCATTATCTGAAAACTACCTTGAGCAGTTAAACATAGAACCGATTCGTGGTGATAATATATTAGACCTTCTGGTGACAAACAGACCCGAACTATTTGAAACATTTAACGCAGAACAGGGAATCAGCGATCATAAAGCGGTTACTGCATCGATGATATCAGCCGTAAATAGAAATATTAAAAAAGGTAGGAAGATTTTTCTGTTTAGCAAAAGTGACAAAAAGCAGATTTCAGAGTACTTGATGGCTCAACACAAAAGTTTTGTCTCAAGTACAGATAGTGTTGAGGATCAGTGGACGAAGTTCAAAACCATCGTACAATATGCATTAGATTTGTAAGTGCCAAGCAAGATCGTAAGGGATGGAAAAGAGCCACCGTGGTACAACAACCGAGTTAGAAAACTGCTGCAGAAGCAAAGGGAACTTCACAGCAAACATAAACATATCCAAAGCCTTCCAAACAAACAAAAATTACGCGAAGCGAAATGTAGTGTGAGGAGGGCTATGCGGGAGGCGTTCAATGAATTCGAAAGTAAAGTTCTATGTACTGACTTGATTTGACAGAAAATCCTAAGAAATTTTGGTCTTATGTCAAAGCGGTAGGTGGATCAAAACAAAATGTCCAGACACTCTGTGACCAAAATGGTACTGAAACAGAGGATGACAGACTAAAGGCCGAAATACTAAATGTCTTTTTCCGAAGCTGTTTCACAGAGGAAGACTGCGCTGTAGTTACCTCTCTAGGTTGTGTAGAACTATAGACCTATATCTCTAACGTCGGTCAGTTGTAGAAATTTGGAACACGTATTATGTTCGAGTATAATGACTTTTCTGGAGACTAGAAATCTACTCTGTAGGAATCAGGATGGGTTTCGAAAAAGACGATCGTGTGAAACCCAGCTCGCGCTATTCGTCCACGAGACTCAGGGGGACATAGGCATGGGTTCCCGCATAGATGCCGAGTTTCTTGACTTCCGGAAGGCGTTCGATACAGTTCCCCAAAGTCGTTTAATGAACAAAGTAGGAGCATATGGACTATCAGATCAATTGTGTGATTGGATTGAAGAGTTCCTAGATAACAGAACGCAGCATGTCATTCTCAATGGAGAGAAGTCTTCCGAAGTAAGAGTGATTTCAGGTGTGCCGCAGGAAAGTGTCGTAGGACCGTTGCTATTCACGATATACATAAATGACCTTGTGGATAACATCGGAAGTTCACTGAGGCTTTTTGCGGATGATGATGTGGTATATCGAGAGATTATATCAATGGAAAATTGTACTGAAATGCAGGAGGATCTGCAACGAATTGACGCATGGTGTAGGGAATGGCAATGCAGACAAGTGTAATGTGCTGCGAATACATAGAAAGAAACATCCTTTATCATTTAGCTACAATATAGCAGGTCAGCAACTGGAAGCAGTTAATTCCATAAATTATCTGGGAGTAGGCATTAGGAGTGATTTAAAATGGAATGACCATATAAAATTGATCGTCGGTAAAGCAGATGCCAGACTGAGATTCATTGGAAGAATCCTAAGGAAATGCAATCTGAAAACAAAGGAAGTAGCTTACAGTACACTTGTTCGCCCACTTCTTGAATACTGCTCGCCGGTGTGGGATCCGTACCGGATAGGACTGATAGAAGAGATAGAGAGGATCCAACGGAGAGCAGCGCACTTCGTTACAGGATCATTTAGTAATCACGAAAGCGTTACGGAGATGATAGATAAACTCCAGTGGAAGACTTTGCAGGAGAGACGCTCAGTAGCTCGGTACGAGCTTTTGTTGAAGTTTCGAGAACATACCTTCACCGAGGAGTCAAGCAGTATATTGCTCCCTCCTACGCACATCTCGCGAAGACCCCATGAGGATAAAATCAGAGAGATTAGAGCCCACACAGGGGCATACCGACAATCTTTCTTTCCACGAACAATGCGAGACTGGAATAGAAGGGAGAACCGATAGAGGTACTCAAAGTACCCTCCGCCAAACACCGTCGGGTGGCTTGCGGAGTATGGATGTAGATGTAGACGGGTGTCCTGGACGAAGAGGAAAATGTCCGCGAAAAAAGTGGCTAGTAAGTAAAAAAAACATTTTTAACGCAAGTCTTGCCACTGGCCACCGATCAAGTGTTTCATAACTCTTGCAAACTTGACGATAGTCGTTGAAACCTGAGATCATATGCCGTGTCACTTCAGAATCGCTCGGCTATTTTCAGAACAGACTGTGGAAGCAGTGCAATAATCGATTCTTTGCGATTGTTTCAGTTTTCCGCTGTTGGTTTACAACGTCTCTGCTGTCGGTATCTGATACTCTTTTGTCGGGTAAAATTAACATTCAGCTGTGCGAAGTTTATTTCTGGTGTTGTTATGGCACAGAGTTTGAAATTTAAAATGTCGAAACGAAAAGTACATTTTCGAGAAGAATATATTAATGCGTTTCCAAGTACTGAACGTGGAAGAAACGAACATGAGGTTATTTGCAAAGTGTGTGGGTAAGTACAATGTCTTGTAGGTACGTAACAGTAAACAATGCCAATCATTTGTAGAAAGCATACAAATGAGTATTATAATTGATCAGATTACTCAACTGTACGTGTTTAAAAACCAAGTCTCCCGCAAATTTATTTTCTGGCGATAGTTTGCAATTATTGAAAAAAATATTTTCACCATGCCATGAAATTTAGTTTTCAGGGTGACCATAGAATGAAAGAGCTGTCAAAAACTTGTGTTTTGAGGCGTAAAAATTTAGTAGTTGTGACACTTCGAAACATAGCGCAATAGATTGTGCACGTTTACGCAATACCGTACATAAACTAAAATGTCAATTCGCGTGCTTCTTGTTAAATGGCAACTAATCCTAAATTATTTCGTTACAGGTGCTACATTTCAATCGCCAATGGAGTGAAACGAGCTCTCAATGACCATATAACAAGGAAGAAACACACAAGAACTGTGAATTCTGCTTCAACTTCCAAACAGCTGACCAGTTTTTTTAGTGCTAATCAGACAGAATGTAAAGAGGTTGCTGCTCCTGAAGCAACATTCGCGTTTCATGCTGTGAAACACCACCATTTATACAATTCTTCGCCTTGTACATCAAAAATCATTAGTGAAATTTTTAGTGATTCAAAGGTAGCAGTTCAGTTTTCAAGTGCAAGAACTAAAACTGAAGCATTTATTAACAGTGTTATGGCACCTTTCATAAAAGACAATGTTAAAAATAGTCTATCAAAAGTTAACCATGTTGGGATCAGTACAGATGCTAGTAATCACAAGCATGTAAAAATGTTTCTTGTTCTGGTCCAATACTTACATTACATTTGAATGAGTGTAACAATGAAACCTCCAGTGCAGTGTCTGAGTGTGTGTATAAAATAATTTTAGAATTCAACCTTAGTGACAAAGTTTATGCTTTTGGTGGGGATAATAAAAACACTAACTTTGGAGGTGTTGAAAGGAAAGGGAAAAACAATGCATTCAAGAAACTTGAAAACAAACTAAACAGGTCCATAGTAGGAGTAGGTTGCCCAGTTCATGTACTGCATAATGCTATTCAAAGTGGAACCGACATACTTTCACAAGATGTGCAAAGTATAATTATTAAGGTCTATAATCACTTTTAAATTTATACTGTTCGTGTAGCAGCATTAAGGGATTTTTGTGATGTCCTCCATATGACTCACAAAGATTCACTCGGTATTGTGAAAACTAGGATGAGCTTATTTCCTGCAACTGAAAAATTCATATACATGTTTCAAGCTCTTAAATCTAAGTGTTCAAGTCTTCTCAAGTCTTTTTTTTTCTTATGCTTGTGGAGAGATGTATTTACACTTTCTGATTGCTCAGATGAGTCCATTTCAAAAGGCTATCGCCAACATTGAGAAAGAGGACATCTCTGTGAATGAGGTTAGGTTGGAACTTAAAAACTTTGGGCATGTTTAAGAGGAAAGAAAGAAATGTAAATTCGTGACTACGAAATTAAAAGAGTTAATGTCAGATCCCTCCCAGTATCAGCAGTCAAAATTTCAAGAGGATGCCATGGCATTATATCAGAAAGTTACAGATTATCTGATAAAATGGAGCAAGCCTTTATCCGAACTTGAACATTTTGACTGGATGCTGTTGAAGGCTTTACCTGATTGGGAAAAAGTTGAATGTACACTAAGTGGATGCAAGAAAACACAACTTGCAGAGTGGATGAGAGTTTGCTATTTGACCAGACAGTGAAACTGAATTGTTTTCTTACACAGGAAGATAACCAGAATTTGGAGGTGATGCCTCATAAAAAGTGGGTTAAATTTTTTGAGGATTGTGTTTCTAAAGAGCAGTATTCAGAACTGTTTGCTATTGTGCAGTACTATTTCTCCATTCCAGGGAATAATACCGATGTGGAGAGAGTATTTTCCCTAGTGAACCTAGTGAATGCGCAGTGGACAGAAGAAAGAAACAGGCTAGCTTTAACATCAGTCAGTGCAATGCTCCAAATTCAATATAACATGAAAAACACAAATTGCACAGATTTTCATGGACTAATTCAGAATCGGAGGGAGTTCCTTTCTTCTTTTCTGGGTTCAGAGAAATATGACTGGTTTAAAGCATAAAGTGAAAGATATATACCAAATGTAGCAGCATTATTGTGTACATGCTAATAATTTGTGTTCAGTGCTTTAATTAAAAAGTTATTTGATGTCAATTGCAATTAATATTCTTCATCAATGACCACTCCTTTATAGACACCATTAATTCTTGGATTAATGTTCCTTGTTAATTACAACTTCTTCGCTGGCAGAATTACTGTTTGAGTTATGGTAATTATGAAGATTTGGCTGACGTGCAGAAAGGTGAAAGGACATTATCTGATTCCAGGTTTCAACCACATCTTCATAATAACCATTGTAAAGAAATGATGAAGATTCAACTGAAATGCAAGCCAATAATCACTTGCACAACATATTGGTCCGTGTTTCAACCACATCTTTATAATTACCTAATTTTGTCCTTGATTTTCGTCCTTGAATTATGGCAGTCCTACTTCTGGCCTCAATGTGAGTGAATATAAAATATAATTACTCCAAATTCCCCAGTTTAAACATGGCTGTGACAGTATTTATGACGACGGGTCCTACAAGGAATGTTAAGAAAGGTAGGAAGATATATTTGCTCAGCAAGGGTGACAGGATACAGATTTCAGACTATCTCAGCAGTCAGCATCAAATATTCGGTAATGGACGAAGATGTGGAGAACAAATGGAAAAAATTCAAAGGCATCGTTAAGTATACCCTATACAAGTATTTTCCGAGTAAGGTTTTAAGGAATGGGGAATATCCATCATGGTTTAATAGCCATGTTAGAAAAGAGCTACGTAAAAAAAGAGCACTTCATCTCAGATTCAAGAGAAGTAAAAACCTAGCTGAGAAACAAAAGCTGAACGAAGCGAAAATGAGCGTAAGGAGAACAATGAGAGAAACATTCAATGATCTTGATAGTAAGACGTTGTCAACCGATTTGAGTATAGACCCTAAGAGATTTTGGTCGTATGTAAATCAGAAAGTACCTCAAAATCATCTAGTCAGTCTCTCAGCGACCACACCGGCACCGAAACGGGAGATAACAGAGAGAAGGCCAAAATACTTAATTCGGTTCTCCGAAGTTGTTTCACCGCGGAAGACCGTAACACTGTCCCTCCTTTCAATCGTCATACAAACGTCGACATGGCGGATACTGAGATAACCGATCGCGGAATTGAAAAACAGCTACAATCGCTTAGTAGTGGAAAGGCGTCAGGACCAGATGAGATACCTATAAGATTCTATATGAGAAAGAACTTGCTCCCCTTCCAGCAGTAATTCATCGTATATCACTTGAGCAACGAAAGGCACCTAACGACTAGAAAAAAGCGCGGGTCATTCCCGTTTTTAAGGAAGGCTGTAAGACAGATCCACACAATTGTAGACCTATCGTTGAGTATTGGGACAGGGCCGGCACCATTCCAAAATACCGAATGTATCCGGCACGTGTTGCCTCTCTAGTCGTTATTACCGTAGCGGGTTGCGACATAGAGAGAGTCCATTCCAAAGCATCGTTAGTAGACAACAACAAGGTCGCACGCAGTGTATCCGGCAAGTGTTGACTCTCTAGTCGTTATTACCGGCGCGGGGTTGTGACATAGAGAGAGAAACCCTTTCTGGAACTCGAACCCTGCTCCTCCTGGGTGGAAAGGCCAAGTGCTCCCACCTAACACAATTAAACCACCAGACACACATGGAATTGATGGGAAATTAAAAATGCCGGAGCCCTTTCTGGGACTCGAACCCTGGTGCTCCTGGACGGAATGCTCAAGTGCACCCCCAACACATGAAACCTGTCTAGATGCGGGAGAGGAAGGTTAGGTTAGTGTACTTTATTTATTTTGGTCGAGAAACTGACGCAAAGATCGATCCTAATTGCGTAATTAATCACAAAGATAGGTCCTAATTACACAACTATATGCAAAGCACTACAGAAGGACGGCATAAAATCGCAATACGCCGCGAAAACTGACGATACCATACAACTGGTGTTATCCTGCCAAGAAAAAAATTCGCAGAACCACTCGAAACCAGCGACAGAAACATCGAAACTCTACCCTACACCTACAAGCTGCCAGAGTCGATATTAGCTAACTTTGAGACGAGTGTATTTCCTGCTTTTCTTATATGCGTGTTTCTACTGCGTTACAGAGAAGTTATTATCAGAGTTTTTTTTTTCTTTGTATACGTCTACGGCATTGCATGTTTCGAATTCTTTAAGTTCAATGGGCTCCATGTACAATTAATCTTAAATAGAGTGATGGTAGTACTGCTGTCTGGACGCTTCCATATGAGGTCTACTTTTTTCGTATTTGATCTTCGTGGTCCATATGCGCAATTAATGTTAGTTGCAGTAGAGTCGTTTGGTAGTTACCTTGAAATGAGGGTCTCTAAATTTTGTGTTTACAGTTCCTAGGAAAGAACACCGTCCTCCAAGGACTTCTGTTTGAGTTCTGAAAGCATCTTCATGGCACTTACAGGTAACAAATCTAGAAGCCATTCGCCGAAATTCTTCAACATGACCTAGAACGGATCAATCCTACCAGTGAAGTAAGCAGGACGATAGTAATACTTCACCTGAAAGTTACTGGTTTATTATTCCTACTCATCAGCATTAACTTGCATTTTTTCCGCATTTAAGGCTAGCGACCATTCATCACACCAAATGGAAATTTTGTCAAAATTGTCTTGTGTCCTCCTACAGTCACTCAGCTTTGATGGCTTATCGTAGACCGCTGCATCGTCGGCAGACTACTGACCCGCCAAATCATTTAAGTATAAAGAGAACAGCAGCTATCCAATTGCACTGGGCTGCATATTGGATAGAGCCACTCTCTTATCTCTGAGCCTGTTACATATGCTCGTGCCTTCGTTAACGGGCTGCGATGGGAGATCGTGTCATATACCTTCCTGAAATCTAGAATATGTAATCCACCTGTTACCTTCCTTTATAGTTCTAGATATATCACGTGAAATAAAGGCATGCCGAGTTTTGAACGAATGATGCTTTCTAAAATCAAGCTGATTCATCAACATAAACAGCTTAGCCTCAAGAATGTTTATTATATTCGAACTGAGAATACGTACAAAGATTCGGGAGCAGTCCGAAGTTAGGGATATTGGTCTGTAATTTTGCGGTCTGTTCCTTCATCTTTCTTGTATACTGGAGTGACCCGCGCTTTCTTTCTTTCCTTTATACCATTCGTTTCGATCTTCGTGTTGGACGAGAAAGAAAGAGAGAGGGAGAGAGAGAGAGGCGGGGTGATGGACCAGTTCCCTGGAGTACTCCTTCTAAAATCTAACAGGAATGCCATCCGGACCAGATGATTTGTCTGTTTTTCAAATCTTGACGGTGCTTCCTTATGTCAGTTACACATCTTCCATACGGGGGTCCGTCCGAAGGTCAAGAGACTGCATGTTTGTACGGTTTTCATGCTTGAACGATGTCTTAAACGTGAAATTTTAAACTTAGGTTTGGCTTTTGCTATCTTCAACTGCCGCACCAGACGTGTCAACAAGGAACTGAATGGAATCCTTAGACTCGCTTACCGATTTTACACACGGCCTGAAAGTTCTCGGCTCCCTGCCAAATCTTTTGCTATGTTGTGACGGTGGCAGTTACGTGCTTCACGCATTAATATTTCGGCAGCAGGCTAATGACTTACGAGGCCTCGATTCAATCTATTAAACGTGCTTGATTCGATTATTCTATTCCCTACAGCTTACAGCCATGAAATATCGGTCAAATTATACATCATCTTCGTTTTCCATTAATGTCGATGGTACTTCATTCCTAAATATACGGCTTACAAGTAGTATTGTTTAGTGCTCGTCGCAGTTATGAGTACCGGTAACTACAAGCGAGGTTCATTACAAAAGCGATTCATTACAAAAGCGATACTGTCTGACTCGAAATAGCCAGGTAGCTATGACAGGGTATGCTAATACACAGAAAATTCGGTGCATAACTGATTCTTTGTCTATGTGATGCACAAAACTAATTTCATTTTGTTTTGATGTTATTTATTTATTTATTGATTTTAGTTTCAGAAGCTATCCCCGATAGCTCCGCATCGCCGTCACCACTACCATCACTGCCAAGATGGTACTTACTTCCGGAGGAGGGGTATGGAAAAGATGATAATGATGACGATGATGATGATGTAATATTTCTCTGTGAAATAATAAAAAATTTATTGATTTTAGTTTCAGAAGCTATCCCCGATAGCTCCGCATCGCCGTCACCACTACCATCACTGCCAAGATGGTACTTACTTCCGGAGGAGGGGTATGGAAAAGATGATAATGATGACGATGATGATGATGTAATATTTCTCTGTGAAATAATAAATATCGACTAAAAGCACTACATATTTTGGAACACAACCTACGAGCAGCTTAGGGACAGAAGTGATGACACTTTCTGCGGGACCTGACCATCAGTTTGCAGAACAATGCTCAAGCACGTAGAGTGCAAACTGTTACTGATTTGTTTGACTGATGGGAGTGCTGAGTGCTGTACCACCTACTGAGGTCCCGTGACGTAAGTCCTCGTGAGTTCAACTCGATTTCTGACTGAAGGAAACACTTCACGGCATTTGCTTGACGACTGCTGCAACTCATCGATTAACAGACCGCGCCACTCGAACTGTCGACACATGTGACACTGCTAAGAGCATCACTGGCAAGGGTTATACACTATGCTGGAGACTACTTTGAAGGTCAATAAAACTTTGAAAGACATATTTATTTTGTACGAGCTGTAAGTAAATAGTTTCCACTGTTAAATTTACAATCGTCGTATATAAACTCTCTCCTAGTATCCACCATCTTCTACAAGACGAGTCCCTTACAACAGAGTATACCACAGAGGTGCATGTGTGTTTGATGCTTTAGAAATACGCAGTGTGTTGCCTCTACAGTTGCTAAATTCATCATAGCATCCACAGTGAGTAAAGGATACACTGTCACTGTTGCGGCTAAAGATGCCAATACAGAGATAGAATGTATTGTACTTAAACTGCCAACAGCCTTGTTCAGTCTATTTCAGTAATGTCCAGCCTCGTACCTATCCATATATCCTCAATTTACACTATAACTTTGATGCCACTGGCTGATCTCCATGACAGCAGCAATATCTCCCTCCCTGTAATACTATTACTTGGAGTGCAATAAGACTCTCTTCACCAACTGTTCGGTGTTGTAATCAAGGAAGAAATTAACCGCATATTTACCTTCTCAGAGGAACCGAAAGTATAGGACCACTCGGATTACGTTTCGCAGACTCATCCATCATTCAATTTGATTTCGTTTGGCTCCCATACAGCTCAGCTGATGACGCCATTCTTACGTGCTCTCCGTCCCACTCAGCAACTTGTGTGATGAAGACGCTCGATCTGCTCACCACACAACGAATTCAACCACTGATGGTGTTAAAGATTAATATGTTTTAGAACAGTTAGTCTAATTCTGAAGACGACGCTAGTTTGACTGATTATGGCATTGGTCTTCCGCTCCTAGTCTGCTTCTGTCTGTAACGGCAGGCTCAATTCAACGTAATGCTTATCTGTTGAACAAAACAAGAGTTAGTTTTACACGTTACAACAAGTAAAAATCAGTGATAGTGGTCAAGGTTCATGGATGGACTTGAGAGCATCTATCTTTTGTGATGACCTTCATTATCATCCTTTAAACTGACTGGCGTGTTGTTTTAGCGTCTCTGCTTAACTCAAATAGTTAAGCCTAGACTCGGCTAGCGTCGCTAATACGTCTCTACAACACTCCTACTGCCCAAATCATCAATAAGCTCTGTCGCTCACGCTATTGCGTGCGACCAGCCACCTGATTTACGTCTTTCTATGACGGCTCAAAACTCGTCTTTTCACACAACATCCTCATCGCACCGATTACGAATTATCCATGTTTGATGCGTCCCTATCGCCTAATTTCGATTGACTGGCCACCGGATAGTCGTTTTGATCACCGTACTCACACTATCAACACAATTGAGATAACAGGTGCGTCTCGAACACTACTGCGTCGGACAGACCACCTCATAATTATCACCCGAAACACCCACAATCGCCATACGCCGATAACGCAACGGGTGGGTCCTGAACACTACCGCATCGGACGTCATACCCTGCACTCGTCTCAAGAAACTCAACACATTCGGTGGGACGCAATATCCACCTACCACATCACAACACGCTCAACACACCCCAAATCCATCCACCACAGAGCCAGATTTTATCCTGAAAGCTCTCCTGTCCAATAGCCTTGCCATAAAATTTTGTATAGGAAGTTATCTACATAAGATAACCCCTTCTATAATTAATCTAATACTTCTAAATATTGTTTGTGTCATAGCTGAAGCAAATTTTCTATACTAAGCGATCCAGTGCTCCCCATACAACAAAATTTAACATCAAACACATAATATACACACAATCAATACCAAAATAAGACAAGCACATGAAAATAGGAAAATAAATACACACAACATAAAACAAATAATCACAAAACACAAATAGAACACTGCCTATACTAATACAAATAAACATCGCCAACAAATCACAAAATCTAATCTAATTATACACTACTTTGTTCCCGGCCGCGTTCTTCCGCTGCCGAGTGTGCCGCCCTAGTCATTCTTGTCTGTTTTGCGCAGTTTGCGTACGGCCAGGGTTCGCCGGACGTATTTTGATTATTTGTGTAGGCTCTGGATTACGGTCTTCACTCGCTCTCCAGTTCTGCACTGGTTGATCCCTTCCATTTTTATTGGTTGGTTTCCAGTTATTATTACCCTGGTTCCACCTACGTTCCTGTGACGGATAATGTTTGTCCTCTATTATCGCGTCACTGTGGATTGTTTCTTCAAGTTGCATGCTTTGTGGGCTGCACTGCGGAACTTACCCGTAAGATGACAATGGTCTCTACGAGGAGTCTCAGCTTTTCTATCTAAGGCCAGCCCGCAAATATGACAATTAACAGCCTTTTCATACAAGTCATCATTTTCCTTTGATTTGGTCATGGGAATATTGATGCTGTAGAGCTTGTGAACTTGCCATGAAAGTTTTCCAAGCTCAGTGAGAAGCCAAACCGCCGGATCGCCCCCTACATAAGACTGATAACTATTAAGTTTTACAATCATATGCGCATACAACTTGGAACACAGCCGCATAAGGTACGTGTTTTTGTGTGAAGGTTGTGTGTGAGGCTAAGGGGTTCCCTTCACAGCGAGTAATAGTAGCCAGCAAGCATCAAAATCGGCGTACACAACAAAAGGACAACGCTGCTGGTGGTGAGCATTTTTAAATTTAATGAAGTTATTTTCCTCAGTGGGCATAACAACATGTACCGGGTCCATGCATGCACAATCTAATAGATGTGTCGCTAATAACTCTTGAGATGAAAAATAATTCAAACACCTTATACAAATATGTTGTTTATGTTCATTTTTACTTAACTGGGAGGAAATGAGTCAGGACATGTCTTTGATCCAGACGTAGTGATAATTAGCACGTTTGGAGAAGAGCAGCATGTTGACATGCAACTCTCGCTCACATGCAAATTTTGAGAAATGGAGGGGGCCTACTACTGTATGCTTGTTCTGCTCATCTGACTTGCTTTACCTCTCCAAGCCACAAACGTGGACCGATATTGCGGTATTCTGAGCTTAAAACTTAGGTATATCCTGGATTCTTAAAGGGAACTCTATTCCATCAAAGTTGCACTGTCTCTTAATATCTTTGACTTTGTAACTGCTGGGACGCTCGGGATGATGTTTGTAATTGTAATTGTAATTTCTCTCGCAAGCCAGGACTGACCATGCAAAACACGCATTATCATACTTATTTTGAACATTAATGCACGCCTGCTTTTTCTCAATATCTATAGGGAGTTTAATATAACTGAACCCTCCATTCATTGGATCATAGACATGTATATGGATGTCGAGGTGTGGTATACTGCTGAGCGCTTTAGCGGATCCACGTACTTCCATCTCGGAAAATCGGGCCATAATAGCGCTCAAGGTGGATTCTCGGTACAACTCAGCAATCGATGTGCTCCGAGAAATAACACCATTTTCACCCCATATATAATGCAGAGTAGCCGTCTCCGCGTCACCTTGATGTTTAGGGGGGTGACTCAGTTCACTGCATAATACCGCACTGCATTTAAAGGCGTTAAATTCCGGATCTTCTAAGAGTTTGAGGAGCTCGGTCTCCAAGACGGGGAGGCACGCCTCCAAAAACCTTACAGGATCGCGATACCTCCCGCATGGATTCTCAATTCTGGTGAAAGAGATTCGCTCATCAAACGCTCTAGCAACTGCTGAGTATTCTAAGGGAGTCATTACGCCGTTATTCTGATCGAATTCGTTATCGATAGGACGGGGGAGAGAACTACCGCTAGCCATAAGGAAATTACTATTATTACTGTTGCTACAACTAGGAGTCCATCCGATAGATGAATGGACTGGTGATGAGTGATCGTAATCATCATCATTTGCGGGGAGAGGTATACGTCTCGGAACACATACCTTGCGTGGGCGGCGAGCTGCTGCTTCTAGAGGAGGAGGGGGGTGACAGCCGGTTTGAAGGGCCAGGCTGTGGCGACGGCGGACGGGCTGCGCAGCCAAACGGTTGCGACAGCGCTGGAGGAGGAGATGGCGCTATCTCTCTCTCTATGTTACAACCCCGCGCCGGTAATAACGATGGTGTTATTTCTCGGAGCACATCGATTGCTGAGTTGTACCGAGAATCCACCTTGAGCGCTATTATGGCCCGATTTTCCGAGATGGAAGTACGTGGATCCGCTAAAGCGCTCAGCAGTATACCACACCTCGACATCCATATACATGTCTATGATCCAATGAATGGAGGGTTCAGTTATATTAAACTCCCTATAGATATTGAGAAAAAGCAGGCGTGCGTTAATGTTCAAAATAAGTATGATAATGCGTGTTTTGCATGGTCAGTCCTGGCTTGCGAGAGAAATTACAATTACAATTACAAACATCATCCCGAGCGTCCCAGCAGTTACAAAGTCAAAGATATTAAGAGACAGTGCAACTTTGATGGAATAGAGTTCCCTTTAAGAATCCAGGATATACCTAAGTTTTAAGCTCAGAATACCGCAATATCGGTCCACGTTTGTGGCTTGGAGAGGTAAAGCAAGTCAGATGAGCAGAACAAGCATACAGTAGTAGGCCCCCTCCATTTCTCAAAATTTGCATGTGAGCGAGAGTTGCATGTCAACATGCTGCTCTTCTCCAAACGTGCTAATTATCACTACGTCTGGATCAAAGACATGTCCTGACTCATTTCCTCCCAGTTAAGTAAAAATGAACATAAACAACATATTTGTATAAGGTGTTTGAATTATTTTTCATCTCAAGAGTTATTAGCGACACATCTATTAGATTGTGCATGCATGGACCCGGTACATGTTGTTATGCCCACTGAGGAAAATAACTTCATTAAATTTAAAAATGCTCACCACCAGCAGCGTTGTCCTTTTGTTGTGTACGCCGATTTTGATGCTTGCTGGCTCCTATTACTCGTTGTGAAGGGAACCCCTTAGCCTCACACACAACCTTCACACAAAAACACGTACCTTATGCGGCTGTGTTCCAAGTTGTATGCGCATATGATTGTAAAACTTAATAGTTATCAGTCTTATGTAGGGGGCGATCCGGCGGTTTGGCTTCTCACTGAGCTTGGAAAACTTTCATGGCAAGTTCACAAGCTCTACAGCATCAATATTCCCATGACCAAATCAAAGGAAAATGATGACTTGTATGAAGAGGCTGTTAATTGTCATATTTGCGGGCTGGCCTTAGATAGAAAAGCTGAGACTCCTCGTAGAGACCATTGTCATCTTACGGGTAAGTTCCGCAGTGCAGCCCACAAAGCATGCAACTTGAAGAAACAATCCACAGTGACGCGATAATAGAGGACAAACATTATCCGTCACAGGAACGTAGGTGGAACCAGGGTAATAATAACTGGAAACCAACCAATAAAAATGGAAGGGATCAACCAGTGCAGAACTGGAGAGCGAGTGAAGACCGTAATCCAGAGCCTACACAAATAATCAAAATACGTCCGGCGAACCCTGGCCGTACGCAAACTGCGCAAAACAGACAAGAATGACTAGGGCGGCACACTCGGCAGCGGAAGAACGCGGCCGGGAACAAAGTAGTGTATAATTAGATTAGATTTTGTGATTTGTTGGCGATGTTTATTTGTATTAGTATAGGCAGTGTTCTATTTGTGTTTTGTGATTATTTGTTTTATGTTGTGTGTATTTATTTTCCTATTTTCATGTGCTTGTCTTATTTTGGTATTGATTGTGTGTATATTATGTGTTTGATGTTAAATTTTGTTGTATGGGGAGCACTGGATCGCTTAGTATAGAAAATTTGCTTCAGCTATGACACAAACAATATTTAGAAGTATTAGATTAATTATAGAAGGGGTTATCTTATGTAGATAACTTCCTATACAAAATTTTATGGCAAGGCTATTGGACAGGAGAGCTTTCAGGATAAAATCTGGCTCTGTGGTGGATGGATTTGGGGTGTGTTGAGCGTGTTGTGATGTGGTAGGTGGATATTGCGTCCCACCGAATGTGTTGAGTTTCTTGAGACGAGTGCAGGGTATGACGTCCGATGCGGTAGTGTTCAGGACCCACCCGTTGCGTTATCGGCGTATGGCGATTGTGGGTGTTTCGGGTGATAATTATGAGGTGGTCTGTCCGACGCAGTAGTGTTCGAGACGCACCTGTTATCTCAATTGTGTTGATAGTGTGAGTACGGTGATCAAAACGACTATCCGGTGGCCAGTCAATCGAAATTAGGCGATAGGGACGCATCAAACATGGATAATTCGTAATCGGTGCGATGAGGATGTTGTGTGAAAAGACGAGTTTTGAGCCGTCATAGAAAGACGTAAATCAGGTGGCTGGTCGCACGCAATAGCGTGAGCGACAGAGCTTATTGATGATTTGGGCAGTAGGAGTGTTGTAGAGACGTATTAGCGACGCTAGCCGAGTCTAGGCTTAACTATTTGAGTTAAGCAGAGACGCTAAAACAACACGCCAGTCAGTTTAAAGGATGATAATGAAGGTCATCACAAAAGATAGATGCTCTCAAGTCCATCCATGAACCTTGACCACTATCACTGATTTTTACTTGTTGTAACGTGTAAAACTAACTCTTGTTTTGTTCAACAGATAAGCATTACGTTGAATTGAGCCTGCCGTTACAGACAGAAGCAGACTAGGAGCGGAAGACCAATGCCATAATCAGTCAAACTAGCGTCGTCTTCAGAATTAGACTAACTGTTCTAAAACATATTAATCTTTAACACCATCAGTGGTTGAATTCGTTGTGTGGTGAGCAGATCGAGCGTCTTCATCACACAAGTTGCTGAGTGGGACGGAGAGCACGTAAGAATGGCGTCATCAGCTGAGCTGTATGGGAGCCAAACGAAATCAAATTGAATGATGGATGAGTCTGCGAAACGTAATCCGAGTGGTCCTATACTTTCGGTTCCTCTGAGAAGGTAAATATGCGGTTAATTTCTTCCTTGATTACAACACCGAACAGTTGGTGAAGAGAGTCTTATTGCACTCCAAGTAATAGTATTACAGGGAGGGAGATATTGCTGCTGTCATGGAGATCAGCCAGTGGCATCAAAGTTATAGTGTAAATTGAGGATATATGGATAGGTACGAGGCTGGACATTACTGAAATAGACTGAACAAGGCTGTTGGCAGTTTAAGTACAATACATTCTATCTCTGTATTGGCATCTTTAGCCGCAACAGTGACAGTGTATCCTTTACTCACTGTGGATGCTATGATGAATTTAGCAACTGTAGAGGCAACACACTGCGTATTTCTAAAGCATCAAACACACATGCACCTCTGTGGTATACTCTGTTGTAAGGGACTCGTCTTGTAGAAGATGGTGGATACTAGGAGAGAGTTTATATACGACGATTGTAAATTTAACAGTGGAAACTATTTACTTACAGCTCGTACAAAATAAATATGTCTTTCAAAGTTTTATTGACCTTCAAAGTAGTCTCCAGCATAGTGTATAACCCTTGCCAGTGATGCTCTTAGCAGTGTCACATGTGTCGACAGTTCGAGTGGCGCGGTCTGTTAATCGATGAGTTGCAGCAGTCGTCAAGCAAATGCCGTGAAGTGTTTCCTTCAGTCAGAAATCGAGTTGAACTCACGAGGACTTACGTCACGGGACCTCAGTAGGTGGTACAGCACTCAGCACTCCCATCAGTCAAACAAATCAGTAACAGTTTGCACTCTACGTGCTTGAGCATTGTTCTGCAAACTGATGGTCAGGTCCCGCAGAAAGTGTCATCACTTCTGTCCCTAAGCTGCTCGTAGGTTGTGTTCCAAAATATGTAGTGCTTTTAGTCGATATTTATTATTTCACAGAGAAATATTACATCATCATCATCGTCATCATTATCATCTTTTCCATACCCCTCCTCCGGAAGTAAGTACCATCTTGGCAGTGATGGTAGTGGTGACGGCGATGCGGAGCTATCGGGGATAGCTTCTGAAACTAAAATCAATAAATTTTTTATTATTTCACAGAGAAATATTACATCATCATCATCGTCATCATTATCATCTTTTCCATACCCCTCCTCCGGAAGTAAGTACCATCTTGGCAGTGATGGTAGTGGTGACGGCGATGCGGAGCTATCGGGGATAGCTTCTGAAACTAAAATCAATAAATAAATAAATAACATCAAAACAAAATGAAATTAGTTTTGTGCATCACATAGACAAAGAATCAGTTATGCACCGAATTTTCTGTGTATTAGCATACCCTGTCATAGCTACCTGGCTATTTCGAGTCAGACAGTATCGCTTTTGTAATGAATCGCTTTTGTAATGAACCTCGCTTGTAGTTACCGGTACTCATAACTGCGACGAGCACTAAACAATACTACTTGTAAGCCGTATATTTAGGAATGAAGTACCATCGACATTAATGGAAAACGAAGATGATGTATAATTTGACCGATATTTCATGGCTGTAAGCTGTAGGGAATAGAATAATCGAATCAAGCACGTTTAATAGATTGAATCGAGGCCTCGTAAGTCATTAGCCTGCTGCCGAAATATTAATGCGTGAAGCACGTAACTGCCACCGTCACAACATAGCAAAAGATTTGGCAGGGAGCCGAGAACTTTCAGGCCGTGTGTAAAATCGGTAAGCGAGTCTAAGGATTCCATTCAGTTCCTTGTTGACACGTCTGGTGCGGCAGTTGAAGATAGCAAAAGCCAAACCTAAGTTTAAAATTTCACGTTTAAGACATCGTTCAAGCATGAAAACCGTACAAACATGCAGTCTCTTGACCTTCGGACGGACCCCCGTATGGAAGATGTGTAACTGACATAAGGAAGCACCGTCAAGATTTGAAAAACAGACAAATCATCTGGTCCGGATGGCATTCCTGTTAGATTTTAGAAGGAGTACTCCAGGGAACTGGTCCATCACCCCGCCTCTCTCTCTCTCCCTCTCTCTTTCTTTCTCGTCCAACACGAAGATCGAAACGAATGGTATAAAGGAAAGAAAGAAAGCGCGGGTCACTCCAGTATACAAGAAAGATGAAGGAACAGACCGCAAAATTACAGACCAATATCCCTAACTTCGGACTGCTCCCGAATCTTTGTACGTATTCTCAGTTCGAATATAATAAACATTCTTGAGGCTAAGCTGTTTATGTTGATGAATCAGCTTGATTTTAGAAAGCATCATTCGTTCAAAACTCGGCATGCCTTTATTTCACGTGATATATCTAGAACTATAAAGGAAGGTAACAGGTGGATTACATATTCTAGATTTCAGGAAGGTATATGACACGATCTCCCATCGCAGCCCGTTAACGAAGGCACGAGCATATGTAACAGGCTCAGAGATAAGAGAGTGGCTCTATCCAATATGCAGCCCAGTGCAATTGGATAGCTGCTGTTCTCTTTATACTTAAATGATTTGGCGGGTCAGTAGTCTGCCGACGATGCAGCGGTCTACGATAAGCCATCAAAGCTGAGTGACTGTAGGAGGACACAAGACAATTTTGACAAAATTTCCATTTGGTGTGATGAATGGTCGCTAGCCTTAAATGCGGAAAAAATGCAAGTTAATGCTGATGAGTAGGAATAATAAACCAGTAACTTTCAGGTGAAGTATTACTATCGTCCTGCTTACTTCACTGGTAGGATTGATCCGTTCTAGGTCATGTTGAAGAATTTCGGCGAATGGCTTCTAGATTTGTTACCTGTAAGTGCCATGAAGATGCTTTCAGAACTCAAACAGAAGTCCTTGGAGGACGGTGTTCTTTCCTAGGAACTGTAAACACAAAATTTAGAGACCCTCATTTCAAGGTAACTACCAAACGACTCTACTGCAACTAACATTAATTGCGCATATGGACCACGAAGATCAAATACGAAAAAAGTAGACCTCATATGGAAGCGTCCAGACAGCAGTACTACCATCACTCTATTTAAGATTAATTGTACATGGAGCCCATTGAACTTAAAGAATTCGAAACATGCAATGCCGTAGACGTATACAAAGAAAAAAAAAACTCTGATAATAACTTCTCTGTAACGCAGTAGAAACACGCATATAAGAAAAGCAGGAAATACACTCGTCTCAAAGTTAGCTAATATCGACTCTGGCAGCTTGTAGGTGTAGGGTAGAGTTTCGATGTTTCTGTCGCTGGTTTCGAGTGGTTCTGCGAATTTTTTTCTTGGCAGGATAACACCAGTTGTATGGTATCGTCAGTTTTCGCGGCGTATTGCGATTTTATGCCGTCCTTCTGTAGTGCTTTGCATATAGTTGTGTAATTAGGACCTATCTTTGTGATTAATTACGCAATTAGGATCGATCTTTGCGTCAGTTTCTCGACCAAAATAAATAAAGTACACTAACCTAACCTTCCTCTCCCGCATCTAGACAGGTTTCATGTGTTGGGGGTGCACTTGAGCATTCCGTCCAGGAGCACCAGGGTTCGAGTCCCAGAAAGGGCTCCGGCATTTTTAATTTCCCATCAATTCCATGTGTGTCTGGTGGTTTAATTGTGTTAGGTGGGAGCACTTGGCCTTTCCACCCAGGAGGAGCAGGGTTCGAGTTCCAGAAAGGGTTTCTCTCTCTATGTCACAACCCCGCGCCGGTAATAACGACTAGAGAGTCAACACTTGCCGGATACACTGCGTGCGACCTTGTTGTTGTCTACTAACGATGCTTTGGAATGGACTCTCTCTATGTCGCAACCCGCTACGGTAATAACGACTAGAGAGGCAACACGTGCCGGATACATTCGGTATTTTGGAATGGTGCCGGCCCTGTCCCAATACTTCGTTGACGTCAGTCTGTTGTAGAATTATGGAACACGTTTTATGCGCAAGAATTATGACGTTTTTGGAAAATGAACGTCTCCTCTATAAAAATCAACATGGATTCCGCAAACAGAGATCCTGCGAAACTCAGCTCGCTCTGTTCCTCAATGAGATCCACAGCGCTGTGGAGAACGGCGCTCAGGTTGATGCCGTGTTCCTTGATTTCAGTAAGGTATCTGACATCGTCGAGCTTACGGAGTATCGGGGCAGACTTGCGAGTGGATTCAAGACTTTCTTGCAGGTAGAACTCGACACATCGCTCTTAACGGAACTAAATCGACAGATGTAAAGGTAATATCCGGAGTACCACAGGGAAGTATGATACGACCGTTGCTGTTTACAGTATATATGAATGATCTAGTAGAAAGCGTTGGATGCTCTTTAAGGCTATTCGCAGATGATGCAGCTGTCTATACCAAATTAGCAACGAAAGAAGCTAGTAAGAATTTACAGAACGAGCTGCAGAGAATTGATGAATGGTGCAGGCTCTGGCAGTTGACCCTGAACGTAAATAAATGTAACACATTGCGCATACATAGGAAAAGAAATCCACTATTGTACAGCTACACTATTGGTAACAAACAGCTGGAGACAGCGACTGCCGTAAAATATCTAGGCGTAACTATCCAGGACGACCTTAAGTGGAATGACCACATAAAAGAGATAGTGGGAAAAGGAGACTCCACACCCAGATTTATCGGAATAATCTCAAGGGAATATAACTAATCGACGAAAGAAGTAGCTTATAAAGTCTTGAGTCTTGTTCAACTATCTGGGATCCCCATCATGTACGACTGATAGAGGAGATAGAGAACATCCAACGAAGAGCTGGAGAGAGAGCGTTACGGAGATGCTAAACAAACTCCACTGGCAGACGTTATGAGACAGGCGTTGTGCATCACGGAGAGATTTACTATTGAAATTTTGGGACTGCACTTTTCAGGAGGAGTCGGACAACATATTACTTCCCCCCACATACATCTCGCGTACTGCTCACGAGGAGAAAATTCTAGAAATTAGAACCACTACGGGGGCTTACCGACAGTCATTCTTCCCACGAGAGTGGAACAGGATTGAAGGGATCAGATAGTGGTACTGAAAGTAGCTTCAGCCGCACACCATTATGTGGCTTGCGGAGTATGATGTAGATGTAGATGTATATGGAATTATAAAAAGGGTATTAAACAAGTCTGGTGAGATAAAAATCATCAGCAATAAGATAGGCTATGCTTATGTTTTCATGAAAAAATTGTCAACAACATAAACTGTATCTAGAGGATAGTAACTTCATTCATTTACTTCTCTTTCTTGCTAAAATTGCTGCTCATCGTATGGTTGTTCAGAATCTCAAAACCAACAACCATGCTGCCAGCATTAAAAACAAGATAATTGAAAATCGTTTAAAAATACCCCGCATTAGTAATAATTTGGTGCCAATAACAAAGTAGCTTTATTGCCACTTAGATGGAAATAATGTGGCGCTATTACCACTCGAGTAATAATATCCACTGCACTTATTTAATCATTTTTCACATAGCTTCCAACGCAATGAAGCCTATTCAGGTGCGGAAAAAATATTAAATTTTCCGCTATTAATATGGTAAAATGTACTGTACGTTAGCTGAAAACTCAGCAAAAGAAGTAGATCACACTCTCGAATGAAAAGATAGCACAGTACCTCAGAGATTTAGAACCAACGTGAAAGACGAATTCACTTTTCGTCTCAAATTATGTAAATTTTCATTACAAACAGGTGTATCTAACGATGTAGCTGAACTGAAAGTATTTATTGAAGGCTTAGATGCAGTAATCAAATCTGTCCACTTTTGGTCGAAAATGAGCTCTTACTACAAATGCATGGTTGAAAGTTGCTCGATCGCGTAGTGCAAGAAGCTTGTGCATGGGACCAGCTTAGAATAACATATGGTATAGACTTGGCGACGTCGGGTGTTTGAGGAAAGAACCAGACACGTCCGTGCCTTGCACCAAGCGGAAGTCAGATTCTTGCATATGAAAGGAATAGAACATAACGCAGGTATTCCTGCAGTGTCATCACTGTGTACATAATTTGCAAACTTCTTGTCTCACCTAAAGGAGAAGTTTGCTATTTCAAAGTACAGGTTCTTTGAATACTCCATTGAACACAATCACGGAGTTCGTTGTAGTACATCATTATCACACGTTATTTAGCATCATTTCGTCATTCAGAAAACCTGAACTACTGTTGCCGAGGAAAAGCTTTATAAAGTGCCTTTGCCAGTTAAATTTGAGAAATATATAGACCTCGTGAAGCTTGCCAAGGAGTATGTGCCAGCCTCAGACATGGAATTTTATAGTAATCTGGTGTGTGACGGAACTTTTGCTGTGCATTCAGTACATCAGGATAAGCACAACGAGCATTTTATTAACTTACACAGCTATGACTTTTACTAGGGTATCCATTTTTTTTTATTTCTCAGACTCTTCATAATATTCAGTAACCTGTAGAGAGGAGTAAAGACCATGAGTGTCAAAATAAATCGGGCTATAAAGCTTAAAAAAAAATACCGCCAAAAATGTTCTAGAAGCCATTGCATTGACATTCACTTGCTGCAAAAAAATTATCATCCAGTCATAAGGATGCTGTCGATGAAGCTATCAAAATCAAGTCCATAAAATCTCGGCCACTAGTTAATCCTTTATTCAAATTGCTGCGTAAAGAGATAGGAAGTACACATACATATATTCTTTTACTAACTGAGGTCAGACGTTACTCTAGAGAGGGGTTTCCCAAACTCTGAACAGTGGAACGCTGATGTTCCTGTGAGAAGTGAATAAGTGCTCCGTGAAAAACTACTGATAACATGGCGTTTTCTTCGACATTTTGTCCATACTAATATTTTTTTTAAATTTATTATGATTTCTGAGTTATTAATTATGATTTAAAACTGAGGTAAACATTGTATAAAATAAGTTTTTCTTACTTTTTAAAATGTTATTAATCTTCAAAATAAACAAAGTGTTCCATCAAAGTACCAGGATTCTCAAAGTGTTCCGTCAGAGCAAAAGTTTGGGAAGCCCAGATCTAGAGGGATGATACTAACCTGTATTTTGGGGCTGAAAGATGAGGTGCGTGCTTTCTCCTTAGAACACAATTTCGAATGCAAAGGTTTATTTTTTTACATAAATTGACTGCTTCAAATTAAATGTTTAAACGACATGTTTAAATAGGTTAATGAACTAATTTAACTCTTCAAGGCAAATAAATAAATGTATTTACTGCTCACGAAAAATTGTTGCTTTCATGAAAAAACGAAAGTTTAGACCAGTGGTCGTCGATTTCGAATTCAAAGACGGCTTCAAATTATCTGTGTAAACGACATATTTACGGAGGTTAATGAACTAACTTAACTCTTACAGGCAACTAAGTAAATGTATTTATTGCTCGCGAAAAATTCCTACTTTCACGAGAAAGCTAAAAGTTTAGACCTGTGGTCGTCAAACTGCGGACCGCGGGTTGCATGTGGCTCGGATCAAGCATTCCTGCCACCCGCGGTTCTCAGCCGTATTTTAAAGTATTATGTATCTAGTAACAGTCAAATGTAAAAACGTCAGTTAACGTTAAGAGCTTCTTAAGAGTGTAGTTTTCCTGCACAGTATCAAATAAAAATACAACTTTAATCCATTAAGGATATGAATCACTGCGACTGTGATGGATAAAGGATTCCAGAAATTACTGCAGTCAGTCGCCTTTTGGAAAATAACAATTGAAAAATAAAACGAAAGACAACTGGTAGCAGTAATTTCTGGGTATCTGTAAACATAAATACTTTCAGAGACACTAATATTTTCAAATGCGCTTGATTTTAAATGACGTTGATGAATAAGATAGTGAGCTAAGAATCGTTGGCCTCTTACCTCACGTGCGGAGGGTAAGTAGCGCGGCCACTGCTGGGTTAGAGGACGTGAGAGGAGGGAATGTTGTAGTCTGTTTCTCTTCCAGTGCTGACAACTGACAGGCGTGCGCGACGCGTATCGATCAGCTGCAACGGTATAAATTTTGACACGTTAGTAACATTGGCGAACACGCGTTACACAGACAGTCACCTTCAAATGCGGTACATATTTGTAGCAAGGAACATGAAATTAAATTAAGGCTGATGTAATACAACGCAGTGAGTACAGGAGTAATTACACCGAAACCATTTAGTAAACATCTGTGATCGTGACTCAAACATGAGTGATGCATTTAAATACTATTAACAATCAGTCACCCGCTCATACAGACAACACAACAACACAACGTCAAGCAGTTACAGTATCACAATTTTGGAGTGCTGAGGGTGGCAACGATCTCAAACAAACAAAAGTAGAAACCAAGTTTTCCGCATAGTACCGATAATTACTTGGGGGCCGGAGCCAAGTTATTACATCCTTAGTAGCCAGTCTATTAGGGGCTCATAACATAGGGTCTTTCGATAGTAAGTTGCCAGCAAGTTCCCGCACTGCGATCACGGATTTTGATGAAATTTTGTATGAACAATCACACATTTCGCCAGTTAACATTGGTAGGGTTTCAAGATCATTAATTCAATACTTACGGAGAAACAGTCGTTTGTTTGATCCCATAGCGCAGCTATCAAGAGTGCACCCGAGATTTTTCGGCAAATTAGAGACATAATATCTCCGGTAATATTTTCTTGAAAGAAATAAAACTACGTCATCTTGAACAACTTATTACGCTCTCTTACGCAAAATAAAAAAAGATATTTCCTGAGCGATTTACACATTGAAGAAAAGTCGGCCGAAGAAATAGACGCTTGAAAAAAAATGCGAAGTTTAGCTTTTTGTACCTGAGGAAATAATTGCGGGATAAACATGAAACTTTGCGCGTAATAACCTACCAATATAAGGTCTTAGAACATAAAATTTCGTTCTCCTTCTGGTTTCCAGTAGTTTCCAAACTGAGGGCAAAGTTGGCGATTTTTCTAAAACCGTCAAAAAAGGCCTTTTATCGCCCTCTTTTACAGGAAAGATTCTTCTGCAAATTCTTTTGAAACGTTTTCATTAGAAAGATCATTTCCAAACAGCCTAAAAGACTATATTTGGTTTTGCAATGCGAGAATGTATTGCGCTAAAAAACAAGGACAATGCGAAGCAAAGTAGGCCGAAAAAATAGACGCTTGAAAAAAGTGAAATTTAGTTTTTTTATCGACGGAAGTAACTGTGCGATAAACTTGAAAATTTGCACGTAATAATGTACCAATATAAGGTCTTAAAATTTATAATTTAATTCTTGTACTGCTTTCCAGTAGTATACAAATTCAGGACAAATTTGACGATTTTTCTAAAAAAAACTCCAAAAAATCCTTATAAAACTGCAATATATTTGGTTTTGGATTGAGATCGTATAAGGCCCTAAAAACAACAACAGAGTGGAGGTGCATTATAGATGGGCCCATATTCCGTGGGTATTCAGATCTGACATTTTTAACTACGCCCTACAACAACCGTTTAGTAATCTCTGGGGAAGGCAATATCGAAAGTCTTGATGACTAGGAAGTGAGATAAAATGCGAATAACTAAAAAATCTTCAGAAAAAAGGGAGTCTTTTGTCACGATTCAGTGAGACATATTTCAGCCTGTTTTCCTACTATAATTACAGAATCAAAGTAGTTATAAACTTCACAATTTAACTGTGCATTTCCAAGATAGTAGAGATCATGGTAGTAAAATGTTGAACAACACTTGCAGATACATCGTACAAACAGCCTGCAGGTTTTGCACCCCTGTCACATTGTGTAAATTTTGGTGAAGATCACAGCAGTTTCCTAACATTTTTTTGGAATAGATTGATGTTATAGGGAACGATTAGTGTATTTTTTATTGTGTAATGCTACTGATGTGATACTTAAGTTCTTGTTTAAGGTAAAGCGTACTTTTTCCTAGCATTGTTTGCGGTTAATGTGGAACATTAGCGAGTACATGCAAAATTATGTAAAAGTGCCGGTATGGTCCGTGGCGGCTTAACCAATGTTGGTTCCTTTCAAAGTGAGAAAACCAGTCTACCCGTCGCCATAGGGATCAAGCGCGACGGTTGTGCAACAGCAGCTACAGGTGGGCTTATTTACCACAGGTTCCAAATCTGCTGAAGTTTCTTTACACAGGATTCCAAGCTGATGATACATTTCTATAAGTGTCAAAGGCCAAGGCCAGAAGTGTCTCTCCTTTAGGATCCTAAGCTTTTGTTTACTTCAAGCTTTCAAATTTTTTTTTACAGGTTTCATTAATTTGTTGTAGAATGTCATGAGGAAAACTATACTGAGCGGCAGACGATATCACTGATGGGATTGTTTGGAAGAAATTTTGATTACACACAACCCAAAAATTTACACTTTTCAAATGTTATTACCTCAAATTAAAAGAGGAAACTTCTCTTTGTATTGAGTTCCTTATTCCATTTCATTTTTTATAAAACGAATTTTGTACAGCCGAATGCTGCGGGGATGTCTAAAAAAGGGATTACTTACTTGTACTTTTTCTGACTCAAGCTCATTTCCTAGTCACCAGGACTTTTGATATTATCTTTCACAGAGACTACTGAAGAATTGTAGAACATAATAAAAGATGTCAGATTTGATTAGAACAGAATATGGGCCCATTTTCAATGGAGCTCCACCTTGTCTTTCTTTTTCATAGCCTTACATGTTGACAATGCAAAACCAAATATAGTTTTTAAGTGGTTTATAACATGGTCTCTCTGATGAAAACGGTTTAAAAGAGTATGCTGAAGGCTCTGTTTTGTAAAAGTGGGCCAAGGATAGCCATTTTTTGAAATTTTTAGAAAAATCATCATTTTTGTCTTGCTAAATTATTGCCTGTACGATTTCAGGTTTACCCCGCAGTTACTTTCGGAGATATAAAAAGCTAAACGTAACATTTTTTATATAGTTTATTTTTTCGGCAGACTTTGTCAAGGCCGGCCGCTGTGGTCGAGCGGTTCTAGGCGCTTCAGTCTGGAACCTCGCGAGCGCTACTGTCGCAGGTTCGAATCCTGCCTCGGGCATGGATCTGAGTGTTGCCCTTAGGTTAGTTAGGTTCAAGTAGTTCTAAGTCTAGGGGACTGGTGACTTCAGATGTTAAGTCCCATAGGGCTTAGAGCCATTTGAACCATTTTTTGAACTTTGCCAAAGCCTGTTGTTTTCTAGGGCCTTATATGCTCGCATTGATATAGCTTTCTTTAGGTAGTGTAGAAATGGTCTTTCTAATGAACATGGTTTAAAAGAGTCAGCAGTAGACTCTTTTTTGCAAAAGGGAGCCAAAGATAGCTATTTTTAACGTTTTTAGAAAATCGTCAAATTTACCCTCAATTAGTAAAATATTGGAAGGCATTGGGTGAGTTAAGTTTTATTTTCTGAGACCTCGTATTAATAACTTATTATGTGCAAAGTTTCCTGTGTATCTCACAATTACTTCCGGAGATATGAAAAGCTAATCTTCACATTATTTGCGAGCGTCTCTTTTCTCGGTCGACTTTGCTTTAAATTATCCATGCGTAAATCGCTCAGGAAACCTTTCTTTGGTATTTACTTAAGTGAGAGCAAAAAGTTGTCTAGATGACCTAGTTTTGTTTCTTTCAAGAATTTACTGTCGGAGACATTATGTCTTCAATTTACCAAAAACTCACGGAATCACTGTTGATAGCTGTGGGGTCAAATAAATGACAATGTCTCTGTAAGTATTAATTTCGCGAAAGTAAAACTTTACCAATAGTAACTGAGAACAAGTCCCAATGTTAATTCCAAATTTCAGTAAAATCCTTGATGGTATTACGTGAATTTCTTCTGAAATTAGACTACTTGGCATGGAATAGCCCCAAGCTAATTTATGTAGTTTACCAGTTAACAATAAGATCGGTACATATGCCACCCCACAATGTCAGTATTGGCCTTTGAGCGAAAAGCTTTGACGATCACTACTTTTGACCATCTGTATGCTCTCCAATGTATTTGATTGCATCCCAACAAGAAAAGGCTTTTGAGAAGATGAAGGGGATGAAATAAAAGAGCCATTTATAGAAGATAGTAATTCAGCATCTGAAATGTTTGATTGAAGCTTACGAACAGTATTTTGCTCGAACATCGGATAAAATATCAAAATGAATTGTGAATTAAAAACCAGTTTACTGTCAATGCACGACCTTGGAACATGTCAACAAAATGCAATACTTCATTTAACTGATATCTGATTAATCATTGGACTAATAATTTAAATTTATATTATTAGCAGAATTACGGGGCAGCTGTAAGGATGATTATCCTCAACCGTCACAAAACTCCCTGTCACTATTTTTAGCATTTGCAACTATGTATATGTATGAAACAGAATTCTCACCTTATGTGTCGACAAAAATAAATTACGGAAAAGATTTCATGCCTAACATAACAACGGGAATTCAACTATCATCCACAGGGCCTGTCGAATGACTGTCATTTTAGTTCGAAATAACTCATTTACGAAATGTGCAATTAAAACACGCTGCATAAGAAACCAGTAATTCAGTGACAAAAGCAGACATTAAAGCGGATTTCACATATTGAAAATATTCAGACACACTAGCATAGATGCACGGCGCAGAACCCGCCAGAACGCAACAAAGGCAGCATCTTAGCACGTTGAAGGCTTCCGAGTTCGACTTCCGACCGAGTCGGGGATTTTCTCCGCCCGGGGACTGGGTGTTTCTGTTGTGCTCATGATATCATCATCATTCTGAAAGTGGCGAGAATCGAACTGAAAAGATTGGGAACTTGTGTGGACGCTGATGACCACGATGTTGAGCGCCCCACAAGCTATCATCACCATCATTAGCGCGCTGAAAGGCCGTCCTCCACCGACAAAGCAACAGTACGGGCACGCGGTCGTTCCTTTGAAGAGTGCAGAAAGTTACGAGACTTGGTGTCAAAAGCAGGTACAAACACAGTTACATGATATTCTAATAAAATGGGATATTGGAACTGAATACTTCCCTAAGGCAAAAAATTCCACACTTGACCTCCTGCCATCAACCAACGGGAGGAATTTTAAATACTCTGACCTCAGTAGAAGTATTCTACTCATTGTTTAATGCCCGTGACTTTTTTGTCTAACAAGTTATTCAAGAAACTATGTTTATTAATGAAATTATGTACTTCGTAAAGGTTTTTGATGGCCTATTAGATAAAGAGTATACTTATATGACATTTGCTATAAGTTTAAGTGAAATATTTGGCAAAACAGGGCAAAGAATGTGCTAAATACGGAAACAAAGACTATCGATAGATGGTGTATTTCACTACGTAATCCGTTGCATATGCGATAAAACGCAAGCGTCGATTCGCAGTGCTCCCAGCTATGTGATGTACTTGTATCACAAATGCCAAATTGTGCAGTCTTAGTAGATATATATATCAGGTGCTTTGTGCTTTACGCTGGTGTTAATATTTTTTTTTTTTTCAGGCGTTTAAACGAGTGATGGATTGAATCCCGTTTCTGCAGAGCTACTGCAGCAACAGACAGCGAGCGCTAAAATTTAATGGTATATCTGTCTTTAAACCGAAAGCTGGTTTGAACGCTACGGTGTTTTCCTGGGTACAGTTAATAAAACTGTTCAAGAACAGTGGCATATTGTGAGCAATTGAGGAAAATAATAATAATGACAAAGCGATATCGCCATTATTTTAGTCCGTACGGCAACGAAGGGCCACTGACAGCCATATTGGTGGAGAAGAAATGATTTCAAGATTAAACTAACGACATATTACAGAGTAACATCGATAATATATAGCACTCCATCAAGTCCTCGAAAAAATTATAGACAGAAATGAGGCATGTACGGAATTTTGATCTTTGGCGCCAACTGTTCTATTCCGATAACAGCTGTATGAAGTTAATTAAAACAGCACTCTCCGCGGGTTTTGTAGTATTTAGTGTGTCATTATCGATTTTAACGATAAGGCCTAGCTTCATACGGAAATACATGGTTACGATATAAAATACGGTACTGTTATACAGCATGAATTATTTGGCGTAAATGAACATTATGGAGCGATCTCTTGCCCATAATTGATTTCGTATGTATGGTGATACAGCAAATAATAGCTATCTCAAGTACGTGTTATTTACGCTATAATTACGTAACGTTGATTTGGATGCAATTATTTACACACTTGCCGGTGCACTGACATAAATTCTTACAGATCCCGTTTATAAATCTAAGTACTGTTTCCGGAACACGACAATGAGCGCACTGAAGATATGCTACTTGAATCATTGGAAAGAAATTCCAATGGTAACAAGGAGGTTCCACGAATAGCATGCCACGTGACATATGGACTTTCATCTCACGTGAAATTACGTTATACGAACGGTAAATTAACATTTATTGAATGTTGTTTTAGTACATGGTATTTAATCGGCAAGTATAGTCCATCTAGTGGTAATACCGGTTGCCGTCAGATCACCGAAGTTAAAAGTTGTCGGGCTGGGCTAGCACTTGGATGGGTGACCATCTGGTCTGCCGAGCGCTGTTGGCAAGCGGGGTGCCCCCAGTCCTTGTGAGGCAAACTGAGGAGCTACTTGACTGAGAAGTAGCGGCTCCGGTCACGAAAACTGACAACGGCCGGGAGAGCGGTGTGCTGACCACATGCCCCCCCCCCCCCCCCCCCCGTATCCGCATCCAGTAACGCCCCTGAGCTAAGAGGATGACACGGCGGCCGGTCGGTACCGTGGGGGCCTTCCAAGGCTTGTTCGGACGGAGTTTAGTTTAGTTTATTTAGTTTAGTTTAGTCCATGTAACCCTCTTCCAGTATTATTTACTACCTCTGTTTTAGAGTTTAAGAGTATTTTGTAATAGAATACCGTAAAAAACTTATTACTGTTGGAAGGGCGGTAACAGCTTGAAAACTAGAGTCACTCAGACCTCAGTCGATGGTTGTAGTATCTTAGGATATACCTCCATCATTTTTTCTTCTCTATAATTTTTTATTTTCGATTACTTACTCTATAGAACTCTCGTATAATTTAACGCGCGGAGTGCGTGCTGGTTTGCGAGACAGGTACGTAAGCAGCTTAAATCCGCGAGGCGATGTGATTCACCGGTTAGCCTCAGTCAGGCTTTTAGGCGGTTTTCCACGCTCGTTTAGGCAGTTGCCGGATTGGTCTCCAATTCCCACCTCCGAACGTACGATACACTAACAGTTCATATACGATAACACATAGAACAAAATTCACAGTTTCAAACAAAGACGGCGCGTATGACCTCCCTCCCTTGGGTTACCTGCTAGCTATGGTGACAGAAAGGCCATCTGGCCACAAAGTTAAAATAAAAATAAATTTTCCAAATTAAGAAAACCACCTGTATTTCATTAACATTATGCCAAAGCAATGTAGCATGATTCTGATCTTGGGGCATGGACAGTTGTACCGCTTAAACTTGCCACATTCAATGAAGCAGACGACAGCATTGAACGGATGGACCAACCGAAGATTCCTAGGGGTCTATATTAATAGCATCCGCAGTATAGTACCGCCAGCACTGGCGTGTGTGACAATAGAATAAGCACCAAGTACAATCCTGCATACCTCGGTATGAACTGTCATCTGACCTAAATTGCGATATTCCCAAGCCCTATAGAGCTGGTTTCACCGATAGGACTTCTGCCATTCTGTTCTCCTGGTAAGTCAGTTCAAAAATGGTTCAAATGGTTCTGAGCACTATGCGACTTAACTTCTGAGGTCATCAGTCGCCTAGAGCTTAGAACTAATTAAACCTAACTAACCTAAGGACGTCACACCCATCCATGCCCGAGGCAGGATTCGAACCTGCGACCGTAGCGGTTACGCGGTTCCAGACTGAAGCGCCTAGAACCGCACGGCCACACCGGCCGGCGATAAGTCAGCATCAAATCCTTTCGGGTTTACTTCTTTTAATGTGTTCACAGAAAGCCAGCATTCTTGCTTATTGCGGATGACATGTATACAAACAGTTCATATAATTTCTTGCTTGATCACAAGTGAAATGTAAATTCATCTGCTTGTTTATTTTTTAGTTTTTCCCCACAAGAGATTCTGATCGTGTGTGAAGAATGCTAGAGGAAAGACACAATCAATGTCTTTTCTGCGCGATAGCAATGGAAATACTATCGATGACAGTGCTGCTAAAGCAGAGTTACTAACACAGCCTTCCGAAATTCCTTCACTAACGAAGACGAAGTAAATATTTCAGAATTCGAATCAAGAACAGCTGTCAGCATGAGTAACTTAGAAGTAGATACCCTCGGAGTAATGAAGCATCTTAAATCACTTAATAAAGCAAGTCTTCTGGTCCAGATGTATACCAATCAGGTTCCTTTCAGAGTATACTGGTCCAATAGCTCCACACTTAACAATCATTTACAGCTGCTAGCTCGACGAAAGATCCGTACCCAAACACTGGAAAGTTGCACAGCTCACACCAATATTCAACAAAGGCAATAGGAGTAATCCATTAAATTACAGTCCGCCCCTGGTAGATGAGAGGTTAGAGCGGCGGAATGTCATACCTAATGGGCCGGGTTCGATTCCCGGCTGGGTCGGAGATTTTGTCCACTCAGGGACTGGGTGTTGTGTTGTCCTTATCATCGTCATTTCATACCCATCAACACACAAGTCACCGAAGTGGCGTCAACTCGAAAGACTTGCACCAGGCGAACGGTCTAGCCGACGGGAGTCCCTAGCCACACGGCATTTCCATTTCCATTAAATTACAAGCTCACACCATTGATGTCGATATGCAGCAGGATTTTGGAACATATATTGTGTTCGAACATTATGAATTACCTCGAAGAGGACTGTCTATTGACACTCGGTAAACACGGAAAACATCGTTCTTTAGGAACACAATTAGCTCTTTACTCACACGAAGCGTTGAGTGCTATTGAATAGGCATTTCAGATTGATTCCGTATTTCTAGATTTCCAGAAGGCTTTTGATACCGTACCTCACAAGTGGCTTCTAATCAAATGGAGCGCTTAGGGAATATCGTGTCAGTTATGCGACTAAATTCGTGATTTCCTGTCAGAGAGGTCACAGTTCGTAGTAACTGACAGAAAGTCATCGACTAGAACAGAAGTAATTTCTGGCGTTCCTCAAGGTAGTGTTGTAAGCACTTTGCTGTTCCTTATCTATACAAACGCTTTAGGAGACGATCTGATCAGCCGTCTTAGGTAGTTTGCAGATGATACTGTCGTTTATCACTAGTAAATTCATCAGAAGATCAAAACAAATTGCAAAACGATTTAGAAAAGATATCTGAATGGTGCGAAAATTGGCAACTGATGTTAAATAATGGAAAGTGTCAGGTCAACCACATCAGTGCTAAAAGGAACCCGTTGAACATCGGTTACACGATAAATCAATCAAATCTAAACGCCTTAAATTTTACTAAATGCCTAGGAATTACAACTACGAACAACTTAAACCGGAAAGAATACATAGAAAATGTTGTGGGGAAGGCGAAACAAAGACTGCGATTTATTGGCAGAGCACTCAGAGGATCTGCTGAAGAGACTGCCTGCACTACCTTTGTCCCTCCTCTTTTGGAGTACTGGTTGCACGGTGTGGGATCCTTACTGGATAGGATTAACGGAGTACATCGAGCAAGTTCAAAGAAGAGCAGCACGTTTTGTATTATCGAGAAATACGGGAGTGAGTGTCACGGACATGATAATATGGTTTGGGATGGACATAATTAAAACAAAGGCTTGTCCTGTTGTGGCGGGATCTTCTCACGAAGTTTCTATCACAAACTTTCTCCTCCGAGTGCGAAAATATTTTGTTGACGCCGACCTACATAGGGAGAAACCATCATCATAATAAAGTATGTGGAAATTAGAGATCGCACGGAACGATACAGTTGTTCGTCTCTCCGCGCACTGTTCGAGAGTGGATTAGTAGTGAATTGTTGTGGAGCTGGTTCGATGAAGCGTCTGCCAGGCACTTAAGTGTGATTTGCAGAGTATAAATGTAGATGTAGATGTACATGTAGACAGTCTTCCTTAGAAGTTTCCTTTATTTTTCAGAGTCCCGTCCGGTGATTAGTGCAGTTTGGCTATATGCTGTACTGTTTGAAATTGGCGTGATAAGCTAGGAACTTGAATTTGTTAGTATTCTGGGATAGCCTGAATACTGTCTCCGCCTTCTTGGCTCTTTCTTCAGCTGCTACCTTCTGATTGATGTTGAGGGTGAGAATCTAACCTACGTACTTCATTTTTTGTGTCGTGTTTATGTGACCACACATGTCTCCATTGTCTATGTAGGATCTTTTACATCTACTTTCATGTTCTCCGTCTTCTTAAAATAAATTTCTTTCTTTTAGGTCTTATATATCTTCGGTTGCTGCTAGATTTTTCACAAAGAAATAGTAGATCATTTGCGAAAGCGAGGCATTCGAATCCAAGCTCGGCCATCTGATAGCATAATCAGTTTCGTTTGGAATATCTTGTCGACTCTTTTTTACTGCCATTCTAAGATACTACCTTCACGATACAATAAAACATTATTGGCGATAGGCCATCTCCGTGTTTTAACTCGTTACTATTTGAAATGGTTGTGATAGTTGTCCCAAAAATTTGACTTGTTAACGAGTTTTTTTATTGTTTTCATTTTTTTATCGGTATACATCTACATGCATTTATCCCAAACTTTTTCATTACGTTTATAAGTGTTTCTCGGTCTGTAGAGTCATTCGCCGTCTTCAAAACAAAACAAAAAATATCATAATATCCTTCTTATCTTCTGTTTGTAGTGTTGTTTCAATTAAGGTCCTGGTGGCGGAGATCTGTTTTGAGCATGACCGTGCTTTTCTGAATTCTGCTTTGTACCATCCTAGTTGACGATCTATGTGACCCACTTCACGATTCTGTCGTTCTTTGGAGACTCGACTGGAGGAAGTGATATGCTTCTGTAGTTGGTGACGTTTGTTTTGTCCCCTTTCATATGTACCTGGTGAATGATCGCATCTTTCCAGTAGTCTGGTCCCAGAAAATTATTTTTATTCTGACATTTCGTAGTTTCATGTTTTATTATTTTTATATGCTTTCTATCTACACGTTCTGTGCACATTATGACATATTATGTGTAGTTATTTCTCTGGCACAGATGTCGATTGTACTCGTAATAAAACTAAACAGAGATATATAAATGAACGTTCTATGCCTAATCGTTCAACAAACTATCCTACCGCAATTAATACGATACTGCAGTGCCCGTGTTGTTCAGAAGTGCGTTTCAATCTTCCTTCAGACATACAAGCATACCCGAAGGAACAGGCAGTGCGGCGACTACAGTCTTTGTAAAATACATGTAGTGTATTCGCAGTTGCGAGTATGGACAACCATCAGCTGTATAATGGAATGACGGCAATTAAAATTTGTACTGGACCATAACTCGAATCCGGACTTATCGTTAGCGGTCGCCTTACCGGCACGGCTCACGGCCAGCCCCAACCTTCCCTATGTCGTCAGTGTTGTGTCTGCAACTTACGCTCGTACAGGGAAGGCATTTTAATTAAAAGCCGCTTGCCTTGTGTCAAAGGACAACTTATGTATCAGTAGACGAAATGAGAGTGAGGAATTCGCTATTGGATATCGGATTTGGCAGGTTTACTTGCAGTCTTGAAGCTACTATACAATGGAGTATTCTCTGACAAGGGAACCTCCCCATCGCACCCCCCTCAGATTCAGGTATAATTTGGCACAATGGATAGGCCTTGAAAAACTGAACACAGATCAGTCGAGAAAACAGGAAGAAGTTGTGTGGAACTATGAAAAAATAAACCAAATATATAAACTGAGTAGTCCATGGGCAACATATGCAACATCAAGGACAACCTGAGCACAAGAGCGCCGTGGTCCTGTGGTTAGCGTGAGCAGCTGCGGAGCGGGAGGTCCTTGGTTCAAGTCTGCCCTCGAACGAAAAGTTTATTTACTTTATTTTTGCAAAGTTATGATCTGTCCGTTCGTTCATTGACGTCTCTGTTCACTGTAATAAGTTTAGTGTCTGTGTTTTGCGACCGCACCGCAAAACCGTGCGATTAGTAGACGAAAGGACGTGCCTCTCCAATGGGAACCGAAAACATTTGATCGCAAGGTCATAGGTCAACCGATTCCTCCACAGGAAAACACGTCTGATGTATTCTATACGACACTGGTGACGGCGTGTGCGTTACATGACAGGAATATGTTGTCGATCCACCTAACTTGCACACTTAGCGAATGGGTAAAAAGATCCTTCTACCTTGTCAGATTTTGGTTTTCTTGTGTATGTGATAATCACTCGCAAAAAAGTGATGAAAACGTAAGAGTTTGTCACATAAACTGAAAATAAAAAATTAAATCTTTTACTCGAGGGATGATTTGAACCAAGGACCTCTCGTTCCGCAGCTGTTCACGCTAACCACGGGACCACGGCACTCCTGCACGCATAGTATCCTAAATGTTGCCTATGATGCACATGGACTACTCAGTTTGTATATTTTGCTTATTTTTTCATGGTTCCACACAACTTCTTCCTGTTTTCTCGATTGATCTGTGTTCACTTTTTCAAGGCCTATCTACTGTGCCAACTTATAACTAAATCTGAGGGGGGTGCGATGGGGAAGTTCCCTTGTGAGGAGTCGAGTCGCTACTGCTCCGTGAAGTAAAAAATTATACAATGCGCGCTCCAGGCTTACTAAAATAATTGTTAAACTGTGTTTGTGAGAAGCACACAGATCTCGTACGAAAGACGCCTGCCTTCTACTATCGATTCCTGTTTAGGATCATTGTAACATTTGTAATGATCTAATGGGGTAGTCTTCTTGGCTCTGTGCGATGTTGGTCCCTTTTCCACTTCAGAACACAAAGCCAGTCTGCGCGAAATGGCTCGAATTAGTCTCTCGAAATGCCCCTTGCTCTGTATCGATGGTAAAGCAAAAGTTAAAGAATAGTTTGAGTAGATGTGTGTTCTCTGTTGCTATATTACCCATGATTTCTTGCTATTGGCGATCTACAGTTTCGTTGTTAAAATTCGCGATTCGATGGTTTTGATTTGTTTGTAATTTTAGACAGCAGTGTTACGTAGTTGCAAGTTCTGTAATATGCCACATATCCGTCTGTTTCCCCATCGGTAACTATTTTTTTGGTTTCGGGTGGGTATGAGGACGTCACCTGTCATTTCTGCAATAACACAGATCTCTATGACTGATGTTCCTTGTAGGATCACAATGATTTGACCACTGACGATACAGTTCGTGATGTCCCTGGGCCTGCAATACCGGTGGATCGTCGGTTTTGGACTTCCGATCTGAAACGGCATTTGTTGGTACTTCTTTTGTGTTATTACTGTGGCAGGTAGCGGTGTAAAAGATACAAGCTATTGCATCCAGCCCCGAATCACACGGGAATGCACAGAACTCGGCCACGGTCATTGTTAAATTCTACAGGAAGGTTTTGGCTGAGTGGGAATGCTTGTGTTAGTCACGCTGCAAGCCGTCGCTTGCTTTAATCATAAATATATATCTGAGTGATGCTAAATGTTATTATTTTTACATAAAGAAAAGTATTACCTTCTCAATAACCTTCAAATCGTGCGTTACACCCACAATTTTCATATACGAATTAGTGAATTTCCTCGTGGCACTTTTGTTTCCCATGACTGTGGTCACTTTAAGAACTCAAATTAATAACCAAATTAAAATTAATTTAACAAGATTGAACCTTAAATTGCTGATATACCCACGAACAATACAGTAAAATAAAAACAGTTAATAATTGAGGGAGTATGAATGAGAGCAGTAGCGTATTTCAGTTTACAAAATAATGACTAGTTTTAACATCCTTTTGTAAGTGCAACTTGCTTATAAATCTTGCACAGTCGGCCAGTCGGCCGGTGTGGCCGAGCGGTTCTAGGCTCTTCAGTCTGGAACCGCGCGACTGCTACGGTCGCAGGTTCGAATTCTGCTGTCTCAGGTACGGTTGTGTGTGGAGTCCTTAGATTCGTTGGGTTTAAGTAGTTCTAAGTTCTAGGGGACTGATGACCTCAGATGTTAAGTCCCATAGTGCTCAGAGCCATTTGAACCATCTTACACAAAAATCTCAGACACAAATAAGAAAAAGAATGGTGTTTGATTGGCAAAGCATACATTAAGGTGGAAGCTATACAAATTCTCCCCTGAATTAATTCCTTTTACAACACAATTGGACTTTGTTTACACGAATCCACTGTGAAGTCCAAATCTATTGAAATGGAATCATCTACGACCAAGTATATCACAAAGTACGGTTCAGCTGTAGGAACCCTCCGCGGTGCAGTAGTTTCAGGCGGCAGCAGAAAAGGGCGCGCTGTTCGCGAGGAGCGGCGCGCTGCGGCAGCTCTAATGTTCTGACGGATCCTCGAAAATTTGTAAACAACGCGATATGGCGTTCTGATTATCAGAATGCGGTAAACCTCCGTGTCAGAGCCCTGAAATCCCGGCAGATGCAGCCGTTCGCTGGTCTGGCCACACCAATTTGACTCACAGGCACGACGGTACGCGCTGGAATTATCAGACGACCGACTCAGGACGAGTACGTTCACTCTCGTGACACACAGTGTGTCCGAGATAATATACAGTTCCACTGTCAGTATAGTTGTAAACTGCCACTGGCTCTTAGTCCACCACAAGATACAGACCACAAATCTCACTCACTAGGGAAAGACCTGAAGTTCTACACCAGGGGGAGGACCAGAAGACGAAGAACACAAAGAATCACAACCACTTTCCACCGAGCCTCGTTACGGGAGCTGAATTAGCAAAAACGAAACCGCCCCCACATTGCACAAACCAATCGAATTATCCTCTACTCACTGAATCTCCTCTCTTGACTGAGCTGTTGGCCTGGTAGCCAAACCGGACACAGATCCACGATTCGCACACTTGGGGAGAAAGCCTCCACTTTACATATCCTGAGAGGAGACCACCAGCGACTCCAAATCTCTCTTGCCCGAAAAAAAAAAGATTTTAGGCTAGGGAGGCGTCGATCTCACGGTAAGCATGGCCACGTTTTTGGCAAAAAAAAAAAAAGCATCTATCTAGACAGTACCACAGTCCCTGACTTATGAATAGATCTAGTGTTTCCAGGCCGATTATTTTCAGTTTCTGAAAGAAGCTTCCCAGACAGTCGTGGCCATGAAATATATGCTTTTTCCGCTCGCTAAAAGAACTTGGTGACTTCCTGGCTTCAGGGGAGTTACAATCTTGCCTCCACTGAACTTGTGCACCAGCCGCTCTGTCCGTATAGTCCCAGCTTCTAACATGAGAATGCACAGAGTTGTATGACCTTCCCACCATTCGTACAAAGGTTTACGGCAGTCTCCCTTAAATGGCTTCCTCCATCCATTTTCCGGCAACTGGCTGACGGACTACCACCTGTGTCAGGTAATTTGTTTTCGTGGCGCCCTTCTCTCCAACCCTAAGCGGAAGGAGGGGAGGGCTTCGGCCACAACTCCCTCTGCAGGTATGATCCACTGCGCGCTTCTTCCCACAATAACTCACACAGCCAGGTCGCTGCACTCATAATTTATGGCACCCAATTCATTTCTCTCCCCGTTCGCCGTCGACTCCACTACAGCCTCTCAGGTTCACATTCTCTACAGTTTACACATGCAGTTATAAGAACATTCTGCCCACATTTTCCCCATCTAAAAAGTCATAAATCACACTTACCAAATTTAGTACTTGGGAACACCAAGATCGTGACAGAAAATATGAATGTTAATCTGACTGACAATACTGATAAAGTGAGAGAGTGGCGTGCCACTTGTCTTCGTGTCTTTCACTTTACCATCGTTCATCCGTATAAGACAATGCATAACTTACATAACTTGTTGGATTAGCAACTGTTCTGCCTACTCAGAATCAGTTTGTGTACCGATATGTAATTTTCTGCACGTTTTTAAGCGAGCTATGCCTCTCCCCCTTTTTGCTTTACCGTGACGGCTAAAATTTAGGACATAAATCAGTGAACAATGTGTTCTGTATGTTGTAGGCAGACATCTGTTGAAAACAACCACTGCCGAAATAGCAGTACGCACTTGAGTTGGCGTTACGGCACAGAATAGTGAGACAAGAAACTAACACTTCATAATCCTTGATCTTAAAATGGCTGGAATCACTGCCAAAGTCCACCAGCAGCACATACAAAATCCTGTCCAGTACATTCTTTAGTAAATCGCCACGTATAACAGTGGTTGCTATGTGAGGTATCAGCCGGAAATGGAACTTAAAAAGCTCACAAGACAAAATTTTAGTCTCCCTCCTCTCTCAAAGAGCACACTCGTGGCTCTGGAGCACTGTAGATGGTGTATACGTGGTAGCAGGCGATCATATCACCCTCCGCCATTGACTTACGTCTTGACAGTGAAGTGACGTGCAAGTGCTAGCCGACTGTATGGAATCAACACAATAAGATTGATCGCCGTGGAGACGTGGCAGAATGGCAGAAAGGAGATACGGACGTACCCATGGCCAAAACGCGAATGAATTTGCCTAATTTGTTGATGTATGAACGTGGCCTGTCCATCCTGTCTACAAGGGATGGGGTACCACTCCGAGTCATGTACGAGGCACGTGACCGTAACAGAACGTGGCTGTTTGTTTTTTGAGGTTTGGCATCATTGAGTGGTAGAGGGGGAATCCCTGAGCAGAGCGACCATCGCAGGAAGCCGGCAGTACATAAACTCGCGTCGCAATGTCCAGTTGCATGAAAGACGTCGGTAAGAACTCCCGCCAAGTGCTGTGACCTGCTTCCTACTGTCTGAAGGACTAAAACCTGCCGAAATTTTTTCGCGAATCAAAACGGTTTACAGCGAAGATGTTATGAACAGAACGAGTGTATTTAACTGGCATAGGGAGTTTAGTAGAAGCAGAGTAAATGTTCGTGACGAACGGAGGAGCAGAAGACTTCCATTATGACTGATGAGTTGGTGCAAAAAATCGAGGAAAATGATCACGAAGACCACCTATTGAGAATGGATGAAATTTCCGTAATATTTCCACGACTCTCGAGAACTCTCTTTTACGGGACACTCACCGAAACCCTAGGATACCGGTCACTGTGCGCAAGATAGGTTCCAGAACAGCTGACAGAGCAGCACAAGAAAAATCGGGTCAATAGCACCCGTGTGTTCCTTGAGCGACTTGAACTGGAAGGTGAGGATTTTCTGAGCTCTGTTGTGGCTGAAGATGAAAAGTGGGTGGCTCATTACACGCCCGAGACAAAAAGAAAGTAGTCACAGAGGCACCACGTCGATTCTCTCTCTTGCAGAAGAATTCGAGGACAATAAAGTCGTGGTCTCAGTGTTTTAGGACCGAAAAGGCATCATTTTGATCGAATTTATGCCTCAGGGGCAGACCTTCAATGTGCAACGATATTGCGAGACCCCTAAAAATATCTCAAATGAACATTCAAAACAAAATATGGGGAATGCTGACGAGAGGAGTGCGCTTGTTGCACGACAACCCCCGTCCTCACACAGCCTTAACCGCCACGGCGCTCTTGGACTCATTCGGTTGGGATGTTTTGAAGCCCCTCCCCCCGTATTCCCCTGATTTGGCCCCTTCAGGTTTCATATCCCTGAAGGCACACACGAGTGGGATCAAATTTTCAACCGACGAGCAGGTGCTGGAAGACGTTCCGAAGTGGGGGAAGGAGCTGGTGGGAGAGTTCTTCGAGGAGGGCATAAAGAAGTTTGTGCCACGGCTTTACAGCATGCACTGGACGGAGTGGCGATTATGTGAAAAAATAATCAACAGAATCCTTTAACCCATTTTTTCAAATACACTTCTTCTAAAAAAAATATAAAAATCTTCTGCACTTACTTTCTGAATACGTCTCTAAGTCACGGTCTAAGAATAGTGGCCGTAAAAGGAATCTGAGAGAGAGTGGAGACGAATGTCACACCTTGTCAATGACAATCGGCTCCAACGACCGAAATTGCTAGTGTCGGTGAATGCAGGCACACTTAACCAGTTTCCGAACGAACATTACGAAAGGAACTTCATGCAGTCGACATTTCGAGCCGGGTACCTGGAAGAAGACTAATACTCACAAAAAGCTGCACATCTTCAGTGGACCAAACAACACTGTAACAGGGCAGTAGGTGACGGTATGACGAGTTGCGATTTTGCCCGTTTTCAAGACTTTGAGTACATTGACTGCCCTGTGAGGTGTGTATTTCAGGCAGAAGGTGGTTCGGAGATGTTTTTCCTCACTCATATTACCGTGTACGTGACACAGGATGTTTATTTCAGCATTCTCGTCTAGAAAGTGTTGCCTTTTCTTCAGCATTTTCATGATGAGTGTGCTGCGGACACCCCCGTCTTCCAAGAAGGCAACACGGCTGCACGCATGCGTCCTGATCTGACGAACACACAGCCGGCGTATCGCAACTCGATTAGCGCGCTAAATCACCCGATCTTAATCCTCTAGAAAATTTCTGGATTATTTGAAATATCGGGTGAAATGTAGCAATCAGTACACCATAATTAGGTACCTCAATGGCATTGTAATATCGTAGCTTATCGATCCTGCCAGAGCCGGCGTATCGATGAAGACACCTACGGGCGCCGTGAACGCAGCTTTGATCGCCGCCGCCAATAGGATGACTTGACCGATGGAAAACCTCCAGGCCGCCGACCAGTGGAGGTCTTCAGGACGGTGTTATAAGAGGCGGGGACCAATCTTCCAGCTCGAGATTCATTCTGTGTCGATAGTCGGTGCCGAACGTTACATTGAACTGTTAATAGCTAGTTAAACAGGCAAACTTTCAACGTACATAGGCGCACGCCCACGTCGGGCCTCTACTTATAGCTAGCCACGGCTGCTACAATTTTCAACGGTGTAGCAGTCCTTCAGCAACAAGTTGAGTAAAATGTATTTGACAGAAACGCCGGGGTACCGGACACTGTGCGCAAGAAGGTATCCAAAACAGCTGCCTGACAGAGTCCTACGGCGACAGATAGCTTTAGGAACGGCCGCGCGGTCTCAGGCGCCTTGTGTACGGTTCACGCGGTTCCCCCCTGTCTGAGGTTCGAGACCTCCCTCGGGCATGGATGTGTGTTGTCCTTAGCGTAAGTCAGTTTAAGTTAGATTAAGTGGTGGGTAAGCCTAGGGACTGATGACCTCAGCACTTTGGTCCCATAGGAACTTACCACAAATGTCCAGTTTGGCCACCTTCCACCAATTAATCGTTAACAACGAGAACACAACGTTTGGCTCGTCGGAAGATTACGATTACCAACTCAAACCGTAACAGATGTAATCACCAAGTAATGGCTTCAGTTGGATGTGGCATAACTGAAGACACTTACGGAGTGCTTTCCTAGCCGAATTGAGGCCTTTAACAAGACTACAGAGAGATTTACACGACGCTAGCTAGTTAATTCCTTAAGGAGGAAGACAAACTTTTTGTCCTATGTGCTTGTGTCAAAGTCAGTACAGCAACCGTATCGAAGTGAGGTACTCGAGCCGTGTCAAGAGAGAAGCGCCATGGGTGTGTGTGTCGTCCTTAGCGTAAGTTAGTTTAAGTTCCATTAAGTAGTGTGTAAGGTTAGGAACCGATCACCTCAGCAGTTTGGCTCCATAAGGCGTTACTACAAATTTTCAATTCCAGAGAAGCGCCCTCTGGACGCGACGCCGCCGGTGGAGGATATGGCGCCACCGGTTGAGGGCTCAGCGTGGGTGTAGCTGATAGTCGCGCCTTCCGTCACGACTGTTGAGACAGCCACTGCGCCGGGCGGGAAAATTTCATCCGTTTCAAAAAAACTAACACAACTCTGGCTGTAATTAAAATTAAGAATAGATTTTTTAAATACTTAGAGACTTCATGGACAACGGCCTTGCTGCAATGGTAACACCGAAGTTAAGAGCTGCCGGGCTGGGCTAGCACTTGGATGGGCGACCGTCCGGTCTGCCGAGCGCTGTTGTCAAGCGGGGTGCACTCACAAGGGGATCATCCTCAGACACGACCAACCGATTCGGCTCAGATTTGGCAGGTCGTTTGTGCACAACCTAAAACGAAGGAATCTAAGATATTTTGGGTCAACACCCCCGCGTTTTTTAGAAAATCACCCCTGAAGGTTATGACGAGCAATCGACCCAAAATTGGCGGGATCGATAGATAATTGAAAATAGAGCATTTTTCATCATCAGGTATGGGGTGCGAAAAGGCATACTTTACCAGAAATCGAGGTAAAAAACTTTTACAACTGCCGCGTCTGTACCCACATGATGAACGACTTTCGACGAAAGCACCGATAGCGCAACGGCCAAGGTGCACAGTCGGCTCACAGCCGTGTTAGCGTGCGGAGCTGCTCCGCGCGCCGACTGACGCTCCGCTCTCGGTGGTGTTTACTTCCGCGTCGCGGTGTTTGTGTCTATCGAATCCAGTACTCAAATGGCTCTGAGCACTATTGGACTCAACATCTTAGGTCATAAGTCCCCTAGAACTTAGAACTACTTAAACCTAACTAACCTAAGGACATCACACACACCCATGCCCGAGGTAGGATTCGAACCTGCGACCGTATCAGTCGCGCGGTTCCGGACTGCGCGCCTAGATGGTTCAAATGGCTCTGAGCACTATGGGACTTAACATCTATGGTCATCAGTCCCCTAGAACTTAGAACTACTTAAACCTAACTAACCTAATGACATCACACAACACCCAGCCATCACGAGGCAGAGAAAATCCCTGACCCCGCCGGGAATCAACCCGGGAACCCGGGCGTGGGAAGCGAGAACGCTACCGCACGACCACGAGATGCGGGCTGCGCGCCTAGAACCGCGAGACCACCGCGGCCGGCGAATCCAGTACTACCGTACTCCAAAAAATGGTTCAAATGGCTCTGAGCACTATGGGACTCAACTGCTGAGGTCATTAGTCCCCTAGAACTTAGAATTAGTTAAACCTAACTAACCTAAGGACATCACAAACATCCATGCCCGAGGCAGGATTCGAACCTGCGACCGTAGCGGTCTCGCGGTTCCAGACTGCAGCGCCTTTAACCGCACGGCCACTTCGGCCGGCTTACCGTACTCCATGGCGCACTCGTACCGCCGTGCAACGATCAAAGTAACGTTTCAGGCCGAACACCCACGACCCACAGCTTTCGAAGTCGAACAGTTCATCCGAGAGGATCTACGTTTGAACCCCCAGGACGTAATCGGCATACACTTTTCCATCACTGGAAGTGTTGTCTACATCAAGATGTCGACGGAGGAAATTTGCACTGACATAATTAACCGTCGTGCCACCGGACTAAAATTTAAACACTCTGATGGCGGAGGAGGAGGAGGAGGATATTAGTGTTTAACGTCCCGTCGACAACGAGGTCATTAGAGACGGAGCGCAAGCTCGGGTGAGGGAAGGATGGGGAAGGAAATCGGCCGTGCCCTTTCAAAGGAACCATCCCGGCATTTGCCTGAAGCGATTTTAGGGAAATCACGGAAAACCTAAATCAGGATGGCCGGAGACGGGATTGAACCGTCGTCCTCCCGAATGCGAGTCCAGTGTGCTAACCACTGCGCCACCTCGCTCGGTACTCTGATGGCCATATGGGTGCTGTGACAGTCGCCCATGCTGGATTCGGTCTCCGGACATTGCAGGTGTTTGAGCTCCCGTTCGAGGTGCATCAGGATGTGGTCATTGTCGCTTTCCAACCATATGGCACCGTCTTGGGTCACGTCGCGGAGAAGTGGCAAACATTTACCACCTACCCCGTATTAAATGGCGTCCGGCAAATAAAAATTGAGCTGACGAAACATGTCCCATCGTACCTGCTGATTGGCGGTGTGAGGGCCATCGTCATGTACAATGGACAGCCACGAACGTGCGCAGGATGTGGCCAGAAGGGACATGTACGTTCCGAATGCTTACACCGCCGTTTAATACAGACGCCGTTACGTGAAGAGAACCAGACTTCGACGGTCACGTCCTTACCCATCACCTACGCCAAGGTTGCACAGGACCCCGTCGTGCCACTCCCGATTGCGCCAGCAGCATCGTCAACGCCACCCGCCGCAGCACAACGCGCCGACGACACCAGCACGGCGTCGCTCCCAGTGCTCGCTTCAGGACCGTCCGGGTTGCAGACCGAAACCGATGCTCCTGGTGGAACCATGGACGTCGACCTCGGTGTCGTGCCGACGTCTGCCTTTGTCCAGACAGGTTCAGCGTCAGACGACGGGCGACCACATTCTGATTCAGAAGGCCACATCAGAAAACACCGGTCGCCTCGCAAACACAGGAAACGACGACGAACGCCTTCCGATGACGCCCTTTCTCAGACGGCCCCGCGAGATGTCGACCTGATGTCTGACGGTGATCTCCCACATTGCGTCCAGTCGCGTGATGTGGCAGCAACAGGCGCCCCTCCTGTGACGCCTCCTCTCCCAGCCTGGGACGTGTCCTCGCCGTTGTCAACGAATGATGACGGCGGTCGCCCTGCCACTCATGTTGCGGAATCCACAACACCCGTTCCGGAAGTACGTGACCGTCACATGTCCACGTCGTCATCTTCCTGGGCCGATGACGTCGAAGAAGAAGTGGAACAGACTGCCAGCGTGTCTGCACAGGAGTCCACCACGGCGACACTGGGGCTGGCGCCCAGCCAGTAATTATCACCACTGAGGCACCACCGGCGGGTCTCCACCTGCCGGCTACTTCTACCGCACGTTCGGTAAATACTGAGGATGGCCGTCCACAGCAATATCGTATCGCCACGATGAATCTTGCCACCATTCCTGCCCCCCATAAACTGGCCATGTTCCGAGACACTATATACCCTGCGGATGTTGATATAGCACTCGTACAAGAGGTGTTTGTGGCTGACTTCCTAGTTCCCACTGGATACAACGCCCATGTTTCACCCGCATCCGACACCGGTAGCGGCGTCGCCATCTTGCTACGCGATGGACTCCCTGCAGAGGACGTCATCTACCTCCCCACTGCGCGAGGTATGGCCCTCACACTGTTCGGCGTGCGTATTATTAATATCTACGCTCTATCCGGAACTGGCCGCCGTCATGACCGATAAACTTTTTTTGCCGAAAGCGTCACACCCCTCTTCACAGGTCCGCAGGACGATTTGGTACTCGGTGGGGATTTTAACTCGACGCAAGAGCCCGCAGACCAACTCCCGTGACATTCACCTTGTGCATCTCTCTCAGTGGTCATCGACCGTCTACGACTTGTTGACACTTGGAAGAAGCTCCACGGAACTGAACCGGGCTATACATTCTACACCTCTCACTCGTCAAGCCGCATCGATCGCATCTACGTTACTCGCTCCCTTGCTGATGGCACACGTCATGCGGAAGTATGGCCTTTGGCCTTTTCAGACCATGATGCGTGCCTCTGTGACGTCACTCTGGCCCGACAGCGAGTGTGGCATAGTCGTGGTCTGTGGAAACTCAATGTCGCTCACCTGACCTCCTCAGACTGTCGCCGTATGGTCGAAGAAGCGTGGGCACGCTGCCGCCATCGTCGAGAAGCCTTTGACTCCACCTTATCATGGTGGCTCTCCTGTGCAAAGCCGACCCTCAGGAAGACAGTGATGAGTTATGGGAAGGAATTTAAGGCGTGGCAAACTAATACCCTGCACTTCTACTACACCATACTACGTGACTGTGCGACGATGCCTTTCTCGACAGCCCGGCAGTCGATGGTCCATCGCACGAAGGCGCAGATCTCCTTGATCATGCGGCGTTACTTGGAAGGAACTGTAGTCCGTTCTCGTACTTCTACTCGTATCCCTCAAGAACGTCCGTCGATGTACCAACTCCTTCAGGAACGACAACGATGACGACGAGCTCTGATCCAAGTCCTCACTGATGTGGAAGGGCGCCGGCACGACACCCAACAAACCATCGGTCGTGCTCTCCATGCTCATTTTGCCGGGCTATACGCAGCCGTACCGCATTCTGCAGCACTGATCACAGAAGTCGCTCAGCTTACAACGAACACTCTTCCGGAGGATGCAGTGCCTGATCTCCAAGACGACGTAACCACAGATGAAGTGGTAGATGCTATCAAGGCGGGTTCCGATAACAGATCTCCTGGACCTGACGGTATACCCATCGAATTTTATAAAAGGTTTCACTATTTGTTGGCTTCCACGTGGACGGCAATCGCACAAGAGCTGATGTCACCGATGACAGTGGTCCCGAGCGCCTTTCTAGATGGCATTATTATCCCCGTACATAAACCGCACGGGTTATCGAGGGTCCAGGACTATCGACCAATTACTTTGCTCAACAGCGACATGAAAATATTCACACGGCTATTGGCATCGCGACTCAAGAAGGTCGCATGTTACGTCACATCCTGCGACCAGACTTCCCTAGGAGGCGACAACAACATCCGTACGGCCCTTTGCGGTTACAGAGACATGATAGCATTGGCGCATTATCAAAGTCTCCCTGGCGCCTTGGCTTCACTGGACTTTAGCCAGGCTGTCGACCATGTTGACCACTTCTATTTACGGATAGTTCTTCAACATATGGAATTTCCTGGCAGTATTGTCATAGTGGTTATGCGCCTGTTGAGTAGTGCAACCTCTAAAATCATGTACAATGATCGCCTCACACCGCCCCTGGTCATCGCACGATCTGTACGACAAGGCTGCCCTCTTTCCACGATTTTGTATGCTTTCGCATTGGAACCCCTGCTCCAGGGCATGCGCCAACGTTTGGAAGGTATGGCTGTGCGTGGCCACCGTTTTTGTTGTACAGCCTACGCAGACGACATAGTACTATATCTGTGCAGTGAAGATGAAGTACGAGCAGCACTGACATGGGTGGCGACTTACCGCGAAGCGTCGTGGAGCTGCCTCAACGTGTCAAAATCCAAGGCCCTGCTCATTGGTGAGGGCTTGCCGGAGAGATGCGTTGCCCCCCTTAGTGTCGCCGCCAACATACGATATCTTGGACTTGATTTCGCAGCAGATCTGCGCCGCTCAGCGACTATCAATGGTAGACGCTTGCTACAGACAATCAGAGCAAATCTCGCAGATCACCGGCTACGAGCTCTCGACGTTATCCAACACGCGCAATACGTGAACACGTATACCACACGTGGCTCAAGTACTACCAGTCCCAAATCTCCTGGTCCGACGACTGTTGATGGCTTTCGGCTCCTTCGTCAGCTCGGGGATGTTATTCAAGGTGCAATGTGAATCCCTTGCACTTCCACGAGATCGTGGTGGGGTAGGACTCATCCACGTGCCGACTCGTGTCAAGGCACTTTACGTCAGCTCCCAATAAATACTTTGGCATCGTTGCCCGCAGAGCCTTACTAGCCTCCTGCTTCACAACTTTGCACCGGCCTCCTTGTCCGTCCCAGTACTGGTATCGACCATTCCAACCCACTTTTATTAAATCCAACGATTTTTCCTGGAGTTCAGTTATGTCTACCGGTCCTTACCACTTACACGTTTGTAACTCACGAAAACAGTCTCCGAATTGTTACAACAGTGTCCCCCGTCCAACCCCATCGAACGTAAGTATCCACAGTACGTGTGGCGACACATATGGAAGGCGATCCATGCGCGTTTTCTCGAATCAGACGTTCAATCAGCGTGGTACATCACCGTGAATTGCAAACAAGTTAACCGAGATCGTCTGCATCGCATCCATCTCGCCGATTCATCCCTCTGCACCCACTGTGGAGTGGATGACACGGATGTCCACCGGTTCCACTGTGGCACAGCGTTCGACGTCTGGACACTTGCGCGGCGAATTTTGGCGTTTCTTACTCGGCAGACACCAGCTCAGGTCGACATCCACATGCTTTTGTACCCCAATAAGACTTTCTACCCCTCCGCCAAAGCTCACTCTGTGAATTGGATCTGTGGCCACACGATCCGCTATCTTTTTACTTCTGGCGACAAGTCTACACTAGGATATTGGACTTATCTCAACGAACGACACTGCGTCCTGATACGCAACCCACGCTATAAGCAATATTTTTCCAATTTCTTACGGAGCACCTTCGATGACCCACCTCGTAGCTGGAACGTCCAAGCCCTGAAAAACTGAAAACTGTATTAACCGAACCGAACTGAATAGATCTGCTACCCAGAACCCACGCCTACGCATTGAGAAGGCACGTTTGGACGAGCTGGCCTGCTGTAGGCGGAGACACTTCAGGCGCTCCTGTAAGAACTGGTCTTTAACTACAAGTCGCACGACGACTTTGTATATATATTAAAGTAAAAAAATAAAAAAAAATAAAAAAGGCTTTTCCTTATTTATTCCTCATAATTTCTTCTTAAAGGAAAATGAAATTTGATTTTGGCTTTGAGAAACGTTTTTTTTTTTTTTTCCAAAAGATTGCTTCTTCGCCATCAAGACGAAGGAGACTAATTTTTGTTTACCGGAAGGAGAAACCAGTATAATTGGAGTATTTGTTTTCTTTTGAAAAAAAAAAGATAGCTGAGTGGTCAGCAAAAAAAAGTTAATACAGCGCTAAACCGTCGAATTTTAAAAAAAAGTAAAAAAAAATTTTTTTTAAAGGGGCCGGGTTCGATTCCCGGCTGGGTCGGGGGATTTTAAAAAAAAAGAAAAAAAAAGCAACTGGCTGGGATAGGAGGGTTAATAAGGTAGGTAAATCAATAAGGAATGATAATAATAGGGCAAGCAAATAAATTTCTCCAACCTCTTGGGATAGTAAATAACTAAACTGTTACTCCAGGTCACTTTACAATGGCTCGTCCAGTCACTGTTACGTGTCCTCACTTTTCTTCGAACAACTAGATGGATGGTACTTGTCATATAAGCCGGCCGCGGTGGTCTAGCGGTTCTAGGCGCTCAGTCCGGAGCCGCGCGACTGCTACGGTCGCAGGTTCGAATCCTGCCTCGGGCATGGATGTGTGTGGTGTCCTTAGGTTAGTTAGGTTTAAGTAGTTCTAAGTTCTGGGGGACTGATGACCATAGATGTTAAGTCCCATAGTGCTCAGAGCCATTTGAACTTGTCATATAAACATTAGAAACAAATATACTCACGGTACCAAAAACATCTAATGAATGCTATCCTTTGACAGCTACACTGTTCCTTCCGAAGAGTCGGCGGAAAACAAACTTGGTATTCATTTAAAAATATGTCTTTTTCGGGAATTAATTTTGATGCGTACCACGCATACGATATCATTGCCTAAAAAAACGTTGCTGAAAGTTGGTTATGTAGTATGCTGTGAATAGTTATTGCATCCGTGCGGTTGTGCAATTCCAGCTCGGTTTCCAGAAGCACACTGCAATTCTGAAGAATGGAAATAAAGTTTTTAACCTGGCGATAGAAATAAACATCTCACGGCTGGCACACAGGTGTGCAGTCTGGCGGTATAACTTTTACTGTGCACGTCGGCTAACCCTCACCATCTATAAACATTGTGCCATATATTGTAGTATTAATTTGTCCACTCCAGGAATCCAATATTAGACAGAACTTGTTATCAGAAACGTATGGTTTTAAAACATTCTCACGAAATGTTCTGTAAATCGCATTCGTCAGTTTCCGGGATTTGGAGCAGGTAATGTAAACATTTTTCGAAGAGTCGGTTAAACGATTGACCTCTTCTATAACCCGAGGACCAAATGTAACATTCGTTTCTTGTAAACACATGAAAACTTTAGGCAACACTTTTCCAGAGGCTGTGATGGCATATTGCACCGTGTACGAATGTGTTAGTTTGTTTTCACTACCAACTGAGACAAGGGTTCGTTTTTCACCCGATACTCGCATCCTGTTTGATCAGTGTCGATCACGTAATCACGATTAAAACCGGTCATAAGTGACGCCGTTTGCGTGCTGAAAAGAGCCGCCACTTTCTGTATATCTTCTATATTTTGTACCTCCTTATGAGAGACGTATTTAGTAACATGCCGTTAACGAATTTTATACTCCGATTTGAAATTTCTTGCCCAAGATAATGATGCAGCAAACGTAAAATCCTTGTTGGCCGTATATTGAAGCGCTGCACCTGCAGCCCACTCCTGGAATATTCTCGTAGTTACATTCTCATTACGACAAATCGGTCGCATGTCCACTTATTTATCGCCTGGTATTTGTCGTATCTTGTCCCTCCTTTAACGCTATCACTTTCCCGCAATTTCAAGTTCTTCCTTTTCAGGGCTGTTGTTGCTCCATTCTTTTGCAGTGTTTGTAAGTTCCAATTAGGATGATTTCTGGCTAACGCTACCGCCTTTACTTTTACTTCAAGGGGTATAACGCCGTAGTTCAATCGTTTAGTAACCGGTTCGTAATACTCATCGGGAACTGATGAAGCACATATTCCCAGTGACGTGGAGATTTCCAAAGTGTTGTGACCATTTTGAGATTCACTAGTCGCTATATCTTCCACTGAATCACCTTCTGCTTCTTCTTCATGGTACAGTACTTCAGTATCAACAAAACTAATTTCGTTCGTCAGCTCCAAAAATCGCTCGACGATAACCGCTCCTATCAATCTGGAACGCCGAAAAACAGAACTGCTGCTTCCGGTAGTGCATTGATAATGTATCGGTATTGCAACACTTTTACAAACCAAAACACAGCGTCGATAACTTCCCGCTTGCCATCGTATGTGACAGGCTCCCAAATATATATTACAGAGCTAGTCGAAGCGTGTACATCCTTCATTATTCAGATTATGCACCTGAAAGATATGACACAAGAGACAGTAACTAGTTTCTACGGCTTAAACAGAAAAGCTAATTACTACAAACTACATACAGTACTCGTCATATGTTACTTACGGAAGAACGCTATTCATTCACAAAACATATTTCATTCGACGCATTAACGATGGAAAAATCACTACATGTATCCGCGAGGTTCACGGCAGCCTAATGACGGAAAACAACTCTTTCCGATTGACTTCTATAAGGCTCGTGCTGGACACCTTCGCTCTTCCAGATTCACAACTATGAAATGACGAAGAGGCAACCGGAACAACCTAACTCTCCCCGCGCGCATTCTGTCCAATGCCTCACTGTAAACAAGCGTCGCGCGGTTGTCTATCTGTGGTCCATCGTGAGGAATTCGCAGCACTCTTATTCGGAGTTGTTTTCATGTGACAAGGCTTAAAAGTTTAATACTTTACTAACTCACGGCGTTTGGGAAATTGGTTTGCCTACCTTATTATTACCATTCCTTACTAATTTACTTACCTTATTAACCCTCCTATCCCTATCAACTGAGATATGGAAAAATACAAACGAAAAGAATAACATCCGCTAAGTTTCTTCGAGATTCGAAGCCGGGTTCTCCGATTCCCAGCCAGTTACCTTGGCCGTTGCGCTAACGGCGCTGTCGTCGAAAAGCGTTTACCTTGTGGGTACAGAAGCGACAGTTGTAAAAGTTTCTTTCCTCGATTTCTGGAAATGTTTTCGTTTGCGGACCGCATACCTGATGATGAAAAATGCTCTATTTACAATTATCTATCAATCCCTCCAATTTTGAGTCGATTGGTCGTCATAACCTTTAGGGGTGATTTTCTCAAAAACGCGGGAGTGTTGACCTAAAATATCTTAGATTTCTTCGTTTTAGGTTGTACACAAGCGACCTGCCAAATCTGAGCCGAATCGGTTGGCCGTGTCTGAAGCCTTCCCCTTGTAAGTTCTAGGGGACTGATGACCTCCGAAGTTAAGTCCCATAGTGCTGAGAGCCATTTGAACCATTTTTGAAACAGAACTGCCTGCTTCCGGTAGTGCATTGATAATGTATCTGTCTTGCAACACTTTTACGAACCAAAACACAGCGTCGGTAACTTCCCGCTTACCATCGTCTGTGACAGGCCCCCAACTATATATTACAGCGCTAGTCGAAGGGTGTACATCCTCCATTATTCAGATTATGCAACTGAAAGATATGACACAACAAACAATAACTAGTTACTACGGCATAAACAGACGAGCTAATTACTACAAACCACATACAGTACTCGTCATATGTTACTTACGGAAGAACACTATTCATTCACAAAATATATTTCATTCGGCGCATTAACGATGGAAAAATCACTACCTGTATCGGTGAGGTTCGCTGCAGCCTAATGACGGAAAACAACTCTTTCCGATTGACTTCTATAAGGCTCGTGCTGGATACCTTCACTCTTCCAGCTTGACAACTATGATAAGACCAAGAGGCAACCGGGAGAACATAACTCTCCCGGAGCGCATTCTGTCCCGTGCCTCGCTGTAAGCAAGCGTCGCGCGGTTGGCTATCTGTGATCCATCGTGAGGAATTCGCAGCATTCTTACTCGGAGTTATTAACCCTCCTATCCCTATCAATTGAGATATGGAAAAATACAAACGAAAAGAAGAACATCCGCGAGGTTTCTTCGAGATTCGAACCCGGGTTCTCTGATTCCCAGCCAGTTACCTTGGCCGTTGGGCTTTTTCTTTAGTATTATTTTTTTATTTTTTTTTTTTACCAGGAACAGGGTAAATGAACAAAGGATCTTTATTGGTACAAACTTAAATACAACAGAAATGCCATCCTTCCGGCGAAAATAACACGAGACATTACACTCGTACAAGGCGAGCAAGTTTTCTTTTATGAACAAGGTGTAGGAAAAAAAGAATAATAATACTGATGTAAGCTGAGAAGTGTGAAGCAATATACAGTGGAGTGGGGGAAAAACCAGTCTGTTCTGGTATAGTGCATAAAGGAAAGGAGGCGCGTGTCCATGCGCGTACTCCACTGTGGGTTACAATATAGAAAGTAGCGCGGGGATTCTCAGATGTCAGCAGGGGGGGCGGGAGTGCTGTCGGCGTGTGGCACCATCCAGCTAAGCGGGAGTGACGTAAATATCGCATGTTGGTAATTGGCGGAGAAGGCGCGGTAGCGCGGTCGGTGTTCGACTTCACTGTGGGCGGTTTGTAAGTACTGCCAGAAATCAAGGGGTGATTTGTCGCCATCATTATACATGTAGGTGATCGTCCATCCCTTGACCCATACAATCGCATGATTTTTGGTGGCGGGAAAATAAATATCCTCAGGATGGATAAAAGTCCATGGGTCAATCGAGTCCGGCGGAACGCGGAGGTAACAGGCAGCGAACTGTCGGGCAAGTTTCCTGACGCCATTGGTGGCAGCAGAAGTCAGTTGATGGACATCGTCATCCATGAGGTGGCAAATGGAACAAAGTGGAGAGTCCGTTAGTCCGATGGCGTGAAGACGTTGGTTTGTGGCGAATTTCGCATTTGCGACTTGGTACCATGTTGCCCTGACGTTGGAGGGAAGAAATGGCTGGTGGATATGACGCCAAGCCATGGGCCACCGCTTGGACGGATGTTTCAGTTCGATATTGTTGCTAGATATGGAACGAAGCAGTAGGGTATAAAAATCTTCAGGTCGAGGAGAACGCGTGGCCGGTAAGTGTGTGTGAGCATAACTGAAGTCGACGATGAAATCAGAAATGTGCGTCAGATGGTGCTTGATGTGTCCAATTGGTACTGGTGGTGTTATGGTCGCGGGCACAAGAATTTCCAGCAAGCTGTGTGAAAGGGAGGTGCCCCCGTGCCACTGCTTGTGCATGGTGGACATGTACAAGGACGCCGCTCAGAGTCGCACATTGACAAGGCCGAGGTCCCCCGCTCGCGGGGGAAGGGTGAGCGTGTCGTTGCGGACCTTAAAGAGCGTACCGGCCGTAAGAAAGTATCCGAAGGCAGCCTGGAGGCTGCGTCCAATAGTAGATGGCAGCGGGAGGACCTGTGCGATGTGGACCATTCTGGACGCCACATGTTGACTGAGGTATTGGACACGTTGTAAAGAACTGTGTCGTCGGAGAAGATTTTGTCGCATCGTCGTGCGGATAGTTTGGAGTGCACGCCGAAAATTGATGCCAGCGGAGCCCGCATCTCGTGGTCGTGCGGTAGCGTTCTCGCTTCCCACGCCCGGGTTCCCGGGTTCGATTCCCGGCGGGGTCAGGGATTTTCTCTGCCTCGTGATGGCTGGGTGTTGTGTGCTGTCCTTAGGTTAGTTAGGTTTAAGTAGTTCTAAGTTCTAGGGGACTGATGACCATAGCTGTTAAGTCCCATAGTGCTCAGAGCCATTTTGATGGCAGCGGAGCGGCGCACGGTGGAGGTGAAAATGATACCAAGGTATCGTAGGTTTTGTACACACGGGAGAGGTGCTAAGTCGTCGTATGAGAGGCCGCGTCCTATGGGCATCGCCGCGGATTTAGCCACATTCATGTTACTGCCCGCTGCAGTTCCGTACGTTGATACCAAATCAAGTACCGTGTGTGTTTCACTCCGTGCGCAGATCAAGAGGAGGAGGTCGTCCGCATACGCACGACATCGAAAACTGTGCTGTCGCAAAGTGAGACCAGAAAGGTGGCTCGTCAGACTCCCGATGAGTGGCTCCAGGCTTATGGCATAGAGTATGGTCGAAAGTGGGCAGCTCTGCCGTACGGAACGCCGGATCGCCACTGGTCCCGCCACACGGCCATTAACCTGAATCAGCGATTCGGCGGTGCCGTACAGGCACCGGATGACGTCGATAAAGGCCGGTGGAAAACCCATGCGGTTCATCTCTGAGAACAGAAAAGGATGCCGCACTTCGTCGAATGCGCTGTCAAAATAATGGCAGCCACCGCGGCGCGGAGTCTGCACGCCGCTGCCAGTGAAATTAAATCGCCACATTCTCCTGTGGCCGTTTGTATATTTACTGAGCCGCCCGGAGTTGTCTGTTCCGGGGATAGAATGCTAGGCAGGACCCTGCGGCATCGTGTTGCCAGTAGGCATGTAAAAATTTTATAATCTGCGTTAAGCAGAGTCAGGGGACGGTAATGTGCTGTCGTCACACCTGGTGTCGATTTGTGGATGGGTATAATAATTCCCGTGACAAAGGACGGCGGTACGGCGCTCCCCATCGTCATCAGTCCATGAGACATCGTCGTCCACCGTGACGCCATTAGTGTGAGGAAAGCGCGATAAAATTCTATCGGCAATCCGTCGACACCAGGTTACTTATTCAGAGCACCTTTGTTGATTGCATCGTGGACTTCGTCACGCGTAATTGGCTCCATCGGCTCGTCCGTTTCGTCGCTGGTGAGGGTGCGAGTTACGTGTGGTAACACAGACTCCTCAGCGTGGTTGGTGGTAGTCTCCTCCTGGTACATTGTGCGGTAGTGGTCGACAAAGGCACCGACGATTTCGGCCTGGCAAGTGACGTGCTGGGCGCGACAGGTGTTGATTTCGGTGATGAGTTGTTGTCGTTGATGTTTCCTACCGGAGGCGATATGATGCATGTTGGGATGTTCTTGTTCCGCCGAATCTTGACATCGGGTTCGCACCATAGCCCCCTACAGTCTACGGCGTGTCAATGTTACAATTTGTGCCTTAATCCTGCTGCGTTCCCTCTGGGTGTCGGGGGTAGGCGGTTGGGCGTCCAGGTCGCGGAGAACGGCGTAGAAATAGTCGGTAGTGTGCCGGCGCCACGTAGCAACTTCCATTCCATACTGAATCAAAGTACGTCGAATGGCAGGTTTGGCACATTCCAGCCACCAGGTCAAGGTTGTGCTTAGGTAAGCGACGTTCACAGGTGGCCCATGTCTCGGTAACACGTTGAAGACATTTCGGATCATGAAGATGGGAGGTGTTCAGCTTCCGCGGTGCACGACTGCGCCAGGCCACTTGCTTGGGGAAGAGAATGTTGCAGATGCAGGCACAGTGGTCCGAAAATGCCAAGGGCCAAAGTTCTGCACCTTGGACTGCAGGTGTGAGTTCCCGAGAGACGTAAATACTATCAAGGCGGCTCGCTGAGTGACTCGTCTGGTAAGTATGTCCAGGCGCGTCGCCGTGCCGAACTTTCCAAGTGTCGCGGAGCAACAGATCTCGGACGACAAGACGCAGTTCTTGACAGGTGTCGTAGTGGGGCATTTGATCTTAAGGGTGCAAGACACAATTAAAATCACCCCCAAGCAAGTAATGGTCGCAGCGTCCAAGAAACAAAGGAGCGATTTCTTCTGAATAGAAGAGTGCCCTGTCGCGTCTGCGGGTGCAGCCTGACGGAGCGTAAATGTTGACAATACGCGTCCCCATGACGGTGACGGCCATGCCTCTGGCAGATGGAAGGTATGTGATATCGGCCACTGGAATGCCTTCTCGGGCGTAGATGGCTACGCCGCGTCCCAGGTGGTCACCAGGAGAAGGATAAGTGTTATATCCCACGACGTCTGGAAGTATGGACAAGTGTACTTCCTGTAGTAGTGCGATGTCGACGTCCGACGCCCATATCATCTCTCGCAGCAGTTGAAGTTTCACGGGTGAGATAATGGTGCTAGTGTTGATCGTCGCTATTCGGTAAGTTTGGAGCCGTACCCCACCGTGGAGGGGAACTCCACCAGCGGAGGATGAAGAGGGGCGAGGCTACGGCGAGTCGTGCCGTACGCCACCTGACGGTGTTATCAGCGGCGTAACGATGCTTCCGTCTGGGGTAACTCTGTCCCCAGTGTGTGGTCCGGGTCCTCATCGACGTCCTCACTCCACACCATTGAAGGCGCTGTCGTTGTGATGGTCGGACGTTCCACTTCGGTCGTAGGGGCGGAGGACGGCTCGTCGGCAGTCGCAACGGTGGAGTCCATTGGTTCAGGAGCACCTGGGCGAGCCAGTAGAGTAGGCGTCGACACAGCCACAGTCGGCGTCATGTTGTTGTCATTCGTATCGTCGTGCAGGTTCTCCGAGGCCTCGTCTGGTCGGACGGACTCGTGATCCGTCTCGTTCCGAGACCGTACGGCGCCTCCTCTTGCGCCTCTTAGGTGAACGTTTTTTGCGGGTTCGTCCCTCTGTGTCGGAAGACGGAAGGGAGTCGCGTCGTTCTGGGAGGAAGGTCATCGCGGGAACGTCAAATGAAGGGACGTCCATATGATCGGGCGGGTGGGGGTCGGAAGTCGTCGCTGTTGGTAGTGGCGCCGGAGTAGCGTCAGGCTGTGAGCGCGACGTGTCGGCCCCGGCAATATCCGTAGCAGCTGGAAGGCTCACCGGTACATGATCCGACGGGCAGCGGCCGGTGGGAGGAGAAGAGAACGCCGATGCATAGGTGATCGGTAAAACCGTCGTCGGAGTCGGAGGTGCAACGTTAGCGGCTGGTAATTGGGTGATTCGTCGCTGAAGACACTCAGATCTGAGGTGGCCTTCTTTGCCGCACCCGGAACAGGTCTTGGGTTGGCCGTCGTATATGATAACCGCGCGGCGTAAGATGGCACGTGGCGATGGAGGTCGATGGTGATCTGCCGTTCACCGTTAAGAACGGGGTACCTTAGGAATTGCGACCAGCGTTCGGCAGTGTGGCCACGTACAGTGCCATAGGGGCGGAAAGCCGCGATAACGTCTTCCGCCGGGAGCTCAAACGGGAGTTCGAAAACTCGTATGGTGCGCATTCCTAAGCCTGCATGGTCGACAGTGATCGCTCCGACATTGCCGTCGGCGTGGCAGAAGCGTAATCCATGGTTGGTGTCACGCTGTATTCTTTCACATACCGCGTCATTGACGACTTTGACGTACACCATACTGCTTAATATGCACAAATGGATGCCCAAGATGTCGGAAGCTGGGATCTTAGCAACGTCGCGTAGGAAGCGTTCTACTTCCAAGGCCTTTGGTCGTGCGTAGTCGTTGCAGAAGTTGAATCGTAATGTGGATTTCCTAAAACGGTTGGCCATGGTTCTAGTGTACGTAAGCGACACGTAAGTGACGGCCGCTGAAATGTAAACAACAGCGAACGCGCGCGGTCCGCAGGCGGAAACAACAACACGTCCGCACTGCACGGCGGCGAAAGCCGGACTGCGCTATCGGTGCTGCCGTCGAAAACCGTGCACCTTGGGGAGAATAGTGCTCTTTTTGTAAACCTTCGTCGCCAATTTGTACAGGTCTCGTTGCTACTGCCGTGGACGTCGAGTTGATGAGTTCTTGAAATGTGGGTACGGAAGCGGCAATTGTAAAAGTTTTATACCTCGATTTCTGGTAAAGTATGCGTTTTCGGACCCCATACCTGATGATGAAAATTGCTCTATTTGCAATATTTATCGATCCCGCCAATTTTGAGTCGATTGCTCGTCATAACGTTTAGGGGTGATTTTCTCAAAAATGCGGGGGCGTTGACCCAAAATATCTTAGATTCCTTAGTTTTATGTTGTACACAAGCGACCTGCCAAATCTGAGCCGAATCGGTTGGCCTATGAAACGCCCCTTTGAACAATTATACAAGACTGTGCTTAAACTGACACACAATCTCTTTAGCGCAACGCAATCTGACTTTCAATAATCCCTACAAAAGAATGGCCCTGACTAACATTAACCTATACCTTTCACAAATCACTTACCTCACAAAAATCTTCGTTACTCGAACTACTGCAATACAGCGAGCGCCACTACTGCCAGCTAAATAAAAGATTCAAACTACGGAAGGCACTAACTACTGATAGGCATAGTTAGCAAACGAAAGGCTTTAATAGAGAACAAACAATGTATTTATTATGTATAGTGATGAAAAATAATAATATGCATAGCAGTTCATGACATCCAGTCTTACAAATTTCAAAACTCCGCCATCTCTCTCCCCACATCCACCACTGCTGGCGGCTCACCTTCAACTGCGCAACGCTACGCGCTGTTAACATCCAACTGCCCAACACTACAATGGCAGACAACAATGCAAACTAGCCACAGACTGCACACAGCACAGCCAGTGATTTTCATACAGAGCGCTACGTGGCGTTACCTATATAAAAACCTAAACAGCCTACTTACATAGCACCTAAACAGCCTACTTACAACAAGCGACCTGCCAAATCTGAGCCGAATCGGTTGGCCGTGTCTGAGGCCTTCCCCTTATCAGTCCTTGTGAGGCAAACTGAGGAGCTTCTTGATTGAGAAGTAGTAAACTGACATACGGCCGGGAGAGCGGTGTGCTGACCACATGCCCCTCCATATCCGTATCCAATGACGCCTGTGGGCTGAGGATGACACGGCGGCCGGTCGGTACCGTTGAGCCTTCCAAGGCCTGTTCGGACGGAGTTTAGTTTTTAGATTTTAGTTTTGGAAACTTCATAGAGATCTGTACCCTAGGTGAATTTCAGACTTTTTAGGTGATTTTATTTTTTCAGGTGACAGACACTTGAAAGAAATCTTCTATCACCGTGGGGAGCATAGTACTCTTTTTGTAAACCCTCGTCGCCAATTTGTACAGGCCTCGTTGCTACTGCCGTGGACGTCGAGTTGGTGAGTTCTTGAAACGGCTTCTGGTGCAGTATACCGCTAAGACGATTTCTCCCTGCCACTATTACACATTTATGCCCCAGGGCCAGGTAATAGGATAGTGGGAGAAAGGTTGTACAACACTCCAACAGATTAGTAACAGAGACACACACAAATGAGTTAAAAGTTTACTTATATTTATGATCTTTATGACTTGTGGATATTGAAGTCGGGAACACCGCATGTAATATAACACAAAAAGGGCCCTCAATGGCTAAGTTCAAATAAACGTAGGTAATCTTCACAGTAAATAGCAAATGCAATTTACGACAACTGTCTGTTCACTTCTAATAGTTCACGAAACGACGTTCCCTGTCTAAGTCAGCCCTGGACGATGATCTATAACCAAGTGGGCGAGAGCTGCTCTTCTGTCTTCAGAGTAAGCTTCTGTCCGTTGTCGTGCGGTCATTGGTGGATTGCACTCGGCCGGAAATTGGCCGAGGCGAAGTCGATAACTTCATCCTCAGCGCCGACCGTGGCGGTGGTGTAACTCGCACAAGTGGCGAGTCTATGGCATTGGCACCGGCTCTTATCTTTGCGCTGTGGTGTCTTTGACCTGGCTGTCTTGTTCGGACGACACAGTAACTCTGGTGGTTGGGATGTCTGCAGTCTTGCTGCGACAGTGTCACAACTTCAGACCTTAAACGTCGGATTCCAGCTAATTTAGATTAACGGGCTAGCGCAGGGATCTGTTTTTGCTCTACTTCTCATCAGCTTGTATACTGCAGATATGCCAAAAGTCAAATCAAGGAAGTTTGGTTGTGTCGGTCACTGGGTACTTGCTACAAGATGTAAAAAATGATCAAATGGGTCTGAGCACTATGCGACTTAACTTCTGAGGTCATCAGTCGCCTAGAACTTGGAACTAAATAAACCTAACTAACCTAAGGACATCACACACATCCATGCCCGAGGCAGGATTCGAACCTGCGACCGTAGCGGTCGCTCGGGTCCAGACCGTAGCGCCTAGAACCGCACGGCCACTCCGGCCGGCTGCAAGATGTACCTCAACTGAATAGTCAGAAGAAATTCTAATGGAGGACCTAGATGTAGTGGGTAAGTACTTTTGCAATTGGAGACTCCAACCAAACGCCACTAAAACGGAAGTTTCCTGCTTCCACCTAAGTAATAAAGTTGCCAGAAGAAAACACGGCATACAACTTCAAAACCTAACACTCACTTATAACAAAACACCAAAATACCTGGGATAACCCTTGATAGAACTCTAGATTTCAGACAGCATCTAAAAAAAAAAAAAAAAAAAAAAAAAAACAGCCGAAAAACTGAAAACAAGAAACAACATCATTTAAAAGCTATGTGATAATACCTGGAGAGCATCAACACGCACCCTACGTTCTTCTGCTCTGAGTCTTGCCTCCTCAACCGCTGGGTATAGCGCCCCAGTTTGGCTAAACAGTCCATATCCACAAAAGATAGATGTCAAACTAAATAACGCCATGGGAATGATTGTAGTAGTTATTAATTCAACATCTACATGATGGCTGCCAGTACTACCCCACAACTGAGTCGCATAAATGCTCTCACGAATAAGCACAAAAAGATCAGGGGTACTAAAAATCTACTAGTTCGTCAAGACGTCGGTGATGCAAACCATAAACGACACCGCTCTAGACGACCAACAACAATAACAGCAAAGGTCGGTGTGGAAGATGATGCATGGACTCAAGAATAAACTGCCGGCCGTGGTGGCCGAGCGGTTCTAGTCGCTCAGTCCGGAACCGCGTGACTGCTACGGTCGCAGGTTCGAATCCTGCCTCGGACATGGATGTGTGTGTTGTCCTTAGGTTAGTTACGTTTAAGTAGTTCTAAGTTCTAGGCGACTGATGACCACAGCTGTCAAGTCCCACACTGCTCAGAGCCATTTGAACCAACCAAGAATAAACTGGACAACAATACAATATTATACCGTGTATCACCCAAAAACCACTGGGATTCGACATGCTACGCATCACATGGTCAGTGCTAAACAGAATTTGGAATCAACACGGCAGATGTGCATATTTTTTACATAAATGGGTTAAACAACCAACCTCACATTGTGATTGTGGAGAATCACAGAGCAGCAGACACATCACAGAATAATACCTTCCTCAGCATATTTAAAAATTTTCCCAAAAATTTTGGTATGTGAACGTATTTGCGCTCTTTTTAACATGCAAATCATCTCTCAGTCTCCCCTAACTGCATCTCGCTCACGCCCACAATTTCATCTCTGTAAGTCACTCATACCCACTCACTCCCATGTGCCCATTCACAAATCATACAACTCATTGTCATTGTCTCTTTGGGCTTCTATAACTGTCCGTCTCCTCTCTCACACCCACAGCCTCCTTCGTTCTGTCTACTGCTGCTACTGCCTTCTCTCATTGCAACTGCCTGCCTCTTACTCATTCTACCTCCATTCATTCCTTCGCACTGCTGCAGTCTCTTCTCATCGTCACTATCTCTCTCTTCATCGTTTTCATTGTCATAGACTCCGTCTCTCATTATCACTTGCTCTCGCCCACTTCCGCTTTCTCCTTTTCTATATCCCTCTCCCACTGACACAATCTCTTTCACTCTTTTCCTAGCCTGTTCTGTCACTGTAAACTTGTAAACTGTGTTCCACTGCTACCGAGTCCCCCTCTTTCTCTCACACTGCCATGGTCTCCTTCGTTCTTTCTATATTACAACCACTGTCTATTATCATCCACTATTTATTAGTCTTCCGTCTCTTTCCCGCTACCACTATATCCATCTCTCTCATCATAAAAAAGAGCGAAAATGTTTGCGTGCCAAAATTTTTGAGAAAAGTTTTTAAAGGTGCTGATGAAGACAGAATGAGGCAGCTGCTACTCCACTTTTCAGTAAGGGTCTTTTAAACAGGAGCATATTCCCCTTTTTTGTGTTCCAATAGGTAAATTTTTTCGCTGACGCAGGACATGTCACTCCAATGAAAAGAACTTCACGCTCAGTAAAATTTTCGTAGTTTACTAATGTGAAATTGAAATAATGTAAAACTAATTTTGCACCGCGGACCGGATTTTGCGTGCACAAACATCTTTCATGTGCTTGAGTACTGCAACGTGGGATTTCCATAATCCTTCTGGTGGTAACGGAGACACTTTACAGCATATTTCTCCATGGTACGCCACTTTATAAACTACATATTCGCCTCACACAGGATTTTACGTGCGTGTTTTACGTATACAAGTAGATTAACTTTGAACCTCTGTACCATGGAAACGGTAAATAATTCCAAGAAAATTTTCAACGTTGTTCGGATCGGGATCTTAGAAATATATCGTAAAAATTTAAGCAATTTTTTTTTCATAGCCGTCTTGGAATCTGCGTTTCGGTTTTGGTACGAAAAACTGATAAAAAACCCTTTTTGGGGTTTTTTCTAAGGTACCGCCAGTGACCTAATGGTGCCTCCATAAGCCCCTTAAGGCTCACTTTAGTCATCAAATGCAAAAAGAACGAACTGATTTGCTCCATTTGTCTAAGTTGGAGGAAGTGTGGAATATTTATACTTTGACCATCTACTGTGATACAGTGACACAAAGACGATACTTCTGTTGGTCCCTAGGCCAAGAGCTGTCTAAAACAAAAAATGGTTCAAATGGCTCTGAGCACTATGGGACTTAACATCTGTGGTCATCAGTCCCCTAGAACTTAGAACTACTTAAACCTAACCTAAAGACATCACACACATCCATGCCCGAGGCAGGATTCGAACCTGCAACCGTAGCGGTCACGCGGTTCCAGACTGTAGCGCCTAGAAACGCTCGGCCACCCCGGCCGGCTGTCCAAAACACTTGACCTTACATTTCTATCGCAAATAGAGCCCGAGGTATGAGCCCCAGAAGAATCCCGTTTTTATGCACGGCGCATTGGAACATATTAGGCAGAGTATGCTGTATGGTGCGTACCGATACGTTACCAGAGCTTTAAAAGTGCGCAGTACACGCTTCGCTTTCCCGATACTCAGGGAAGGAGAGACAGTGGCATTAAAATCGCCGAAGCCTCTCTATGCACAGAATGATTGTACTGGCACGACGTAAGTCGTGAACCGTTAACAGAAACGATGGGTGGAGGCAACTCCTCGATCGTGAACGCCTTATACAAGGACCTTCCTTTATCGTTGCTTCTGTTGTCATGTTTAGGAGCATATTCAAGACTTGCGGAAAATTAGAATAAAAATATCGATTATTAGTAACCGTGCGGGCTTTAAGAATGCAAGCGTAAAATCGATATGAACTCTCTTACAGATGCGTGGGAGACGTGTCCAGAAGGTTGGAGGACTTCGCATTGGGGTAGTGGCCGATATTAAACATGAATAAAATATATTAATGTGACAGTGACGGCTAACTACCACTACTGCTGAATCAAAAGCGATATTGTAAATAACTTGTATTTATTGTAAATTATCTCACAATAGAAATTTGATCATATTGAACAAATCATGAATGAAAACAAATTAAACAAATTGTACACTGTTCTTAGATATACTACACTGGTTAGATTGGCTCTCAGCTCTTAATGTTAAGTTGATGCGAAGTTAGATTTAATTATGCCCCTGGATAAGCAAATGGTAAATGAGATCTGAATGTGTTCCTATAATCTTTTTTGTGTCTGAAATAATACATACTTCGGACACCACCACCGAGAAACGAACCAAACAACATACAAAAAGACAAATAACCAATAACGAATCGTAAGCAAAACTGCACGGATTCTCAGTGGATGGCAAGAACACGATCCAACAACTATTTCTGAACTTTACTGCTGCTGCTGCAAGTTTTGCTATACAGTCTACCAGCGTGCTGGCTCCCTCGATACTGCTGGGGCGACGACTGCAGCTGCGAAGTCGCTGAATTAAGATAAGTCTCTCAAATATCTTGAGCAGAATAAACTACTCAGAAACTGCTAATACCACAAGCCCTATATTTCCTCTAAATGGTATACAACGCTTTCAAGACTGGCTCAACAACCTTTAAGGTGTAGCCCAGTGTGTCTTGTACTAACGTGCAATAACAGTATGATAGCTCTGCGCACTTCTTGACTACGTTCAATGGTGACTGCCAGCCTATAAGGCGGAATCAACTCCAATTATACTAGTAGTCGATGCAATGCCTATCGTGGACGCAGATGTCCTACTGTAGCTGCAGACTCTAGATCAAACACAGCACAGTATTCAGAATCTAAGTCCCTACCTCAGAGCTACCGAACTTTGCCACTGTCCGCTTTCACGGCACAAGACGCTCTCCCTGCCTCGCTCTCTGCACAATGCTCTTGCGACAATCTTGCCGCCAAACTGTAATCAGCCAATTCCGACGCTGCAAAGGCCTCCCACATCTCCCTCGCGGGGTGATACAATTTCTCCACCTATCCAAAAATTTCCCTGTTCAAACAGTGGGCGTTGACCCTCAGCGTTTCCTGCACTTTATTATGAAGTGCCCAATCAGAGCTCAGCCCATTTGCCGCTAAAACTGCGCGCGACCGGGCGGCACGAGCGCCTACATTGGACGCTCTCTGTCTGCTCGACATTCCCCCTCTCTCTCTCACCTGGCACCCGGCGGCGTTCCTTTTGATGCTTGCCGGTCAGTGGCCCCATCCCCTGGGACCCCCGGCCCCTGCACAATACTCTTCCGGCGCTCGCCGGCCTTCACCTCCCCGGCTGCGCCCGTCCACCTCTCGCCTCCACTGGCAAATTTACTTTGCTTACACCTACAGCATGCAACTAAATATTATCATTACCAAAGCCCGTATTATTTCAGACATGTGTTTAATCATCACGTATCTCTCTTTCTAATCTACCTAATAAGACTAATTAACCATTATATGGGTTTATTTACTTCAAACATGCAGAATAATCTGCGAAATGAACGTCACAAATGAAAGTCACCTTTCAAGGTGAAAGTGCGTGGTGCTGAATGATTCACAGGGAACCATAAGTACAAGGCAATGAATGTTTCAATGTGTTGTGTCAGTCCCGTACATTAACCGTTTTACTACCACTCGGACGTATGTGTCCTACGATAGCTTATCAGACAACCAGTGGGAATTTTCTGCAGGTTATTGATACTGCATCTATCAATGTCCCACTCCTAAATGTAACCCTGCTAATGGTTTGCAGAATTCTTTTAATTACAGCTGGCACCTTCAGGTAGTGCTGTCTTCAAGTATCATTGTTAACATTCATCTCCACTTCATATTGTCGCACCAAATTAGTTCGCATCTGCAGGTAGGCAAACCAATGAACAGATTTGCGAAGCAGGTTGCTGTCGCGCCTTCCCGGACATTTGTGTCACTCAGCTGCAAGGGAGTAGTGACGTTTGCCTCGAAAAGAAACGATGTCCGTATTTAATACCTGTAATGTGGGTTTAAATTAAGAGTGAAACTCTATCCATTGGTGTCTATCTATTTTCTGCATGTCTTGTAGTTTTTGCGTAGTCGTCTTCTGAAACCCTAGAGGCACTTATCCAATAACCCTGGTATTTTCCATCCTACCAGCGTTGGAAAACGAAACGGTGGGAATTTTTTTTTTCAAGTTGTTACTTCTGTCTAGGACATTAATTAAAATAGCCGTACATTAATGTCTTTCACTCCGAAAAAAAAGTTGATAGTGAAAGGGTTAAACATGTTGTCCAGCTAGATCCTCAGCTCGTGTCGTCCTTCAATGCCGCTTGTGCAGAAACCTGATGACCTGATCGGCAATCCCTGAGGAATGACGACTCGGTGTCTACAAGGTGGGCCCTTATAGCAATCCTTTACTATTTTCTCTAGCTTTGTGGTAGTCAGTTGTGGACTTGAGTAGTGCGTAGTTTCCATAATCATACGACACTAGCAGTCTGAAGTTATGCTTGTTGTTACCTGAGAAACAACGAATGGAAAGTGAACTACAGAGCAGTGTGTACTGGTTTTGCAAACAAGGTGGAAACGTGACTAATTGCAGTGATGCTTGTGATTTGTTTGTAGACATTTCCCAAATATCCAGCCTCCATCTTGACAAGGTATTCGGAAATTAAATTTAAGATTTTGAAACTGGGTCGGTAGCGGAGTTTCATCGTTCAGGTAGGCCAAAATCTGTTACTAAAAAAGATAATCTTAATGTTGTGAAGTATTTTGTGCTGTCACCAATAATTTCCAAGATTAGCGTCAAAGGGGTATGGAACAGCAAGAACAAGCCTAAGAAGGATTCAGAAAATCTAAAATTGAGACCATATAGGCCTGTTTTGCTTCAAGACCTAATGAAGATGATCCGGACACGTGTACGGAATTAGGCTAGTTGTACACAATCTGACAAGAAGCTGATCCCAAGCTTTACAAAACGATTTTTTTGAGCGAAAAATGACTTTTAAGGTGACTGGCAGAGTGAACAGACAACTGATTCTAATGGGAGTCTACGAATTCCAAAGTGCGATGAAGACAGAGGTGAACTGTCCTAGAGTTAGCATGTGGGCAGGTATTTTCAGCAATGGGTTAATCGGTCCTTATTCACTTAACTGCCCTTTCTGTTCTGCAAATTACCTACATATGCTTAAGGTAGTGTCGTTAGAACTGAAAAATAGTCCACTTTTTGAACATCTGTAGTCGGTTAAGGAAAAGTCGATATGGCAACAACATGGAGTACCCCCGCACTATGGAGTTATTGTGAGAGACATTCTAAATGAAAACTTTGACGGATGGATTGGCAGATAGGCTACTATACGCTGAAGCGACCAAAATCATGTTACAGCAATATGCACATATACAGATGACGGTAGTATCGCGTACACATGATATAAAAGGGCAGTTCATTGGCGGAGCTGTTATTTGTATTCAGGTGATTCATTTGAGAAGTTGCGACGTGATGATGGCCGCACGACGGGGATTAACAGACTCTGAACGCGAAATGGTAATTGGAGCTAGATGCATGGGACATTACATTTGGGAAATCGTTAAAGAATTTAATATTCCGAGATCGACAGTGCCGAGAATACCAAATTTCAGGCATTATCTCTCACCACGGACAACGCAGTGGCCGACGGTCTTCACTTACGACCGAGCGCAGCGGCGTTTGCATAAAGTTGTCAATGGCAACAGACAAGCAACACTGCTGAAATAACCGCAGAAATCCACGTGTCACGTATCCGTTAGGACAGTGCAACGAAATTTGGTGTAAATGGGCTACGGCAGCAGACGAGCGACGCGAGTGCCTCTGGTAACAGCACGACGTCGCTTGCAGCACCTCTCCTGGACTCGAGGTCATATCAGACCGGAAAACCTTGGTCTAATCAGAAAAGTCCCCATTTCAGTTGGTAAGAACTGACGGTAGGGTTCGAGTGTGGCGCAGACTCTACGAAGCCGTGGACCCAAGTTGTCAACGAGGCATTTTGCATGCTAGTAGTGCCTCCATCATGCTGCGGGCTGTGTTTACACGGAATGGACTCGGCCTGCTGGTCCAACTGAACCGATCATTAACTGGAATGGTTACGTTCGGCTACTTGAAGACCTTTTGCAGCCATTAATGGACTTCACGTTCCAAAATAACGATGGAATTTTTATGTAAGTCAGTGCGCTGTGTCACTGGGTCACAGTTGTTCGCAACTGATCTGAAGAACATTCTGGACAGTTCGAGCGAATGATTTGGCCACACACATCGCCTGACACGAATCCCATCGAACATTTATGGGACGTAGTCGAGAGGTGAATTCGTGCACAAAGTCTCACACCGGCAACACTTTAACAATTGTGGACGGCTATAGAGGCAGTACGGCTCAATATTTCTGCAGGGGACTTCCAACGGCTTGTGCAGTCCATGCTACGTCGAGCTGGTGCACTACTTCGGGCAAACGGAGGTCCGACACGATAGTAGGAGCTACCCCATGACTTATGTCACCTCAATGTATGGCCTCCAAAATTCGCAGATATCACACCCTTGGATTATACAGTGTCGGGCATACTAAAAAATGTGGTTTATTCCGTCAAGAATCGTGATGTTGAACATTTGAAGGAACAAATCTAATAAGAAAATTTAAACTTACAGTCCCGGAAAATTTGCGACAAAATTTGTAAATCAGTTTTGGAAAGATGAAATGATTGCTTAGGACAACATGGAAACCACTTTTTGTATCTCCTGTGTTCCGTCTCTGATGACCTAGATGTCGACGGGACGTTACATCCTAACCTTCCTTCCATCCTTTGTCAGGTTCATTTTACTCTACATTTATTTCTACGTTGATAATAAATTTGTATTTTCATTTGTTTAGTATTATTCTACCAAACGAATTTTGGACAACTGACTTATGTCCCATTCTGTATATTCAATATGGGGTGCTTTTTACTGTCGACAGTGAAGTAAACGATTGGATGATTTTTTTTATCGGCCCATTTAGGGTGCAATAGGGGTTCCTGAGATCGTTGGAGTCAAAGAGAGAATCCTGCAGTGCGGTTCAGGGATAGTCCAAGTAGAGACAGTTTGCCGTTGCCTCCTTTCGATTTATAATGAAGTGTCAAAAATGAAATTGTGTCGCGAGGCTGACCATGGTGGGTGCTCGTGCAGTGTATTGTTGTGTTTATGGTATTATGAATGAGAACGGAAAATTATTCCGTCTGCAATGAGGAAGAGTGGTATTAACTCCAGTTCAGATTTGTATGGGATAAGGAACATATTACTAATTACTGTGCTCCGTGGTATTGACTTTTATAGTCATAACGCTTCATAATTGTTCAGTAATAACAAGAGGCTATAAATGAATGCCAGAACGTTAGCTCTTGGAAAATTGTTTAAAGTTTTAATTAATGATGGGTTTGAAACATTCTTCGGCACAGTGAACCAAAGAGGTGTAGGACTGACCGACAAGCGAGAGGCGAATTCGACAGTTGACCTTTTGTTCCGCTTAATAGGCACGGTCACGTAGGCAATGAACAAAGGCGACATGCTATTCACAGTTTCTCAGCTTCAGGCCAGGAATTGAGAGCGAGATAGCAGATGTTGCAGGAAATGCAAATGGACTTACGACTTCTATAACAATTCCAAGACGAATAGTATTTATCGTATAAAAGCAATTATACACCACACAGTTTCCGCTCCAGAACAGAATTACCTTACATCACAACTGAATAAGTCTGCTGAACAACGTTCTTACAAACAAAATCTAAAGGTTACAGAGAAATAAGAAGAGATAAGTAATTTCAAATCCTATCCGAACAAAGAAGTGTTTCACCAACTTTGATTCCATGAGCACAGCGACTGTATATTAGTATGAGGAGGGATAGGAATACAGCAATCAGCTGCAATCCCACTGGTTTTTTATTATGCTTGCATATACAAATTTCAGCTATAAGTAGCCATCTTCAGTGCATTTGAGTGAGTTATTATCCAACAAACTTCTAGCAGTAGGGGTCATCATATGATTTTACTTACGCGCCGGCAAAAGGAATACTTATTTCCTCTAAAGCCCAACGCCCTTTTCCATCAGATACGTTGCCTAACTAGTAAATATTGTAGCTAAATGTCGAAAAGTTATGAAAAACTTCCAAAGCTGGCTGGATGGCGAATTGGTTTATTCCCTTATTTACAACGTTGTTCAGCCACTTAAATAATTCGCCGGCCGCGGTAGTCTCGCGGTTAAGGCGCTCAGTCCGGAACCGCGCGACTGCTACGGTCGCAGGTTCGAATCCTGCCTCGGGCATGGATGTGTGTGATGTCCTTAGGTTAGTTAGGTTTAAGTAGTTCTAAGTTCTAGGGGACTGATGACCACAGAAGTTAAGTCCCATAGTGCTCAGAGCCATTTGAACCATTTTTGACTTAAATAATTAAACTGTAAACTTATTATTCATTGTGTTAAATAATTACGGTTGTTTTCGCATTTATAACGCCGCTTAGGTGAATAACAGCACAAAATACCTATGAAAATGTTACTATCAAGGGCAAATTCATTTTATGTCGCTCACAAGTCAGAATCTGGAAAACTTTTCTTCGTTCAAAAGTAACGTATCAGCTCAAATTGAATATCACTTCCTTCGCATGTGTAATAAAATAAGATGATGAGTTCAAATTTGGTATCAAGTGTACCTTCTGCTTATATAACTGCATTATTACAATGCTACACTGCTCTAATCATCAAGAGCCGGAGAACTGTATACCTGTCTCCTAGAATTGTTGTAGACTTATACTTCGTTATTTAGAGCATTGTGTACTTTATTAACCTGAACTCGCAACAATTCTCAGTACTCTAAAACATCTATTTTCTTTCACAGACTAAAAAAAATGTGAGTCATCGGTACAGAGTAGTCATTGCTTAAGAAGGGTAGGTCATAACAAAAGTACTGCATGGAATAAAATATGAATGAATAATGTACAACGAGACAGAATGGGCTCCAAGCATTTCTACACGCTTCTTCAGTGTTTCGCACTGAAAGAATCATAAAAAGTTACACACTTTTATGTTGCATAAACGGTTGCGACAGTGCAATGTTGACAGTTAGATAGTTTAGTTATTGCGTTATTATACTCTCTGCAAATGGAATGTATAGTGTTACTGTGGTACTGATCTGGTAACCATTGTAGAATAATTGTTTACGATTGTAGCCAGACAAGCATGTACCTGGGTTACCACATTCCTGTTATTGAGAACATTGTTACAAACATCACCACTTAAAGGCGAGAACTGCACCACCAAACACTTTTCTGAAGATTCGAGGAAACAACTTTCTTTAACCCTCCAGCAGGCGCGCCTACTGTTGTCGCACGAGCAGGCACGCGTTGTAAAATTTACAACATGGTCATTTGTCAGTAAAAACAAACTTGTCTTAAACAAACTATTTTTTGCTGAAGAAAGCAGTTCATATTAACGATTTCAACATTTATAACAAAAACTTTTGCTCGTTTAGTTCTTTAAACAACAATTTAGCCAGTTTTTCTGACGTATGTTCACTTTCGTAACACATTTCATAGACAATTTGTTTGCGAAGTAATTACGGCAATGTTCAGAAAAATGAAAAAGTAGCCAGTGGCCATCTCCTTGTAATTCTTGAAATGGAGTATCAGGCACACATTTTAGCTACAACGTCAACTCCTCCTTTTGGCATGTTGTATTCAATTATGTTTTCAGGTTTGTGTGTTTCTTCATCCACTGTCGCCATGGCATGCACAACAGACAAAAGTGTGATAGCACAGTTCCTACAAGGAACATATGACACTAAGGTCTTATCCTACTGAAATCCAAACATTACACCTCCAATTTCTTTTGTTTTATTTGGGAGAACTTCTGGAAGAATTTCACATCTGTTCTTTGTCTTTGTACCAATGCAAGTGATAGTCTTCTGCAGCAGATATTCAGAAAGGAGGTAGCTATTGTACCAATTGTCAGTTGTAAGGTTCCTGCTAGAATTTTCTGTAGGCACCACATATACACTCCTGGAAATGGAAAAAAGAACACATTGACACCAGTGTGTCAGACCCACCATACTTGCTCCGGACACTGCGAGAGGGCTGTACAAGCAATGATCACACGCACGGCACAGCGGACACACCAGGAACCGCGGTGTTGGCCGTCGAATGGCGCTAGCTGCGCAGCATTTGTGCACCGCCGCCGTCAGTGTCAGCCAGTTTGCCGTGGCATACGGAGCTCCATCGCAGTCTTTAACACTGGTAGCATGCCGCGACAGAGTGGACGTGAACCGTATGTGCAGTTGACGGACTTTGAGCGACGGCGTATAGTGGGCATGCGGGAGGCCGGGTGGATGTACCGCCGAATTGCTCAACACGTGGGGCGTGAGGTCTCCACAGTACATCGATGTTGTCGCCAGTGGTCGGCGGAAGGTGCACGTGCCCGTCGACCTGGGACTGGACCGCAGCGACGCACGGATGCACGCCAAGACCGTAGGATTCTACGCAGTGCCGTAGGGGACCGCACCGCCACTTCCCAGCAAATTAGGGACACTGTTGCTCCTGGGGTATCGGCGAGGACCATTCGCAACCGTCTCCATGAAGCTGGGCTACGGTCCCGCACACCGTTAGGCCGTCTTCCGCTCACGCCCCAACATCGTGCAGCCCGCCTCCAGTGGTGTCGCGACAGGCGTGAATGGAGGGACGAATGGAGACGTGTCGTCTTCAGCGATGAGAGTCGCTTCTGCCTTGGTGCCAATGATGGTCGTATGCGTGTTTGGCGCCGTGCAGGTGAGCGCCACAATCAGGACTGCATACGACCGAGACACACAGGGCCAACACCCGGCGTCATGGTGTGGGGAGCGATCTCCTACACTGGCCGTACACCACTGGTGATCGTCGAGGGGACACTGAATAGTGCACGGTACATCCAAACCGTCATCGAACCCATCGTTCTACCATTCCTAGACCGGCAAGGGAACTTGCTGCTCCAACAGGACAATGCGCGTCCGCATGTATCCCGTGCCACCCAACGTGCTCTAGAAGAGGTAAGTCAACTACCCTGGCCAGCAAGATCTCCGGATCTGTCCCCCATTGAGCATGTTTGGGACTGGATGAAGCGTCGTCTCACGCGGTCTGCACGTCCAGCACGAACGCTGGTCCAACTGAGGCGCCAGGTGGAAATGGCATGGCAAGCCGTTCCACAGGACTACATCCAGCATCTCTACGATCGTCTCCATGGGAGAATAGCAGCCTGCATTGCTGCGAAAGGTGGATATACACTGTACTAGTGCCGACATTGTGCATGCTCTGCTGCCTGTGTCTATGTGCCTGTGGTTCTGTCAGTGTGATCATGTGATGTATCTGACCCCAGGAATGTGTCAATAAAGTTTCCCCTTCCTGGGACAATGAATTCACGGTGTTCTTATTTCAATTTCCAGGAGTGTATTTTCATTATGTCCTCAGGAGCATTAGATACTCGATATTGTCCTTTGGTTGCATGCCGCAATAAACCTCCAGATTACTGCAATGAAGGTTTTTGTATCACGCAGAGAAAACAAATGGTTCAAATGGCTCTGAGCACTATGGGACTTAACATCTGAGGTCATCAGTCCCCTAGAACTTAGAACTACTTAAACCTAACTAACCTAAGGACATCACACACATTCATGCCCGAGGCAGGATTCGAACCTGTGACCGTGGCGCTCGCGAGGTTCCAGACTGAAGCGCCTAGAACCGCTCGGCCACTGCGGCCGGCACAGAGAAAACATTTTTGTCCCATATTTAGCTGGGTATGTACTGAATCCACCTACAGCGGTCTCTATAGGGGTGAAGCATTTCATCTATCGTGGTGAATTCACCAGGCTGTAAGAACATTGACAGTTAGCAGCAAAAAGTTTCAATACTATTCGAATTGCAACCAACGTAACAGTTTTCTACATCTACATCTACATGGTTACTCTGCAATTCACACTTAAGTGCCTGGCAGAGGGCTTATCGAACCATTTTCATACAACTTCTCTACCATTCCACACTCTAACGCCGCGTGTTAAAAAGGAACACCTAAATCTTTCCGTTCGTGCTCTGATTTCTCTTATTTTATTATGATGATCATTTCTCCCTACGTAGGTGGGTGTCAACAAAATATTTTCGCATTCGGAAGAGAAAGTTAGTGAATGAAATTTCGTAAATAGATTTCGCCGCAAAGAAAACCGCCTTTGTTTCAGTGACTGCCACCCAAACCCGCGTATTATATCAGTGACACGGCTCACCCCTATTGCACGATAACACGAAACGAGCTGCCCTGCTTTGCACTTTCCGATGTCCTCCGTCAATCCTACCTGGTAAGGATCCCACACCGCGCAGCAATATTCCAGCAGAGGACGGACAAGTGTAATGTAGTCTGTCTCTTTAGTGGGTTTGTCACATCTTCTAAGTGTTGTGCCATCAAAGCGCAGTCTTTGTTTCACCTTCCCCACAATATATCTATGTGGTCTTTCCAATTCAAGTTGCTCGTAATTGTAATTCCTAGGTATTTAGTCGACTTGACAACTCTTACATTTTTGCGATTTATCGTATACCCAAAATTTATCGGATTTCTTTTAGTACTCATGTGGATTACCTCGCACTTTTCTTTGTTTAATGCCAATTGCCACTTTTCGCACCATACAGAAATTCTCTCTAGATGATTTTGTAACTGAATTCATCGTCTGATGATTTTACTAGACGGTAAATTAGAGCGTCATATGCAAACAATCTAAGGGGGCTGCTCAAATTATCACGTAGATCATTTATGTAACTCAGGAACAGCAGAGGGCCTAAGACACTACCTTGCGGAACGACAGATATCACTTCTGTTCTACTCGATGATTTACCGACCATCACTACGAACTGTGACCTCTCTGAGAGGAAATCACGAATCCAGTCACACAGCTGAGACGATACTCCATATGCACGTAATTTGATTATTAGTCGCTTGTGAGGATCGGTATCAAAAGCCTTCCGGAAATCTAGGAATATGAAATCGATCTGAGATCCCTTGTCGACAGCACTCATTACTTCATTACTTGCAAAAGAACGATATTTTCTGAATCCGTGTTGGTTATGTATCAATAAGTCATTTTCTTCAAGGTGATTCATGATGTTCGAGTACAGTATATGCTCCAAAATCCTACTGCAAATTGAGGTCAGTGATACGGGTCTGTAATTCAGTGATTACTCCTATTTCCTTTCTTGAATATTGGTGTGCCACTTTTCAGTCCTTAGGAACAGACCTTTCGTCAAGTGGGCGGTTGTATATGATTGCTAAGAAAGGCGATATTGTGTTTGCATACTCTGAAAGGAACCTGACTGGTATACCATCTGGACCGGAAGACTTGCCTTTCTTAAGTGATTTGAGTTGTTTCGCAACACCTAAGATATCTACTTTTATGTCACTCATGCAAACGGCTGTTCTGGTTTCGAATTCTGGAATATTTACTTCGTCTTCTTTCGTGAAGCAATTACGGAAAACTGTATTTAGTAACTCCGCTTTACCGGCAACATCATCGGTTACATTTCCATCGCTATCGCGCAGTGATAGTATTGACTGTTTTTTGCCACTGGTGTACTTTACATACGACCAGAATCTCTTTGGGTTTTCTACCACATTTTGACCCCCATGAACCATGGACCTTGCTGCTGTGGGGAGGCTTGCGTGCCTCAGCGATACAGATGGCCGTACCGTAGGTGCAACCACAATGGAGGGGTATCTGTTGAGAGGCCAGACAAACGTGTGGTTCCTGAAGAGGGGCAGCAGCCTTTTCAGTAGCTGCAGAGGCAACAGTCTGGTAAAGTGACTGATCTGGCCTTGTAACACTAACCAAAACAGCCTTGCTGTGCTGGTACTGCGAACGGCTGAAAGCAAGGGGAAACTACAGCCGTAATTTTTCCCGAGGGCATGCAGCTTTACTGTATGGTTAAATGATGATGGCGTCCTCTTGGGTAAAATATTCCGGAGGTAAAATAGTCCCCCATTCGGATCTCCGGGCGGGGACTACTCAAGAGGACGTTGTTATCAGGAGAAAGAAAACTGGCGTTCTACGGATCGGAGCGTGGAATGTCAGATCCCTTAATCGAGCAGGTAGGTTAGAAAATTTAAAAAGGGAAATGGATAGGTTAAAGTTAGATATAGTGGGAATTAGTGAAGTTCGGTGGCAGGAGGAACAAGACTTTTGGTCAGGTGAATACAGGGTTATAAATACAAAATCAAATAGGGGTAATGCAGGAGTAGGTTTAATAATTAAAAAAATAGGAGTGCGGATAAGTTACTATAAACAGCATAGTGAACGCATGATTGTGGCCAAGATAGACACGAAGCCCACGCCTACTACAGTAGTACAAGTTTATATGCCAAGTAGCTCTTCAGATGATGAAGAAATTGATGAAATGTGTGATGAGATAAAAGAAATTATTCAGATAGTGAAGGGAGACAAAAATTTAATAGTCATGGGTGACTGGAATTCGAGTGTAGGAAAAGGGAGAGAAGGAAACATAGTGGGTGAATATGGATTGGGGGTAAGAAATGAAAGAGGAAGCCGTCTGATAGAATTTTGCACAGAGCATAACTTAATCATAGCTAACACTTGGTTCAAGAATCATAAAATAAGATTGTACACATGGAAGAATCCCGGAGATACTAAAAGGTATCAGATTATATAATGGTAAGACAGAGATTTAGGAACCAGGTTTTAAATTGTAAGACATTTCCAGGGGCCGATGTGGACTCTGACCACAATCTATTGGTTATGAACTGCAGATTAAAATTGAAGAAACTGCAAAAAGGTGGGAATTTAAGGAGATGGGACCTGGATAAACTGACTAAAACAGAGGTTGTGCAGAGTTTCAGGGAGAGCATAAGTGAACAATTGACAACAGTGGGGGAAAGAAGTACAGTAGAAGAAGAATGGGTAGCTCTGAGGGATCAAGTAGTGAAGGCAGCAGAGGATCAAGTAGGTAAAAAGACGAGGGCTGGTAGAAATCCTTGGGTAACAGAAGAAATATTGAATTTAATTGATGAAAGGAGGAAACATAAAAACGCAGTAAATGAAGCAGGCAAAAAGGAATACAAACGACTCAAAAATGAGATCGACAGGAAGTGCAAAATGGCTAAGCAGGGATGGCTAGAGGACAAATGGAAGGATGTAGAGGCTTATCTCACTAGGGGTAAGATAGATACTGCCTACAGGAAAATTAAAGAGACCTTTGGAGAAAAGAGAACCACTTGTATGAATATCAAGAGCTCAGATGGAAACCCAGTCCTAACCAAAGAAGGGAAAGCAGAAAGGTGGAAGGAGGATCTATATAAGGGCGATGTACTTGAGGACAATATAATGGAAATGGAAGAAGATGTAGATGAAGTTGAAATGGGAGATACGGTACTGCGTAAAGAGTTTGACAGAGCACTGGAAGACCTGAGCCGAAACAAGGCCCCGGGTGTAGACAACATTCCATTAGAACTACTGACGGCTTTGGGAGAGCCAGTCCTGACAAAACTCTACCATCTGGTGAGCAAGATGTATGAGACAGGCGAAGTACCCTCAGACTTCAAGAAGAATATAATAATTCCAATCCCAAAGAAAGCAGGTGTTGACAGATGTGAAAATTACCGAACTATCAGTTCAATAAGTCACAGCTGCAAAATACTAACGCGAATTCTTTACAGACGAATGGAAAAACTGGTAGAAGCCGACCTCGGGGGAGATCAGTTTGGATTCCGTAGAAATATTGGAACACGTGAGGCAATACTGACCTTACGATTTACCTTAGAAGAAAGATTAAGGAAAGGCAAACCTACGTTTCTAGCATTTGTAGACTTAGAGAAAGCTTTTGACAATGTTGACTGGAATACTCTCTTTCAAATTCTTAAGGTGGCAGGGGTAAAATACAGGGAGCGAAATGCTGTTTACAATTTGTACAGAAACCAGATGGCAGTTATAAGAGTCAAGGGGCATGAAAGGGAAGCAGTGGTTGGGATGGGAGTGAGACAGGGTTGTAGCCTCTCCCCAATGTTATTCAATCTATATATTTAGCAAGCAGTAAAGGAAACAAAAGAAAAATTCGGAGTAGGTATTAAAATCCACGGAGAAGAAATAAAAACTTTATTTTCGCCGATGACATTGTAATTCTGTCAGAGACAGCAAAGAACTTGGAAGAGCAGTTGAACGGAATGGACAGTGTCTTGAAAGGAGGATATAAGATGAACATCAACAAAAGCAAAGCGAGGATAATGGAATGTAGTCGAATTAAGTCGGGTGATGCTGAGGGAATTAGATTAGGAAATGAGACACTTAAAGTAGTAAAAGAGTTTTGCTATTTGGGGAGCAAAATAACTGATGATGGTCGAAGTAGAGAAGATATAAAATGTAGACTGGCAATGGCAAGGAAAGCGTTTCTGAAGAAGAAAAACTGGTTAACATCGAGTATAGATTTAAGTGTCAGGAAGTCGTTTCTGAAAGTATTTGTATGGAGTGTAGCCATGTATGGAAGTGAAACATGGACAATAAATAGTTTGGACAGGAAGAGAATAGAAGCTTTCGAAATGTGGTGCTACAGAAGAATGCTGAAGATTAGATGGGTAGATCACATAACTAATGAGGAGGTATTGAATAGAATTGGGGAGAAGAGGAGTTTGTGGCACAACGTGACGAGAAGAAGGGACCGGTTGGTAGGACATGTTCTGAGGCATCAAGGGATGACAAATTTACCATTGGAGGGCAGCGTGGAGGGTAAAAATCGTAGAGGGAGACCAAGATATGAATACAATAAGCAGATTCTGAAGGATGTAGGTTGCAGTAGGTACAGGGAGATGAAGAAACTTGCACAGGATAGGGTAGCATGGAGAGCTGCATCAAACCAGTCTCAGGACTGAAGACCACAACAACAACAACACCATATTTTGAGACAACGTTTCATTGTGGAAACTATTAAAAGCATCTCGCATTGACGCCCGCACTAAATTTCGAGCTTCCGTGAAACTAGCCAGCCTTGGGGATTTTGCGTCCTTCTGAATTTGGCATGCTTTTTTCGTTGCTTCTGCAACAGTGATCTGATGTGTTTTGTGTACCATGGTGGATCAGTCCCGCCTCTTATTAACTTATGCGACATGAATCTATCAACTGCTGTCGATACTGCGTCTTTGAATTTGAGCCATATCTGGTCTACACTTACATCATTAGCTTGGAAGAAATTGAGTCTCTCTCTTAGGAAGGCATCAAGCAAATTTTTATTTGCTGTTTTAAACAGATATATGTTGCGTTTATTTTTAGTGGTTTTGGTTGATATGGTTTTGAGCCTCGCTACAATGACCTTATACTCACTAATCCCTGTATCCGTCAAGACATCTACATCTACATTTATACTCCGCAAGCCACCCAACGGTGTGTGGCGGAGGGCACTTTACGTGCCACTGTCATTACCTTCCTTTCCTGTTCCAGTCGCGTATGGTTCGCGGGAAGAACGACTGCCGGAAAGCCTCCGTGCGCGCTCGAATCTCTCTAATTTTACATTCGTGATCTCCTCGGGAGGTATAAGTAGGGGGAAGCAATATATTCGATACCTCATCCAGAAACACACCCTCTCGAAACCTGGACAGTAAGCTACACCGCGATGCAGAGCGCCTCTCTTGCAGAGTCTGCCACTTAAGTTTGCTAAACCCTCCGTAACGCTATCACGCTTACCAAATAACCCTGTGACGAAACGCGCCGCTCTTCTTTGAATCTTCTCTATCTCCTCCGTGACGCTCTCTATTAGATCAGGATTATTTGTGGCTAAGAGGTCAAGTGTGTTTTCGCAACCATTTACAATTCGTGTGGGCTCATGAAGTTTTTTGTTCAAAGTAATTCTCAGAGAAAGCATTTAGTACAATTTCGGAAGATGTTTCCTGTCTACCACCAGCTTTGAACATGTATTTTCGCCAACAAATCGAGGATAGATTGAAGCCTCCACCAATTGTAACTGTATGAGTGGGGTACTTATTTGTAATGAGATTCAAGTTTTCTTTGAACCGTTCAGCTATTATATCATCTGAGTCGGGGGGCGGTAGGAGGAGCCAATTGTTGTTTTGGTACGGCTGTTGAGTATAACCTCTACCCATAATAATTCGCAGGAACTATCTATTTCAACTTCACTACAAGATAAACAACTACCAACAGACACAGACACACCACGACCTACTTTATTTAATCTATCCTTTCTAAACACGGTTTGCGCCTCTGTAAAAATTTCAGCAGAATTTATCTCCGGCTCCTGTCATTCCTCGCTCCAATATCAACGGCCCGCATACAGCTTAGAAAAAACAGAAACGTGCTGTAACTCAGTGCAGTACTAAGCAGTAGCATTCCTGTTCCATCTACTGCCCAGAGTTTCAGTACATTAGCATGATGGCATTTTCTTCTTCTTCTTCTTCTCAAAAAAAAAAAAAATCCGGAACACAGCCATTATTTCGTCACTTTTATTACCTCTTTTGCGCGAAAGCTGATGTGTGTCTCGCTGTTTATTTATATAGGTATTAGTATAGTTGACGATTTCATCAATAAAGTCAAGGTCAATTACTTAAAAAAAAGCACTAACTTCATCAGTTATAACCATCACATTTCTCTTCGGATATGGTGGAATTTGCTTAATGTTTTTTCTGTTGGTTTTTGATGTTATAGCACACTCGCTTTTACACCAACGTGAAACTTTGTCTTTTTAATAAAGAACCCTCGTACATCTACTGTCCCTTCGGGATCATCACCATCCTCACCTTCAAGTTCAGCTTCACTGCCATGCTCTAGTTCAGTATTTTCATTACTCAAATCTACTTTACTTTACTCCAAGTCTGAAAAGTCTGGATAGACTTTATCATCACCTTCTTCGAGCTGTTTGCGAATTTCTTCGTCTGATACACCCTTTGAATTGGAACAAAACATCAAAGAACTGAAATGAATAAATACATTCAGATGTCGGTGTAACCAAAGTAACGTTTAACGTGCATCTATAAAAACTAAAAAAAAAAAAAGAACAACAACGAGCAAGTATAGTTAAATTTTTAGTACAGTGATAGCTGGAACAAAGTTTCCAACTGTCACACCAGCAGGCACGCGTTGTACTTTTTACAACATTCGACACGTCGTCGCCTACAATTCAGAAAACAAACTGAAGACGCTAACCAAATGAGCTGAAGCCACTTTAACGTTGTCGAGAAAACATCGGCAATGGAATACATGGCAGCAATGGCGCAATTGCGCAAGATTAGGGCATCGATCAGGCATAAAAACTGCTGCTGTTGTACTTTTTACAACAGCGCTCCCGCTCGAGGGTTAAGTATCTGAAAGGACTTATACACTCATCAGCATACATATAGGGTTTAACACATTGAAGATCAGTGTACATACATACAGGACTTATCACACTGTTTATCAACATAAACATAGAGTTGCAGTAGAATCATACTACTAGTCGATGCTCTTCTAACAAAAAGGCGATATATTTTCAAATCTGTCAAGCATAGCAGTAAGGTGACACACGTCGGCAAACGGCAACCGATGGTGACCAGACGTTGTAGTAGGTGACTTGTAGTGTAGTATTTAAATAGATGTTGAAAGTCTGACACGCTTGTTTACCAGACGAGAGCGGCAACCGGCCAGCAGCCGGGAGTCTGCACGTTCTGCACTCGGTACAGGTCAATGATTTTTTCTTCTAATCTTTCACCAAACACACGTATCGCTACAATTAATCAATTTTTTTCGGGAAAGGAACAATAATAACGATGATCATCAATGTGGCACATTCGTGGCGAGATAGGATGGACGTATAATTAAGGAATCGTGATGCAATAAATATTATTCATCAATAAATTTTCCCTATACAGAGTAAGTTATGCAAAGCAGGTACAGGCCGGTATGATTTCACTGCGATACGCCTATGAATGTGTCGATGAATGATTATCATTTCACCACGTTTCCTTATTATATATAGATTATACATCGCCACGAATGTACCACAATGATTATTTTTTTTAATTGTTGTTGTTCCTTTCCGAAGAAATATAATTCGTTGATTCGTTGTAGCAATACAAGTTTTTGGTGCAAGATTAGAGGAAGGAAATACATGACCCGAACGCGCCACTGGCAGACGTCTAGTTTGCGACCTTAGCCATTTACGCTAATGCCAGTAGTTAGGGGCTGGCGCTCTCTTGTGGTATTCAACAGCCTCGTAAAGCTTTGCTCCTAAATTTATCGAAAACGCTTGTGAAGCGTATTGTACTAAAGACACACATCTAAGTATGTCAACAATCGTGCGAAAGGCGAGCAAAATCGGTGAGCCGTTGGGTGTAGGCCCTTGTTAATTTAAAAAAGTATTGATTATGAATGTCTCCATTATGACGCGCCCGGATACCAGAGCACGTTAAAGTGCCGCTTCCGAGACAACGGGGAGGCGAGCGTGCAGCGGATCTAATCCGCCTCGCTGATTAACGACAAGGGTCGATGAGACGGCCAGCCTGGATGTGCTTTTTGGGCGGTTTCCCAGATCCAGTTAGTTAAATGCCGTGCTGATATCCACGATCCACCTCAGATGCAGGCTGCGCAAACATTTCGAAAACATTCTCACAATTGAACATAGATTTGCTATAGAAGTAGGAAGATGGGATGCGCAGATTTCGTCCTGGAGAAGGGGGAATAGTGGGGTCAGGGAGGGCAGCCGGCAACGTCTTCCCCGTAGAAATATGGAACAAAGCAAAAGAAGAAGACGGTGAATGTCTCCTCTATTTGTCTACATTGGTGCACGTATGAGTTCTCGTCTGAACATAGTTTTACTATTAATTCGTTAGGAAGTAACAGGTAGTATTACTGTTATATAGAAAAATGTAGGAATGTTGCTTTGCAAAATATTTGCAGCGTACAAATATTGAGAATTTTCTACGAAAGCAGAAATATGAAAAGGCTATATGGGTACTTTTTATTAACAAAAGGCGAATTTTCAAAACGAGTAAACCACTTTATTTTGAAATGCACAACATGTAACTTTGTTATGAGATGAATGTTTAAACATTCTCTTCTTTCTTTTGTTTCAGTTTCAGACTTTTACAAAATGTATACAATTTACGGCTTTATAATGCAATGATATTTTTGATTTGTGATGTACAATACTTTTCTTCAATATAGTTCATTAAAATAATATTTTTTTTAATAATGCATCATTTTACAAAAAATCATTACAATGTTATACAAGAAGCCAAGTCCATGTAGAAAACGGTTTAGGAGAATAGTTTTCCTAGGGTTGGGTTCACAGAAGAGAAGAAAAACTGACAAAAATGTAGCACGTTCAAGCTTTGGCAATTCTGCGACTTGGAACTACCTCTTTACAGTCCTGATATCGGTACAGGACGGACGAGCTCACATAATTCTCTTCCCGTGCGAAATTTTATGGACTCCCTAAACTGCTTAAAAGCGCATTTCTCCTTTCTAGAATTAATAGATAAATGTGCCACTTATTACGTTACAGATAGAATTGCTTGCGTTGAATTGTCACCAACGGCAACCACGCTACATTCGTATAAATGGCATTAAGGATTGGTGAACACATGAGTCAGTCGCGTTAGAGGGATCGTGCACAGTAATGGTGAGTATGCACTCACTATGACGCGACGGCATTGAGAGCAACACGATCGCGACACAGGAGCCTCATCGCGAGTGAATTGTGCGGAAGTAGTCGTGAGTTTCCAGCTCCCACATCGCCAGAGGATACTGATCATTCGTGGATTGTTAAGAAATATAAGGATGGCTCGGGGTGAAATTTGCCCAGAAGAAGGTGGAAGCAAACGGCATGCAGTTTCTACGGAATGGAGTTTCTATGGCATGGATATTGTTCGGTATTATAAACCGTTAAAGAGGCCCAGAGGCTGTAAAATTCCCAGAGATTCCTACGGAGCTTTGCACGATAAATGCAGCTCTGTCTCTTGGAACTGTAATCCTGTAAAAACAGAGCAAATACTTTAGCTTGTAACTCTATTCGAGTGCTCCAAAGTTAGTCTCAATTACCTCTCACTTCATAGTATCAATAATGTCAATTTACATCCACTTTGGCATATTGAAAGCAATCTTTGAACACTCATGATACATTTAAGTTATTTGCATTAATCAATCAACTATTTTCATGCAGTATGGAGCTGCTAGAAGGAAAATTTTAGTGCACTCAAACAGTTTTCTTTACCCGTAACCAGGCACAAGCCATTCATTGCACGCAGGTAAGAAGTGTATTGGCGCGACCATCCTTGATAATAGTTGGAAGGTCTTCAGACGAAAAATAAGAAAAATAAATCGCCTCTCCCTCTAAAACTGGTGCTAATACCTATTGTTTATTTGGCCCGTGAGAAGAAATACTGCAGAGTGGCTGGGTATGGTAAAAGTCGCACATACAAAAAGAGGTCTCGGAATAAACGACGACCTAGTTATTCTAACTGTACCTCAACATACTGTGCACCGACGATATCAGTATGTTTAGAACAAAAGATGACCATGGGTCCGTTGTACTGATGTGCTGTTCCATACTTGTGAAACTAGACCTGTAATACATAACTGCCTGTAGATATCAATTATTTTCTCTTCTTTGTTATTAAATTTTAACGCAATGACATGTGAAAATGGCTAATAGAATGAGAAGAAAGGAAAATCAATTTGAAAATTAAAGGAGAGAGAAAGAGGAAGGGGAAAGGGCAGTTACAAAAAAGGAAGACTGTGGCAACAGACGTGTCTAAAAGGTAGTGGAAGCTTTTTGTGGTAAATATAAAGTTTTATTTGGATCCCTAGAGTAGCTAGAAAAGAGTTTAATAGAGCGTCTGTTTCCTGTGGAGTGTAGCCGTATGTGGTGGTGAAACATGGACTCTAGATAAATGGGGAAACCGCATTCAGAAATTTTTGAACTGAGTGTCTTGGACAAAGATAGAATATATAATTTGGAAATCTGTTGAGAGACGGAACTGGAACGAGCGAATAAAGGAAGGTAATTAAAAGGTATCATAAACCTATAGATGGCAGAGGATTCTAAGCTGAATACTCTGAGATAAGAGACTAGCGCCAGAAAATGACACTATATTTTGTATTACCAGAAACAACGTAATACATAAGCCGATAGATACTGGTCAAAGTGTTCCTGCGGCGCTGTGGTTTGCGTCGCAGCAAGATTCAACACTGAGAGCTGTTGGAAGTGAATTTCCGTGTCAAGCCTGGAGGGAAGCCTATAAACAGTTTTAAACATCCTTCCATCTGGGATACATTTTCCCATGTACGAGCTGCCATCCAGTGTATAAGGTATTGAGACAGGAATCCATGTCAACAGTAGCAGAGTACGCGACTTCCGAACGATGATTTCCACTAATAAACTCGCGGAGAAAAGAAAAACTTAGTATGAACGATTGATTGATTGATCGATTTTCATCTACAGCTGCACAATGTGCAAGAGATATTTGGATTTTTATGTTAATGCGTGTGAAATCTTATGGGACTTAACTGCTAAGGTCATCAGTCCCTAAGCTTACACACTGCTTAACTTAAATTGTCCTAAGGACAAACACACACACCCATGCCCGAGGAAGGACTCGAACGTCTGCCGGGACCAGCCGCACAGTCCATGACTGCAGCGCCGTAGACAGCTCGGCTAATCCCGCGCGGCTATGTTAATATTAACAGTTTTACATATAATATACCTTTGTACATAATAACACACATTAATATATCAATTAATGATGAATACTTAAATAAATGTTGTTACGCTATATACAGAGAGATAAAATACAAATGTTCTTCTGAATGAGACTACAGTGGGTTAACATAGAAAAAATTTAGTTTTGTAGGTATTTATTTATTGTGTAAAGGCAGTAATCAACCAAGTACGACTTCAATTTAGATTTGAAGTGACCAATGTTTTGTATGTGTTTAATGGTATCTGGTAAGGCATTGTATAGTTTGATACTAGGATGGATAAGGCCGTTTTGAAATAATTTTGTGTTGGCGCTTTGAACATGTACATCCATTTTTTGTCTTGTATCATTGCTGTGTATTGTGTGATTTTGAGTGATGAGTGGTCTTTTTGTATGTAAGTTTTGCTCTAAATACATTATATTTTCAAGTATGTATATGCAAGTAAGTGGCAGGATCATCCTTTTTTGAAACAATGGTCTACATGATTTGCGATTATCTACCCCTTCCGTTATTCTTATAATTTCTTTTTGAATTTTGAATGTTTTGATGGCATCTCCAGAACTTCCCCAAAACATAATCCCATACCAGAGGTGAGAGTGTACAACTGCATAATATACACACTGAAGGGTGTTGTAGCTGGTACAATTTTTAATGTATGTAACACAAAACAAGAAGTACTTAATTTTTTGTTCATTTGCTCAATAGGGGCTTTCTATTTCAAGTTGTCTTGTAGATGAAGTCCAAGAAATTTGGTACAGGCTGTTTTGGCAATTGTCTGTCCACATAGCTCTAGCTTGGGTGATACCAGATTTTTTGTTTGTGAGGTGTGTATATCCATACCTACAGTTTTTTAAGTGTTTATTATTAAGTCATTGTCATCGAAGTAACGTGTTAGCCTGTCAGTGGCTTCTTTTATGTTTTTTACATTATTTGAATAATGTTGATTAAACTTGTTTCGTTTGTGATAAGAACAATTGCTGCTAGATTATACCTTCTCTATATACGTTAATTCTACACGGTGATCGGTACGGGTTTCGTATTAAATCCTAACGATTTCCGCTGAAGCGACTACCAACTGAAAATGGCGGCCAGTGTAAAAGTCTATCGTATACCTCGTCAAAAAAACACCAATTTTGCCGGTAAAAAGAAAGTGTGTGTAGAATATAAACGTGAAATATCGAAACTAAATGACCGTGTTTCTAAATCACAACTTATAATCAGTGAACTGAAAGTGGATATTAGTAAACTTACATTACAAAAACTTGAGCTGATGTTGAAGCAAGAAACGACGAAAGAAAACTCGACTTATTCGGATAAGTTGACAAAAGATACGTACATAAACAGTTCACAGAGTGTCGGAAACAAAAAAGTGTGAAAGCAGCGTAAATTCAGTGCGCAACAACGGCTGTGATGTGTTATCTACGATAAATTACGAAAACTCCAAAAGTAATCAAAGTGCCCTTGCATCGTCAAGAAGTTGTGTGTTTAGTAACTCCTGTAAAATAAATAACGACAGCGACAAGAAAGTTTTAAGGGAACATGAACTTTTCAACAAATCTTATCAACAGAAAGGTGATACAGGCTCTAATTTCAGAAGTAAGGCAAACAGTGACGACCGTGAGAAATTGAGCATGCCGTCTTTTGCACGAAGTAATGGGACGAATGTGAAAGACAATATCAACAAAAATGTAGAACAGTACAAACACGAAAGTAGTGTACTATTTTTAACGGACAGTCGTGGCAAAAACATGACGAGACTTTTCAAAGAAAACAAAAAATACGACGCAACAGGTATTGTGAAGCCAGGAGCAACAACGAAAAACATTATTGGTGTTGACTTACACGATAAAAAAATGGCTCTGAGCACTATGGGACTTAACATCTGTGGTCATCAGTCCCCCAGAACTTACACCTAACTGACCTAAGGATATCACACACATCCATGCCCGAGGCAGGATTCGAACCTGCGACCGTAGCAGTCTCGCGGTTCCGGACTGAGCGCCTAGAACCGCTAGACCACCGCGGCCGGCCACGATAAAATGTCGGGAAAATATGACTACGTCGTGTGTATAGCTGGTTCAAATGACCTTGGAAAGAACGAAGCAAATAACTGCCTAATGGAACTATAAAAGTTCCTGGAACGCAATAAACTACGAAATACAATAGTAGCAACGTTACCATGGATAAGATCTAATGTATCACTCGTGTGTCAGCAAAGAAATACGAAAAAACTAACATTAATATAAAACAAATGTGCTCTTTTTTTGGAAAATGTAGCGTCCTTGATATAGGCAAATTGGACAGATGTCAGCATACAAAATACGGAATGCATCTAAATTACGAAGAAAAAAATTTCGTGTGCAAAATGATAAATGAAATCATTGTGAACAGGGAGAGAGCGAACAGCAAAATCCCATGTACATGTCTCAGCAGCAGGAGAAGTAGCATCGTCAAAAGCAGCAGAATCATCAGAGGCAGGACCAACGGCTGAAACATCAACACATGCAGCAAGAACTGTTGCCCTCCCTACGTGCAACAGGAAGCAAATCGAACGTTTTTTTTATGTTCAGCCACTCATCCCCTTAACAAGACAAGAACTTCACCACCATGCCATCTGAAGGAGCAGTCAACATTGGAAAATCCATCAAATGGTCGTATACTGAGGAAGAGAAAAGCAGCAGTCCCATCCCATCTCAATGATTTTTTGCTGAAGGGCTACAGCAAAACCACAGTAAGATAAGTACAAGTGTAATGTTCTTACATATTAATGTGCAGTCTCTTAAAAACAAACTTAATGAACTTCAGTATTGATGGAAAACTTAAAATGCACTGTTATTTCAATAAATGAACACTGGCTTAGCAATGAGGAACTAAAGTTAAGTGTACCATTTGGATATGAATTGGCAACTAGCCACTGTAGAACAAGTATTAAACGTGATGGTGTATCTGCATATGTTAAAAATAGTGTGAACCTAATCTACGAAGTTATAGATGTAATTGGGCTGTGCATAGAAGCAAAATTTGAAGCTGCAACGAAAATGTTGTCAAACCAGCACACTATGACAGCTTCAGTATACTCCCCACCATAAAAAAAAAAAAAACAAAAAAACAAAAACAAAAAAAACAATGAAGACCTGTTTGTGGAGCTTCTGGAGAAACTGATACTCTTGTTTCTCAAATACAAAAACTACAGAGTACTAATATTTGGTAAATATCAGTATAGATATTAGGTTTAAGAATAGAAAGGTTGATCACTTGCTAAATAAATTAAGATCCATTAACTTCAGTTGCGTAAATGACAAAACCCACAAGACAGCAAGTATGTCTAGACCACACAATTTGTAATATTCATCTAAACAAAACAGAATTAACACAATCAAGCTAGGCTTTTCAGATCATGAGGAACTATGGCTCAGATAAACTCTTAACAGTAAAGCTACTGAAACTTCCACTGATTATAAGACCAATTAACAAATCAAAGCTAAACAAGTTGATAAGTAAATTGAATTTAACAAAATGGGATAAAAGAATAACCACTGCAGACGCAAATGAATCTACAAACAAATTTCTAGGACTGTTAACTGAAAATTTTGAAGCATGTTGCCCTAAACACTGCAAGAAAATATCAAAGCAAAATCGTTACACCAAACCACAAAATCTAAAAAGCTGGTACACCCCACATCGAAGTAGAAGAAGAATCATAATGCTACTCTATCATGATAGGTCCAAGCACAATAATGCTGACAAGGAAATGTACATGAAAGTGGAAAAGAGTTACAGCTCTGAAATCAAAGGCAGTTAAGTGCAAAGGAAATGATACATATATACTGAACTCAGTAAATAAATGCAAAGCTGTGTGGGAAATTATTAAAACAGAAACTAACTGTGATGATAAAGTATACCAGACACCAGTTCCAACGATATTCTAAATACGCATTTTGTCAGTCCTCAATCAGATAACAGCATAATGGAAAGCGTTAGCAAGGCAGACGCACTGCTGCCAGAAATGAATAGTAAGCAGACAGACAGCTTTCACTGGACTTGTGTAACTGAGAAGATGGTCACTGAATCAATAGCTAAGCGCGGTAATTCAAGAGCAGCGGATTACTATGGTCTCTCAAATTATGTTATTAAAAACATCAGAGATCAAATTGTAGCGCCACTGACTAAAATAATCAACAAAGTTTTAAATGAAGGTAATTATCCAGACTGTTTAAAAATATCTGCAGTTAAACCTGTACATAAGAAAGGTGATGTAGCACCACCAGATAACTATCGACCAATATCACTTATGCCCATAATATCATAACTAATAGAATACTGCGTGCATAAACAGATGAGTCAATATTTTGAACATAATAATATACTCACCTCCTCACAGTAGCCTTTCTACAGTCAAAGCAGTTGAGAGTATGGTAGCAAAAATATACAATTGTTTGGAAAATAAAGACATTATCTGTGCAACATTGTTGGACCTCAGGAAAGCTTTTGATATGGTCTCCCACAACATTCTCATAAGAAAACTCTACCACTACAGAGTGCGAGAGAATTTTCTATGCCTAATGCAGTCATACTTGGGCAATAGAAAACAGTTAGTTAAGGTAAATAATCAAATGTCAAAATGTCTCCCAGTTGTAAAGGGTGTGCCTCAAGGATCTGTTCTTGGACCTTTCCTTTTCATTATTTATATAATTGATTTACCTGCAGTTGTACCATGTGATGTAGTGCTATATGCTGATGACACAACACTTGTCACATGTGATACAAATCTTGAAAATGTGCAACACAGCATGGTAGTGGCAATGGAGAGGTGCACTACTTGGTTTGAGCCAAATGTACTGCACAAGAATGATAGTAAAACTGAAGCTATAGTATTCAATATGAATGTTCCCAGTCATGGTAGCAAAACAGTAAAATTATTAGGATTTCATATAGGCCTAGATCAATATCTCAGCTGGGATACTCACACAGGGAAGATTTGTGGCAAATTGGCACATGCCATATATCTGCTGTACAAGCTGAGGAGCAGTGTCAGTAAAGAACTTCTGTTGTATGCGTATTTTGCATTCTTCTTTTCGCACCTGAGTTATGGAATACTATTATGGGGTAATTCTGTAAGCTCAAAATCAGTGTTTAAATGACAAAAGAAAGCCATAAGGTGCATAGCAGAACTTAGCCCATATATATCATGTCGAGATTATTTTAAGAAACTAAATATAATGACAATGCCTGACCTGTATATTTACAACTGGCTTGTCTTCGTTAAAGAGAATCTGAGTAAATTTGACTTACGGAGAACAGTTCATGACCATAAGATAAGAAGTGGACGTTCAATTAATATGCCATATACTAGGCTTGTAAAGACACATAACAGCTACAAATATCTTGGTTCTGTCTGCTTCAACAAATTACCTGAAAATGCTTAGACAGTGCCAGTAAATGGATGTAAAACTAGTCTTTCGAGGTGGAACAAAAGTAAAGTAATTTACTCTGCTCAAGAGTTTCTTGAGTATGTGACAAATGACCCACTTTCCTTACGAGAATGAACTATAAATTAAGTGCAAACTATACATACGCCATACTGTGCAACTATTTTATTACTGTATCATGTACTTACTGTTAATTATCTGTTTGATTATTTATTTGTCATTCACTGTACCATGTAGTTAATTTATCTTGTAATTGCTCTATTAGGAAACTTCTTGTTGTTATTTACATTTGCACAAATATGTTTTGCATCCATCCTGGATTATTATATTGTAGTTAATAGCATTTGTCATGCCGAAGTTTATATTATTATTCTTGTTATTATTATTATGTAAACACTGACGACACCAGTTGCATGTAAATATGCTCAATGGTGGAATAAAACATTTGCATTTACATTCATAGAGTAAGTAACGACTACTAAAACTAATGAAAGAATGTATAAGATGCCAGAAACCGATCACCACATGAAATAACTGTTTTAAACACATTGATTGTCACAATTTATTTTAACAATAAATCATTCAGCCATAGAGAGCGTGAAAAGAATCAGTTACAGCTAAGTTACGAAATATAGACGAAGCATTCAACTCAAAAAATGATTATTACAGAAAAAAATCACTTCCTAGAAAGACAAAAATTAAATATTAGAAGACAGTAATTGGACCAACATCCACATATGCATCATAGATATTAGTTTTAAGAGTGATAAAAGACAGTGAATGAATCAGCAAGAAGGAAGCGATTACAAGGAAGATGTTAAGCGACGGAACATTGCCGGAAGCTGAAACATTTAGATTAATAAGTAACGCAGATGTATACAAACATGTTAGAAAAAAAATTACTATCTTCTGGGCACATCCGAAGAATAAAGTCCAAGTTAGCTGATTAGAGAAACTGTACAATCATAAAAAAATAAAGATGTAAGAGTCATCAGGATCCAACAATTCTTGCCACTCTCTAAAGACCAGTTAACTTAGCTCGTATCATTAAATCACTTTCTTAGAACCTACTGGAGGGGGTGGTTTGCAGCTACAGTCTTCATTCAAATGAACAGCAAAACCTGCTGGTCCAGTTCCTCCATGTCACCATTCAGATTCAAGGTATATCACAGTATCAGCATAATTACAATATCATTTTATGTCCCAATAGAAATGTGACTCTTCTCGCCAGGTAACACTGTTCTGTAACTTAATTTTAGTGGCTCATCGAGCACTGTATTTCCCCCTGTGGCCAACGTCGCTAATGCATGCCTGTGTGATTGTGCTCGACTCAGAAGTTGCTGGTTCGAAACCTGTCGTTGGAAGAAATCTTCACGAGCAATATTTATTCAGCAGGGGAAGGAAAGGTACTAGTGTACATTTCTTAATCACCAGACTTTGCACTAATATTCTGCATTAAATTATCAAAACTCTCAGCAGTGTCTCATGAAGTGAGGATGTATGACACTACTGATGGTTAACTGTCCATTGGATAGGGACGTTAAACCTGATGGTACACTTGGTGCTATTCAAGAGAAGTGAGCAATATGCCAGCACCGTGTGTCACACTCTCCCTTCTCTCATCATCTTTTGTGGATACAGCAGTTTGCAGACTTTGGTTCATGACCAGGATACTGGGAAAATGCAGCCCGTCTACACATGAGACTGTTTAAAAATCGTTCCTGTGTCCTATCATAGAATTTTGCTCACATGTGTGGGACAGCCATACAAAACAGGGCTATCAGGGGATACTGAATGTCTACAAAAAGCTGTGGCACTTAGGGTCACAAGATTTTTTGACTCACGGGAGTGTAGTTGGATCTGGTGGGGACTGGACTGAATAGAGTGTCACCTAATCTAAGTAATAAGCTTGCGGATAACATACACAGTTAGCTACCTGGATAACAGCGTCTGATGTGTAGTGTACACCTGACCTATTTAAAAGGACCCTAAAGTTTTCTGCCCTATGGTGCAAGCTTAGATTGTCACAGAACCTTCTGTGTTTCTGGTTCTGGTCTTTCACTCTACTATGAATGAGGGGTCATGATGAGTTCTGGAGACAATGATACAGTTTATGAGCCTTTTTCAAATTCTGTGAGCTAGACTGGTCTTCAAAACCATACTGATCCTGACAGCTATGTGGGTCAATTATCTGCATGTTGAGCTGTTATACATATTGGCAATTCCATTGTCTTACAGTTTTGACATGACTTTCTTGTAGACCAGGATGTCTGCCATTGCTGGTAAATCAGAAGAACAGGAGGCCTACACATCATTTTCCATGCAAAATCCACCATTTGCTTTGGTGTGCCTGAGGCCAGCCACCTTTTTTTTGTCTTTTTTTATAAGGGCATTTTGCTTCACCATGTAGGCCTATGTGGACACCCAGACCTCTCTCTAAACACTGCACCACCTCCTTCCTCTGTCTCGTTGCATTGCATAACTGTACATCATTCTGTGTAGGTGTTGGAATGTACACCCCTGGAAATTGAAATAAGAACACCGTGAATTAATTGTCCCAGGAAGGGGAAACTTTATTGACACATTCCTGAGGTCAGATACATCACATGATCACACTGACAGAACCACAGGCACATAGACACAGGCAACAGAGCATGCACAATGTCGGCACTAGTACAGTGTATATTCACCTTTCGCAGCAATGCAGGCTGCTATTCTCCCATGGAGACGATCGTAGAGATGCTGGATGTAGTCCTGTGGAACGGCTTGCCATGCCATTTCCACCTGGCGCCTCAGTTGGACCAGCGTTCGTGCTGGATGTGCAGACCGCGTGAGACGACGCTTCATCCAGTCCCAAACATGCTCAATGGGGGACAGATCCGGAGATCTTGCTGGCCAGGGTAGTTGACTTACACCTTCTAGAGCACGTTGGGTGGCACGGGATACATGCGGACGTGCATTGTCCTGTTGGAACAGCAAGTTCCCTTGCCGGTCTGGGAATGGTAGAACGATGGGTTCGATGACGGTTTGGATGTACCGTGCACTATTCAGTGTCACCTCGACGATCACCAGTGGTGTACGGCCAGTGTAGGAGATCGCTCCCCACACCATAATGCCGGGTGTTGGCCCTGTGTGCCTCGGTCGTATGCAGTCCTGATTGTGGCGCTCACCTGCACGGCGCCAAACACGCATACGACCATCATTGGCACCAAGGCAGAAGCGACTCTCATCGCTGAAGACGACACGTCTCCATTCGTCCCTCCATTCACGCCTGTCGCGACACCACTGGAGGCGGGCTGCACGATGTTGGGGCGTGAGTGGAAGATGGCCTAACGGTGTGCGGGACCGTAGCCCAGCTTCATGGAGACGGTTGCGAATGGTCCTCGCCGATACCCCAGGAGCAACAGTGTCCCTAATTTGCTGGGAAGTGGCGGTGCGGTCCCCTACGGCACTGCGTAGGATCCTACGGTCTTGGCGTGCATCCGTGCGTCGCTGCGGTCCGGTCCCAGGTCGACGGGCACGTGCACCTTCCGCCGACCACTGGCGGCAACATCGATGTACTGTGGAGACCTCACGCCCCACGTGTTGAGCAATTCGGCGGTACATCCACCCGGCCTCCCGCATGCCCACTATACGCCCTCGCTCAAAGTCCGTCTACTGCACATACGGTTCACGTCCACGCTGTCACGGCATGCTACCAGTGTTAAAGACCGCGATGGAGCTCCGTATGCCACGGCAAACTGGCTGACACTGACGGCGGCGGTGCACAAATGCTGCGCAGCTAGCGCCATTCGACGGCCAACACCGCGGTTCCTGGTGTGTCCGCTGTGCCGTGCGTGTGATCATTGCTTGTACAGCCCTCTCGCAGTGTCCGGAGCAAGTATGGTGGGTCTGACACACCGGTGTCAATGTGTTCTTTTTTCCATTTCCAGGAGTGTATGTCTCTTATTGCTCCTTGCCTGTACTTGAGTACCTTTTTAGACCACGCCATACACTGATATGGTGGGCCATGCTGTTTCTGCGGAAAGCATCATGCATAGGAAACCAGTTGCAGTAGTCATTATCAGTCATTGCCTTTTCTGAATACAGTCAATGGGATGGACCATAGCAATATACTTAATGATACTTAATGATAGCATAAACATAGCATTATATATTTCCATTCTTAGTCAATATTTTCACTTTTGTTCATTTATTAATGCACAGCTAAGTCCATCTGTTCAGCTCTTTTTCATAAATTGTCAATATTACTGTAAGAAGTTGCTATCAGTAGAATATGTCGGCAAAATGAAGATTGGATTTAGTGACTGACAGCTGAATGAGAAATACAAGATATTGCTCATCAGGAACTACAGATGTTACAGATAATAATGTTTGATTATAGAACTATGTGACTGACATAATTCATGTTATCTGTAGTAAATTCAAATAGAGTCCTCCTGGGTAACATCTGAGGAAGAATTACTCTTAGTATTGGTTTGAAATTTGTGACGCGAGAATACTGCTGTGCTGAACTGTTTTATTTCCAATAGAAAGACACCTGAACTTTCATATTTTGCTTTGCAGAAACAGAAGCTTCATAGGTTCATCCTTTTCGTTTCTGAGGATTTCTTGTAATGAACAGATGAATATACTAGTGCGTAATTCATTGTTCATAGTGGCCATACAGGAAATGAGTTGTTGATAGATAATGTCATCAGTTTACTCAGTGGCCTATGTCTCTCTAGTTCACAATGGCAGTCTGTTTTTCTCTTACATTTTTCTGACGCATTTGTAATAAACTATATTAGTGACTTAAATATGTAATTTATTATGTGGTAATTAATTTTTCTTTACACTTGTATGTAGTAATAAATTTTTCTTTATGCAGTGTTCAGTGAATTACGCAGCATATGAAGCTCTTGCAAATGTAGTCAGTGTTATATAGTACAAGGTATAAGTTCAATTTTCAAAAGAATGCAAGTGAGCCATTCTCTTGCTGAATATATTGCCCCATGATCTGATTGTAACAATTTTAAGAGGCCAAATGAAAGCTAAATTAGGATTATAATTGAGCCTCAATAGTCTTCCTTCCACTTACACACACAAAATTTCCACTGCTTTGCCAATTTATTCAGCTACATGATTGCTGTCCTTGAGCACTGTCACAAGCACAAGAGTGATTTCTACACCAACGTGAAGACCTCATCTTGTCTGTGAGAATAAAAATGCCATTTATAAAAGATTTATGTGGTCCATTACAGAACAGCATAAATTATGTAACTTTAGCCTTTGGAGTATGACTAATTAGAGGATTCTGAAAAAAAAATAGTTGTGTCTCAAAAATGAAGTATAATTGTGACAACATGAAAATGGAATAAGGGTAGCTACTCCTTGTTAGCTGGTTACTTACTTACATGTCCCATGGGTTGCTTTGCACACTGTGACATAACGATGTAGTATGAATCATTTTTTGATAATATTATGGAAATGGAAGAGGATGTAGATGAAGACGAAATGGGAGATAAGATACTGCGTGAAGAGTTTGACAGAGCACTGAAAGACCTGAGTCAAAACAAGGCCCCGGGAGTAGACAACATTCCACTAGAACTACTGATGGCCTTGGGAGAGCCAGTCCTGACAAAACTCTACCATCTGGTGAGCAAGATGTATGAGACAGGCGAAATACCCTCAGACTTCAAGAAGAATAAATTCCAATCCCAAAGAAAGTAGGTGTTGACAGATGTGAAAATTACTGAACTATCAGTTTAATAAGTCACAGCTGCAAAATACTAACGCGAATTCTTTACAGACGAATGGAAAAACTGGTAGAAGCGGACCTCGGGGAAGATCAGTTTGGATTCCGTAGAAATGTTGGAACACGTGAGGCAATACTAACCTTACGACTTATCTTAGATGAAAGATTAAGAAAAGGCAAACCTACGTTTCTAGCATTTGTAGACTTAGAGAAAGCTTTTGACAATGTTAACTGGAATACTCTCTTTCAAATTCTGAAGGTGGCAGGTATAAAATACAGGGAGCGAAAGGCTATTTACAATTTGTACAGAAATCAGATGGCAGTTATAAGAGTCGAGGGGCATGAAAGGGAAGCAGTGGTTGGGAAAGGAGTGAGACAGGGTTGTAGCCTCTACCCGATGTTATTCAATCTGTATATTGAGCAAGCAGTAAAGGAAACAAAAGAAAAATTCGGAGTAGGTATTAAAATTCATGGAGAAGAAGTAAAAACTTTGAGGTTCGCCGATGACATTGTAATTCTGTCAGAGACAGCAAAGGACTTGGAAGAGCAGTTGAACGGAATGGACAGTGTCTTGAAAGGAGGATATAAGATGAACATCAACAAAAGCAAAACGAGGATAATGGAATGTAGTCAAATTAAATCGGGTGATGCTGAGGGAAATAGATTAGGAAATTAGACACTTAAAGTAGTAAAGGAGTTTTGCTATTTAGGGAGTAAAATAACTGATGATGGTCGAAGTAGAGAGGATATAAAATGTAGGCTGGCAATGGCAAGGAAATCGTTTCTGAAGAAGAGAAATTTGTTAACATCGAGTATAGATTTAAGTGTCAGGAAGTCGTTTCTGAAAGTATTTGTATGGAGTGTAGCCATGTATGGAAGTGAAACATGGACGATAACTAGTTTGGACAAGAAGAGAATAGAAGCTTTTGAAATGTGGTGCTACAGAAGAATGCTGAAGATAAGTTGGGTAGATCATGTAACTAATGAGGAGGTTTTGAATAGGATTGGGGAGAAGAGAAGTTTGTGGCACAACTTGACCAGAAGAAGGGATCGGTTGGTAGGACATGTTCTGAGGCATCAAGGGATCACAAATTTAGCATTGGAGGGCAGCATGGAGGGTAAAAATCGTAGAGGGAGATCAAGAGATGAATACACTAAGCAGATTCAGAAGGATGTAGGTTGCAGTAGGTACTGGGAGATGAAGAAGCTTGCACAGGATAGAGTAGCATGGAGAGCTGCATCAAACCAGTCTCAGGACTGAAGACCACAACAACAACAACAACATGAATCATTTTATAGCTTTTAAATATGGCTGTGTACTGACTATTTACAGATGAGTTCACATAACAGGAAACAATATTTACTTTTATAACACAGTCACATGACACATTTGCACTACAGACACATGACACATTTGCACTAAATAAGGTACAAGTATTAAAATAAATTTTTGCTATGGAGTGGAAGCAGTTCTCATAAAGAACTTCAGTATCAACAGGTAGCTTGACTAACATTTTGGTAGATCACTCCATTTTCAGCTAAAGTCAATTGTTAGTGAAGAGTAATGAACACGGCATTTTTCTTTGAGTATTGTAATTGTAGATGTTATTATTCTTTCTAAACTATAATGGCTTGTGACTGATGGTAAGTATGACATGTTACTCTTACAGGACATTTTTATGTAATGAAGACTTTATTTCTTAAAGATTAGTTACCCCAGAATTTCATATGAAAATAAACAAAGTATCTTTACTTACTGGTTTGTCTCTCTCTAAGGCCTTTTAATAAGACGAAGTGTAAAACTAGTTGAACTGTGTTTTTCTCTGCTTTAAAGTCTCACCAGTATATATGTATAACCTCAGATTTTGTAACTAAGTGTAGTGATTTATACAACCAAATTTCTTGGACAGGTAATAGAAAATACCAGCTGCAGCTGTTTTGTTATTTAATCCTAGTAAATTAGGGGGAATCCATTAATGGTGACCTGCATGGGAATTGGAGAAAAGTACAGTTTCAGGAGTGGGATTATAATTCAGGGTGAAAAGATATCAATGACAAGGTTTGCTGATGACATTGCTATCCTTAAAGAAAGTCAGAAGAATTACAGGATCTGTTGAATGGAATGGACAGTCTAATGAGTACAGAACATGGATTTCAGGTGAACTGAGGAAAGACAAAAATAATGAGGAGTAGCAGAAATGAGGTTAATGACAAACTTAAAATCAGAACTGTTGACTATGAGGAAATTCTGCTACTGTGAAAGTAAAATAGCACGTGAGGGACAAAGTAAGGAAATAAAGGAAGACTACCACAGGCAAAGAGAGCATTCTTGGTCAAAAGAAGTCTACTAGTGTCAAACATTGGCCTTAATTTGAGGAAGAAATTTCTGAGAATGTTTGTTTGGGGCACAGCATTATAGGGAAGTGAATCATGGACTGTGGTGAAAAGAAGAGGACTGAAGTGTTTGAGATGTGGAGCTATACAAGCATACTGAAAATTAGGTGAACTAAGATAATTTTCAGTATGCTTGAGGAGGTTTTTTGCATAATCAACAAGGAAAGGAACATCTGGAGGACACTCACAAGAAGAAGGGACAGAATGATAGAACATCTGTTGCGACAACAGGGAAAACTCTCATGGTACTAGAGACAGCTGTAGAGGGTATAACCAATAGGAGAAGCCAGTAGTTGGATTATAAGAAACAAATAATTGAGGATGAGATTTTCACTTTGCAGTGGAGTGTGTGCCGATGTAAGGCTTCCTGGCAGACTAAAACTGTGTGCTGGACCGAGACTCGAACTGGGAACCATCAGGTCCTGAGTTTGAAAGAAAATTATTTTTAATGTGGAATTTTATGTGCCCATTTGACAGTGAGGTCCCAAATTAGTTTGGTGTGATATTCATGTTATAAATATGTATTAACAGGGAAAGCAAAACAGAAAGAACAACCAGTACTCCAGCAGCAATGGCACTGTCCTGACCTGCACCGACTGCTATCACCATGCAATAGCAGTGCTCCTCAGTTGCTGCCAATGTACTGCTTATTCTTCATGTTTTACTGTCCCTGGTAATACCTATTGATAATACAACTATCACACTAGACTGCTATATTGAATGGGCACATAAAATTCCACTTTAAAAATCATTTTGTTTGAATCAGAAACAAGTTGGTGCTTTTCGTCCACTCTGGACATCACATGAAAGATGAGATGTGATGAGCAGTATTTGTCTGGGCTGACTCCTGCTACACACTGAAAAAATAAAACTGAAATATCTGACAAAACACCAGAAATGCACCTTATGGCTCTTAGGAGAGACTTATATTTAATGTGGAAAAACAATTTGACCAAAAGCGCGAGACTGCAAGACAGCATCAAACTAAGGAATTTGAGTATAGGAACTAGGGCTTGCAGTTGCGTATTTTCAGTGCAACGGGAACATAATTGAAATCTGATTTATGGACACCTTTACTCAAAATGAAATGTAATTCACAGAAGATGTATATACAGACAAGATATTTCGACTAACCAATCACCAGAACGAGAACAAGAAAAACTTAAAGCATCACATACATGTGTATGTACCATACAGCACTACTTTAGAAATGAAAACAATCAGGTGTTCATGTTTCATGTTTTAGTATGCCCTTCAAAGATCAAATTAATGAAAAATGAGTATCATCTTGTACACAGACTTGCCACCACTCAACTAACATAAGTACATCATAGAAAATGTTCAAACTGACCACCATTTTCATGTTGGCATAGTGCTGTTGTGGAATAATAACTGGTCCGAGTATGTGGTCACCGAGAATCCCTGTCTACACTTTGGTGCCGAACCATTGCTGATGAGATGCCTCGACCATTTCCTGATGATTGTCTGTAGCTGACAGAAGACAATTATTCAGATTGATAATATCACTTCTGGTAAAGGTAGCTTCACCAGTCAAGAGGACTGATGGCAGAAATCCCATAATTGTGATGGTCTGGTGCAAAAAGCATCAACAAAATCTTTCCTGTAGAGGGAAATCTGCTGCTGATAATCCTTGCACTCTTTGCAGGTGTTTGGGGTAGTACAGTTGTCATGCAGGATATATGTATCGTACTTTGACTAACACCCTGTTGTTCAGGCCACTTACCTGGAGTTTGTACTAGGGTTCATCTCAATATCCTGTAGAACCTGGTCCTCCAAATCTGCTGTATGCAGAGTCCACTGCCTCCCTGCATGTTAATCTGTCTGAAAGGAACCATGATCACATAAATGCCCAAAAAAGGGCTTGAAATGTTGCATGATATGATTGGTGTCTGTGAGGGTACCTGTTTTGGTGTAGCCGTGTTGCCTCTCGACTTTTTGCATCGGTTTGGCTGTACACAAACACCATCTTACCTTGTTCCCAACATGAATAGTGGACCATTCTGCTGCTTACAGTATGCTGCATCAATCACACAACCTGCAGCACATGAGGAACACATGGCACGTGGTCAGAGGAACTTTCATTCGTCAGCACCATCTACTGTGGCAATGATGCATTTCCAGACACTTGTTCATGGGACCTACTTTCCTCAATTTTCAGTTAGGAATCTGCCCTTGCAGTTTGTAGGTTTTGAGAGAAAGAGAGAGAGAGAGAGAGAGAGAGAGAGAGAGAGAGAGAGCAACTGCAGTTTTAGCAGGTTTTGATGATGTCCACTCATGTTTTTTCAAAGCACTGTAAACGTTTGTTGTAGCCTAGTACAAGGTTAATCAAAGGCAACTATTACACAGTATGACACATACCTGTCCTTTAGTTCACAACAGAATTTAACCTTGTGTGTAGGGCAATATCCTGCAAATCTTACAGTTACCTTGTTAGTTGCAGTTTCCCATGGAGCAGTGTATCAAAGGCTTAGAGTAGTTGGCCTGTTCGCCAGATGTCTAACAGTGGGTTTTCCACTTTTTAATGTATATAGACATGGATTAATTTGTTGTAGATTTAACAACATTGAAAAGTGACAAAGAATGAATGGAATTAACATCATTGAGAAGTGATAAAAAAATGAATGAAGTTAACAACATTGAGAAGTGACAATGAATGAATGAAGAAATTGTGCTGCACAGATTTTTCAAACTTTATTCATTTTCACTGGACATTCAGCTAAAGGGCAGCAGTTGTTAGTGCTATCATAGAAACATGTTAGAAAGATAGTACTTTAGCGTTGGTATGGATCCAGTGTAAGGTAGCATCATGTGGGGTGGGATAATGAGGTTCTCATTTTCTTTGATAACAGGAGAGATACTTTAAAAAACAACAAACATAGAGATGTACTGCAAGCAAATATACAAATTTTTAGAAGCTTAGTTAATACTGTCACAGTCATCATGGATAATAGTGGCCATAGGCAACCATACAGACTCATCAGCAAAATCTTCAGATTTGAATCCTATGGAACATTTCTGGAATAAATTTGGAAAATGTATTAGATTCCATTGGTTGCCAACAAGAACTCTTTCAAATCTTTGTGCAACCCCTTCATCAGGATTGAATTAACTGTCAATAGTCTTCATGAACCAGCTGTAAAGGGTATGCCACTTTATGTGAAACCCAAAACCAGTTTTGAAAAAATACAATGAATATTTCACTTCATTAACTGAAGATCTCTTTCAACTATATTGGAAAGGACCAGTCCAATGTTCTCAAAGTTGGTGAATTTGTATACCTCTATTTATGTTTATAAAACAAATACTGATGAAATTATAACTAAAATTAAATCATTAGCCAATAAAATGTCAAGTGGCCTTCATGACATACCTGAATTCATATTAAAAGCATGTGTTCACCACACCAATGACAAAAATTTTTAATCTCTCTCTATAAACTGATATCTTTTCATCAAAAGTCTGACTGCTGCCAAAAAGAAGATCTACCGGTAAAATATCACTCTGCAAACCTGTGTCACAGTTAAGTTACTTCTAAAAAATTCCAGAAAAAACTTTTTTATGACAGGTATCATAAATAAATATTAACCTGAATGAGATTTTCACTCTGCAGCAGAGTGTGCGCTGATATGAAACATCCTGGCAGATTAAAACTGCGTGCCGGACCGAGACTCGAACTCAGGACCTTTGCCTTTCGTCGGCATGTGCTCTACCAACTGAGCTACCCCAGCACGACTCATGCCCCATTCTCACAGCTTTACTTCTTCCAGTACTTTGTCTTTTACCTTCCAAACTTTACAGAAGCTCTCCTGCAAACCTTGCAGAACTACCACTCCTGAAAGAAAGGATATTGCAGAGACATGGCTTAGCCACAGTGTAGGAGATGTTTACAGAATGAGATTTTCACTCTGCAGCAGAGTGTGCACTGATATGAAATTTCCTGGCAGATTAAAACTGCGTGCCGGACCGAGACTGGAAAACTCGGGACCTCTGCCTTTCGCGGGCAAGTGCTCTACCAACTGAGCTACCCAAGCACGACTCACATCCCGTCCTCACAGCTTTACTTCTCCCAGTACCTCATCTCCTACCTTCCAAACTTTACAGATATTCTCCTCTTCGCAGGAGAGCTTCTGTAAAGTTTGGAAGGTAGGCAACTGCCTCTTGAAAACAGGCAACCTACTAATAAACAAAAATGTACGCAACAGTTGTACCAGAGGGAAATCAAATACGTACTAAACAAATTGCAGAATGACATCCTATCAGAGGAGCATAACTAACAATAGTGTTGTATACTAAAATGTAGACTTTCACGGCCGGAAATATCATGTCCATTATAATTATCCGGGCTGTTATGCCGTGGTTGGTTGATGAATTCTGTGTCGATTCCCAACGTTTCGTCTCTGACTGCGGGAGACATCTTCAAGGGGGTCCGTAGCTCAATGGAAGGTCCAACACACCCACTGGCTCGCTACCCCCTTGAAGATGTCTCCCGCAGTCGGAGACAAAACGTTGGGAATTGACACAGAATTCATCAACCGACCACGGCATAACAGCCCGGATAATTATAATGGACATGAATAGTGTTGTACTACACAGTAAGATAACAGAGGAAATAAAATTTGCTCTGTATTCAATATTTGCCATGAAACTAAAGGTATTTCAAATGAAGTACTGTTTCTACTCTGTAAAATAATTTCTCAATACGTAAAATAAATGTTACTTAAAAATTTAATTGTAAGGATAGGTACCTAATTTAACTTTCCTATTATGTTGCTGATACTATGTATTGCTGTAGCTTTATTTTGACCTGTGCTTCAACAGTCACTTATAAACTGGGATAATAAGAATGTATACCTATATACTTTCACTTCCTTTTGCTGTACATTTTGACCTGTCCAACACTAACAGTGCACTTTGTGGTGCACGAAAAACTGGACTATCATCTCAAGCAGCTTGGACTGGAATGCAGTCTGTGTGTGTGTGTGTGTGTGTGTGTGTGTGTGTGTGTGTGTGTTCCTTTTCTGATAAAGGCTTTTGCTGAAAGCTGATATGTAAGTGTCATTTTTTTGTGCCTGTCTGCAACTCAACATGTCATCTTTACAGTGAGTAGAAATCTATATTTTCCTTACATTGTCAACATCTAAATTAATTTGATACTTTATTGATAAACAAAATAAATACAACAGGTTGAATGGCACCACAGAATTTAAATGTGTACACATGTGGAAAACGTATAGTGAGGGAAAAAGGAGAGAATGAAGAGAAAACCAATCCAAAATAACTAAGAAGTGCAGATAACATGTCCACATGCAATTGGAAACAGATGTATGATCCCAATAAAATAAAACAAGTATGGTGGTAAGAAAAGTTTTAATAGGTGTATAGAGGGTAAAAAAGTCATTAAGGTACATATAACTCAACTAAACTCAAAGAAATATAGAATTTGAAGCACTTTCTCTAATCTTTCTAAGCCACTTTAAGTAATGTATTTCACATAGATCATTTCATGCAACATGAGTCATTATTTTACAGAAAATATACCCATTTTGCTACATATGAACAAAACAATTAAGTATTTGAGTAGAGTAAATGGAAAACAATATGAAACATCACAAAATTAATTTACTTTAGGGAAGGAGGAGACAAGTAAATGTATAATGTAAATTCAACACATCAGTTTGAGAAACAATACAAGTAATATCTGCCAGTAATATAACAAAAACCTCAAATCAAATAATGAACAAGCATTTTCAGCCATTAAATGTATAAAATAATACAATTATATGGTCAAACCAGCAGACATACATAGTCTGGTGCATAAGTCATGCCCAGTATCAAGAGCCTGCTGTTTTATTTTGCTCTCCAAGTGTAATTCATGAACTCAGTTCTTGTGTAATTGCTACAATGAACATAACATTGAGTAGCTGTTGCAAGTTATATTAAGAGCTGTCACAAAGCTGAATATTTGTAAACCAGCTTTCAGCTACAGACAAACGAGGAATACTTTACTGAGAACAGCTGGTGAATTATGCCATATGTGTCTCTGTTTTACCATTCTATTATTATTCCATATTTCTACAAGATAACTAAGAATTTGAGATAAGTGAGAAGTCTTGTGCCATGGCCTCCTATCCTCATAAAAATATTATCACATCCACTAACTACATGTAAAAAAAAAGCAGCTTCCTCAATACACAATACCATCCAACTGAACTGTTTCTCCACCAGGGATTGAAAAATACTCTCATGGTGCCCTCAGATGAAAAATGTCCTCATCAAAATCTTTCCTACTCCAAGTTATGAAATATTTGGTTTCAATTCTCATGCAAGCCTTCCTCATAAACTCTTTCCATCTCAGTTATACACATGCTGAGAGCCCAGATGCAGCTCTTTCCAAGACATTCACACAACGCAATATCTTCCACTTTTATTGCTGTGTGTGTCTGTCTGTCTGTGTGTGTGTGTGTGTGTGTGTGTGTGTGTGTGTGTGTTTTGTGCCTTGTTTATGTACTGCGAAGGGGAATGAAAATCTAAGAGATCTGCCTAGCTTATGCTAAATGCTTCCATCATGTGGTTGTTTCTACATATACTATAGATTTTAATTTAAAAACAAGCTATGAAGTCTTCTGACACATAAGCCTTGCTGAAGGGCTGTTTTGCATGTATGTAAGAAATCAGCCACCTGTAGGATATCAAACGTTTACTTCAATACTACTAACTCAGCTTTGTTCTGGTCTACAGGATGGGTAGTAGAAGTGATCCATAAAACTACTGTCCAATAATCTTGACATCAATGTGTTGTAGAATCTTAGAATATAGTCTTAGCTCAAACATAATGAGGTATCTGGAACAGAATGACCTCCGCAGTGCCAAGCAACATGGTTTTCGAAAACTTTGATCACCTGAAACCCAACTCACGCTTCTCTCACATCACATGCTGAAAGCTTTGGGCCAAGGCAATCAGGTAAATGTACTGTTTCTTTATTCCCAGAAACCATTTGACGCAGTACTGCATCTATGCTTATTGTCAAAAGTATGATCATGTGGTTTACCAAGTGAAATTTGTGACTGCATTGAGGACTTTTTGGTAGGGAGGACACAGCATGTTATCTTGGATTGAGAGTCATCATCACTTTGGGTGTGCTCCAGGGAAGTGTGTTTGGATCCTTGCTGTTTGTGTTGTACATTAATGGCCTTGCAGATAATATTAATAGTAAAATCAGGTTTTTGCAGATAATGCAGCTATCTGTAATGAACTACTATCTGAGAGAAGCAGCATAAATATTCAGTCAGATCTTGATAAGATTTCAGTATGGTGCAGAGATTGGCCACTTGCCCAATGTTCAGAAATGTAAAATTTTACTCTTCACAAAATGGAAAAACATAAAAACATGACTATAATATCAACCGCTTGCTGTTGGACTCTGCAAACTCATACAAATACCTGTGTGTAACACTTTATAGCGATATGAAGTGAAATGATCACATAGGTTCAGTCACGGGTGAAGCAGGTTTATTGGTAGAATATTAGGGTAATGCAATCAATCTACAAAAGAGATTGCTTACAAATCTCTCATGTGACCTATTCTAGAATATTGCTCAAGTGTGTGCGACCTGTACCGGATAGGCCTAACATGGGATATTGAATGTATACAGAGAAGGGCAACACAAATGGTCACAGGTTTATTTAATCTGTGGGAGAGTGTCACAGAGATGCTGAAGGAACTGAAATGGCAGACTATTGAAGACAGATACAAACTATCGCAAGAAAGTCTATTAATGAAGTTTCAAGAACTGGCATTAAATGATTACCCTAAGGGCCCCCATGTATCACTGATACAGGGACTGTGAGGATAAGGTTAGAATAATTACTGCATGCACAGGCACATTCAAACAATATTCTTCTCATGCTCCATATGTGAATGGAACAGGAAGAAACTGTAATATATGGTGCAATTGAATGTACCCTCTGCCATGCACCTCATCGAGTTTTGCAGAGTATAGATGTAGATGTAGATTGTTGAATACACAGTAACTAGGACACTAGATGGGTAGGCTACTGATGCTTCAAAATTTTTGACTAAACTTTTTGCATTGAGAGTGATCTCGCTGAGGAGAACAGAACAGAATGTTTAGCAGAATGAAATAGTGTTACAGCCACAGAACTGTAAGTAATGAATGAGAAACGTGATGAACTATTGTTTATGGGACTTATCACATAATCATTACAAATATTTTCAGTTGTTGCTTTTTTGGAGCAGTAAAGTAACTGAAACTTCCACAAACTGTATAAAAATTATAAGACCAATTAACAAATCAAAGCTAAACACGTTGATAAGTAAATTGAATTTAATAAAATGGGTTAAAATAATAACCACTGCAGGTGCAAATGAATCTACCAACAAATTTCTAGAACTATTAACTGAAAATTTTGAAGCATGTTGTCCTACACACTGCAAGAAAATATCAAAGCAAAATCATTACACCAAAGCACAAAATCTAAAAAGCTGGTACACCCCACGTCAAAGTAGAATAAGAATCATAAATTCTACTCTATCATGAAAGGTCCAAGCACAATAATGCTGACAAGGAAATGTACATGAAAGTGAAAAAGATTTACAGGTCTGAAATCAAGGCAGCTAAGTGCAAAGCAAATGATACATATATATTGAAATCAGTAAATAAATGCAAAGCTGCATGCGAAATTATTAAAACAGAAACTAACTATGATGATAAAGTATACCAGACACCAATTCCAACTGATATTCTAAATGCACATTTTGTCAGTTTCTCAATCAGATAACAGCATAATGGAGAACGTTAGCAAGGCAGAGGCACTACTGCCAGAAATGAATAGTAAGCAGACAGACAGCTTTCACTGGACTTGTGTAACTGAGATGGTCAATGAATCAATAGCTAAGCTCAGTAATACAAGAGCAGAAGATTACTATTGTCTCTCAAATTATGTTATTAAAAACATCATAAATCAAATTGTAATGCCACTGACTAAAATAATCAATAAAGTTTTACATGAAGGTAATTATCCAAAATGTTTAAAAATATCTGCAGCTAAACCAGTACATAAGAAAGGTGATATAGCATCACCAGATAACTACTGACCAATATCACATATACCCATAATATCATAACTAATAGAATACTGCATGCATAAACAGATGAGTCAATATTTTGAACATAATAATATACTCACCTCCTCACAGTATGGTTTCAGATCTAGCCTTTCTACAGTCAGAGCAGTTGAGAATATGGTAGCAAAAATATACAATTGTTTGGAAAATAAAGACATTATCTGTGCAACATTGTTGGACCTCAGGAAAGCTTTTGATATGGTCTCCCACAACATTCTCATAAAAAACTCTACCACTAAGGAGTGAGAGGGAATGTTCTAAACTTAATGCAGTCGTACTTGGACAATAGAAAAACAGTTAGGTAAGGTAAATAATCAAATGTCAGAATGTCTCCCAGTTGTAAAGTTCGTACCTCAAGGATCTGTTCTTGGACCTTTCCTTTTCATTATTTATACAAATGATTTACCTGCAGTTGTGTCATGTGATGCAGTGGTATATGCTGATGACACAATACTTAGCACATGTGATACTAATCTTGAAAATGTGTGACACAGCATGGCAGTGGCAATGGAGAGGTGCACTACTTGGTTTGAGCCAAATGTACTGCACAAGAATGATAGTAAAACTGAAGCTATAATATTCAATATGAATGCTCCCAGTCATGGTAACAAAATAGTAAAATTATTAGGATTTCTTATAGGCCTAGATCAAAAGCTCAGCTGGGATACTAACAAAGGGAAGATATGTGGCAAATTGGCACATGCCATATATCTGCTGTACAAGCTGAGAAGCTGTGTCAGTAAAGAATTTCTGTTGTATGCGTATTTTGCATTCTTCCATTCGCACCTGAGTTATGGAATACTATTATGGGGCAATTCTGTAGGCTCAAAATTAGTGTTTAAATGGCAATAGAAAGGCATAAGGTGCATAGCAGAACTTATCCCATACGAATCATGACGAGATTATTTTAAAACTGCCTTGTCTTTGTTAAAGAGAATCTGAATAAATTTGACTTACGGAGAACAGTTCATAACCAAAACATAAGAAATGGACATACAATTAATATGCCATATTCTAGGCTTGCAAAGACACATAACAGTTACAAATATCTTGGTCCTGTCTGCTTCAACAAATTACCTGAAAATGCCTACACAGTGCCAGTAAATAAATTTAAAACTAGTCTTTCGAGGTGGATCAAAAGTAAAGTAATTTACTCCGCTCAAGAGTTCCTTGAGTATGTGACAAATGACCCACTTTCCTTATGAGCATGAACTATAAATTAACTGCAAACTATACATATGCCATACTGTGCAACTATTTAAGCACTATTTCATGTACTTATTGTATGACGTTGTCTATTGCTGTAATGGCCGAATGACAATAAAATTATTATTATTATTATTATTATTATTATTATTATTATTATTAGTTATCTCTTTGATTATTTATTTGTCATTCACTGAATTATATAGTTCATATATCTTGTAATTGATCTATTGGGAAACTTCTTCTTATTTACATTTGCACAAATATGTATTGCATCCATTCTGGATTATTATATTGTACTTAATAACATTTGTCATGTCAAAGCTTAAATTATTAACATTGTTATTTTTGTTATGTACACACTGATGACACCAACTGCATGTAAATATGCTCAATGATGGAATAAAACATTTGTTTTTGTATTTGTAATAAGGGTAAATAGCAGAGAAGGCATTAAATAGTACAAATAGTGTGGAATGAAGAGAGATGCTGAGAATGTCAAACCCATAGAAACCGATCAGGTACAGAAAAACAAAACTGTGTAAATAAAGGATAAGGCAACATATTTAATTCTCATATTTCACCACAGCTCTTGTTTGCACTTCACTTCTGGTGGCAACCTAGCCATTTATCTTCCCCACCAGTTCATATTTAACCTCTCTTTTCCCCTTCTGTCTCCTAACATCTTCTCATCTGTTTCCGTAAATAGTGGCAATACATTTCTGAACAAAGTGCCACAAAGTGTAAAGGAACTGCCAAGCAGAACATTTACAATGGTGATGGTTCCTTGGCTGAAAATAAAGGCCTTCTATAATGTTGAGGAGTTCAGATGTAATAGTGCAAATCATTTAATAATTTTATTATGATGTGAACTAAATGCTGTACTTTTAGCAAGAGTAGGCATTGCCTGCAGGAGAAATAGTAACTGTTGAAATTAAGTTTATTGGGACTGCTACAAATGACAATCAATATATTTTATTTTTGCCACTTTCGCTCTATAATGCTGTACTATATAAGCTATGTAATATTCAAGCTGACATTTGCATAAGTTAAATATGTAACACTATATCCTTTTGTCTGCAAAGAAAAGAACTTCTACTTGACAGTGTCTCCTGCAACAGCATGTTAATTTCACACAAATAAAAGGATATGATTTGATTTGCTTAGCTCCAGGTGAAGGTACCTCTGATTCTGTATTATTTTTGGATGTAACCTGATATTCATTCTGCTTATCCATAAGTACCTCAATTTATTCAAACTGAGGTAACTGCTGGAAAAATGGTAACTTCTTGAAAAAATGACAATGAGAGAGTCTATTTTTTAATATAAACTCACAACAGACTCATGAGAATGAAGCTGAAAGCAGTGAAAAAAATGCCTTGAAACAGTAATGGCAATTGAGTGACAGAGAGGACTGTGTTTGAGAATATGAATAGAATTCCTGAATTGAAGACCTTGACAGTTCTGTAATATGGCATAGAATAGAGAGGCAGCAATTTCTCCAGCTAGCAGACAAAGACCATGTTTTCAAGTAAAAGATTGTTTATTTTTCAACAAATTTCCCTTTTCTTTGTCTACCATTTTCTAATGAGTAAATCCATGGCATAGGCCTGATTTTGGACTGCATATAGGATGGTGGCCCGATCTGTTCTTGAGTATTGCTCGAGTGTTTGGGATCCATACCAGCTCAGATTGAAGCAATTCAAAGGTGAGCTGCTAGATTTGTTACTGGTAGGCTCAAACAACATGTAAGTGTTACAGAGATGCTTTGGGACCTCAAATGGCAATCCCTGGAGGGGAGGTGCTGTTCTTTTCAAGAGACACAATTGAAAAAAATTAAAGAACCAGCATTTGAAGCTGATTGCTGAATGATTCCAGTGCTGCCAATGTACATTGTGAGTAAGGACCACCAAGATAAGGGTCATACAGCGGCATATAGATAGTCAGTTTTCCCTCACTCTGTTTGTGAGTGGAACAGGAAAGGAAATGATTAGTAGTGGTATAGGGTACCCTCCGCCATGCACTGTATGGTGGTTTGCAGAGTATCTATGTAGATGTAGATGTAAATTATCCTCCATATGGTTCTGAGTTGGTCCAGTCCAATTTACATCTGTTTCCAAAACTTAAGGAATGCCTTCACTTTGATAGTAACGAAGTGGTCTAAGCAGAGATGAGGTTGTGGCTCCATCAACAACGTCAGAAATTCCACAGTGATAGTGTCAACAAACTGGCCTCTTGTTTGTAGAAATTTGTTCATTGTCCGGGGGACTATGTTGAGAAATAAATATATAGACATGAAGAATACAGATGTAGACTGTTAATACCTTTGTTTTATTTTTTTAAAAAGTTGAGAATTTTCACATAAGAAAGTTGGATGCATTACTTTCCAGTATGTTCTCATAGATTTGAGAAGATTGATTTTAACACTGCTGTTAACTGGTTGGTCCACTTTCACATCTAAAGTCTTTCAAGGAAATCTAGGAAATTTTGGAACTGATGAAAATTATTCCAGGTAGTGTGACAGGGCTCATAGCTTCAGCTCATGTTTAAAACAGATTTTTTTGATTGTGATTGTCATTTTTATTGCTATAGATATGGTTCACAGAAACTAATCACCTTTACAGAAAGGCAAGGATAAGAAACAGCTGGCAGTAACCTAGTTAGTATGACTGTGGTGGTAAATGAGAGAAACTGGAGCTTGGAGAGAAGAGTACTAATTGACTCGCTTCCTATCCACCATCTACATAGCCGGCCGGTGTGGCCGTGCGGTCTAGGCGCTTCAGTCTGGAACCGCGTGACCGCTCCGGTCGCAGGTTCGAATCCTGCCTCGGGCATGGATGTGTGTGAAGTCCTTAGGTTAGTTAGGTTTAAGTAGTTCTAAGTTCTAGGTGACTGATGACCTCAGAAGTTAAGTACCATAGTGCTCAGAGCCATCTGAACCATTCACCATCTACATAGCAATGAACAAAATAACACTGGTACACTATGTATCACCACCACACTTCGGTTTGTGGAGCACATATGTGAATGAATTAACATTAATCACTTGAAAATATCACAAACTAACTACAAAATTCTTCACAGCAATGTTTCTTCCACTGCAGTTAAGATATTCAAGGCAAAAAGCTTAATTTGTTTAATATAGTACCAAATCAATCAGCACGTTATGTCAGTCTTCAAGATTCATGCAAACTACGCTTGTCTCCCTGTGTCTTAAATTTAATACCGCCCTTAGAATGTAGATAATCTCGTATAATTGTGTAGGCTTTCACAGACAGAGTCAGTCAACATAAATTTTTCTTAGTATGGTACCGCATAATATTGTAAATAATTGTCACTGATGAAAGCAATATTTCAGCAACTGTTACAGGGGCTTTCTGGCGGCCAGTATACACGTAGTTTCAAATCGTTCGGTAATTTGTAATCGTATTTCGTCAGTGAAGTGTACCATATGCCATAAAATTGTCTTAAATGGATTAAGAATTCAATCATAAGTGATGCCATACCCATTGTTTCTCACGATCGGAAGTTCTAAATAAGTGCGACTGCGGTATGGAATGCAACGGGCGGGACAATGCCAGTGAAATGCACAGGGCAGGTTTGCAAGTGAATGTAGAGAACGAACTTAGGAAAGAACTCGATTATATTATAAAATATGCAAAAACGCTTGAAAACTTGGTAATAAGTGTGAGAAATTCCTCAAAATCTAGCCTACAAGAGTTCGCAAATACCAGTCAAATAAACAGCACATGACCAAAAACAAAAACAGCGGAACTTACTTTAAAACTAAGTAATAGGTTTAGTGATCCTTATCTAGCAGACAGCCATGGAAGAGGTGTAGCCGAAATTATGAGTTCTAAGAAAACAGGATTCGAGGTAACTGGCGTAATCAAACCAGGAGCGCCACTATGTGAAGTTTTAAATAGCTGTAATCAATCTATGACGAATGACACATGTGTGATAATTGGAGGCGCCAACGATGTATACCACAATGAAACTAGACGTGCTACAACAGTTTTAAAGCAAGTAATTTGTAAAATGCCCGAAGTGAAATTTTTTGTTGTCAGTATCCCTCATAGGTATGATCTCATGGAAAACTCTTGCGTGAATACTGAGATTATTACCGCCAACAGACTTTTCGCTAAGACATGTCGAGGTTATCCTAATGCTACATATGTTAGGATAAATAGTGATTGCAGAGAGCATTTTACAGAGCGTGGACTTCACAGAAACATGAAAGGGAAAGAAGCCATGAGTGCTGAAATATCGAATGCTATTAAAGACTCTAAAGTAGAACGAAACACTATTACACTGTCTGAAAACGGCCTTATTAAAGTGTCAACATTAGTGGAAAAAGGAAGAGCTGATGTCCCACAATCATTGGTAGCAACAGAAGATTCTTTGACGTTAGAAGAAGTAAAAAATTCTGAAGTGTCGTCCAGTACAGCAGCCACATCAGCCAAATTGTCAGTAGTGTCGAAATCATCAAAAACAGCTGAACCATTATCATCAGCAGCAGATGTACCACCTTCCCCAGCAGGTTCAAAACCAAGTCCAGAATCTGTGACTAGTCCATCAATCAGAAGAACAGAGGCAAGACCAGTGGTACAAAATGCCACTCAGATATCATCAACAGAAGAAAAATCAACACCATCTAAGCATCATTTATCAGCTTCATACGCAGCTTCAACGTCCACAGTAACGTCAGTGCCAACTGTAGTTCAAGATTTAAACGAAAATACACTTTCAGCAAAAGTTCCAGTATCAATTGGAACATCAGTTACAAAAACGGACTCAGCAGCAAAACTGGCAGCATCTCCAACATCCACTGAATCATCAGCTTCAGAAACACCTCCAGCACCCACTGAAACAGCAGCTACAACTACAGATACAACAAGTTTGGTGGCAGGTCCAGGGGTAAGAAATACAAGGAGCAGGAAACGTGTAATTCTTAAGGATTTTTGGTACCCAGACTCAGCAAGGAACAGCCGATAACATTGGGAAACATAAGTACAAACTCCTCTCAATCTAATTTCAATAATTTAAAAATAATGAGCCTTAACATACAATGCATTAAAAATAAAATATTAGAACTTGAGATTGCAGCTAGTGAAGCTAGTATAGATTGTATTTGCATTCAAGAACATTGGTGCATGAGTTATGAACTAGAAAATATTTGCATTTCCCCATACAAATTGCAGGAAGGAAACAAGACATGGTGGTGTTTGCATTTATGTAAAACCTGGAGTAAAGGTTAAAAATATGACTGTAACTGAACCCTTGAGTGAAGAAAAACAATTTGAGGCTGCAGCAATACAGTTGAATACGCAAAAGAGTAAATTAATAATAATGTCAGTGTACAGATCACCATGTGGTGATCCTGAAATTTTTAGAAATAAGTTAGAGGCATTGCTCAAAATATTACATCATAAAAAATCAACAATAATTATAAGTGGAGATTTTAATGTCAACTTATTGACTGAAGGTGCATCCAAAGATCAGTTCCTGAATGTTTTACAGAGCTTCAATTTGTATCCACGTATAACTAACGCTACAAGAATAACAAACTCTTCAAAAAGTCTCATAGATAATATCTTCACAAATATAGATGCCATATATATAGATGTAGTAAATGTTGACCTAGGAATATCTGATCACAATGCACTCGCCCTTAAATTTCCCATAGCCCCTGTGACCAAATATAGTTCAATTCAAATGTACAAAAGAACCTTCTCCACAAATAGTTGCAGTCACTTCATAAATACACTGACTAGCCAGTCATGGGCAGAAGTACTGTTGCAAACTAGCACAAACACTGCATATAATGTTTTTTCTTCCCTATTTATGTTCAATTTTGAAATGTGTTTTCCTAAGAAACTTGTCAAAACAAACACATATGGGCATACACATGCCAACTCCTGGATCACAACAGGTATTAGAAATTCCTCCAGGACCATGAAAATGCTGAACTATAGACTGAAAAGTTGGACTGACCCCTAGTTTAAAGAACATGTAACAAATTTTAAAAAATATACAGAAAAGTAATTACAAAAGCAAAATTACTAAGTATTGATAAATTAATAAGTAAATCAGGCAATAAATCAAAAACTATTTGGGAAATTGTGAAAAGGGAAACAGGTAAGGACCTCAAGGATTAGGAAATAGTACTCAAAAATAGTGAAAATATTGAATTAAAAGATGAAACTCTGGCAAATGACATTAATAATTACTTTTTAAGTGTACCAGTGTCATTAAGTAAAAACTTTGCTAAACATGAGAAATTAACAGTCCCAAAAGTAGACAGTAGTATGTTGTTAACTCCCACAAATTATAATGAAATATTAAAGGTGATAAAGAGTCTAAAATCAAAAATGTCTGCAGGTGTGGATGAAGTGCCTGTGTCAATAATAAAAAAAGTTACCCAACAAATTATAAATCCCCTGGTACATATTGCCAATTTGTCTTTCAGCGAAGGTGTGTTTCCTGAGAGGTTGAAAATCTCTAAGGTCAGACCTCTGTTTAAAAAAGGAGATCCATACAAGGTAGAAAATTATAGACCAATATCCCTTTTCCAATCATTTTCAAAAATTCTAGAGAAATTAATGAAAACCAGACTCATATATTACTTAGATGCTCACAAACTTCTAAACTGCAATCAACATGGCTTTCGCTCGGGCCACAGCACAGAATCAGCTATCCTTGCCTATACCAAAGAGATTTTCAGGAGCCTTGACACTAAAACATGTGTAGTGGGAATTAACTTAGATTTATCTAAAGCTTTTGATACAGTAAATCACAAAATTCTGTTTAAACAAGATGGAGGCAATAGGTGTAAGGGGAATTGTGAAGCAGTGGTTTGAATCTTACCTTCAAGATAGAACTGATGTGGTAGAAATCGTCGCAGAACATAAAAATCAGAAAATCAAGTGGATCTCAGACGCAAAGAAATTGGAAATAGGTGTCCCACAGGGCAGTGTTCTTGGTCCCTTATTATTCTTGCTTTATATAAATGACATAAAAAATCATAATATTTCCACCAAAATAATGTTGTTCGCAGATGACACTAGCATAATTATAAGTGATGATAAAAAATCATTAACCACCACAACTGATAGTCCTGAAATATATTCAACATTGGTTTAATGCTACTGAGTTAACACTTAATCTAAGTAAAACCAATTATATACAGTATGGCAAAGCAACTAAAGATATGGACCTCCAGTTAAAACTATGGATAAGAAGATAGAGTGTGTACAATCCACAAAGTTTTTGGGCATGCACATTGATCAAAACCTAAGCTGGAAAGACCATCTCAAGTACATATCCCACAGGCTCAATTCAGCATGTTTTGCATTGAGGATATTATCTAGAGTATGCAGCACAGACTGTACTAGACTAGTGTATTTTGCTTACTTTCAGTCCATCGTGTCTTACGGCATAGTGTTCTGGGGTAAAAGTAAATCAAGCTTAACAGATATCTTCAAATTTCAGAAAAGAGCTATATGAATCGTAACACATAACTCTCCAAGAACTCATTGTAGGGCCCTTTTCAAAGAACTGCAAATACTCACTGTATATTTTTAAAAGCATTCTGTGTACAAGGGCACATATGAAAAATCTACGTACAAATGAGGACTGCCGTAATTGTAATACTAGAACTCGTAAGAATTTGTATGTAGAAAGGGTAAGGAAAACACAAACCCAAAAGCATGTAAGTTTTAAGCAAAACTTTCTATGACGTAGATGAGTACTTTGATTGTGTGTAAATTTATTGCCAAAAATTTTAATTTATATGTCTAAATTTGTACTTTTAAAAAATGCCTTGAAAGTGATATTCCTTTATTATGTCTGTAGTACTTGTACTAGTATGATAACTTTGTTGTGACAATTCCTACATCATGTAAATGATTTACAGGAAGATAATAAAATGAAATGAAATGAAATGAAAATTGGAATGTCCAGAAGGCCATTCTGTCCATGGCCAAAATGTTGGGTTCATCAGTGACAGTTATTTACAATATAACATTGTGTCATCTCTAGATAAATTAAGTCTATAAACAGGCATAATGACAATGTGATAAAACAGCTGATGATTATTTCAATAAAAGACCTTTACGGACCTCACAAATAACACATGGAACAATGGAATATATGTTTTAGGTGATAGAGGAACAGAATAAAGACTACAACAGGATTACTGTTGCCAGCAGACTTTTGTTTATTACAGGATGAATGATCAGTCATTTGGTAAGCAGAATTTGTATCCTAATGTAATGCACTCAAGAACATCTCATAACTTTTGAAAGGTGTCAGCAGTGTCATCTAATTTTGAACTTTTTGTTCTCTATTTTTCCCATTCTGTAACATAAATGCACCAGTTTTTCAGATGTATCAGTAACACAAATGATTTTCAATAATTAACTATCAGTTTTAAAGGTGCTTTTATGTATATACACTACCTAATAAAGAAAGTGAAGCACTTTGAAGCTGTAGTCACATGTGGATATAACACCAACATACCATCAGTGGGTATGTAACTGGCAAGAGTTATTAACTTGTTGTGGCAAATAGAATGGCCATCATCTGTGGGATCAGCTCAGATGTCAACTCCATCCCATTGCCAGTATCCAGGATATCAAGGACCATTTACAACAATAGTGGGTTAGCTTGCCTCAAGAGAAGATGACACACTTCCCAACTAAATCAGTCCATGCATCCAGGCCAGAGAGGTGCTCACAACGCCAAGTTCTTTGTAAATTTCTGACAATATTATAATCAATGAAACAAAATCATATACCTTTTCATGATGGAAAGTTTCACTTTGTTTCCACCTCCTCCTCTTTTCAGATTTTCCACTTTTTTTTTGTCAGGCAGTATACATTTCTGATATTATTTCTATAGGTTACATGAGCCCCTATTGCATTAACAAAGTTTATTTCCTAGAACCAACACAGCCATTATGTTTTTTGGAGTATAGATAAGGGCATTCTTTAAGCACACAAGTGATGCAAATACCCCCTATTTTTGGGGTCAAGACAATGGACTACATCAGTGCTTTCTCTAAGTGCCTTCTCTAAGTGTTACACTAATGGTATTTAAAGTTAGTGAAGGAATTATACTGATTCAAGATATACAGGGTGAGTCACCTAACGTTACCGCTGGATATATTTCGTAAACCACATCAAATACTGACGAACCGAATCCACAGACCGAACGTGAGGAGAGGGGCTAGTGTAATTGTTTAATACAAACTATACAAAAATGCACGGAAGTATGTTTTTTAACACAAACCTACGTTTTTTTAAATGGAACCACGTTAGTTTTGTTAGCACATCTGAACATATAAACAAATACGTAATCAGTACCGTTTGTTGCATTGTAAAATGTTAATTACATCCGGAGATATTGTAACCTAAAGTTGACGCTTGAAACCTCCGACGTTCAGTTGTGTGTTGTAACAAACACGGGCCACGGTCGGCGAGCAGCATCTGCAGGGACATGTTTACGATGACGACCGTCTTTACGAGTGTGGCTGTAGTGCACTGTTGTGATTTGGTCTAGCTGTCGCAGTGTCCGCATGTAGCGCTTGCTGCTATTGTTATTCTGCATTCGTCTCTGCACGCAGACCAACTGTAGTACACCGTGTGATAGTCTAGTGTTGTAGGAACTGTGACCATGTGTATTCAAACTCTGAAAAGGCGGAGATGATACTCATCTATGACGAGTGTCGACGAAATGCAGCTGAAGCCTGTAGGGTGTATGCAGATCGGTACCTGGACAGAGAGCATCCAACGTGCCGCACATTGCAAAACATCTACCGCCAACTGTATGCAACAGCTATGGTCGTAGCATGCAAACGGGTCCGTAACAGGCCCGTCACGGGAGAAGCAGGTGCAGTTGGTGTGTTAGCTGCTGTTGCCATCAACCCACACATGAGTACACGGGACATTGCGAGAGCCGGTGGACTGAGTCAAAGTAGTGTCATGCGCATACTGCATCGGCACCGCTTTCACCCATTTCATGTGTCGCTACATCAGCAATTACATGGTGATGACTTTAATCATGGAGTGCAATTCTGTCAATAGGCATTAACAGAGAATGTGTTGCAGTTCTACCTGTTTATCTATGAAGCTGGTTTCACAAACCACGGGGCAGTGAATCTACAGAACATGCATTGCTGGTCCGTGGACAATCCTCACTGGCTCAGACAGGTAGAGCGACAGCGACCGTGGACTGTAAATGTATGGTGCGGAATCATTGGCGACCACCTCATTGGTCCTCACTTCGTTGCAGGGGCCCAAACAGCTGCAACATACATCGCGTTTCTACAGAATGATCTGCCAACGTTGCTCGAAAATGTCCCACTGGAAACGCGTCGACATATGTGGTATCAGCATGATGGTGCACCTGCACATTCCGCAGTTAACACTAGGCTGACCCTTGACAGGATGTTCGACGGGCGTTTCATAGGACGTGGAGGACGCATAAATTAGCCAGCCCGTTTTCCTGATCTTACACTTCTGGACTTCTTTCTGTGGGTTACGTTAAAGGAGAAAGTGTACTGTGATGTGCCTACAACCCCAGAGGATATGAAACAACGGCGACATTACACCAGATGTACTGCGGCGTGTACGACATTCATTACGCCAGAGATTGCAATTGTGTGCAGCAAATGATGGCCACCACATTGAACATCTATTGGCCTGACATGTCGAGACACACTCTATTCCACTCCGTAACTGAAAACGGAAACCACGTGTGTACGTGTACCTCACCCCTCTTGGTAATGTACATGTGCCTCAGTGAAAAAGACCAATAATAAGGTGTTAGCATGTGGACGTAATGTGCTGTTCCAGTCTCTTCTGTACCTAAGGTCCATCACCGTTCCCTTTGGATCCCTACGTAATTCGGTGCTCTTCGATACACACGATCGAACCGCAGAGGAGTGGTACTCAAGCGTCAACTTTAGGTTACAATATCTCTGGATGTAATTAACATTTTACAATGCAACAAACAGCACTGATTACGTATTGGTTTATATGTTCAGATGTGCTAACAAAACTAACGGGGATCCATTTAAAAAAACGTAGGTTTGTGTTAAAAAACATACTTCCGTGCATTTTTTTATGGTTTGTATTAACCAGTTACACTAGCCCCTCTCCTCATGTTCGGTCTGTGGAATCGGTTCGTCAGTATTTGATGTGGTTTACGAAATATATCCAGCAGTACTGTTAGGTGACTCACCCTGTATAGTACACTCCTGGAAATGGAAAAAAGAACACATTGACACCGGTGTGTCAGACCCACCATACTTGCTCCGCACACTGCGAGAGGGCTGTACAAGCAATGATCACACGCACGGCACAGCGGACACACCAGGAACCGCGGTGTTGGCCGTCGAATGGCGCTAGCTGCGCAGCATTTGTGCACCGCCGCCGTCAGTGTCAGCCAGTTTGCCGTGGCATACGGAGCTCCATCGCAGTCTTTAACACTAGTAGCATGCCGCGACAGCGTGGACGTGAACTGTATGTGCAGTTGACGGACTTTGAGCGAGGGCGTATAGTGGGCATGCGGGAGGCCGGGTGGACGTACCACCGAATTGCTCAACATGTGGGGCGTGAGGTCTCCACAATACATCGATGTTGTCGCCAGTGGTCGGCGGAAGGTGCACGTGCCCGTCGACCTGGGACCGGACCGCAGCGACGCACGGATGCACGCCAAGAGCGTAGGATCCTACGCAGTGCCGTAGGGGACCGCACCGCCACTTCCCAGCAAATTAGGGACACTGTTGCTCCTGGGGTATCGGCGAGGACCATTCGCAACCGTCTCCATGAAGCTGGGCTACGGTCCCGCACACCGTTAGGCCGTCTTCCGCTCACGCCCCAACATCGTGCAGCCCGCCTCCAGTGGTGTCGCGACAGGCGTGAATGGAGGGACGAATGGAGACGTGTCGTCTTCAGCGATGAGAGTCGCTTCTGCCTAGGTGCCAAAGATGGTCGTATGCGTTTTTGGCGCCGTGCAGGTGAGCGCCACAATCAGGACTGCATACGACCGAGGCACACAGGGCCAACACCCGGCATCATGGTGTGGGGAGCGGTCTCCTACACTGGCCGTACGCCACTGGTGATCGTCGAGGGGACACTGAATAGTGCACGGTACATCCAAACCGTCATCGAACCCATCGTTCTACCATTCCTAGACCGGCAAGGGAACTTGCTGTTCCAACAGGACAATGCACGTCCGCATGTATCCCGTGCCACCCAACGTGCTCTAGAAGGTGTAAGTCAACTACCCTGGCCAGCAAGATCTCCGGATCTGTCCCCCATTGAGCATGTTTGGGACTGGATGAAGCGTCGTCTCACGCGGTCTGCACGTTCAGCACGAACGCTGGTCCAACTGAGGCGCCAGGTGGAAATGGCATGGCAAGCCGTTCCACAGGACTACATCCAGCATCTCTACGATCGTCTCCATGGGAGAATAGCAGCCTGCATTGCTGCGAAAGGTGGATATACACTGTACTAGTGCCGACATTGTGCATGCTCTGTTGCCTGTGTCTATGTGCCTGTGGTTCTGTCAGTGTGATCATGTGATGTATCTGACCCCAGGAATGTGTCAATAAAGTTTCCCCTTCCTGGGACAATGAATTCACGGTGTTCTTATTTCAATTTCCAGGAGTGTAGTTTGTTGTGTCTTTGAAGTGCCTGAAGGCAGAGACAATGCAGAGGGATATTAATGAGGAAAAATTTTATAATAAATTTGATATGAGGAATCAACTAAATGCAAATATAGCAATTTTCTATGCTGGAAAGATCAGAAGGACAATTTTAAAAATTTTCAGGCCCAAAATGGAAACTGCACTAAGAGAAATAAATGACTGTTGGTTCTTTTAAGATCAGAAATAAATGCTGTAACGAGAAATAATATGATCAGAAGTGACAAATATGATTTAGGTGGAGATACAACAGTCGTGAAAAAAAATAGTTGAGGAGAATACACAATGAGTGACGAAAGCAGAGAAAAACTCAAAAACACTTAAACACAAAACAAAGAGAAAAATTAAAGGAGATATACATATTTAATAGGGTTTAAATTTCTGCTTACTTTTCGAACAGTTCCCTATTTTCATACAAATGTATAGCCATAATAAAAACTAACATATAAATATATACTGAATAATGTAACTACCTTTATGCAACTACTAGTTTTTGACCATAGAGAAATGACACCCATTTGTTGCAATGTAAACAGATAAAAACAGATGTCCTTCTCATGGCATAACTGGCAACATTATTAAAGAGACACAGTAAGTAATTTAATACACAGGATCATTTTGGAATAGCAACTTTAGTCCATTAATATAATGTAAACACTTGACTGGTTCTGTGTTCCTGAAGTTTCACATTCCTGCTGTGATGCATTTCTCACTCTCTCTCTCTCTGTCTCTCTCTCTCTCTCTCTCTCTCTCTCTCTCTCTCTCTCTGTGTGTGTGTGTGTGTGTGTGTGTGTGTGTGTGTGTGTGTGTGTTTTTTTCCAACTATACATTCTCTGCTGTGCAAGCCAAACAAACTCCACAGATTGTTATGAATAAGTTTAGAAACTTTTCATTAATTTGTTGAAGTGCATGAGAGTGGTAAATTGGATCAGTATTTTCACCAAAAACAGAAAATGGTAAGAACCAAACTCAAGAAGAAATACAGGCTCCTTCTATTTTCAGGGATTCAACCTGCATTAGTGGCAATAACTAGTGTTTGTGGCAACATAGCCATTAGAAATTTTAGTTTTATGTTCAACATTTTCCATACTTGTAAGATATTCCAAAGAACCAAAATCTGATAACACGGAGCACACATCTTCATCAGAACATTCATTACTGAATTCTGGTTTAGTCTGTACATTAATAGACTTTGCTTCACATTTTAAGTCTACTGGTTGCAATGCTTGATGCTCTATTTGCTGAACAATTTCACACTTATCTTGAACATTAGATGTGGTTGAATACACTCCAATACGACAGTAAGAGTCAGGAACATGCTTAACTGCAGTTAATGTACTCTCAGATGAGTTTAATTTACTTCTTGTTTTCACAAACATTTCCTTCCCTCTTTCTTCTTTGATAACTTGTTCTACCTTTTCTTCCTGAATCACATCACTGAAAAGTTCACATTCAGAATTTAAAGACTGTCCTGTCAGTGAGTCTTCACTGTTTCCACTATTAATGAAATTTTTTAGAAATGATGTTGAACTTAAAGATGATAAGTCTGAAAAAGACATTGATGTATCTGGCCTGGAGATGAGGCCTATATAATTGTTTTCATGGTTTTGCTGCTGTGTCTGTTTGAGACTCTGAAGACAGTAGTTTTCACTGTTGTCAACAGAAATTTTTTGACTTTCTTCACTGACATCTTTTTCTACTTGTGTTACCTGCTCAACACTATTAAAAAGTTCAGATTCAGAACAAGAACACTGATTACTTAATGACACTAGGCTGTTTTGTCTGTTAATGAAATCCTTGAGCTGTGGGCTATGTTCAGGTAAATTATATGACACAGAACTTAAAGATGATAAATCTGAAAAAGAAAGTGATGCTTGTGGTTTACAAGTATAGTCCACATAATTGTGTTCAACTTTTTTCTGCTGTAACTCTTTAAGATCATGAAGACAGTAGCTGTCATTGTACATGTCTCCAACTGACATGTTTTCTCTCACAATACAGTCTGACAATGACCACTCACTTTGATCACTAACATTGTCCTTATTTACTGGTAGGCTGTGTATATTGCTTGTTACAGATATATGGGCTGAGATATCATCACTTCTGATGTTATCTGTTCTGTAATATCCCAACACAGACACTTCTTCCACAGATACACTTGCAACAAGGACTTGAGATACTGTGACCATCTGTAACAGAAAAAAATCAATATTAAACTCATATATCATATTTGAAGTGACAGCCTATATAAACACATTAAAATTAAAATATATTTCTTTACACAAGAAACTTAGGATATATCTGTGATAATCAACTGAACTGCTAGTTTGGTTTGCAGGTATAGAGATGAATTAGATGTAGTTTCAATCTATTTTTTGAATTAACAGTTGAAGTCTACACCTCACTTAACTTTTATGTAGCTAGTTCAATGCAGTTTTCCACATGTTTGCTAATGAATGCTATATCTTTCATTATTTCTGTCACTACTCCTCATCACAAAAATTATTAAAGGGTGACCATTGTTGGGGATAAAAGCTGCAGATTTTAGAAATAAATAATACCAAAGCCCTTCACACTAGTAAGGGTAATTAATGTACATTGTCAGTCAATTGTTGGTTATGATAATGTATTATCATAAAACATATGAGGCTGTAAATACAAAAAGCCATAACATTTGCCTCACCTAGACAAAACTGTGAGAAAAAATAAAAAAATTATGATAATATACAACTGTCTCATCAATGAGATATTGCAGACTCTATGAATAAATCTGTGTTGATCCATCATGGATATGGGACAGTGGCTGGTCAGGTATTTACCAAAGAAAAAATTGCCAAACAGCTATATGTTTTCAGAAGTTCTTTTATTTAGATGACCCGTTTCAGCACCTCATTAATTCCACCTTCAGACTCTTACACACTCCATGTACAAACAATCAGATACATCAATGCATTATTAATTAGAGCCACCAATCTCTGGATACCATGAATTTGTTGTGAAGTGTATACTTCAAAGACTTGTTGTCGTGTATTTGAAGTACACACTCCCCAACAAATTTACAGTATTCAGATACTGACGGCTCTAGTTAATCATGCATATAGATTTATCTGCTTTTCTATACATGGAGTTCAAAAGGGCCTGAAGAAAGCATTAATGAGATGCTGAGATTGCTCATCTAAATAAAAGAACCTCTGGAGACATAGACCTGTTTGGTGATTTTTTTTTTTTTTTTTTTTTTTTTTTTTTTTTGCTAAAAATCTATGAATGAAGCCTGCTCAAGACCATAAAAATAAATAAAATGCTGTCATGAATAAAGTGCCTATATGATTGATGAACAATTTTATTAGTTATTTTTATTTGATAAGATCCAGATTAATAACCCAAAATGAATTTTGTGATCTTCTCTTCATTCTAGGATTGCTTATTTTATTGCCAGCACTATGTTTGACTATTGCTAGTTTTGTAAAAGGTGATCCATTTATACAGCCAATGGAAGCTCGCTACAGTTTACTCACTACAAAAGATATATACAAGGTGCTCCTCAATAACAGTGAATGCTATCTTAAGGATTTATTGCAAAAGAAAAGCCCCATCAAGACCATATCAAAATTCCACCTATGAGAAATAGAGCACACAGTATAAACATCTTAGCCAAACAGACAGCACATTCACCATGCACTTCACAAATCACATCGTAACTGACTGAGACAAGCCCTGGGCCAGCTTATATGTTGGATTCTGATATGGGCTTATCAGAGGGTACTCCTGATGATAAATGTCTTGCAGGTAGTGGTGCCACAGCAGTCAACAGTAATTTTGTGCCATCTGTTTGGTTTCCATACTGATGTCATGTGGCACTACTACAGTCACCCTCTAGTCAATCTAACTGTGACACAGAAAGGAGGAAGCAGAAAACTGACTATGTCAAGCAGGACACTACTAATGCTGTATTCAGAATCATGGGGTTGCTTTTCCCACTCATCTGCATTAACTTACATATTTCTTCATTTAGAGCTAGCTGCCATTCATCACACCAACTAGAAATTTTGCCTAAGTCATCTTGTATCCTCCTGCAGTCACTCAATGCTGACACCTTCCCATACACCACGGTATCATCAGTAAACAGCCACTGACAGCTACTTACCTTGTCCTTCAGATCATTTATGAATATAGAAAATAACAGTGGTTCCATTGCACTTCCCTGTGGTATGGCTGACGATATCCTTGTCTCTGATGAACACTTGCCATTGAGGACAACATACTGGGTTCTGTTACTTAAGAAGTCTTCAAGACACTCACATATCAGGGAACCTACTGTGCATGCTTGTTTTTTCATTAACAGTTGGCAGTGAGGCACTGTGTCAAACGCTTTGTGGAAATCTACGAATTAGGCAGCCCCCTGTTGCCCTTCATTGATAATTTGCAGGATACCGTGTGAGAAAAGGGCAATCTGAGTTTCACACATGTGATGCTTTCTAAGACTGTGCCAATTTTTGGACAGAAGCTTTTCCCTCTCAAGGAAATTTATTATACTCAAACTGAGAATATGTGCTAGGACTCTGCAGAAAACCAGTGCTAAGGTTATTGGTCTGTAATTTTGTGGGTCTTTTGTTTTACCCTTCTTAAATACAGGAGCCACGAGCACTTTTTTACAGTCATATGGGACTTTGTGCTGCGTGAGAGATTCACAAAAATGAAAGCTAAGTTAGGGACCAATGCTGTAGTGTAGTCTTTGTGAAACTGAAATGGTATTCCATCAGGACCTAGTGACTTATTTGCCTTCAGTTCTTTCAATTGCATCTTAATTCCAGGAATGCTTATTACTATGTCATCCATATGGAAGTCTGTGCACTGGTGAAATGACGGTATGTTTGTACGATTCTCCTGTGTTAACAATGTCTTGAACGTTAAATTTAAAACTTCTGTTTTACTTTTGCTATCACCTACAGCCACACCAGATTGGTCAATGAGTAATTGGATTGAAGCCTTAGACAGTGATTTTACGTAGGACCAGATTTTCTTCGGTTCTCAGCAAGATCTTTTGCTAAGGAATGACAGTGCCAGCTGTCGTAAGCTTCACACTTCGAAGTTTTTACAGACACAAAAATTTCAAATAACTTTGGCCCATCATCATTTGTGCATTCTCTTTAAACAGCCTTTGTTTCCTCAGCATTTTTTAAATTTTGTTGTTAAACCAGTGTGGTCTTCTCCATCCTTAATCCACTTACTCAGCAAATAATTCTTTAAAGCATGATTTACAGTACATTTAAACTTCGCCAGTAATTCCTCTATATTCGACAAACTGGAGCTAAATGATGTCAGTTCATTGTCTAAGTGGGATACTAACAATTCTAGCATAAATACTCTCGTAGCCTTCTCGGTTGGTTTATTAACTTTAGTAAACAAAGTCACTGTGATGATATCACGGTCACTAATCCTTGTCTACTTACTGACACTGTCAATTACATCAGGCCTATTTGTAGCTACAAGCTTAAAATATTTCCATTGTGTGTGGGCTATTGAACTAGATGCTCAAGACAGTTTTCAGAAAAAATGTTTGAAAGAACTTGCCAAGACTGTCAGTTTGTATCCCTTGAAATGAATCCATAGACATCCCAGTATACACTCAGTAGGGTAAAGTTGCTCAAACTAATATTGAATGATATTGGTATTTCCATGCTACTGACCACAGACTTCCTTTCAATGACTCTAAAATGTCACATTGGAATCAGAAACATTCAACAATTAACTTGATTTCACCTAGACCTGTTATATGTGAACAGATAACATCACTGTCACACTCTAATTTGATCCCAACAGAGACAAAATTTTTGACAGCTGCTATGAACACACACCCTCCTAGGCAACTTATCTGTCATTTTATATACACTCTATGACTTGCTAAATACTTCAGAGCTTTGTACTTTGGATTTCAGCCAGCTCTCAATCCTGAGAATAATTTGAGCATGAGAAATTTTCTATAGGGCAGTGAAATTGGAGAATGTTGTTAGAATACTTCAAAGATTTACTGATAAAATGCACAGTCAAAACATCTTTACTCTGAATAACACCTGATTTCGCTATCTGAAAGCTGTCAGAGAATCTCAGCCTACTGCCTAGCCTAAAAAACCCCATGTGCACTCCACAAGTGCTCTACTACCGGAGTAGGTGCTTCCTTTGTGTAGTGCACTCTTGACCTGTCGACTGGAGTCCTACAATTCCCCACCTGAAAACAGAGGTCCAGAAATCAGTAAATCTCCAGCCAAGACCATCACATAGTCGAGAAATCCTTTGGTTGAGACCCTCCATTTGGCTCCAAACCAAATGAAACCCGATCAGCTCTGAGAACAATGCTGCAAATTGTGAGCTCTGTTAGCTTCCCATGTGTGAGACCAGCAGCCATCACCACCTCTGCCAGCTACACTTATGAACTGAGGATGGCCTCACAACCTAAGCAACTGGTATCACTGATGCCGATGTGAGCCGCTACTTGCAGATGACTGCAACTGGCATGCTCGACAGCCGCATCGAGGCCTTTTCCACATCTCAGATGAGGCCCCGTGGCAGATGTACTGAGCGTGTATTGGGTTCCCTCCAGTACTTAATACAATCTGCCTAAGGGGCCCCACATTGGAGATTCTGATAACTAATAAACCCCTTCCCCCAGATATCTGCTCAGACCCTGCTGAAGGAGTGGCCACCTGTCCACTCACAGGGTGAATGCATGAGGCCAGATTGCCAGCCCTCACATTGGCTCTCCACCTTGAGTGATAAAAACACATTACTACCCCACTCTTCCCCCTGTGTGGCAGATCCACTGTGTCAGGTACATTGGGAGGTGCCTTTGCAGCAGAGCCCATGAGTGAAACAAGTGACACCTGAGGTGTCTCATGCAATGTGCCAGATTCTATGCTGCCACTTCCTTCTTGACAGCTGTTTTTATACCACAGAGGAGCTCTGTGATAGAAATAGTAGTTATTTACAAACCTGTTAATGGTGAGCATGTAGCTACTTCTCTAAAAGATGTATGCAACACTGTTCATTTGGTATGTGGTACATCATAATATTTATTGTGTAAATCATCAATGGAATATTCAATTATGTAAACTAAACTAAATTAAACTTGGGAAAACTTCTGCATATAATAAAATTGACAAGCCACACATTGGTTGACATCCCACATGAAGTTATTGGTATCCCAACAATTAGCTGAATGAGTTACTGTACTAACTGGAGGATTGTCACGTAGAAGAAGGTGTAATTAGCTGAATGATAAACACTAACTTCACTTAACGAAGGTTTATTCAGCACTTGCACATACAAGGGCATGGAGCAAACTGTGTTTGGCCAAAACACATACATTATATATACAGCTACAGAACATTTCCGTACAATGTTTCTTGACACTTGTGGATACTTCTAGGATGTACCCGAACCGAATATAGAAATTAAAATTGTACAGTCCATGCGAGTTTTGAACTCACAACTTTCCATGCAACAGTTTAGTATCATAACCACTACACCACCGTGCTGCTCACCTTCTTCTGCGACATTGCTTCCTCCTACAGCGAACAGCATCTCAGTGTTACGTTGTCCTAGTCCAGGAACAAGTCATCGGTCCTGCATACTCTGACTCCCGATGACTGATGCTCATCCTGGTGGTAACTTTCTTAGAACTTCTTTTGCCACTATGCTCTTCGTCACCTTTCTCCTTGTTGCCTGTTGCTGGAGCTTCGAATTTACCCTGGGTTGCAGGATCCTTGTAGGGCTCCGTTTGAAGGATGTGGACTGTATCTCTGATCTTTTTTTTGTCTTGTGTCGGCGTCGAAATCTTCAACTTCATAAGTAACATCAGACAAGTGTCTTACAGCCTTATAAGGTCCAAAGCAGCACCTGAGGAGCTTCTCAGAGAGACCAACCTTCCAAACAGGAGTGAAGATCCAGACGAGGTCACCAGTCTGGTATACAACAGGGTGGTGGCTCGTGTCAAACCTTGCGGATCGTTTTCTTGAGCCTGCAGTGTGCAGAGTCGAGCTAACTGCTGAGCTTCCTTAGCTGTGGTTAACACCTGGCTGATGTAATCGTTGCCCACGTCATCAGGATGTAATGGAACCACAGTGTCCATCGTCGCATTTGCCTCACGCCCATGAACCAGGAAAAATGGCATAAATCCTATGGTGTCTTGTTTGGCGGTGTTGTAGGCAAATGTCACGAAAGGTAGTACCTCATCCCAGCTGCTCTGCTCAACATTGACGAACATTGATAGCATGTCGGCTAAGGTCACATTAAGGTGTACAGTAAGCCCGTTAGTTTGCAGATGGTAGGCAGTCGTCGTGTGATGAGTAATGCTGCACTGACGGTTTGTCTCTGTCACAAGATTCGATTGAAAAACTTTCCCTCGATCCGTAATTAACGACCTTCGGGCACCGTGTTTTAATACAATGTCTTCCACAATGAATTTGGCTACCTTCATATGCTTCAGCTGTTTTCACGGCTTTTGTAATGGCATAGCGTCTCAGATAATCAGTGCAAACAACAATCCATTTATTGCCACTAGCAGGCATTGGAAATAATCTGAGGTCAGTTCCAACATGCTGGAAAGGCATTTCGGCAGGTGGAATTGGTGTGAGTCAGCCAGGTGGTTTCTGAGGAACTGCCTTTCTCCTCTGGCACTCTCAACAGTGCGACACATAGTGACGGACACTCCTAAATAGACCTGGCCAGAAAAATCTTTTGTGGATCCTGTCGTATGTCCTAATAAATCCGAAATGTTTGGCCCCAGGTGTGTCATGGAATTTCTGTAGAACATCTAAGCACATGTGTTTAGGAATCACTGGTAGCCACCTCTTTTCAAAAAGATCAAAGTTTTTCTTGAAAAGTAATCCATTAACTACCTTAAATTGTCCTTTCACATCCTCTGACTGATTTAAGGCAAGCATAATTTGAGATATCTTGGGTTCTTCTTCTGCTCAGCGGAGAGATCCTGGAGTTCAGCGAGACAGTCACTATCTTCATCAAAGTCTTGATGGTCTTGCACAGAATATCTTGAGAGACAGTCGGCATCTTGGTGTTTTCTTCCACTTTTGTACACTATGGTAATGTCATAGTCTTGAAGATGTAGTGCCCACCTGGAGAGTCGGCCTGTTGGATCCTTAAGACCTGTCAACCAACAAAGTGATTAATGGTCTGCAACAACTGTGAATGGCCTTCCATAGAGATACTGTCAAAATTTGCACATTGCTCAGATCACAGCAAGACATTCTCTTTCTGTAGTTGAGTAGTTTATCTTGGCTTTTGTAAGTGTCCTAGAAGCATAGTCTGTAACCTTCTCTTTTCCATCCGAAATTTGCACCAGAACAGCACCGATCCCATACCCACTGGCATTTGTGTGTAGCTCTGTAGGCGCCCTCTCATCATACAGACCAAGTACAGGGTCAGTCATCACAGCTTTTCACAGCACATAGAAAGCATCTTGTTGAGCACCACCCCAGATAAATTTAGCATCGGTTTTAACAACTTTTGGAGTGGCGTGGCTTTGATACAAAAGTCTATGATAAAACCGTGGTAACGACCATGGGCTCTGCTAAGGCTGAATGATGTCATTCTTCATCATTTTCTCTACCACGTCACGAATTATTCGACGTTCCGTTGCTGACACAAGGTATGCTCTCTGGCTTATTGGTTGATGGTCTCCAGTGCTAATCCGGTGATTCACCATCGATTTGTCTAATTTGCTCTTCACCTGTGAATTGAAGCATTCAGAGAACTCTTGAAGAATGGCAAGTAGCTTCTTCTGTTGTTCCTTAGTGAGATTTGGTGATAGTCGAGCTAGAAGATCTTGTCTCATAGTGGTAGCACTAATTTTGCCCACAGACTCTGCATGGCAGGTTTCTATGACGCTCAGCTGTTCTGCAATTAATGGATCAGCCTTTGCTATGCACATACGTCTTGGAAGGATTTGCGGTTCTCAGAGACAGTTACCTATCCGCAATTCACCAAATCCGTTCTTAAACGAGGCGACAGAGGCTGGGATGACCAAGTTATTCTCAAGTGGTATGCTTCTCCTACATTCCACTACAAGGTCCATGGGTTGATGCATGGCGTGACACCTTTCTAGTGCTGACTGCAGAAATGATCACTTCATCCAGCACACATAGTCTCCACACACTGGGATGCGGATCTTCCTGTCCACAGTATCTCATCTCATTTAGCATAATCTTCGAGCGACCGCAATATATAATTGCCTGAGAAGCTTTCAAAAAGTCCCATCCAAGAATGATGTCATGACTACACTCTTGTAAGACAATTAATTCCAAAGGCTGTGTATGGCCACTTATACCCAGATACATCTTCCTGTAAGTTTTACATATTTTCCATTAGCCACAGAGATGTTTTGCTGTCGATGAATACGGCTTTCTGCAACTGGCGACGGCAATTGTCCGAAGTGACTGAATATGATGTTCCAGAGTCCACAAGAGCTTGGACTGGTCGGCCATCCATGAGGATATCGATGTAGTTGCCTATCATTTTTGTAGTGAACAGCGGCGGAGGATTTTTCTCTTCGGCGGCCTCACCTCCAAGGTAGGTCGTACCCTTTAGTTTTCCAGGTTGCAGTGGCTAGATGATCGGCTGGAGCTTCTAAACGGCAATGGAGACCTAGATCGGCATGTTGGGGAGCGTCCTCTCCAACGGCTAGCTTGTGGTGTTGGTGACCTACGTCGTCCGGCACCCACATCTTCTTGTTCATCTTCGTCGTCCCAGAGCTGGCGTTGGCTAAGATCGGTCTGCTCTCTTCTGGCGTGGGCATCATAAAATATCTGCCGCCTTTCTTGACAATAGAGCACCATACATGCCGGTCGTCCACAGTGGAAACATGCTGGTTGGTTATCCTGGGTCCTCCAGACGTCAGTCTTACTTGGTGCCCAAACAGGTTCCTTATGTTGCATTCTAGGAACGTAACTCTGCCTGGGTCGACGTTTCACCATTTTAAAGGGAAATGAAGGACGAGAGATTGAGTTCAATGTCTGTTCCACTTCTGCCCTAATGATCTCTTTCTTCAGATTACTGGTGTTGTTCCATCTTCTGGTATTAATTTTGTGATGTTTGGAAAGACGGAGAGAGTTACCAGGAAAGTAAGAGCTGTGAGGGGGATTGTGAGTCATGCCTGTGTATCTCAGTTGGTAGAGCATTCTGCCATGAAAGGAAAAGGTTTTTGGTACTAGTCTTAATCCAACTACATAGCTTTAATCTGCCAGAAAGATTTAAATAAGTGCAAACTCTGTTGCAGAATGAAAATTCATTCTGGAAATATCTGTTTATAATATTCATCTACTTTGTAATGATTTCTACTTTTTGTAATTACAGCTCTGGTACTCCATTTTCCTTAAGTTTAAATCATGCACTTATGGAACAGAGAATTAGGTTTGGTAATAATAGCAAAGACAGTTTAAGAACATTCTATGTATTACATTTTAAATTACATCAAGAGTTAAGCCTAAAATTTCTTACCTGCTCCATTTCGGTTCCACAGTTGGCTGGCATATCTCTCCCCACGGCTACATACAGCTGTCCATCTCTATGCCCTGAATGATTTTCAGGCCAATCTCTGTCCAGCTGCATTACAATAGTCAAGTATCAAGCTGTTAGAGTCAATTATTCTCTCATAATAATTTATGTAATACAAGGCAGTGTTACATCTAAAATAAGATATTAAATCATATAACATTTTTAATTCCCTCTCAAAATTTATTTACTATAAGATTTCGAAGAGTCAAAGTCAGTCCTATCATCATAAATATGCAATGGAACTGGATTCCTTCACTGCTGTCATGCAGCAGATCTTAATGCATCAATATGTATTACAAAGTGTTCAACATAATTCACATTTAATTTCTCTACAAAGTTTTCAGGCAGATGTTCTCACACATGTGGGATCATGCATCTACATCTATATTTATATAGTTACTGCACAACACACCGTATGACATGTGGTGGACAGTCCCCATACCACTACTAGTCACTTGCTTTGCTGCTCCACTTGCAAATAGAGCAAGGGAAAACTACTGTCTACATGCTTTCGTATGAGCTCTAATTTCTCGTACCTTATCGTCATGGTACTTACACACAGTGTATGTTGGCAGCAGTCTGCTTCAAATGTTGGTTCTCTAAATTTTCTCAATAGCTTTCCATGAAAAGAATGTCATCTTCCCTCCAGGGATTCCCATTTGATTTTCTGAAACATGTCCATAACACTTGTGTGTTGTTTGAACCTGCTAGTAACAAATCTAGCAGCCCACCTCTGACTGCCTTGATGTCTTACTTTACTATGGCCTGGTATGGATCCCAAACACTTGAGCAGTACTCAAGAATAGGTCACACTAGCATTCTATATGTGGTCTTGTTTACAGATGACCCACACTTTCCATAATTCTCCCAATAAACCAAAGTTGACCATTCGCCTTTCCTACCATAAATCCTGACCTACACATACCATTTCTCATCGCTTTGCAACACTACGCCCAGATATTTAAATGATGTGACTGCGTCAAGTGCAACACTACTAATGATACATCTGAACATTACGGATTTGTTTCTCCTGCTCATCTGCATGAACACATTTTTCTACATTTAGAGCTATCTGCTATTCATCTCACCAACTAAAAATTTTGTCTGTCATCTTATATCCTTCTACTGTCACTCAATTTTGACACCTTACTATACTCCACGGCATCATCAGCAAATGACAGCAAACTCCTGCCTCACTCCTGACAATACCCTTATCTCTGATGAACACTTGCCATCAAGGACAACATACTGGGTTCTAAAACTTAAGAAGTCTTCAAGCCACTCAAATATCTGTGAAGCTATTCCATATACTCACACCTTCATTAAGAGTCTGAAATGGTGCACAATGTCAAAGATTTTCTCAAAATCTAGAAATAGCAATCTGCCTGTTGCCCTTCATCCATAGTTCACAGTGTATCATGTGAGAAAAGGCCAAGCTGAGTTTCACATAAGTGCTTCTTTCTAAAACCATTCTGATTCATGGACATATGATTCTCAGTCTCAAGCAAATTTATTATATTAGAACTGAGAATGTTTCAAGGTTTCTGCTGCAGACAGATGGTAGGGATTTTGGTCTGCAGTTTTGCAGTTGCAGGTTTCGCCCTTCTTATATACAGGAGTCACCTGCAATTCTTTCCATTTACTAGGGACTTTGCTCTGGCTGAGAGTTTCATGATAAATGCAGGCTAGGTAAGGGACGAATGCTGCAGAGTACTCTTTGAAAAGCCAAACTGGGATCTCGTCCTGACCTGATGACTTTTTTGTTTTGAACTCCTTCAGTTGTTTCTCTAGGGCAGGGATGCTTATTACTTTGTCATCTGTATGGAGTCTGCCCAATGGTCAAATTATGGTATGTTTTTACAACTTTCCTGTGTGAAAAATTTCTTAAATTTGAAATTTAAAACTTTGGATTTTGTTTTGCTGTCTTCTGCTGCCACACCAGACTTGTCAACAAGTGTCTGAATGGAAGCCTTAGAACCACTTAGCAAATTTACATAATACCAGAAATTTCTCAGCTTCTCTGCCAGATCTTTTGTTAAGGTATAATTGTGGTAGATGTTGTATGCTTAATGCATAGATCTTTTCACAGATGCACTAATCTCTACTAAACTTTGCTTGTCATCATTTGCAATTTTCTTTTGAAATGAGAGTGTAACAGCCTATGCTTCCTCAACATTTTTCAAATATTGCTATTAAACCATGGTGGGCCTTTTTCACCCTTAATCCACTTACTAATTCTCAAGACCACAATTTACAATCTGCTTAAACTTTACCCATAATTCCTCTGTGCCCATCTTACTGGAACTAAGTAGTGTCAGTTCACTGTCTAAGTGAGATGCTAACAACTGCTTATCTGCCCTTTCTAGCAGAAATGCTATCATAGTTTATCAACTTTCATAACCATAGTTGCTATAATGGCATATGATTGCTAATCCCCATTTCTATACTGATGTTGTTGATAATGCCCGACCTATTTATAGCTACAAAGTCTAAAATATTTCCACTGCATGGTGGGCTGCTGAAGTAGCTGCTCAACACAGTTTTCAGAAAATATGTTCAAAAGTACTTTGCATGACTGTCTATCTGTACCCCCTGCATTTAATCCATGGACATCCTGGTCTATATGCAGTGGGTTAAAGTCGCCTCCAACTAGCACTACATGACCTGGGCATTTATACACTACAGATAGTAGATTTTCTTTGAATGACTCTAGTACTTTCACAGCAGAATCAGGTGGCTGATAAAAACATCCAACAATTAACTTGGTTTTACCTAGACATGTTATACATGACCAGATAACTTTACCATCCCACTCAACTTTGAACTCAATAGAGGAAATATTTTTGTCAACTGCAGTGAACACTCCCCATCCTATGGTCTCTAATCTCACTTTCAGATATACATTCCATGACTTGCTAAATATCTCAGAACTTTCTACTTTGGATTTCAGCCAGCTCTCAGTCCCAAGAATAATTAAAGTGTGAGAACTTTCCTTGAGAGCAGTAAATTTGGGAACTTTGTTACAAATACTTTGACAGTTTACTGATAAAATTTTGACTGTCAAATTGTCTTTACTCTGAATCTGGTCTGACTTCCCTTGCCACATATTGTCTGGCGAGTGTTCATCAGAGTACTTCAAACTACCTTCTAGCCTAAAAAACTCTCATGTGTACTCCACAAGTACTTTGCTACCCCAGTAGCTGCTTCCTTTGTGTAGTGCACCTCTGACATATCAAGGCAAGTCCTACAAATCCCCAACTGATAATGCAGGCCTAGAAATCTGCAGCAAAGATTGTCACAGAATCAATGAAACCTTTGGTTGAAACCCTCCACTCGGTTCCAAACCAAAGCACCCCGACCAACTCTGAGAACAACGCTGCGAACTGCGGGCTCTGCTTGCACCCCAAGTGTGAGGCCAGCAGAATTCATCACTTCTGCTGGCCACATGAATGAGCTGAGGATGGTCTCAGAACCCATGCAACAGGTATCATCGGTGCCGACACGAGCCACAAGTTGCAGATGACTGCACCTTCCACAGTAGCTGTCAGGTGAGGTCCAACAGACATACCGAGTGCACATTGGCTTTCTTTTCAGCCCTGAATGCTATCTGCCTAAGCAGCTCCATAACATGCCTAGTGTTGGAGCTACCAATACCTAGTAAACCCCTCCCCCCATGTGCCTGCTCAGACCCTACTGAAGGAGCAGCCACCTACCTACTCACTGGGTGAATGAGCGAAACCAGATGACCAGTCTCCAAATTGGTCCTCTGCCTCAAACACATTACCACCTGCCACTCACTCTGCTGAGAGGGCAGATCCACCACATCATGTACACAAAACTTGCTTTTTTTAAATGTATGACCAGTATGATATCATATTTTTGGTAAACTCTCAATCTAACTCAGTCATTTTTGTTACACAAGAGGAGACATAAAGGCAATGCATAGTGCAAATTCTACACACGCCTGCAGAACTCTCTTCCAACATCCATCTGCATTACGTCTTGGAAATATCTACATACTGAAAATGTTTCACTTTGTTTAAAACTAACTTAGTTGAACGTAGTATAAATTTGAATGTCTGTGATCACAGCACAAAACACTATGTGAAACTCAGTGTGCATACAACTTGAAAGTTTACAATTAAAAATTATGATTTCACCAGGTATTCAGTTATACTATAACTGGCCTAAAAAAATAAAATACGGTAATAGTAATTAAAAAAGTCTATGTAGTTATGGAATAGGAATCTGTAATCTTTCTTGCTTGACCATTGATTCTGTACAGTATCTGAATTTCTTGTACACTCAAGTTCAAATTAATATGAACTCAGCAAATGCAGGAATAATTTTTGTAAAGGTGACAATCAGTAATGTAAAACTTAAGTTAATAATTTGTTTTATATCTGCACCATCTATAATTTTGCCAATTGAGGACTGGTACTTTATTTGCTGATGTGTGATCTTGTGGGCATATATACAAGGTGGTCCTTAGGTGTGGAACCAACTTTCTAAAGCAAAACGCATGAATAAACAAAAATTTAAAGTCAATAATATTATTAGTTTCGATTGTTTGAAATTTAAATTTGATGGCATGGGGCAGGCGGGGGAGGGGGGGGGGGAGTATGTATGATATGGGAGAACTGAAAAACCTGTGGGTCTGTTACCAAGATGGAAGCCATTTGGGAAACCTCCACCTTGGATGCAACTCATTATTTTCAAATAGAAATCATGTAACATATCAGACAGACAGAGAATTACATGAGAAAAGTTATGGTATCCTTTATTCATGCATTGTTTCATTCATTCTTGAGATATGGCTCATATTTATTTCTTACCAGTGATGTGAAAAATAGTGACATTTCCACGGGCTGAACACCCTGAGATTGTCCTGTCATTGTGAGACTGGAGCACCCATGTTATCATAGAGGACCTTAACTCATAGAGGACTTTAACCCAAAACAAGCCAGGCAGACCACGTATTACCTATAGTACAGTGGCTAAATTTCCCCTGAAATTTAATGAAATTGGATCTGTCACAGACAAACATTAAGCCGTACAGCAAAAATTGCTGTGGATGAAGCAACATCAACTGATGGTCAATAAGCACTCAGAGCACACTACTTGTCACATCTAGCACAAAACTGGAGTCAGTAATACATCAAAAACAAGAATTTTGTGTATACATGCATGACATCCTTACAAAATGCAAATGTTACATCTCAAAAGAATGATGAAATCATTGGGTTTAGTTTGCAGAATACATGACACACAAATGTAAAATGTTGTTTCTCCTGTGACAAAGTGTATATGGATAGAGATAATTCCTAGATGAGGAGAGAAAAATAAATAGAATCACAGATACTGGTCATATGCCAACCAACTCTGGATGGATTCATCAAAAGTAGCTGATGCATAAAAATGACATATGCATAAATATGACATTCTTGTATTGTTGGATCCTCCTTCATTGTGGGTCCACTAATGGTAGTCCATTATCTGTAGTTATTAGATGAAGACGTGCACCTGCTGGAGTGGCCAAGCAGTTCGAGGCACTAGTCTGGAACCGCGCGACCGCTATGGTCGCAGGTTCGAATCCTGCCTCGGGCATGGATGTGTGTGATATGTCCTTAGGTTAGTTGGGTTTAAGTAGTTCCAAGTTGTAGGGAACTGATGACCTCAGAAGTTAAGTCCCATAGTGCTCAGAGCCATTTGAACCATTTTTTTTTTTTTTTTTTTTTTTTTTTTTTTTTTTTTTTTGAAGATGTGATTCAATCACTGCTGTCTGAAGATGGGACATATCCAACTTTCTTTCAGCATGGTGGTGCCCCACCTTGTTCTGGGCTAGCTGGCTGAGCATATCTGGATATCCAGCTTCCCTGGTGATGGTTATATCATAGAATCCTGAAGGAGTATTCACCATGTACCCGGATTTAAGCCCATTAGATTTATACCTGTGGGGCCATATGAAGGTAATTGTGTATGCATGAAGATCAGAAGCCTTGTTCACTTCAGAAGCAAATTTTTAATGCCTGTGCTTGCATTCTGATAAATTTGTTGGTTAAAGCCAGTAAGGAATGGGTGAAGAGGATAATAACAATCTTATAATGCATTAGACAACACACTGAGCGCAACATGTAAACTTCAAGTGTTACTACCAGAATTAGCTTCTTTCTGCACAGAATGCAACATAGCATGGGAATTAACAAAGCTTTGCTCAAATTAAATATATCATCATTTTTCTCACGTAATTCTCTATCTGTTTTATATGCCACATGACCCCTTTTCCACATCAAAATTACAAGTTGCATCAAATATTGTGGCTTTCAAAATGGCCACCATATTAGTAATATAACCTCAAAGATTTTCCTCTTCTCTTCTCATACTACTTGACTTTAACTCTCTGTTTATCCACTTGCTTTGTTTTAGAAAGATATATATTAAAAGTTTCGTGAATGGTCTCAGAATATAAAGGAAATAGGAGTTACTAACAAAATACTGACTGCCCTTAAAATGCCCACCATTAGCTACAACACACTTCTGACATCAGATGCTAAGCTTTTGGAAACTGTCAGCACATACTTCTTGTTGAATTTCTCAAAGACCGTGGTCACATGCTGTTGGGCACCTGCATCATTACAGGACGTGAGACGTGGTGCTACCAGTATGATTCAGAGACTGAACAACTGTCAATAGCACGGTGTTCATTATCTCACCCACCATCCTCAGGTATAAATTGCTGTTACAAAAGGTGAACAGCATTGTCTTAATCTCGATTTTGTCACCCAACTTTCTTTGGAAGATAAGTAAGACAATGAACACCATGATACTGACTGTTATTGATCTCTGGGTTATATTGGTAACAAAAGCTCTCGTCTTCTGTAATGATGCAGATATCTAACAACACAAGGCCATGATGCTTTGAGAAATTCCACAATAAGTGTTTGCTGACAATTCCCAATAGGTTTGCACCTGAAGCCAGACGTGTGTTGCAGCTAATAGTGATTAGTTTGAAGACCAGTATAGGTATTTTGTTTATAATTCTTGTTTCCATTATTTTCTAAGATCATTAATGGAATTTTTCAAATGCACCCTGTATGGAAAAGTCACATATGCTCATTCAAGGAGCACAAAAAATAAGCCCTCTGCAATAAATCATAGACTTGCGTTATGTGCCATTTTTTGGGAAGTTCTTAACAGAATGTACTTCATAAAGAAGATAGCAAGTATTTATACAGAGTCCAGTCATATTAATGTGACCACAACTTGTGTTTAACATCAATGTGCAATAAACAGTAACAGATGGCAGGGGGCAGCATAAGCAGTGGAGGGTGTAAACCTCACTGGGGGACATGGAAAACAATACAGTCATTGTCATAATGTGGATATAGAGTGACTAATCTGATGTAAACTGTGCTACCATGGATAAAATATACTGTGCATGGCAAAATGACGCTGTCCAAAACTGGCACCGAGGCAGCTGTAGTGCACCAGCGGCTACAAATGACAGGGGTGAACGATAGCTGAGTATGTGAACATATGTGCAACTGGCTGCCCACATGAACCAATGGGTTGCCAATAGTGTCTTCTCAATGACCATTCAGAAAATAATGCTACATTGTGGGCCTCCACAGTAGGCGCCTGGTTCGTGATCCCGTGCTGACTGCTGTTCATTGGGGATGAAGGCTGGGATTTGCGTGCCAATATTGCAACTGGATATCCATTGAGCAGCTAAAGGTGGCCTTTTCAGATCAGATAGACGGCTGTCAGTATGTACGGCATGAAATGTCTGAAACAATTGACAGAAGAGCCCGGGCCAGAGGGCATTCCTGGGTACTCTTGTTATTCTGTAAGGCAGAGTGGATCAACACGAGTATGTATTTATCCTTAGGGACCATGTCCACCCCTACATGCAGTCTGTTTTTCCTCAGCACAGTGGCATCTACCAGCAGGGCACTGCAATGTATTGCACAGCTCGCAGCGCACATGCATGGCTAGAAGAGCACCGGGAAGAGTTTGCCGTACTCCCTTGGCCAACAAATATCCTATATTTACATCCGATCAAAAATGTGGGACACCCTGGATCAGGTTGTTTGCACCATCAATTCTCAGCTGAGAGATGTAATGCAGCTCTGGAGTTGGTATGTCTCCACATCCATGTCAGTGCCTTTCAGAACCTCATTAACTCTCTTTGTTCATGTATAAACACAGTCAGTGCTGCAAAAGGTGGTTATTTGGGCTTCTTACACATGGTCACATTAACATGACTGGAGAGTGTAACATTGCCATTCTTTTAATTAAGTTATTTTGTCAGTTTTCATTATTAATAGAACAGTAGTTACATGCTCTGACCTCGTTATCAGCCACTGGCTGTGTATTTTGTGTCATACGCAAATTATCAACTTTCAGCAGCCATGTCACATCTGTATGACCAACATCATTTTCATCCTGAAATAAGGCAAATGAATTTTTTTATCCCTTAGACATATACAATACCAACACCATAGAATCATTATACCATTTAAAAGTATAGTCCCATAAAATTGATGAAGTACTACGTTATGTGGAAATTTCAGTATTGAATGGGAAAAGGATTTAAGAAAGGCAGGATTTTGAAGAATTGTCAATACCTTATAACATGGAGGCAACCATATGTGCATCAACAGGAGTAACCTTTTCAAAGTCAGGCACTTATTGACATTATTACTATTATTAAGAGATATGACTATGAGTCACATGTAGTTCAGACAGAAATACCTGACCATCATGGACAGCTGATCTGCTTTTGCTGAAGTAATGACATAGCATCAGAATCAAAACGTACATTATTAACAACTTTGAAACAATATGAAATTGGGAAACATGGAATGAAGCCCTACTGGTACACAATATAAATGAAAAGTCTGGTTCAGTTATTACAACAATTAAATATCATTTTAATATAGCATTCCCCCAAAGTATAAAGACAAGAGAAGCTTCAGAATCAAACACAGCGGATTACCAATGAAATATTAGAACAGCATAAGAAGCTGCAGGATCTGAGCCAGTTGGAGAAAGCTGAAAACTGTGTGGCGGCCGCACCGTTCAAATGCGCAAAGGACTGAACTACGGCACAGCCGATACAAGTAAGCAACCCCCGGCATTCACGAGTGCAGCTATACTGCTACGCCGAATTTTGGCAATGGTGCATCACACACCAGATGCACGGAACAAAGTAAGGGGACAGTGCGAGCCGGTCAACGCAACTTGACACATGTCTCCGCTCCACCGACTTCACCATCACGGACCACGTGACTCCCCCGCAAATGCATATGCGCAGTCTGAAACGCAGTCACTCATTTCGCGGAGTGCACCCTTCCATTTGACAGTGCCTTCCTCCCTTCCGTGGACATCGCGGCGCTTCCGCTTGCGCCAGGAGCTGGACATTCAGCGACACGGCCTTTATCTTGCTCGGTCCACGCGGTTTCACCACAGCTGATCACTGGAGTGTACACCCTCTGGGATCTGGGATCGAGCTGTACCATTAGGGCAACTTGCCTGAACGGATGAACGTTAATGATGCATTGCATTTGCAACGTAGTGTAAGTGTTCCAAAGAATAAATGTGTCACGACAAAACTGCTGTAGTCATTCCGTCACCAAGCCTCTCCCTTGAACATAGTGCGTGGGCACAGCAATAAAGCCACTTCACCACATGTTAATGCCCGTAAGCGGTGATACCACACGTCCCTGCTTCACTGGTGACCCCGACGTGATCTGACACATTTTGGGGACAGACAATATCGTCACCGATTGTTTGTTCCGAGCGTGTGCCGTCATGTCAGCCCCTGTGAACTTTGAGGACGTCGCCCAAGTACAGGAGAGTGATGAAGAGCTGCACCGCTTGCGTCACGAAACTTCCAGTGGCCTGCAACTGGAGCTGGTGCCTGTCCCCAGCTCTGCACGGAAGATTTTGTGTGACATCTCAACCGACACGCACTGACCATTCCTTCCGGAGAAATTCTGGCGCAGTGCCTTCTACCGCATCCACGGACTGTCACACCCCAGCACCGACACCACTGCGGCGCTCGTGGCTTCGCGTTTTGTCTGGCCCGGGTTTCGGAAGGACTGCCACGAATGGGCACACATTTGCACAGCATGTCAGCAAGCCAAAGTTGGAAGGCACACCCACGCACCCGTGGGCTACTTTCCTGACGCGAGACGCCGATTTGCGCACGTGCACATGGACCTCGTCGGCCCACTTCCTCTCTCTTGAGGCAAGCAGTATCAGCTAACTATGGCGGACCACTTCACTCGCTTGGCCGGAAACAATGCCCGTTGCGGACATCACCACCGAGACCGTCGCCACCGACTCTGTCGACACCTGGGTGGCACGCTTCAGATGTCCCACTCACATGACAACTGACCGTGGCCGCCAGTGCGACTGCGCACGGTTCGCGCACGTCGCCAGACTGTGTGGCATCCAGTTACACAGGACAACAAGCTACCATCCGGCGTCTGAAAGCCGGCCTGACCTGCCACGACACCTCGTGGCCAGAGACACTCCCATTGGTGCTACTCGGCCTGCGAGTATCACCGAAGGAGGAGATCGATGCGTCACCTGCCGACCTCATATACGGACAGCCTCTGACAATCCTGGGCGATTTCGTTGAGGATGTACCACTCCCACACAATGCCGCGGCACCCACTCTGGCAGAACGCCTGTGCACTCACAGGGTCGGCCTCCAAGTGCACGCACCGACGCGGCACGGCACTGGGAATGTATTCGTGCACGCCATCCTGCAGCGCTGCACGCACGTCATGTTGCGTACGGATGCAGTACAGCCACCTCTCCGGCTGCCCCAGCGGACCACATCGCGTGATTGCCCGAGGAGACAAAATGCTGGTCATCGAGTGCAATGGGAAGCCGTCTGCAGTGTCAATCGACCGTGTCAAGCCAGCTTACATATTGCCCACTCCAACATCCATGCATTTCTTCGACCCGGTGGAAGATCTGGTTACCAGCGGTCAGACGGAGCGCGCACCCATAGCCGCCAGTGATACACAGGTGCAGCCTGCTGTCATTGCATTGCCACGTGCGCCTCCCACCACCCCGCCCAGGTGGCCCACTTGGCCGCCTGGACCTCGCCCACCACAGCCGCCAGTGGACTACATCACACATGCCAGCCGCCGCATCTGATTCAAACGCCCATGCTGCGCCACCAACGCGCCACGCCACCCAAAACAGCAAACACGTGCCCGAGCGTCCAAACGCCGACAGAATCAGGTGTCCACGAGCTGCCAAACGCCGTCAGAATCCGGCGTCCACGAGCCGCTCTCCAATGTAGAGATCCGGCTCTAGCTGCCCGCGCCCTCAGCCGGTACCTCCAGTCGAGCCCCGGACGATGCCTTCCGTGTCCGTTGCAGCTCCTGGACCACGTTCATATCCTTCTGCCTCTGCCGTGTCCAGCATTGAGCCTGGTTCAGCATCCACGTCAGTTTAACTTATATGCGTCGCTGTCGAGCTCTGGACATTGCACTCCACACCACCCGGCTTGTCCGTTGGGCTCCCGGACCCGCGTTCGAGTCCCGATGGTACTGCACTAGCACATATTCTCCAGACCTCCGTTGTCTCGAGCATCAAGGTCGGTTTGAATGCTGCGCTGTGTTCACGTGACTGAGTCACTTGGTGAACATGTGGAACGCTGTATCATATGAACACTTGGACTTGCCACTCTGAATAATGTAAATAGTGAACTTGTTCTGTAGCTTTTATGGATGCTCGGTGTTATTATTGAGATGTCAGTGCCTTCAAGATGTAATACTAAATGACCTGCAGCGTGCGCCTTCACTGCGCACGCTACAGACAGTGGTGGCCAGTGCTCCATGCCACTGTCACTAGCCGACCACGCTAGGACACACCCACCGCAGGCTCACCAGTCCGGCACACTGACGTCACGGGCCGCCGCCCTTCCAATGCTGACTGACGCCAGCCAACACTGCCGTACTGTCATTATGCAGCACGCAAACTTTAAACACACGTGTGCCACAGAAAGATTGCCGCGTTTTAGCAGCTACGGAACTCCGATCTCCAAGGGAGGATCTGTGTGGCAGCTGCACCGTTCAAATGCGTGAAGGGCTGAACTATGGCACAGCTAACACAAGTAAGCGACGCCCGGCATTCGTGAGTGCAGCTATGCCGCTATGCCAAATTTTGGCAATGGTGTGTCACACACCGGACACACGGAACAAAGCAAGGGGACAGTGCGAGCCGGTCAATGCAACGCGACACATGTCACCACTCCACCAACTTCGCCGGCGTGGACCACGTGTGTAAAGTTAACGTGACTCCCCCGCAAACGTGTATGCACAGTCTGAAATGCAGTTGCTCGTTTCGCAGAGTGCACCCTTCTGTTTGACAGTGCCTTCCTCCCTTCCGCAGACATCGCGGCGGTTCCGCTTACGCCAGGAGCTGGACATTCGGTGACGCAGCCTTTATCTCACTGTCTCACTCGGTCCACGCAGTCGCGCCACAGCTGATCACTCGAGTGTACACCCTCCGGGATCTGTGATCGAGCCGTACTGCTAGGGCAACATGCCTGTACGGATGAACGTTAATGATGCATTGCATTTGTAACATAGAGTAAGTCTTCCAAAGAATAAATGTGTCACGACAAAACTGCTATAGTCAATCTGTCACCAAGCCTCTCCCTTGAACATAGAGCGTGGGCATAGCAATAAAGCCGGTTCACCACACATTAATGACCGTGAGCGGTGATACCACACATCCGCGCTTCAACTATAAAATATCCTAAAAGAAATACTCAAAAATGATAATACAGGTAAAAGCAAGGGAATTAACACAAACATAATGAACTCAAAAAATATAATAAAGGCAGCTTGTTATGCAATTAATACTCAAAGAAAGGAAAAATATTGACCAAACAAATAAACAGAGATCAGGTTAATGAAAATAGACAACTTAGTGGTTACAGAGGGAAGAGAAATAGCAAACATCCTCAACGGTAATTATATAAATTGGGTAGAAAGCGTAAGATTGGAAAGACAGTCCAAAAAAGAAGATTACCAAGCTATCAAAAATATCATACAGTATCACTTTCTTGAAACCAATAACAGAAGACAAACTGAGGAAGACTATACAGAAATTAAAGTCCAACAAATCAGCTGGTGGTGATGAAATATTGAATCAAAACTGAAGATAAGCAGGGTTGTGCCAGTGTGTCAGAAAGGGGATAAGGATGTCTCCAACAACTACAGGGCACTTGTCCACAAAAGGCAAAGGTCCCGTTCAGTTATTGATCTGGCACACAGTTTTAATCTGCTAGGAAGTTTCAACTACAGACCAGTTTTGCTTATACAAGGTTTATCAGAAATCCTGGAAATGCTTATTTTGATAGATTAGCTCATTACCTGGACAAGCAAAATATGTTTTTAGTGTCACAGCATGGATTCAGAAAGGGTAAATCTACAAAATCACCAACTGCCAGCCTGTCAGAATACATTATACAGGCCTTAAATGATAAAAAGTTATTTCTAGACCTATCCAAAGCATTTGATACCATTGCCAATGAAAGACTTATTCCAAAACTGGAAAACTATGGCATTCGAGTGGATACCATCATACCTAAGCAACAGGAAACAGTATGTATCAATAGGAAACTTATAACAGTCAGAAACCAAAGCCATCAAATATGGGGTGCTGTGGGGATCAGTAAAGTGGCTGTTGGTGTTTAAACTATCTGTAAGTGGTGAAGGTGTTGAAGATAAAGAGAAGAAAATCCTGTATGCAGATAACATGACAATACTGAACAGTGAACAAAATGTGGGACAGCTTGAGAGAAGAACATATATTTCTGCACATGTCACAGCTCAATGGCTCAGGGAAAATAACCTGAAAAAAACTATGTATACAGTGTTCAAGAACAAAGAGAAGTCTGTAAAAATAAATTTTGAGGTTGATGACACAAAGCTGGAAGAAGAAGAATCCACTAGTTTCTAAAGTGTTACTGCAGACAATGCACCGAAATTGAAACAGCATAGTAATCCTGTTTCTAAGGAACTCAGCATCATCATATTCATAATGAAGCAGCTACTGTAGTAAGTAGTAAAATGGCTTTGGTCTCTTTGGACTGTACCTGCAGCATGGAGTGGCAGTGTGGTGAAACTCAAACATCCAAGAAACAAAAAGTGTGTTCACATTTAAAAAAAGCAATTAGGATCATTTTAAAAAGAAGGACTTCTGAAACATGCAGAAACAGCTTTTACATCATTATACAGACATAAAACAATAATACACATCACAAAAGAAAGTTCAGAGTGGATTGCACATGCTAGTGTAAAAGCCCATAAAACATGGGGGAAGAATAACACATGAAGAGTATCTCACCAACTGAAAATACTTGAAAAGGGACCTCAGAATTCAGCTATCAAACTTCTAGAAAGTCTGCCTAAAAATCTGCATTGTAGTATATATGATGCAAACTCTCAAGCTCAAAGACTATCTGGTGGAAATGGAATTTAATGTGTTAAAGAACATCTACTAAATTAAATTTTTATATATTGTTCTTTATAACCTGTGATGTTGGAGAGCATAACCAAAATGTTTGCTTCTCAGGAAATAAGTGATAGTAAATGTTTTCCACTTTTTATGTGTCCTACATTACTTGTACATTTTCTGTACACAATGTAATCCAACAGGCTCGTATACTATTGATTCAAGTATGTACCACATATTTCTCAGTCTATTCTGTATCAAATAAAGAGAATAAGGTAGGCATTATGTCATCTCAGGAAATTCTAAAAGATGCTTTAACATAAAATTAAAATGAAAACAAGCAAAAGTTAAAGTTCAGACCTATAATAATGAATGAAATGTTATAAAAAACTATATTTAAAAAATATCCAATATTAATATTCTAATATTTTCACAGCCAAATGCTATCATCCATACATGACTGACCATCAGAGATCCCAAATCATTCACTCCTATGTGTCTGCTCTCAATACTTTAACCAAGCCCAATAATTAGTGATAATGGAACACAATTTTCTTTATGCACTATCGCTCTGGACTGACACAGCTGATCCATATTTCTTGTTAGGATTTCGATAACCTTTCATGGCTTCATGAAATTAGAATTTTCTCTCACAAATCATTCCTAACCCTTATAGTGCAGTATTTACCGACCAGCCCTTCCTACAAAATATCCATTCTTATGCCATTTCTGTTCCCAGCACCGTGCCACATGGGCCATGTCTGTGTAAGGTCCAGGAGTAAGGACTGTCCATGCATCAACCAAGCATAACATATTCCATTCCTATCACTATATATCCATTTTGAGGTGATCAAAATATTCAAATATCCATGTCTATATAAACACTGCTGCAACCACTATATCACGTTTTATTTGGACATCACCGTCAGTCAGCTATTCATGTCCAAACGAATTGATGCTGTCACATTGATACCAGAGGTTAATTAGACTGCCCAGTTGCAGAACTTACTGTTCTACAGAATATGATCAACTTCAATGGCTGTTTCATTAGCTGTGAGAGTGTGAGTGTGTAGAGTTGTAAAACTACCATACACTATGCTAGCCTATCATCAGTAAACATAAGCTATGGTAGTTTTCCTAGTAGCCTTGGTCAGTTAAGATTGTAACCACATTACCTGTATGTTAGGTGAGTTGCAACTCTATTGGGCATGAGTGCATTCCAATCATTTTGTCTGCATATTTGATCACTGTCCTACAAGATTCCCCTAGAACCCAGAAGTGCGAACAGTCTAAAAACTGAGAGAGGGTTGTATAAAGGGTCACATAACCTACAGGACATTTTTGTTCTACATAGTTATCCTTCTGTCTGTTGCTTAAAAATAAAGAGTATTTATAGTTTTGAAACTTTCAATGTTTAATTCATGTTTTATTTGAAAATTGCTAGTTCATAATGTGGCACAACAGGATGTTGTACTAAAAACTAGGAAACAATTCAGATGTATCATATAGTGCTAGAAAACACAATTCCTCAGTAAAATGGTAAAATTAAAGAAAAACAGCAAAACAAAAACATATCAAATATTGCTTCAATACTTCATTGAGTTTAAATGAAACATATTTCCATTGTTCATAATCAGCATTCACACTTACCAGTAACAACAGGAATCTCTTGCCTTTGATTATAATGAATGTTCTGTTGAGAGCAGTATAACAGCAATTATATTTATGTTTTACATTTGTGAATGTAAATTGTACTTGCATTAAAAATAATTGCTTTAGTTACGTAAAATTACAGAAGTTATGAAATCAACTGACTTTTATGACTTATTAAATGTAATTTATATTTTGTAAGGATTTAAAATACACAATGAACTAACAGTGAACAATGTGTGATTCTAATTATGTGCGAAACATATAAACAAACAAAGAGAAATCATCAGCTCCCAGTTTCTCCCACATAAATTCATTAATGTTTCTTTCCCTACCAATGCTACTAATAGGACCAGTAATCCTATCATTTACTATATAAGTAAGTAGTTTCATCTCAATATTAAAGTTCATTATTTCACACTTTCTTCTCTCAAGGTAATTAAACTGAAGGAGATATAGACTTGTTGGATCAGGAAGCAAATAATGCGAAATAGAGGGCAAAATTATAGCATACACAGTGAGTAAGAGCAATGAGTGTGGGGGGGGGGGGGGGGCAGAGAGAAGATGGTAGATAGGTTTATACAGTGACAGGAGGTGCGATGAATGAAAACAAAGTCTTTACAGCAACACACTGCCACATAGCATGTGCTATAACATCAACAGTTATGATTTCTGCTGCTAGTACCTTATAATTTCACTGGTAAGATGATTCTTTACCATGTCTGAGTAACCTCAATGAATATCTGTTATTCTCTATTATTATTCACCTCCTCTTCATTTGCCCTCCTCCTTCTTTTCCTTCATCCTCCTCCTCATTTGTCAGCTCACTGTATTGTTAGCGGGTGAAGGAATCCATTGTTTGGAAAAGTTCATGGTTGTACACATTTTGTTTGTGACTGTCTCTGCAACCACATGGTTATTATTTCCCATGAAGTAAAGTAAAGTCATATGGCATGAATGGCTGGAAGACCATTAAGGACGGGTTCAGTCAGCTAATTGGAAAGGTTTTCCCTATCCTTCGCACCCACGGGCACCTTTCCATCTTGAAATATGAGTTGTGTATGTAAGTGTAACTGTTAAGAGTAGGTAGCTGAAATGTTTGGCTGTGTGTAGTGTTGTGTTCATGTTGGAGAGGATGAGAGAAGGGAGAGGGTGAAACCTGGTGCCTACTCCTTGTGAATAGCACCAAGCAGGCCACAGAGCTTAATGTCTCCATCTGACACACACAGATTACCATCAACAGTGTCACATGCCCTCACTTCGTGAGACACTTTGGAGAGGTTTGGAATTTAATCCAGGATATTGGCCAAATACAGGCAGTGAAAATTTCATCCACCACCTGGTTCAAAAGAGCTTATCCCTGAGGTGAGAGCCAATGCACAAATGTGTGTTAGTGACCTCGGCTGTAGAGGTGGGTAATATTTCCTATATTTATTTGATTGTAATTTCAGTTTTTACCCCTCCATTAAAAATGGTAAACATATGGCCATACTACAGAGACTGCAATGCATTCTGTGCCTTTCATGAAAATAAACATAATATAATGAATTGTAAGAAATATTTGTGTCAAAGTTAAAACTGTGTCATTCCAGTTATTCAGCACAACTGTTAACTTTTGTCACCTATGGTCATCAAATTGAGCTATCAGTGTACATAGGAAGATAAAGCAGATACTGCTATCAGCCAGTCTCAGTGCTGACAAGTTTTTCACAGATGTTAGAGAAACTAATGCATGCTAGGACTGCAAAGCAAGTTAGTGACCCAAATATCATCATCTAAAGTCAGTCTGAATTTCAGGAATGCATTATTTACATTCACTGCCAATATTTAGTAATTCATCAACAAAAACATGAAGATGGTCAGAATATTTTCTGACTTGACAAAAGTGATTGTGTCAGTCACAAATTAGCTTCACACAAAGTTACATAACTAGGTACAAATTGTGCAGCAGGGAAGTACCTTATTTTAGAGATGTTGGTGAGCTGGCTTAAACTTTATTGTTTCACACTATCTCTAAAGATGAATAAATAGGAGCAAAACTAGGTGACCAACACATAGTTATGGTACATACTTCAAAATACCTGGGCCTACAGATCAATATCAAAGTAAACTAGAGAAACCACACCCTAGATTTCTGCAAAATATTGTGTTCGGCAACTTATGCAATATGCGTTTTTTGTCCTTATAGAAATATGGAAACCACTGTATCAGTTTATTACAATTATTTTCATGCCAGCATGGCATATGGAATCACATTTCTGAGGAAATCAGCCACGAGGTAGAAAAGCGCTATATGCACAGAAAAGACTCACAAGAATCATGAATTGAGTTCCACTCTAGTCAAACATGCAGAAATCTTTTAAAGAAGCTTGAAATTCTCACATTCAATGCACAATATATATTCTCTGTGATGTGTTTCATAAGGATAAAAATCCCATTTTTTAAATCTAGTAGTGTATTATCACAGTCATGATACTAAAAGAAAAGAAGATATACACTGTGAGCATAGCCTACAGTAGTGAGGATGATGCAGAAGGGGGTCCTTTTCAGGGACTGTAAGATTTTTAATGCCTTCCTTTCAGAAATTATGTGTTTAGTAGATGATGAGCCCTTTATTAAAAAAATCGTAAGACAGTTTCTATTGCAAGGGTCCTTATATACATTAGAAGAGTTCCTGTAACACTGAGATACATTCCCAGAACCTTATCTGTGTTCCACTCTAGACAAACATGCAGAAATCTTTTTAAGAAGCTTGAAATTCTCACATTCAATGCACAATATATATTCTCTGTGATGTGTTTCATAAGGACAAGATGGCGTCATGTATTGGTGTTGTGGTAAATCACTCCAGTTCAAATTACGAAAATAAGCTGACTTACAGGAAAAAGTCACATTAGCAACAGACGAAGCAGACAGATGGTTTAATGAAAACAGACTCATTGTGAATGCCAAAAAAACAACATGGATCAACTTGAGACATATTACAAATAAAATAAAAACTAACCTTACAGTAGAACTGGGTATATCATTGAACAAAAAATTAAGTCGAACACGTTATATACTTAGAACGCTTAAAAGCGCATGTAATATTAAAAAAGTTTTATGTGTTTATTTCTCATTCATGCACAGTTTATTAAGATATGGTGTACAGTTCTGGGGGAACAACAGTCTAACAAAACATTCATTTAGACTACTAAAGAAGGCAGTCAGAATAATAAAAGGTATAGGATATAGAGACTCTTGTAAGCATGCTTTCAAAGAATGAAAAATCATGACACTACCATCCTTATACATGTATGAAAGTATTTGTTTCTTAAAAGAACACGAGGAATTTTCTACATTAAACAGAGAATTACACAACTATAAAACGAGGAATAGGAATGATTTCCAGAGAGAAATTCATAAAACAGCTATGTATCACAAAAGTGTACTATACCAACCCAAAATCCTCTACAGTGCTCTCCCCAAAGAACTAAAAATAATACCAAAACTGCACATATTTAAAAAAGAACTAAAAAACATGTTATTGAGCAGTAGTTTTTACAGTATTCAAGAGTTTATGAATCATTGACAATAAAAGCGCAGTTAATATTTCCCGGACCTAATAAATATGTGTAATTGCTCACATTTAAATACTTGCTGTTTCTATAAAAGTGTCAAGCAGTGTTAATGTAAGAATGGAAATAATCTTTGATGACAGCTGGTGTGGCTGTGTGGTTCTAGGCACTTCAGTCTGGAACCGCGTGACCGCTACAGTCGCAGGTTCAAATCCTCCCTCGGGGATGGATGTGTGTGATGTCCTTAGGTTAGTTAGGTTTAAGTAGTTCTAAGTTCTAGGGCACTGATGACCACATATGTTAAGTCCCATAGTGCTCAGAGCCAACCAGTCTTTGATGTGAGAATCACTAGCTTTTTTTTTTGTATGTTGTTATCCTACTTGTATATTTTTATGTTAATGTTCTTATAGTTCTATTAAAATTGTAAGGTCTAAGTGACAAGTAAATTCAATTATAAATTTTCTTGTACATGTATTTTAAATTGTAATGTTTATTGACAAGTCCTATGTCATTTTGATGATGTACTACAAGGACGCTAATAAACTGAATTGAAGTGTTATGTATGTGAAGAAAATGTAATGCAGGGACTCCGTATGTGTGAAGAAGCTCAACAGTGGGTTCATTCAAATTATGTTGTCGCACTCAGTTTAAATTACACTGCAATCAATAAAACGTGTTTGTGTAGTAATCAGTGCAACGCCATTAACGAACTTTTCATGGCATATGATGCAGGCATTGAACAACGTGTTGTTACAACATTAATGAATGATGTGTGCCGGCTAAAATCTGAAGTAAACAAACTAAAAAATGCCTTCTCAGTAGAAAAAAACCAAGTCGGTGAATGTAAAAGCAGCGGACACTCACTTTGACCTGCTTTGTAACATGTCCTACACACCTAAAAAGGCTCATCAGGCGAAAGTTTCTACAGATAATTTTCATATCAAATTAAGTAATAGATATCAGGTATTATCAGACAGTACTGTAGTGCAAAAGGAGAAAGTCATTGCGAATTCATTAATTAAAACTTCCGGGCTGAATTGCCGTGGTCCATGTATAAAACTGTTTCTCCTTCCTTACGTTTCATTGCCTACTGCGGGCAACATCTTCTGAGGTGAGTCGGCGACTGGCTCCAAGGCGCTGGAGGTCCCACTTATACAGAGCGCTTAGATGGCGCCACCACTCATCACGTGCTTTCGACTTTAAAACTATCTCTGACTAGTGCCATCTCTCTCGATTATAGGTAATCGATAGTCACTTCATTGGTACAGAGTCGATCGCCATATCTTGTCTAGTTTTAATCCTTCTTCTTTTTTTTTAAAATTATTTTGATGCTTGTAGATCTCTATAGCTTCTCTATACATGCAGGTATAATAACGTGAAGTCATAGCTATCACGTTTGTCTCACTAAATTTTATTTCATGATCACCATCTTTGAAAACGTGTTCCGCTACAGCTGTTTTGTCAATTTGTCCCAATCTACAGTTCCTTTTGTGTTCAGTTAGGTGGGTATTAACACTCCTTTTAGTTGTTCCAATATAAACCATGCCACAGCTACATGGAATTTTATACACACATGGGGTAGCTAAGGTGTGTCGTGCGTCTTTCACCGATCTTAAACTTTCACTAATTTTCTTGGTAGGTCGAAAGATTGTCTCCACTTGAAATTTGGCCAAAACTTTCCCAATGCAGTCCGTGATGTTATGAATAAATGGAAGAAAAACTTTTCCAGCAGACGGTTGTTGTTGTCGTGTATTTTCGACGCTTTTCTTCTAGGATGGAGTGCTCGATCTATTTAGTTGGCAGTGTACCCATTTCTCTTGATAGCCGTTCACAAATGGGTTAATTCCTCTTGCAAATAAATTGGCTCACAGATGTTATTAGCCCTGTCCACTAAAGTTTTTATGACTCCTCTCTTCTGCCTAGGATGATGCTTCGAATTCTTATGTAGGTAACGATCGGTGTGTGTGTCTTTCCTATAAACCTTGTGCCCTATAGTCCCATCTGCCCGTTTAATAACCAATACATCCAAAAAGATCAGTGAAAGATGCACGACACCCATTAGCTATGCCAGGTGTGTATAAATTTCTGTGTAACTGTGGCATGGTTTATATCGGAACAACTAAAAGGAGTGTTAATACCTGCCTAACTGAACACAAAAGGAACTGCAGATTGGGACAAATTGACAAATCAGCTGTTGCAGAACACGTTTTCAAAGATGTTGATCATGAAATAAAATTCAGAGAAACAAACGTGATAGCTATGACTTCACATTATTATACCCGCATGTATAGAGAAGCTATAGAGACCTACAAGCACGAAAATAATTTTAATAAAAAAGAAGAAGGATTAAAACTAGACAAGATATGGCGGTCGACTCTGTACCAATGAAGTGACTATCGATTACCTATAATCGAGACAGATGGCACTAGCCAGAGATAGTTTTAAAGTTGAAAGCACGTGATGAGTGGTGGTGCCATCTAAGCGTTCTATATAAGCGGGACCTCCAGCGCCTAGGAGCCAGTCGCCAACTCACCTCAGAAGATGTTGCCCACAGTAGGCAATGAAATGTCAGGAAGGAGAAGCAATTTTACATATGGACCACAATAATTCAGCCCAGAAGTTTTAATTAATGAAGACGCAGGCCGTGAAAGCTTACATGTTATGATCATTGCGAATTCTCGTGAATACCTTACAGCAAAAGGTCTTAATGAAAAACATTTAACTCGTTCTGGCAGCAAAAAAAGGTACTACTACATTATATATTAGAAACAAATGTTATGATAAGGTGAACACTTTATTGCAGGGGAAAAATGACAGGGCTGAAAATCGGAAAGTAAATCAAGAAAATATTTACTTATTCTCAGACAGTCATGGAAGAGGGCTAGCTGAAATACTGAAAGAAAAAATGGAAAAGTTAAATATGGGTCTAGTGAAACCAGGTGCGCCTCTGCATGTTGTTGCGAAAGATATCCACAAATACAAAGACTCGGGTTCAAATAACTCATTTATAATTATAGCTGGAGCAAATGATATTTACAAAAACGAAGCAAAACATTAAACAAGAGATCTGAATAAATTGCTAGTGTGTGTGCCAGCACTCAAAATAACTATTTTAAGTATTCCTGAGTGACATGACCTAACAAAAACATCTCGTGTAAATAAAGAAATAGAAATTACAAATCGTAAAATTGAGAAAATGTGCAAACTGTTCTGCAACGTGAGCTTTCTTAAAGCTGCCAATCTAAGAGAAGTCTTCACAATGTGTGGTATGCACAGTAACAGCAGTGACAAACCTAGATTGTGTGACTTAATACTGGAAAACCTAAATCAATTCAATGAATCACAGTATCCACCAATAGCAGTAAGTATGGTGGAGCCTAATCTAGGATCACAGAGTGGTACAACTGCAGTGACTTCGGGTAAATTGAGAAACGATTCAAGTAAAGAAATCGACATAGATGATTTGTCAAGCTCAGTTTCTACTACATAAACTGTCCCATCGTCAGTGGAAGTGTCATTAACTCCAGCTACAGCAACTACAGCACCAGTAATATTAACATTAACTGCAGCAGGATCAACAACTAGATCACAGTGCTCCATCAAAGCTACTGTAGTGTCACCAGGGCCTGCAGCAGTCTACAATCAAAAGAGTGGAAGTGTCATCAACTTCAGATACATCAACTACAGCATCTGAAACATTAACTGCAGCAGGATCAACAATTAGACCACAGTGTTCCATCAAAACTACTGTAGTGTCACCAAGGCCTGCAGCAGTCTACAATCAAAAGAGGAGCTTGAGGCCTAGAAAACCTGCTCTACTAAATCAAGATTTTTTATGGTTTCGCAACAAAAAGGGGAAAACCATGACTTAGGTAAGTCAGTCAGAAATGACACTCAGCAAAAGATCAATTATCTAACGAGCGTGTGCAACAACTCACCCATCTTGAAACCTAGCAACTCACTTCCTCAAAAAGTCAATACTAAATGTGACAAACTGTGTATTTTCCATCAAAATATAAAGGGGCTAAGAAGTAAACTAGAACTGTTGACAATGAATATTAGTGACAGTAATACTATTGATAATGCCAATATCCTTTGTTTTACCGAACACCATGTAAAGGAGGGTATCAATATGCTGAATCTGGATGGCTATCATATTGCCTCTCACTTTTGTAGAAACAGTGTGCAGAAGGGTGGTGTAATTATATATGTAAAAAAGAATATAATGTATAGATCTCTAGAGCTCACAAAATACTGTTTTGATCAGCACAGAAATTAGCACCAAGACCCTGTCACTCATTGTAGTAACAGTCTATAGGGCCCCTTCAGGGAAGCAATGTATGCTCTTTAAGCAACTCGAATCTCTCCTATCCCATATGTATTCAAAAAATAAAAATGCTGTAGTCTTAGGAGACTTTAACATTAACTTTATAGATTATGATAGTAGTAGAGCTGACCTGCTACATATAATGAACACATACAACCTCACACCCATGGTAGACTTCCCCACAAGGGTTACGAACTACTGTTCAAGTCTTATCGATAATATTTTCATTGATGAGAATAGAAACACCAATGCAACAGTAAAACAAGTCCTAAATGGTCTTTCAGACCATGATGGCCAATTGATAACTATCAATGATATATGCCCACACAAGAAGGACAAAGTCTGTAAAAGGTCATTTAGGGTAATTAATAAACTCATGATCTTCAACAGTTATCTTCAACTCATTGACTGGGTTCCAATTTCTAGAGCACAGAAACTCAATGACAAATTTAACCTATTTATAAATGAATTTATGTGCCACTTTGAAGCTGTCTTCCCTCTAAGAACTGCAAAGAACAAGTACCAGAGCCATACCAGCAAACAGTGGCTCACAAAAGGAATAAAAACATTTTATGTTTCTCTCAGAAATACAAATGATCCTGAAATGAGAGCTCATTATAAAAGGTACTGCAAGATCTTAAATGCAGTTCTGATAAAGGCAAAACGTATGTTAATCAAATCAGAAATAGATAATTCTGGCAACAAAATAAAAGCCATCTGGGGTATTATTAAAATAGAAACAGGTAGTTACTCAAAGGATGCAGAAAATATTGAAATTAGACATAATGGGAATATCATTGATAAAGGTGAAAATGTTGCAAAAATTTTCAACAAGCATTTTTTGACTGCAGCAGATAAAATGAGGTGTAATGGTTCTATAAATGAGGCTCTGAATCTTTTACAAACAAGTGGACTTAGTGCAACACCCCAGCTTAGCATGCCTCCTGTCACTGTTGAGGGAATTAAGAAGATAATAAGGACCATAAAAACAAACACTCAACTGGTATTGACGGTATTTCCATCAAAGTGTTGAAACACACACACATTTCGATTTGTGAAGTCCTGTGCCACATCTTTAATGAATCACTGAGACTAGGAATTGTCCCTGATAGACTTAAATATGCAGTGGTGAAACCATTGTACAAGAAGGGTGACAGAAACGAAGTAACCAATTATCATCCTATTTCACTCTTAACTTGTTTCTCCAAGATTCTCGAGAATCATGTACACAGAAGGATTCTTGAACATCTTAGTAAACACAATATTCTCAATAAAAGTCAATTCGGTTTCCAGAAAAACATCTCAACGGAAGATGCAACATATTCTTTCACCAAAGCAATTCTTGAATCAATCAATAATAAAATGTCTCCAACTGGAATTTTTTGTGACCTTTCTAAGGCGTTTGATTGCGTGATCCATGAGATTTTTCTGAGAAAGGCAGAATTTTATGGGTTAACTGGAGAAGCAGGGATGTGGCTTGCCTCCTATTTAAAGGACTGGAAACAGAAAGTCATGGTAAACGACATTAATGGGGAACCAGTGTCCTCTTCTTGGGGCACAATAAACTGTGGAGTCCCACAGGGCTCTATTCTGGTTCCTCTACTTTTCCTTATTTTCATTAATGACCTTCCAATGTGTACAAGGGCTAAGATAAAATTTACTTTGTTTACCAATGACACAACGATTCTGGTTGACAATTCAACAAATACTAATCTTGAGATCACTGTAAATGCAATTTTTCAGGAGACTTAACTGGTTTACCTCTAATGGATTACCACTAAACTTTGAAAAAAAAACTGAATTGATTCAATTCCATACAAGCCAAAATATTGAAGGTGAGATTAATGTTAAATACAATGATGGAAATTTAGCAAGAGTGGAGTCAATAAAGTTCCTGGGTCTACTTGTTAATAGCAATCTAAACTGGTCCTTGCACATTCCTTACCTATATAAAAAAACTAAGCTCAGCAATTTACGCTATTCATGCGATTGCTTCCTTCAGTGACTTAAATACTTTGAAAACTGCTTATTTTGGTTATTTTCATGCCCTGATGGCCTATGGAATTATATTCTGGGCAAACCAGCCAAAGACAAACAAAATCCTCATAGTCCAGAAAAGAGCCAGGATTCTGTGTGGCGCCAGTTATGGACATTCCTGCAGGAAACTCTTCCAAGAACTGAGAATACTCACAACAGTATCTCAGTACATTTTCTCTCTCATGTGTTTCTTGTGTAAAAACCATTCCCTTTTTGAAATGAACAGTATGTATCATAACTATGACGCTAGGGTAAAAAATGATCTATATCTTGAACAAAAGAATATAAGTATGGTGCAAAAAGGAGTACACTACTCTTGCATAAAAATATTTAATGCTCTCCCTCCTCCCTCAGGCAATAAAAATGTCAGTTACTGATCCACCTACTTTTAAAGATCAACTTAAACTGTATCTTCTAAGTAAAACCATTTACTCACTGGACCAATTTATGTATGAGAATATGTGAATTAATTTTGATCTATTGTAAGTCTGTTCAATGTAATTTGTAGCTTTTTACAAAAAAAATTCTTGTAAATATTTTTTCTATGTAATATATTATTCATTCTACAACCTATTATTATAAACAAATGTCTCAAACCTATGTAAATGACACATTCTACACCCAAGCATTTTATCGCTAATGGGTCTACAGAACATGAATGAAATAAATAAATAAAATAAAATAAATATCTTTTTATTATTGTAAAAATATTTATTATTCTGTATTATATAAATTCTCTGTGATACTTATTTATCTATGATACCACCTAAGTTGTGAATACTTTAGTATGAAACTGAGTAGTGATATTTACACAATATGAAACCCCCCAAGGACAGAAAACCCCAATTAACAAACTTAATGGAAACTTAAAGTAGGGAAGAGAGTCATCTTATCAGTGACAGAACCTACGTATGATAATATCTACACTGGTTATATTTTGATTAACACCTATATCATTCATACTGAGAGTAGCATACAAAAAGGGGAGATAAAAGGAAAGGATTATCATAGATTCTTTATCAAACATCTATAGAATAAATTAAAAATTGTATTAACAAAGGTTAAATCCAAGAAAGTAATTCAGTCAAAGATAACATTTAGCATGGAAGAGAGTTGTAGCTGCATCGAAAAAGGAAATTCGACGCAAGGACAGTGCAACTTGGATATGGAAATGTTCAGTAAGTTAGTTGCTCTTGATTCACTCTTGAGTACTTTTGTGATAGTTGCCTGGATGCCAACGCTATTAGATTGTTTCAGTTTTGGAAGTTTGATAATTTGTGAGATAGAGATTGAAGTGTTGCTCAGTCATTCGACTGAAGAAAGTTAATCTTTACTGTTCTCAACATGATGGTATAGTAAGACGAGTGTTAGACGTCAATTTAGTGATATTGGTTTATCGGACTTAGCCTTCATACTGATGAACAGTTACAAACCCTGAGAGCAATGGATCAATGACAGAAAAACAATTCATAGTCAAGATTAGGACACAATAAAATGAAGACATGAAGAAAGTACGCTGTTATAGGACAACTACGCCTATGTCCACTACGTTATATGTCCTATAGGATAATTATAGGACAAGTACGCTCATTAGTCAAAAGTTTTTGTCAGCTTCAAGATTACAGAACTTAACAGAAGTTAATCTTGAATGACATATTGGTCTGCATGTGTTGTAGGGACAAACAGTTAATTACAGAAAGAACAATAAAGTCTGAGCCAAAAGATAAATCTTATGTGTCACCTAACTCATTAAACCGACAATACAATGTGTGTTAATGCAAGTTGATTGACACTTTAAACATTTTAAGTGACTAAGTGAGTACATGAATAATGGACAGTGAAAAGTGATTAGTTTAAACCAGTATTACATCGTATTAAAAAAAAAAAGACTCCAGCATAAGTTATCTCTGGAGTTATGTCGGACCATTGTTAATAACTTGATGTAGCAATGGCATAGCAACAGAACAGTAGACAGTAAAATTTCATCCTCGCTATGTATGATGTATAAAACGACCATAATGATGAAATCAAGAATCAAGATTTTATTTCATCGCGGAACTAACCGGGCATAAAAATAAAAATAAAAGATTGCAGTTTATCAGTTGGCACAAGCTGACAAGACTGTTGCAGACAGATAACAGAATATTTCTAAGCGACATGAGGAGTTGTGTTCTTATGAGAGTTACAGGTGCTGTTCCACGTCATACCGACAGGGACGAACATCGTTACGAGTCGCGTCTCCTCCCGGTGAGTGAAGAAGGAGGGGAGGGACATCACATCAGATGGCGCCTACAACATGGGGCTCGATGACACCAAGCAACACATCGTTCGCCTACAGCGTGAGGCCTGACGCCGCCAGACTACACATCATTTGGTGCTTCACATCGAAGATGCCAGCAGAGACAACATGCGGAGCTCAACGTCTCTACGACTGTCACACGAGGGTCAACGCTTTGTGACTACTTGATATCTGCAGATGGAGCAACGTAACGAGTCAGAGAACAGTTTTGAGAGCAGAACATTGGTTGAGACAGTAACATAAACTGCAGGCAGGGATGTGGGCAAAGCTTCAACAACCCCAAATAGACAATAAACAGTAAGCACTAATCAAAATAAGTGATTATTCAGGTACCCTAGACTTCATTATTTTACATATTGGTAATAGTGAGATTTTCACTGTGCTTGTATCAAGAAGGAGTAAATGTAGTGTCATTTGAATATTGTAATTGTAGTAAACTGTAGTTAACAAGATTTTCCATCATGTCAAAGTGAAGCAGGAGATTACGTAGCGATTTTGACAAAACCATTCCAGAATCCGGTGATGAACTAGGTGAATTACCTGAACATGAGGAAATTAACAGAACAATCATTAACATAGGAGGAGAATTGTTTACAGAGTCAGACAAAATTATTACTCCTAGTGTATCTGGTTCTGGAATGGAAAGTAAGGTTATGGAACTAGATGATAACAATTTTGATCCCAAGGAGAAAGCAGGCAACGAATGCATGATGAATGTTGCACAAACCAGTTTAGGAAATATAGATGTACTTAGTGCTAAACTATTAAAGCTAAATACATTGGGTGATTTAAATACTAAGCTAGCTGAACAACAAGTGATATTAAATGCTAAGTTTTCTGATGTATCTGAATAACAAGCAACTTTAAATACTAAATTTTCTGATGTAGCTGAACAACAAGCAACTTTAAATACTAAATTCTCTGAAGAGTGGGAGATGTTAGAAAATAGATAATCTGATACTGATGCTAGGATAATGGAGCAGCAAGCATCTATCAATGCCAAATTTAGGGATCAACAACAGGCCTTAGAAAATAAATTTGCAGAACAACAGGCTAAAATGATTGCTGCTTGGGAGGACAAGTTTATTCATCAGCAGTTTAATGTTGATAATAAAATTGATAATATAGAATCCAGATTAGTTAATCAAGGAAAATAAGTTAAAATTATTGACCATATAGACAAGATCCATGAAAGTGTTGGTAATTTTTCAGAACAGTTTGGGGTCATATCAGAAAGGGTTAACACCTTGACTGAGAATAATTGCAGTATTACCAAAAAAATAGAGGTATTAACTGGTTGTCTAAATGATGTAGAGAGCAACTCATTAAGTAAGCGACAATCAAGTAGTAGTGCCAACCCGGAAAATGAACAAATAGGTAGCCATATGAAATCTAACTGGGAGAGAAAACATCCATGAGTACAACATAGCGTGTATACAGGTGAACCCTGGGAAGTAAACAGCCAATCGGATGAAGAGGGTGATCCCTATGTTCAGAGAAGTTGTATTTAATCATTAAAGGTAGAACACAGTATTTTCAAAAGTAGACAATTTCCTATTTTTTGAGTGAAAAGAATAACATTAATCCCAAAGTATTTATTAATTCTTTTAAAAGGATATTTTTATGTTGTTGGACAGAGTATGACAAACTACAATTCATAGTATCAAAAATTGTAGGAGAAGCAGCATTGTGGGCTGCTGAGATAAGCAAACTTGCCATACATGTTCCAAATTTGAAAAACTTTTTCTAACAAAATATTGGTCAATAAGTAGACAAGAGAGATTATGTAAAGAGGTTTATCAGCCTGAATTTTACAATTCAAAGAAAGAAACATTGAGAAAATATTTTGAACATTATTTCAACAAGACACGTTATTGAACTGAACTGATTTCAAGTAGACAGGTTATTAGAATATTAAAAGGCAGATTACATTTTAATATCAGAGAGAAACTTATTCATGTACCTGATAGTGATGTAGAACGATTTCTGTCAGTAATCGATTCGATTCACATGCTGATTGAATGTGCGAGACAATGGCTGAATAATAATAGTAATTATTATTCTAGGAATAATGTGTGTAGCAATCAATGGAATAATGGTAATCAAAGAAATAGTCATTCTCCAGACTTTAACTGAAGTAACAATAATTCTGAGAACAGTAGTGGACATGTGGATCGCACACAAAAGAATAATCAAAATTGGAATATGAATTACAAATACACTAAAGGGAATTTTGTAGGAAATAATAACCAAATACCAGGAGCAGGAGGTTTTCAATGAGTGAACATTGTAAATACAAATAGGAAAAGAAAGTTTGGGGGGCGGCAGTCATCAAATAATACATGTTCCAACAATGGCCGTAGGAATAATTGTGCTCCTATGGAGCCACCGAATAAATCAATTTGGGGAACTTATCAGATGAATAATGTAGGTTAGAGAAACACTAATACTACAGGTACATCTTCTGGATCTACCAGACCCATATTGTTGACAGATGGGAGAAATGTAGTTGTAGATAATACATATCCACCAACAGAAAATGAAATTCATTTAGTAGAGGTACATGAACCACCGAGAAACTTGAATGACGGATGGTCAAATTAATAGCAGTCATTTTAGGCCTTCCTTGGGTGACTGGTGTTGAGGAGGGAGGCAAACATCGCAAGTCAGTAAATACTCTTGAATATTATGTGGAACCAGACATTCAGGAAGATCTCATGAAAGAACCAAGGAATGAAACGAATGATAAAGGGTATACTTTGCAAGCGATTGTAGTAATAATGATTAATAATTTACTGGTTAATTTACTGATAGATACAGGGATGATGGCTAGTGTGATAACAATGTGTTGCTTGAGTGTGGTTAGTCAGCAACAAAAAATACTCACCTTACCAGTAACTGGCTGCACAGTGTCAGGGGCATTTAGCATGAAAGCGCAATGCATGATTAAGCAGATATGGGTGACAGTGGAACCAGAAGGAGTAGCCGTAGAATGAACTTTCTCGGTAGTGTCTAGAATGTCAACGCCGTGTATTTGGGGTTTGGATTTTTTATATGATTATGGCGCAGTGACTGATATTAAGGAAGGTGTGTATACTTTTATAGTTAAAGGCAAACCATTAAAGGTAACTTTGTTGATAATCAAGATTATTTTAGGAAATCTAACCATCTAGAATCTAATAATTAATTGTCTTCCTGTAAATGCTTTGCATTTCAAGAATAATGATTGTGTTAGGCAAACTGATGCTGAGACCGATGTATTGAGCATGGCTGAAAAAGTACAAGAATCAGAATATTTATTGCCCCAAGAACAAACTGAATTGATAGAAATCTTGCAATTATTTTTGCCTGTATTTAATAAAAAGCCAGGTGTAATTAAGGACTCTGAATATTGTGTCAAAACATACCGTCATTCGACTTTTTGTAAAACTACATATTGAGTCCCTTGGTCAAAAAGAGAAGCTGTAACTAAGGAGATCAAAAAGATGATACACTGGGGAATGATTGAGACTTCCACATCCGAATACTCAAGCCCATTATTGGCAGTGACTAAGCCAAATGGTGACATTAGGTTAGTATTAGCCGTTCATGATATTGATAAGATTATTAAGCCTGTGAGGACTCACCCGGAGAATTTAGAAGAACTATTACAGAAATTTCATGGGGCGAAGTTCTTAACCTCTGAAGCTGGAAAAAAAAAATCTAAGGAATCAAGAAAGTATACAGCATTCATTTACCTGGGATATAGTTACCAATTTAAAGTAATGCCATTTGGACTGAACGTTAGTGGTGATGTTTTTATAACTGCTTTAGATACAGTACTTGTTTTGGAGTTACTAGAGTGAGTCACTGTATATGTTGACGACTTACTGATCACCACAGAGACCTGGGAAGAACATATTGAGCTAATGAATTGTGTATTTGAGAAATTCATGGAATATGGAGTCACAATTAATTTAACAAAATCCAAACTTGGAAGAAATCAGATTAAATTCTTGGGTCATATTTTAACTCCTGAAGGAATTATTCCAAATCCTAAAAACTTGGATGCAATAAGAAATTGTCCACATCTGCAAAATAAGAAACAGCTAAAGCCATTTTTAGGTTTAGTATCTTTCTTCAGAAAGTTTGTATCTCAGCAGTTATTAAATAAAGATTGTCTGTTGCAATTGTTGAGCAAAAACATATTATTGTAATGGACAGAATCTTGTAGTAAAGCCTTCGATGAGGTTTTCAATACTTTAATAAATGCTCCATTGTGGCATCATCCACAGATAGATAAAGATTTTTTCATAGCAACAGATGCGGCGGAAACAAGACTAGGTGTTAGATTACTCCAAATGGACAATGAGAATAAAGTAGAAACTATAAAAATTATTGCCTTTGCTAGTCAAACCTTATCAGATTGTGAACGCTCATACAGTACTACTGAGCTGGAAGTATTAGCAATGATATGGGCACTAAAAAAGTTCTGATATTTTGTATATGGTAAACAGATAGTGATATATTGTGACCACAAAGCAATAATGTTCTTAATGACGAGTAGAATGTTACATGGCCGACCTACACATTGGGTCTTATTTTTAGAGGAATATGATGTAACAGTTAAGCATGTCAAAGGGAGAGACAATGTTGTCACTAATGCATTGTCGAGGTTACCAACTACCAAGATGGATGAGGTTGAAGAAGAGCGAGTAATGGGTTTTAAGGTGATGATGTTAGGAACACTTCCAAATAGGAAAGAGGTTAATGAAATGTGTTCGCGAATAGGGCAAATGCAGAAAGTAGATGGTAAATGGAGAAAAATAATAAGTGATTTAAGAACAGGAACAACTGATAAAGTTAATAGTCATTACCAATTGCAAGAAGGCGTATTTTTTTATCGTAAAACTGAGAAGGATGAGTGGAAGATATGCATTCCCTCAAGGTGTATTGTCCCGTATTGTGATTCACACATGTGAGATGGGGACATATCAGAGCTCGTAAGTGTGTAATATAAATACAACAACTATGTTTCTATCCAAATTTACTGAAGGGGCTCAAGAAATATTTAAGATGTGTAGGATATGTCAAAAGGCAAAGCCAGTCATTTATTGTGTTAAAGATGTGTTGCATCCAATAATACCTATGGAACCTCTAAGCATTGTACCATGTGATATGTGTGGGCAGTTTCCAGTAGCAAAAGGAAATTTTAAATATGTATTTGCAATGTATGATCTTTTCACAAAATATGTAAAATTGTATGCATTACGACCAACTAATGTGAAACCTATGTTAAGAAGGATCATAGATGATTATTTTGTTAAAGTGGGGAAACCTGCAATGTTAATTTCTGATAATGCATCATATTTTTGAAGTAAAGCATGGCACGAAACAATGAAGACATGGGGAATTCCTCATGTATTCATTGCCCCCTTTAATCCATCAGGGAACCCCATAGAAAGAGTCTTCCAAGAATTGAACAGATTCATAAGAACATATGTGCATAACCAACATCATATATGGATAGAATTGATCAGAAAATTTGAAGAAATGTATAATGAATTACCACATATGTCAACCAGTTATTCACCTAATGAAATTTTATTTAATAAGCAAGATAGTGATGAGTAGGTTGGTAAGTTACCATGCTTACATAATAAGACAAAGGATCATGATGAGGTTATACAAAAAGTATATTTAAGATTACAACATAAAGCTAATCTTCGAAAAAGTCAATTCAGTAAGAAGCTAGGTTTAGGGGTTAGCTATAAAGTTGGTGATTGTGTGTTACTAAAGAATCATCCCAAATCTTCGAAGAGAAAGAAATTAAATTGAAAATGGTGGAGCTTATATAAAGGACCATACAGATTATTAAAATACCACATACAGGAAGTTACCTTCTGGAAGGTGAAGATAACAAGAAGATAAAAGGAATATATCCTCACATAGAATTAAAGAAATATTTTAATTGATTAAGAATTTAATTTTTGCATATATAAAGTAGGATAAGATGGGAAGCAAGAAGACGTGAACAATGTTTATGAACTTTTCTATGTAGAATTAGTGGACCACTAATCAGCAGTAGTAGTTTTTGTAATACTTGAGTTAAATTTTAACTCATGAAAGAAGATGGCAAGTTTCATTGAAAGTTTACTATGTAACAACAGCATGTTTCATTCAGTTTTGTTTAGTAAGACATCGAGAAAGATTATGGCTTTCGTTAAAAGTTTATTATGTAATTAAGTATGTGTCTATTTTAAGTTAATAGTTAATGTTTGTTATTCTTTTACTAATTTGCCTCATCGTGTTACGCAATAAATGAGGCATCAACTTAATATAAAGTATGCAATCACACTGAAACATCTTGGCATGGTCATTCTGGAATAAGGAAATTGATTTAAAAGCAAAAGATCCCTTATTTCGAGAAAAACGAGATAAGAGACGAGTAAAGGAAAAATAAATATAAACAGATAAACCAATAAACTTAAAAATGGTGAAAAAAATTTCAGTGATAGAACATTACTAATAAAATAGTGACAGTGTTTAAAAAGCTGTACTTGTTAATAAACTGATAGGACACATGTAAAGTGAGAAAAGATTAGTCAGACTACATGCAAGCATGATGAATTAAGTGCAGAAACAATGTGCCATGATGAAAACAATGAAGATGTAGTATCATGTATGTGCATAAGAGAGAAGGGTACTAATTGTTACAGACTAAGTGACAGTGGTGATGCAGACCACCTTATGGCAGATTGTACTGAGTTATTAGAGCAGTCTATTGGAGAGCAACCACTGGACAACAAAAGTCACCAGATGAGCACAAGTAATCAGATCATACTCGCTGCCTTATATGATCCAATGCTGTGGCAGCCTCACCATGGTGCAAGAGAAGAAGACACTGGCTCGAACCAGGCCATCTTTGCAGCTCGCATGGTCTGGTGAAGCTGCAACATCAGTGTGGTGATGCATCGAAAAAAAAAAAAATTGAACAATAAGGATGAATTTTTACAAGTTATGGACCTTAAGTTCATATAATTTTACCAAATGATGTAACAATTCAATCTTGTGTATGTGTTTGTGTGAATGTGTGTGTGTTAAGATAAAAACAAGGACCTGACCTGGCTAGGGACGTTGAAGCGGGGAGTCACGTACCCACTTCATCGTCGGGGTGGGGGTGGGGGGGGGGGGGGGGGGTAGGGAAGTGTACACTTTAATAACACAAGGTTTCATACTCCTGTTTAATAGAACTGTCAAACTGCAGGTTCTACAGTATCCTGTAGAACCCGGTCCTCCAAATCTGGTGTATGCACAGTCCACCACCTCCCTGCACATTAGCCTGCCTGAAAGGATCCATTATCACACAAACACCCAAAAAGGGCTTGAAATATTGTATAGTGTAGTTAGTGTCTGTGAGGATACTTGTTTTGGTGCAGCCGTGCTGCCTCTTGATCATTTCCATCTGCTTGACAATGGACAAATACAATCTCAGATTGTTCCCAACATGAATACCAGATTATTCTGCTGCATTAATCACACAGCCTGCAACACACACAGCACACATGACACATGGTCAGAGGAATTTTCATTTGTCAGTGCCATCTACTGTGGCAATGATGAATGTTTGTAGGACCTTTTTTCCTCCATTTCCAGCCAGGAATCCATTCCTGCAGTTGGTTAGTTTTATTAATGTTCACCCTGTACATGCTTTGAGATGATCCAGTATTAAAATGGCCAACGTAAAATGCAGATAAGTGTGGAAATTAAAAAATGGAAGCATCGTAGTTTACTGAGAGGATTTTATACTTCACAGAATATACACGCTTAAATGTCCCAAAGTTATGTTCTAGTTTATGAGATCATTCATTAGTAAGGTCAAAACTGTGATAGTATTCTATACAGTATGCCACCACCACAAATGATTTCAGATCTGACACTTCATCTGAAGAACAATGTCCACTGCTAGAGGGTACTCCTCCTCCACCAGATCCAGCACCAATGCTAATTCTGGCCATCATCCATGTGATCTGCCGTGTGATTTGCTGAAGTGATGAAAAGTCCAACTCAAAAAAACTGGCTTTGTTTACAGAATGTTCTAATTATTGATCAAATCCCATTGTGTATCTGAACTGTCACTGTTAAGAAATTATGCTAGTGCTGTTATTTTTCAATCTAGAGTTTGTTACTTTGACCCTGTTTTGGTGAGCTATTTGTAATCATGGCATTTTCCTGGAGTTGATCATAGTTTATCCAATTTATCTTTGTTCAAAAAGTGCACTGTGCAAAAAAATCTGTCTCTCAGTAGATAATGTTGATGAGGAAGTCTTGCCTAATCAGCAAAACTGAACTTTGCAAAAGTTGTATATTACGTTTCATGTACAACAGCTGTACAAGTAGTAGTATTAATTGTCTCCAGCAATTATTCACACAGGCACTCACTTGATCAGTTAAGCTGTAACAGCAGGCAGTAATCTCAACTCCACCCCTGCATTTGTACGATAACAAAAAGCAAAGGAAACATGGAACTGGTATGACTGCTGCTTACAACAGCACTTTGATGCATGCCAGGTATATGCCTCAAACTTAATGTAAACTTTTATCATGTCCTTGTTAAACGAAAAACATTTTATTGGTTGATAAAGTTGGTTGGTTATGTATCTTACAGAATTGGCAAATATGTCATTTTGTAGCAATCATCCTCAAGTTTGATTCACATAGTGCATCAGTACCCTGTACCACCACCAGGAGCACTAATGCAGGGCACAGTTAAAATGGCCACTTTCACTGGTGTGGAGGGTGCTTGCTGTGTGTTTTAGTTTCATGAAATGAACTCTGTAACAACTGTTCAACATAAATTTCGCACCTAATATTCTAAATGGTTCACAATAAAGAATGGCAGCCAAAAACAGTTGCAGGACAACTTGGCTGCCATCCTTTATTGTGAAGAATTTTAACAGTTGCTGCTGCAGCCATGTTTAAAATCTTGAAATATTCTAAATGGGTTATTCACTGTGACCTGATAAGTCATCAGGTTGCCCGCATGTCAATGATTACTTCAAACAGGTTAGGAAGATCTTTATCCACAGTGCATAAAAATAAATGTGACATGCATCTCACAAGACTGGCATTCCACAAAAGACTGTTTGGCAAGTGCTGCACAGACATTTACATTTGAAACCAAACAAATTCATAATAGCACAGCACAATAGCGATGCTAATAAGGGCTTTCATGGGGAATTCTGTACAGAATTGTTGCATCAATAGATGATGATGAGACATTTCTGAACACAATAATCTTCAGCTATGAATCAACATTTCATATCAGTGGCATGGTGAACACTCACAACTGCAGAACATGGGGCAACAAAAATCCACGTGCAACCCTGAACATGTTCATCACACAACCAAAGTCAATGTGTTTTGTTCCCTAAGAAAACTGAAAGTGTACAGACCTTTCTTCTTCATGGAGAAAACTGTAACTGGTATTGGGTACATGTACATGCTTGAAAATTTTTAATTACACAGATTAGTGAAGATGACCAAGATGGGATGGTTTACTACCAGCAAGATGGTCCACCACCTCATATCTTCATGGAAATTTGAGGTTTCCTCAATAATTGCTTCCCAGGACAGTTGATTGGCTGTGAAGGGCCAATCACATGGCCACCCCACCGCCCCACCTACAGACTTGTCACCACTAGATTTCTTTCTCTGGGGTTTCATTGAAGACTGTGTGTAAGTTCCTCCTCTAGCAAACAATTTAGCCAACCTGAAAAATTGAATCTATGCTGCTGTTGCACAAGTTATGCCTGATTTGCTCCAACAAGTGCGGGAAGAACTTGATTACCAGAGGTATGTTTGCAACATTACAAATGGTAGTCATATCGAACGAGAATGACACTTGACACTTTTATATGAAACTTGAAACTGTTTACTGCAAAATAACACATCTACCAATCCTGTAAGTTATCTCAATAAATTTCTACATGAAACTGTCCCAAGTTCAAGTCTCAGTCCGGCACACAGTTTTAATCTGTCAGGAAGTTTCATATCAGTGCACACTCTGCTGCAGAGTGAAAATCTCATTCTGGAGATTTGTACATGATTCCAAAGTTGTAGAGTCCAATTTGACCACCGTGCATATATGCTCCAGACTAGTTCCCCATTCAGATCTCCGGGAGGGAACTGCCAAGAGAGAGGTGACCATGAGGAGAAGAATGAATAACCAACAAAAGGATAATGTTCTATGAGTCGGCGCATGGGATATCAGAAGTTTGGATATGGCGGGGAAGCTACAAAATCTGAAAAGAGAAATGCTAAGGCTCAGTTTAGATATAATGGGTGCCAATGAAGTGAAATGGAAATAAGATAATGGTTTCTGGTCTGATGAGTATAGGTTAATATCAACAGCTGCAGAAAATGGTGTAATGGGGGTAGGATTCATTATGAATAGGATGGTAGGGCAGAGAGTGAGCTACTGCAGACAGTTCAGTGCTAGGATTGTTCTCATCAGAACTGACAGCAAACCAACACTGACAGTGATAGTCCAGGTATATTTCCCAACATCACAAGCTGAAGATGATGAGAAAGAAAATATATGAGGGTATTGAATGGGTAATTCAGCGCATGAAGGGAGATGGAAATCTAATAGCCATGGGGGACTGGAATGTGGTTGTAGGGGGAGTATCCTCTGTTCAAGAATTACAAGAGGAGGAGGTATACTTGGAAAAGGTTGGTAGATACTGGAAGATGTCAGTTAGATTACATCATGATCAGGCAGAGATTCTAAAATCAGATACTGGATTGTAAAGCACACCCAGGAGCAGATATAGACTCAGATCACAATTTAATAGTGATCAGGAATAGGCTCAAGTTTAAGGGAATAGTCAGTAAGAAACAATGCACAATGAAGTGGGATATGGAAATATCAATGAATGAAGAGATATACTTGAAATTCTCTGAGGCTACATAAGGAATAGCTCAGTAGACAGTTCAGTTGTAAGGAAAAACATAGGCACAAAGAAGGTAACTGTGAAGAAACCATGGCTAACAGAAGAAATACTGAAGTTGATGAATGACAGAAGGAAGTACAAAAATGTTCAGGGAAATTTAGGAATACAGAAATACAAGTCACAGAGGAATCAAATAAACAGGAACTGCAGTGAAGCCAAGGCAAAGTGGCTACATGAAAAATGTGAAGAAATTGACAAATAAATACTTGTTGGAAGGACTGATTCAGCATATAGATAGGTCAAAAAAACTTTCAGTGAAATTAAAAGCAAGGGTGGTAACATTAAGAGTGCAATGGGAATTCCATTGTTAAATGCAGAGGAGAGAGCAGATAGGTGGAAAGAGTGTATTGATCTCCTCCATAAGGATGAAGACTTGTCTGATGACGTGATAGAAGAAGAAACAGGAATCTATAAAGAAAAGATAGCAGATTTAGTATTAGAATCAGAATGTAAAAGAGCTTTGGAAGATTTTAGATTGAATAAGGCAGAAGGGATAGATAACATTCCACCAGAATTCCTCAAATCACTGGGGGAAGAGACAACAAAATGACTGTTGACATTGGTGTGTAGAACGTATGAGTCTGGGGATATACCATCTGACTTCTGGAAAAACATCATCCACGTGATTCCAATGCAAAATAGTCCATGACACACAGACCAAAGAAGACATAAAAAGCAGACTAGCACTGGCAAAAAGTACATTCCTGTCGAAGAAAAATCTACTAGTACCAAATATAGGCCTTAATTTGAGAGAGATATTTCTGAGAAAGTATGGTTGGAGAACAGCATGGTATGGTAGTCAAACATGGACAGTGGTAAAACCAGAAAAGAAGAGAAGTGAAGCATTTGAATGTTAAAAATTAGGTGGACTGTTGAGGTAAAGAATGAGGAGGTTCTCAAGAGAATCGGCAAGGAAAGTTACCTATGGAAAACACCAACAAGAAGAAGAGGCAGGATGGTAAGACATCTGTTAAGACATCATTGAATAGCTTCCATTGTACTAGAGGGAGCTGTAGAGAGTGAAAATTGTAATGGAAAATAGAGATTTGAATATATCTGGCAAATAACTGAGAACACAGATTGCAAGTGCTACTGTGAGATGAAGAGGTTGGCAGAGGAGAGGAATTTGTGGTGGGCCTCATCAAACCAGTCAGAAAGTCAGAAGATTGATGGTGAAAAAATAGTTGATGAATGATGGAACCATACTGTAACTCTGCAGTAACTTCTCGGGAAAAGACTCTAGCCTTCAGTGACAGTGGCTCAGTAGGAGCATTGAGGTTGACCCAACCATGCACCTGCAGAACCAACATTACAGGCCTAAAAACCAGTTCATAAAAAACTAATATTTTTAACTTAAATCAAGTATTTCAGCCACATTTTTTATAAAGAAAGCAGAAATATACAAAACATATCTGGCATTCCCTACAAACATGACAAATCTGCAAAATTTAAAAGAGCTACAGTCTTTTTGGAGTAAGTTACTAATTAAACTATATTTACTACTTGAGTAACAAACACAAAAATGTCATTACAGAAATTGCTGAACAGGGAAATTCAGTTTTAATTATCTCCAAGGTACAATAAATTGTTAAACAGACTGAAATGATAACTGAAGTTGACTCTATGCCTGGCAAGGATACCCATGCCTGTGAGGAAGCCCGCACCCACTAGCTCTCCAGAAAAGAAAAAAAAATGTAATGTTTTCAGGTGTTTTACTTTGAAGAAAGTGACTGAAACATTGGTGTCACATATTCTTTCAACAGGGTCTGAGCTGGAACTTTCTTATAGCTACTTTCAAGTCACCATTTTCTTTCAAAATATTAAATTACTCCACAACCCCAGGTCTTGGTCTTCACTCCACAAACTGTTTCGTGGGTGTCCTTGATGCCTGGTGATCTTCAGAAAAACAGTTTGTTGTACTCATTACAGATATCACACAGAAAAGGATGGGACTGGTGTTAGTTCACAGCCACCACTGATAGGTTTGAGTAACCAATTTGATTCTGTAGTAATAATTACCAAAACCATGAAAAATAAACCTGAGATATTTGTAAATGAAAATGTATAGATATAATTTCTATATTCCGTAAAAAGTAATGAGAACATGGAGGAATTGACAGAAAAACACACATGTACTGTCAAAATTTGAACTCCCAGAAATCTTAAATGTGGTATTAGAATGTAGGAAAATAAGCATGGATGTCATACACAACCCACGTCTGAGAATCTTATCTAGTCAGTATATTAAAATTATTTCAGGAATTTTACCTTTTGAGCTTTACGATGGTTCCAGTTGTTGAAAATGCCATTATGTAGCAGGGCTAGGAAAAGAATTTAAATTTCCTGGGCAATGCTAAAGATTCCTTAACATTAAAAATTAAGTAGTTTGAAATGTAGGGAACTATCCAGGTTCCAATGGCCTTATCCATTACTGATCTTTATGTCTACTTCCCAAAAATGAGAGTTTTTTTGCTGAATATGACGCTAATGAAGATGAGGACGAAGATATTACTTTTTTGCTTTTAAATCACTACAGTTTGAGGTGATATTTAGCAGTACACAGATCTTATTCATGAGGCTTGTGAAAGCTGACAGCCTGATATTCATCAGAGGTTAAGTTGGCATTATGATAGAGTCACAAAATGTGTCATTGACAGAATATAAAATTCAAATTTTGTGCTATAGACTGTTCAGTCTATCACTAAGTGATCTATTGCAAAACAGTCAGTCCATCAAAACATATCATGGTAAAATGAAAAAATTAAAAAATTGACAATAATGAAAAATCAAGTTTGAAAAAGGAAACAAAAATGAGGAAAAGCAACCATGTACCTGTAGCAGATTCATTTGTTGCACTTAAAACATTACAATGTTTTGCATTATCTCTCTCTTTATGGTGAAAGACACAGTTTTAAACAGAAAACCATACAAATACCCAAACACACCCACAGTGTTACAATGACTGAAGGTGAATGTACTCACCCTCGAGAAAGTAGATGGGCGTATTGTAATGTCTCTGGGCTGTTATGTGTTTCTGTTCACTTCACACAATTTAGCTGCAGTTAAATAATTGCTTTTCCTCTCTGTTGCTTATTATAGTAAAATGTAACTTACATAGCAGGGAGCCAAACCTGGAGGCAATTTCACTTCAATCTTTTGTGCAGAATTCCACCATGCTATACATCTGAAAAAGTAGATTTCTTTCACAAGACACCTGTATAATGCTCTCACTTACATTGACAGAATGACATCAATCAAATTTCACGTACCTTTGTATTTGAGTAAATATGACAAATAAAACTAATCCAAGGCTCACGGCTACTACAACCCAAACGACCATGTGCACACCTTGTGTTTTTTCTGTGATGGAGCTCTTTGTTGCTATTAAATGAAATATACAAAACTATCAGAGAAGGGTTTATGAAATTATTATTCTTATTATAATGCAGTAGTTCATATTGGCAGATGTTACATTAGTAGTTTTTCTTTGGTAGCCACAGAAGCTTAAACGAAATTAATAAAAGTAACAGTCAAGTTTCACACTTACGAGAGCATAGTTTGCAAAATCACCTCAAAGGAAAATGACTGTGAAAGATATGTGGCTTTATTTTATTATTTACATCTATTCATTATGATGAGTACTGGTTTGAATGTGTTGATTATGCTGACCATATTTTAAAGAAATATTTTTAGTTGCTTTCTTTACACCATTCACCAATGATGATGTGCCTTAACAGCACATGATGATTTGAAAAATTTCATGTGTAATTCGTTTCTGTATTTACATGTCTTCATGCAGAAATTGGAATTTATCAACAACTAAAATTCATTTATTAAAAATAATTTTTATATTATCTCTAAAAGATGAATTAAGTAATTAATTTTTTCCAAATATCTTCTCCTATAAATTCAACAGCTGACAATCTCAGTTCTTTTACTATGTGATGTAGCCTCCATGGGTAGCAATGCAGGTATTGAGTCTGACATCTAGTTGATCATACAGATTGTGAATATTGTTCTGGGACATGTTATGTCACACCTACTTCACTTCTTCTCATAGTTCTGTAAGAGTTGTCTGTTGACAAGTCACACAAGTTACTTATCATGCCACGTGCCTGATTGAAGACAAGCCTAGAGATCAAACAAAAAACGCGAGTGTAATATTAATAAGGAAGCTGTTGAACCAACACAGAATGACATTAAAATGAAAAAAGTGGGAATGCAAATAGTGTTGGCAAAAATTACTTAACAGTTGTTCATCAAAATATATGTTCCCTATCAAATAAGACCCAACAGCTAGAAGTGGAGCTGGAGTCTACAGAGTGCTCAGTTGTTTGTCTCACTGAGCGTTGGTGCAATGAGGCTGACATTAATCAATTAGTCTTGCAGTCTTATAATTTAGCGTGTGCATATTGTAGGACTTCTATAAAGTGTGGAGGGTGTTGTATTTATGTAAAACGAAATTATCAATATAAGACCAGAAGCGATTTAGGTGCAATCAGTGAAGAGCAACATTTTGAACTGGCAGCAGTTGAAATCAGGGACCAATACAGGTGTAGGAATTTGATTATCTTATGTATATACAGATCTCCTAGTGGAGACTTCAACATCTTTTTCTCCAAACTTAACCATGTTCTTGACAAGATATCCACTCCAAAGAACCACATTCTCATATGTGGAGACCTAAATGTAGATAAACTGAATCCTGATGCTACATGGGACTCATTACTAAGTCTTGCTCAAAGTTTCAATCTAGTTCCAATGGTTAACAGTGCAACAAGACTAACAAAATACTCAAAGACAGCTGTTGATCAGGTATTAACAGATTTAGGCAAAGAAAACTGTGAGGTGGTGGTTGCAGAGCTAGGATTATCTGATCACTCAGGTGAAATCATTAATATAAAAGTGGCTCCAGAAGAAATTTTTTCTCAACAAAGTAGATATGAGTTTGCCAAACAGACAGCAAGACAAACATGGGACTCAGTATACTCAGAGGTAGATGCAAATGAAAAATTCAAAAATTTCATGACATTGTTTAAATTAAATTTTGAAGAAACATTTCCTAAAGTGTTATGTCCATTATCAACAGCAGGAAAAAACAAGTGGGCCACAAAAGGCATCAAAAAATCATCTGAAACACTAAAGTACCTGATCTCCATCAAACACAGCCAAACTAATCCTGCTTTCTCACTCTTTTATAAAAGATATAGGAAAACATATAGGAAAATATTGCTTGCAGCAAAGAGAGCTCATAAGCTCATAACTCCAAACTGGTGCTCTCTGCTGAAAACAAAAATAAGGCAGTATGGAAGATTGTAAAGCAGGAAACTGGTACCAGGAAAATGAATCTGTCAAACTTGAAAATCAAAGAGGAAGGGACTCTAATAAAAGACGCAATATATTTGGCAAATTATATAAATGATTATTTTAGTAGCATAGGTATAAAATTACAGGAAAATTTTCTAACAGCCCCTCAAGGTCAAAAAGCAAAATAATGGTGTATCACACTCAGTGGTGTTATTCCCTACAACACAAGAAGAAGTCTACAAAGCAGTCAGCAAACTGAAAAACAAAAACTCAGCTGGTCTGGATGAAGTCCCCATTTTCATAATTAAGGACTGTATCCAGAGCCTACTTCCACCTTTAGTTGATATTATAAATCAATCTTTCAAGCAGGGCTCCTTTCCAGACTATTTAAAATATGCTAAATTACTACATCTCTTCAAAAAAGGTGATGCAGGAAAAATTGAAAATTATGGGCCAGTTTCTGTAATCTCATGCTTTGCAAAAATATTAGAAACTATTATGAAAGATAGGCTAATTAATTATTTAAATAAATACAACTTACTGTCCATTGACCAGTTCGGATTTAGATCAGGGAAAAGCACAGAATCAGCAACAGCACACCTCACAAAACACATTCTAGAAGCAATAGATAAAGGGAACTACACAACAGGTATATTTCTTGATCTAACTACAGTGTTTCAAACAGTAGACCACAACATATTGTTAAATAAGTTAGATGAACTGAGAATAAGGGGACTTGTGAAAAAGTGGTTCCAGTCATATCTAAAAAATAGAAGACAGGTAACTGAAATCTCACATATTTCAAGTTGCTCAAACTATATTGTAAAGTGTACCTCAGACCCAAATTATGTAAATATTGGTGTCCCACAGGGTAGTGTCCTTGGCCCAATACTATTCCTCATTTACATAAATGACTTCCCACAGAGCATCAACCATGGACAAACAATATTGTTTGCAGATGACTCAAATGTTCTAATCAGTGACAAATCACCATATGCACTGAAAGAAAAAGCCAAGCAAACACTAAACAGTGTATGTGAGTGGGCATCCAATAATAAACTAACACTAAATTAAAAAAACAAAACAAATGCTGTTAACTTCTATGTCTGCAAAAAACCTTACTATAACAACTTTAAGTTAAACGATGAAACTATAGAATGTATAGACTACACAAAATTTCTTGGTATGTATGTTGACAGTCAGTTAAAGTGGGAAGAACATATTAAAATACTTAGTAACAGAATTGCTACTGCATGCTATGCTCTTAGAATTCTGACTGCAGTGTGTGATACTACATGTGTCAGATCTGTATGTTTTTCTTATATACACTGTGTTATTACCTATGGAATAATATTTTGGGGAGTCAACTGTAAAAATATTCAAATAGTTTTCAAATTACAGAAAAGAGCAATTCGTATAATAACCAAGAGTGGCAGTAGGGCTCACTGCCTTGAACATTTCCAAAAGCTGTAAATCCTAACTGTCCCCTATGAATACATTTTTCAAAGTATTATGAATGTAAAAAAAATATTGACTGCTATGTTAAAAATTCTTTAGTACACAGCTATGAAAGTAGAAACCAATACAATCTGCACCTAGAGAGGAAAAATAAAGTTAAAACTCAGCAGAGCTTGTTGTACAATGCCGTTAAATTATATAATAAATTGCCCCAAAATATAAAAGATATTGACACAATTGGAAAGTTCAAAACAAAACTAAGAACATTTTTATTAAATAAAATGTATTACATAGTAATGGACTATCTTAATTAAAACACGTAGTGTAATTAAAGTAACCTGCATTCTAATACACAAGGAAAAAATTATAATATGAAATCCAGAATTGTTCAGGACTATAAGAGAATTACATAAGGATATAAAACTAATGTAAGATACCTTAAAAATGTGTGTAAATATTTATTTTATGTGTATAAATTGTAGGTATATTGTATTGTATATGATTTTGCTGACGAAATCCACACAATGTAAATTGTTACATGGATTAATAAAGAAATCAATCAATCAATCAATCATGCTGACCATGGAAGTTGCTGCATATCTTGCAGAGCACGTTGAGTTTCACGCACAGTGCGTGGGCAAGCATTATCCTGTTGGAACAACACTTCATCTTCCTTTTGCAAGAACAGCAAAAGAACAGGTCTAACAACATTCTGTTCATACCAAGTACTGGTTAGCCTCCCCTCCAGAAATACCAAACGTGAATGAGAGTTGTATATTATCACACCATAGACTGTAAGGCCTGGGGTGGAACCAGTGTGTCTCAGATGAACACACTCAATGAGACATAGCTCACCAGGTCTACATCTCAGGCACAAGTGACCGTCACTTGCTTGCAGGTAGAATATACTTTAATCACTGAAGGCCACAGCACACCATTCCATCTTTCAATGGCACCAGTCAAGCCATGCATGCAATGCTGTGGTGTGAGTGGAAGATGGGCTAGAGGTGTGTGTGCTCATAGTTCCACTGCTGATAACCAGTTTGCAACAGTTCATGTTGACACATCTGGGCTCACAAGGCCTCTTATCTGTGCTCTGGTAGCTGTATGACCTGGTGGGAGTCTGCGCTGCATGAATGTTCTAGAACCTTGTCTGCTGGTGTGCAAATATTCATGTGACCACTGATATCAGCATAATTACACAACTTATGCAACACACCCAACTTGTGTGGAAATTCTCTGAAAGGACCATCCTGCCACTCAGAAGGCCACAGTTTCGCCCCTTTCAAACTCACTCATTTGGCTGTAGGAAGCATGAGTGTGTCTCTGTGGTGTGGTTGCCTGCTTGCTTCACATCTTTGCACCACAATGAGCCTTCTCACTGTGAGCATTCCCTGTTGAAAGGTAGCACAGAGGGTGCTCTGGTAGCTATGCCACTACATTCACTGTTGATGGACAGTGTTGAAACCACTACCAGTAAATCTACTATCCCCTGGATGGCATACACCATCATAAAAACAAAATCAATATTCTCCTTGCAGGTGTGCTAATTTTCTTCCAGCAGTGTATATACCTTTTTTAACGTAGAAGCCTGTGCAGAAGCTTGTCAGTGGAGGTCTGTTCTTACAGTCTGGAGGGTTATTTGAACAATGTGTCCAAACTGCATAAGACAATCCATTGATGCCCAGGAAACAGTGGAATCTAATGAATAAATGGTCTGGAAATGCATGGTTTTCATGTCATATGACATTTTATTCAAAGCATGTGGCCCAGAGTAGAGTACATTCCAGCAGATAACATGCTACTATTTGGCTTGATAGAAGTATTTCTACTGGCCCCCTTGGGCTTGTACACTCATTCCATATTTGAAATCTTGCACTATTTCCCTGTCCCAAGCCTTCATCAGGATGGCATTTATGCATTATCCCTGTGCTGCGCATCTAGGATGTGCTCCAAATGAGTAACATTTTTAGCGTGCCCCATACAAGTAAGTCGTAAGGGTTCAGGTTTGGTGTTTCGCAGGGGAGGTAGTGTGCATCAGAGAGTGCAGATACTTCTTGCATGTTGATCATTTTTGGAGTTTAATTGGCCTCGTGAGGGAGGTATTAGTAATCCATACCAAGATGATGAGACATAATCAATACTGACATTTCATGGCCACTATTAATGTATTGCCTACAGATAAGTGTTGCGGAGTTTGGTGTCTTTCAATGAAATTTTCTGTACAGAGTACTGCAAGGTATGAATGCTTCTAACAGGAAAACTATACATCTACAGATATAAATATGATACTGAAAAGTTCTCGGCAGAATACATGAGAATTGAAAGAACAAAGAAACTGTATCAGTTTAGATGTTAAATGGACAACAGGCACACAAGCAAGCTCGAAATTATTGATATGTTAAAGCCTGCACTGGTGTAGGCAGGGGAAGTTGTGTGCAGCATATGATGGTGGAATGAAACACATGTGACAGGGGTGGAGGCAGGTGAGGGGCAGGACCTAGCACAGATTTAGGCCAGGAGGATTGCCGGACTGAAGGCTATGTTGTCAGGACAATTTTCATCTATATAATTCAGAGAACTTAGTATTAGTGGAGAGGATCCCAACAGTGTGAGTTGTGAAGCAGTTACTGAAGTTGTACAAGCTGTGTTCACTGGCATATTCTTCATTAAGTGATCAACTTTACTCTTGCCCACAGCTCAGCAGTGACTAATCATTTTGGTGGAGAGAATATTGACAGTCATACCCACATAAAAGAAAGTGCAGAAAGCTCCTAATGGTGCAGAATATCCATATAACAGGACTGGAACAGGATGTGATGGAGAGGGTGGGTGCGGGAGGGGGAGGGGAGGAGTGGGGGGAGGGGGGGGGGCACACATCATGCCTTGCACCTGTATCTTCCACTGGGCTATTAACCATATGAAAAGGAGTTGTAAGCATGCATGGCAAAGCATGACCAGTATGTTTCACGTGACATAATACTACTTTGGGAGAAGTGGGAAGGATTTTGGTAATAATGCTTCTTATTTCAGTGTATGGTGAAAGACAGTCAAAGTATGGTGGAGAATGTGGTTACCCCATTTCAGTTTTTGATGGTATTGTGTTATGAAGGAGAAGAAGATGCTCTTTGCAGCTTGTTTGTGCATGTGAGTGGAGACATAGAGATGTGTGAATATGGACTGAGAAATATGTTACAGATGAGGCTCGGAGAGATTTTAAGGATCTGGAGGAATGAGAGGGCTGTGGTTCTCAGTGGTGATGTATCACCAGTGAACCTGGACCTTATGAAGGGTTTCAGATCTTAGGTGGCTAAAAAGATTTCCTGTATATGGTATATGAAGTTGCTATGTTGTCATACATGTCTCTGTTGTTTGTATGTCTTCCTCTTGAAGAAGAAGTAGCTGTAATGATATAGATGACCATTTACGTAAAGAATGAGGTGATGGATTTATCCTTGGCAGTGTATTGGAAGATACAGTATTCAGTATGATCAAGAACATGGAAACTGGTAATTTTAGTGCATAGGAAGGTAGTGTCAACAGTGATAATAAGTACATGGGTTTTAATGGTATAGGCATGGTGGAGAACTGATGAAGGAAATGGTTTTTGTCCTCTCATGGGAAGTTGGGCTTCAGACAATGGGTTGGAGTGGCTGGTCAGATAGAATAGAGATTCTCTTCATGAGAACACAGTGTTCATTTACAAGGGGGCATACAGTGTGATTTGGTTTGTAGATTTTAGGAAGTATACAGAAGGTGGGTGTGGAGGGGGTGGTTGGATTGACAAGGGAGATGGATTCAGGTGAGTTTTTCTGAGATGAGTATACAGATTGGAGGCTATGGTGACCTCCAGGCAGGGGACCATTACAACTTGGCTCACAAGTTAAAAAGTCAGGCAACTGACAGAGACCATCTGACGGAAAATCACTGCAATTCATGACAACAGTGGTAGAGACTTTACCTGTGAGGAGAATGATCAAATCAAGATCTGTTTTAATATAGTGCATGGCTGCTCTTTCCTCTGTCAAGTAGTTCATGTTACTGGGAGGGACCTAGGAAAGGAATGTGAGGCCATATTGAAGATAAGGAATTTCTGGAAGTTAACCAGGAGCTTGTTGGGTAGGAATGGATAATGGGCACAATTACACGCAGCTGTGAACAGACACAGTTCTATGTTATCTTTTGGTCAGTAACAAAACAGTTGTATGAATAACTTTTGTAGGTTGTGTTTGCAATGATTTTCCAATTTTTGGGGAGCAAGGAGCTGAATTTGGGAGAGGTGTCATGAAAAACTGGGACTGAATAATAGGAGTATCTTACAGAGAGGGCCTGAGCCATGAAAATTTCTTTCTCTAGAACTAGCTTTGTGAGGGATAGAGTCATAATGCTGAGAGCCATTTTGAGGGATAGAGAGTGCTGATTCTGAAGACTTGGAAGCCATTGTGAAATAAGCAGCAGACATTCATAATAGGTGTATTTATAGCTATACCATTGAGACGGAGAATCCATGGGTTAGGCATCATGGATATTGGGCTGTGTTTTTTCTATGGATAGGGGCAATTTTCTTAATTGTCATAGCAGATACAGCAGGGATTCACCAGCAATGAGATGAAGTTACATGGAGATAAAAAGATTGTGAACGACATAGGGGAGGGATCATTTGGGGTAAACACTGTAGGTACACTAGTCACTGTTCACACGATGTCCCCAATCACTAAAAATTTCCCATGCCCATGTCCTTGTTGCCATCAAGTGCTACCCCTCCAAATGTCTTTATTACCCAATATTCCTCAAACACATGACCATCTATATCTTTATTCACAACCATCTCTCCTTCAGTGGGAAGATATATAAATAAATGCATAGCATAAACTTGGGCACCAGCATGGCACCTTCATATGACAAACCTGCTACGGGCCACCTCGATGAAGCCCTTATGGCTACCAAGGATCCTAAGCCCCTTCTATGACTAAAGTCTGTGTTTATATCTTCACCATGTGGACACTGGGAAGGGACACTTTATAGTCATTCATCCACAGCCATAACACCTTATCCCCTATTTACTTCGACTGTTCCTCTTCAGCTCAGTGTGCCAGTTTCCTGGATGTTGACCATCACTTCAGATGCTTCCTAAAAATGAGCTCACCAATCAACAATATCTGTATATTAATAACTGGTATCTGCCCCACACCAAAATGTCTGCCCCATACAATCTAGACACCCATGAACAGTGCACCTGCAATGAAAAACAATCTCACACTGAAGGTTTTACTGTGGCCTTCACAGACAGATAGTACTCTCCAGTATAGTGTAAGAGCCAGTCCCCTAGGTCAAATCCATTTACACCCCTAGTTCTCAAACCAGCCCAACACATCAGCTGCATAGAAGCATTCTCTTTATTACTCAAGTACTGTTGCCTATTTTCTTAGTGACTATCTGCCACTGACTGCCCAATTGATCAAAATCACTGTGTGCATATGATTCCCGTTTCTCTGCATGTGATTTATTGAGAGTCTCTTTTACTGTGAACAGCCTCAGATGACAGGAAAAATGTGTAGATCACTCTGTTTATAATGAGAGTAATAGAAGGGGTACACGGAATGACTCCCAGTATCCATAACATTTGTCAGGTGAAGGCTTATAAAGCATATTCTCCACTAAAATATGACATTCCTGAAGGAAAAGAAGTTTCTCTTAGTGATTCAGCACCGGTTAAGAAAACATAACTTACATGAAATAAATCTCACTGCTTTTCACATGATATCTTGCAGATAACAGGCATAAGTATCCAATACTGCATTTCTGTGTCATCTTATAACCAAGACAAAATCATATAGAATACATTTTCAGATAAATGATTGATTCAAAGACAACTGAACCAATATACTGTATTGGATAATACAGAACCCAATATACTGTACTGGATAATAAATTTTTGACAGAAATGAAATAAATGCTGGTTGTGTCCCCAAAAAAGCATAACTAGACTGTTAGTCATCTTAATATGTAAAACTTTTTATAAAATTGAGACCAGTAGCACTCTGAGATAGTTTTTTGATGATGATGATACCATCAGGGAAGTATCATTAACTGGCTAACTGCTAAAATGGTGTAATGACAATTGCCTTTAAATGCAGACAAATGCAATATCGTACCCATAAAGAAGAGATTAAATCCAGTAGCACACAGTTACAAGATTAATGGTAAATTTCTGGCAGTTGCTAGATTATTTAAATAAACTTGTATATTACTACTTCGTGGTATTAGATGAAGAAAAATATGAAATCAGAAGTAAGGAAGATGAAAAGCAAACTTAGATTTTTTCAGATGGTTCAATGAAAGTACAGCCTTCTTGTTGAGGGAACTGTGTACAAAATGCACCTGTTACATGTTATAGAACACTGTTCCACTGTTTGGAGTACATATTAAGTAGACCCAACAGTGGTGATGAAATGAATTCGTAGATGCACTGATGGGATTGTAGAAACAGGGTATGACACATATGGAAGTCTAACAGAAATACTTAGGGAACTGAAACAGCAGTCTTTTGAAATATACTGTGTGACACTTATACTGTTTTCATCACATATGATGCTTATGCACTATGAAAATAAGAGGGACTGAGGAGTGTACAGAGGCGTACAGGCACTCTTTTTTCCTGACTACTTATGCATATGGGATAGGTGTTGTGACTCACCAATCTTTCAAAGTGCCGCCGCGCAGTTACGCGCGTCCTCTACATGTGGTGCTGTCTGTCAACCATGCAGCAGCAGCACCACCTAAGCGGCCAGCCAGCCAGCGGCCGCTAGACTCGGACTCAGTTATGATTTGACTGTTAAAGTGTACACACGTTTTACTCTGTTTAATTGAACTGTGACTTTCATGTATTGCATCTTCCTTGAAATATATTTGTTCAACTTGAAGTTCTTACAATTGGCAACAAGGATGGGATTTTTCTTTTCCATCGTTGACCCACATGTTTCCATGGCTACTTTAGAGCAACGATTGCAAGGTCTCATAGAACAGCAAATGCTTCTCACAAATGCGATTCATGATTTCGTTGTAGCATCAAATGCGGGGTGTCTCTCGTCGTTGCTCTACCTGCTTTTCCTCCTTACGACGAGACGGCAGAAGACTGGTCTCATTACCAAAAACGTCTTCGACAGCACTTCTTGGCATTTCATGTTGCAGACGAACAAACATGTCTCTGTTCCTTTCATGGATTTCACCTCAAATGTATCGGTTGTTGTCGCAATTGGCTCCTTTGAAAGATCCTGCATCTTTGCCCTTTGCTGAAATGTGCTCACTTCTGTGCATCTATTTTCAAAAGCAAATCCATGTGGTAGCCTCTCGTGTTACCTTTTATCATTGTCAAAAACAACCGAATCAATTCTATCACGCTTGGGCTGCTGAACTTCATGGCATCAGTAGAAAGTGTCAATTTGTTACTGAAGTTCACAAAGAATCCTCTGCCGATTCAATGGTACGGGATGCTATTATCCGATCGGCGCCCGACAAGGAAGTTAGGCAACATGCCCTTCAGTTGGCAAATCCAACTCTAGATGAAGTCCTATACATCGCTGAGTCTTTTTAAATTTCTCACGCTGCTCAATCACAAATAGAGGCATGGGGCAACGTCGGGGAAATACAACCTCTGTGTGATGTTGACGAAGTGTGTGGCGTGTCCCTGCCGGCCGATGTGGCCGCAGTATGCTCCCAAGCACAGCCTTGGCCTAACCGTAAACAAACCTCTAAGAAACTGCAGCAAAACCCACGGCAACTTCCTTCATGTCCGCAGCGTTTTACGAAACATTCATGAGAAGATTGTCCACAACGTTGGGCCATGTGTCACAAATGCAAAAAAAAGGGTCATGTGTCATCAATTCTCAGACGTATCTTCAGTTGGGTTCTCCAATCCTGTCACATGTCACTAGGCAATTACGGACTTACAATAAACAGAAGATTTCTCTCTTGGGACAATTTGATGTTGAGGTATCTTACAAATCTGTCATTCGCACTGTTCCCATATTTGTGGTCAACCATAGTAACGTGGAGAATCTTTTTGGTTTCGATGCCTTTCACGTTTTTGGGTTCTCCATAGATGACTCTGTCAATATCGTCTCTGACGCTATTCCTTCTGCTCAACTGGATTCCTTGTCGATGACATTTTCGTCCCTTTTTTCTCCTGGGTTAGGCCGTGCAAATGACTTTGAAGCTCATATCACGCTCAAACCTACTGCTCGGCCTAAGTTTTTTTGGACTCGGCCCATTCCTGTGGCCCATCGTGATCAGGTCAAATGGTAGCTGGAACGTCTCACTGCTTCAGGGGTCTCGCTTCCTGTCACTTCCAGTGAGTGGTCCTCTCCTGTCACTGTCGTTGCTAAGCCAAATGGTATATTTGTCTCTGTGGCGATGTCAAAGCCACTGTAAATGCTCAATGCCTTATTAACACTTACCCTATGCCTCGACCTGAACAGTTGTTCACTAAACTCGCTGGAGGCCAGTATTTTTCTACACTTGACCTGTCAGAAGCTTATCATCAACTTCCTCTCGATGCTGCTTCCCGGTAGTTTCTGGTCCTTAACACACCTTTCGGCCACTATCAATACCAATTATTGCCATTTGGGGTTGCCAGCGCCCCTGCTCTCTTTCAGCTGTTCTTGGAACAATTATTGCTCACTGTCCCTGGGTGTATAAATTACCAGGTCGACATTGTTGTCACTGGCTCCACCACTGACAAACATCTTCAAAATCTCTGCACACTTTTTCATGTCTTACAGACTGCTCATTTTAAGTGTAATCTTCAGAAATCAAAATTTTTGCAGGCATCTATCACATACTTGGGGTTTCAACTCTCTTGGGATGGTACTCGTCCACTTCAGCAAACTGTTGCTGCGATCGATGCCCTTCCTTGCCCTACATCTTTTAAGGAACTGCAGGCCTTCTTGAGGAAAATAGCATAATATCACAAGTTTTTACTGTCTGCTTCTTTGGTGGCTCAGCCGTTGCATCACCTGTTGCATAAAAACGTGCCTTTTCACTGGTCCGCGTCATGTGATGCGGCTTTCCAGAAATTGAAGACTATGCTGAAACAGGCCCCATGCCTGGCTACTTATTGAATTGGCCAAAATCTTGTTCTTGCCGTGGATGCCTCTCAGTACAGGGTCGGTGCAGTCCTTGCACACTGTTTTTCTGATGGTTCTGAACAACCCATTGCTTATGCCTTCAAAACACTCACGGATGCCCAACAAAAGTATTCTCAAATTGAAAAAGAAGCTTTGGCCATCATTTATGCTCTTCATAAGTTTGGTGTTTTTCTCTATGGATCCAAATTTCATCTTGTTATAGATCACAAACCACTTGTTTCCTTGTTTCATCCATCAACGTCACTTCCCGACAATGCTGCACATCACCTCCAGCATTTGGCTCTTTACTTGTCTCATTTCAATTATGAGATTCATTTCCGGCTGACGGCTCAACATGCGAATGCTGATGCACTGTCTCGCCTTCCCATGGGTCCTGATCTGGCATTCAATAGGGACGAGCTTTTGTGTTTCCACCTGGATGTTGCCAAGCAGCAGGTTGTGGGCAGTTTCCCCATCACCGGGGAACAGCTGGCGGCTGCTACGGGTTCTGACCGTACTCTCTCCCAGGTTTTACACTGTATTCAGAAGGGTTGGCCAGATCATCCATCCGTTAAGACGTCTGATCCATTGCGGAACTACTATGCTTGCATTACTGCCTCACGGCTAGGCATGGTGTTATCCTCCTTTCCACCGAAAATGCTTTGCCGCGTGTTGTGGTGCCTGCATCTTTGCGTGCTTCGGTCTTGTGCCTGCTTCACCAAGGGCACTGGGGTGTCTCTCGCACAAAATCTCTGGCATGCTGTCATGTGTACTGTCCCAGCATTGACTCTGAAATCGCACACATGGCTGCTGCATGCGGCCCTTGTGCACCACAGGCCGCCACCCCGAAGTCATCTTTGTCATGGTGGCCTTTGCGTGAGAAGCCCTGAGAGTGTATTCATGCTGATTTTGCGGGACCTTTTTTAGGTACTTATTGGCTTCTCATTATTGACGCCTACTCTAACTTTCCTTTCATTGTCCGTTGCACATTGCCTACCACTGCAGCAACCACCAATGCTCTAGCTCGCATTTTCTCTTTGGAAGGCCTTCCCTCTACTCTTGTTACTGATAATGGTCCGCAATTTGCCTCTTCCGATTTTGCGGATTTTTGTGCCTGTCATGGCGTCATGCATGTCACGGCCCCTTCGTTCCATCCACAGTCAAACAGTGAGGCTGAACGACTGGTCCGCACATTTAAGGCTCAGATGCAGAAACTCCTGTCTTCTTCTGCTGCTGCTGATGCACTTCTCCAATTTCTGGCTTCTTACCATTTCACCCACATGGGCGACCACAGCCTGGCTGAGCTCTTACATGGCCGACAGCCCTGCATGCTACTTCATCTTCTGCGGCCTTCCACCTCACAGTCACAGGTGCCTTCGCTTGGCCGGTTCACCGCCGATGACCTTGTATGGGTACGGGATATGGCAGGTGGCCAAAATGGAGTCCTGGTCGCATCTTAAGAGACCGTGGCCAACGCCTGTATGAAATCCATTCTGACACGGGTGTTGCAGTGCGTTATTCGGACCAGCTTCAGCCTTGTGTGCCAACAATGCCTGTTCCAGATGCTGCTACACCACCTTCGGCTCTACCTGACGCTCCGGATACTGGAATCTATCATTACTCACAACGCAGTCCTCTCACCATCATATTGGTGCCAGCACAAGAAATGATGCCACCAGGAGACATGCCCATGCAGAAACCAGATGATCATCATCTGTCGGAGCCACTCTACTCGCCTCCTTCTTCTACGGACGTGGGCACGTCGCCCATGTCTCCTGTTATAACAACCAGACTTGCCACAATGGGCAGATTGGTGCACGGGGCCCCAGCAGATTCGACCCCCACGTCTCCTGTCATCTTGACCCATTATCATCGGGGACACTTCCGTCCATACGGGAAGCCTCGGCTAGTCAAACAACACCTATGGATGTTAGCAATCTACAGGCCACCTCCATCAACACCTGTGCAAAAAATTCAAAGTGGGGAAAAGTGTTGTGACTCGCCGATCTTTCAAAGTGCCGCCGCGCAGTTACGCGCATCCTCTACATGCAGCGCTGCCTGCTAGCCATGCAGCAGCAGCGCCACCTAAGTGGCCAGCCAGCCAGCGGCCGCAAGACTTGGACTCAGTTATGATTTGACTGTTAAAGTGTACACATGTCTTACTCTGTTTACTTGATCTGTGACTTTCATGTATTGCATCTTCCTTCAAATATATTTGTTCAACTTGAAGTTATTACAATAGAATTGAGCATTCTTAACACTGGTACAAAGTGCTGACCACCAAGCACTGTACAGTGTTTTAAGAAGAATATCTGTGGATGTAGGCTTCTATGATGAACACTGTTATTATAAGTTTAAAGTTGCAAGTCACACTATGGTTTATTTTTAATGGTCTTTTTCACATTGTATTGTTCAGTCTATTTAACTTCCAGTGACCATTACCTTTTTTTGTGTGTACCTGACTAGCAAGCCATCAGATGGACATCTATATGTGCTAACCAGATATCCTGCAGAGGTCTGCAAACTACAGTGGACTTGTCTTAGATGGAGAAACCTGTTTTCTGAATTCACTCTAAATTAACCCTGTGTGATGTGACACTCTTGAACTACAATGTCATGTCTCTTCCCAGTTCCAATTAGGTGTAGCAAAACCCACATTTTTATAGTGGTGAGAGGATATGATTAATTATTAATTATGAAACTAAAAATCCATTATAACTACTGTAATAACTTAAATAAAGGAAAGTATTTTTTACTTATTGCATTGCAGAAAATTTCCTTTGTTTCACTCCATGGTCCATAGAAAGTATAATTTGATTCATTTTTGTTTACAGCTCTGATGGCAAAACTGTAACTAAAAGAAACGTGGTGACAGTCCGGCACAGGGATTATATACAGAAGATTACCTGAAAAATGGATAGTGTAGATGAAATCCACAGAATAGTACTTAATTATACATATTTTTGTATATTCACTATGTTACATCTTACTTGTTAAATAATTAAAGTGATTTACACACAGAAATAACTATATGCTCTTCTTGTTGTATGTGAATGAGCTCCCAGTCTCCTTCAACAAATGACATAAATAGTTATCTTTGTTGTTCATGGAAACATTAATGTTAATCTAAACAGAGTAATATCAACATAGGAAACCAATGGCTTTCTGAATGTCATTGACTTTCATGATGACACAGTACATTCAGTAAATACATTTTTATGCTGCAATGTATGTAACATGAAAGTCACATCAAGTCAAAGGGCAGGACATTGGGAATCTCCAAAAATTAAAAGATTCACTAAATGTGTAGAAATACCAGCATTCTAAACATATAGATACTCTAGTCTGTTTGTAAATGTAAGTGTTTGACCCTCATCTCTATTGAAAGGCCAACCATTTCAAAATGGTTCTTAAGAAATACAGGGAATGAGTGTGCTTATAATTTTAATGTGGTGTAAGGTGTATGTTTCATCATCTCTATTTGCTGAAAGGTATGGTCATAATACACAATGAAAAGTCTTCATTGCTTATAGGGTGTTGTGAATCTTCTGTTGGTGTAACATACAGTTTCAAAATGCTGTAAAAAAAGAACCACTGCTCAGAATGACATCCAACTTGAATGGAATATTATTGAAGAAGGGAGAAATATTATGGAAATAAAAAAATTTAACAATATGGTGCTCTAAGCATCATAACATAAATGAGATCAGCTACAAATGACAGATGAATTGCAACACATCAGCAATGGTGTGAGTTGCACATTGAACCAAGTGTGCTGTGCAATGTGCCCACAAGTATGGCATTCAAAAATTGTGACACTGTTAGTTAGGTAAGCCCATCCACCATGGTAAGGTCATACCACATTGGATGGGAAAAATTGGTTTTTAGTTGTACAGAGGCCAAAAACTGCATAAAAAGTGACAATGAAATTGGTTTTTAATTGTCATGAGACTGGTGCATGACTTTTTGATGTACTGTCCACTGTTTTCTGACACAAGTTAAAATCAAGAGACAGCATATTCCACAATGGACTGGAGTGTCTCAGGGGTCACATCCAGAACATGTTGCACAATTTGTGCCTTCAGTTCGGTTACATTTTTAATAAGGGCAATGAACACAGCATATCTCAGATAATCCCGCACCCAGAAGTCTCATGGCTTTAAGAACAGGTGATCTAGATGACCAGGCTGTAGGGAAATGATGGCTGATGATTCTAGCATTTCCAAAATGCCTCTGCAGCAGCTCCTTCTTTGGCTGTGCAACGTCAATGTGAGTGCTATCTCACTCAAAAATTATCCTACCCATACATCCACATTGTTGAAGGGTTGGAATAGGTCTGGTGCACAAAAGACTCTCATAGAAGTTACCAGTGATGGTACAGGTAATAGAATCTACAGGAATCACCTTCTCAAAAAATACAATGATGGAAAAAAATCACAACACCAAAAAATAATTAAAATATAGTAATGAAATTTTGGGACTGAATTTATCTAGGTAACATATTTAAGTGATTAATATTGCAAGATCATATGTTGATGTAATCATGAGATAAGCCATTTCATATGTGAAATTCTAATACATTAATAGCCAGTGTAACTGCTAGAATGTTGAATGCAAGAATGCAAATGTGCATGTATTGTGTTGTAAAGGTCCTGGATGGCAGTTTGTGGGATGGAGGTCCATGCCTGTGTGACTTGATTGGTCAGTACAGGGGCAGTTAATGTTGGTTGTGGATGATGCTGGAGCTGTCATCCAGTGATGTCCCATATGTGCTTGATTGATGACTGATCTGGTAATTGAGCAGACCAAGGCAAAATGTCAACACTCTCTAGAACACTTTGTGTTACAACAGCAGTATGTGGGTGAGTGTTATCCTGTTGGGAAACATCCCCTGGGTTATCTCTCATGAATAACAGCACAACAGGTTGAATCACCAGATTGACATATAATTTTGGAGTCCATTTGCATGGGATGACCATGAGAATGCTCCTTCTGTCACACGAAATTGCAACCCAGACAATAACTCCAGGTGTAGGTCCAGTGTGTCTAGCATGCAGACAGGTTGACTGCAGACCCTCAACTGGCCCCCTTCTAACTGACACACAGCCATCTCTGGCACCAAGGCAGAGCCAGCTTTCACCAGAAAACATAATAGACCTCCATCCTGAACTCCACTGAGCTCTTGGTTAATACCACTGAAGTAACAGACAGCGGTGGTTTAGGGTCTGTGGGATGAATGGTATAGGGCATTGGCTTGGAGCTGTCCTTGAAGTAACCAATTTTTAACAGTTTGTTGTGTCACTGTGGTGCCAACTGCTGCTCAAATTGCTGCTACAGATGTAATTCAAAGCAGCACAGATGGACCCCAGACATGATGGTCCTCCCTCTTGGTAGTGCCACATGGGTGTAAGGCACCTGGTCTTCTCGTGACTATACATTCTCATGATCACTGCTCCCAGCAATAATGACTGCATCCCCACCAAGTCTTTCTGTGATATTGCAGAAGGAACATCTTGCTTCTTGTAGTTCTATTACATGAACTTATTCAAACTTAGTAAGGTGTTGGTACTGGCATCTTGGTGAGCTTAAACGCACTGTTGACCAACATCAACTCACCATGTCCAATGTCAAAGGTAACTAATTCTAATGACTGTTGCAGCATGTATTGTAAACAAACATGCTTTCCACCCTCATAGTGGTGCTACTAGCGCCACTCTTTAAATGACTGTTGAGAAATTTGAATAGACATCATCTTTCAGACATAAAAACATGCCTGCCAACTTCCATTTATGTCACACAACTCCTTTTTGTTGCTGTAGTTTTTTTCTGCTCATGTATGATGCTATAATTAACAGTGTCATTGAGCTGAACCACATTGTTACTTTTGCAGAATAGAGCAGTACTGGTTAACATGCGAACAGATTTTCCATTGTCCATATTCTGAAATTCTGTGAATTGACATATCCTTGGGGATGGAAACAGGCTTTGTCTGTCAACAGACTGTCCCATGCCCATTTATTGTCCGTTTCCATGCAAGCAAGAAATCATTGAGCAAATGTTTGTCTTACTGGCAGATCAACACGTAGCAACTCCTGAACATGGGTAGAGACTGCAATGCAGGACATTTCATAGAATTTTGTGCACCATGTTCACAGGCATGTCCAATATTCAGGCAATTCCTCATGCAATGCATGTTGATGTACTCATCTCTCAGACCCTCCTGCAATGCTATTGACACATTTTCAATTGATGCTGGATCAATTGTTTCCCTCCCTCTGCCACATTGCACTTCAAAAGAAACTGTGTTTTCAAATTTCATAATAATTTTCTCTACAAACTTGACAGGCATCAGACCAAAGCCTTCTTTCATACCCTTGAGTTTCCAGAACTTCTGCAGAACTACTGGTGCACACTCACCATTCTTGTAAATAGCTTTACCAGCAGCATGTGATCCTCCATTGAGACAGTCACATTGAGCATTTAAGACACAAACTGAGGAATAGCCATGTACTCCACATCTTTTATTTTACATATTCTGCCACTTACAGTGTCATTTAGTGTTAAAATTTTCATTAACTTTTTGTTTGTTTCCATAATGTTTCTTTGATAATATTGCATTAAAATTTGATGTCATTCTGAGGAGTGATTTTTTTTACAGTGTTTTGAAACTGGAACTTTAATTACAATCACAGAAGAAAATTGATGTAAAAAGATGACAATTTTTCAACATTATAATCACTTGTATGACAAATATATTGATTCAACAGATAGTAACAATGCTGCCTGATTATTGTAGCTAGTAGAGTTTTGTCCACAATGATCTTATTACGTTTTTTTTTTTTTTTTTTTTTTTTTTTTTTTTTTTTTTTTGGTACCCCCTCATATACTACAGTATTAATAAACAGAACAAAATTAGCAACAAAAGAAAATTACACTGATTTTGGAACTGAACTCATCATCTTGAGAGTCTAATGCAAAAATGTGCCCACTATAGTAACTGGGCAGCAATCAGCAGTGTTATGCTATATTGAATGAAGATATTTGTCATACATGTGATTACACTGCTTAAAATCCATTTCCTACCAAAAATATCTAAGAGATGGAATTTTGTTGGAGATGTATTTTTGTTGCCACAAGGCAAAAATCATTCTGTGAAGTATGAGTACATGAATTTTTCCTCATTGAGTACAACAGGTGCAATGGTGATTTGAATATTAAGAAGAAAGAATCTGCAACTCATCATTCACTTCATTCACCCCATAACCTTGTGAAATGTTGTTTATTACAACAGAAGCTCCATTGTGCAAAAAATCCAAAACTGCTTCACAATCCTTCCTGTAGAGTTTTGTCACCAGTGCCAAGGTTTAGAAATAGAGATATCTAGCACCTAACAGCTCACACATTGCACCCAGGCCATAGTTAACTAGAAACGTTTCTCATAAACACTGTGTCCTCACATCTCCTTCCCTCCTGACTTGCTCAGTAAACTTTTATCTTTATCGCAAACTCAAAAACACATTAAAAGGGTACAATTATCCAGAGCAAATATTTTATTTATAAAAAATGATGAAACATCTTTAAACACCAAGGAAAGTTATTTTGAGGGTATATCTGAACAATACAACCAATGTTTGAAATGTTGGCTCAGGAGTGGATATGAATAATTTGCCACAGTTTGAAATGTTGAAAGATAAACTGTAAAATATTTAGAACATAAATTTGGACTTCATTTGTATTTTTCTCATAACTTAAGAAGTTCTTGAGATGCAATGATCACTGACACATATTGTGCATTGATCCCCAGGATGAAACAAACAAACATACTTACCCTGACATGCATAAATATTTACTCAAGTCCCACATATTTTATGTTACCTAAAGCTGACTAATAAATATAATAAATATGAAGAATGATACTTCACCCTGTTCCCACCTTTACATTTAAAAAAGTTTAAAAGTCTGCCTTTCACTTCAGTTACTTGTGTATAAACAGACTTTTTTTTTTTCAAATGATGCCGCAGAGGTAGAGGAAATCAATAAGATAATACTAAAACATCAAAGAGAAACCACTGTTTCGTACACTTTCAGAAAGTCTTAGTATAATAAAAGTGACAATTTCTCATTGCACAGCAGAAAAGGATTTATGACATCAATCCATTGTCACTTAAATCTATATGCTGACTTTGGTCATAAATTGAAACAGAAATGGGAAGAATTATGTATGAAGTGATTTTATAATTGGAATGACATATAATCTATACTGACAATGATGCATTCTGAAATCAGTATTATCAAGATTTTATGTTTTGTCTTAATGTCTACATTCAAATGGGTCTATGGGAGAGAAGTTCTTTTTTGAGAGAAAACAAAATGCCAACTTTTATTGTATTCCTTTGACATAATTTCTAAAGCTTAATGTTGTTTCCATATCCAAAACACAGTTTTCTACAGAAGTAGAATTACTTCATGACAGAACTACATCACCAAAGCAGATAGACTCTAGAAAATGTTTAATGTGCTGCTGTCATTTTTAAGCTGATGGCACAATTAGCTTCTTGGGACCCAGTCAGATTTTTTTATAATTTTTTTTTTTTTTTTTACGGCTATGTTTTTTCAGTATAGCTCAGGAGTGACTCAGCTTAACATAAGAAGTCATATACTGCAGGAGAACTTCTGTGAAGTTTGGAAGGTAGGTAAGAGGTAATGGTAGAAGTAAAGCTGTGATGGCGGGTCCTAAAGTGTGCCTGCATTGCTTAGTTGGTAGATCACTTAGCCACAAACAGCATAAGTCCCAGGTTCAAGCCTCTGTCCAACACACAGTTTTGTTCTGTCACGAAGATTCAGATCAGTACCCATTTCACTGCAGAGTGGAAATTCATACTCAATATAAGAAGTGGTTTAGCTTAACAGATCTTTGATGTGCATAACCTTTATGCAGCAGACCCATTAAGAGGAGAATACAGATATTCATTGTCTGATGAAAACTAGGGAGTCCATCAATGGAAAGCTATTAGACACATCAGTTTTGTACAGTGTGTATAGCTAATATTCTTTGAGTGCCAATCATTTGCTTTGAAGAAAATATTGCACACCATTTAAAACTCCATGTCCAAATGTCAGACTATATGGGGTTAAAAATTTACAACGAAATAGAGGACAGTAATATGTTTCACATGCAGCTTGGTTCACTGAAAAGATTTCTCTTTACTCTCCTGACTGAAAAGTGTTATTATTCTGTTGAAGAATTTCTTGAGGAGAATTTCATAGTTTGAAAAAGGGAATTACACATTTTTTGTAGACTGGAAACTATTGTATGTCTTTGTGTAGCAGTATCTCAGAAATGTATATAAAGAAGATAAACTTTTGTATTTCTCTTAAAAGTGTGTAAAGCTTGACATGTTTTCTGCACATCAAATCAAATGATTTGAAAGTTGTATGTCATGAGACAAATAAATCACATTTCACAAGTGGATAGTTTCATCAAGTGTGCATTATCCAAATGTATTTTCTTGATAGTTCTCTGTAATGATTAGAATGACCCAATTTTATGATCTCAAAGTCCAATTACAGGCCTTAATAAAAATAACATTACTTTTTCTTGTCAACTGTACAAAGGGTCTCATTAACTAGACACCATTTTTGTGCATTATCATTGTTCCTGTTTCACAGGGTAATCTTCTTGAACACCATCACACCCTAGCTGCCTAGCTGACACGTGATTTCCTACAGAGTGAGGATTATTGTATTTAACACTGCCAAAAATTGAGTAGCTAGATGCATGATGAGAGAGTTTGTTGCTACTTACTGTAGATTAAGCAGTTTTAGCCATGCTTTCTTTTAATTCAGTTTCCACTGTTTCTAAATGAATAAGTGAGAGCAATGTTAGACTTCCAAACATTTAAGACCTATGTTTTCATGACCAGATACAGTTACATATCCTGGAATATTTGTGTGGCTGTCATTGCCAAATTAAGAATGTCATTGCAGAGATGGCATTAACCTATGGAGCCAAAAGTGCAGTAACTTATGACTTACTACATATTGGCTATGTAATTTATTACAATGTGTGAAGCAGCAGCTGTTATAGTAATTGTAACAAGTGAGAATTTCTGTGCTGTATCAAACAATTTCTTATTACTTGCATGGATTGCACACATATGCAGTAAAAATAGCAGCTTCCATTTATAAATGAAGTGAACATCAATATCAGAACACAACTCAACCTATGCTGTAAGAGTTTAAGGACTTCCTGGAACAGTAAATGATGCTGAGGTTCTCTGATGTTACATTCGATCATATCACTGAGTTAGTCTCTGCTGCTATGTTAGAATCATAAATACTGTGTGTAACACTTGCACAATTTTTGTATTTCCACAATTAATGTTCTCAAAATGGCTTCCAGCCAGCTTCTTATTGTCTAAAAATGCTAACCAGTCTCCACAAAAATATTCTGAAACTTCACTAATGCCATATGGTGTATGGTATGAGAACATTAGAATCATACATTATAACTGATAATAATATAATCTGTTTCAATTTCTTATTGTAATTCTATGTTTCAAATGAAAAAGAACAGGATATTAATGTTATTATTATTATTATATTTTTCTCCTTGTTGTTGATGTTTTTAATCCATACAAAAGATCTACTGTTAAAGAGAGAGTACAAAATAAAATTTACACTATAGTTGCTTCTTCAGCATATAAGTCAGAATAAAACTGTGTTTGTACCAGTTAAAACAGTTTCTGTCATCTTTAGACAAATTTCAGAATTATAAGAGATACATACACATTTACACATTTCATATCTGTTTTGATTAGAGAAAATTCCATACATATGAGCATGTGGATGGTGGAAAGAAAATAACATGTTCTTTAAAACTTACTGACAAATTATAATTGTATACCAGTACAAGACTCAAATTCTGACCTTTCTTTTCACAGTTAACTCTTTCAAAATATGAGTTATTCAGTCATGCCTAATAACCTGTCCAATATTTCAGTCTGAAGTTACCAAAATGTTTCTCTTCCAGACTTCATAGAATTCTCCTGCATGATTGCATAAAGCAGCATTATTATGATAAATTACATTGTAGATTATCTGCCTTTTAAGGATATGAAAAAGCAGGCAAGAGGTAGTAATGGCCTGAAGCATTGAAACACTCTGTTAGTTGTGTTCAGAGAGCTCAAATGGTAACAGCATTACCTACAAATAGAGGATACAGATTTCAGTCCTTATCTGGCACACAGTTTTAGCCCCTGAGGAAGTTGTTACCATCAACACTCTGCTCCAGAATGAAATATTCTTTCTGAATGCAGTCGTTTAGAAAATTTAGCATTAAAGAAAAACAGAAAACAAATGGTTGTAAACCTAATGATATCACTTCTTACTTGAATTGAAATGCTGAATTGTTGAGGAGTTCCACGTATTTAAAGATATAACTTTTAATTCATAGTAATCTAAATGACCTCCTTTGAACTTTGGTGGTTCCCATTTCACTTCTATTTCTGATGTCATCTTCATTCTTGCTGATATTTTGTTTACAGCTCCTGGAGCTAAAAGAGTATTATAAAAAATTATCTTTGAACACAGTCATAAAAAAATGTTGTCGAATAAATTAAATTACACAGCACAAAGTGTAATTTGTTTTATAAATTTACAAATTTTGAGATGATTCACATTTAATGTATAGTTTAAATATAGAATTTACTTTGCAAAAAAATGGTTCAAATGGCTCTGAGCACTATGGGACTCAACTGCTGTGGTCATTAGTCCCCTAGAACTTAGAACTACTTAAACCTAACTAACCTAAGGACATCACACACATCCATGCCCGAGGCAGGATTCGAACCTGCGACCGTAGCAGTCGCACGGCTCCGGACTGCGCGCCTAGAACCGCGAGACCACCGCGGCCGGCAATTTACTTTGCATAATACATCAAATGTATGGTGTTTGACATTGAGTATGAATATTGAAGAAGGTCCCATTACATGGGTTTTCCTAAATTACTTCAAGTTATATCCTTATTCCCAAATATGACTTAAAATATAATATTTGACAAACTTGAAAAGTAGCCTATATGATGTACAGCCATTGATAATACACATTATTTCAGTAAACATATTTTCTGAAAATTAAAAAAATCAAGTTTTCAGCTTAAAATGTTCTCTGGGGTATGTATTTTATTATAGTGTTCATTCCAAGTTCACCTGAAACTCTCTTATTGAGTTACAAGGAGATTCATGAAAAAGTTACTCTGAAAACCATTCAAGCTGGAATAAAATACTGTACATGTAATGTCAGGAATTGTCTAACTGGCATTGTGGATATTATGAATGTGTTAGAACTTGAGTTTGGACCAGCCTGTTACAATGTCTGCACAAAAGCAGACGACAATAGTATCTAGTGAGAAAACCAGTGGATGACAGAAGCTGCCAAAGAGGCCTGTAAGACCACCATGACCATGAGGAAGACGGGAGAAGATCAAATTTTTGATATGGAAGGATTGCTGTATGATCCACAGATTGCTGACGATAGGTATATTTAACTCAAATACAAAAAATGTAGCCCAAAACTACAGAGGCACTGTTCTCAAAACTGTATTTTTCAAATTGGTGTAAAGCAAAACTGTACATATTATTTTCACTGGAATATGATGTCAGCATTCTAAATTCAGTTCTTGATCAGTGTATGTAGCAGTTTTATGATATCTTCAAAAATTGAGGCACACTTCTAGCTCAATTTTGTGGGTGAACAAAATGACATTTGTTTCAACACATCACCATTTTATTATAACATAATGTTTTTCAATTGTCCTATGTAAGCTGATGGAAAATATATTGAAAATTACTTAAACAAAATTATTTTGTTACGGGTCCAATAGGAAGATTTCGGGAATTCCTGCTGGTGACCAATGTTATGGTTGCTGCACCTGGTGCAGCAGTTACAGGAAACATCCAATGTGGACATAAAAACGATTTCTTGAAGACAGAAGTGTAAGGAATAGAACTGTGTTGTTCCTTTTTATTTTATTTGAAAAAAATTATGAAAATTGCCTGTTTTTTGTGCATTCTAAGAGGACTACCCCTTAAAACTAGTAAATCTAATAACTCTTAGTACTTTAAACAGTGCTTTGGGGACACCTTATTTATCTAGGTAGGCTTCATGTCCAGCAATGAAGCAAAAAAGTTCTAACTAGTTTAATATGTATTACTTTACTTTAGCATCATAGTACACTGCTGTTTCTGAAAATTGCAGCATCCTTAAATACCAATCTGATCAATGAAAACTGTTCTGCAATCACATAACATTTGGAAATTCAACATAGCAAAAATATTATTTAGTTTAAAAAATAGATCATCACTCATTTAACAGAGAAGCCTACAGTATTGAAAGGCACACATAAAAATGGTCTAATGGTATTTCCATTCTTGAAATGTGCAGTTTCCATACTTTCCTCAGCTGGAAGAATGTGGAAAGGAGCTTGGCTATAGGCTAATTAATGTAAAATATAGTAAAAGGGAGAGGAATATGGAATGCTGGGGGAAATATGGGGAAGAAGAGAGAGCAGACATGAGTAGAAGAAAAGTAAATGAACTGCACAAGAAGTATAGAGGCTGAAAATGGGATGCTTCCATTAAACTCTCGTAATTTGAAAACTAAATTCAAAAGTAAGGACCTAAGCAGCCTTCAGTTATGTTTTATGATCCACTTATTACTTCTGACATTTTGTAATATGATTCATGAAATGCTTCACCTGCAGGAAACTGACTGTACAACTGAATTATATTTTTAACTACAATGTACATCATTCACACTATTACCAAGAATATCACGGTGACAAATCATCAACATATCACACTGTCAAGTACAGCACCATAGAAAACTACACATCATGAGACTGAGTAAGATAAATTCTTGATTTCCTAATGAGGAAAGTGAAGTTAGACTGATGTGGGCACTTCACAGTCTAGCCTCAGGGCGAACATGTTTTCACAGTTTTTCAACTGTCTAATTCTAACTGTAAGCAGAGTGTGATCAAATGGTTGTTTTATCAGCCATGGAAAGCATTTCAGGTATACGTCTGAGAATCACTGTAATATAATGCAAACACATTCATGAAGTTTGACTTCATAACATATTAGCTCAGTATTGGCAGGTAAAAGTTTCACTGATTTGTTACAGATGGATAACAGAAATTGTGCAGTGCTACCCAGCACAATTACATATATAAGCCACTGGGTTAATATGAAGTTTCCTACAACATTTAGCTATATACTGTTCACTAGGAGATCAATAAAACTTTAGAAAACAAAAGGAAAACTTTCCTCAAAAGCTGATTTTGCTTCAGGTTGCAGAGAATATTTGCATTTGTTTACCTGTCTCTGCAGAAGTTCATCAATAGTTAGAATAATGATTCTTACCTCAGTGAAAGTTATTGTATTTGCCTTACAGGAAATATCTTCTGCAGTCACTGACCAATATCCAGTGATTGGCAAGAAAATGTCACTACTGTACTAACTGGAGAGATTACAGTGTGTGGTCAGTGTCTTAATTCATGTGCAAGTCCTTTTACTCTCTATTACAATCAAAGATGTCTATATACATATCGAGCAGTTGTCCACTGAAGGTACGTGTACATCATTGTACTGGTAGCTCGCCTCATATGTTTTCTTTATTTGGCATAAGTCCTAACTTCCTCAGACCCTTTAAACTTACAGCACCATTTTTCCATTGGTAAAATGTCATAAAAGAAAGAATTTTTCATATCAGGTGGTCAATTTTAGCTGCTTAAAATGTTTTGAAGCTGTCAGATTTATGGCGTATATCTTGGGTATTAATATAAATCTGCAAGAACAATGTTGCTGTAACTCTAATCTTCTGGAAACATCACTGTCACGTACCTACTCTTTAAATTTCAGGCTCTTAATCCCATTCCTTCATGATGTTGCAGTTTTCACAAACAGCATTGTATATTTCAATACCTTTCAGTGAAGTACAAAGAAAGTAAAAACATGGTATCTGTCATGAAAAATGAAAGATGAGTATTAAACAGACTTTTGTGAGCCAGGTTTACCATTCAAATATTTTTCTACATTCTTTAGTATGTAATACTATAGGTACAGAATGAAAAATCAAAGAACTTGTAAAAATACCATAGTTCATTTAAAAAAAAAAATTGCGGTAAGATCTGTCTGTTGTCAACAAAGATCATAACTTCATCAATGTAGTTTACATGCATTAGCAGTTACCTATCACCATTCAGTCTTATTGGCCAGTGATATGCCTCTTTTATTTGAAATGTCAGAAAGAGAGATGTGATGTTTGTCCATTGAATGGGACATGTGTCACAACAAAACACAAAACATTTTTCTGTTGATATAAATGGATTTGTCTAAGTTTACTTATGTTATTGGAGGACTGTTTCTACATATATAAGTTTGACTTGCCTAATACCTGGTCCCAAATTTTTTCATTACACTATCACAGATAATTTTTATCAGTATTAATCATTCTGTTCATAATCTTGACACAACTTTCAGCGTTAGTTTCTTTCTCTACACTGCTATCCTAAGTAGTCACCTTTACTTGAGAATTATGTTGTCATGCAAGATGATTCATTATAATAATATGAGAATCAGTACATAGTAGATATACCTCATTTCTTACACCTTCTGATTAATAATGTAGATTTTTGCCTTACACTGTAATTCAATGTATTCTTAAATAAGCTTAACATAGATTATGTTAGTCACTTTGTTAAATGAGCACACTGATCACAATGATGGTGTAGACTTGGTATGAATCAGAAATGTGAATCAGCCACCAGTGACATAAGTCATGGCAGTAAAGTAGTATGAATGTGCTAGTCATTTGTATGGAATCAGTGGAATAAGACTGTATCATTCTCCCATTGTCAGTGACTACCCCCAACACATCAGTTTCTAAAAAGCTTGCCCTGGGTTGCAAAGCAGATAACATTAATATGCTGATGAGATTTAATTTAACATCCTGCTCAGTGTCAACCATGGAAAGTACCATCTTTACACTTACTTGCAAGGGGTCCCTGATTAACTATTATTTTAAAGGTGATGGTTAGGGCAAATATTAACAATATTTGTAACTCTATCCTGAGAATAGAGCTACAAACATGAGATGAGAGCAGCCTTTACTGTCAATAAATCAGTACCATTTAATACAGGGTGTATCAACAGAGGATTGAGCCAAAGTTGGAGAGATATAGTCTCTACATAAAAACATACAAAGAATATTTAAGTCACGCCTGCACTAGTGCTCGGCCTGAGAGAGAGAGAGAGAGAGAGAGAGAGAGAGAGAGAGAGAGAGAGAGAGAGTACTGTACTCATGAGATCATGAATGAGGTGAAAAAGGTGATTTTTTACCAAAAAGCTGATGCTGTTGGTGTTTGATTGAGGCCTGATGTAGTAACACTCACCAAGTATAAATGGTGACATCTGTGTGCAAATGACATTGTTACTCTCAAAGTAATGAGCCATCAAACTGTTACTAGCTGCAAGGTGACAAATGGCTGGAGCAAAATGCATTCATCTTGGCATCGTCTTGTGTCAGGCAAATTCGATGTAAGATAGTGAATGAGAGAATGAGGGTAGTGGTGGCTACTATCTGGACTTTTATGGCCTCATAAATGCAACTCTTCAAGGAGCTCCTGATCCTAAAAAATAGGGTTTGTACCAACTGCAGGGAGAAGGAGAGACAAAAACTACCTGCTGTGGCATAGGAAACTATTTTTCTCCTTTAGTCCCAACCATCAAAACTCAGTCCTCATTGTTCCCCTATGACTCCACAGGGAAGAAGAAGAACAAGAAACCATGCAAAATTTTACACACTTTTTAATGATAGCCACTATTTTGAGCAAGTTATTGACATTTTTCTGAATGTCCGCAACTGACGTATATTTTTACACTATAGTTCTTCAGTCTCTCAAGAAACTATTTAGTTCTCTTGGAATTATTATTAAGTGATTAATCTGCAACTGAAATGTTAGAAACCTCAAAATGAAGTTACTAAATGGAAAATGAATTCGCTCATGGATTTGTCATTGGGAAATGGTCTTAAATTTGTAATTAGGTGACACATGACAACTGTGGGGAGTTTTGCTGTTTTACAGAATGGTTGAATTCAGTTTTTAGAGAAATCTGCAGACAATAATGACTTTAAAAAGGAAAAAAAGAAAGCTTCCCTTTTTTCATCAGTGTTCTCACTTTTTCAGTCACAGAAGCCTTTCATTCCCTCATTTGTAAGATATATGAGTATAAATATTAGTCTCATAATAATGTCTCATCAAAATCATGTGACATCACTTGACACAATCTGTTTTAAGCATTTGAGTTTATAGTATCTGATAAGTCTGACTTATTACTTGAAGTATGAGGAGAAGAGCCTCATCCAGCTATATATCACAGTAAGGTGCAGCAGATCTGTAGAAAAGGCTTCTGTACTAAAAGAGATTAGGAAGAAAAGAATCTTGCTGCCAGTTGGTAGCAATAGCAGGGATGTAGAACAGGTGGTACAGGGCAAATTAGGAACAGAGTTCTGGGTCAGAAGTACTGTGAAACCAAGCCTTATCCAGGTGACAGAGGACACAGGGAATTTGTGTAAAGATTTTCAGAAAGAGGATCTTGTTATTGTAGTGGGTGGAACAGGCAACAGCCTGGCTAAAGACAGAAATTGCAGCATAAGGGTAATCTGGATGAAATAGTATAAGCAACTTCACACTTGTGTGTGAATCTTGTGGTTAATGTATAGCACCATGACCAGCCCTGGGTTACAACTGCTTTGAGCCATGTGGACATTGAGTTCAGCAGGCTGTTGCTGATTGAAATGAAATTACGTGAGTACTGTAACTGTTGCTATAATTGGAAGATGGGGATATGCTGGAAATGACCCACATCTGAATAAGATTGGGAAAGATAGGTGGACTGAGCTTCTTATAGATAATGCATGGGTGGGGACGGTGAGGGAGGGGGCGAGGGGGAGGGGGGGGGAAGGGTGTTGTCACACAAAACAAGATCCCTGTTGCTACTGGTGACAGGTGGCAAATATGTTTAATAATCACTTCAGAAGTATAGTAGAAAATATAGGATCAAATAGTTCAAGAGAAAAATCACAATGTTATGTTGAAAAAGCAACTCTCATAAAGTTCAGTCAAATGAAGGTATCACCAACTTCTTTCTCTGAAATTAAGAAACTTGCATATTCTCTCAAAAATAAAAGTTCATCTGGATTTGATAGTGTTTCCAAAAGAGTGCTAGAGAGCTGTCTTCATATAATAAGCCCTGCCTTATCTGAGACAGTCCAGAGGGACTGAATATGTTGTTGTTAAACTTCTCTATATGAAAGGTCACAGGAGAGGTGTCAACAAAAATGTTTTATTACTGATATCATTTTCCAAAATGTTTGGTAAGATTATGTATTCTGCAATAGTGCCCACCTGGGCAACAATAATATCCTCAGTAAATAACAGTTTGGATTTCAAGAGAGTTGCTCTACTGAAAATGTCATTTACATGCCCAGTCACCAAATTTTACAAGCATTAAATAACAAAATAGCACTCTCTGGTATTTTCTGTGACATATCTAAGGCATTTGGTTGTAAATCACAATATTCTTCTGGATAAACTGAGATTTTGTGGAACTCATGGTATAGCATGCCAATAGATAATGTCATAGCTAACCAAAAGTATGCTAATTCAACTAATGTAATCAGGGAAAATTCTTATGACTGGTGAGAAATCACGTTTGGGGTTTCCCAAGGCTCAATCTTAGGTCCACAATTGTTCCCCATACATGTAAATGATATTTCATCTAACATGCAACAAGCAGAATTAGTTCTTTTTGCCGATGACACTAGTACTGTAATCAATCCAAGCATACATACAGCAACAGAAGAAATAGTAAACAAAGTTCTTAAAAGTGTCATTAACTGGTGGTCTGTGAATGAGCATACTTTCAATTTTAAAAATACATAACACATCCAGTTCTATGCATCTATAGGTACTATACCAATTAGAAGTATAACACATGGTGAGAAAATAATAAACACTGTGGAAATGTCAAAATTTTAGGTGTTCATATTGATGAGAATTTAAACTGTAAAAAGCACATTTTGGAAATCCTAAAACAACTTAGTTCAGCCACATTTGTACTTAGAATCATTACAAATCTTGAGTAGAGACAAATTTTCATTCAGTAATGTCATACGGAACAATGTTCTGGGGTAACTCATCCTTAAGGAAGAAAATCGCCATTTCTCAAAAATGTGCCACAAGAATAATATGTGGTGCTCACCCCTGATCATCTAGCATACATCTGTTTAAGCAGGTGATTCACAGTATACTTATCCCCTTATTAATTTTGTCATAAATAATCCACTGCAGTTCAAAAGGAACTATTATGTTCATAATTACAAAGTGAGAAGACAACTGACATTCTTTACTCAGCATAAAGGGTGTGCACACTGCTGCAACTAAAATTCTTGAGCTTTTACCCAGAGATATAAAATGTCTGACATACAGCAAAGTAAAATTTGATAACTGTCTGAAAAAGTTTCTCCTTGACAAATCCTCCTATTTCACAGAAGGATTTCTGTTATTGTAATGTGTAAAATGTGGTGGGTAGGAATCACTATCTCACATCTGTATATTTAAAGGAATGTAGATATTCATCATACTGCATATTAATTTGTGATGTAAATGTAAAATGACTCATTCCACATCATTATGATTTATCATGCAAATGATCCATTGAACATAAAACTAACTTACTAATTCTCTACTTTTGAAGCACAGAAACTAAAATGCTATTTCATTTATGTACAGTCACCTAGAAAACTTTGTTAGTAACTTATCTTTGACAGTGTTTCAAATAAGGCATGGAGATCACACATGAAGTTAACTTCACCAATTTTGCACGTTGATGTACATTCAGTGAAACCTGGTGAGAGTGAATCTTCAACTATCTTGAGATTTTACCTATATATTTTTGTCTGATGAATGTTTAGACTGAATAAATGTTGTGAGTAGCTCAGAATTTTGGTGGAGGTGCTAATACTCTTAATTTTATACAAGAATGTGTAGCCTACATGTAAATTATTTTCACATCTGGTATTAAAGCTGTGAAATTCATAGCTCACTCTAAATTCTCTCTTATCCTAAACCACAAAAACCATTCAATGGTAATGACACTATCAAGAATGTGAGTTTATAGTAACATTAGAGAGATTTAGTCGTTATACAGTGTTTATATAGACATTATGGAACTTATCAGTAGCATAATATTGAAACATATATGCCTCAGTGACAATATTTAGTTCACAATGTTACATATTTCTGATGAACAAGTGCTAAAGAATTAATGTACACTTACCACCAACATCAGTTGTGATGTTAACAGGAATGGTAAAATTTGAACATATAATTGTGCATGCAGACATTGACACTTCATATTGTGTAAAGCTTTTTAAATTCTCCAATTTTACCTGAAATAAATCATAACTCTTGGGGTAAAATAGTAATATAAACTCTTGTAGCACATTAGTCAGTATGAAAAATATGTTGATAAATTAATTCTGTTGATTTATTTTTCTTTAATAAATTCTTATCTTAAACTACATACCAAACTAAATACTTATCTTAAACTACAGACCTCTAGATGTTTGGCAGGTGCTGTTGTTAATGATTTGCCATTGTAGTGTATGATATAATGCTGCAGGATACCATTCAAATGCTGTGGAGGTTTCCACCTCACCACCAATGATTGATTTGTAACATCACATAAACTAATGTTTTGGGGTAGCGATGGTGCTTTTAAAATAGACAAATATATTCCATTATTACTCATATGTGTAACAGGAGACCAAGAGTAACAAAAGACCTGTAATGTCCTTACCTGATTCAAATGTTTTGCAATAAATTCTGTCACTTGCTTCACCATATTTACTTACTTCTCCATCTTTAATGGCAACAGGAATTATATAAATTAAATATGTGGTATGTGGAAGCAGCTCTGTGACCACTGTTATTATTTCACCAGTGTTACTCTGTACTGTTTTGTTCAGTGGCGCTGTGGATCAAAAGGGATACTGCATGCTCAGTTTTATTTAAAGTTGTCATCAATTATACAGCTAAGCACTCATATTTATGCTGACACAATCATTCAGTTATAAATGGCACAAAAAATTTTATATGAACTACAGTGTCTTATGAGAGACATATGTTTAGTAATAAAGCATTGGGTTCAGTGCTAAGCTATTACCACCCAGAACTAGCAAACAGAATTTAAATACTGAAGGGGTAATTTGTAATACATTAATTTCATAGACAGAAAAACAAGCCCCATAATAGGAGTAATTATTATGAAATTTTACTTTGCATATCACCATCAGTCAGAATGCTTATTTTATACTTAGCAGATTCTCTGTAATGTGGAACATAGTTTACTCAAAAATAGATGTAGGGTCATGTCTGCTATCATCCAGACAAATTGTTGCTCAGAACATGTATTGCGTCATGAACACTGGCCAGTGGGGCAAGTTTATGCTATGGGGATGATTCACCTGGGCTTTCATGAGCCATGCAGTAGTAATTAATGGCATCATGACTGCTGTGGATGACATCTACATCTACATTAGTACTATGCAATTCACAATTAAGTGTTTGACAGTGGGTTCACAAAACCATTTTCAGACTACTTCTCAACCATTCCACTCTTGAATCACATATGAGAAAAATGAATGAATAAATTTTTTCGTGTGAGACTTTATCACTCTCATTTTATTACAATGATCATTTTTCCCTATTTAGGGGGGAGTCAAAAAACTATTTTCACATTCAGAGAAGGAAGTTTGTGGACTGAAATTTCATGAAAAAATCTCACTGCAACAAAAAACCTTTGTTTTAATCTTTGCCATCCCAACTCATGTATCATTTCTGCGACTGTGTCTCCTCTGTTTCATGATAATACAAAATGAGCTGCCCTTCTTAGAACTTTTCTGATGTCCTCTGCCAGTCCATCCTGCTAGAGATCTCTTACCATTTAGCAGTATTTCAAAATGAGATGGACATTCATAATGCAGGCAATTTCTTTGTCAGGTTTGACACATTTTCTAAGGCTGCATTCACACTGCATGTCAGGAAGGGCCGGGATGAGATGTACTCGCCTGGCACATGTCTAGGCAGCACAAGCCCCCATCCTGAGTGTTCACACTGTGCACTGGCCTGGGCGGCTGAAAATCCACATCACTGATTTTTTAGTTTTAAAAACTCTTGGTATATAAGACTATGCCATATTGTTTTTTGAACTTATTTTTCCTATGCCACATTGTTTTGTGGACTTAATTTTTCCTGAAAAGCTTTACTTCCCAGGTGAAAAAAAAACATACCCACTTTTAATTTCATGTGATTTTTTATTCTGTAATGTTTCTCAATCAATTTTGAAGAAAGTACGGGGCCATTTTTTTTTTTTTTTTTTTTTTTATTTTTATTTTTTTTTTTTATTTTTAGGTGGTAGTGGCGGATCTTAGCTTCTCAATAACCATTTACCTGTTTGTAATTCATAACAGTCATTATGAAATGATGCTATTTGTCAAATATGTGGCAACACTGACGTGCCATAACATCTCTGGCACGCAAAATGTTCTGTCTATGTGATACTTTCAATGTGTAATGACGTATATCTGAAGTGTGACAATAAATGTGCTCATTGTTTTAACAAGTGGACCAACGGGTTGTTATTTATAACGAAAAGGACCCACACCCCCACAATGGTGACCCCAATGACAGTTTGTGACACTCTTCCCATGTTCTACCTGAGTTCAATAACAATAACAATAGTGTGCGTACGAGTGAACCACCCATATCACCATGTGGCCTACGCAACGAGGTGTTGGTTCAAATGGCTCTGAGCACTATGGGACTTAACTGCTGTGGTCATCAGTCCCCTAGAACTTAGACCTACTTAAACCTAACCAACCTAAGGACATCACACACATCCATGCCCGAGGCAGGATTCACCCCCATGTCACCATACTCCTACCCGTGTGGCACCGTGATAACATTTTTCCATCCAAAAGGGCTTGAACCCCGGCCCTGCCCTGCCCAGTTCCCCCTCCGGATGAAGAGGGCGCGACACCTGCACTCTCCCCCCACAACAGCCAGAGTCTCATACTCTTTGGGTCGAGGTGGCCATTATGTTCTGTCTATGTGATACTTTCAATGTGTAATGACGTATATCTGAAGTGTGACAATAAAAGTGCTCATTGTTTTAACAAGTGGATCTACAGGTTGTTATTTATAATGATAAGGACACACACCCCCACAAATACATGCACTTGACTTCCGAATCTTGTAGTGAAAACATTTGATAGCAGGAAACTCACTGTAAGATACGTTTCTGACAACACATTACTATGAGTGCCATATAGCTAAAAGTATAAAAAAAGTTTTTGGAATGGTGGTAACACTGATGTCTGTCTCCATTCACAAGTAAATGCTGCAACTGAAAGCCTCTGGAGTTTGGGTGTGTTTTGTGTAGTGTCAAAAACTGCAGGGAAAAAAAAACAGACCTTTTGTTGGTCTCTCATGTTATTTAAATGAACCTAACTAGTGTGTAGTCTGGATGAGAAGAGTTATCGTTATTTAGTGCCTTGTTTCTTTACTATGCCAAGGGTATCTACTTGTAAGTTACTCATGTTGGTCTTGATTTGAATACTGAAATAGTTATGCATCTTCTTTGGTGACACAATTTTGGAAATTTGTGTTCCATATCTCTGCTTTAATGGCACTGTCATTGGTAACATCACCACTGCTATCACACAATGTCTTGTGCTGGTATACTTTATGTACGATCTGAATCTCTCTGGATTTTCGCTCAGATTTTGAGACAGTTTCATTGTAGGAACTATTAAAATTGCCTTGTAATGAAATCCAAACTAAATTTTTAGCTTCCTTAAAACATCATCAATTCTGAACTTTCTTTTTTATTTTAATCTGTCATGTTTTTCCATTATTAGTGCTACAGTGTCCTGACCTGTTGTGTGTACCACGGGAGATCTGTTCAATCTCGTAGTAACTTACTTCGTATAAGTCTCCTAATGACAGTAAATATCATTTCTCTGAATTTAAGTCACATGTTGTCCACACATTCACAAAGACTGTCTCTTAGGTAGGCATGAAGCAAATTGTTATCTGCTATTTAAATACATATATTTTGCATTTATTTTTGGTGGGTTTGGACCTTATGATATTCAGTCTCACTACAATAACCTCAACTTCATCAAATCACTGCAGAGCAACTTCTTCCTTCTGTGCTCGACGATTTACCTGATCGTAATGGTAGCTTCCAGCAAAATAACTGTCACTGTCACATGGCCAGAATCAGGCTATAATGGTTTTGAAGAGCATGACAGTGAATTCATGATGATGTTTTCACCATCAAACTTAACTGATCTGAACCTACTGGAAGACATCTGGGATGTTATCCAAACGCAGGTGCAGATCTAAGCGATGGAGGGGGACATGGGCATGGGGGTCATCACCTCCCCAAAGAAAATGTTACTCTTAAGTGTTCCTATTTTTACACACCTTAGTTTCTAAATTTCTCTGCTCATTTTTGGGAATAAAGTAACATTTAAACTAAGAGTCTCAAAAATACCTTTTAATTTCTTGGAAGTTGTGTCAAATCATTGTACTACGCATTGATATAAACAAATTATCACTTACATTATTGTTATAAACAAGCTGGGATCCCTCCCAGAGCTGAACCCTAGAAGTATTCCTGTTCTAAGATGCACCAACCCACTGTCTACTATTAAACAGGTAGTCATAATGTTTTGAGATCCTCTATTCTGTAGAAAAAAAAAAAAAAAAAAAAAAAAACCTTCTAAAGCCAAGATCGTATAAATATTTCTTTGTTTAAAACAACTGGTTTCAATAGACTTTGCTGTCATCTTCAGGTCTTAAAAAATCTTTTTGCTATAAAACATGTGAATTTTAATTTGGACCTCTTGCCATATTGTCATGTGGATAAAGAAAAACAGCACATGAAATGAAATGATGGTATGGCATTATTGGCCAGGATATCCCATCTGGGATAGTTTAGTTGCCTGTTGCAAGTCTTTTTAGTTGACACAACAGCAGTGACTTGCATGTTGATGAGGATGGGATGATGATGAGGACAATGCAACACCCAGTCCCCAAGCAGAGACTACCTCCGACCCAGCTGGCAATTGAACTGGGGCCCCCTGTGTGGCAGTCTGATGTGTTGAGCACTCAGCTACAGAGGCAGACAACAGCACACGAAGCACCTTGTGCAAATGACCATGTCCATACAGATACCACTCACAGATGCTTGTTACATCACCAAAACACAATACACAGTAGCACATCTGTTTACATAAGCTGTACATATTCTAATCATTGAAAATCTGCCTTAAGGATGTATTGTAAACATTGGAAATCCACATTAAGTTGGATTTTCAATATATATGGTACATCCAGCTTATGTAAACAGATGTGCTATGGTGTACTGTATTTTTGTGATGTAATGTAAGAATTATTTGTATGCTATTTTATATATAAATTAATAGAGGGAAACATTCCACATGGGAAAAATATACCTAAAAACAAAGATGATGTGACTTACCAAACGAAAGCGCTGGCACGTCGGTAGACACACAAACAAACACAAACATACACAAAAAATTCAAGCTTTCGCAACAAACTGTTGCCTCATCAGGAAAGAGGGAAGGAGAGGGAAAGACGAAAGGATGTGGGTTTTAAGGGAGAGGGTAAGGAGTCATTCCAATCCCGGGAGTGGAAAGACTTACCTTAGGGGGAAAAAAGGACAGGTATACACTCACACACACACTCATATCCATCCGCACATACACAGACACAAGCAGACATTTGTAAAGGCAAAGAGTTTGGGCAGATATATATATATATATATATATATATATATATATATATATATATATGGACGAGGCCATTTGCACAAGGTGCTTTACATTTTTAAACATTTTAGTTATGACAAACCTTTTATAATGTGCTGCATTTATCCACATGACAGCTTGGCATGAGGTCCAACTTAAAACGAATACATTTCATAAATGTTTATGTAAGACTTGAAGATGACAGCAAAGTTTGACAAAAGTGGTTGTTTCAAATAAAAAATATTTATACAGGCTTGGCTTTTAACATTTTTAGCAAGTAAAACATATTACTCCTTCTGTCTTCTCAAAATAAGAAATTTCAATGAAACAAAAATAATTAAACATGCATCAGACTTTTTGGTCACCTGCAGATACTTTAGTTTACTGGGACAATGAACAAATATTCATGTATGCATAATCTGTTTCTTTCTGTGCCAGAGTAAAATTGATACATTTTTCTCAATAAAGCAAATGTGTGTGGTGTGTCCTGTAGATACAGCTACTTCTTTAAATAAATGCATAAAAAAGATCTCATGACATAACCAATATATTACCATTGTGTTTCACTTTTTAATGAATACTAAGTGTCTAAATGTAGAATTATAGCAGATGTTCCATCTGACATTGATAAAAGAAGATATCTAAACAAATCTAACATTCTATCACTTTGTAAGTCCATGGCCTTTAATTTCCATAAAATTCTTCTGGCTTGTAAACCACATAATGTAGCAAAATGATTTAGCAATGTTCTGGTCTCTATTGCAATTGGCAAGGCATATGAAATTGCACAGACAATGAAACTTTGACTCTAGCATACAGTCTTCACTTTTTCCCTACAGTTTCTAACAAGGTGCATATATAAAATTCATCATATAATTGGATGTCAAGAGTGGAGAGGAAAGTAGATGATATATTATGTTGATTGTAATTGAAGATTAAATTTTACCATCCCACCTTGGTAAATTACAAGGAAACTGCATTTATGATGTGGTGCTACTCCTCTTATGTTCAGTGGAGGGTAAGTGTGCTGTGTGCCTTCTGTAGAAGTGGTTTTGGCTGAGCATGATGGAACAGCTTTGTAGGAGCAGTCCATCTATACATTAGCTACTGCCATTAGCCAAGACAAAGGAAGCTTGTAATCATCATTGCAGTTAATGTAGATATGCCACTTCACTATCTCTTCAGGCTTCTGTACCTTCCTTTTGCAGATAAGTGGCTGCCTAGTTAGCATGCAAGCCTTCTCCAACTGTAAAAGTTCTTCGTAGACATGATTTTACTGATTGCCTCCTTTTGCTCTCAATGTGGTCTACAGTATATGCATTTCTCATTTGACATTGTTTACATTGCAGATTTGGTGAGTCCTCCTGGTCAGCATAAATGATGCCAAATTCTTCTGTTATGGGTGACTGTGGGACACAGAGTGCAGATATCTGTTGATACTGGTGGCCTCCTATAGACTATGTGTCAAATGTACTACCGAATGATCTGTACACTTCCATGTCAATCCCTCATAGCTCCATTTCTACCAATGCTTTCCTGTTGCTTTCTAAACTTCACAAAAGCTCTCTTGCATACTGTGTTTGACTAGCATTCCATAAAGAAATGATTTTGTGAATAAATGGCTAAGTAACAGCCTACAGGATTGTTTGAAGAATGAATCTTTCACTGTGCAATGGACTGCATGATGTTTTGAAGCTGTGAGTGTGGATTATGAGTCAAGCTTTGATAGTCAGTCAGTAAAAGCATTGCCTGTGAAATTTAAGCTTCTGATTTTAATACCCAATCTAAAATGCAGTTTTATCCAACCAGGAAGCTTCAGTGAAACTGTCACTCTGTAATGTTAACCAAGTGTTGTACTTATTTGTGTGGTTTCATGATTTGATACACATACAGCACTCAAACATCATTTACATACGTCTGTATCATAGTACGAAAAGTGAGGTCATTGCAACCATTTGGCAATAAATTTAAATGATTATTGCTGCACTGAGTTTTATTTTATGCAAGGCCTGTCAAAGATAAAATATTTTGCTTGCCACATAACTCAACTGAATATCTCACTTATAGTTAATTTATTGATATAATAATGAATTTTGTACTGCGTAAGATATTTTTATGTTAAGAACATATCAATTGGTTTTTGCGTAAAATACTCCAGTGAACTTAAACACCATAAGGTGCTGTTTGTTGGTAGACTTTCAGTTGCTTTGATTCTGATATTTTAAGTACCTTTAAATATTTTTTATTTTATTTGTATCAAAAGTACAATTTTTTGCTCATTTATGTATGCTGTAAGGAGCTAGCTTCCATGTATTTCGTCAATGTTACTACTAAAATTGTTAAGATAATTCACTGTAAACTACCTGTAAAACTGTCTGATTGTATTTGTTTTATTAATATTCACTATTGTAAAAATGTATTCATAATGCTATCAGGAAACTTGCCCTCTGCTGCACACCGTTGGGTGGCTTTCAGAGTATAAATGTAGATTTAGATGTAGCCATCATACCATATCATGTATAACTTGACTTAATCTATTTCTCTTTGTATTTATGACAGAAAAAGATAAAAATAAGTCCAATAAAGTTTTATACAATATAATATAAGATTGTAATTTTCTTCGTAAAAGCATAGTTATGTAGCATGTTCTTAATTTTCAAATCAGCAAGTATCTTGTACTATTACCTCCACACATAGAATCAGTTGAAACAGCCACTGGGCAGTAGAAGATACTATAAAATACATTCTCTTGTAAATTTTTAGCACAATCTATATGGAATCTAACTTCAATAGAAGTTGAAGATCTGGCACTGACATGGAAAGTAGCCACCTTAAGTAGTTCTGAAAAACAAAAACAGTAATTATTTCTTGAACTTAGTTACATAGGGAGTATTTTCAAATTTGTATGATAACAATGGTGAGGCACAGACTAGCAGGTAACATACACTTCTATATACACAGTATTTTAAATGTGATTCACAAACTACCACTTACCCCCAGCAGTCTACACAGAATGTACAAGGTCTCTAACATGGTCATAGGTTCTGTTCCAAAAATGAACAGAACAGAGACAGAAGTGATGACACTTTCTGCACTACAAATTCTATTGATTGGCGACTCCATGGAGTGTTCTGTGCACCACGACCAGATAATGGATATAATTGGAAGGAGAAACAGCCTTGGTCGTATTTTTTTGTTTTATTATCCGCAAAATCAATTTTCGGTCACTTAGTGACCATCCTCAGTGCTGTATGATACAATTAAAATTGTTAGGCACTGGTATTAACAAGCTTAGAGCGATCACATAAACTGTGATCACTCTAAGCTTGTTAATACCAGTGCCTAACAATTTTAATTGTATCATACAGCACTGAGGATGGTCACTAAGTGACCGAAAATTGATTTTGCAGATAATAAAACAAAAAAATACGACCAAGGCTGTTTCTCCTTCCAATTGTATACTACAAATTCGTCGGGCAATAGACTGCGCCGCTCCAACTGTCAACACAACTGGCACTGCTAAGAGTATCCTATGACTTCCACATCACTGGCAATGGGTTATACACAATGCTAGTGACTACTCTGAAGGTCAGTAAAACTTTGAAATATGTATCTATTTTGTACGAGCTGTAAATAAATAGTTGCCAGTATTAAAGTTCCAACCCTCATATTCCTAGAATCACCATGAATCTAAATTTCTGACATGTTTTTAATAGTTGCTCATGAAATAATTAGTTTCTAAATAGCTGGCAATAAAAATTTCTAACATCTTTTTGGTTGTCTGCAGTAAATCATTAAAATCTGTGATAACTTATACAGTACTCTTATTTCTGTTCATGTGACATGGTTTCAACAAACATGGGTGGTATTTGACATAGGTTGTATAATCATATCATAAGAAATATCTTTTGTAAATGAATTACAGTTTCCTAATGTCTTATCAGCAAGCTGAATTGTTTCTCTTCCATCACCCATGAATGAAACAACACGATAGTTCAATTTAATTTCACCACCCATTATTACCCTCATATAAATATGAAAAAAACTGATACCATTTTGATTAATTGACCCTGTCCAATATTACAAGATTTTTTCATTTAAGATTGTGTCCAACTTTAGTTTTTTCTATATTTTGAGTAAACCGGCCTTTTCCCAGTTGGAGAAACCTTGCTGAGATATGAGTGATATATTTTGCAAATTTGTGCAGATAGTGCTGTAGCCTAGACAGCTGCTTCATCTGTGAAAGTTTAAAGATTATAACTGATGTTTCCTGCCAAATTTTTAATATGCAGCAGGGTCAGCAGTGTTTGTATCACACTCCCCTAAGACACATCCAATCACTTCTGTATCTATAGATGAATCTCTTGAGCAGAGTAATCTGATGTGTTCTACCTGTCAATTATTCTCTTTCAAACGGTCACCAAGTCCTTCAGTAATGCACTTTATTTAATAAGCATTGACACGGCAATGAACCCCATGCTCTTAAAAAGAGACTATACAATTGTTACAACTCTTTTAGAATGTTATGGACCCTGAACGACTAAGTGGCTGGATGAATAAATGTCACACAACTTATCCAAAGACCTGGGGGTTTAATCCTGTCAGTCCCAAGATTTTGTTCTGTCACATATCACCTCTTTTGACCTCTGGCAATGATTTGTATATGTGAAAAATACAAAGTCTCACCATGGTTACGAGACCCTGTTCAACTGTACGTCGTCCTGTGACTAGCAAGTTAAGTCAATTCAAAGGCATACCATCTCCAATATGACCAGGCCTAGCAAAGCACTGTGTTCTTCAAACCAATGCTTAAAATTGATGAAAGCAGTGAAGTTAAACGGAAAACATAGTATAATTAACAATATAGTGGTATCTGCAAGAAAGCATGACACTGAAAACTAGTTCAAAACAGTTGATACCAGTGATAATTTCAGACAAATCCAATTTTGTAGAAAAGAGAGTGAGTGCCTCAACAGACTCCAGACTCTGTTAGTCCTTAGAGTTTTCTGCCAAGATATGAAACTCTATACCAGGTATTACTGCAAAACAAGTTTTGGGTGCTTCATTCAAATGTAGATATGTTAGTTACAGCAACCAGCAATCAAAAAATTGTGAACAACTGAAGTATATGTCTGCAAACAAAAATACAAAAATTTCAGGAAAAATCACTGAAGTAAATATTTATTCAAATAATCATGGATGTGGACTTGCAGACATTCTCCATGAGCATTAAAATCTAAAGAAATGTAACCATGAGAAACTATGGGCATAAAAATGTACTTTGAATTTTATATGAAGCAAAGAATAATTGTTACTGGAATAATGCTTAGGCATGACCTCACATCCACTTGAAGTGTAAGTGCTGAAATCAAGGAAGCACAAAGTTCCAAAAATTTTGTACAGTGTTTGTGAAGACCAGATATCTTGGTATATATCTGCTTGAAGATGCAACTATTCAAGATATGGCATGCATCTGAATAGAAGAGGCAAGTCACTGATGAGGGAGAAAACCTGTACAATGTTGAAAATACACAAAAAGCAGAATGACTAGCCAGTTCCAGCTACTTCAGTAAACTACCAGCACTCTTCTGAAGGTAACCACACAGCTAATGAATCTACTGTGGAGGCAAAAACATATCAATTTAAGAGCATGGACATGCCAGGTATTAGTGACATTTGTGGAAATAACAACACCAATAACAGCAGCAGCAACAGAAATGGTTGCAGCAGTAACACAGCCACAACACTACTAAAAGCAGTGGCAGCGCCAACAACAGCAGTAACAGCATCTTTAACAACCCTAAGAGGAGCTAGCCCATCAACAGGAGTAATAGCAGGATGGAGAACTGTGTCAGCACCAGCAGCAACAACAACAACAACAACAACAGTGATAGCAACAGTAACAATAGCAATGGAAACCACAGCACCAACAACAGTGAGAGCAGCTGACTCACTAATAATTGCCACAGGAAACAGCAACAGCAGCACCACATTCCTTAAGGTAGACACAGAGGCCAAGTAAATCTCCTTTATTGAATGAGAAATATACCAGGAAGGAAAGAAAATTGTAACAAATCAGTCTGGAAGTAAGTCCACTAAATCTTATCAATTTCTGAAAGAAACTGATTTGAATAATACAGTGATGTCACTGATGGTATCTATAAGATATGCATTTTTATCAAAATATTCAGGCCCTCCTTTCCTCCAATCCTGCTTTCAAGTCGTTTCTTGAGAAGTACACACAACGGTCAATACCAGATGAGAGCACTCTGAGGAAAAGTTACACTCAGCCAATTTATGAGAACATTTAAGAGAAAATAAAACAGGTGGTTGGCAAATGTGAAGTGGGAATAATTTTGGATAAAATTGCTGATAAGCTGCAAAGATATAGTTTGAATGTTTTGGTTTTTCCATTATATTGAGAATGGGGACAACCTATGGTTTTCGAAATGTACCATCTCAAGAAGGCAAATGCCTGCACAATAATGTGATCATTCAGCAGTTCTTATATGAACCTGTGACCAGGGGGTATACAGTACAAAACAATTAGGCTTGCAATGACTGATCAAGCACACTACATGCTTTTGGCACTCGAACAATAGAAGGGCATGTAGAACAACACAACCATTTGACACATACACTGAGGTAACAAAAGTCATGGAATACCTCCTAATACTGTGTAGGACCTCCTTTTGTCCAGCATAGGGCAACAGCTCAACATATCTTGGACTCAACAAATTGGTGGAAGCCCCTACAGAAATATTGAGCCATGCTGCCTCTTTAGTTGTCCATAATTGTAACAGTGTTACTGGTACAGGATTTTGTGCATAATCTTACATCTTGATTATGTCTCATAAGTATTCAGTGGGATTCATGTCAGGTGATCTGGTAGCTAAATCATTTTTAAAACTGTCCAGAATGCACTTCAAACCAATCGCAGACAATTGTGGACCAGTAACATGGTGCACTGTTCTCCATGAAAATTCCGTTGTTGTTTGGGAACACGAATTCCATGAATGTTGCAAATGATCTCCAAGTAGACAAACATTGCCATTTCCGGTCTATGATTGGTTCAGTTGGATGAGAGTGAGCCATGTGTACTTCCATCTTTCCACAGCTCGTTTCCTGAGTGTCGTGTGGAGCCAATATTTTTGGTAACCGACTGTGTTTGGGCTCTAGCATCTCGTTGCTGCCTTTTATTGCTTCGCTTCTATTTCATTTTTCCGTGGTTGTTCAGGATTGGTCTTTTATGAAGCTCTTTCGTTTGAACTCCCGCCCGTAGTGTACCCACTATCAATTGCGAGTTCTATCTTTGGTGTACTTAGAAACCATAGGTTGGTAACATGACCAACTCACGTGTTTACTGCAGCAGACTCTTTGGCCTGTACTATTTATAGGTGAGAGTGGTCACGCTGGAGGAGGTTGTCGCGCAGTGGCTTTCATGTTTGCTCTGGTGACGTCGACATCCTGCCTTCCGTGGGTGGGTGTTGTTATTGAACCCGCACTTCTACCCGTGGAGGAATGCCAGACTGGTTGGGCCCCTCTGTCCACTCTTCATTGGTTGTCCATGGGAGGCAGATGGCAGTCTAATCATCGCCTGCGTTGATGAAGGCAAACAAACAGTAACCATCATGGGGCAATGGAGCCACCGTTCGGCGAGGGTTTGAATCCGGGAGCAGTTCTGCTGGGTCTGTGTCTGCCGGGACGACTGGGGATGGCTCAGAATTGTGCACAGCAGTCCCGGACAAATGACGAAGTGCACCGAGGGAAAGGAGAAAACAAGTTAAGTGTGAATGTTTCAAGTTGATTGTCCTTTGGGATTGAGTTCATCCAGTCGTCTTTCCCGCCTTGTGGCCACCGATGTGGCAATCCTCTGTTCTGTTCACTGCTGCAATTCTGACAGTGCAGATTCCTCCACGCATCATTGCTAACCAGTGTAGTGGTGTATTTTGGTAGTTATTTGTGTACATTTGCACTTCTATGTTTTGGTAGTTCATCCTCCCGCCCTGTGGTTGCAGAATTTCGGGTGGGGAGTTAGTTCCTTGTCTCCCAAGATCTAGTGCTATATTATTAAGGTTAATTCTAGTTCAGTCTAGTGTTCTGTTAATCCCTGGGTATATGTGTCTGCCATACTATTTGCGCTGTATTTATTCTAAGTGAGTTGCACTGACAGTAGTTGGGGGTTCGAGTCCTGTCACAGAGCTGATAAGGGGTCACATTGGTTTCGGCTTGTCAGTTGGAGGGTGTTGCCTTAGAGGTTTGTTAACATTGGCATCTCAGCACTGTCTAGCACTACCGGGACCTAAGGAAGAACATTGTGCTGATTGGGGAATGTTGTTACACGTTCTTGTTTTCATTTCGATACCTGTATTTGTGAAGGCAACAACATGAAGTAAGATCTGTTTTGAAGCTATGCTGGATCTTGCACTCTTGGGATTTTTGGTTTTGTTTTGATCCCGACTATTTGGGTGTCAGGAATATGGAACTGTGTTGTTAATGTTTGGCCTGAACAGCTAGTTTCGTACATGTGTAGTGGCATGGCATCCTCGTGAAGACGTGCCCGCTAGATTGCTATTGCGTCTCATCAAAGTGTAATTTCTACCTTACTAAAACCCCCTTGTTAAAAGGGAGGAGGAAAAAAAACTTTAGAAATACCTTCTATTTGTATTAACTATCTTACCTGTCACTTAAGTAAATATCTGCTCAGTGATTAAGCTAATGGGAGCACCTATCCTAAAAGCAACTAGCGCACTTCTGTTATGGTGGCCCTCATGCCTATTTTGGTCCAAAAGATTGTATAAACAGGCTTACATGCTCCGTATCAAACTTCTGATGTTGTTTTTTGAGTGATTGTGGATTATTAAAATTGATTATAGTGCAAACATTTGTATTTTACGAACTGTGCTTATAAGTTATTAATGTGATTGGCTGGAATATAATACGAAAGTTTTAGGACCATAGGTTGTCCAGGTAGAAATTTTAAAGCCATGCTGTGTTGTGAATTCATGTATTTATGTTTTATATTGCAATGAGAATTTAAATCTGGTAAACGCACACTTTGTGATTAATAATTGAAGATTTCAGAGTGTGTTCACTTGGCGCTTACTTATGTGTTGTGTTATTATTATTTTTAAAAATTATAATAGGAGTTTTAGTTCTTAAATTAAAGCCTTTCCAATTCGAAAGTGGTGGCCCTCCCATTTTGGGCAATTGTAAGCATCGAAGCAGGATTTACGTAGTTGGGTGTTACGTGTTGTATGTTATGAATAAATTATTTATGTGTTAAATCACGTCTGATACGTCAATTCCTTGGCCCCGTCCACACCTCGGTCAGAGTCTTTTAATATTAAATGATCAAACCACCGTTCCAGAGAGGAGACACTCATTTCCATACAAACAGAACCCACAACATTATGCACTTGTACAGTGCCTTTTTAACGGCTCGTATCCATGGCTTCATGGAGTCTTCATAACACTTGAACCCTACCATCAGCTCTTGCCAACTGTAATCAGGACTCGTCTAACTGACCAATATGCTCACGAGCACAGGAGAGGTGCTGCATGTGATGCCATGCTGTTGTCAAAGGCACTCACAGCAGTCATGTGCTGCCATAGCCCATTAATTTCATATTTTGCCAAACTGTCCTGGTGGATATGCTTGTCATACATCCCACATTGATTTATGTGGTTATTTCATTCACTGTTGCTTGTCTCTTAGCATTGACAATATTATGCAAGTGCCGCTGCTGTAGGTCATTAAATAAAGCTATGAGGCACTGTGTTGTCTGTGGTGAGAGGTAATGCCTGAAATTTGATATTCTCAGGACACTTTTGACACTGTGGATCTCGGAATGTTGAATTCCCTAATTGTTTCCAAAATAGAATGTCCCACATGTATAGCTCCAATTACCATTACCGTTCAAAGTCTGTTAGCTCCCATTGTGTGGCCATAATCATATCAGGAACCTTTTCACATTAATTATCTAACTAAGTACAAATGACAGCTCCACCAATGCCCTGGCCTTTTATATCTTGTGTATACAATACTACCACCATCTGTACATGTGCATATTGTTATCCCACTACTTTTGTCACCTCAATGTACTGCACGTGGTTTACACCGTGTTTATGAAATTATGAGGGAAGATTGTAGTAGGGTAAATGATTTCTTTGCTGCTCTGAAGATTCTCAAAAAAGGGTCCCAGTCATCAAGTTTGTACAAGGTGGAGTATTTGGATTAGATGCAGAGTTTTCTTGTGTGAAAACTTTGATAAAATCAGACACTACATATATGGCCTAGACTCGATGGACATAGCAGCCATTGAGCAGGCACGACAATTACTTAACAACAAAGACCTAGAACTGGATGTTTTTGAAGTGTACGGCTAAAAGTATTTGCCCAATACGATTACGAGTTTGTAAGAAGACGGTATGGAGAAAGAACACAGGAAGAAGTTGATGAGTGTTTGGGACATCCTTCATGGATTTGTTAAAGACATATTCAAATTAAATTTGAGGAAGAATACTGATGTGGAAAACTTTGCAGCTTTGACTGAACTTCGTTTACGTGTGCTGACAAGATACGATCCATTGGTTTCTGTATATGTAGAGCAGATTTTCTTCATATGTAAGGAGCTATTGAACTCAAAGTGCCAGCTATTTAGTGTCAAAAATATTGAAATGATGTTTGTATTCCAGTATAACAGAACCCTGTACATGTGACAAAGAAAGTTTTTCTTACTACTTTAAACCAAAATAAAGTAATTTCAAGATAACCCTTTTGCACCTCTTTGCACGTGTTTTCAGAACCTTTTCTCCCTTTCCTGACCATAATTAGACTTTTACAGTAGCAGAAACTGACAAGCACTCGGTTCCAGTTATTGATTGAAGTAGAAACCTGTTTTAACTTGCAACATGAATAATAGTGCTCCTGTTAGTCAACTGATATGCACTCTGAAGGGAGGGGGGGATGCATCACAAACGAATTATCGAATGGGATGGCAATCAGTAGATACGATTTACATATACAGACAAACAAATGATTACGATTTCATAAAAATTGGATTATTTATTCACGAGAAAGAGCGTCATAAACAGAGAAAATCAATAATCCATTGGTCCCTCTCTGGCCTTTTTTAACAGTTATTTGGCTTGGTATTGATTGATATGGTAGTTGGCTGTCCTGATGGATATCTTGCCAAATGCTGTCCAACTGGTGTGTTAAACTGTCAAAATACTGAGCAGATAGGAGGCCATGCCCAAAATACTCCAAGAATTCTCAATTGGGGAGAAATCTGGCGATCTTGCTGTCCAAGGTAGGGTTTGGCAAGTATCAAAACAAGCAGTACAAACACTCACCATGTGTGAGTGTGCATTATCTTGCTGAAATGTAGGCCCAGGATGGATCGCCATGAAGAGCAACAAAATGGGGCGTAGAATAACTTTTATGTACTGCTGTGCTGTAAGGATGCTGCACTATTGACTGTCAGGATGTGTGGTGGGCAACAGTCTGGTTGATATACCACCACATTCCAGGGTGTCTCCAGACACACCTTTGCAGGTCACTGGGGCTCAGATCAAAGTGGGACTCATATCTGAAGATAATTCTACACCAGTCAATGATACTCCAGTTCCAGTGATTGGGGATAGAGGTAGTCGGTCACCCCATAACAGGTAGATTTGCTCTTTATGATGGGTCTCCATCCTGTCACCCACGTCCAATATGAACACGTGGCAGCTCCTTTGTTGCCGTATAACTACCAGGATCCATTTGCCCTAATGCCCAAAGCCTCACACCCACACTTGGGTGCCTGATGTAAAGTGTGGAGATGGCACAGCAGGCACTGCAACTGGCGTCAGCAGCAGGAGGTCCAGAGGTGCAGACCATGCTGTGGAGTAGCTCCGACAGACTCTTCTCCCTAATAAGTTTAGCCCTGTATAACTCTGAAAGAGAGTTAAGGCATTGTTCGTAAGTGATTCACTGACATATTTCTTGAGCTGTGTTTTGAAAGTGTGGACAAGTGTCTGAGATTCCCTGTTGGCCTGGAGGTGCAAAGGTGTTGAATTCCATTATGCCAGCAGAAAGTGGCAAAAAGCTGTGCTCAGAATTGGGGCCCATTATGTGACACAATCATGTGGGGAAGGTCTTCTATGGCAATTATTCTGGTGAGCACCTTAATGCTAGCCTCCACAAAGGTGGAATGGCAGCTAACAATGTATGGAAACTGGGAGAAAGTGTCAATGACAGTCAGTCAGGTGGTGTCTGGAAAAGGGCCGGCAAAATCGAGATGGAGGTGCTGCCTGCTGTGATTCACATTTATGACAATTCCAGGTGAGTTGCTCAATATGCATGTCAATTCCCAGACAGTAGGTACAATGCCTGTCTATCATCTTGGTACAAGACACGCACCAGTGCCCACAGTGCAGGGGATGTTGGGTACCTGGCTGAAGGAGTTCCAGGAGGGAAGGCCAACTTGTGGATTTTTGGTCTGTTTGTAAAAAAAAGACACTGTACACAGCAATGAACCTACGATGGAGGTGGAAGCACTGCTGTTGGGGCTAGAGTTCTGACCAGTCCAGCCATCCCTGCAGGATGTAGTGGTGCACTTCCTGTAATATTGTATCCTTGCCTACGGTGCCCGTGATTTCAGATTTGGTGAAGGGAAAGTGGTCCTTAGCTTGTCGGGCCTCATCCTCTAAGTGGAAACAGAGGACCTTGTCTCGATTGAATGCCGGATTGGGGTCTATCGGGAGGCATGACTGGGCGTCAGCATTTGTGTGGTGGTTAGTGTTCTAGAAATGTATTTCATAATTATATTTGCTGAGAAAAACAGCCCATCACTGAGGATGGTGGGGCATTCAATCAGGCAGCTTAGCAGCCTGGCTGAAGAGCGATAGCAGTGATTAAGTGGAACTTGGGTCTGTAGAAAAAAAACATGGAAGTTTTTCAGTGCAAAAATGATCGTGAGTGCATCCTTTTTGATCTGGGAATACTTCTTGCGGGCGGTGTGGAGCATTTTTGAAGTTTAAGCAACTGGCTGTTCACAGCCATGAGCATTACAGTGCACTAATATAGTGCCCAAGCACTATCCAGACCCATCAGTCACCACAACCAACTTCTTCACCAGTTGGAAATTGGCGAGGCACAGTACAGGGTGTAAGGACTGATGAGGGTCTGGAATGACCATTCGCAAACTGCTGGCCAAGAAAATGAGACCCCTGCCTTCCTAAGATTGTTAAGTGATTAACCAATCTACACAGCATCAGGAAAGAATTTACTATAATAAATGATTTTGCAGAGGAAGTTGGAGGGATACAGATCATCCAATAATGAAATGAGGGCTTGCTGATTTTTTTAATGTGATTTGCATAGTGAAGTTCTTTACTTACTGAGGCCTCCAGAAAAGATGTCTGGGCTTTCATTACAGATGTTTTCTAGTTCCTTAAAAAGTATTTGGTCAGAGATAAGGTTCACTGAATCATTGATGGCAAACACAAGAGTGGAAAAGTTGTCTAAGCCAAAAAGGTTTGATGTGTTTGTGCTGTGTAGCATGAGAAAGGTGAGGTGCCATATGACATTGTTGTAAGCTGCTTCAACATAAATTGACCTTTGATCAGAACCTGTTGCTTGTTATAAGTTACTAGGTGGCTAGCAGTGGGGTTGAGAGATGTCACATCGAGCAGGAGGTATGTCTGAAAGTTCAACAACGAATACCTTCATTGCATTTTGAAAGTTCGAGGTGAGTACACTAAAATCCAGTCGATCCTGTCAAGCAGAGTTCCAGAACGAGGGTGCTCGACATTCGGAAGTAAGATGTCTGTCTGTGTCAAAAAGTTACACATTGTGCCCTACTGTCTGGGCAGTCATCCTGGGAATGCTTGAGAAAACAATCTAGGCATGATGGGAATGTACGCTTGTTGAGCAACAAGATTTTGTCCCTGGTTCATGAAGCAAACCCAGTGTACAGTGATGTTTACTTTCGACATCAGCTACTTCCTCCTCATTGGCTAAGCTGCACACATTACCCAGGTCAGAACTGATGGCCACCACATCTACCCAAGATACTAAATGCTGGTTGACTAACTGGAAGACTTTGAATGATTGAGCTAATTACAAGACTTCCTCTAAAACGAGCTCATCGAACTCTAAAGCTTTTCGACATACTAGCTTGTCTGAAGCCACACAAATAATGGCATCCCAAATCATAATTTGCATATAAGATTCCTTACTAGTGGGAGTAATGAACTTTCTGCTGAGACACTGTAGTTCGTGTCCACGTGTGGTATGACTGGTAGGGCTGTTTTTGACATTGATAAAATGGCACTCGTGACTATATAACGTGATAATGCCAATGAAAATGGGCACTTAAGAAAGCACACATTTCATCAAAACTGAGCTGGACCAGTTCAGTGAGATGGTCAAGCTTGCAAAGGAGCTGATATGTCTGGGGTGGAATCCAATACAAAAAGAGAAGAGAGTGATTCAACAGTTTCAGGGTCTTTTATCTTAAACAAACTGAACTCCAGATGGAGTCATTTAGATCAGATTATATTAATTATTCATTCCATTGACCCACAAAAGAGGGGATCGTCCTGGGTGTGGAACATGTCAGATAAACACATTACGAAAATGTAATTAGAAAAACTTGAGTTTCATTAATTTTAATGATCCTCAGTCAATAAACAGTAAAATTATGTACATGAATTAAAATTAAACTTCTAATATTTACAGGTTTAGTACTTACAGCTGCTTTCATTAAATCCATCATTCACACAGTAGCTAGTTACTTGGCTATTACAACCAAGTATTGTCAAAAACTAAAGTAAATTATTGATTTCAATGATCCTCAGTTAAGAACAGTCGAATTATGTACAAAATTTAAAATTAAACTTCCACCATTTACAGACTTAAGACTTACATCTGCTTTCCATACATTCATCATTCACACAGTAGTTCATTAGAATAGTATACTGCACTTGTTGAGAAATTCATGGGTGGAATAGAAGGAGTTGGCCACCAAAAACTCTTTTAAATGATGTTTAAATTGTGCCTTATCTGAAACTAAACTCTTAATAGTTGCTAGTAACTTGTTGAAAATATGCGTTGCTGAATACTGGACTCGTTTCTGGGCAAGAGTAAGTGATTTTAAATCTTTATGTATATTGTTCTTATTCCTAGTATTGATACTGTGTACTAAGCAGTTAGTTGTAAAAAGAGATGTATTATTTACAACATTTCTCATATGCATCTTAGAAGGCCTCCTGGCACTTCTGTCCTTCCGACTGCTGTTTAAAGAATGGTTGAAAAATGACCTCTGTGGACAAGCCCAATGGTAGCTGATGCTTCTCTGGGTCTGCCTTCACAAAGTGTAATGCCTGATTTGACAAATATCATCATCACTTATGTTGCTCTCACAATGTAAATGATAATGGCCTGTAAGTCAACTGATATATTTTACAGTTTGAGTTCAACACAAGTGTCACAGACATTGTACACAGTCCAAAAGAACTAGCCACAAGAATAATTCACAATAACAGCAACACTTTTTGAACACTGTTTTCCAAATAAAATTACTAAATGTAACACCACAAACTTTTCAAAGAAATCTCGGAATACCACAGGTATTAAAGTGTCTTCAGAAAGAAAAAGAAAACTGTATGAGACAGCAAGAACTAGTAAAGATCCAGAATTAGTTTTCCACTATAAAAATTATTGTAACATACTGAGAAAAGTTGTAAGGAAATCAAGAAATATGGTCCATTGATAGTGACCGGGCCCAATATCTCACGAAATAAACATCAAACGAAAAAACAGGTTGGCTGGCAGCTTTTCTAGGAGCTCTTTGCGGTGTGGGGGAGTAGCCATGTATGTGAAAAACGGTATCCCATTTGAGTCAATTGATGTTTCAAAGTACTGCACTGAAAAGGTGTTTGAATGTTGTGCAGGTGTGGTTAAATTTAGTGGAGCTAAACTTCTTACTGTTGTTATTTATAGATCCCCAGACTCCGATTTCACAACATTTTTGCTAAAGCTAGAGGAGGTTGTTGGTTCACTTTATAGGAAATACAAAAAGTTAGTTATATGTGGTGACTTCAATATTAATTGTATAAGTGACTGTGCAAGGAAAAGGATGCTGGTAGACCTCCTTAATTCATATAATCTTATGCAAACCGTATTCTTTCCAACGAGAGTGCAAGGGAACAGTAGAACAACCATAGACAATATTTTTGTTCATTCGTCATTATTAGAAGGGCATTCTGTTAGCAAAAAGGTGAATGGCCTTTCAGATCATGATGCACAAATTTTAAGTCTAAAAGTTTTTTGTGCTGCGACACATGTTAAATATAGTTACCAACGTTTTGGGAAAGCTGATCCAGTTGCTGTACAGACTTTTGTAAACCTTATCAAGGAACAAGAGTGGCAAGATGTTTATAGTGCTGATACAGTAGACGATAAATATAATGCTTTCCTCAAGACTTTTCTCGTGCTCTTTGAAAGTTGCTTTCCGTTAAAACGTTCAAAACAGGGTACTAGCACAAACAGACAGCCTGGGTGGCTGACTAAAGGGATAAGAATATCTTGTAGAACAAAGTGGCAATTATATCAAAACGTTAGAATCAGTCAAAATCTAAATGCAGCAGCCCATTACAAACAGTATTGTAAGGTGCTTAAAAAAGTTATTAGGAAGGCAAAAAGTATGTGGTATGCAGATAGAATAGCTAAGTCTCAGGATAAAATTAAAACCATATGGTCAGTCGTAAAGGAAGTGGCTGGTCTGCAGAGACAGGTCGAGAATATAGAATCAGTGCGTAGTGGAGATGTCCGTGTTACTGATAAGTCGCATATATGTACAGTACTTAATAATCACTTTCTGAATATAGCAGGTGAACTAAATAGAAACCTAGTCCCAACAGGGAATCATATAGCGCTCTTAGAAAAAAGTGTTCCGAGACTGTCACCTGAAATGCTCCTCCATGATACTGACAAGAGGGAGATTGAGTTAATAATTAAATCACTAAAGACCAAGAACTCTCATGGATATGACGGGGTATCTAGCAGAATACTGAAGTATTGTTCCACGTTTGTTAGCTCAGTACTTAGCCATATCTGCAACTTTTCCTTTAGGAGTGGTCGGTTTCCTGACCGATTAAAGTACTTGGTAGTGAAGCCACTTTATAAAAAGGGAGACAGGGATAATGTTGACAATTATAGACCTATTTCTATGCCATCGGTGTTTGCTAAAGTTATTGAGAGGGTTGTATATACAAGGTTACTGCAGCATTTAAATTCACATAATTTGCTGTCAAATGTACAGTTTGGTTTTAGAAATGGCTTAACAACTGAAAATGCTATAGTCTCTTTTCTCTGTGAGGTTTTGGACGGATTAAATAAAAGGTTGCGAACGTTAGGTGTTTTCTTTGATTTAACGAAGGCTTTTGACTGTGTTGACCACAAAATATTACTGCAGAAGTTGGAACATTATAGAGTAAGGGGAGTAGCTTACAATTGGTTCGCCTCTTACTTTAAGAACAGAAAGCAGAAGGTAATCCTCCGCAATATTGAGAGTGGTAATGATGTTCAGTCCCAATGGGGCACTGTTAAATGGGGCGTTCCCCAAGGGTCGGTGCTGGGGCCACTGCTGTTCCTTATTTATGTAAATGATATGCCTTCTAGTATTACAGGTGATTCAAAAATATTTCTGTTTGCTGATGACACCACCTTGGTAGTGAAGGATCTTGTGTGTAATATTGAAACATTATCAAATAATGTAGTTCATGATATAAGTTCGTGGCTTGTGGAAAATAATTTGATGCTAAATCACAGTAAGACTCAGTTTTTACAGTTTCTAACCCACAATTCAACAAGAACTGACATTTTAATCAGACAGGATGGGCATGTTATAAGCGAGACGGAACAGTTCAAGTTCCTAGGCGTACAGATAGATAGTAAGCTGTTGTGGAAAGCCCATGTTCAGGATCTTGTTCAGAAACTAAATGCCGCTTTATTTACCATTAGAACAGTATCTGAAATAAGTGACATTTCAACACGAAAAGTAGTATACTTCGCATATTTTCATACACTTATGTCATATGGTATTATTTTTTGGGGTAATTCTTCTGATTCAAAAAGGGTATTTTTGGCTCAAAAACGGGCTGTTCGAGCTATGTATGGTGTAAGTTCGAAAACCTCTTGTCGACCCCTATTCAATAGTCTGGGAATTTTGACATTGCCCTCACAGTATGTATTTTTTTAATGTCGTTTGTTGTTAGCAATATTAGCTTATTCCCAAGAGTTAGCAGCTTTCACTCAGTTAATACTAGGCAGAAATCAAATCTGCATGTGGAATGCACTTCCTTGACTCTTGTGCAGAAAGGAGTGCAGTATTCTGCTGCATCCATTTTCAATAAGCTACCACAAGAACTCAAAAATCTTAGCAGTAGCCCAAACACTTTTAAGTCTAAACTGAAGAGTTTCCTCATGGCTCACTCCTTCTATTCTGTCGAGGAGCTCCTGGAAGAGATACAAAATTAAGCAAATTCCAGTGTACATTTTTGATTTTCTTTATTTAAACTAACGACTTGTCGCCTGAATATGTTTCTTATATTTCATTTTATCTGTTTCTACAATCGTGTTATAATTTCATGTATTGACTCGTTCCATGACCATGGAGACTTCTCCTAAATGTGGTCCCACGGAACAATAAATAAATGAATAAAAATAAATAAAAACTACAAAGAAGGAAACTCGTCTAGCTTGAAGGGGGAAACCAGATGGCGCCATGGTTGGCCCGCTAGATGGCGCTGCCATAGGTCAAACGGATATCAACTGCGTTTTTTAAAATAGGAACCCATCATTTTTATTACATATTCGTGTAGTACATAAAGAAATATGAATGTTTTATTTGGAACACTTTTTGCACTTTGTGATAGATGGCGCTGTAATAGTTGCAAACATATAAGTACGTGGTATCACGTAACATTCCGCCAGTGCGGACGGTATTTACTTCGTGATATATTACCCGTGTTAAAATGGACCGTTTACCAATTGCGGAAAAGGTCGATATCGTCTTGGTGTATGGCTATTGTGATCAAAATGCCCAACGGGCGTGTGCTATGTATGGTGCTCGGTATCTTGGACGACATCATCCAAGTGTCCGGACCGTTCGCCGGATGGTTACGTTATTTAAGGAAACAGGAAGTGTTCAGCCACATGTGGAACGTGAGCCATGACCTGCAACAAATGATGATACCCAAGTAGGTGTTTTAGCTGCTGTCGCGCCTAATCCGCACATCAGTAGCAGACAAACTGCGCGAGAATCGATTGCACCCATACCATATTTTTGTGCACCAGGAATTGCATGGCGACGACTTTGAACATCGTATACAGTTCTGCCACTGGGCACCAGAGGAATTATGGGACTATGACAGATTTGTTGCACGCGTTCTATTTTGCGACGAAGCGTCATTCACCAACAGCAGTAACGTAAACCGGCATAATATGCACTATTGGGCAACGGAAAATCCACGATGGCTGCGACAAGTGGAACATCAGCAACTTTGGCGGGTTAATGTATGGTGCGGCATTATTGGAGGAAGAATTATTGGCCCCCATTTTATCGATGGCAATCTAAATCGTGCAATGTATGCTGATTTCCTACGTAATTTTCTACCGATGTTACTACAAGATGTTTCACTGCATGACAGAATGGCGATGTACTTCCAACATGGTGGATGTCCGGCACATAGCTCGCGGGCGGTTGAAGCTGTATTGAATAGCATATTTCATGACAGGTGGATTGGTCGTCGAAGCACCATACCATGGTCCGCAAGTTCACCGGATCTGACATCCCCAGCTTTCTTTTTGTGGGGAAAGTTGAAGGATATTTGCTGTCGTGATCCACCGACAACGCCTGACAACGTGCGTCAGCGCATTGTCAATGCATTTGCGAACATTGTGGTGTTTCAAATGTCTAATCGCGTTTCTCTACCGCTTGAACGACGCCAGGTAAGAAATGTTAATATATATATATATATATATATATATATATATATATATATATATATATATATATATATATATTTGTAGTATGTTAAGTGGAGACTTGTTATTTAAAAAGATTTTGTTTCCTTTTTTCCATGTCGAGCGTGGCAGCAGGATGATCCAGTGGGGACTCCAGACGCGGCGGACGACGAGAGCTAACCACTATTGCATCGTAGTCGACGGCCGGCGGCTGGAAGAATCGTTGAAACAGCATGCTGACCATTATTAAAATATGTTTTATGTTTTTTTTATAAAATGAAAAGGAGTGCAATGTTGAATGTGGAAGGATAAAGTTTGTAATTGGATGTCAATTGGTTATCAACTGTTAAATAAACTTCGAGTGGGAAGTTAAAACAGTCAGTTGACTCTGTTGTTACGACATACATCGTAAATATTACTTATGTGTGTAATTTGCAAATTTTGTTAAATTTCAGACTTCTGGAAGAGATTCTGGCAGAAATTATCAGGAATGTGGACGATCTTCAATAAGTAACTAGTTTACAGTTTTATTAATGAGAAGTCGACACGTATTGATATTTTGAAAATAATCGGTACTGTGAAGTGTATTAAAATTCTGTTTTAAAGCTTTATCGGCGATTGTGGTGAAGACGATCGGTTTTAAAGTGGAATATTTCGTTAAATGAGAACAAGATTGATTCTTTAGTGACATTAATTAATTGTTTAAGGAAAAATTAGGAGAATTTCAATTTATTCTGGCTCAGACAGGGATTGGTGAATTTTGCTGCGTCGATCCTTATGTTCTAGGTTGAATCTGCTACAGCTTAATGTTTTTCTTCATGGATTTTTCAAGTAACTGGGAAAAGAACTTATAATTTGATCTTCGTCGGACTGTCGATATTGGGTATACGGTTAGGCTGTTGTGAAGCCTGTTGGTTTGCAGATTGCCTTTCTTTCCCCTGCTGCAGACATCGTTGCTGAGTTGCTGCGATAGGATCGGCGGTTCAGCGCAACATTACGGAAGGCGAACTACTCGCTGTTGAGAGGAATGTCGTTAACCGTATTGCTAAATGCACTGAGGTTGACGGACATCATTTTGAGCATTTATTGCATTAATATGGTATTTACAGGTAATCACGCTGTAACAGCATGCGTTCTCTGAAATGATAAGTTCACAAAGGTAGGGGAAGGCCTGGCAAGACGGGGAGGTGGGGTAAGACGGGGAAGGGCTATAAGCTACAGTTAGAGTGCTGCCATCTGTGGATAGCTACGTCAACATCATCAATACACAGGCCCCAGTGTGTTGTCATTGCTGAACCTTAGTTTCGCGGTGGTTTCTGTGAACTTTGCAAGGTACATACAATTGTTTTATTTTTTTATTTATTGTATTTTTTTTGCATGGAGATACCAACTGGTGTCTTTTGCAAACGTCATAGCATTTTTTTACAAGTTTAGTACAGTCATATATACATATGTGATTACATATACATGATACAAATGTACCATTGTATCTAATAAGGCACAATATTGGGTGTTACATCGTACCTATTACAAATATTCAGATTTTACACTCTACAAGCTGGCATTTGTGGTCAGAGTAGTGAAAATCACCTAACACTGTCTTTAATATGTTTACATAGTATAACATAATCAATTCTGCTAGATGTGGACTTTGTTACCCTGGTATCACTATTTACTACATTTACGATATTATATGGATTAAGAGTATCTATTAACCTCATATTACACAAACTGGAAGATTTTGCCTCAATATTCAGATCACCAAGTATAGTTAGGTCACTGGGACCACAACGTCCCACTACTCTACTAAATATGTCTATGAAGCTAACTACATCAGCCTTTGGTGGATGATAAATCCCAATAACTTTATGTTTTCTCATAACCTCTCTACACTCTTTGGTGTGGACTTCGATGCCTGTCACTTCAATCAAGCCTTCTTTGTTGCACTGGTCTAGATAGTTTAATTTCTTGTACTCAAGATTCTCACTAATGAAAACTGCCACACCACCACCCTTATGTTGCTGTCTACAATAACTATTTGCTAAGGAGTAGCCCTCTAGTTTACAGTAAATAATTTCATCAGAATTTAATCCATGCTCAGTTAGCACTACTATATGAGGTGACTGTTCATTTACAAAAACCTGTAATATATTAAGCTTATTTCGAAGGTACTGTATGTTTAGGTGCATGAGCCTTAGTGGTATTTTTAACTGGTCACTCTGATTATTTTCCTATAAAATGCACTGAGTTGGTTCACTAACAGTTGGCTTTAAATGTAATAGTTCCCCTTCCTGTAATATACTAAGCACTTCACTTGCTCCCTTTGCTTCTGGTACTAGGCAGTGATTTTTTTCAGTTTGTGTCATTAAACCTGGATCGTATCTTTGTCCGGTGTTTATATTCCTCTCACTATCGTCACACTGGTATTTAAGCTGGACAGTTTTACTTACATCTTTTTCCATGTTCTCTTTCTGCTTATTCGGTACCATAAAAAAATCCTCACTTAGTGTAGCAGGTCTCCTAGTCCTCAGGCATCTGTCTTGATTGGAAGCTGCTTCTGCTGTTGATCTCCCAGGCCTCAGGTACCTCTTCTGTGTGGTTGTTGTTACTGGTGGCTTCTGTGCTCCCCGACTTGGTGATTGCCCTTCTTTGTTAGCTGCTGCGGCTAATGACCTTTGTATATTTTCCTCACATGCATTTTCATTGCCTTGAGGTAGTATTATGGGGTCTGCTGTTCTGGATGCTGTTGCTGATGACGACAGCTCTGCTGATAATTGTGGTGATTCTGCTGCTATTGGTTTATCTGACACTGCTGCTGAGAATATCTGAGCCTTTGCTGCTGCTACTGGTGTTTGTTGTAGCTCTACTGCAGATAATGATGGTTCCACTGTTACAGACAACTCTTGTTTTGGCGGAATTGGGATTGGAGACACTTCCATTACAGATGACTCATTAATGAATTTAAGTATTTCGGCACTAATAATCTTTTTCCCTTTTACGTTCATGTGGAGACCATGTCTTGTGAAGTGCGCTCTGTGAACACTGTTTATCTCTACGAAGGTCGTATTCTGGAAACCTCGACATATTTTCTCAAATAGCCTGTTTGCTGTAACAATCTCGATGTTTACGCACGAGTTTTCCATCAGATCGTGTCTCCTGGGGATGTTAACAATGTAGAAATGCACTCGAGGCATCCTTTTGATTGCTTCCTTTAGGATTCTCGTTGCACGCCAAGTTTCATTACAGTAAACATCATTTGCGCCTCCTATTATGATGCAGCTGTTACCCGTCGTTAATATGTTGTCACTGTTTTTCAGAATTTCGCGTAATGGCGCGCCTGGTTTGATGATGCCTGTTACATTAAGGTCTGGGTGATTTCTTCTCATAATTTCCGTAACTCCTCTCCCATGACTATCTGCAAAAATATATGTCTGTTGCTTGTATCCTTGCTTGTGCATAACGTGGTTGTTTACTTTTTTTTCTTTACGAATATTTACCTTGTGTTTTTCTCCGTTTAATCCACTTGTATATTTTTGTGTGGATAGTTTGTTCATATTTTTATCCATAGATGCACTATTAACACTTTCTTTTCTTGCGTTTAATTCACTTGTGTCTTTTTGAGTGATCAGTTCGTTCATATTTCTAGTTACAGTCGTACTGTTTACACTTTGTACATTTGGTTGTACAGACCTACGAATTTTATGGCTAGCATTAATGAGATCTTGTTGCCTTGAAGATTCAGACAGTTCCCGTATGGTTAGTACTAAATTTTCCATTGTTTTTATATATATTTTTATAATGTCAAGTTCTTTTTGAAGTTCGTCTTGCACGCTGTCTTCTATTCCCGCGTATCATTTTTCACTCGCGATCTCGCGGCCGTTACACTCTATGTCACATTTACACTGTATTTGTAAATCATCTTGAGCATAGCAGTGTGAATGGCACACTTATTTGCAATGTTTTACACCTTTCGAGGTCCTAAAACATTTGTTTCGTGAACATTTGTCCAAACTGTATGTATAGCACTGAATAGTACGTCTTATTAACAGTAAACTGCTGTGTCAGTAGTCAATATTCACTAAATAGTATTCATGTAGGCGTAACATCACCTGACAGCATGGTAGGGGGCAAGACGTGGTGGGGCAAGATGGGGAGCTTGGCCCTAGTATTTGTCCAACCATTACGTTCTTGTCGTCTCATGTGTTTACTTCGCTGGGGGTTTTGAACACGTACATTATACGTTGAATACAATTGTAAATAGAATGGTATTCGTTATTCCAACGTTTCTTAATTAATTACAAAGTATGCCTTAGGCTATATGGTGAATAAAAATACACAAAACGTGTAAAGTCAGTATTCTTGCTATGCTTTAACGACTGACTATTGGAAATATGGTATTTACTATATAATGTAGATTACCAGGAATGATCTGACTCAATGGTACGTTCCACGTGTTTTATTTCAGATGGTTCGCAAGTATCAGCGACAAACGTCTAGGCAAGATTGGCCATTGGAGTCTATGGAAGGCGCTGTAAATGCTGTTATAGAAGGTCATATGGGTTCTTTCAGGGCTGCTCGATAGTTCAACGTGCCACAGACAACGATTGAACGACATGAGGCGAAGAAACGTGCTAATCCTGGCTACACAGTTGTGAAAAGGTTAGGACCAATCACTAGTGTGTTTACCCCAGAACAAGAGGCAGAACTTAAAGACTACTTAACACAGATGGAAAGACAGTATTTTGGCCTAACACTTAAAGAACTTCGTGAACTTGCTTTTCAGCTAGCTGAACGAAACAACATCAAACATCCATTTAATACTGCAGTCAAATCTGATGGAAGAGATTGGTTAAATGGGTTTCTTGCACGAAATCCTACCTTAACAATACGAAAACCAGAGGCCACATCAATCGCACGAGCGATGGGGTTTAATCGAGTTGCAGTTGATCAGTTTTTCGATCTTTTAGAAAGTCAATTAGACACATTCAAGTGTACGGGAGACATAATTTTCAATTGCGATGAGACTGGCTTAACAGTCATTCCAAAAGGTCACACAAAAGTGATTGCTTTGAAAGGCTGCAGACAGGTGGGAGCAGTTACTTCAGCAGAAAGAGGCCAGACTGTGACTGCAGAAATCTGTGTTTCAGCGTCGGGATGCTACGTACCACCTATGTTAATTTATCCTCGAAAACGAATGCAACAAGCATTTGAGTCTGGCCTGCCCGCTGGTGCCTGGGCAGAAGTCCAAGAAACTGGTTGGATGACGAAAGAACTATTTTTAACTTGGTTTAAGAAGTTTATTGCATTTACTGGAGCGTCAAAGGAAAGACCAATACTTCTCATATTGGACGGCCACAAAACACACACCAAGAATTTAGAACTGATAGATGTGGCCCACGAAAATGTGGTTGTCTTGCTGTGTTTGCCGCCACACTGCTCACACCGTCTTCAACCATTGGACATGGCATTTAGGAAACCTTTCAGTAAATTTTACGAAGATGAAGCAAGATCGTGGCTTTGCACCCATCCTGGAAAAGTTGTTACGCTGCATCAGATCACAAGTTTATTCGGCAAAGCCTTCGTTCATTCAGCTACAATGTATACAGCAGTGAACGGATTTCGGAAAACAGGCATTTGGACTGTAAACAGAAATGTGTTTCAAGAAAGTGATTACCTTCCCTGTTCAACTACAGACATTCATCAAGCTCACACATCTGAAGTTACAGAAACGCAAGACCAAATAACAGAGATGTTGTCAAGACGTAAAACACCTGAACAGTTAACAACTGACGATCAAGCCCCTGTTTCGTCTAACTTTCAGATTACCAGCCCTGAAATGGTGCTAGCTACTCCAAAGGTGGATAAAAAAACCAAAAGGAAACCATCTAACAGGCGTGGAAAACCCGTTGTTTTAACCGAATCTCCTTATAGGAGTGAACTATCTGAAGAAATTATATGAAAAGGAGTCCCCAAACGTGCTGCATATAAACGGAAACTCTTCTCAAACACGTTTAATAAACCTGGGATACTACCAAAAGGACATAATGACAACGAAAAAGTGACGAACGTTACTGACGTCTTAACCACCCCTTCATGCTCAAGGGATAATAAACTTAGGTCGAATGAGAACGAGGAAGAGAGTGAAGAATGTTTATACTGCTATGACTTCTGTGAAGGAGGCTGGATACGGTGCATTAGCTGCGAACGCTGGGCCTACGAAACTTGTGCAGGGATAGAAAGTGATGGTGACAAGGCTGTCCACACTTGTGTACTATGTGAAGGTAGAGGCCTAAATAAAACGTAATACCAGATTCTACAATTCGCAGAACCATGTTCCGAAACCTTATCGTCACATGATTTCGTTATTCCAGTCCTTATTTAAGCTTTAGAGATGAATTCACGCTAGTTCCCCATCTTATCCCGCATATGGGGCAAGACGGGGAATTGGTAGTTTATGTTTCCAATCGAGATATTTCTAACTAAATGTAACAAGTTTGCAGGTTTCTTTGCATCTATTGTAATTCAAAGGTTAAGTAAACAAATGATAATCAAACCTACTTGAATTTTTTTATTTTTGTCCCTTTTGTAAGGGTTTAAAGTTAGCTGCCCCACCTTGCCCCACCTTCCCCTACATGTATCACATTGGAACAACCGAAATAAAATGTTCAAACGTACCTACGTTCCGTATTTTAATTTAAAAAACCTACCTGTTGCCAACTGTTCGTCTAAAATTGTGAGCCATATGTTTGTGACTATTACAGCGCCAAACACAAAGCAAAAAAAGTGGTCCAATTAAAACATTCATATTTCTTTACGTACTACACGAAAATGTAATAAAAATGGGGGTTCCTATTTTAAAAAACGCAGTTGATATCCGTTTGACCTACGACAGCGCCATCTAGCAGGCCAAGCATTGCGCCATCTGGTTTTCCCCTTCAAGCTAGACAAGTTTTGTTCTTTGTAGTTTTTTCGTTCGACGCTTATTTCGTGAAATATTTGGCCCGGTCACGATCAATGGACCACCCTGTATATAGATTCCTGCATTTATGTGATGGTCAGACAGATGTAACATATAAGTTTTCTTTTGGTATATTAGGTTATGTAAATACATAAGAAGTTCCTAATCATTAACTTTGTTTCTTAGTCACCGTAAAATTCTAATACACCATGATAATATTATTCAAACATGTTTGTTTTTTGTGCGACACTTCATTTATACAGACCTCTTTTAAAGTAGTCTGTCCTAATGAGATATTTAATCTAAAAAAAGGCTTACCTCACTCACCTGTAATCGCAGGAATACTGCCACCGATGATTGTGCCCCCACCCCCCTCCTCCTATATTTTCAGTTATCGTTTCAGTTAATCTACCTTTTCCTCCTCTTGTTGTGAAGATTGTGTCTTGTGTATCCCATATCCCAATTACTCGCATGTATCTGAGGATGCTGCACGTAGTTTATCCAGGTCACTATTGATACTGTGTTCCCTATTCTTCAACAGCTGGCAATTAAATCAGGATTTTTTCATAACACACATGTGTGTTTAGCTGTTTGAACTTAGAACTTCAGATCTCTTTGCATCCAGACTCCATGAATATGAAGCCAATCTAAGAAACTCTCATGTGAAGTATGCAGTGAATTTCTAATTATTTGCATTAAGCGTTGGGGCTATACATATGATCACAACAACACAAAGTATTCCTGAAAACACATGTCCTACAATGTATTGTTTCTGTTACATATTACAGCATTGCATGATATACAGTGGACACATCACAATAAATGCTCAAATAGTATACCATGAGCAACAATACATATGTGGTAATGCTTCAACATGGTTGACAAATCCACTTCATACGTGGGTCCTGTTAATCAGCTACACAGGCATCAAGGATATGTTGTATCAGATGTTTGATGGCATAAAAGAAAATTATTTAAACCCTACATTTCACATGTCCTTAAAAAAAAAGGGGGTCACTGAATTGAACCTCAAGTCCATTCAAGCCCATACAATGGGCCTCAATGTCCAATCCACTACCGTTACCCTCAAACCAGAGAACATTTGACTTAAGTGTGCTAGGACTGCATTATTCATGAACACGTTGGTGCAGTAAACTGCTAGGGACACAGTTTCCCGTAGTACAGTCAACTTGTCTCTTAAGAAGGCCAAGTACACTGGTGCCATGAACCATTTCACTCCATACACCATACCATATTACAGCATATCATATCACATCACACCACACCATATATTGAATTGAAGACACTGTTGGTGATTAGTGAAAATGAAATTACGGACATTAACAGATGCTAATGTGTTCCTTTTACATATTTTTAAGGTTGCAGCTCACCCAAGTGTGACCTTGTTGGTGACATAACTGTTTCATTAGATTTATACTGCACCACACTTTACACAACATGTGTACCTAACTATCCAGAAGTTGTTCATAAGAACACTGAATTTTGTTTTGCACTAAGGGCAATGCCATGAATTTTATTACATGTTTTTGAAACAGCCCTTGTATTTGGTAGAATACATATATAAAATATATTGATATTTAATATATCATGTGACATAACAAGGAAATTTGGAGATCAGATTGTTGTTGGCCAGGTAGTTAAGACCTAGGTTGCTATGGAATTGCCTAACTCTATGTTTGTAGTATTTTAATCAGTTGAAAACCAAATAGTCTGTTAGTTTGTTCTAGAGACAATGCTGCATACTGTGACCTACACTGAAATCTTGCCTTTCCCTACTTTTTCTGCCTGCCATCAGAAGAAATGAAATATGATGTCAAAGACAAGATGTCAGGGCCATTTTTCAATGCTGATAACAACAACTAATAGATGGACTAACTGTCTCACTCACTAAGTGCCAAAATAGCATCTTGCACATGTAGGATGAGTCACATCCACCTTTCCCTTCCTCCATGCTGTCTGTCTGTCTCACTCTGAAATCATTTATCTTAAAAAAAAAAAAGCTGAGCTGTAGGCCTGAAAATTAACTATGAAAATATTACTGATATATTCCAGTTAAAAGAAACTACATAAGTCATTCAGTTACACTAATTTCAGTCACAAGGTCTTACAAATGTAATGCTCTTTGTGTTATAATAAAAATATTTCATTAAGCACCTCACATAAGTTTGACATTTGCTATCAACCAGAAGAACAAATACAGGAATAGGCCAATGTGTAGCAAATAGTTGTTGTGCTCTGTTTGGTTGTCATAGAAGAATGCACAATTATACTTACCATCTTTGGTTTGTATATTGCACGTGACCCAGACCATGCCACTACTGCCAGAATAATAATTTGAAGATATTGCAAAGTCATTAATTTTGCTCTGGACGAAAGCCAGTTCTGTTTGGGAGTTATTTCTATGTGAGTATGTCCAATATAACTGGCCCTGAAATGTGAAACATGCACTCAAAACCACTTCTTTTGATTTTATGAGCAGGAAGTTTATATTATTTATCATTACAGTGTATTGCAGACACTGAACATTTTTTCAGAAAGGGCAGAACTTCTTATTTCTGATTTTGATAAAAAAAATATATCTCAACAGTGATGAACCACATATAATAATTCCAGATTATCAGTAAAAATATAGTTCTTCTTACACTACAATGATTTGACTCTTCATGCTGATTCTGACACCAAAATATAGTGTAACTTTGAATCTTGTTAGACCACATAGTATCAGAAACTGGATTCCAGGAAATGTGGGTAGTTCCTTCCTCAGTTACATATTTTGTGACACCAGTAGGCTCAGGAGGCCCTGTTAAATAATACGTAGTAGAACATAATAAATTTTTATTTAAGACAGTCTCTTAATACCACACAGTATAAGTATATAAAACTAAGTAAACTTTCTGGATGTCAAAAATTGGTAACTCACTCTCACTTTCACTTGGTACAAAAAGGACAGATTTATCCCCTGAATAGCCAATATTATTCTCCGAGACGATTTCAAATCTGTAGCTCTTGAAGGTCAGTTTCTTGAAATGTGCGTATGACATTCCAATGTATTCTGGTTTAATAGCTTTACTGAAACAACACATCAAAAAATTATGTTACTTCTTATCAGTGTCAGTGTCAGAAATTAATGTGTTAATAGTAGAAAATCTGTGTAGTATAAGAAACTTTTAAGAAGGTGACGAACATTTCAGCAGAAAAGGTTTAATATACAGTGAGATAACAAAAGCCATTATTATCAATATGCACACATACAGATGGCAGTAGCATCATGTACACAAAGTATAACAGGATAGTACATTGGGGGAGCTGTCATTTGTACTCTGGCGGTTCATGTCAAATGGCTTACGACACAGTTATGACCACATGACGTGAATTAACAGACTGCAGAATTAACAGAATGCAGAATGGTAGTTGGAGCTAGATGCATGGGGCATCCCATTTCAGAAATCAGTAGGGAATTTAACATTCCAGGATTCACAGTGTCAAGACTGTGCCGAGAATAAGAGATCTCAGGCATTATGTCTCACCACAGACAACACAGTGGACAACGGCGTACACTTAATGACTGAGAGCAGCGGTGTTTGCAAAGAGTTGTCAGTGTTAACAGACAAGCAACACTGCATGAAACAACCATAGAAATCAATGCTGGACAGAATAAAACGTATCTAGGACAGTGGGGTGAAATTTGGCACTGATGGACTATGGCACCAAACGACCTTTGCTAACAGCACGACATCACCTACAGCACCTCTCGTAGGCTCGCGACAATATTGGATGGACCCTTGGCAACTGGAAAATCGTGGCCTGGTCAGATGAGACCCAATTTCAGCTGGTAGGAACTGATGGTGGGGTTTGACTGCGGAGCAGATCCCAGGAAACCATGGGCCCAAGTTGTCAACAAGGCACTGTGCAAGCTGGTGGCGGCTCCATAATGGTGTCGGCTGTGTTTATAAGGAATGGACTGGGTTCTGGTTATGTTCAGCTAACTGGAAACCTTTTTACTGCCATTCATGGACTTCACGTTTCCAAACAACACTGTCATGTCACCGAGCCACAATTGTTTGCGATTGGTTTGAAGAACATTCTGGACATTTCAAGTGAATGGTGTGGCCACGCAGATTGCCTAACACGAATCCTATTGAGCATTTATGGGACGTATTAGTGAGGTCAGTTCACGTACAAAATCCTACACTGGCAACACATCCACAGTTGCAGATGGGTATAAAGGTAGCATGGCTCAGTATTTCTGCAGGGGAGATCCAATGACTCAGTGAGGTGATTCCACGTCACCAGGCAAAATGAGGTCTGACATGACATTAGGAGGTATCCCGTGACTTTTGTCACCTCAGTGTACATTGTTGGCCCATCAAACTGCAACCCTAGGAAGGATATGGTTCAAATGGCTCTGAGCACTATGGGACTCAACTGCTGAGGTCATTAGTCCCCTAGAACTTAGAACTAGTTAAACCTAACTAACCTAAGGACATCACAAACATCCATGCCCGAGGCAGGATTCGAACCTGCGACCGTAGCGGTCTTGCGGTTCCAGACTGCAGCGCCTTTAACCGCACGGCCACACCGGCCGGCCCTAGGAAGGATACTTGACTTATTGTGCACGTACACTGTAGTAAGGAGAATATATGATGAAATTTGTAAATGTTGCGTGGGTATACAGGGTGTGAAATTTAGTGCAACGTTGTGGTCAACTGGCTGCCAGTTTCATGCTGCTTCAACTCCATTCCAGAGTTCATCAGTCATAGAGACTGGAGAGTGGACTGGGTTGATGTTACAGTCTACGACAGTGTTTATAGCCTCTGGGTCTGGAATGCACAGTAGACAGCTGCCCACCTAGCCAATTGATGGTCAGTCTGTTCTCGTTCTCCATGTTGTGACAACTTCCGTCAGATTTGAGCATTCTATCGTGTTTTATGTGTGCGAAACCGCGATTGGCTGATTTCTGCGGTATTCTACGAGTTTTCTCGTAATGGAAACACCTAGAAGGTGCAAAGTGTTTCACAAACAAAGAAAGTACCTGATTTTTAAAGTGTACTCATTCTTTAACATGAGGCAGATTTAGGCGAGCCTGTCTGCAACGTTGCCGAGGTGCAGGAACGTTACGTAGTTGCTGCCCATGTACTTTGAGCCGAATTGACAATGCAGCGTCCCCTATGAGCTGCGCGTCCAGAGACCATTAATGCGCTCACCGATTATAGTTTCATTCTCAGAATTGTTTTCGCTGTCTGGTGGCAGCTGTGCCAGTGTATGAATGAAGACACAATGCGCAAATTGTTATCGATTACGATTTGACAAGCATTGTAATCAGTGAAACAATGAGACTGAACCGTACTCCCTCGATAATGATTCGAATTAATCTTGAGCTAAAGAACTCAGATTCACAACCAGATATTCATGTATAGTGATTATTCATATAGTGATTGCAAATCGCAAAAATCTATTTGATAGTGACTAGAACTTTGGGTCGTATTGAGGGGGTGGTGAGATAGACCTCCACCAAGGACGCAGCCACAGAGGGGTGCAAAAACTGACTGAAAAAAAAAAGACGTTTTAAGAATTAAGTTGGAGATGTATGTGAGCGTCCTATCCTTCGTTTCTTTTATCTTCTGCACAAGAAAAGAAGCCTTTCCACCATGGCCGGCCGCGGTGGTCTAGCGCTTCTAGGCGCTCAGTCCGGAACCGCGGGACTGCTACGGTCGCAGGTTCGAATCCTGCCTCGGGCATGGATGTGTGTGATGTCCTTAGGTTAGTTAGGTTTAAGTAGTTCAAAGTTCTAGGGGACTGATGACAGCTGTGCTCAGATCCATCTAAGTCGAATATTCATGTAAACAAACCAGGGGTTGGGACTGCCAGTAACAACTGCAATCGCCGATTACAGTTACAGATAAGACGCAATTTTTTACATTTAAACGTTCTTAGTACGGTATACATTTTTTCTACAGTTTCATTTGGGGCATACTTTTCACCTATAAAACGCAATGTTAACTTGGGGACATTTTAGACATAGACGTCTGTCAGTGTGAAAGATGCGAGTTTGGAAGGCCACCAGGGGCTGGTCAGCTACATGCTACACTCCTGTAACTTCCCAGAAACAGCGATTAACTGTGTACGCGCATCACAAAGCAAGGTCCACTCCCTCTCTCGCTTCCGCAAGAGAAAGAGAGGAAGGGCTGTGTTGCGGTTAAACGTAGCTGACAATCGTGCAGCGCCTACGATTCTCTCGCTCTTCTAAAGACACGTTTGTTATTCTTCAGAGTACGTAGTGTAGTGTTTCATAGTGTTTTAGCACATATTATTATTTATTCGTTATGATTTTAACGAACAGTCTGTAAGTTTTGAATTACCGTATTAAGTAATCATATTACATAGGTGAGGAACATAAAATAATAATATAATTATGTATGAAACTCTGCAAAGCATTTGTCACACAAATTTACGTTACATTTGTAACAAATTTTGGCACTTTTACAAAGCGCACATCTTCATCTGATCCGACCAGTGAGAATTAATACGTCGACCTTGTTGGGTTGCAGTTGGGTCGTTATCGACCCTCTGGGTATATACTGCCTAAATCAAATATATGAATGTGTGGTGCTCATTCTTTCTGACGTTTTTTAAAGGACAGACACGACGCGGAATCCGCAGTTGTGACACATGTTATGTAAATTGAAGGTGAAGGAGAGAAAGGAAAGGGAAGGAACTTAGGATATCAGCTGCATCAGGGCTCTACGCAGAGTCGGCGGCGACAGTTGAAAATGTGTGCTGGGTTGGGAATCAAACCCGAGATCTCCTGGTTACTAGAGAGTTGCATTAACAACTGCGCCACCCAGACACAGTGTTTGTCGCAAATGCGCGGACTATCTCAGCACACTCCCCTCATTACCACTTAGCACCACCTATCCGCAGTCCCGGTCCATGTGCGCTATGCTATCTTAGTCCAGAGCTGCTGGAGGTGTCGCTCAGCAGCCGTACACCATTGGGTCATCTCGATCCCATACGACCGCTATTGGCATCTGACGGAAAGTTGAAATTCTGTTGCCAACTTAAAGACACCAGTGAGGTGGTGTCAATACGTGATACCACACTGTGCTGTTGCATATCTCCGAAAGAACAGACACCACACATTCATGCAATTGATTCGCTTCAGTGGGCTATGAATCCACAAGCTTCAGTGCTGATGCACATTTACGTTTGACCTCCAGTGGGAACCTAAAATTAGCAGGCAGGAGGACATCGACGGGTACTGTGGATAGGTGGCACTAGGTGGGAATGTGGGTGAGCAGAGGAGTGCATTGAGACAGTCCGTGCATTTGTGATTAACATTGTATCCAGGTGGCACAGTGGTTTACGCAATTTCCTAGTAAGCAGGAAATCCAGAGTTCGAATCCCACTCCGTCACATATTTTCTCTCGATGCCGATAACTCCACATAAAGTTTTAATGCAACTGATATCATTAGTTCCTTTCTTTTCCTTTCCTTTCTCCCCTCCACCTTCAATTTACAGAATATCTAAATGAAGTGTTCAAGACATTCTCGAGAATGTTTTGAAGAAGAGAAAAGTGTGTGCAAAGTATGTCCCGCACACGTTGCCTCCCAACAGAAACAACAACGTGTGGATTTCTGACGCAATTTGATTGAAATGCAAAACGCAGATATTTCTGTTCCGGAAAAAAATCGTCACGGGTGATGAAACTTGGTGTTATCAATATGAACATGCCATGAGTGACAAAAATCGAAAAGAGGAACATTTCTGACAATTTCACATGGTTGTATGAACGTAATTTGGGTTGAACTCAAGTAGGTGGGGACTAGGTAGAACACTAAAGCATTAAAACAACCATCTTAACTTTTCTCTATTTTTCTTTCATCCAGTCACAAAACTGTTATGATTCATAGGATACAGCTTAAAATTCAGTATCTGATTTCAGAGTCTGTGTTTCACCATCCAGTTTGCACCTTCCTGTGCCTCCACCTTCTCTAAAGCCGTCGGCACACGGACCGTGCCGTCGAACGTTAACGTTGAGCGTGCCAAGTTCAACGTGCTGCTGAACGCTCAGGAACGATGCGACTCGTGCATACGGTACGTGGGCCCCAACGTGGTATACGCGATCGCAACGCACTTCAGCGGCAGTTGAGGGATGTTTCTAGTTCGTAAATCACACTGTTTACTCAACGGGCGCGCGTAAAATTCCCACATTAGCGCTGTTAAAACGCACATTTCCTCCATCGTCCACGAAAAGGAAAGTACTATGTCCAATCAATAAGGACACAGGTTTATAGAAGTTCCATTACAAACAGTGTGGTACAAATTTGGAATACTTCTGCGTATAACAAACATTATTTCATCATTCCCACATTTTAGTAAAACCCCAAGGTCAGTCTTACTTGATCAGTGTTCCTAATCAGTAGCAGAATCTTTGCAACACGTGAATTACGAAGCGAAAAAGAAAAAGGAGCAACAGGGAATAACAATATTAATGAGCTAATAGTAAACTGCAGGAGCGTCTACAGAAAGGTCCCAGAACTGCTCTCATTAATAAACGGTCACAACGCTCATATAGTACTAGGGACAGAAAGTTGGCTGAAACCAGACGTAAACAGTAATGAAATCCTAAACTCAGATTGGAATGTGTACCGCAGAGACAGGCTGGACAGTGAAGGGGGAGGCGTGTTTATAGCGATAAGAAGTGCAATAGTATCGAAGGAAATTGACGGAGATCAGAAATGTGAAATGATTTGGGTGAAGGTCACGGTTAAAGCAGGCTCAGACACGGTAATTGGATGTCTCTATAGGCCTCCTGGCTCAGCAGCTGTTGTGGCTGAGCACCTGAAGGATAATTTGGAAAATATTTCGAGTAGACTTCCCCACCATGTTATAGTTCTGGGTGGAGATTTTAATTTGCCGGATACAGACTGGGAGACTCAGACGTTCATAACGGGTGGCAGGGACAAAGAATCCAGTGAAATTTTTTTAAGTGCCTTATCTGAAAACTACCTTGAGCAGTTAAACAGAGAACCGACTCGTGGCGATAACATATTAGACCTTCTGGTGACAAACAGACCCGAACTATTTGAAAAAGTTAACGCAGAACAGGGAATCAGCGATCATAAAGCGGTTACGGCATCGATGATTTCAGCCGTAAATAGGAATATTAAAAAGGGTAGGAAGATTTTTCTGTTTAGAAAAAGTGACAAAAAGCAGATTTCAGAGTACCTGTTGGCTCAACACAAAAGTTTTGTCTCAAGTACAGATAGTGTTGTGGATCAGTGGACAAAGTTCAAAACCGTCGTACATAATGCGTTAGATGAGTATGTGCCAAGCAAGATCGTAAGAGATGGAAAAGAGCCACCGTGGTACAAGAACCGAGTTAGAAAACTGCTGCGGAAGCAAAGGGAACTTCACAGCAAACATAAACATAGCCAAAGCCTTGCAGACAAACAAAAATTACGCGAAGCGAAATGTAGTGTGAGGAGGGCTATGCGAGAGGCGTTCAATGAATTCGAAAGTAAAGTTCTATGTACTGACTTGGCAGAAAATCCTAAGAAATTTTGGTCTTATGTCAAAGCGGTAGGTGGATCAAAACAAATTGTCCAGACACTCTGTGACCAAAATGGTACTGAAACAGAGGAAGACAGACTAAAGGCCGAAATACTAAATGTCTTTTTCCAAAGTTGTTTCACAGAGGAAGATTGCACTGTAGTTCCTTCTCTAGATTGTCGCACAGATGACAAAATGGTAGATATCGAAATAGACGACAGAGGGATAGAGAAACAATTAAAATCGCTCAAAAGAGGAAAGGTCTCTGGACCTGATGGGATACCAGTTCAATTTTACACAGAGTACGCGAAGGAACTTGCCCCCCTTCTTGCAGCGGTGTACCGTAGGTCTCTAGAAGAGCGTAGCGTTCCAAAGGATTGGAAAAGGGCACAGGTCATCCCCGTTTTCAAGAAGGGACATCGAGCAGATGTGCAGAACTATAGACCTATATCTCTAACGTCGATCAGTTGTAGAATTTTGGAACACGTATTGTGTTCGAATATATTGACTTTTCTGGAGACTAGAAATCTACTCTGTAGGAATCAGCATGGGTTTCGAAAAAGACGGTCATGTGAAACCCAGCTCGCGCTATTCGTCCACGAGACTCAGAGAGCCATAGACACGGGTTCACAGGTAGATGCCGTGTTTCTTGACTTCCGCAAGGCGTTCGATACAGTTCCCCACAGTCGTTTAATGAACAAAGTAAGAGCATATGGACTATCAGACCAATTGTGTGATTGGATTGAGGAGTTCCTAGATAACAGGACGCAGCATGTCATTCTCAATGGAGAGAAGTCTTCCGAAGTAAGAGTGATCTCAGGTGTGCCGCAGGGGAGTGTCATAGGACCGTTGCTATTCACAATATACATAAATGACCTTGTGGATGACATCGGAAGTTCACTGACGCTGTTTGCAGATGATGCTGTGGTGTATCGAGAGGTTGTAACAATGGAAAATTGTACTGAAATGCAGGAGGATCTGCAGCGAATTGACGCATGGTGCAGGGAATGGCAATTGAATCTCAATGTAGACAAGCGTAATGTGCTGCGAATACACAGAAAGATAGATCCTTTATCATTTAGCTACAAAATAGCAGGTCAGCAACTGGAAGCAGTTAATACCATAAATTATCTGGGAGTACGCATTAGGAGTGATTTAAAATTGAATGATCATATAATGTTGATCGTCGGTAAAGCAGATGCCAGACTGAGATTCATTGGAAGAATCCTAAGGAAATGCAATCCGAAAACAAAGGAAGTAGGTTACAGTACGCTTGTTCGCCCACTGCTTGAATACTGCTCAGCAGTGTGGGATCCGTACCAGATAGGGTTGATAGACGATATAGAGAAGATCCAACGGAAAGCAGCGCGCTTCGTTACAGGATCATTTAGTAATCGCGAAAGCGTTACGGAGATGATAGATAAACTCCAGTGGAAGACTCTGCAGGAGAGACGCTCAGTAGCTCGGTATGGGCTTTTGTCAAAGTTTCGAGAACATACCTTCACCGAAGAGTCAAGCAGCATATTGCTCCCTCCTACGTATATCTCGCGAAGAGACCATGAGGACAAAATCAGAGAGATTAGAGCCCACACAGAAGCATACCGACAATCCTTCTTTCCACGAACAATACGAGACTGGAATAGAAGGGAGAACCGATAGAGGTACTCAAGGTACCCTCAGCCACACACCGTCAGGTGGCTTGCGGAGTATGGATGTAGATGTAGATGTAGATCTTTATACAAGTAGCGCAAGCTGTCCTATAGATTAAGCCAATCGAACGAAGTCACCCCTCAAAAAAAGGTGAACTTATATTTAAATAACATCAAATATTATAATTTATACTTATATTAAACTAACAATAAAGTATCAGAACCCAATAAAAACGCGAATGTTAGGAAAAAAAATTTGGAAGTGGCAAGACACGAACCACCGCCCCATCAAAATAATTTACGAGGCAGTGCCGCAAGGCACTACACTACAGCAACATCATACTGTTTTTGTCTAATCATAGTATGTTAGCTCGTGCAGAAAACCTGAATCGTGGATATGCTACTAAGTGAAGTTTAATTATAATAAATTGTACCAAGAACAATGCCTTTTGGATAGATCTTCAGTGTGACGCTGGCTTCAAATAGCCTACTCTCATAATACGCAAGTTACAATAATTCTTTTGCCACGAATATGATGTTTCTCATTATTTTATTGGAACGAATCACACAATCAACAATGGTTTTTTTTAGTCATTCTCAATTTGCTGTTGCTCAGAAACGGCATATATACATATAGGCTTGAAATGAATGCCAATATGGCGCCTCACAACTCTGTACTGAAGGGAGACGGCGTATGTGTGACGTAGGTCGCGTTGTGCCATCTCATTGGTCAACGCTCAGACGCACGCTCAGAATATCTGACATGCCAGATATTGCTCTGCACTTTCGGAAAGACTCCCGAACGTGCTATTCCACGCTATGACGTCAGAAACTCGGCACTCTCAACGCTCAACGTTCGGATGCACGGTCCGTGTGCCGACGGCTTAAGTGTACCTTCCTCTCTTGTGATTGTAGAAAATTTTGTGTGCTATTGGTATTTGAATTTAAATGGAGCTCAAATTATAATATAAATCTGCTTTCTATCCCTTGCCCTACTATAGAATTCCAAACACTCATAATCGTAAAACTGTTATTTTCCTTTCGATACTGAGTTACCCTTTCAATTTCCTCATTTACTAGCTCCATCTCGTCATTTTCTGCTTGTGAAGTCGGCAGTTGGTAGCGCTGCACAAGGCCGCATGTACGGAGACAGAGCTCTTGTGAAAGATAAGTAATTTAGGTTGTAATTAATTGTAGTTGAACACTTTTAACTAATTAAATACGTTCTTTAGTGAAATAATCAAGCTCACCCTTAAAAGCTTTAAGTTTTTCATTTATTTGCGTAGTGTTCCAGTAATCGGGAAAAGTTGGTTTGTTTACTTACTGCTACTTGGGTCTAATTTTTGGAGTGTGCATATTTAGCGTTATACCGCAATTGTAAGTGCATTTGCTGTAGTTTAACTGATTAAATACGTTCATTAGGGTGCTTTTCAAGCTCACCATGAAAGGTTTTTCTTTTATTTGCGTATTGTTCCAGTAATCGCAAAAAGTTCGCTTTGTTTACATGCCACGGCTTTGCTTTTCCGAGTGTGCGTACTTAGCGTTATATCGCAATCTTAAGTGCATTTGGTATATATTAACAAATTAAATACGTTCATTAGTGTGCTCTTCAAGCTTGCCATCAAAGGTTTTTCTTTTATTTGCGTATTCTTCCAGTAATCGCAAAAAGTTCGTTTTGGTTACATTCGGCTTTTTAGGCCTAATTTTTGAACGTGCATATTTAGCGTTAGACCACAAATTTAAGTGCATTTTCTAATAGTTTACTTACATATTAGTTTCCAAAACATATTTAGTGTCCTTTTACATCTGTATTTAGTATATTATCGTTATCACTTAGTAAATCTCTTAACTAATTTCCTAATAATAAGTGTGTGAGCTGCAGTAGAAAAGTTAGTTCAGGGGTTTTGTGCAGCTGTTGTTACAGGTCGTTTCATTGAAGAAATTGAAGCGGCGTGGGAATTGGGGAAGCAAACGAGACTCTTCCATTCTTTTGCAGGGTTTGCTCAAGAGATAGGATTATAGCTGAACAGGAGGAGAAAATTAGAGCCCTTCAGGCTGATTTGGACAGAGCGAGGGAGGAGCTGAAGAGGTTAAGGGGGGAGGAAGGTAAACAGCGGTGGGAAGTGGTAGCTGGGAACAAGAGCCACAGAAAGAGGACAGTGCCTGACAGTTTCCCAACTGACACAACCAATGAAATGTCGTGTGACGAGGGCCTCCCGAGAGGTAGACTGCTCGCCTGGTACAAGTCTTTCGATTTAACGCCACTTCGGCGACTTGCACGTCGAGGGGCATGAAATGATGATGATTAGGACAACACAACACCCAGTCCCTGAGCAGAGAAAATCTCCGACCCAACCGGGAATCGAACCCAGGCCCTTAGGATTGACAGTCTGTCGCGCTGACCACTCAGCTACCGGGGGCGGACAGTAGAAGAAGTTGTAGTTAAGATACTACAGAATCTCACGAGGAAACCAACTGCTTCAAAAAAAAAAAAAAAAAGTAAAGTAAGAAGAAATTTCTGTTGCTATGTAGCAGCCATGGAAGAGATGTGGGCCAGATTTTGCAGGAAAAATGAGGTGACAGGTACCAGGTCAAAAGTTTTTTCAAGCGAAGTGCATGTCTTAGCCAGGTGGTAGAGGATATAGGTTCCCTGTGCAAGGGTCTCTCAAAGCAGGATCATGTGATGGTAGTGGGTGAAGTGGGAAGCAGTATTGATAGGGATCAGGGTTACAGTATTGAGTGTGACCTGGTAAAAATAGCCGCTGTAACGATCCATACCGATGTTGGGCTGGTGCCTGCTTTTGTGCGGCATGGTCAGCTCCAGTTGAACCGCTCTGTTAGGAGGGTAAATATGGAGTTGGATTAGTAGCATAGGGCGGCCACTCTGTCAGACATTGGATTCGCTCCTGTCGAGTCTATTGATTGGGGGGATTTCACAAGGCATGGCCTACACCTCAATAGGAAAGGGAAAGGTAAACTGGCAGGGTTGTTAGCGAAATCCATAAGAGGGGACACTAGTACTGATGGATGTACCTCTGTTTCAGACTAATATCAGTGTCCAATGAGAAGTTCAGGCAGGCAGGTGTTAAAGAGGTTCAAAACTCACAAGATTCTCACAACAGGAAAATAAATAATAATGTTACCATATTTAACTAAAATATTGGTGGATTAAAGAAAGCCGCACGGGATTAGCCGAGCGGTCTTAGGCGCTGCAGTCATGGACTGTACGGCTGGTCCCAGTGGAGGTTCGAGTCCTCCCTCGGGCATGGGTGGGTGTGTTTGTCCTTAGGGTAATTTAGGTTAAGTAATGTGTAAGCTTAGGGACTGATGACCTTAGCAGTTAAGTCCCATAAGATTTCACACACATTTGAACATTTGATTAAAGAAAAAAGTTGATTCTCACAAAATTAATGTAAAAAATAATGTTACCATTTTTCACCAACATATTCCAGGATTGAAGTATAAAGTAGATGAGTTGCGGATTTGTTTGGATGACATTGAATCTGATAATGTAATACATACACTATGCCTGTCTGAGCATCACATTGTGTCTGATATGGAAAAGGTAAATATCAGTGGTTATAAACTAGCTGCACATATGAATAGAGAGAATTAGGTGAGAGGAGGAGTTGCCATATATGTCAAAACTTATCACTATCAAGCTTAGATACAAAAAAGTTTTGTCTAGAGCAACATACAGAAGCATGTGCCTGTCAACTTAAACTGAAGGAGGGCTCTTTTATAATTGTAACAGTACATAGGTCCCCTTCAGGAAACTTTCATTTATTCGTGGAAAACTTGGATGCCTTGTTGTGATATCCGTCAGATAGGGGAAAGCAAATTATTATTTGTGGGGACTTCAATGTTGATTCACTGAAAGAGTGTAATAGGAAGAATGACCTGGAAGTCTTGCTCGGTTCTTTCAGTTTGACATCTGTCATTAATTTTCCTACTCGGGTAGTAAAGGACAGCAGCACCTTGATAGATAACAGTTTTATAGACCAAGACAAGTTTAAAAACATAAATTCTTCTCCTGTTGAGAATGGCCTTTCTGATCATGGTGCTCAGCTAGTTACAGTATATGAGATAGCTCCATTCAGTAATTCAAAACTACCCTCCAAAGTTGTGCATTCAATTAATTACTCAACGATTAGAAATTTCAGGGAAAATCTTCAGCAGTTAGACTGGGATGAGGTGTGCATGGAACCAGATGCTAATTTAAAATATAACTTATTCCATGATGCACTTGTAAGAGAATTTGAAAACTGTTTCCCCAAGAAAGTAATTAAATCGAATTATAAGAAACCAGGCAAAAAACCTTGGTTTACTAATGGAATAAAAATGTCTTGTAACCACAGAAGGGAACTGTACCTAACAACAAGAAAGAGTAATGACCCAGAAACAGCCAAATATTATAAAAACTGCTGTGCTACATTAATAAAGGTTATTAAAAAGTCCAGAAGCATGTGCATCATGTCTGAGATTAATGAAACAAAATGAAAACAATTTGGAATATAATTGCAAAGGAGACAGGGCTACCAAGAGTACAGGTTGATGGCATTACCATCAAAGCGAATGGAAACTTGAGAAACAAGAAGCCAGAAGTCGAAAACATTTTGAATAATCATTTTTTAAATGTTGTAGAGGAAATATTATCTAAATGTCCATTAGAAGAAGCAAGGCAGTTAATGGAAGAGGCCTTACCCACACAATTTGATACAATTGAAATTATATCCACCTCTCCTTCTGAAATTAGGTATACAATAAACTCTCAAGAATAAAAGCTCCCATGGAATTGATGGCATTTCCAGCAGGATAATAAAAGCTTGTTCCCAAGAGACAAGTGAGATTGTTAGCCACATATGTAATAGCTCTCTGAAGCAGGGTATTTTCCCAGAGAGACTGAAGTATGCCATTGTTAAACCACAGCATAAAAAAGGCGATATGTCTGATGTCAACAACTACTGCCCAATCTCTCTTCTGACTGCCTTATCCAAAATTCTTCAAAAAGTAATTTATTGTAGAGTAGCTTCACACCTTTGAAAAAATAAAGTTTTAACAAAATGTGAGTTTGGTTTCCAGAAAGGTTTTTTAACAGAAAATGCTATAAATACTTTCACTAATGAAATATTAAATGCTCTGTGTAACCGGAAGTCACCCGTTGGGATTTTTTTGTGATCTCTCAAAGGCTATCGCACCCAACAGACAAGAATTAACTGGTGAAATTGCAAATGACGTTTTTCAGAAAATCACTAAATGGTTCTCTGCAAATGGGCTCTCATTAAACTTTGACAAAAAACACAGCACATACAGTTCCACACAGTAAATGAAATGACACCATTAATAAATATAGATTTCCATCAGAAATCGGTAGCTTAGGTAGAATATTCAAAATTTTTAGGTGTATGCGTTGGTGAGGGGTTGAACAGGAAAAAACACACTGAAAATCTGCTGAAACGTTTGAGTTCAGCTACTTATGCTAATAGGGTCATTGCAAATTTTGGCCATATACATCTTAGTAAATTAGGTTACCACACCTAGTTTCATTCTCTGCTTTTGTATGGCATCATATTATGGGGTAACTCATCATTGAATAAGAATTTTCATTGCACAAAAGCGTGTAATCAGAATAATTGCTGGAGCTCATCCAAGATCATCCTGCAGACACTTATTTAAAGAGCTAGAGGTCTTCACTGTAGCGTCACAATGTATATATACACTTATGAAATTTGTTATTAACAATCCGAATGAATTCAAAAGTAATAGCAGTGTACATGGCTACAACGCTAGGAGAAAGGATGATCTTCACTACTCAGGGTTAAATCTAACTTTGGCTCAGAAGGGGGTAAATTATGCTGCCACAAAAGTCTTTCGTCACTTACCTAATAACATCAAAAGTCTGATAGATAGCCATACAGCATTCAAAAGGAAATTAAAATAATTTCTTAATGGCAACTCCTTCTACTCATTAGATGAATTTTTGGATATAGTAAGTGGGTAATTCCCCCAACCCCCACAAAAAATATAGTTAAAAATATTAAGTGCCATGTAATATTTTGTGTAATGTAATATATTGTATAGACACCTTTTATTAACCTGACATGTCCCACATCATTACAAAGTGCTGTAGTCATGATCTATGTAACAAGTACTAATCTGATCTAATCTAATATAACTAGTGGGGCTGGGCTGGTGCAGCCCCACATTCCATTGCTGAGAGATGTATCCAAGATGGTGGTGATGACATCATTCAAGATGGCGGGGTATAGACTTGGCAACACCACATGACATCATCCAAGATGGCGGCCATGACGTCATTCAAGATGGCGGATTTTGGCGGGAAGATAGGTCAGTTGGGCTACCTCCACTAACCTAACCCACCTCCCCTCCCCTCCCCCAGAAGAATGGCGGAAAGTTCAAATTCCAACAGGATAATGCATCACATCACGGTTATCTCTACTAACCTAATAAAATCGTTGGAAAATAGGTCAGTTGGGCTACCTCCACTAACATAAGTTACCCGACTGCTACCTTTCCTAGAAATTGTTGGGAAAACGAATCAGCCTGTGCTGGAGAGAGGAAGGAGTGTACTTTATTTATTTTGGAATAGTTTTTTAGGGATGGAGTATATTTCTTACACTGATACAAAACACACACTCTGACGTGCTTGGGGTCACGCCACACAGCCTAAAGACATGCAAACCTATAAAAGACTCTGCAAACATGCCTGCTAATCATCAACTGTCGAAATCATGCATCAGTGTTTATTTAAACAATTTGAGCCATTACCACCATCCAGTGTGCTCGCCATGAGGTCCAGAGCCCAACCGCCCTAGTACACAGTAAGGTCACCAGAGGGCACTGTCGTCCATTCCGTGACATAATCCAAGATGGCCACTGTGACTTCATCTGATGAAGCAACAACCGTTATCCAATATAGTGGAAAACAGTGTGTTCTCCATGTGGTATGGAGTCAAACAAATCTAGTACAGAGTACTGCCACCAGTGGGTGTAGTCATCCCTCCTGTGACATAATTCAAGATGGTGGTTTGGTTTGGGGAGGGGGTAAAACGGCGGTAAAACGACTCTGACTGTGCAGTGCATAAGTCTTTATTTTGCAGACGGTTTCTCCACCATGATATCTAGAGACCAACTGACCTAGTACACGGTACCGCTACCAGAGGATTCCGTCATCCCTTCTGTGACGTAATCCAAGATGGTGGTCTGGGTAAAATGATGCTGGAGACAGTAAGGAAGGAGTGTACATTATTTATTTTGGAACAATTCGTTTAGGAGTGGAGTATATTTATCACACTGATACAACACACATGCTTGAGGTCACAGCCCACAGAATTGTAAACTATGCCTAAAACACGCTCTGCAGACACGCAAACAACTCCTAATTTACCGAAATAATTTCAGTACAGACATGCAGACTCCTCCTAAATAATGCAGTACACAGATGCGCACACATGAAATCAACTCGTAAACTGTAAAAATAGCGCATAGCACAGCCTACAGACCTGCTCGCAAAATAATGCAACAGACACAAAATCAACATGCACAAGCACTGTCCGCCACCCCCTGTCCAGTAGACCGCATGGGAGGCTACCTGCAGCTCCATCAAGTGATGCGGCCGTCAGCTGTCAAACCACGTACAGATGCCCTCAAGCATGAGGTGGCGACATGACTTTCATAGTTGCTACCTGAGAAATTCCTCTCAAAATACGTGTTCACCTAGGCACCGTTGCTGAAGCGACCGGACAGGGGCACAGACGCTCCAGGGGTGTGCACGCTGCCACAGCCGCGAGCCACCGCTGGATGGAAGCCAGTGCGACCTATTGCTCTCACATGGCTGCAGGTGAAAGTTGCTTCTATTTTCGAGTATACAGTCAGTGTTATACTGACATCCCAGAACTCCAAGGCGTGCACATGGCGCTCGCATATGCAAGACACCTCTGGTCAGCGTGTGTGTTTACCATTGATGACAAAGTAGCACATTGTGCATTGTTCCTAGCTGAACATGCGAGCTGCATCTAACAGTGCTTTTAACTGCCATGTCTGACTGGTGCAACGCTGAAAATCGTGCATGCGTAGCTACAAAACATCGCAAGTGCATTTTACAGAGTTCTCAATCGTATACTGATGTCACACGGATATCCAAATTAAGACCGAGTCGACCTCTCAGAAATTGTATAGTGTCCCAGAAGTAGTTAACCCTTGCTTTATTGATGTCTCAGTTTGTATGCAAGGAAATTATTGCCCTAACAGAACCTGTTTACGAAAATAGCGCGGAATAACACCGAATGCAGTCTTCTTAGTGGTCCTAACATGTAATTCCCTCTATCATGTGTTACCCTTCCCGCTTCAACATACACAAACGTTCCGTCCGCTATGTAGGGACTCCTATATACCAGCACAATGGATGTCTTGTGAATGAATGTGGGATTATGATTGGCTCTTATCGAATTTACCCACCGAGTTACTGATGCTGTCAGTGTGGAAGCACCGTCCGCCTTTTCTTTTTCTTTTTGCAGATGAGACTTCCAGTGGCAAAAGCTATTTTCCAGTTATCGCCATATTGCACTGACAACTAAACCTCGCAATGTGCCATACATATCTTCAAATACGGAAAGACTCTTACTCAATTACACTGCCCTCCCACTGAGGACAGGCGCTTGAATATTAGAGTGTGAAGTCGAGCTCCAACTAAGCAATACATCACCGTGTACCGTGTCGATGTAGTAAACATAGAAAATCGCCCCTTTTACATCGTTCGTACATATACTGCGAAGACAGACAGCACAGTACGTACACTCATGGCACTATGCCATCCATGCCTGATGGGTGTCCACAGTACCCTCAGCAGACCGAAGTCACTCTCAGAACTGTTCTACAAATTCGGGCTCGCTTCCCCTAGGCACAAACGCGTTACTGTTTCTGGTCCAGACCTCCTTGTTTGCTTGCTTTTCTACACACATCTCCAGACTCTGGGATTACAAGAACATATCAATTTTTGCATGGTTTGCTACAATATCATACCATTTTCGCAGTACTGCTCGATATCAAGCATATATCAATATCGCCTGCATATTAGTACCACATGCACGATGTAATTCCGAAGATATAGACTGTAAATTAGTTCTCTAGAAGCCCAAAACCTTAGCTAGGTGGGGCGTGCTATAAACCACTGACTAACTAGAAAGCTGTCATGTCTGCGAAGACATTTACTTGGAAAATACACGTACTGTGCATTCATCTACCTACATTCGTAATGATACTCGCAAAGTAGAGAAGGGGCAGTTTAGCTATGATACTGAAATTGGGGAAACATGCTGTCACATCATTGGCCAGTGTTGAAATTACTGTAAAATTGCTAAAATTTTTTGGGCTATCAACTCTGATGCTTATTATTACAGTACATCGGTGGTGTCTTTTGTATCCCATCCATGCATTGGCATGCTGTTGGTTACCATATAATGATTGACTGACAGCGTATTTTTTTTTTAGTTGGGGAATGAGTTTTGTGGATGGGGGACACCTTCTGAGGGTTGCTAGCACCTAATCAGTGATCGCATACACGAGTGTAATATGGGGAATCAATCGAAAAGGAACACAGAGCCCTCATCTATTCCGTCACTATGACAGATGACTTTAAATGTAGAGGTCATCAATCAGTTTTGGTCGTCAGTTTGGAAACTCTCCACAATGCAGCTAAACTCTTCTAGTTTCCTTAGGTTGTAACTGTCTTTTATTTAAAATCATCCACTGTGTGTCGCATATTATGATAGCCGCAGTAAAAAAAATATTCACAACATGCGGTGTCTATTTTTCTGCGAGAGGCCATCGGTCAGAGTGTCATAATGTCAGTTTAGGACATGACACAGACCTTGAAGTCGTGGCAGAAAAAGAAACTGTATGACAGTGTACAAAGCATGTTACAAAACAATGTTTCAAACAATGACACAGTGTCACAGGAAGCGTCATTTGTAACTGACAGTATAGTCTATGGGATACGGTCATCATCTACAGAATGGGTGATGAAACCTTAAACTGGTCTGTGCATTTGATCAATACCAGTACATTTAATAGGATCGTCACATGTGCTTGATGCCTGCATGCATGCAGCATTTGGTTTCGATACATGGGAGAGAGAGATGCGTTAAAAACCTTACCTGTCCGCAGCTCGTGGTCATGCGGTAGCGTTCTCGCTTCCCGCGCCCGGGTTCCCGGGTTCGATTCCCGGCAGGATCAGAGATTTTCTCTGCCTCGTGATGACTGGGTGTTGTGTGCTGTCCTTAGGTTAGTTAGGTTTAAGTAGTTCTAAGTTCTAGGGGACTGATGACCACAGATGTTAAGTCCCATAGTGCTCAGAGCCATTTGAACCATTTTTTTGAAAAACCTTACCTAGTTCTCTGTCGGATGAAGTTAGTTGAGCTTTTACAGTTCATAATTTTTTTCTGGTGGATGGAATAGAATAACGATGACGGAATGTTGGGGTGATAGATGTAAATGGAGCCTGAGGGACGTGGATCTGTAGTACCTGCTAGTACTTTGGAGAAGCACCACAATGTAGTAGCAAACTCCACGTCCTTCCTTTAGCTCCCTTACTGCCTTTTATGCTACCTGGTGTTGCAGGATCAAGCTTCGTTTCCGTCAAATGATCCATTGACACTTCTTTCACAGTAACTCAGCTTTGCCTGTTTCTATACGGGTTGCCAAAGGTGGTAGATGTAGCTTTCTCCGACTTCTACTCAGTTCCGACTTACATTGGAACAATCACATGTGCAAAGCTGTAGGGATGGTAGCGCAGAGTCTGAAGGGTAGTTGCAAGATACAAAGGGGCTACCCAAAATGATGCTGAAATTTTACTGTAGCAGATAGGTTCGAGAAGGGTAGCTCGTTTTAGAGATATGTGAGTGGCAGAAATATGATATGGCATCGAGACAGAATGCATTACAAATACTGGAGAAATATCTAGCTGAGCTAGTGTCAGGGAGTCGCAAATACCGCTTACATACCACGTTCCTTAACCAAATCACTTTCAAACATCAGCGATTTTATTACGAGGTTGCAGCATCGGTGACGTGTAACTGGAGTGCTGGTCTGACAATACACATCCCTACGATCACCGTCTCGGTATTTGTCCGGAAAAACTATATCATTCAGAGGTAATGTTGTACCTCGATTTACAAATCCAGTATAGCTTTTAACATGGATACTTGTGTGCATCTGTAGAACCAAGACCGCATGTGGCAGAAACATACAGTAGTTGTTGGGATCGAGTTTTTTTTTAACATCTGGTGGTTTGTAAGACGATCACTCTTTCAGTATTTGTCTGGAAAACCCACGTGATTCGTAGGTAACACCATATGTGGATTTATAAAGCAAGTATAGCTTTTAACATGGATACATGTGTACACCTGTAGAACCAAGACCGCTTGAGACAGTAACCTACAGTAGTTATTGCGATCAGGTTTTTTAACGTGTGAGATGATTACGGCTCTCTTTCTAAGACACAGTGGTATCACTAACAAGAAAAACTTATGACACATGTCCACCCATCGCTGATTTTCTCTCAGTATTATTTTGTATCCTAGGTAATCAGTTATTGACGAAGTATTATACTTAGTAGCAGGGTGTGTGTGTGATAGGTTAGCCTTGAGCATCAGGCTTATAAAGTATGTGTTTGTGTTCCGACATATGCAAAGGAAATGACTATGTCCATTCATAAAGAATGTATGGATTTGACGTCTAGTACTGTAATAGCAAAGGGAAGAGTATGTCACGTCATTAGAATGGTACTAATATTTCTATTTCCAGACCCACAGATGCCAACAGGGTTTATTTCCGATTCTTCGCTCATTGGTAAATGTCGTTCAACTGAGACCATGATCGTAACATTTGGTTGTAAGTACAGGGATAAAATATGTATGTGAGCCATTTTTTATGATGACTGATTCTACCTGTGTGTGCTCGACCTGTAGCACAGGTGACCTGTGCAGAGGTGATTCACGTTTCCCGTTAATGGTAGAAGCTGTTGAATGGAGAGGATTGTTGGAGTGTAGGAATGTAGATGAATTAATGTGTAGTCCTCTAAACTACCGAATAGCGAACTAATACTTAGTATGAGTCGCATAGCTTTTGTGATCACGTGGAAATTTGAGATTGAATATGGAGGTGCATTTGCGCTGGATCGTTAATCCCTCCCATGTAAATTGTTCGGTTGACTGCTTCTGCACATTTTGTGCCTTTATTTAGTTGAAAGAAGATCGATTGTGGCGTGTGCATCTAGCATGTGGAAGACATGTTTGCCAGTTCTCAAGATATGAGAAACACTTTAGTTGACCTTGTAAATTATAGGGATGATTAGGAATCTGCTACATCACTGACATCGGTATTCGCGAGTGGAAATATCAGTTTTCTCTATTTCTTTTCCTCACTTTTCCGAGTAAATTTCTTTGCAGACGTGAAAGGTTTCCAGTTAGTCAGTGGTTTATAGTACGCACCACCTAGCTGAAGTTTCAGGGTTCTAGAGAACTAATTTCCAGTCTATATCTTCGGAATGACATTGTGCAAGCGGTACTGCTGTGCAAGCGATATTGATATGTGCTTGATATCGAGAAGTACTGTGAAAATGGTATGATATTTCTAGTACCTTCCGCCGCGGAAGTTGAACACGCGGCAGAACAAATGGACGTAGTCAGCCCATAGAGGCCTCCGCCTCTGCGGCGGCTATTCCACGCAGCAGCTCTCGCGCAGCGAGGGCGCCACCGCTGTAAGCCACGTGCAGACAGCGGCCAATAGCCACTCCCTCCAGTTTCGTATACAAGGACCAGCTCTTCCCTAGTCCAGCCAGTCTGGTACTCGCTCTGGATTTCGTTTCTATCTCGGCGGTACTGCGTTCTGGTCATTGCTCGTTGTTGACGTTTGCCTGGCTCTGGTTCCGAGTGGATTTACGTTTGGTGTTGTGGTTTCCACAAGCCTCTGTAGTTTATCTCTTCCTTGTTGTGTCGCTCATAGTCGGTCGTGGTCGGTTGTTGTCAGTTATCGTTGGTCTGTCGTCCGACTTGTCCTGTGATTACCCGTTGGTGCATGCTCCATCGATGGCGGCTTCCCCGCCTGGTGGCTCCGATCCGCAGCCCAAGGCATTGCCACTGTTGGTTGTGGTTACTACAATATTGTAGTAAACCATGCGAAATTAGATATGTTCTTGTAATCCGAGAGTTTGGAGATGGGTGTAGAAAAGCAAGCAAGCAAACAGGACCAGAGCAGAAACAGTAACGCGTTTGTACCGAAGGGAAGTGAGACGAAATTTATAGAACAGTTCCGAGAGTGACTTCAGTCTGCTGAGGGTACTGTGGACACCCATCAGGTATGGATGCCGTAGTGCCATGAGTGTACGTACTGTGCTGTCTGTCTTCGCGGTATGTGTACGAATGATGTAAAAGGGGAGATTTTGTATGTTTACCACATCGACACGGTACACGGTGATATATTTCTTGGTTGGAGATCGATTTCACACTCTAATATTCAAGCGCCTTTCCTCAGTGGGAGGGCAGTGTAATTGTGTAAGAGTATTTCCGTATTTGACGATATGTATGGCACATTGCAAGGTTTAGTTGTCGGTGCAATATGGCGATAACTGGAAAATAGTTTTTGCCACTGGAAGTCGCATCTGCAAAAAGAAAAAGAAAAGGTGGACGGTGCTTCCACACTGACAGCATCAGTAACTTGGTGGGTAAATTCGATAAGAGCCAATCATAATCCCACATTCATTCACAAGACATCCATTGTGCTGGTAAATAGGAGTCCCTACATAGTGGAGGGAACGTTTGTGTATGTTGAAGCGGGAAGGGTAACACATGATAGAGGGAATTCCATGTTAGGACCACTAAGAAGACTGCATTCGATGTTATTCCGCGCTATTTTCGTAAACAGGTTCTGTTAGGGCAATAATTTCCTTGCATACAAACTGAGACATCAATAAAGCAAGGGTTAACTATTTCTGGGACACTATACAATTTCCGAGAGGTCGACTCGGTTCTGATTTTGCATATCCATGTGACATCAGTATAAGATTGAGAACCTTGTTAGATGCACTTGCGATGGTTTGTAGCTATGCACGCTCATTTTGCGGCATTGCGTCAGTCATAGTGGGAAGTTAAAAGCACGGTTAGATGCAGCTCGCATGTCCAGCTAGGAACAATGTACACTGTGCCACTCTGTCATCAATGGTAAACACACGTGCCACCCAGAGGTGTTTCGCATATGGGAGTGGCGTGGCGTGCTTTGGAGTTCTGTGATGTCAGTATAACACTGACTGTATACTCGAAAATAGAAGCAACTTTCACCTGCAGTGATGTGAGAGCAATGGATCACACTTGCTTGCTTCTTGCAGTGGCTCATGGGTGTGTCAGCGTGCGCATCCCTGGTGCATGTGCACCCCCGTCCGGTCGCTTCAGTAACGGTGCCTAGGTGGACATGTATTTCGAGAGGAATTTCTCAGGTAGTAAGTATGAAAGGATGTCACCGCCTTACGGTTCAAATGGCTCTGAGCACTATGGGACTTAACTGCTGAGGTCATCAGTCCCCCAGAACTTAGAATTACTTAAACCTAACTAACCTAATGACATCACACATAGCCATGCCCGAGGCAGGATTCAAACCTGCGACACTAGGGGTCGCGTGGTTCCACACTGTAGCACCTAGAACCGCTCGGCCACTCCGGCTGGCGCCGCCTTATCCTTGAGGGCATCTGTACGTGGTTTTACAGCTGATGGCAGCATCACTTGACGGGGCTGCAGGTAGCCTCCTGTGTGGTCTACTGGACAGGGGGTGGTGGATGGTTTTTCTGCGTGTTGATTGCATGTCTGTTGCATTATTTTGCAAGCAGGTCTGTAGGCTGTGCTACACGCTATTTGGACACTTTACGAGTTCATTTCATGTGTGTGCATCTGTGAACTGCATTATTTAGGAGGAGTCTGCATGTCTGTACTGAAATTATTTTTTTAAATTAGAAGTTGTTTGCCTGTCTGCAGAGCGTTTTTTAGGAATAGTTTACAGGTCTGTGGGCTGTGTGGTGTGACCCGAAGCATGTTTTTTGTATCAGTGAGATAAATATACTCGACCTCTCAATAAATTGTTCCAAAATAAATAAAGTACATTCCTTCCTTACTGTCTGTAACAGCCCAGCGCAGGCTGAGTCATTTTTGCGCCATTTTCCCCCTCCAGACTACCATCTTGGAATATGTCACAGGAGTTATGACAGCACCTTCTGGTGGCGGTACTGTGTACTAGGTCAGTTGGACTCTAGATCTCGTGTGGAGACACTGTGTGCAAAATGAAGAGATGTCTAGCACAGGCAGAGTCGTTTTCCACCACTTAACCCCACCCCAGACCACCATCTTGGATTACGTCACAGGAGGGATGACAGCACCCTCTGGTGGCAGTACTGTGTACTATGTTAGTTGGACTCCATACCACATGGTGAACACAGTACTTGCCACCATCTTTGATAACGGTACTTGCATCATCAGCTGATGTCACAGTGGCCATCTTGGATTACATCACAGAATGGCCAACAGTGCCCTCTGGTGGCCATACTGTGTACTAGGTCAGTTGGGCTCTGGACCTCATGGCGAACACACTGGATGGCGGTAGTGGCTCAAATTCTTTAAATAAAGACTGGTGCATGTTTTCAACAGCTGACGATTAGCAGGCATGTTTGCAGAGTCGTTTAGTGGTTTGCATGTCTGTAGGGTGTGGTGTGACCACATTTATGTCAGAGTGTGTGTTTTGTATCAATGTAAGAAATATACTCCATCCCTAAAATCGTTGTTCCAAAATAAGTAAAGTACACTCCTTTTTCTGTCCAGCAGCCCAGCACAGGCTGAGTCCTTTTCCTAGCAATTCCTAGGAAGAGGTGGCGGTTGGATGACTTAGGTTAGTGGAGGTAGCCCAAGTGACCTATTATCCCACGATTTTCTTAGGTTAGTAGAGATAACTTTGGTGTGATGCATTATCCTGTTGGAATTTGAACTTCCCGCCATTTTTCTGGGGAGGGGAGGTGAGGGGCGTTAGGTTAGTGGAGGTAGCCCAGTTGACCTATCTTCCCACCAAAATCCGATATCTTGGATGATGTCACGGCCTCCATCTTGGATGATATCATGCAGTGTTGCCAAGTCTACATGCCGCCATCTTGGATGACGTCACAATCTCCATCTTAGATGATATCATGCACTGTTGCCAAGTCTACACGCAGCCATCTTGGATGACGTCATCGCTACCATCTTGGATACATCTGTCAACAATGGAATGTGGGGCCGCACCGGCCTAGCCCCACTACTCACGTATACCGAAAGTAGAGTTGCCAGTGTAGTTCAGTTTTGATTCTGACGACTCTAACCCTGTCACTGAACTGTTTACATTAGCTCCCTCTTTGCTGTGTTTTCCTGTTTGTGAAAAATATTACTCAATACACTATCTGATCAAAAGTATCCGGGCACCTATTACTGGGCGTTAATGTGAGGTATGTCCATCCTTCCCCTTTATGACGGCTTGAACTCTACTGGCTACAGTTTCAATGAGGTGTCTGAATGTGTATGGAGGAACAGCAGCCCATTCTTTCTCAAGAGCCGAAACCAGAGAAAGCAGTCACCTTGTACGCTGAGATCTGGAGCAAACTCAACGTTCCAACTCATTGCAGCAGTGTTCCATTGGATTCGTCCAGGACTCTGGGCCGGCGAGTTAGTTTCAGGGATGTTATTACTCATAAACCGCTCGCCGATGCTGCTTTATGAAAGGTGCACTGTAATGCTCATACAAAGAACCATCTTCTCTGGACTGTTCCTCTACTGTATGCAGTACACAACGCTGTAAAATGTGTTCATATCCTTCATGTTCAGCATTTTCTTTAGTAAAATAAGGGGATCACACCCAAACCGTGAAAAAACACCACCATACCGGAAGACTACATCCATTGTACTTCACTGTTGGCACTGCACGTGACAACAGGCAAGGCTCTCCAGACATTCGCCAAACCCAAGCCCTTCCCTCGGATTGCCACGGGGTACAGCGTGATTCATCACTCCCAGTCGTCCACTGTTCAGTGACGTCGCTCTTTACACCACCTCTAGCGTCGCTTAGCACTGCCTACATAAATGTGTGGCTTATGAGGAGCTGCTCGACCACTGTACTCCAGTCGTTTTAAGTTCCTGCGCAAAGTCACTGTGTTATTTGGACTGGTGGTAGCATTTTATAACTCACGAATGATTCCTTCCGCTGATTTCGTACGAATTTTTACAACTACCCTCCGCAATACTGGCCGGTCTCTCTGGTATCCAGCTCCGCGAAATCTGAATACCCACCGGAGGAAATGGACCTGGATGGCCGCTAGAGAGCGCAGTATCGCCGCAGCGTTGTGCTCGCTTGGCGAGCAAGCCACCCGTCTCGCCACGTGAATACGCCGGCCAGTAGTGTTCGTCGTGGCCGGTATAAAAATGGCAGCTCAGTGAACGGTCAGTAGTTCTGTACTCGCGTCTGATATTGTCGGTTAGTATCATCGCTTTACTGTGTACTATTTGACAACAACTTCGCTTGGCATTTGGTTCTTCTCAGTGGTCGCGTTTTGGATTCTCTCTTCGTTCTTGGCCTGTTGACATTGTGGTGGCGAAGATTTTCTCTTTGCAGGTCCTTGTTGAATAGGTTGCTTTGGATTAGTCCTAGTCTGTGTCTTGTCTGCAGCAGACAGCTGTGTTTTTCTCGACTACTACACGGTTTCGTGTTGTCTTCCGCAGACCGCCCATTCGCTTTGCGGCTTCACCCATTTCTGTCTTGGCTTCTGACTTGTGCACTGATATCCAGGTATTCGCTGATTTTGGTCCTTCGCATTTCCACTTCACAGTCACATCACCAGCAGTCGATTTGGATAGCTTTGGAAGGGCTGCAGTGACCCTGATGGATTCGTTGCTCAGATGACATCCAATGACTAGACCACGTCTGAAGTCACTGAGCTCTCCTGACCAACATCATACATCCCGCATCCTTTTACACTAGCGGGTCCGACTGTCACAGCATCTAGTTTCGTACATTATCGACAACACGCCAGGCAGTTTACGTCCAGAGGTTGGCAGATAACACATATGATAGCCCTGGCAATCCGCAGCCAGCTCGTATACATACGTTTTGCTGCAAGCACGGGTAGCGCCACCTCCGAGCCAGCTTACGAAGCCGCCGCACGGACGTCAACCAGTCTAATCGTGGAGTTTACTTGGAGACTTCGCAGTGTTAACTCGTTTGCCTTTCTGTTATTGTGAATGTTTATGACGAACGTGACTCTGTAATGGACTATTGTGGAATACTGTTTGGACTTGCAGCCACGAGTACCAGGAATTCGGTAAAATATCAAATGTCTGACATCGCTGTGGCCGGAAAAAGATCCTGCAAGAACGGGACCAATGACGACTGAAGAGAATAGTTCAACGTGACAGAAGTGCAACCTTCAGCAAATTGCTGCAGAATTTAATCGACAAGTGTCAACGTGTGAACCATTCAACGAAACATCATCTATATGGGCTTTCGGAGCCAAAGGCCCACGCGGGGCTTTCGGAGCCAAAGGCCCACGCGTGTGCCCTTGAAGATTGCGTGACACAAAGCTTTATACCTCACCTGGGCCCGTCAACACCGACATTGGATTGTTGATGAGTGGAAACGTGTTGCCTGGTCGGACGAGTCTCGTTTCAAATTGTATCGGGCAGATGAAAGTGTATAGGTATGGAGACAACCTCGTGAGACCATGGACCCTGCATGTCAGCAGGGGCTATTGAAACTGGTGAAGGCTCTATAATAGTGTGGGCCGTGTGCAGTTGGAGTGATATGGGACCCTTGACACGTCTACATAAGACTCTGACAGGTGACACGTACATAAGCATCCTGTCTGATCACCTGCATCAATTTATGTGCATTGTGCATTCCGACGGACTTGGGCAATTCCAGAAGGACAATGCGAAACCCCACACGCCCAGAATTGCTACAGAGTGGGTCCAGTAACAGTCTTCTGATTTTAAACACTTTCTGCTGGCCACAAAGCTCCCCAGACATGAACATTATTGAGGATATCTGGGATGCTTTGCAACATGCTGTTCAGAAGAGATCTCCACCCCCTCGTACTCTTACGGATTTATGGATAGCCCTGCAGGATTCATGGTGTCAGTTCCATCCAGCACTACTTCAGACATCTATCGAGTCCATGCCACGTCGTGTTGCGGAACTTCTACGAGTTCATGGTCGGCCTACACGATATTAGGCAGGTGTACCAGTTTATTTGGCTCTTCAGTTTATTACCTGTGGTTCTAATTATTTTGCTCTCTGTGTCAGAACCCACCTACCACTTGGCATCCACCCCTGGACCGGCCCAACAATATCATTCCCGGATGTGTCCGTGAGCAGGCCGTCTTAGCCATTGTGGGTGTCAAAGCCAACGTTCAGTATCTGTTGGCAGGGGGGATTTCCCAATCCGAAGGTGGTGAGTTGGACTTCCCATAATCCTTGTGACAGGATTGTGATCGGGGCTTCCTAGGACTGGTTATTTCCCCTTCACATCACATGAAAAAAAAAATTCAAAACATCCGTGCAGGAAGCGAGCACTTAGAAGGAAGAGGAAATGACTAATGAAAACACCTTCATTCTGCTCCTCTAGTTGGTGGATCGGAAGTCATTTCATCGAAGAAATTCCGGGAAGCGGCTTTGAGCACTGTACTCGTACAGCATGTATGGTACATGTAAAGCATTGCAGAGCAATTATGGTACATCTGAAGCTTTCGTTATTATAATTTGTTTATTATTATTTTTCATGAATTGTGGAAATGGAGTCAATATGATGGTTATCAAGTGTACATACCGCTCGCCATTTTCTTCAACAGAAATTATCCTGTAGCTGAATCCTTCACCATTTTCGGCACACCTAGAGATTTTTTGCCAGTATACTATTAAATCGCGATGATTCTGTTTTTTGAAGACCTGGAAGCTTCCTTCTTGTGTCCGGGGAGGAAATTTGGGAACTGAAACAGTAATGAAAATTCAGTCTGTAAGCTGATTCGGAAAGTCAGACAGTAAGCTGACGACTTGAAAAAAAGTTATTAGTTATTAGAAGAAGAACAAGAAGAAGAGTGATTAACCTTTGTAATATGCATTTAAATTTGAAATATCAAATTAATTTAAGATTTTTATAGATAGTTGATGTGTAACGCCTTCTTTCAGAATTTAATTTCAAAAAAGCTACAGGCGCCAACATATAATCAATTGCTCCATGCTTTCCTCCAAGCCGTCTTTGTATGAGTTAAAAGTGTTACACGAATTTTCTGTCAGTGGTCAATAAAACCTGTGGAATGAGTCACGAAATACTTTACATAAGCAGAGGTAATCATGAACTATAAATTATTTTTATATGCATTCCTGAAAGCTATGATTACTTGTAGCTTGCTGATGCTACCAATATGGGGCATTAGCAGTATTTATAGATGTTTGAAGTGCCTATAATAGACTATCCTACTCAGTTACCTCAAACGTAGTGCTGTTGAAAAATGCCATACATTCATCGCGTCTCTTTACATGCACTGTCACCCACTGGAGGAAATTAGTACATGTGTTGTAAGAATGGTTAAGCGACCAGGCTTTGCAAAATTCATTGGCAAGGGCGCGTAATAAGATACTGTAGTGGAAATCACACTGGCAGATGAGCTTTCCAGCACCACGTGAATATTAATGGAACGGTTTACGACGAAATTACCCGTGACTAAGAAACTTGACTAATGCCGTTTCATTTGTTGTGTGTTAAGCGATACACTTGCAGGAACTGATGACACCCGTCGTCGATATAGAGCTATGCACTGCATTTCTAGGAATCTGGCTCGTTACAACATCTTTCATGTAACAGAGTGGCAGGCCTCGGTATTGTTGTTGTTGTTGTTGTTGTGGTCTTCAGTCCTGAGACTGGTTTGATGCATATCTCCATGCTACTCTATCCTGTGCAAGCTTCTTCATCTCCCAGTACCTACTGCAACCTACATCCTTCTGAATCTGCTTAGTGTATTCATCTCTTGGTCTCCCCCTACGATTTTTACCCTCCACGCTGCCCTCCAATACTGAATTGGTGATCCCTTGATGCCTCAGAACATGTCCTACCAACCGATCCCTTCTTCTGGTCAAGTTGTGCCACAAACTTCCCTTCTCCCCAATCCTATTCAATACTTCCTCATTAGTTATGTGATCTACCCATCTAATCTTCAGCATTCTTCTGTAGCACCACATTTCGAAAGCTTCTATTCTCTTCTTGTCCAAACTATTTACTGTCCATGTTTCACTTCCATACATGGCTACACTCCATACAAATACTTTCAGAAATGACTTCCTGACACTTAAATCTATACTCGATGTTAACAAATTTCTCTTCTTCAGAAACGCTTTCCTTGCCATTGCCAGTCTACATTTTATATCGTCTCTACTTCGACCATCATCAGTTATTTTGCTCCCCAAATAGCAAAACTCCTTTACTACTTTAAGTGTCTCATTTCCTAATCTAATACCCTCAATGTCACCCGACTTAATTCAACTACATTCCATTATCCTCGTTTTGCTTTTGTTGATGTTCATCTTATATCCTCCCTTCAAGACACCATCCATTCCGTTCAACTGCTCTTCCAAGTCCTTTGCTGTCTCTGACAGAATTACAATGTCATCGGCGAACGTCAAAGTTTTTATTTCTTCCCCATGGATTTTAGTACCTACTCCGAATTTTTCTTTTGTTTCCTTTACTGCTTGCTCAATATACAGATTGAATAACATCGGGGAGAGGCTACAACCCTGTCTTACTCCCTTCCCAACCACTGCTTCCCTTTCATGTCCCTCGACTATTATAACTGCCACCTGGTTTCTGTACAAATTGTAAATAGCCTTTCGCTCCCTGTATTTTACCCCTGCCACCTTTAGAATTTGAAAGAGAGTATTCCAGTCAACATTGTCAAAAGCTTTCTCTAAGTCTACAAATGCTAGAAACGTAGGTTTGCTTTTCCTTAATCTTTCTTCTAAGATAAGTCGTAAGGTCAGTATTGCCTCACGTGTTCCAGTATTTCTACGGAATCCAAACTGATCTTCCCCGAGGTCGGCTTCTACTAGTTTTTCCATTTGTCTGTAAAGAACTCGTGTCAGTATTTTGCAGCTGTGGCTTATTAAACTGATTGTTCGGTAATTTTCACATCTGTCAACACCTGCTTTCTTTGGGATTGGAATTATTATATACTTCTTGAAGTCTGAGGGTATTTCGCCTGTTTCATACATCTTGCTCACCAGATGGTAGAGTTTTGTCAGGACTGGCACTCCCAAGGCCGTCAGTAGTTCCAGTAGAATGTTGTCTACTCCGGGGGCCTTGTTTCGACTCAGGTCTTGCAGTGCTCTGTCAAACTCTTCACGCAGTATCGTATCTCCCATTTCATCTTCACCTACATCCTCTTCCATTTCCATAATATTGTCCTCAAGTACATCGCCCTTGTATAGACCCTCTATATACTCCTTCCACCTTTCTGCTTTCCCTTCTTTGCTTAGAACTGGGTTTCCATCTGAGCTCTTGATACTTATACAAGTGGTTCTCTTTTCTCCAAAGGTCTCTTTAATTTTCCTGTAGGCAGTATCTATCTTACCCCTAGTGAGATAACCCTCTACATCCTTACATTTGTCCTCTAGCCATCCCTGCTCACCCATTTTGCACTTCCTGTCGATCTCATTTTTGAGACTTTGTATTCCTTTTTGCCTGCTTCATTTATTGCATTTTTATATTTTCTCCTTTCATCAATTAAATTCAATATTTCTTCTGTTACCCAAGGATTTCCACTAGCCCTCGTCTTTTTACCTACTTGGTCCTCTGCTGCCTTCACTACTTCATCCCTCAAAGCTACCCATTCTTCTTCTACTGTATTTCTTTCCCCCATTCCTGTCAATTGTTCCATTATGCTCTCCCTGAAACTCTGTACAACCTCTGGTTCTTTCAATTTATCCAGGTCCCATCTCCTTAAATACCCACCTTTTTGCAGTTTCTTCAGTTTTAATCTACAAATAATAGATTGTGGTCAGAGTCCACATCTGCCCCTGGAAATGTCTTACAATTTAAAACCTGGTTCCTAAATCTCTGTCTTACCATTATATAATCTATCTGATACCTTTTAGTATCTCCAGGGTTCTTCCATGTATACAACCTTCTATCATGATTCTTAAACCACGTGCTAGCTATGATTAAGTTGTGCTCTGTGCAAAATTCTACCAGGCGGCTTCCTCTTTCATTTCTTAGCCCCAATCCATATTCACCTACTACGTTTCCTTCTCTCCCTTTTCCTACACTCGAATTCCAGTCACCCATGACTATTAAATTTTCGTCTCCCTTCACTATCTGAATAATTTCTTTTATTTCATCATACATTTCTTCAATTTTTTCGTCATCTGCAGAGCTAGTTGGCATATAAACTTGTACTACTGTAGTAGGTGTGGGCTTCGTATCTATCTTGACCACAATAATGTGTTCACTATGCTGTTTGTAGTAGCTTACCCGCATTCCTATTTTCCTATTCATTATTAAACCTACTCCTGCATTACCCCTATTTGACTTTGTGTTTATAACCCTGTAGTCACCTGACCAGAAGTCTTGTTCCTCCTGCCACCGAACTTCACTAATTCCCACTATATCTAACTTTAACCTATCCATTTCCCTTTTTAAATTTTCTAACCTACCTGCCCAATTAAGGGATCTGACATTCCACGCTCCGATCCGTAGAACGCCAGTTTTCTTTCTCCTGATAACGACATCCTCTTGAGTAGTCCCCGCCCGGAGATCCGAATGGGGGACTATTTTACCTCCGGAATATTTTACCCAAGAGGACGCCATCATCATGTAATCATACAGTAAAGCTGCATGCCCTCGGGAAAAATTACGGCTGTAGTTTCCCCTTGCTTTCAGCCGTTCGCAGTACCAGCACAGCAAGGCTGTTTTGGTTAGTGTTACAAGGTCAGATCAGTCACTTATCCAGACTGTTGCCCCTGCAACTACTGAAAGGCTGCTGACCCTCTTCAGGAACCACACGTTTGTCTGGCCTCTCAACATATACCCCTCCATTGTGGTTGCACCTACGGTACGGCCATCTGTATCGCTGAGGCACGCAAGCCTCCCCACCAACGGCAAGGTCCATGGTTCATGGGGAGGTGGGGGGGGGGCTCGGTATTAGCTTTTGCAAATCATCAAGACTCACCGACTTCCGTACACACACTATATTTTAATCAAATACCAGAAAGAAGTCTATTAGAATAAGATCGAGCGATCCAGTCGGCCAGCAAACAGATCATCACGTTCCTATCCATTTAGCAGGATACATAGCAGAGGGCTTAACGCCCCCTTAATGTCGGGGTCATTAGCGGCGGAGCACAATCTCAACACGGATAAGGTAATAGTCCTTAGCCTTGTCCGTCTCCGTAGCCGCTTCTGGGCAGAGGGCCCGGATTCGATTCTCAGTACTGCCACAGAAATTTCCTTGGCGGGAGGACTGGAACGGGATGCACTCAGCCTCATGATGATCCCTGAGTGAGTAGATTCACATTTGCGATGCTCAATACTGACATGAAGAATATTATGAAGTGTGCCACAGTCATTTACTTGCAATGCATGTGCTATTTGCAATTAAGCAACATACATTGGCCTGGAAAACCACATGGACCACAAAAAAACAAATCGCCATCTACTGAAGCTTATTGCAAGAACAGACAACATGTTGGTGATAAAAACATTTTTATAACTGAAAATATTAGCCATCTAAAGATGGGCATTGTAGCCCCAGACCAGTTATAACACTAGAATGAAACATTTAAAAAGTATTTGAGGCTGGTTGCGTCAGTCACCAACTATCATTAACAGCCGCAGAGTTCACTAGACGCAACACGGAAAAAATAACATTAAAAATATATTTTTTGCTCACATTGCAGATTTTGTGCCTTATGTCAGGTGATTGTTATCTAAATGTTTACATATGTAAAAAGTTTAGATATATAAAATATTTAAAACAATACACATTGTTTTTTTAGGTAATACGTGTTTGTAAACAACATTTACATATAACTCTTCAGGCTTGCGCGGCGATCTAATGACATCTTGGGTTGTCGGGTGTTCTGCCGGATATCAGCGTCGTACTTGCACGATATTTCGGTCACGTAGCTCGTGACCTTCGTCAGGTGCGACCTGAGACTGCTCCTCGAGTAAATAGAGATGGGGCCCCCTACTGTCACCTCCGTAAACATGTTAGTTGTCTAGTAAGTGGATCACAGGATGCTGGGCTGTGATGTTGTCCGTGCGTCTGGGTAAGGCTACGCATTAACACGGTCCATCAGGTGATAGATAGTGGACGAAACGCGAGTGAGGGTAGCGATTTGAAGAGCAGAGGGAAAAAAGTGCCATGGCTCGTGCCGTGGGAAAAAAAAACCTCTGCGACAGTGGGATGGGTAGTAAGAGCAGTAGTGGCTTACTAGCTGCGATAGCTCATGCAAGGTTGGATTTGTTAGTATAGGTATCATGCATCATTACCATGACAAGCGATGGCGATGTGTCCCAGTTGCTGCTGCTGCTGCATTCCTGGAGCAATCAAGATCGTTACACAGTAGTGGGAGATCGGCCATAGATCATCTCACTGTGTTGGGGATGTGCGGAGCTTGTTGTGGACCTGGTCCAGTATTTATGCCTATGGCCTTCCCCCTCCACCAACGGCTGCAGGCGCCTCCTCTGTGGTCCGCGCCCATTCCCTGCGACCTGCTGGAGCGTTGCTGCTCCGTTGCTGCTCCGTTTTCCGTCCGCTGCGGTTCTAGGTGTTCCCTCTGCGGTCCGCGCCCACCAAACCCGCTCCTGGGGGTTTCATCTACGGTCTGGGGTACCAAGCGTTCCCCCTGCAGTCCGCGCCCGCTCACCACGACCTGTTGGAGCGTTGCCGCTCCGTTTTTCGTCCGCTGCGGCCCTGGATGTTCCCTCTGCGGTCCGCGCCCACCAGTCCCACTTCTGGGTGTTCCATCTTCGGTCTGGTGCGCCTGGCAGTCCGTCAAGGGAATCGTTTTCCATCTCCATGTCTCTGGTTCTTCTGTTTGTGTAGTGTTGCAGCTGGCCCCGTTGCTCCTTTAACAATTCCAGAGCCGGATCCCAGGATCTGCTTAGCTGGTACCCTGTGTCACGGTTCATAAGATCGTCAGCCATTTTAATTTCTATCGATTCTCTTATAACACTGTCCCAAAATCTGGGTGTTTGTGCTAGAATCTTGGTATCCTCATACTTCATGGCATGATCTAGTTCTAGACAGTGTTCAGCAATGGCTGACTTAGTCACCTGTCTTAATCTAGTGTGCCTCTGATGTTCTTTGCATCTGATCTCCACAGTTCTTGTCGTCTGGCCAATGTAGGACATACCACATTGACAAGGTATATTGTAAATCCCTGGTTTTCGTAACCCCAGGTCGTCTTTGACACTCCCCAGCAGTCCCCCGATCTTTTTGGATGGACAGAAAACACACTTGATATTGTGTTTACGGAGGATCCTACTGAATCTGGCAGAAATAGAATAGAAGAACCAGAGACATGGAGATGGAAAACGAGCCCCTGACGGACTGCCAGGCGCACCAGACCGAAGATGGAACACCCAGAAGTGGGACTGGTGGGCGCGGACCGCAGAGGGAACATCCAGAGCCGCAGCGGACGAAAAACGGAGCGGCAACGCTCCAACAGGTCGTGGTGAGCGGGCGCGGACCGCAGGGGGAACGCTTGGTACCCCAGACCGTAGATGAAACCCCCAGGAGCGGGTTTGGTGGGCGCGGACCGCAGAGGGAACACCTAGAACCGCAGCGGACGGAAAACGGAGCAGCAACGCCCCAGCAGGTCGCAGGGAATGGACGCGGGCCACAGAGGAAGCGCCTGCAGCCGTTGGTGGAGGGGGAAGGCCATAGGCATAAATACTGGACCAGGTCCACTCGAGGATCCCCCACCTCCTCTTGTTCCTCCAACATCTCCGCATCCTTTACATTGTTCGCAGGGTTGATCCCCCCCACCCTCTGGTTTCCTCCTTCCTCTCCACCCCTCGCCCATTGCCGCGCCTCTATCGCTGTATCCCTCCCTCTCTCCACCTTCACACCCTCCATCTCCTTCATCAGGGCAATTTCCAACGCCTCCCCCTCCCGGATGACGAACTTCGCCGTGACATATACCCTTCCTTCCAACTATAACCCGGCCTTGTTCCCCCCCCCCCCTCCCCAGGGCCCCCTTCTCCTCTTTCCTCCTTCTCCCAGAGCGGATTTTCCTCCATCCCCCCCTCCCCTGAGACCCTGCACCCCATACTTGCCTCTCTCCTTCCCACATCCCTCCCTACCTGGCCCTCTTCCGAGCGCCCCCCCATTCCCCTCCCCCATCTCTTCCCCTCCCTCCCTTCTTCAGGTCTCCCTCATCTCCTTGAACCTGGCAGATCCTCTGTATTGATCGTCATCAGTGTGCCACGTCAGTGTTGTGCTGTTTCTCGTGTGCGTCCAGAGGTGTGTTTTTAATTGTGTACTACCTTGAGGTTCGCCGTCAGTGTTACGTTGTGTGCTATGCCATCCGTCAACACCTTTATGCTCCAGTCATACTGTGCCTTGTGTTCTTTTAATCGTCGCAGAGTGTGGCTTTTTGTGTGTGCTACTTTTAAACAGTTTTTTTCTCTCCATTTTACAGTCACCCCGTTTTTTTTTTTTTTTTTTTTTTTTTTTTGTATATTGCCTTCCATGATGTTCTCCTTTTTTTTTATATCTCTGTTCGCCTTCTTCTCTCCTTTGCTGTTTTTAAATGTCTTCTATTGTTTTGTTCTATGTCTTTCGGCTGAAGAGCAGCGCATATGCTGCTGCCAGCCCGCCCCGATGGGGAATTGAAATACAATAAAGGAAAAAAAAAAAAAAAAAAAAAAAAAAAACACTCGAGGAGCAGTCTCAGGTCGCACCTGATGAAGGTCACGAGCTACGTGACCGAAATATCGTGCAAGTACGACGCTGATATCCGGTAGAACACCCGACAACCCAAGATGTCAACATTTACATAGTCCTAATAAAACAGCGTTTCATGGCACAGAACTAATACGAATATCTTCTCATAGCGACCAGATTGATATCGCGTTGTCCTGTGATCATAGTGTGTATCCCTTCGTACGAATCCTGTTGTACTAAATTACAGAGAACGAAATCTAAAATACATCTACATCCATACTCCGCAAGCTACCTGACGGTGTGTGACGCAGGGTACCTTGAGTACCTCTATCGGTTCTCTCTTTTCCGTTGTCATTTACTACATTGATGTAAAGATTAATAAAGGTACTTCGGCGCATCCTCATTTAAAAAGGCGACATGCCCACTGGCTTTGGAGGTGCGCTTGTAATGAGGTGTGACCCTAGCGCCATCGAACATTTTCTCATACTGTTGGCTGTGCTGGCCTCAGTTTGATTCTGACTTGCTAAGTAGGCACATGTTGATAGTGACAGTCATCTACTATTACTTTGTAAATTATATATTGCCATTTTGATGTTCGTTATTAAGTTCAGGCACTTTCAGTGCAGGTATGTCTGAATTCAAATAATTAATTTCTGTTACATTTGAACTGTTCATATTACAGTTCTACATTTGTATCCACTGTCCACTGACAATTTCTTGTAGCCTCAGTATGTCTGGTTCGATAATGAACCAGTTGGTTCGAAACTAGTCGCCAAATATATGTTCTGCAACTGTGACAGATTTTTTAATAAAGGCTTCGTGAAATAAATGGATCTACCATATGAGCACCTAAAATTCCAACACCTCGGTACTGGCGTCTAGCACGAATTGTTCCGAGAGTATTTCATCTGCACACAAAATCTGGTTGTGGAAATTTGCTATTCCATCTCTTCTGAACATTGCCTCGTTTGTAAACTCGACAGAAGAAACAGTGGATTGGCGTCTGGAGCAAGAAACCGTCGGCAAGAGATATCCCGTGGTTGCCGAATTGCAGGAGAAAGACCCTGAACATATACTTACGAAAAAAATTCCTAGCACCAAGAAATAATTAATATAGAATAATGAAATTTTGGAAATACACTTGTCTAGGTAATATATTCGAGTGATTGACATTGCAAGATGACAGGTTAATGTAAGCGCGAAACGAGCCATTACAAATTTGGAATGCAAGTACATTAATAACCGGTGTAACCGCCAGAATGTTGAATGCGAACATGCAAACGTGGATGCATGTGTCATACTGGTGTCGGATGTCAGTTTGTGGGCTGGAGTTCCATGCCTGTTGCACTTGGTCGGTCAATACCGGGGCAGTGAAAGCTGGTTCTGGATGACACTGGAATTGTCGTCCGATGATGTCCCATATGTGTTCGATTGGAGACAGATGTGGTGATCGAGCAGTACAAAGCAATATATAGACACACTGTAGGGATATTGGATTATAACTGCGGTTTGTAGGCGAGCGTTATCCTGTTAGGAAGCAATCCCTGGACTGCTGTTCACGAATGGGAGCACAACAGGTCGAATCACCAGATCGACCAGGGTGCATGGGATGGCCACGAGAGAGCTCCTGCTGTCGTACCTCTGACCATAACGCCAGGTGTAGCACACAGACAGGTTGGTTGCAGGCGCTCACCTGGCCTCCTTCTAACCAACACTGGCACCGAGGCAGAACCGACTTTCATCAGATCTCCACTCCACGCTCCAATTAGCTCTCGCTTGACGACACTTAAGTCGCAGATGGCTGTGGTTTGGGATCAGTGGAATGCACGCTAAAGATCTCTGGCTCGGAATTGTTCTCGAAGCAACCGCTTTTGAACAGTTTGTTGTGTCACTGTGGAACTGCTGTTGCAGACGCTGTAGGATGCGCCACACGTGGCCATCCGAGGCCAGGTCTTCTTGCGACCGTACATTCTCGTGACCACCACTACCAGTAATCGTGTGCAGTGGCTACATCGCGGAAGGAACATCCAGCTTCTCCTAGCTCTATTATACAACCTCGTTCAAACTCAGTGAGGTGTTGATAATGGCGTCTTCGTTGTGTTAAAGATATCCAATTTCAAACCCAGCCAACGCTCACTACGTTACAGCGGGTATTTAAGGCAAACCTGATTTACATCCTCACGGTGGCACCGCTAGAGCCACTCTGAAGCGACTGGCTCGAAATTTTGAATAAATGTCATCATTTAGATGTAGAAACGCGTCTACTAAATTTCTTTTATCTCGCACGACTCCTTGTTGGTGGTGGGATTTTTTTTCGGTCAGTGTATTTACAATGATATGCATTATTGAACTCCTTGTGAAACGTCCTCCATGTGGTACTATGTGATATATCTCGTACGGCGGTGATGTGTCGTGTGCTTACACCCTTATCTTCGTCAAGATACAGAATGCTTTTTGTTGGCCAGGCGCACAAAAGGGAAAAGGGTGGAAGCACAAAAGGGAAAAGGGTGTAAGATTAGGGCTCAATGTCCCATCGACGGCGAAGTTATCAGACACATAACACGAGCTCAGATTGGGGAAAGAAGTTGATTCCTATCGTTTGCAAAGGAATGATCCTGACATTTGCCTTAAGAGATTTGGGGAACCTAAGAAAAACCTAAATCAGGATGACTGAATAGGGATTTGAATTGCCGTCCTCCCGAATGCGAGTCCAATAAACACTACACCACCTCGTTCAGTAATCAGGCGTGTGAGAAAATCTTGGACAGCTTTGATCTACGATTTGTAGTGCTACAGTTTCTGCCTTAGTAACGTGACGTTACAGTAGCAAAGATAGAATGATTCGGTTGTTATCTATCTAGAAAAGCATTCGGATACAGCCGCGCAGTCTCGTGTCAATAACCATTTCCACGTCTGTACATAAAAATTACATCCATCTACTCACGAAGAGAATACCCTGCAACAGTGAAATAGTAGCAGTGATTGTGTAAGGTTATGTTTGTGGAAAGTTAAGAGTTAAATATTGCCGAGCAGAGCCACTTTGCAGCGTAATACCAGGTTCGTGGGCCAGCAACATCCATCAACTGCCAGTGGAGAGCGCTGCGGTCGCAAATATAGTTTAGGAGAATGTTCCGTGTGGCGTACCAGTTCGTTTCTGAGAGTGTACCTATCACGTTGGAAACCGCGTTATGCGTGATTCCTGTTGAGCGACTTGTCACGTATGTGGACAACATTATTGGAGCATTACAAACTGAGAACCGTCTATCAGCCATTTGTGACTATACTGGCATCCCTCCACACACATTTTAGTGCTGATAATAAAACAGCAGCTTTGCCTGCGTTAGGGATCTTGCAGTTCAATGCGAGATAATCTGAGTGAGTTCCCTAAATCACTTCGGACGGTTACCGTGGTGGTTCCATCAGTGAGGCCGCGATGGGATACCGTTCCTCATCTGAGCTGGAGCTCCGTGTGTGTCAAACGCGATGACGGTGGGGAAGTACAGTCTTTTCTTTTATATGAGTGAGCCTAGTACACAATTACTACTTGGAAAGTCTCGGTTAAGAGCACAGGCCAACCATCCTGATTTAGATCCTCTGTAGGTTCTGTGCAATCGGTAGGCGAAAACTGCGATAATAACTCAGTAAAAATCAGAACCAGTTGATTATTACTTCTGAAGATTTGGACACTTTCCATTATAATTTAAAAGCAGAGATCTTGCATAACAGTGACAAAGGAATCGACCATGACCTTCTCGGAGGAACCATCCGAAGAGGTTCAGCAAAATTGCTGAAAACATGCCAGTTCAAGAGTTAATTGCTAGAAGAGTACTTTGGTTTCTGTTTCTGAGCGTTATCAGTTGCTCATATTCACATCAACTGCAGTTGAAGATACAATAAAAACAAACACCGCCCGGACGGGCCTCGGAGGCCCAACGGCACCAACCGGCCGCCGTGTCATCCTCAGCCCTTAAGCGTCACCGGATGCGGATTTGGTCATTATACCGCTCTCCCGGCCGTTGTCAGTTTTGGTGATCGGTGAAGCTACTTGTCAGTCAAGTAGCTCGTCCACTGGCCTCACCAGGGCTGAGCGCACCCGCTTTTCCAGCAGCATTCGGTAGACTCCGAACGTGAACCATCCATGGACTAGCCAAGCCCGACAGCGTTTAACTTCGGTGATTCGACGGGTCCGTTGTTACCACTGTGGCAAGGTCGTTGGCCTTCAAGATTAAATAGTGACGTTAAATATAATTTCAAATATATTCTTGCACCATAGGTATTTAACACTGCTCACCATCTGGCTTAGTCTTGAAGCTAGTAACAGCTGGTTGTGACCAAATTTCTTTCGCAGCTGCAACTCTCGACTGAATGAACAGTCTTACTTCGTACACTGCATTGCCATATTCCAAATCTGTCAAGGCGAAGCTGAACATCTTTTTTGGCAGTGCGGAAGTGTTGGCGGTCTGTAAAGAAAAGTTATTACGTTTTTATACAAATTCTGATTAGTTTCTTTGCAATAAAATTTGAAGTTAGTAGTAATATGTTATGTTCAAACACTTATATTTCAACTTTCGTTTAATGAAGAAAGCTGTACGTCTCCTGAGACGTTAATATACTGAAGCTATTTTTAGCAAAGCTGAGAAATGTGTGGCGTTAATACTAGATTTATCTACAAACTTCGTTATGTAGAGAAATTAGAAGAAAAAGAAAGAGGATGTGCAGCGAAGGAGACGAGTGTAACATAATATATGTTTATTGTAAAAGCTGTAAGAATTTTATACAGAACTTTCGAAATAGTTCGAAAAGCTGCTAACAGATAGCGCTGTACGCTTTTCAGCTCGCGAACTATGAGCGTGCATAATTAAACTTGTCCGCTGCAAGCAGTCTTTGCAGTCATATCATAATCTTTTCGAAATGTACATCATCCGCAGTACGCATGGGGCGCAAACGAACAATGAAATTTGCAATCACACCCCGTAGTGTCTCAACGGAAATTGATTCAGATGCCATACAGATCACCGATTCAAGTTCGTCGTGCGGGTTCCATTGGACAATGTCTTTCACTGTGCTCCACAAAAAAGAGTCAGCATGAGTCAGATCAGGCGGATATGGAAGCCAATCAATTCCTTTGCCAGTAAATTTGCAATAGTCCAACGCAATATTCTATAAATTCATCAAGAAAGAGAAACACCTATTTAGTGTGATGTGATCTGTCCCCATCGTCCATAAACCACGTAACGTTTACCAGTGACCGTTTCTCGTATGAGAAATGGGCCTATAATGCATCTCCCACATACCATAACCTAAACAGAAACTTCGGGAGAATGTAGTCGTTTCGTTTCGTTTCACACACTTCGGGATTTTACGAACCCCAAAATAGCCGGTTTTTTTAATTCACGATTCCATTCAGGTGGAGGTGTGTACCAGATGCAGCCAACTTCAAATCCTTCATTATTAATCATTGTGAGAATCTAGTCTGCAACGTCAGCCACGTGTAGCACAGCTTGCACAGGTGTCGTCTGGTGACTGGACTGTAAGTGGAAACATGTATAGGCTCTGTCTAAGTATTTTCTGTGGCTTCAAACCAGTCTCCGTTGTAATCTTCCGGACGGATTTCCTTGGATTTTTCTGAATAATTCACGAAACCGTGACCTTTTCAGGAGTAACTACAATTTACTGGGGGCCAACAATCCCCGCTAGATCATCAGTCACGCCGGCTGTGCGTTGGAATTTAGCGAAGAGCTAGCGAATGGTTTCCGCATCGGGTCCTTTATGGAACATTAAATCATTTTGAAAACCATGCCTTGTTGCCGTAGGACTGTGTTCTAACCTGTGGTATTCCAGTGGCAGAAAAACGCATTATCAACGAAATACACGATTTCAACCTCTTCCTTCGGTACGCTAACCTCCTCTCACGCTTCAACGGTGGAACTCTTCACTCTGGGAATTTATAGGCACTAGCTACTGCGAGTACAGTGCCATCTGTTAGCAGCTTTTCGAACTATTTCGAAACTTATACGTAACTTCTGTATAAAATACTTACAACTTTCACAATAAACATACCTGATGAAATGAAATGAATAAATTTCTGACTCGGCTGCAATTAGGCTTTGAAATGATTTCAGTGGCGAGTAACGAAAATTTTTGCCGGCCCAGCACTCGAAGCGGGATTTCCCGCTTCTCATGAATAATCGCCTTGATCGCTTCGATTGGTTCCATCCTCACCCGCCCGCATCCACCAGCATCTTCACCAGCACCGCCTCCTTCCCGTTACCCAGTGTGGCTTTCGTCCGTTCTTCTCTTCCGACGACCTTCTCCTTCACCTCACTCATCTCCTTTCCGACCAGCTTAATTCCCGTCGCTCCGCTATCTTCCTCTGCGTGGACCTCGAACGTGCCTATGCCGCGTATGGCATTCTGGTCTCCTCTTCAAGCTCCAAACCTTCGCCCTTCCTATTAACTACGTCCGTCTGATCGGCTCCTTTCTCTCCCAACGTCCTTCCTACGTCTCCATCCATAACACGGATTCCTACACCTTTTTTCCCTCCTCCAGTGTGCCCCAAGGCTCCGTCCTCTCCCCCCTTCTGTACCTTTTGTATACAGTGGACATGCCGCCGCCATCACCCTCCATCCACCTTCTCCAGTTTGCCGATGACACCGCCTTCCTTGCCCTTGCCCCCATCCTGCAGCGCTCCCAACACCTTCTCCAATCCCATCTTGACCAGTTCACCGCTTGTTGCAACCAGTGGTTGCTTAAGGTCAGTCATTCCAAAACCCAGGCGATCATTGTAGGCAAAGCCACCCCTTCTTCCGCCTCCTAGATTTCTATATCACCATCTATGGCCGTCCTATCGCCCTCACCCCCACCCTTAAGTACCTTGGCGTCACCCTCGACTGTCGCCTCTCCTGGACCCCCCATCTCCGGACAATCCAAGCCAAGGCACGTTTCCGACTCCGTCTCCTCAACCTCCTTTCTGGCCGTACGTGGGGTCTGGACCCCTCCACCATCCTCCACACCTATAAATCCCTCATTCGCCCTATCCTCTGTTACGCCCATCCTGCCTGGATCTCCGCCCCCCCCCCCCCCTACCTTTTACAAATCCCTTCAGATCCTTGAACGCCATGCTCACTGCCTCGCCTATCGCATCCATCTCCCCTCCCCCATGCGGATCCTGTACGACCTAATTCCGTTCCCCCACCTCCTCCTTTTCCTCGAATGGATACGGATCCTCTACACCTCCCGTAAACTCGATCCTCCTCACCCACTTGTCTCACCCATCCTCTCCCACTCCCACCCGCTGCTGTGCCTGTATTTCCATGTCCCACCTGCTCTCCATCTCTCCACCATCCTTACTCTCTCCCAAGGTGGCTTCCGCCAGCTCCCCCTCCCTGATGATGCCCTCGTCCCCTCTATCTACCCCTCCTACCAACTTTGATCCTCCCCTCCCACTTCCTGTGTTTTTTTTCCTTTGGGCACCCTCCCTCCCTTCTCTCTCCTTTTCCCTCCATCCCCCCTTCCTCCACCCCTCTTCCCCCGGGCTTCCCCTACCCCCTCCTCCTTTCATTCCTCCCCCCCCCCAACTCCCCTGCCCTTGGCATCTCTGCTCTCCCCTCTCTGTCCCCCACCCCCTCACTCCTCTCTTGGCAGGTCCCCGGACTCATACACGCTTCGTGGACTTTCGCACGCTGGAGATCATTGCCTCATGTTTCTGTGTGTGACGTCGTTCTTGCTCAAGTGTTCCAGTGTTATTCGTTTGTGCTCCGACGTTCGTGTGTGCCAATTATCGTCTCTGTGTGTGTCCACGTGCCTGAACAATTTCATCTTGGATTCTACGCTGTGAATGGCTCCGTGTATTTTAAAAGTGGATGTCTCCGTCTATCTATCCACCATGTTTATTCTATGATTGTCTTCATTTGTATCTTTCGTTTTCTCTGTGGCCGAAGAGCGGCGTACTATGCTGCAGATGGCCTACTTGTAACAGGTATAAAAATAGCAATAAATAAAAGAAAAAAAAATTCGATTGGTTCACCACTTGGTGCAACCAGTTGTTGCTTAACGTCAATCCTTCCAAAACCCAGGCGATCATCGTAGGCAAAACCACCACTTCCTTCCGCCTCCTCGATTTCTATATCACCATCTTTGGCCATCCTATCGCCCTCACCCCCACCCTTAAGTACCTTGGCGTCACCCTCGACCGTCGCCTCTCCTTGCCCCCCCCCCCCCACCTCCGGACAATCCAAGCCAAGGCATGCTCCCGACTACATCTCCTCAAGCTCCTTTCCAGCCGTACATGGGGTCTGAACCCCTCCACCATCCTCCATACCTATAAATCCCTTATTCGCCCTATCCTTCGCTACACCCAACCTGCCTGGATATCCGCTCCATCTAGCTTTTACAAATCCCTTCAGATCCTAGAACGCTATGCTCTTCGCCTCGCCTATCGCATCCGTCTCCCCTCCCCCACGCGGATCCCGTACGACCTTATTCCGTTCCCCCACCTCCTCCTATTCCTCGAACGGATACGGATCCTCTACATCTCCCGTAAACTCGATCCCCCTCACCCACTCGTCTCTCCCATCCTCTCCCGCACCCGTCCACTGCCGCGCCTGTATTTCCACGTCCACCTGCTCTCCATCGCTCCACTCTCCATACCCTCTCCCAAGGTGGCTTCCGCCAGCTCCCCCTCTCTGATGATGCCCTCCTCCCCTCCATCTACCCCTCCTATCAACTTTGATCCTCCCCTCCCACTTCCTGTGTCCTTTCCTTAGGGCACCCACTCTCCCTTCTCTCTCCTTCCCTCCATCCTCCCTTCCTGCCCCCCTCCTGCCCCGGGATTCCTCTTAGCAGGTCGCCGGACTCGCACACGCTAAGTGGACATTCGCGTGCTGGAGATCATCGCCATCAGTTTAATGTCTGTGCCATCGTGATTGTGATTTAGTGCTTTTCGCCGCCACGCTCCTCGTTCACTTGTACCGTCTCATTCGTCAGTGTTTGTGTGCAGTGCCGACAGTGTTTCCGTGAGCTTTCATCGAGTGTGAACTGCTTCTTGTGTTTTATTTATTGTATCTCCTGTTTTTTTAACCTCCGATTTGTTACTTTTCTGCCTTCTTTTTCTCAATTATTGTCGCTCTTGTGGCTGATGAGCGGAGTAGATGTTAACCGCTGCCAGCTCGCCTTTGTATAAGGTCCACAAATAACAATAAAGGAAAAAAAAATTCGATCGTACGGACACGACTGCCATCCGCCCCCAATTACCACCTTGTCGCGGACTACTGACGTAGCGCCCCCTGTCTATCGTACTCATTGCTCGCCGCTATTCACTGGAGTCCTGCAAGAGTTCAGGAGAGTGAGTGCATTTGCACTGAAGAGATCTTATGGCTGAATAAAACGTTCTCGGTTTTCAAGCAACGTCAGTTCGAACAAAATCCTCGCGCTTTCGAAAGAAAGCAAAGACAGATGCGCGAAGAGAGAGCGGCAGTTTCAAACGTGGCGCCTGCCCCTGGTGCCAGCTGACGTCACCGGTTCTGTCACGGGTAATAGCTCAGCTAGCTGCCCGGATCGACTTAACGCGCGCGCACGCGCCACATTGGGTCTATCTGATTAGCTGCTGATGATGTCATCGTGCCTATATAAGCGAGAAACTGTAGCAGCCCCGGCAGTCAGTGAACTCCTGACGACGATGGCGAAGATGGTCATCGAAATCTTGAGGATTATATTCGATTTGACGCGGATTGAAAACCGAGAACGTTTTATTCATGTATGCCGTCGCGAAAGACTCCGAGGACAGATCTTATGGCTGTCAAGCCGTATATCCTTTTATATATGTGTCGCGTCTGTTCTTTTGGACATGTCCGTAAAGAACAGACACCAAGATATATAGATAAACATATCGTTAGTTGCAGTCGTCTATCAGTCTTATTTTTCAGGGATTCCTTCTCTGTACACCCTGAATTAAGCTTGCTATGGATTACGATCATAAACAAAGACGGACGTGCACGTTCGTGGAAATGTCTTCCAAAGTTCACTTTACCCTTTGTGGCGATTTCTCAGGTCACTGTTCATCTATGAGAGCAGAAGCTATTTGGCGATATGAGTTTATATACTGTCTAAAACACGATAGGTCGTCTGCGAAATAGGTTTCGTTGTTGTATACTGGCAGCACTTCGGTGCCGCAGTGAGTTGGGTAATGCACTAGGCAAAAGTTATTGACTTGGTGGGAACGTGCACACGAGTCGTGACAAGTGTTTATAACCATCGACGAAACCAAACCGTTAGACGCATGTCAGATAGAAGTAGTGACTTGATTTTCGTATACGTGAAACAGCACAGGAAAGGTTACCACCGTCACATGTTTAAAATTTAGAGGCACGAGACGATGACTGAACCAATGGATTGTGGGTGTGCGCGAGTCTTCATTTCAGACGATGAGAATGTTCAAAATGTAAAGTGAAGACGCGACCATCAAGACTGAGGAATCAATGCAAAGGTTGTATAGCGATTTCAGAGAAAAAAAATTGGGGATGATGACATTCGCATTTTGGTTTCCCGTAATTCCATTAACAATTATGCGTGAAATTTTGTTTTCATTTGAGCTGAACCTCTATGGAGTACATACTTGTATTGACAATAAAAATCATTTTCCGTGTTTAGGTCTGATTCTTCTACTGGCCTTGATATTCTGCCACTATTTCATGAATAGATATGATTAGATATGCCGATGATATAGCTGTCCTGGCTGAAAGTGAAGAAGATCTTGTAGTCCTACTGAATAGAATGGCTAAAGTTATGGGATATCTTATCATATATATTCGTTGGCCATGAATTACTACACCTGTCTGCAAATTTTCCCTTACTTTTTTCAGCGCCTCTTCAATGTATACGTTAAAGATAACAGGGGATAGTGCGCAACCTTGCCGGACACCTTTCCGTATCTGCACCTCTTCTTGTTTTGTCCGTCCACGGATAACTGCTTCTAAAATACCAGTTTTCATAGAAGCATTAGAAGAAGTAATAGGAAAAGAAAGGACAGAGAAAAGGAAGGAATGGATCACTAATGACCTACTAAATATGATGGAAGAAAGAAGGAAATTAAAAAATTTTGTGAAGAAGGAAGACCAAGAGAAATACAAGAGTCTGAAAAACAGAATCAACAGAGAGGCAAAACAAGCAAGAGAAAAATACCTTGATGATCTCTGTATTTCAGTTGAGGACAACATGAGCAAGGGAAATATCGACAAGGCCTATAAATGTGTGAGACATTGCTTTGGAGACAGAAGAAACAAATGTAGGGCTGTGATGGATGAAAATGGCAATATGTTGGATGACGATGATGAAGTTGCAAGAAGATGGAAACAATATATAGGAAAACTGTACAGCGGACCAGACCTGTCTGAAAACATCATGGAAGAAGAAACAGAAGTAGATGCACACAACATAGGTCAACCTATATTAAAGGTAGAGTTTGAAGTAGCTCTGAAAAAATTGAAAAACAACAAATCGCCTGGTATAGACAATATCCCAGCCGAACTTCTGAAATCTGGAGGAGCAAAACTGAATCAGGAGTTGTATAATCTTGTTTTCAACATGTACGAGCAGGGTAAAATTCCTACAGACTTTGAGAAAAACATTATGGTCCGCATTCCAAAGAAGGCAAATGCTACTAGATGATATAGCTGTCCTGGCTGAAAGTGAAGAAGATCTTGTAGTCCTACTGAATAGAATGGATAAAGTTATGGGATATCTTATCATATCTATCCGTTGGCCATGAATTACTACACCTGTCTGTGAATTTTCCCTTACTTTTTTTCAGCGCCTCTTCAATGTATACGTTAAAGATAACAGGGGATACTGAAAGTCCAAGTTCATGTAGGCAATGAACTGCTTGAACAAGATGATAAATTTACTTATCTGGGAAGTAATATTACCAGGGATGGAAGGAGCAAGGCAGAAGTGAGAAGTAGAATAGCTCAAGCAAAGGCTGCTTTTAACAAGAAGAAAAACATATTAACATCTAAGAGCATCAGCCTTGAAACCAGGAAAAGATTTTTGAAATCATATGTGTGGAGTGTGGCATGCTATGGGTGTGAAACATGGACTCTCGGGACAGAGGAACAGCAGAAGCTAAATTCTTTTGAAATGTGGTGCTATAGACGCATGTTCAAAATAAAATGGATCGACAAGGTCACAAACGAAGTGGTTCTGGAAAGAGCAGGTGAGAAGAGAAGCTTCTGGAGTTTCATTGTTAAAAGAAGAGTGCAATTTACAGGCCATCTATTAAGACATAAAGGACTCCTGAACACAATCATAGAGGGATATGTCGAGGGAAAAAGCCCAAGAGAAACACCACGACTGAGGTACATGGATCAAATCGTGAAAGATGTGGGATGTAACACCTATAAAGAAATGAAGAGAAAAGCTGAAAGACGCACAGAATGGAGACAAGCTGCCATTGTAGCTGTTGCAAACCAATCCTTGGATTGACCACTACAGAAGAAGAGAAAATTTCATGAATCTCTCGGTGAAGATCTACACACGTCCTCTTCCCCCTTCTGGGTTCTATTTGCAGTCTAATCTCTCGCAATTTTGCACAATCTTTCTGAATTTATCTTTGTTCCAGACTGTACCTTACGGGATACCAACTTCTTACAGATCGTTTGTGTATTCTCGAAAACATCTCCATTTTTTTCATTGGATTACATAGTTTCGGATGATCTTAGTCAGCTAACAGTCAGCCATTGTATCTAAGTGTCCACAGAATATCAGTCTTCCCTCTCTAATTGAGGACGTTATTGGTGGAAATACTAAATGCCTTCTTGTTGTAAAAGTCTTCCATCAGATAGAGGCACAGTCAAATTTTAAAAACCTGTAAATAATATCTTTTAACATTCCTTCAGAACCACTTCAGCAAAGAACCCGAATTTTTTGAAAAATTCGAAAGTGCTCATCCACTTTCGTCCATCATTGAAGTTTGCCAAATATTTCCTTTGTTGAAGGAAACCTGCAGATTTACTCTCTAAGCTACTTCCTTCAGGTGATGATGAAGTTTGGTTTGCTGTCAACTGCGCCCGTACAAAGTCCCAAATTTTTCACAGTCCAATCTACCCACTATCACGAACGATGAGGATGATGATGAAACGATGAGAACAACACAAACACCCAGTCCCCGGGCAGAGAAAATCCCAACCCGACTGGGAATCGAACCCAGGACCCCGTAATCCAGAGGTAACAAAGCTAGCCACTAGACCACGAGCTGCGGAGTTCATTCAGTCGAATGAGCTTTTAAATTACTGACTCAGTGTCATGAGCAGAGGCTGGACGATCGACAAATCCTTCTTTGAGTTTGGGATCCAGTCTCAGATAATCATATTCTTCTTGCTGACTTTTTTTTCACTTTTGTCGGCAGACTCGGTCTAAAAAAACTGAAGAGAAATGGAGAACGTTCATCTAATTGTCTTACTCCTCCTCTTCCTCCTCTGCCCGAACAGGCTTCGTAAGCTCCATCGGTACTGACCAATCGCCATGTCATCCTCAGCCGATAGGATATAAAGCGGCATGTAACACCGCTCTCCAGGCCGCTAGTTCTCAGTCAAGTAGCTCCTCATTTGGCGGACTGAGTACCAACAGCGCTCGGCACGCCCTGACGGTCACCCATCCAAGTGTTATTCAAGCCTGACAGTGCTTAATTTCGGTGATCTGACGGTAACCGGTGTTACAACAGCGGCAGGGCCTCAGTCATGAATTTTACTTTTGATAAAACGTTTACGAGAATCTGTTATTTCATGTTCCCATATAAATCATCCACTCAGCCTTTTCCAGAATATTAACTAACGATGTCTACTCTACTGGCTTTTCACAGGCAGCACATTCCTGTGATACAAAAATGACTCTCATGTTTCAGAAGTGTATGAACAATGGAGGAAATTAAATAAAAAAGTGGTGGATGATGTGTACTTCCATACAGAATGTAATTGATTGTTATTAATATATATGTGCGTCGCTTACGTCGCATCGGAGCTTACTGTCCGCAGGAACTTTGTCACGACAGTGCCACCTCATGAGCTAGCGTCTTTGAAAGCTGTACTAGCGTTCTCTTAAACGCTACTATGTTCACTGACTCCTATTTATGTGTTACATTTATCCAAGATGTTAATCTATCTCTATCACAGTACTAATTGTATGGGGTTTCCTTTCTTTTATTTTTTAATATTAAGAGATGATATATTCCCAGAGAACCACTAAATAATTATTTGATAAACATAGCTGACAGTTTATTACATTACTATCTCAAAATCTAATTAATTATAACAGCTGTGTCATCTGCAGAAAATACTAAATATGCCGGATTAAATTTGAGTTGAAGGTCATTCGCATTTATAATGAACAAAATTGAATCCTGCGTAAATTCACTGGTGATTCTTCCTCATTCACTAAAATTTTATCTTCTTCCTTCACTGTTGAAATTACACAGGTTGCTTTTTTTCTGTTAAGATGATTTATACAAGTTGTTTGTATCACAGTTAGTTCTATGAAGTTTGAGAGTATTGTTGTACATAGAAAAGTGAGACCCGAGGTCACAATGATACTTCAGACGTTTACACCACTTGTGAATAGTCAGAAATTAACGTTTTTCTAGTCCAAATGAATTAGCACTCGTTGTTACGGAAATCTTCGCAGAGAGATTATTCCACGCCAAAATCACACCAACATGATCTGGCTTCTTCTGAAAACTGATTGGGATTCGATAGGACATTCGCTATGGCTCGATACAAAAGGCTCAGTCCAGTGTGCGCTGCATTTGCCAAGTCATTCCGTTTATTTGAAGTAGAGATCAATGCGCAAAGTCCTCTGCATTGCTCTCCCTTGTTGCCTCTAGACTGAGGTGACAAACAAAAGTGATTGGCTAGCGATATGCACATGTACAGATGGCGGTAGTATCGTGTACACAAGGTATAAAAGGGCAGTTAATTAGCGGAGCTGTCATTTGTAATCAGGTGATTTATGTGTAAAGGTTTCCGACGTGATTGTGGCCGCACGACGAGAATTAACATTCTCTGAACGCAGAATAGTGGTTGTTACTATACGCAGCGAACGTTCCATTTCGGAAATCGTTAAGAAATTCAATATTCCGAGATCCACAGTGTCAAGAGTGTGTCAAGAATATCAATTTCGGACATTATATCTCACCACGGACAGCGAAGTGGCCGACGGCCTTCACTAAACGACTGAGAGCAGTGCCACATATGTATAGTTGTCTGTGATAACGGATGAGCAACATTATATGAAATAACCGCATTAATAATTTGGGACGTACGACGACCTTATGCGTTACGATAGTGCGGTGAAATTTGGCGTTAATGGGCTGTTGCTACAGACGACCGTTGCTAACAACGCGACATTGCCTGCAGCACCTCTCCTGGGCTTGCGACCATATCGGTTGGACCCTAGACAGGGGTCTCCCATACGTTTTAGCCGGTGGGCCACACTGGCTCTTCCAGTAAGTCACAAGGGCCGTCGCCTTTGTATAGTCTACGTTTTCTTGAGGCCCGTTACCCTAGTACTGCTCGGAACCCCTTTGTAGAAATCAGAAGTATACGTGACACTAAACGCTTCTGCCAATCTTTACGAACTGACACTAAGTGATACTGCACTAGTCATTACACAGTGAACTGCTTGTTGTTTGACCCTGAGATGCGTGTTTAATTTCATGTCACATACATTGCTACAAATATGAGGGTCGTTGTAACGCGCTTTGCGGAGCCTTGTTACTTCCGTCAGCCATTAACATCACAGCAAGAGACTAGAACGTTGCACTAGCTGCATGTGGTATCAGCACTGCAATGTATCTTCCCACCGCAACGTTCCTCGCTACGCGACGGCAATGATGGTTACCTCTTCGTTCCCTGCGGCTCAAGAAAAGTTGGAGAGACTATAGTTCAGCATACCAACATACTACAGCGTTGTCCGCCCCCGGTAGATGAATGGACAGCGTGACGGGGTGTTGTGCTGTCCTCATCATCATCCTATCATCCTCATTGACTGCAGATCGCCGAAGTTGCGTCAAATTGAGAGACCGGCACACGGCGAACGGTCTGCCCGACGGGGGCCCTAGCCATACGATTAAATAAATAAACTACAGCGTTGAATTAAGAGCAGATTTTCGTTTCAGGAGTAGACGATGAATGAAATGTTGATGGCACAGGGAGCGGGGGTGGACTCCATAATTTCTGTTGGCACCTACGGTAAATGTCGAGGTCATTTCATTGCCAACGTGACTGCCGATGCGCCTGCTGCGCTTTATGTCGTGTTAGGATTACTTCCAACTATGCTGTAATGACGTCTTCCGAGGAAAAAAAAGTTAAGTGCGGTAGTACAGCACCAATTTGAGGGTAGTGGCAACGTGTAAGACCTGAAAAGCAAAATATTGTGGGACTAGTGTTTTTTGTATTTAATTTAATTAAAACTGCCTTAAAGATAAATCTAGTGCAAATTCTTTACGTAGGACCCTTGCTCTTAATATTAGTAACTGGCATCATTTTGATGTGCATTTATATCCCTTTTGTGTGGATTTGTGTAAATATGAAAAACAAACGGAGAATAATAAGTGCCGAAATTTTAAAGAGCAATGGTAACATCAATATTCCGTGATTGAATCAAGTAATAAGACAATGTGTACATTTTCACGAAACAACATCAGTTCTAAAAGAAAGCAATATAAAACATCATAATCAGGCTTAACATTCTTAGAGCTATTCCAGATTTAACAGAAGCCAACAGTCAGAAATACATGAGTCTTTCAAACGCGGTTGGAAATCGCAGCAAATGATGTTTAAGAAAGTAAATGCTAAAAGTAGCAACTCGTGTTAGTTTTCGCGTGTCGCAGTTCATAGAAAAACATGAAAAACCATTTACTGACGGCGAATTAATAATTGCATCTTTCATCAACAGCCTTTGTACGAAAAATGCCTGGTTATGACAGAAGTCTTTAGGCCAGTCATGTGAGCTGTTAAATATATCAGATCACATGCTTTCAGTCATAAATGCTGCTAGTTTATTGAAGATATTGAAGAAAATGACTTACCATATTATATAACAGTACGCTGGCTTAGCTGTAGAAAAGCTCTGGCGCGATTTTTTGAGCTCCGAACAACAATCGAAATTTTCTTGAATGACAGGGGTAGTCCTCTGGATGAGTTGCAGAACAGTAAGTGCTTACGGAAGTTATCACTTTATAAAATTTTATTTAAACATGAATGACCTTAATTAAAAATTACAAGGAAAAAAAAACAGCTCCAGACTGATTTGTACACTCATATTAAATCCTATCGACCAAAAATGTTTTGTTTCGGTCTCAACTGGACGAAAAATGTTTCACGTATTTTAATATGCGCCAGACATTCAGACCGCAGTCAGATAATCGATTTATGGTAGCTTTCGTAATTGAAACTTTGAGTGCTTTAAAAAGAAATTTTGAGTCTCGTTTTTCGGAGTTTGATCAAATGCAAACGACATCAAGATTTTTCAAAATTCTAACGCTGATATAGTTTCAAATGGAAATGGTTGATTTGCAAATTAGCGACCATTGTAAAGATAAATATTGAAATTCATCATTACTGGAATTTTATTAGAGTCTTCCACTTACACAGGTTGACAGCTGCATAAAGTTTGCTCGTGGTTTTTTGCCACTTTCGGTACAACTTGTCTGTGAAAAAAAAATTCTCCAAAATAAATATACAGAAAATATTTACAGATCTAAACTAAGTGAGGAGCATTTGAAGTCGCAGCTGATAATTTCGACCAGTAAACTTGATCCACAACTGCATACAGTTTTAAGCAGGAAGTTACAGCTACATAAATCTCTTTATTAATTATTACATTGCTTAACTTCATTATGTGAATTGTCTATATGTGTCACTTAGGTACGGTAAATTTGCAGGTACTCTCGTATAGTTAATTACAGTTAAAATGTTCAATTACATATCAGTTAATATGTATCTTAACTGACCATAAAATAAAAGCATCTGATTATTGTACGTAATTTGTATGATTTATATGAATTGTAAATTTTACGCTGTACAGTGTTACTTCGCTTAACGAGCATGATTCGTTCCTGAATCTTACTCGTACGTAACTCGCGTTAAGTGAAACACTTTTTTCCGTGGGAATCCATGTACAGTAAGACAATGCGTTCCATCCCGAAAAAAATAGGTACACAAACAGATTTATAATACACCACTGTAATTTTTTTATTTACAATACAGTACATCCCATTTTAGAAGAAAGTTGTCTAAAGATATTTTTCAAGTTTGCGCCTATGCCCGTGCTTCAAATTGATGCATAGCATTATCGTTAATTAAAATCGTGGCGTGCATAGCTACTGCCTTAAGGGCATCTTTAATGAATCCATGTTAGTTAACGACGACAAATCAGAATTGGAATCTATAAACAGATACTGCAAGGGAAAGGGTTACCATGCGCCGGTAAAGAAATGACCTTGCAACACCGTAGCAGAGAAATTGCCACATCGCCGCGGAGGCCGGAGCAGTGGTACGCGTGACAACAATTGCGGCGCGAGGCGCATTGCGATCAGCACAGCTGACTCAATACAGCATTCTCGGAGCTTTTGCTTTACAGAACGAGAGTTTATAGAAGTACGCCTGAATAAGTGGCCATGGAGACCGATCCAGGCCAGAAGGTAGTGTGTGACGTGGTTATTGGCGGCTGGAAAAAATAACAGTAAACAGACTCTTTATGCGAAGCATTGTTCGCTAAACGAATCAGTTTCTTGCATTTTCTTCTACTCGTTGTGCGAACAACTCGTTGTAGCAGGTGGTCGATAAATAACGTTCAACTGTAATAAAAAAATTACAGCGGCGCATGTCTGAGCCGTTACTGGGGGCCGAATTGATGGTCCAGTGTTGGCCTGCGGGCCGTAGTTTGGAGACCCCTGCCCCAGACGACTGGTCAGACGAGTCCCGATTTCGGTTGGTAAGAGTCTGGCGAAGACCTCATCGAGCCATGTATCCAAGGCACTGTGCAAGCCGCTGATGGCTTCGTAATGGTGTGGACAGTGTTTACGAGGTCCAACTAAATCAATCATTGACTGCAAATAGTTATGGTCGTCTACTTGGAGACCATTTGCAGCCATTCAACGATGGAATTTTTATGGATGACAGCGCGTCATGTAATCGGGTCACAGGTGTTCGCGATTGGTTCAAAATGGTTCTGAGCACTATGGGACTCAACTTCTGAGGTCATTAGTCCCCTAGAATTTAGAACTAGTTAAACCTAACTAACCTAAGGACATCACACACATCCATGCCCGAGGCAGGATTCGAACCTGCGACCGAAGTGGTCTCGCGGTTCCAGACTGCAGCGCCTAGATCCGCACGGCCACTTCGGCCAGCTGTTCGCGATTGGTTTGAGGAACATTCTAGACAATTCGAGCGAATGGTTTGGCCATCCAGATCGCCAATATGAATCCCATAGAAAATTTATGGGACATAATCGAGTGGTCAGTTCGTGCACAAAATCCTGCTGCGACAACACTTGTGGACGGCTGTAGAGGCAAGGCTCAATATTTCTGCAGGAGACTTCCAACGACCTGTTGAGTCCGTGCCACGTCGAGGTGCTGCACTACGTCGGGAACAAAGAGGTCCATCACAATGGTAGGAAGTATCCCATGACTTTTGGTACCTCAGTGCATAATGTACAGCATTAGTTAGACAATCTGAAATGGACGAAGAAATGTCGCTGGAATTTGATTTACACAACGGTTATTACATATTTTTTGTGGGGAAATGCTCTGACACAGGCTCAACTCAGTCTCGTTAAGGCCAAATAAGAACCTGCTCGATAAAATAAGCAGCGTAATTGACGCGGAAGACGCCGTTGTGGCGACAAATCGGAAGGCTTACAGTGGATAAGGAGCTGTGCGGCATTTTTTTACTGCGGAGTTTGACTGCATTCCTAACAATGCAACAACATCAACAGATGCCTTGCAGATAGTGTTTTGGGTCCTGCGTGTTGACCTGCGTTTCAGAGAAATAGTAACATCTACTGCTTGAAAAAATGGGCTGCATAAAGTAAATGAAAGATTTGGGATTCGTGAAGATGATGTATTTCTATCAGAGCGCATACTGTGAATTTGTGGCAAGAGAGACAGGCGCGGCTAGACGTGCGCTAGTTTGACAGACGGCGTGGTGCGAGTCCAGACGCGTGAGCTTTGCTCACGAGAAGGTGAGCTGCCAATCGGACCAGCGAGCGACACCTCAGCCTCTGATATTTGACAAACATGCGGACCAAGAAGCAAGTTGACTGTCAGATGGGCAACAGGTAGTCTGCGAGTGGCTTTCCTCAAGCGAGTTGACGCTGCAGATTCGTGCTCGGCGTGAGGGTTCCGCCATGAAAAATCTCAAGAGGCCGAAAATTATCTCACTGCCTCCGCATAAGTAAAATCTACACTAATAAAGATAAATGAGAGGCAATGGCACGGCATGAAGAAGAGAAACGAGGCAAGACAGCACGTCTAACACTCACTCTGTAGATGTAATACTACTTTAGACCTCGGCAATGCAAGATATGAAGTTATCTATGATTATAAAGTGCAAAGTCCCGACTGGCTCATTCACTGACTCATCATCACCCAACGCAAGCCACTAAGGACAGAAACTTGAAATTTGCAGAAGTTGTTTATCTTATACTGTAGGCGTCATTTAAGAATGGATTTTTGGAAACTCCACTCCAAGGAAGGTGAAATAGGGGATGAAAATATGACGCTGTTAAGGTAATTTTGAAGCTAGACCTGCGAAAATTGGTATTTGGTTTCTCGGTCAGTAATAAAGAAATACGTATTTCAGCAGTTCTGGAAATTTAACCGCTATTAGGTGAAAGAGTGCGTGAATTTAAAAAAAATCATTATTAAAGAACTAATAAAGTATTTTTAAAGCTACGTCTATGAAAATTGGTATCTGACTTGTCGATTGAAAATAAAAAAGTACGTGTTTAAGTGAAATTGACTTCTCGATTTGAAATAAAAAAATGCGTGTTTCAGTGAAACTTTCTGTCAGATTAAAACTGTGTGCCAGAGTGAGACTCGAGCTCCGGACCTTTGCCTTTGGCGAGCAAGTGCTCTACAAGCTTTTTTTTCTTTTCTTTTTTTTTTAACCGCTTTATGTGAATGATAACCTTAACCACTTTCTTTTTTGCAGACCACTTTCTTCTTTTTTACCGCTTTATAAGAGCGATAACCTTAAAGGGTTTTTTTGGGGGGTGTGGGGGGGAGGGGAGATACAACACGTTCATACATTATGTGTGATCATTATGAAACTAAATGGAAATAAAAACGCCCTCTTGACGAAACAAACAAAATGGCTTCCGCGCGCCGCTAATTTGTGGGTAGATGCACTCAGAATACCAAGTCAAACAGGCATGTTCCGGGCACGTTTTCCATTTTGCCGGTACAGTGATCTGAGTCCTTGGATCACACACTCACACTGAAATCACTTTCTCATAGCCGGAACACCCCAGGTGCAGGAGGGCGGCCGCGGGGTCAGGGACCTTGTCACGGTCCGTGCGGCTCCCCCCGTCGGAGGTTCGGTTCCTCCCTAGGTCATGGATGTGTGTGTTGTCCATAGCGTAAGTTAGATTAAGTAGTGTGTAGGCTTAGGGACCAATGACCTCAGCAGTTTCGTCCCATAAGACCTTACCACAAATTTCCAAATTTGCAGGAGGGAGGACCGAGCGAGGTGGCGCAGTGGTTAGCACACTGGACTCGCATTCGAGAGGACGACGGTTCAATCCCGTCTCCGGCCATCCTGATTTAGGTTTTCCGTGATTTCCCTAAATCGTTTCAGGCGAATGCCGAGATGGTTCCTTTGAAAGGGCACGGCCGATTTCCTTCCCAATCCTTCCCTAACCCGAGCTTGCGCTCCGTCTCTAATGACCTCGTTGTCGACGGGACGTTAAACACTAACCACCACCACCACCAGGAGGGAGGGAGGGGTCGTAGAAGGAGTTACCCAAAAAGCCAGCATAGTATTGACGGTATCTCGGATTGTGCATGAGAAAGGTAAAGCGATCTTGCAGGCATGTACAAAAATTAAGAACACTCGTATCTCCTTCATGGAACAAGGGAGAGACCGATAGGCCTTTTATCCAGTTCACCGCGTTGTTATTCGTACGTGCGAAGTCTCATCTGATAACAGAAATGTCTTCGGTGCAATGGCATGGGGAAACATACATAGAAGAAATGCACGCATTTTCAGAGTCAGCTGCTACACCGCTACAGAAGGTCCATCATCAGTCGATGCTCATCTGTGTCAAGCGTCTGACAATGGGCGCAAAGCGGCGAAACGGTCATGTTGGTGGCATGGAGATGAATTTGTGTCATGTATTTACCATTAACAACCAGATACCAGGTCGCACTAGCGTTCGAGGAGGAAATGCTGCACAGAACGCAAGACCATGGGACATGCGGCCGTAGAATATCGGCTTTCCACAACATTCCGAGTACGATCTCTCATTAGGCTATAAATATCACGTGCCGTAGGGTTCCCGGTACGAGGCAAGTCGGTATGGACATAACTGTATTCGATGAAAAATGTCCTGACATGTGAGACGGAGGCAGAAACATGTGCTACTGCAACGGGTGCCACTCGGGGAGGAGAGGCCAGTTCATCAATCAGTTTTCATGTTAATCTGGTTCGGCGGCGGGTCCACGATCTAACCATCGCGCTTACATAAAGAGCAGCCGCTCTTGCATGGACGTTGACAAGATCGAGGCCGTGGTCTCGAGGAGAAAGAGTTAGCGTGTCGCAGCGAACTTTCATCATAAGACCCGCACTTACAAAGTAGCCAAACGTCACCCGCAGTCTGCGAGCTATTCCCTTTGGCATCAGTAAAATCTGTGGGGTACTCGTGAAGCCAGATGAGTGTCCAAAATCCACCCGTTGTGTTATGTCCAGCGCTTGCAGGAGGTTGCCGCGAACGTTCGTGCGGATAACTTGAAGCAGGCGTTTATAGTTAAGTGAGGCCGTGCGTTGTATATTACGTGTGAAGGTGATCCCCAAACATTTGAACTTGTCCAGTAATGGCAATGGAGCCACAATTGCTGCTGGAAGACCTCTACCAACGAACACAGCACCAGACCTTGTCAGGTTCACACGGCTTTCTGTAGCAATCCCATATTGGTTGATCCATTCCAGTGCGTCTCGCACTTCATCCCCTTATAGAACCAAGAATAGCAGGTCGTCTGCGTATGCATGACAGATGAAAGCATGCCCCCTCATTGTGGTTCCTGTAAGCCAGCTCCACAAACTTTATAACAGTGGCTCAAGGGCGATGGCATACAGTAGCATCGACAGCGAACATCCATGGCGGACCATTTACCAGCACTCGCGACGTGGCATCTCGTAAGACTTGCAAGACGATGTGGATAAGTGCGTGGGGAAAGGTCATCCACTGCAGCACTTTCTCTGGAAAGCCATGATTCACTCTATAAAAGGCACGGTCGAAGTCCACTGTCACTGAACCACTGCAGATGCAACAGGTCGCCGCCAAGGCTATGATGTCACGGTAATCGCCGAGCGCCGTCTGAATGTTAATGTCACCACCAAAGCAGTTTCCATCCATAGAGATGACTTGAAGGAGAACGCGCCGAAGACGAAGGGCAAGAATCCAGGTAAAAATCTAGAAGTCACAATTTAACACGGTCAACGGCCTATAATGTCCAACTCGCCGACCCCTAGGTGGCTTGGAGACCTGGATCAGCAGGCCTTCTACGAATTCAGGTGGGAGTGGAAGGGCAGGGTTCGTCAGTCCTCGATACATCGCAGTCCAGTTCGAAGCCATGAAGTCTTGGAATGTGCGGTAAAACTCCAGCGGAAAGCCTTCACTACCTGGGACTTTGTTTGCCGCACCCCTACGAAGAGCATCAGCGATGTTGGTTGGTTGGTTGGTTGGTTTGGGGAAGGAGACCAGACAGCGTGGTCATCGGTCTCATCGGATTAGGGAAGGATGGGGAAGGATGTCGGCCGTGCCCTTTCAGAGGAACCATCCCGGCATTTGCCTGGAGTGATTTAGGGTAATCACGGAAAACCTAAATCAGGATGGCCGGACGCGGGATTGAACCGTCGTCCTCCCGAATGCGAGTCCAGTGTCTAACCACTGCGCCACCTCGCTCGGTCAGCGATGTCATCGGCCATAATCGTCTCTGTGAGAATCTCCACAGCAGCCCTGTCAAGGATTCCTGTCACCGAGTGGAAGACGTCGTTCATTGCTATAGTGTTATGGTCCTCTGCTGCATAGAACTGTTTGTAGTAATCCACAAAAGCGCCTGCAACATCATTGTGGGACCTCAATCGGCGACCATCTGGCATGTCGAGGGCGTTGACCAGCGTTCTCAGACACTGATGCATCTCTCAGGTAATATGAGGCACGAACAGAGGTTTCCTTGCACCCAGTCTTGACATCTTGCACGTACTGTTGTGCCCTCATGGCAGAGACGCATAATCGAAATTATCTTCACCTTAATCCGTTGAATTTCAATCTGTCATTGAACAGAGGGGGAATGGCCTGAGAGTTCGCGGAGAATATTCCGTGGAATGTCGTTGCAACAGCGTTTGCCACGAACGTAATTCATCATCGAGCGACATAATGCAGGCTTGCTGCAGTCGAGCCACCACTGGACTGTTGAAGATTATGTTTAAGGCGTCTCGCACAGCTGTTCCACGTCGTCTCTATGACCTGCCAGCATTCCGGATCCTTGAGACTGGCGACACTCTGCTTCCACGGGCTCCAACTGCGACTCACCTTCTGCCACCGGAGGGAAACAGTGCAAATGTAGGTGATATGGTCGGAGAGGGCCGTAGGCCACAACTCAACGTCAAGCGTGGCAGTTACAAATCCTTGTGAAACGTAGACTCGGTCAGGACGACTCGCTGAATAGCCGGTGACATACGTAAATCCAGGCCGATCACCATGCACGCAGTCCCAAGTATCGGTGAGCTTCAAATCATGCACTAGCAGCATGAGTCTCTGGCATGTGGTAAAATCGGGATGTTGGTTTTTCTGGGATAACACATAATTCGAGACATTGCCTAGAATAATATGTCGTAACGGTCTACAAAGAAAGTAGCGACCTCTTCTGAATAGAACCGTGACCGTTTCCGTCGCTTGGCCGCGCCAGAGGGAGAGCAAACACTGATGATTCGGACACCGTGGACGGTCTCAGCAAGACCCTAGCCTATGGTAGCTAAGCCACTTCGTCCACCTCAATGCCTTCTTTTAAAAGTATAGCCGTCCCACTACCACTGTCAGCACATGGCGTGAAATAAAAAAACATAGCCATAGATAGTGGGAAACATCGCTAGGCACAGAAAACTGAGAACAGCCGTAATTTTTGCAAAGAACCTAACGGTGTTCCGAAAGGATAGGCTAAACACGGTTAGCGGTGGTGTGTTTGTTCCTGTCAGAAGTAGTTTATCTCGTCGCGAAATTTAAGTAGATACTTCCTGTGGGTTAGTATGGGCAGAGGTCATTGTTGGCAAACGGAATAAAATAATAATTGGATCCTTTTACCGACCTCCCAATTCAGATGATACAGTTGCTGAAAGGTTCAAAGAAAACTTGAGTTTGATATCAAACACGTACCCGACTCATACGATAATAGTTGGTGATGACTTTAATTTTCCCTCGATATGTTGGCGAAAATACATGTTTAATTCCGGAGGTACGCATAAAATATCATCCGAAACTGTGCTAAACGCATTCTCTGAAAATTATTTCCACCAGTTAGTTCATGAGACCACGCGCACAGTAAACGGTTGTGAAAACACACTTGACCTCTTAGCAACAAATAATCCTAAGTTAATAACGAGCATCAAAACCGATTCAGGGATTCGTGAACACTGGGTTGTCGTAGCGAGATTGAATATTGTAACCCCCAAATCCTCGAAAAATAAGCGAAAAATATACCTATTCAAAAAAGGAGATAAAAATTCACTTGATGCCGTCCTAAGAGACAATCTCCACTCATTCCATATTAATAATATAAGTGTAGACCAGATGTGGCTTGAATTCAAAGAAATAGTACCGGCAGCAATTGAGAGATTTATACCAAATAAATTAACAAACGACGGAACTGATCCTCCTTGGAACACAAAACGGGTTAGAACACTGTTGCAGAAATAACGAAACAAACATGCCAAATTTAAAAAGACGCAAAATCCCGAAGATTGGCAGCCTTTTACAGAAGCTCGAAATTTAGTGCGGACTTCAATGCGAGATGCCTATAACAGTTTCCACAACGAAACTTTGTCTCGAAACCTGGCAGAAAATCCAAAGAGATTCTGGTGGTATGTGAAGTATGTTAGCGACAAGAAACAATCAATGCCTTCTCTGCGCGATAGCAATGGAGATACTATCGAGGACAGTGCTGCCAAAGTAGAGTTACTAAACATAGCCTTCCGAAATGCCTTCACAAAAGAAGACGAAGTAAATATTCTAGAATTCGAATCGAGAACAGCTGCCAACATGAGTGACGTAGAAGTAAATATCCTCGGAGTAGTGAAGCAACTTAAATCACTTAATAAAAGCAAGTCTTCTGGTCCAGACTGTATACCAATTAGGTTCCTTTCGGAGGCTGATGCATTAGCTTCATACTTAACAATCATATACAACCGTTCGCTCGACGAAAGATCCGTACCCAAAGCCTTGAAAGTTGCGCAGGTCACACCAATATTCAAGAAAGGTAGTAGGAGTAATCCACTAAAATACAGGCCCATATGGTTAGCGTCGATATGCAGCAGGATTTTAGAGCATATTGTGTTCGAACATTATGAATTACCTCGATGAAAACGGTCTATTGACACACAGTCAACATGAGTTTAGGAAACATCGTTCCTGTGAAACACAACTAGCTCTTTATTCACATGAAGTGTGGAGTGCTATTGACAAGGGATTTCAGATCGATTCAGTATTTCTGGAGTTTCGGAAAGCTTTTGTCACTGTACCACACAAGCGGCTCGTAGTGAAATTGCATGCTTATGGAATATCGTCTCAGTTATGTGACTGGAATTGTGATTTCCTGTCAGAGAGGTCACAATTCGTAGTAACTGACGGAAAGTCATCGAGTAAAACAGAAGTGATTTCTGGTGTTCCCCAACATAGTGTTATAGGCCCTTTGTTGTTCCTTATCTATATAAATAATTTGGTAGACAATCTGAGCAGCCGTCTTCGGTTATTTGCAGAGGACGCTGTCGTTTATCGACTTATAAAGTCATCAGAAGATAAAAACAAACTGCAAAACGATTTGGAAAAGGTATCTGAATGGTGCGAAAAGTGGCAGTTGACCCTAAATAAGAAAAGTGTGAGGTCATCCGCATGAGTGCTAGAAGGAACTAACGTCGGTTACACGGTAAATCAGTCTAATCTAAAAGCTCTAAATCCAACTACATACCTAGGTATTACAACTACGAACAACTTAAATTGGAAGGAACACATACACTACTGGCCATTAAAATTGCTACACCAAGAAGATGACGTGCTACAGACGAGAAATTTAACCGACAGGAAGAAGATGCTGTGATATGCAGTTGATTAGCTTTTCAGAGCATTCACACAAGGTTGGTGCCGGTGGCGACACCTACAACGTGCTGACATGAGGGAAGTTTCCAACCGATTTCTCATTCACAAACTGCAATTGACTGGCGTTGCCTGGTGAAACGTTGTTGTGATACCTCGTGTAAGGAGGAGAAATGCGTACCATCACGTTTCCAGCTTTGATGAAGGTCGGATTGTAGCCTATCGCGATTGTGGTTTATCGTATTGCGACATTGCTACTCGCGTTGGTCGAGATCCAATGACTGTTAGCAGAATATGGAATCGGTGGGTTCAGGAGGGTATTACGGAACGCCGTGCTGGATCCCAACGGCCTTGTATCACTAGCAGTCGAGATGACAGGCATCTTATCCGCATGGCTATAACGGATCGTGCAGCCACGTCACGATCCCTGAGTCAACAGATGGGGACGTTTGCAAGACAACAACCATCTGCACGAACAGTTCGATGACGTTTGCAGCAGCATGGACTATCAGCTCGGAGACCATGGCTGCGGTTACCCTTGACGCTACATCACAGACAGGAGCGCCTGCGATGGTGTACTCAACGACGAACCTGGGTGCACGAATGGCAAAACGTCATTTTTTTCGGATGAATCCAGGTTCTGTTTACAGCATCATGATGGTCGCATCCGTGTTTCGCGACATCGCGGTGAACGCACATTGGAAGCGTGTATTCGTCATCGCCATACTGGCGTATCACCCGGCGTGATGGTATGGGGTGCCATTGGATACACGTCTCGGTCACCTCTTTTTCGCATTGACGGCACTTTGAACAGTGGACGTTACATTTCAGATGTGTTACGACCCGTGGCTCTACCCTTCATTCGATCCCTGCGAAACCCTACACTTCAGCAGGATAATGCACGACCGCAAGTTGCAGGTCCTTTACGGGACTTTCTGGATACAGAAAATGTTCGACTGCTGCCCTGTCCAGCACATTCTCTTGATCTCTTACCAATTGAAAACGTATGGTCAATGGTGGCCGAGCAACTGGCTCGTCATAATACTCCAGTCACTAATCTTAATGAACTGTGGTATCGTGTTGAAGCTGCATGGGCAGCTGTACCTGTACACGCCATCCAAGCTCTGTTTGACTCAATGCCCAGGCGTATCAAGGCCGTTATTACGGCCAGAGATGGTTGTTCTGGGTACTGATTTCTCAGGATCTATGCACCCAAATTGCGTGAAAATGTAATCACATGTCAGTTCTAGAATAATATATTTGTCCAATGCATACCCGTTTATCATCTGCATTTCTTCTTGGTGTAGCAATTTTAGTGGCCAGTAGTGTAGAAAATGTTGTGGGGAAGGCTACCCAAAGACTGCAACAATCCGACGCCTTTGGTTTACAGTCATAGATCGTCCTCCGTACCGTCCCAGCTTGACCCCATTCGATTTTCTTCTTTTTTCAAAATTTAAAGAACACCTCAGAGAACTTCACTTTGAAAGTAATGAAGCGGTGTAAGCAGAGTTGAGTTTGTGGATTTGTCAACAAAGTCAAACATTCTTTATTTCGACTCGAGATGCCAAATACAAATTTTCAGAGATTTAATTTTAAAATTTCTTTCGTAGTGAAATATTTCCATAAAAATTTTCATTCCGTATTTTACCCCCTCATGAGCTAAATTTCAAGAAAAGCTAAAACACGTATCTTTTTATGTCTAACCGAGAAGTCAAATACCAATTTTTGTACAAGTAGCCTTAAAAATGCTTTACTAATACTTTAATAATAATTTATTAAAAAAACTTTCACCCACTACTTTACCCTCTTAGTGATTGAATTTCGAAGAATGCTGAAGCAAATAGTTTTTTTATTTCTGACCGTGTGGGTTGAGGCGCCGTGTCACGGATTGCGCGGCCCCTCCCGCCGGATGTTCGATTTCTCCCTCAGACATGGGTGTGTGTGTGTGTGTGTGTGGTTCTTAGCGTAAGTTATTTTAAGTAGTTAAAAAGTTAGTTTAGGGACTGATGACCTCAGCAGTTTGGTCCTTTAGGAATTCACATACATTTGAACATTTTTCGTAGTTATAGCTTCAAAATTGCCTTAAGAGCGACATATTTTAAAAAATCCCCTCATCCTCTATTTCATCCCCTTAAGGGTGGAATGTTGAACAGTCCCTTGTTACACGATGCCTACAGTACAAAACCAACGCCCTCTCCAAGTTTTATGTTTGTGTCCTTAGTGGTTTGGGCTGTGCGATAACGAGTCACTGAATCAGTGACGTCCTATTTCAGCTCCTCAGGGGTTGAATTTCCAAAAACACTGAAAAACGTTATTTTTTATTTCAAATCTAGAAGCCAAATACAATTTTTCATAGATTTAGCTACTACTTTCATAATGAAACATTTCCATAAAAACTTCCATCACTTATTTCACTTCCTTAGGGGTTGAATTTACAAAAACAATGAAACACATACGAAATTTTCACTCTATAGCATGGTGTGCGCTGATATGAAACTTCCTGGTAGATTAAAACTGTGTGCCAGACCGTGACTCGAACTCGGGACCTTCGGAAAGTAGGAGAGAAGTAAAGATGTGTTGGGGGGGGGGGGAGGGGGAATTTCGAGAGTCGTGGTTGCGTAGCTCAGTTGGCGGAAGTCGGTCTTCGGCAGGCTAGCAACAGGGAAGACTTGTTTACTTCTTCGCCACGCAGCTCACTCGCGGAGTAGTTTACGTGATTATGCTGGCTTAGTGCGCCATAGTTTTTACGTGCAACTAGCAGTGGTTTTAAATTCCGTCACTCTGACGGACACGTCGGTGACGTAACGGTGGAACATGAACTCCCTTTCAAGGTGCCTTCAGAGACGGTGGGATCTGCATTCTGCAAGCAGGACACTTAGAAAATGTAACAGACCTACTAAGGAGACTGCCTACACTACGCTTGTCCGTCCTCTTTTAGAATACTGCTGCGCGGTGTGGGATTCTTACCAGATAGGACTGACGGAGTACATCGAAAAAGTCCAAAGAAAGGCAGCACGTTTTGTATTATCGAGATATATCGGAGAGAGTGTCACAGAAGTGATACAGGATTTGGGCTGGAAATCATTAAAAGAAAGAAGTTTATCGTTGCGACGGAATCTTCTCACGAAATTCCAATCACCAACTTTCTCCCCCGAACGCGAAAATATTTTGTTGACACCGACCTACATAGGGAGGAACGGTCACCACGATAAAATAAGGGAAATCAGAGGTCTTACGGAAAGATATAGGTGTTCATTCTTTCTGCGCGCTATATGAGATTGGAATAATAGAGAATTGTGAAGGTGGTTCGATGAACCCTCTGCCAGGCTCAAAAAATGGTTCAAATGGCTCTGAGCTTTATGGGACTTAACATCTGAGGTCATCAGTCCCCTAGAACTTAGAACTACTTAAACCTAACTAACCTAAGGACATAGCACACATCCCTGCCCGAGGCAGGATTCGAACCTGCGACCGGCTTGCTTTTGTAATATCGTCTCAGTTATGTGACTGGAGTTGTGATGTCCTGTCAGAGAGGTCTCAATTCGTAGTAACTGACGGATAGTCATCGCGTAAAACAGAAGTGATTTCTAGCGTTCCCCAAGGTAACGTTGTAGGCCCTTTTCTGTTCCTTATCTACAGGGTTATTACAAATGATTGAAGCGATTTCACAGCTCTACAATAACTTTATTATTTGAGATATTTTCACAATGCTTTGCACACACATACAAAAACTCAAAAAGTTTTTTTAGGCATTCACAATTGTTCGATATGTGCCCCTTAAGTGATTCGGCAGACATCAAGCCGATAGTCAAGTTCCTCCCACACTCGGCGCAGCATGTCCCCATCAATGAGTTCGAAAGCATAGTTGATGCGAGTTCGCAGTTCTGGCACGTTTCTTGGTAGAGGAGGTTTAAACACTGAATCTTTCACATAACCCCACAGAAAGAAATCGCATGGGGTTAAGTCGGGAGAGCGTGGAGGCCATGACATGAATTGCTGATCATGATCTCCACCACGACCGATCCATCGGTTTTCCAATCTCCTGTTTAAGAAATGCCGAACATCATGATGGAAGTGCGGTGGAGCACCATCCTGTTGAAAGATGAAGTCGGCGATGTCGGTCTCCAGTTGTGGCATGAGCCAATTTTCCAGCATGTCCAGATACACGTGTCCTGTAACGTTTTTTTTCGCAGAAGAAAAAGGGGCCGTAAACTTTAAACCGTGAGATTGCACAAAACACGTTAACTTTTGGTGAATTGCGAATTTGCTGCACGAATGCGTGAGGATTCTCTACCGCCCAGATTCACACATTGTGTCTGTTCACTTCACCATTAAGAAAAAATGTTGCTTCATCACTGAAAACAAGTTTCACACTGAACGCATCCTCTTCCATGAGCTGCTGCAACCGCTCCGAAAATTCTAAGCGTTTGACTTTGTTATCGGGTGTCAGGGCTTGTAGCAATTGTAAACGGTAAGGCTTCTGCTTTAGCCTTTTCCGTAAGATTTTCCAAACCGTCGGCTGTGGTACGTTTAGCTCCCTGCTTGCTTTATTCGTCGACTTCCGCGGGCTACGCGTGAAACTTGCCCGCACGCGTTCAACCGTTTCTTCGCTCACTGCAGGCCGACCCGTTGATTTCCCCTTACAGAGGCATCCAGAAGCTTTAAACTGCGCATACCAACGCCGAATGGAGTTAGCAGTTGGTGGATCTTTGTTGAACTTCGTCCTGAAGTGTCGTCGCACTGTTATGACTGACTGATGTGAGTGAATTTCAAGCACGACATACGCTTTCTCGGCTCCTGTCGCCATTTTGTCTCACTGCGCTCTCGAGCGCTTTGGCGGCAGAAACCTGAAGTGCGGCTTCAGCCGAACAAAACTTTATGAGTTTTTCTACGTATCTGTAGTGTGTCGTGACCATATGTCTATGAATGGAGCTACAGTGAATTTATGAAATCGCTTCAATCATTTGTAATAGCCCTGTATATTATCGATTTTGGAAACAATCTGAGCAGCCGGCTTCGATTGTTTGCAGAGGACACTGTCGTTTATCGACTAATAAAGTCAAAAATGGCTCTGAGGACTACGGGACTTCAGGTTGTGAAGGGAGACGAAAATTTAATAGCCATGGGTGACTGGAATTCGGTAGTAGGAAATGGAAGACAAGGAAACGTAGTAGATGAAAACGGAATGGGGGTAAGAAATGAAAGAGGAAGCCGCCTGGCAGAATTTTGCACAGACCACGACTTAATCAGCTAACACTTGGTTCGAGAATCATAAAAGAAGTTTGTATACATGGAAGAGGCCTGGAGATACTCGAAGTTTCAGATAGATTATATAATGGTAAGACAGAGATTTAGGAACCAGGTTTTAAATTGTAAGACATTTCCAGGGGCAGATGGGGACTCTGACCACAATCTATTGGTTATGAACTGTAAATTAAAACTGAAGAAACTGCAAAAAGGTGGAAATTTAAGGAGATGGGACCTGGATAAACTGACTAAACCATAGGTTGTACAGAGTTTCAGGGAGAGCATAAGGGAACAATCGACAGGAATGGCAGAAAGAAATACAGTAGAAGAAGAATGGGTAGCTCTGAGGGATGAAGTAGTGAAGGCAGCAGAGGATCAAGTAGGTAAAAAGACGAGGGCTAGTGGAAATCCTTTGGTAACAAAAGAAATATTGAATGTAATTAACGAAAGGAGAAAATATAAAAATGCAGTAAATGAAGCAGACAAAAAGGAATACATTCGACTCAAAAATGAGATCGACAGGAAGTGCAAAATGGCTAAGCAGGGATGGCTAGAGGACAAATGTAAGGATGTAGAGGCTTATCTCACTAGGGGTAAGACAGATACTGCCTACAGGAAAATTAAAGAGACCTTTGGAGAAAAGAGAACCACTTGTATGAATATCAAGAGCTCAGATGGAAACCAAGACCTAACCAAAGAAGGGAAAGCGGAAAGGTGGAAGGAGTATATAAAGGGTCTATACAAGGGCGATGTACTTGAGGACAATATTATAGAAATGGAAGAGAATGTAGATGAAGATGAAATGGGAGATACGATACTGCGTGAAGAGTTTGACAGAGCACTGAAAGACCTGAGCCGAAATAAGGCCCCGGGAGTAGACAACATTCCATCAGAACTACTGACGGCCTTGGGAGAGCAAGGCGCTGACAAAACTCTACCATCTGGTGAGCAAGGTGTATGAGACAGGCGAAATACCCTCAGACTTCAAGAAGAATAGAATAATTCCAATCCCAAAGAAGAAAGCATGTGTTGACAATGTGAAAATTACCGAACTATCAGTTTAATAAGTCATGGTTGCAAAATACTAACGCGAATCCTTTACAGACGAATGGAGAAACTGGTAGAAGACGACCTCGTGAAAGATCAGTTTGGATTCTGTAGAAATGTTTGGAACATGTGAGGCGATACTGACCCTACGACTTATCTTAGAAGATAGATTAAGGAAAGCAAACCTACGTTTCTAGCATTTGTAGACTTAGAGAAAGCTTTTGACAATGTTGACTGGAATACTCTCTTTCAAATTCTAAAGGTGGTAGGGGTAAATGAGCAAGCAGTAAGGGAAACAAAAGAAAAATTCGGAGTAGGAATTAAAATCCGTGGAGACGAAAGAAAAACTTTGAGGTTCGCCGATGACATTGTAATTCTGTCAGAGAGAGCAAAGGACTTGGAAGAGCAGTTGAACGGAATGGACAGGGTCTTGAAAGGAGGATATAAGATGAACATCAACAAAAGCAAAACGAGGATAATGGAATGTAGTCGAATTAAGTCGGGTGATGCTGAGGGAATTAGATTAGGAAAGGAGACACGTAAAGTAGTAAAAGAGTTTTGCTATTTGGGGAGCAAAATAACTGATGATGGTCGAAGTAGAGAGGATATAAAATGTAGACTGGCAATGGCAAGGAAAGCGTTTCTGAAGAAGAGAAATTTGGTAACATCGAGTATTGATTTAAGTGTCAGGAAGTCGTTTCTGAAGGTATTTGTATGGAGTGTAGCCATATATGGAAGTGAAACATGGACGATAAATAGTTTGGACAAGAAGAGGATAGAAGCTTTCGAAATGTGGTGCTACAGAAGAATGCTGAAGATTAGATGGGTAGATCACATAACTAATGAGGAGGTACTGAACAGAATTGGGGAGGAGTCTGTGACACAACTTGACAAGAAGAAGAGACCGGTTGGTAGGACATTTTCTGAGGCAACAGGGGATCACAAATTTTGCATTGGAGGGCAGCGTGGAGGGTAAAAATCGTAGACGAAGACCAAGAGATGAATACACTAAGCAGATTCAGAAGGATGTAGGTTGCAGTAAGTACTGGGAGATGAAGAAGCTCGCACAGGATAGAGTAGCATGGTGAGCTGCATCAAACCAGTCTCAGGACTGAAGACCACAACAACACAAGAGGGTAAAGTAGTGGGTGAAAGTTTTGTTTAATAAATCATTATTAAAGTATTAGTAAAGCAGGGCAACGGCCTTTCCGCTGTGGTTACACCGGTCCCCGTGAGATCACTGAAGTTAAGCACTGTTGCGCGTGGCCGGCACTTGGATGGTTGACCACACAGCCGCCACGTTGTTGCCATTTATTAGTCGCCAGCCGGGGTGGCCGAGCGGTTCTAGGCGCTACAGTCTGGAACCGCGCGACCGCTACGGTCGCAGGTTCGAATCCTGCCTCGGGCATGGATGTTTGTGATGTCCTTGGGTTAGTTAGGTATAAGGGGCTCCGGAAAGGCTCAAAATCATGAAAAGTTCAATTTTTACTTTTTGGCGTTTTCTGAATCTGCAGACTATTACCTTTTAATAGATATATAATTTATTCAATTCCGAAGACTACAACTATTTTTAAATTTTTTTTGAAATGTGTTCTACATGGGCGTGACCCACTGTGGCGCTGTTAAACTGTTGTCAAATGGTGTTATTATTAACGTCCGTGTTCATCAGGTACATATTAGTGATGTGAGATAAAGTATGTGTTGTGGCTAACCTGTGATGGTTCAATATATATCGCTGGTGTGAATGTCGATTGTTTCATGTTTATTTACTCTGTCGTTATCTCGAAAATATTCGTAATTAATTCTGTTTCTTGAGTCTCTGTTTTGTTGAAGTAGAATAATGAGTAAAAGTAAAGTTGTTAGAAATCCTCTGAAGGCTTTTAAGAAAAGGAGAAATGTTGGAAAGCCAAAGGTATGTGTTATTACTGTAAACAATAAAGACGATAACCAAGTGAGTGAACCTAACCTCTCAAGTACACCTGCCCATAGCAGTCAAAGTGGGAAAGAAAATACTTCACAGATGAAGCTTGGTTCAATGAGTGGAAACTATGAATGTTTTATGGGCGAATCGGATGTGAATGAAATATTTGATATGTCGGTTCTCAAAGGAATTTTTTCAAACTGTGTAAGATGTATTCATTGTAGTGAAGTTGGTCTGGAACTCTCCATAATAAAGCACGTAGGACTTGCTAGTGAAATACAACTGAAATGTGATAAGTGTTCATACATGACCACCTTTTGGAACAGTGTTGCAGTAACTGCAACTGAAGAAAATGGTAGCAAAATCTACGAACACAACAACGAGCGATGCTTGCTTTAGACAAGGAACGCCTTCGGGCAGCAGACAGGGCTGTAAAGAGTCTAGAAATACAAGCAAGAGTAAACAGGAGGAGGAACAAGAGGAAGCTGGAGGAGGAGTTTGCAGAGGATGAAGATAATCCATCCTATGGACCTGGAATGCACTAATAAGTTAATCCAATCTTTGTCGCTCGATTCCCAAAACTTTTATTTTCTCATACTAATTACATGTTTTCTAAGGATCTTCCAAACATATTTGTTTCAAACTTTCAGTAAATGTTACACAGTACCTTCTGCATAATTTAACACAGTCTTTTTCCAAAAAACTGTATATTTTTGGATATCTAAATAAAAAATTGCAAAAAAATGTTGTGAATTTTCATTACAATTGAAAAAAAATCATCTTCAATAACTGAACTAAAATTTTGTAAAATCCCTGTGTTAAGCTGTAGCCCATATTCCAATAAAAAATCTCTAAAAAGTTCAACTTCCTACCTCAAATACTTTGTGAGGAAAGATGTAATTTATAAGCGTTATTTTAACATTGCAAGTATAGGGCGTTCCGGAGCCCCTTAAGTAGTTCTAAGTTCTAGGGGAATGATGACCTCAGAAGTTAAGTCCCATAGTCCTCAGAGCCATTTTTGACTTTATTAGTCGATAAACGACAGTGTCCTCTGCAAACAATCGAAGCCGGCTGCTCAGATTGTTTCCAAAATCGATAATATAGATAAGGAACAGAAAAGGGCCTACAACGTTACCTTGGGGAACGCCAGAAATCACTTCTGTTTTACGCGATGACTATCCGTCAGTTACTACGAATTGAGACCTCTGTGACAGGACATCACAACTCCAGTCACATAACTGAGACGATATTACAAAAGCAAGCCGGTCGCAGATTCGAATCCTGCCTAGGGCATGGATGGGTGTGATGTCTTTAGGTTAGTTAGGTTTACGTAGTTCTAAGTTCTAGGGGACTGATGACCTTAGAAGTCAAGTCCCATAGTGCTCAGAGCCATTTGAACCATAAGCACGCAATTTCACTACGAGCCGCTTGTGTGGTACAGTGCCAAAAGCTTTCCGGTAATCCCGTAATACTGAATCGATCTGAAATCCCTTGTCAATAGCACTCCACACTTCATGTGAATAAAGAGCTAGTTGTGTTTCACAGGAACGATGTTTCCTAAACTCATGTTGACTGTGTTGTCAATAGACCGTTTTCTTCGAGGTAATTCATAATGTTCGAACACAATATGTGTTCTAAAATCCTGCTGCATATCGACGCTAACGATATGGGCCTGTATTTTAGTGGATTACTCCTACTACCTTTCTTGAATATTGGTGTGACCTGCGCAACTTTCATGGCTTTGGGTACGGATCTTTCGTCGAGCGAACGGTTGTATATGATTGTTAAGTATGAAGCTAATGCATCAGCCTCCGAAAGGAACCTAATTGGTATACAGTCTGGACCAGAAGACTTGCTTTTATTAAGTGATTTAAGTTGCTTCACTACTCCGAGGATATTTACTTCTACGTCACTCATGTTGGCAGCTGTTCTCGATTCAAATTCTAGAATATTTACTTCGTCTTCTTTTGTGAAGGCATTTCGGAAGGCTATGTTTAGTAGCTCTACTTTGGCAGCACTGTCCTCGATAGTATCTCCATTGCTATCGCGCAGAGAAGGCATTGATTGTTTCTTGTCGCTAACATACTTCACATACCACCAGAATCTCTTTGGATTTTCTGCCAGGTTTCGAGGCAAAGTTTCGTTGTGGAAACTGTTATAGGCATCTCGCATTGAAGTCCGCACTAAATTTCGAGCTTCTGTAAAAGGCTGCCAATCTTCGGGATTTTGCGTCTGTTTAAATTTGGCATGTTTGTTTCGTTGTCTCTGCAACAGTGTTCTAACCCGTTTTGTGTATCAAGGAGGATCAGTTCCGTCGTTTGTTAATTTATTTGGTATAAATCTCTCAATTGCTGCCGGTACTATTTCTTTGAATTCAAGCCACATCTGGTCTACACTTATATTATTAATATGGAATGAGTGGAGATTGTCTCTTAGGAAGGCGTCAAGTTTATTTTTATCTCCTTTTTTGAATAGGCATATTTTTCGCTTATTTTTCGAGGATATTGGGGTTACATTATTCAATCTCGCTACGACAACCCAGTGTTCACTAATCCCTGAATCGGTTTTGACGCTCGTTATTAACTCAGGATTATTTGTTGCTAAGAGGTCAAGTGTGTTTTCACAACCGTTTACTATTCGCGTGGTCTCATGAACTAACTGGTGGAAATAATTTTCAGAGAATCCGTTTAGCACAGTTTCGGATGATATTTTATGCGTACCTCCGGAATTAAACATGTATTTTCGCCAACATATCGAGGGAAAATTAAAGTCATCACCAACTATTATCGTATGAGTCGGGTACGTGTTTGAAATCAAACTCAAGTTTTCTTTGAACCTTTCAGCAACTGTATCATCTGAATTGGGAGGTCGGTAAAAGGATCCAATTATTATTTTATTCCGTTTGGCAACAATGACCTCTGCCCATACTAACTCACAGGAAGTATCTACTTAAATTTCGCGACAAGATAAACTACTTCTGACAGGAACAAACACACCACCGCTAACCGTGTTTAGCCTATCCTTTCGGAACACCGTTAGGTTCTTCGCAAAAATTACGGCTGAGCTTATCTCCGGCTTTAGCCAGTTTTCAGTGCCTAGCGATGTTTGCCACTATACGTGCCTTAACATTCTTCGAAATTCAACCACTAAGATGGTAAAGTAGTGGGTGAAAGTTTTTTTTAATAAATTATTATTAAAGTATTAGTAAAGCATTTTTAAGGCTACTTGTATAAAAATTGGTATTTGACTTCTCGGTTAGACATAACAAGATACGTGTTTTAGCTTTTCTTGAAATTTAGCTCATAAGGGGGTAAAATAGGGAATGAAAATTTTTGTGGAAATGTTTCATTACGAAAGAAATTTTAAAACTAAATCTCTGAAAATTTGTATTTCGCATCTTGAGTCGAAATGTTTGACATTGTTGACAAATCCACTAACTCAAATCTGCTTACACCGCTTCATCACTTTCAAAGTGAAGTTCTCTGAGGTGTTCTTTAAATTTTGGAAACAGAAGAAAATCGAATGGGTTCAAGCTGGGACGATACGGAGGACGATCTATGACTGTGAACCAAAGGCGTCGGATTGTTGCAGAGGTCGCAGCGCTCTTGCGTGTTCTGGCATTGTCTGGCGTGTTGAAAGAGAGAGTGCTCCATGTGTGGACGAACTCCTCGAATTCGATACTCGATTACAGCACTCTGTTTCTCGCACACCGACATAGTTACGCTGGACACCACCATGTTAGAGGCTGGATCCCTCCAGCCGCAAAGGGCTGCAAATATGTAAAGATGAAGAATAAAGAGGTAGAATGTTAACAATGATCTATTATTTGAAAAGCTTTAAGAGTTTTTACATAAATTCTGAGGCATTACTTTTTAACACGCCCTCGTAGTAGATGAGTTTTGTTATTTGGGGAGCAACATAAATGATGATGGCTGACGTAGAGAAGATATAAAAGATAGACTGGCTTTAGCGAGGGAAAACATTTCTGAAAAGAGAGATCTGTAAAAACAGAATATAAATTTAGGTGTTAGCAAGCTTTCTGCTGAAAGTATTTTTCTGGAATGTAGCCTTGTACGGAACTGAAACGTGGGCGATAAGCATTTTAGGCAATTCATCTTTTAAAATGTGGTGGAATAGAATAATGCTGAAGATTAGATGGAGTACCCGATGAGAGGATAGTGAATCAAGTTGGGGAGAAGAGAAATTTATGGCACAACTTGACTAAAAGAAGGGATTGGCAGATAGGACACATTCTGAGGCACCAAGCCATTGTCAGTTTGGTACTGGAGGAAATTTTACCAGGAAAAATTGTGGAGGGAGACTGAAGGATGAATACACTAAGCAAGTTCGAATAGATGTAGGCTGAGAAATTATTCAGAGATGAAGCGGCTTACACAGGACTGACTAGCAGGGAGAGCTGCGACAAACCAGTCTTCGGACTGAAGATCACAACAACAACAGGAAGAACACATGACTAAAGTGGTAGGTGACTGGGGTGTACACAGGGAACGAAATTTAACACATACACGTTCCACCTCTGACGGTAATAATGGCTCTAATACTGCTGGGAATCGAGTTGGACTGAGCTTAGATGACAGATACGGGTATGTCATTGCAAGCTCCTTCAATTTAATGCCATATTTCACGAACCGTAGTGGTTGCAGAGTGGTGGCGTGCTTGTATCTTGGCCGATATTTTCACGGGGCTAGATATCTGGAGAACGTGCTGTCCTTTTGATCGCCCTCTATGTAGAGGCAGATCAGGACAGCACGTACACTACGCAGTCCTATGTTACTTTGTCTGTCCACGAAAGAGATAGCTGACAAAACACTCGTTCTACCAATAGTTGAGAATTGATCCTCAGTTAGGAATCTTGCCAGGTAGGTTTCATAGAAAAAATAGAGAAAATGGAAAGGAAAGCAGCGTGTTTCGTCATTTGTTCGTCTAGTAAGCGCGAAAGCGTCACGGAGATGCTCATCAGGTTCCAGCGGCAGAAACTACAAAAGATGCGTTGTGCATCACGGTGTGGTTTATTATTGTGCTGGCCAGTAATATTACGTCATCATGAAGGTACATGTAACAGACGTGAATTGGCATAAAGTGTACTACAGGTTTCGATGAGCAAATGATTAATATTTCATCGCAGCCGCACATTGTAGGCTGGAGTAATGCCAGCTACATGATGTATATTAGTGAAGATACTCAGCAGATTTCTCGTTCTGAAATCGCATGTGAATCTCGTTTGTTCGTAAGAATAACGTGTTATGCGTCGTGAAAGAAGGAGAAACGCCAACCAGCCAGACTCGGTACTCGACAGTGACAAGATCATGACTTATTTGACTACTGTTTGTCGTTCTGTGATGTTGCTGATCGCGTAGATCGGGATACAACGACTACCATGCGAATATGGAATCGATGGGCTCATGGAGCCCATACTCTATTCCATGCAGGACGTCAAATTCCTCACATGACTAGCGCCCGAGGGGCTCAGTTCGAAGCGGGACTCAATATTGAGGACAATTCTACTCCATTCAATGAGATTCCAGGCCGAAGACGTGTTTGGGCAGCGGTGGGATAGCTGGATACCTGGAATGAGGGACTGGGCAGCAAGGTAATGTCTGCCCGCACACGGCGAGAGTTTATACTGGTTGTCTTTGTGCTTCCAAACCCTACCTTGGCCAGCAGGGTCACCGGATATCTCCCTAATCGATAACGTTTGGAGCATTATTGACAGGGCGTCCCAACCATTTCGGGATTTCGATGATGTGCGCGCCAAATGGACAGAATTTGGCACGATATGCCTCAGGAGGACATCCAACAATTCTATCAATAAGACGAATAACTGCTTGCACAAGGGCCAGAGGTAGATCAACGCGTTACTGACTCGCTCAATTTGTGAAGTTCTTGCTCTTCAATAAATCACCCCGTTTTTCCGAAATGTTTGTCTGTACATGTACATCAATTCTACCGATTTCCGTCCATTGGGATGATTCCTTCTTGGCGTATCAGTTTTTTGTCTTACAGAGTACGTGTCTTGCTTCAAACAAACCCATTTCCTGACTTGAGGTGCAGACCGTGGCTGTGCGACCCTGCAGGGCCGAGCGAACGTTATGTTTGTCATCTTGATCGGTAGTCGCATAAGACCTTTAAGGTCCTTCATTGCCTTCAGTACGATCCTCCTGAACCCATTGATTCCATATTCGCATGGCAGTCGTGGAGACCCCAGCAGCCGAGCAGCAGTACTTCAGAACGATAAATCCATGTTCATTAAGTCGAATTCCATCACGTGCTGGCAGGCGTTTCTCCTTCTGACGTGCGGGATAGCAACCTTCTCACAAATAAACAACATTCAAATGCTATTTCTGAATGATTTTCCTGACGCTCAGTCTCCTGTTATATTCAGAATGTAGATGGCGTTACTCTTACTATTTTGTGCGGTCTACTTACATACATCTCCAAGAATGTTGTACACTTCATGTCGATTTTATGTTTGTTGCATACACCTTTACGGTGTTCCAGTTTTTATGGTCAGAAATTTACAAGTCCGTCAGTGCGCTTTACAAAATCTTTTTCACGTTTTGTGCCACTCAAAAGATAATCACTATTTTTTTCCAGTGACCTTTCACAGAGTTTCGAAACACTGCGAATGTGCTGAAACCTTTTCTATGTACACTGTATTTCGCATTCATTCGGAAGAACAACAAAGTTTTTTGAAATTTACGGAAAATCACCACATAGCTAACAGGGTGTGTAATTGACAGTAAAACAGTAAAAATAAAATAGACTACATAAGATGAAATCTAAGTTGAAACCGTGGATTTTTAATACCTCAAACTGAAAAGAAATCAAAATAATGTTTATTAAGAAAAAAATAATGAAGTGAAGAACCATACATGAAGAAGAAAAAGGCTGTACTCAAATGAACCCGGGAAGTAAACAGTAAATTGGAACTATTTGAGGTAGGACTGATTGGGTGAAAAATGTATAACGGCAGTAATAACATATCAAAATATTGTCCGAGATACCATTCAGCTTACCTTCCATTCTTCTGTGGGATCACATAGTGCTTTGTACTGTAATTTGTAGCTGAATCCTGGTGGGAAATGCTTTAGGCGGTGATCCAGATCCCAATGGAGGTATACACTATTCGTTGTCACATTTTGGTATGTGAGTCTATATGGTTTTGAAGGAACGACTGAAACAAAATTTGTGTTCATATCAATGTTTCATGGACAACAGTGAAAAGCATTTTAAACAGAGCTAAGTGCGCAGCATTACAGAATCGTCTGTTGCTAACGGCAGGGATACTGAAATGAACAAAGTAAACATGCAGTCAAAAAAGCAAGACTCACATTGGCATTGCACTCATAAAACGAGAGATATAATCTGTTTATGTTCGAGTATTTTGGGTTTGAAAAAGTCCACTTTTTCTTTGTTGAACTGTTAATAGTAGACATCCTGATTCTATTGGGTGCGCTGTTGTGTGAAGCCGTTAAAAGAATATATCCCATTAAATTATATCAAGTGCGCAACGGGAATTTATATCATGTTTTCAACACGACGCGAGGGGAGTGTATTATATTCGTGGATTCACTTTGGAATGTAACAAGCTGTAACATTCGTAACATCCAAGTGTTCACACGACTGAGAAGATGCTACAGGAGGAAGGTACATGAGACTTGTATACCAAACAGCAACATCATTACAAACAGCAACATCATTACAGGTGCTTCACAAGGGGCCAGAAACTAAACAGCAACATCATTACAGGTGCTTCACAAGGGGCCATAAACTGAGTACACCATCCTGAATAAAATCCCGACAATTCTGACAAACCCCAAACTACCAGCATCTGCTCTGGCTTGCAGGTATTCACAATGATCAAGAATGTACATAGATGATAACGGTATTGTACTACTATGGGTAATCGTTCTTTTAAATTCTATCCGCCAAAAACATAGAAAAATTGGTAAAATTCGGCACACGCAAATGTGGATTTCGATCCATGTTTTCGTTCTACTCAGCGATGAGCACTCTCATTAATTGTTAAGATGAGGATTTGATCAGTGAGAGCACACTCATATTTTGCAAACAGAAAAGAAATAGATTCTAGAAAAATCATGGCTTCAAATGTCACTAAAGAGTATTTATTCTCCTAGTGGTTTAATTTAAATAACGCAGCGATCACCTACATTAAAAAATTAATTAACGGCTCCTGACCGAAAAAAAAACTTATACCAGATGAGCTCGTAAGAGCCTATCTTTCTCACGTATTCGACACAGGCAGAGTGCTGTCATACAAACCTTTTAGAAATCTACGTTAGCAGCTGTGAGACCAGCGCATCTTGTTAGACTGGAACCACTAACCAGCCAATCCGCAAAACTCTCAGGTGGCGCCAGCCACCAACCCAATCGGGTGGGAGCTACCAAACCGCCAGAAAGGTCGTTCCCTTGTTTATAATGATGTTTGCTGGAAAAAGTTCGAACCGAGAATGTAGTGGAAATTTTCACAGCTTCCCGTGTTGTTTTTTACTTGACCAATCGTAAGTCGTACTTTTACAAAGAGAGGTTCAAATGGTTCAAATGGCTCTGAGCACTATGGGACTTAACTTCTGAGGTCATCAGTCCCCTAGAACTTAGAACTACTTAAACCTAACTAACCTAAGGACATCACACACACCCATGCCCGAGGCAGGATTGGAACCTGCGACCGTAGCGGTCGTGTGGTTCCCGACTGTAGCGCCTAGAACCGCTCGGCCACCCCGACCGGCTTACAAAGAGAGGAATGCACGTTGTCTCTGATCGCGCCAGTCCACAAGCCAGGCTTGAAAACAAAGTTCAACGGAAAGTTATATAGCCTCTACAAATAAAGGATTAGACAAAACTATCCTGATTCTCCAGTGCATCACCAATTACCCACTCAACCACAAGTTATGGAATGTATCCGTGGTGGGGATTACGGAGAGGAGATAGCACAAGTTGCTGATGTGAAGTACAGAAAAATAAAATCAATAAATGATGGTCTCCTATGCAGTCATTCTCCCAGCTATGACTTATATAAATCAAACAGCAGGAAATAATCTGCTAGACTAACTGAAAGTAAATTAAGTATACCTGATAGCAGTTACATGATACGCCTGAGGCATGATCCTTTCATGGTATTTTAGATTTCGACACACTAACTGCAATTGACTGAGATGAATCGAAAGTCAGGAAAACGATTTTTATGTAAAGTTAATATTATTTTTGTTTACGTTATTCGTAATCCAGCGTATTGCCATTTCAGGTTGTTGTTCTATAAGAAGTTACGTGTATGAAATAACATAGTCTACGACCATGTATTATTGGTAAAGAATTAGAGTGAAATAAAAACAAACAAATTACCACAGCACAACACAACCACATTTTTATGGTGAAATTCGTTAAGCGTTCCAACATATTCTTACAAGGAAGAGTCATTCCAGTTTATTTAAAATTCGTGCTATGTAGAAAAAATTTAAATTTAGTCCAATATTTTTTTCAGCTTTAAAATGATTGTAGACATGCGTCGAACTTTGGAAAATATATACGGTTTCATTATACACCGCACTGCAATTGGTAGCTATGAGTCTGGCTGTGAGAAGGTGTAAGTTGTTCAAACGATAGGATATTGCATGAGAAGGTAAAAATTCGAGTTCAAGCACAGGTTATGTAACAGTAAAATTCTGTGTGGTCAATTAAAATTGCAACACCACGGAGACAGAATGCAACAAACGTAAAACTGGTATGAAATGTACTATGTGCTGAAATATGCAGACAATTAGCAGTTCAGTGCAGCCACTCAAAATGGGTAGGAGTAACTTCGTCTATAAACTGGGTATCTCTTCTAAGAGTCGTCAAGCGCATTTTCTCTTGTGTTTCAACAGATACTTACAATTTTGTTTTTGAATTGTATAGATGTACTCAGCCCAAACAAATGGTGCTGGTCGCGTCTTTAATGTCATGCCCAGTGTTGACAGAAAGCGTCTGTTTTTTTGTGCTACAAACATTATTTTTAAAGCGGAATTTTACGTGCTGTAATAAAACTGATTATGGTGAGATGAATGTACTAATCGATCTTTGATCATATGAAGTGAACGATAAACGATATATCACCGAAGGACATAAAGACCAAAAATCTACTACTACATAGCTACGCGAAAATGTTTATATGTCAATGTTTATAAATACTTAATATCATTATGACGGTGATTATGCAATTCTCAAAAATGGTAGACAGTTAATTGTATTTTATTTATGAAACGTATGTTTCAAAGATTGTTTTGCACAGATAGATCGATATATGATAGTAATTTCTTTGCTTCATGTTGTTACAGGTAAATCTTTGATCTTTTTTTGCAGTTGGTTGTACGAATTTGAAGTGCGATAATGGAGAACGTGTTATGTGTGTTTTATTGATTTGTATTGTGAAGTGAAATGACTGAAAATATATGTGTAGTTCTGCAGAGGTCCACCACAATTTATATTATTATTGAAACATCAATCCGATCATCCTGTAGACTATTATAGAAAGATAAACAACAGAAAGGAAACACACAACGAGTCATCCATACATAACAAAGGAGAGCAAAAAAAAATGAGTGTTGTTATTATTTACAGAACTCGTCATTTTAATTCGACTGTCCCTGTCACTCGCTACAGTGTGTAACTATCTCAGCGTGACAAGTGCTGTGAAAATGTGATCGGCCGCCCAAGTTACTAACTTACTCGAAACATTAGTAAAGCAACTTTGGGCAACAAGAGGGTGGGGACAGACAGAGTACCCATTCGACAGAGCGATCCCATATTGGTCTAGTGCGAGATTCTTTTTATCGATATGTATTAACAGGGACAGTAAAACTCGAAATAACCACTACAGCAGCAACGATAGCACTGCCCTGGCCTGCTACCACCAAGCATGCAGCGCTACTGAGTCGCTGTTGGATTGCTGTCTATTCTTCGTATTTTACTTTGCCTGCAAGTACTATTTTACTTTGCCTGCAAGTACATGTAGATAAAACCTGAATATCACACTAGACTAATTTGGGAGCGGTCTATCGAATAGCCACATAAAATTCCGATTTAAAAATTTTTTTTTTTTCTTTACTCGGAAACGGACCGATGCTTTGTATTGACACTGGGCGTTGCATGAAAGACATGACGAACAGTAATTGTTCGGGCTGTCTCTAGCTGCACAATTCAAAAATTATAGCGCAAATATCGGCCCAAACACCAGAGAAAATGCACCTGACTACTGTTAGGAGAGACACTCGGTATGTAAGCAGAGATCATGCAACGAGTTTCTAATTCAGAAATCGCATTAGATGTTGGTTCTTCATTGAAAATCTCTTTATGTCTAGTGTGAAAAGGAGAAACATCTACCAGCACGTGGGCCATCGAGACGTCGCTTTTCTGTTCGGCAATATTTGTGTTTGTATTGGTTGGGATCCCAAGACTTTCATGCGAATACGAACTCGGTGCGTTCAGAACGGACCTACTCAAAGCAAACAGGATCTCAACGGCCCCACACGATTAGCGCCAGAGAGGACAAACATATTGCTCGGTCAGAAGTACAGCCACGTCACCTGTCTTCACGCAGGAAATGGGTTTGTCTGCGGCAAGACAAGACTACACAGGTAGTGTGACGAAATCTGGAAAGGCGGCAGCAGAGGAAGGCACTCCAGTGGTGCACACAACGACTAAACTGGACAGAAGAGTCGCACCGTGTCATCTTTTCAGACGATTCGTGGTTCTGTGTGCAGCATTCACGGTGGACGTTTTTGCGTGTGGAGGTTCCGAAGAGGCCAGCATTGCCAGAGTCCATTCGCCAATCTCAAATGGGCTCAACACCTTACCTAATGGTATGGGGTACACAAAACACGATGACCTACGGTTCGCATATCTGGTAATTAGGACAGCAGTTGTTACATTAGCAACACGATAAGCCCAGTAGTTGTGCGCTACCTTAGAGGTGTGCGTGACATTATCTTTCGACAACATAATGTACGGCCACACGTTGTCTGAACACAAAGGAATTAAAGACATTAGCTGCCAGTGAGCACTCGTTTTGGGATAAGATGAAAATTAATGATGAACTGGGATTCGAACCAGGGTCTCCTGCTAACTAGGCAGATGCTCTGACCACTATACCATCCAGATACAGTGGTCGTCCCAACTGCACGGACTCTCGTAGCACGCCTGCCGTCGGACCCAAATGCTCAGTTTATGCGACACGCACTGATGTACTGCCCCTGCTCATTAGCCTCATTACTCGCCAGTTACGGTAAGAGTTCGAGCTCGTTGTTCATCTGCACTGAAGGGATTACTGACCGTCATCGGCTTAATTACATATTGATGTCTACTTTTTACAAGATGTCCGCATGGAGTGGTCAGCGCAGCTACCTAGTACGCACGAGACCTGGGTTCGTATCCCGGTCCGGCGCAAATTTTTAATTTGCCCCTTGATATAAATCACTGCCCACTGGCAGCTCATGTCTTTAATTCCGTTTTGTCTTGATTCATAGCGGCTGCAGGATAAAATGGTGTCTTTTCTATCGGATATGTCCGATCGTCACTTGTCAGCCACTACTACTGATAAACTCTGCTATGCAGCTGCGGAAGCATGGAATGACATCATCCAAGCTCAGCCGAACTCGATGCCCTGCCGCTTAGAGCCGTTGTTATTGCCAGAGGTGCCAGCTCTCTGTACTACATTTCGCACCATGTACAGTGTGGTTATAATTAAACTTTAGCTATCTGATAATGCCCTTATGGCAAACGAATGATCGTATGACAATGAAACTTCGTGGAAACATTCGTAAGGACATGCAGAAGAGAAATGACGAATAAACCATTGAAAGAAACACATTTTAATTTCCACGTGAGGGGTAACGGTTTTTAATTGTGTACCTTTTTTGCGTTCTAGGATACAAACGTTGAACAATGTGACGACATCTGCATCCACGACAACACTAGAGATTTCTTTACTGCTGTCTGAAACATCTCAGGTGGGATGTTAGCTGTCTACCTCGCTATGCTCATCTTCTTCTTCAAGATCGCACATTGCGTCCTGCATTCTCAGACATGGCAACAGTAACTTCTTCAACGATTTGTGGCACAGTTGGTTGTCAGCCTCTCCCGAACTACCGGATCATGTTCTTCAATTACGGACCTCTCCGGATTCCTTTAATGCGTCGATAGCCGCAGCACTGTTGCTGTTGTTTTGGTAAAACAGCTTTAAGAGTAAAGCCTCCTCACCTTCAACTTTTGTGGTCCTGTCCTCCTCAGTTGCGCGTAATACTACGGTATATTGATAATTTTCACTTATGGACCGTCTGAATGTCAAAGTTGTGATGCAGTATACATAGGCATGACATGCAGGAATTTTGAAACAAGATACAAAGAACATATCAGATGTTGGAAGTATGAAACAAACCATTCCACATTTGCAGAGCATTTAAAACACTACAACCATCATCCTACAAACATGGAACAAGAAATGAAAATAATGAGAATAAGCAACCATGACAAACATCTTATACAAATGCAAGAAAACTTCCACATCCAGAAAGCCATAGCAGAAAACAAACATGTGATAAATGAACAAACACACATCAGCACAGGCTCCCTACTACACTTAATAAAGGAAATGATAACATTATATATATATATATATATATATATATATATATATATATATATATATAACACCAAAATGCAGACAGACACACACACACACACACACACACACAAATACATACACAGCCCCCCTCCCAAAAAAAAAAAAAAAAAATAAAATAAAATAAAAAAAATTAAATAACACCAAAATACAGACAGACACACACACACATCACAAAAAATATATATATCACACCAAAACTCACACACACACACACATACACAGGACAAAAACAAAAATAAATAAATAAATACAATAAAATTAAATTAAATTAATACGACACCAAAAAACACACACACACGCACACACACACACACACACACACACAAACGCACACACAAATGCATACACGAACAGACCACAGATACTTCAATAGTTACACTCACAAGTTTGGCAGTAATATTCGATCTTTGGCAAAAACATTTGACAATCGGCAACAGAAACCAAAACATTGCATTAAAACAAGCGTTCAGTGCATAGTGCTGTGGAATGCGGAAAAAACAGCAAATTGACGCTCATAGGAAGAAGAACAACACCAAAAATGCAACAGGAGCGTAATATGTAAGAAACTATCTACGCAACCTGTAAGTACAGTTCAAAACATTACTACTTAATAGGAAATACCAACCACCAGAACTGTTTATAACCTATAGGCACAGTGACAAAAATGTAAATAAAATAGCTAACATATGTACATATTCCAGGCCACTGATGATGCCTTGCAGAAAATAAAGGCGAAACGCATATGGCACTAAAATTGTGTTTTATTCAGTTGCTGTCAGACGGTCCATAAGTGAAAATTATCAATATACCTCCTCACCTTGTCCAGACCCATGTTGACTGCCGAACCAGTAGCGGCGCCCAACGGCAAGTCATGGCACTAACACTACCTGCAGCGCGCAGTCTGTACATCAATCCTATAAATTTAGGTACGCGTACGGCAAATAGTTTTTCATCGACACTGACGCAAATAGCGAAATGTCAATTATAACAAACCTGTATATCCCCACATACATCAAAAGTTAATTTTGTATTCCTGTTGCTACACTGTACACACATAGTAAGTAAACTTTCGTAATTTTCTATCCTTCCTGATGTTGCAATATAATGATGAGTTGTTTTTAATCCAATAGTAACATCACTATAAAAAAAGTTTCATCCCGCATTGCTGTTATTCATACAAAATGAAGCAAAAGGAGAAAATTTTAATTACACGGTATAAAACATAGATAGCGCAACGAAACAACAAAAATGAACAACCAAACTGTACACTAATAGTAATAATGGATGGTGAATTGTACACGTAAACAATATTTTACAACAGAAAAAAAAATTTTCATTTATTTCGAAATCCCACAGTGAAGTCGACTTAGTGTAATTACTTTCATGAAAACATGAAAAGTTGTCTTTTGTGTGCAGCACTCACCATGTCCGTAATGATGAAAGAGAATCTTTGGGAAAACGGTTTCTCCGAGAACATTCGTTCCAGTGAACTGGAAATAGTAGAACTCATACTCAGCGCGGTATCTCGGAGTAGTAGTGCCGTTCCAGAGACAGTAATGGAACCGTTCAGTGTTGCCTGGGCACACGAACTGATTCCTGCAGACATTTTAAAAACAGAAATACATAATTTATTATGAACAACGACAGTGAAAAATTCTCTCCTAATATTTGAGTGAAAGATGCATTTATATTACAGCTCAAGAATTATTTTCGATGTACGAGGATTATTCGGAAAGTAAGGTTCGATCAGTTGTGAAATGGAAACCACAGTGAAAATCCGATGAAGCTTTTCACAGATGAGTTGGGTAGTGTATCTAGTACACACGTCTGTCGCGTCAAGACATTCTTTTCAGTTCTGAGAGCGAAGTGAGCACGTAAAGATGCCTAGAAAAGAGTTTCTTCCACCAAGTATGGTAGCCTGCTGAGAGATTTCGCCTGATTTCATACAAACCCACGTAACCTAACAGTCATACATTTCCTCGATTGTGACAATTCTCGCCAGGGGCAATGAGGTCGCTTCCGCAGCGTTTTCGACAGGAGGTCTTTGATCAACCACCGTACAGCCCAGACTTGGCTCCCTCCGAGTTTAGTTTCTGCTCATATCAACCGCCGGCTATGAAGACAACATTTTGACACAGACAGTGTGCTGCAGACCAGGGTAGAGAGTTGTCGGAAAACACAGACGGTTGCCTCGATGACGAGAGTATTGGAAGGTTGGTACAACGCTACGACTAAGTATCTAAGTCGGAGTGGTGATTATGAAGAGAAGTAGCCGGAAGGTAACTACTGCAAATAATTATTTTTTTTTATTTTCACTGTGATTTCCATTTCGTGACCGATCAGACCTTACTTTCCGAATAACCCCCGTAACTTCACGACAAATTTTGTGTGACAGGTTCTCGATCCCGGTTCCTCTCACAGAAATACAGGTACCGGCTAACTTAACCAGGCACAACTGACGAAACGCTCCCACAACTATACAGCGCAACACGATTAAAGGATCACTTTTTCAAAACCCCGTAATTGACTCTCATTTCGACGCAGCAATTTGTAATTTAGCTCAAAGGTGCCTAAGACCTTCTTCTGTAACGGTGCAAAGATGTGGAGCGCTGTGACGTCACTCTCGAGCTCGACGACGCTTCAAACAGCAAGGCCACGTTTCACGTGTCGTGTAAGGTGGATTAACCGTGTCACGTTAACCAAAATTTAGCCCATCGCCACCGTGGGAGTGTCACGCGTTGGGCAGGTAGTCACAGCCGCTCTTTCTCCCATTTCAGCCTTTCTTTTGACGCCTCTGCGTTGAAATGACACGTTCTTCTGATGGGCGACAGAGGGAAACATTTCAGACACGTCGCCACTACCAATCGACACGTCGTGGCCTCAGGGAGTGGCATAAAGGCGTCAGTAAGACCACCATTTTCCCTCCTCGGTGTATTCGAACATATAACACACGGCTACAACACGAACAAAATCACAGACGCCGTGTTCCTGGACATCGAAAAAGCTTTCTATCGTCTCTGGCACAACGGCCTTATGCGCAATCTAAGCGATGGTGGTTTCTCGCACGGACTCGTACGTCCCATACACTCACATCTCACGAACAAACGTTTTAACACTGACGCGCAGGGCAAACAATCGACACAACACGGTATCGAAGCTGGAGTACCCCAGGGAAGCATCTTGGGCCCCATCTTGTTCAACCTGTACATTAACGACTTTCCAGCAACACAAAACACGACGTTAGCCATCTACGCCGATGACACGCCCATTCCTGCGCAAGATTGGAAACCGTCAAACATAAATTCACCAATACAGACGACACTCAGAACTGCCGAGCCTTGTTTGGAACGATGTCGAGAAATGCGAAACAGTTCTGTTCACACGCAGACCGAAGCTACTGCGCAAACATCAACCCTGTCGACACATGCACGCCCAATACGTTTCCGAGAGAAAGTCAAGATATCTCGATGTCTGGCTGGACCGGAAACTTACATGGGGGACCATATTGAATACGTTGCTAACAGAGCGCACGCGAGGCTCAAACAACTCTACGCAATGCTCGACAGGGAAAATACACTGAATAGGAGGGAGTCGGGGTCCATATACATGACACTGATTAGACCTCTGATGACGTACGCAGCTCCCGTCTGGGGATACGCAGCTCCTACACGACTGCGCCGCCTGCAGATCGTACAGAACAAAGTGCTACGCATCATTAGCAACGCTCCACGATACTCACGCAACGTGGATCTTCACAATGAATACCGCCTCGAAACCCTCAAGGAAGTATTCAAAAAATACGCCACACGATTATACAGAAAGTCGAGACACTAGAAAAATCCTTTCATCCCTACTCTGGGAAACTGTGATCACAACCATAGGTGGAAGCATAAGCGGCAAAAGACACAACTACCTATGACAAAGCTAACAGACACCCACAAGATACAATATCGGCAAGCCCCTGCGTATCAGCAACACTGACTGGATACGCCAGCTGCCATTAAAGCCGACCAACAGTCTACAGAATGGAAACCGACGAGTTCGCACACTAACGCACAAACAAACCGCCAACACTACCCTACACTATGAATCCGATATATGACCTATCGGACACAAAACGATGATGAACCTAACTGTTACAGGTATGTTGACGCTGACTGAGAAATCGACACCGGCGCCCAGCAGTAGCGGTCGAGTAACACCAGCGTACAACGTCAAAGGTATCGATCGACCTGCATGATACAGACTACTAACAAAGCCTACCTTTGGATGACCTGTCCTAGGCAGTAAGAAACCCGCTACTGCTCTTACAACCCGATCCGACGATCGCAGAGGTTTTTTTGCCCTTGGCTTTTGCCTTGGCACTTTCTTCCCTCAGCCCTTCAGACCACTACCCTTCGTTCAACTTTCGACCAACTCTATCTCCAGATGGGCGCATATTAATGGTTAACCTTATCCAGGCGTACGAAAACATCGCAATACCCACATCCTGCTTAACCTCACTTTAGTGAAAACTAACCCTTATGCAGAGATGGCAGGAGACCTTTTGTGTTGGCCATCATGCCGGTGTGGGAATGGAGGGGCTCCACCTCTATACCATTTTCCCTGGGGCGTTCATTCCCACACAGTTGGCGGTCGAAAATGACATTTCGCAGTGCGATGAGCAACAGAGCAACGTTCTTGACAAACGTTGACACTGCTGGAACTTCTTTTGAGGGCAGCGTGACTACAGATTCTGCTCTCATGTTCAGGGTGGAATCTCTAGGGACCGTCCAAAACCATTCACCAAAATTTGAACGTGATGTGAAGCAGCAATGGGTGCATATTCATCTTCAAGCCTCCTGTGGCGTCATCGTGGGGCAGTGAGACACTGACACGTGCGTGAATAAAACGGCAAACGGCGGAGGGTCCCTCTAAGACATCTCAGCTTGGCCACATCCTCAATGGCACCCGCCGACTTGTACTGAGAATGTTAAAAATGTACCTGTACAGAGACAACCTGAGAAGTAGTCTTAGCCACCTGCTAGAAGACATTTAGAATTGAAGGTGTGTCAAGGAGTTGTATGCCTGCAAGCGGCTAGGACTACTTGACACGTTGTCTCAGTACAAGTATATTTTTAAAATTGTCAATAATTGTGTTGGGTGCCACCGAACGTGTTACCAAACAGGAGTGCCTTAGAGGGACCGTCTGCTGCTTTATTCAAACATGTGTTAGTGTTGCAACCCCCATGATCACGCCACAGGAGGGCTCGAAACAGCAGACCTGAAAATGTATAAGCACCCTTTGCTGCTTCGGATCGTGTCCAAGTTTTGTTGAATGGTTTTGTATGGTCCCTAGTGGTACCAACCTGTACACCAGAACAAAAGCTAAGGTCACACTGCCCCACAAAGAGGTGTGATCACGTTCAATGGTGATCGAGCTCCACAGTGTCCTTAGAGAAGGGTGTCAGTTGTGCCAAAAGTTGTTAAAAAATGTCGCCCTGTTGCTTACTCGACCGCGAAATGGGTGGGAATCAATGCCCCAACAAAAGGGGCGGTTTAATTGTCGTCTTTATGCTACTCTTTGAGCCCATGTCGTGTCGCTTATGAGCGACGGTGTGTCTGAAATGTTTTCCGCGGCCATCCATCAGAAAACCGCGTGATTTCAACGCTGGGCGTCGCGGTTCTGACCTCAATCGCAGAGCGTGAGATGTGAGTAAGAGCAGATGTGAGGATCTTCCCAACGTGTGACACGTCCACGGAGGAGTTGGACTAAATTTTAGTTAAATTTAGTGGCAACGTGACATCATTAACCCACCCTAAATCGCACGTGAGCTTCTGAGGCCTGGCCTTTTTTTCGCGCGTGTCGACAACTTGCCGTTTGGAACATCGTAGAGCCCGAGGGTGACGTTACAGGTCGCCACGCTTTTGCAAAATTACAGAGGAAGCTTATAGGCACCTTTGAGCCAAATTTCAAACTCCTGAGTCGCAATGAGTGACAATTACGGGTTTTCTAAAAAGCGACTCTTTAATTCTGTTGCGCAGTCTATAATGCCGTCTATACCATTTTCCTGTATAGTGAATGATTCGATCTGAAACAAGCCCCAGGTTGTGGCTTCTGTGCTGTATCCCTCTGGCCGGCCGCTGTGGCCGTGCGCGGTTCTAGGCGCTTCAATCCGGAACAGCGCTGCTGCTACGGTCGCAGGTTCGGATCCAGCCTCGGGCATGGATGTGTGTGATGTCCTAGTTAGGTTTAAGTAGTTCTAAGTGTAGGGGACTGATGATCTCAGATGTTACGTCCCATAGTGCTCAGAGCCATCTGAACCATTTTTGTATCCTTCTCCAAGGCGTGCCATTCCAGCAAAAGTACGCAAGGGCACTTTGAGAGGCTTGGAATACAAGATGAAGGGACTGACACAAGTAAAGCTTTCGGGTTGGGACATGAGTCGTGTCTCGATAGTGCAGCAGGTAAAATAATTTTTTCTGAAAGGCAAGGGTCCGGGTGCCGATCAGGAACACAGTTTTTTATCTGATAATATATTTGTGATAGCGTGCACCCTACTCTAATAAGAAAGATACATACTGCAATATCCATGATGCACGTATTCAGGTTGCCGGAATGTCGAAAGGTAGGCTTAAAAACACTATTCGGTTTTTAATAGCTTAAAGTTTTACGAACGTAGACTAGCGCTAAAGCAGTAGTTTTCTCCAGTGAATTAGAGCGACCCAGAACGGATAGAATACGCGGTCCGTAGCTATCTGATCAGTTTGGTATTTCCCATGCTGCGCATGGATTTTCGAAGTTCCATACGCTCAGCTGGTTGAATGATAGTCTAATTTCCAATTCTCGTTGTAATCTTGTTTTAAATCTGCTGCCCAACAATGCCACAAAACTCCTTTTTGACTGTACAAAAAAAAAAAAAAAAAAAAAAAAAAAAAAAAAAAAAAAAAAAAAATCAACTGTATTTTTGTCGCGTTTACATTTCAGTTGCCAGAACTACTAGCTCGTAACGGCAACGAGCTAAGTGAATAGTAACTTAACTGTGTTGCACCTACTACCGTTATTCGGAAACAAATCACTAATAGAAGAGCACTTCTCCTATAGTAAATGTGGAGAAGAGAAGAAATTTTATCGTCAAATAATTGTCATGTATACTTCAATGCATACTGTGGTTGTCTGCTTGTTTTGGACGCTACTCTTCAAATGAAAATTTCGTCGACTAACGACCTGCTATAAGTATTCAGGTTACTTTCTTGATGATCAATGGCTTCTTCAGTGAAATAAACTGAACGATTCTTAAGCTGAAATGCTAAATAAGCAATTTAAGGTCAGTACAGAAGTTTCGCTACATATTTGGCGTAACATTAGTAACTACAGGTACCGTACAGCTTTAAAACGTCACCAGTAAGTCTGAACCCTAAGTAAGATCAGGGAGAGGAAACGACATAATTTTTATTTGATGTTTTCTGTCCTTTATAAGAAAATGACAAACAAATTGAAATCAGAGAAAATCGACATTATATTATATTCCGTTCATACTGCAGCAGCACATGAATTATATTAAGTCTTACCTTCCTCCGGAACGACCAGGCAAATGAAAACTAAGTTTGTAGGTGGTTGCTATTGGGTTTTCTCTTTCTTTCCAGGAACAATTGAGATTCGACCAGTTCTCCGAGGTACAAATAAAATTGTAAATTGGTTTGGGTCTATCTGTAAAAGGATAAAAGACATGGTTATGTTTCGTTTGCATTACAAACCTACTTATAGCATAATGCCAGTAAAGATTGAAGTAAAGATACAAGTGAATAAAACACAAGACAATTATGGACCATAATTTCTTTTAAAACAAAAATATGACCCTTAGTATATAACTGTAACTAGATAGCCGAAAAATATAAAATCCCACATTTTATTTGCATTGACATGGGTATACTTTCTTAGAATATCATAATTTTAATGGAAATTCTGTATTTATTCAGATACACAGTTACTGAAAACGACAGTTGCAATGTCACCTACAAAGTACAGGTTTATTTTTCTGACATAGCCTTACGGAACTTAGTAATTATTCAGAGAAATGCATTAAGTATCTGCTACAAGTACGTCATGTGTTCCCCCTTGCTTATTCGTCAGATACTGGGTCTGCAATCAAATTCACTCCACAAACAACATGCTCCGTTGATGTCAGCTCATATCACGTGTAGGTCTTCTGGTAAAAGTAGCACAAACGCTGATACCTCCATGCAACTCCACACAAAAAATCGCATCATGCCACGTCGGACGGGCGTAGAGGTGATTAGAGGAATTTTTGAACATTGTCCCCACCACAACCGATCCATTGATTATCTAATGTCGTGTTTAAGAGATCACAAACATGAAGATGGAATTGGGCTTGACATCAATCTCTTGCCTAATGATGTCCATGATGTTAGTTTCTAGCTGCGAGATGAAACAGTTTTTCAGCATGTCCAGTTACACGTGTCTTGTATTGGTCATTTCCATGAAGAAAACGAAGGTTTTAAGTTTAGACTGCGATGTCGCACGTAAGAAATGAACTGTTAGTGAGTTATGAACAAGCTACAGGAATATTCTATGATCCACATACAGTATTGCGTCTAATCATAGTGCCATCAAAAAATTATTCCTTTCTCGGTTATAATAGGTTTCTCACGTAAAAAAATTATTGCTCCCCCGGTAACGAAAGATTTCTCACGTAAAACACACTCCTACATTTCCTGCTTTATCGTGTAGCGATTCAAGAAGACTTACTTTGTCTTGGAGTGCGACGCTAATGTTTCTATAATACCAGAAAAAAGAAAGACTTACACTATCCTCTACTTTAACCTACCTTTGGCGCAAAAATGGGTAAAATATGCTGCTGTAAGATTTTTCCATTAATTGCCAGATGAAATAAAATGTCTGACACACAGCAATAATAGTTTCAAAAATAAATTGAAATAATGTCTTCTTGACTACTCCTTCTGTACCATAGATGAATTCTTGAATAGTAATAAATGAATCTATAGGTATAATATATGCATTTGTGCCATTTAAGAGAATGGGGTAGGTAATAAATATTTTAGGCTTAAAAAAAAAGAAACGAATGAAATTCGACCACAGCAAAAGCTTTTTCAGCGCCTGTGACCATCTTCACTAATTACCAACCGACCTTCGTTCTGATGGAAAAAAGTGAAAACTGTTACAACAAACAAAACTTCTTCAAGTACGAAATTGTTTCCACCAGGATAGTATATGTGCTGAGATTAGTATTCACACGGTCCGTTAAAGTAATGTGATCACCGCCTATGTTCGATGTCAACGTGCAATAACCGATCACAGACGGCAGATGGCAGCACTGGCAGTTCAAAAGGGCACGATCATTGGCTTTCAGAAAGCATTTCCGAAACGGCTAGGTTTGTAAATTGTTTGCGTGCCGTCATGGTTCAAATGGCTATGAGCACTATGAGACTTAACATCTAAGGTCATCAGTCCCCTAGAACTTAGAACTACTTAAACCTAACTAACCTAAGGACATGACACACATCCATGCCCGAGGCAGGATTCGAACCTGCGACCGTAGCGGTCGCGCGGTTCCAGACTGAAGCGCCCAGAACCGCTCGGCCACTGCGGCCGGCCGTGCCGTCATGGTTAAATTATTCCGTGCATGGCAAAATGGAGCTATCGACTGGAGCGAACGACGGCTGCGGTGATGCGTACTGGCGAACAGATGTGCAGCTGTGGAGCAAGTGACCACCCATATTAACCGAGGGGATACCGGCAGTGTCTCCTCCCGTTCAGCTAGTGTTGGGTTGGTTGGTTGTTTTGGGGAAGGAGACCAGACAGCGAGGTCATCGGTCTCATCGGATTAGGGAAGGACGGGGAAGGAAGTCGGCCGTGCCCTTTGAGAGGAACCATCCCGGCATCTGCCTGGAGCGATTTAGGGAAATCACGGAAAACCTAAATCAGGATGACCGGACGCGGGATTGAACCGTCGTCCTCCCGAATGCGAGTCCAGTGTCTAACCACTGCGCCACCTCGCTCGGTAGCTAGTGTTGGGTTCAGCGCGTGTGGCTTGGAGCTCTCCCTGAAGTAACCGATTTGTAACAGTTCGTTGTGCCATTGTGGTACCAGCTGGTGCTGAATTTGCTGTTGGAGATGCAGTACGATGCGCCAGAGTCATACGCCGAAAACTATGTGTTCCCTCTCGGTAGGGCACGTGGCCGTCCAGAGCCCAACCTTCTTGCGGCGGTACATTCTCGTGACTTCCGCTGCCAGCAACCGTGTACATTGGCTAAATTCCTGCCAAGCCTTTTTACATTATCGAAGAAGAAACAAATACCTTCTCGTAGCCCTATTACACGAACTCCTTCAAACTCAATGAAGTGATGATAATGGCTTCTTTGTCGCCTTAAAGGCATTCTTGACTAACATCAACTCATGACGTCCAAACTCATAGGTAACTAACGTTCACGACCGGTAAGCCTATAGCTTATATTTAAAGCAAGCCTAATTTACACCTCATAGTGGCGCTACTAGCGCCACTCTTATGCGACTGGCGAGACATTTGAATAGATATCATCTTACAGATGTAGAAAGCCGACTATGGGTTCTCGTTTTGTCGCAAAATTCATTCTTCGTGTCTGGATTTCTTTTTTCGTCCGTGTATTGTCGTATGCTTCCACCAGTGCCAAATTGCGCTATTAGTTATGATACACCCTGTGCACTGAATGCGTTTCTTTTCTAGTTTTATTGTCTAAGATAGGATGATGTGGCTGATAGTGCAGGTCACTCACGAATATTTAAAGAGAAGATTTCAGTGCTGCCAAGCGAGAGCTCATTGAAGGACGGAGTGGAGATCTGTAGAGGTTTTTAATGAAACCCGGTTCTGCCTCGGTGTCAGTGATGGCCGTATATTGGTTAGAAGGAGGTCAGTTGAGCGCCTCCAAAAACTTGCCTGCAGCCTAGACGCAACGGCACTACATCTGGAGATATGGTCAGTGGTGCGGCTTAGGAGCACTCTCGCGGTTATCTCACCAACGCAGACTGTAAATTTATACGTGAATTTGGTGATTCCACTTTTTCAGCTGCCATTCGTGACCAGCATTCCAGGGGGTGTTATCCAGTAGGGTGACGCTCGCCCACATGCCGCTGTTGTAACCTAACATGCTCTACAGAATGTAGACATGTTGCTTTGGCCTGCTCGATCACCAGATCTGTCTCCAGTCGAGCACATATGGGGCATCATCGGATGACGACTTCAGCGTCATCCACAAACAGAGTTAACCGTCCTTGTGTTGACCGGCCAAGAGCAACAGGCATGGAATTCTATCCCAGAAACTGAATCCGGCACCTATACAACACAACGCATGCACGTCTGCATGCTTGCATTCAGCATTCGGGCGGTTACTCCGGTTATTAATGTAGCAGCATTTCACATTTTAAATGTCTTACGTCGTTCTTGCCGTAACATGCGTTGTTGCAATGTTAATCACTTAAATATGGTATTTAGACGAATGTATTTCCGAAATCTCATTACTCTGAATTAATTATTTTTAGGTGTTGCGATTTGTTTTCCGTCAGTGAAGAAGCAAAAACGTTCCAACAAACGTGGATCCGCAAGCGAGCCATTAGCGAGATAACTGGGAATGTGCGGCTCGAGTCGCCACTGGCTTCAGCATGAAATATTGTCTTGCAAATCTATGTCAAATGTAAACTTACTTCACTCTCAGTCTAATGGGCCTAAAATTTATTGGCCGGCCTGAGTGGCCGATCGGTTCTAGGCGCTACAGTCTGGAACCGCGCGACCGCTACGGTCGCAGGTTCGAATCCTGCCTCGGGCGTGGATGTGTGTGATGTCCTTAGGTTAGTTAGGTTTAAGTAGTTCTAAGTTATAGGGGACTGATGACCTCAGAACTTAAGTCCCATAGTGCTCAGAGCCATTTGAACCATTTTGAACCTAAAATTTATTACAATTTACTGCACAAAAATACTTGTTAAAGGTATTCATATGTCATTCTCGCATTTAGATGCGATACTGACCTCCTGTCTGCCTCCTAAAGTTCGTCGCCGATATGGACTGCCTAGTCCTACACTCCACTCTCAAGAAATTCAAGCGATTCCTTCATGTCACTCTCAAACAATTTCCCTCCTAGTTCAGCCTGTGGCCTCTCAAAAACAAACCTCCCAAGATGCAGGCAATAATAATAGGAAGGACCAGCCGCAGCTTATTTCCGCCCCCATGACTTCTATTTTATGTTCTACACTCGTCCTGTCCAATTAACTAACACGGTAAAATATCTCGGAGTAACCATCGATCGTAAACTAAGCTGGAAACCTCACCTACTACACATCCAACAAATAGACCATAGTAGACTAGAGCTACTCACCAGCCGAACACGGGGTTAGGCCGACCACACTCGTCACCTATGGCTCCTCTCACACACTAAACGCCTTTGGATGTCCTACACTACCCGCAAATTTCACACAAACGAACCTGTCTTTTTATCCTCGATTATTAACCTTTTTACTCTGACACGTTTGTACTAAAGCATCCACCACCCTTACACCAACACACTCTTCACGTCCTATACCAACGAAACCTTAACCGCTTCCGCTACCTGATCATGAAGTCCACCCATAAATGTAGCCATCCTTCCAGCTTTAATAGAATACTCATCTTCATCTCTTTGCCAGCGCTCCTGATGCCTCCCCTCTCCGACCCCCTACTCACCCCTTTCCCCCTCCCCCCCCCTCCCAACTCACCCCTCACTCCATTTTGCTTCTTCTATATCCAAACACCTGGTTCGGGGTACGCCACCGAACTCTTCCATCCCGCATTCTTTCCAAAACACTCTCCTCAAAAATTCCTCGTCACCTGTAATTCATTTCCTACTGAATCTCGTAAATATTGATCAAACTGTAAAATTGGCTGCTCCATCTCTTCAACCGTATCAACTGGAATGCTCTACACTGCACTTCTGAGATGACACCGAACAGAAAAAGGCAGGGGATTGAGGTCACGTATCTTGGAGGACAAGGCACAGGCCCGACTCGACCTATCCATCTTGTTGGATCATACTGGAGCGTTAGATGTCGTCTTACATTAGCAGCAAAATGTGCCGGTACCCTGTCATGCTTATACCACATCCCCAACGTTGGGCCATCTTGACCCCAAATAGATCGGGACTTAATGGAAAAGTGTACATTTACATTTTTACAAACTAGGACAATATACCATACTGAAGTCAGTGACGGCTCGTTACTACATTTCCACAATTTTATTGTAAACAGCCCATTTGCGGACCCATGTTTGGTGGAATGTTTTTTATTCTGTTGCGCCACACGTTCAGGTTTCACTACCAATTACACTAAGGTGACCAAACTCATGGGATACCTCCTAATATCATGTCAGACCTACTTTTGACCGGCATAGTGCAGCGACTCGATGTGGCATGGGATCAACAAGTCGTTGGAAGTCTCCTGCAGAAATATTGATCCATGCTACCTCTATAGCTGTCCATAATTTCGAGAGTATAGCTAGCGCAGGATTTAGAACGTGAACTGACATCTCTATTAAGTTCCATAAATGTTCGATGGGACTTGTGTCGGACGATCTGGGTAGTCAAACCATGAGCTGAATTGTCCAGAATTTTCTTCACATCAATTGTGAACAAGTGTGGCGCGGTGACATGAAGCATTGTCATCCATAAAAATTCCATCGTTGTTTGGGAACATGACGTCCGTGAATGGCTGCAAATGGTCTTCAAGTAGCCGAACATAAGCATTTCCAGTCAATGATCGGTTTAGTTGGACTACAGGGCCAAGTTTATTCCATGTAAACACAGCCCACACGATTATGGAGCCACCAGCAGCTTGCACAGAGCATTGTTGACAACTTGGATCAATGGCTTCGTGCGGTCAGCACCAGATTAGTACCCTACCATCAGCTATACCATCTGATATCGGAACTCATGTGACCAGGCCACGGTTTTCCAGTCGCCTGGTATCCAGCCGATACGGTCACGAGCCCAGGAGAGGCGCTGCGGGCGATATCGTGTCGTTAGCAAAGGCACTCCGTCGGTCGTCTGCTGCCATAGCCCATTAACGCCAAAGTTAGCCGCACTGTGCTAACGCATAAATTTGTCATACGCCCCATATTGATTTCTGCGGTTACGTCACGTAGTGTTGCTTGTGTGTTAGCACTGACAACTCTACGCAAACGCCACTGCCCTCGGTCGTTAAGTGAAGGCCCTCGGCCACTGTGTTTACCGTGGTTAGAGGTAATACCAGCAGTTTGGTATTCTCGGTATACTATTGACGGTGTGGACCTCGGAATATTGAATTCCCGGAGGATTTCCGAAATGAAATGCCCCATGCGTCTAGCTCCAAGTACCATTCCGCGTTCAGAGTCTGTTAATTCACGTCGTGCGGCCATAATGACGTCGGCAAGCTTTCCACATGAATCACCTGAGTACATGTGATATCTCTGCCATCGCTATCCCATGACTTTCGTCAACTCAGAATATGATACTCCCTTTATAGGCTACGAAGTTGGCAGTAGCTTCAAAATGAATCTCCACTGGTTCCAAGCACTAATAATCAGAATTTACTGGTATGCTGGAGTCTCTCAACATCAAAATAAATATTTTTGCAGTTATCAATATAAAGGCATTCCCAAACGGAATGCGCACGCTGTGTGGTGGAAATGACCTCGGTAGCCCGTGGTATGTGCGTGGATGCACAGATATTACTTGGCACATGAGAAGCACTGAAGGTGTGGCGGCCGCGGAAAACAGCCCAAATCACAGGGACGGTTCAAAGGAAAAGATATTCGTTTTACATTATTATGTTAAGCACTAAGAAGGATTGTCATTACCAGGACTGTTTTTTCTTCTTTTTTTTCGTTTTTTTCTAAACCTCCGATCTGTCGCGAAATGGAAACGACAGCGAAAATCAAATGCGTTTTATTTCCAACACTTAGCAAAACCTTCCAGCTACTTTTCTTCATAGTCGCCGCTCCTACTAGGACATTTGTCGTAGCGTGGTACCAGCTTTTCAATACCCTCGTCATAGAAGGCAGCCGCCAGAGATTTCCGTCGGTTCCTCATGCTGGTCTGCAGCTCGTTGTCTGTGTCAGAATGTTGTCTTCATGCCCAGTGGTTCAAGTGAGCGAAGATAGAAAATCAGAGGGAGCCAAATCCGGGCTGCATGGCGGGTGATCAAATACTTCCCATCGGAAACGCTGTAGGAGCGTCTTCGTTGCACGTCCAATATGCACCGAGCAAGGTGGCGCAGTGGTTAGCACACTGGTCTCTCATTCAGGAGGACGACGACGGTTCAAATCAGCGTGCAGCCACCCTGATTTAGGTTTACAGTGATTTCTCTTAATCGCTTTAGGCAAATGCTGAGATGCTTCCTTTGAAAGGACGTGTCCGCCGACTTCCTTCCCCGTGCTTCCCTAATCCGATGGGGCCGATGACCTCGCTGTTTGATCCTCTCCCACTAAATCAACCAACCAACCAACCAGTCCAATGGGGAACTGTCACGAAGAAGAAAAAGTGTGACAGTTACGTTATGTGGGCCGCATGAAGCCAGGCGAAACCCCTCAGCAGTGATTCAAACTTGCTGCGAGACAATATTTTCTAGGCATCTTTACGTGCTCACTGTGCACTCAGAGCTAAAATGTTCGACAGATCGTAGTAGACAGACATACTAAAGACACTGCGCAACAGATCTGCACAAAGATTCACCGGACTTTCCCTGTGGTTTTATTTTCGCGACCGATCGGATTTCGAAAAAAGAATAACCCTTATAGGAAGCATTCCTCATCTTATGCACACTGACATATTTCCTGTGCAGTAAGTTAGTGTCGTGTTGTGTTGTGTCTTAAGTATTTTTTTTTTGTGCAAATGACGTATGAGTGCATGTAGTGTTATAGTTGTGTTGTTGATAGCAAAAGGAAAGAGTGAAACCCGATCCCAACACCCAACCTACGTTTTTTGATTAGCATTAAGAGTTCCACAGTGGTTAATCTTGCGAGAAAACTGACGACAATCTTCATGAATGTTTCATGTTGAATACAGTAAACTGTGGGTGTGCCCCTACAGACAGAGCTAATCGGCTAGAAAACTGACAGTCGAAGACTTTTTGCAGGGATAATTTGGCCAGCCGCCGGACAGAAGGTAGGGGTGCAAAATTTATGCTGACCAAATACTGTACTGTTGTTTTAAGTGAAGGTCAAAAACTCTTCCCATTGGCGTATGAATAGAGTGTCTACAACACAGCTACAGTGCTTGACTGTCAGTTTGGGAAGTTGGGTGATAAACTTGGTGCCTTTCGTGTAGAACAGGCTCAGTGCCGAAGAAAGAAAGAGAGAAAGAGTCTTGCCACATTGTTGGCTTGAAGACGGTCAGGGACCGATCACAATCTGAGATGGTAAAACATTCTTCCTTCGCTTTCAGTGACACTTTTCTTCACTGTGTATAACTATGTATTGAGAGTATATTTTTATTTCTAATGACTGCCATTAATACTCGTACTTGTAGAGTGCAGTCTTTTACTGTTTATGGGAGAACGAAACTTGGTCATGTGGTATAGTCTTCCTCAGGCATAGCACAAAACTGATGACCGACCCCATGTTCCCATCCAACGAACCAGTTAAGACCAGTGGTAATTCACGCTTTCCCTGGCATAACGCAGAGTTGATTCAGGTTTAATGAAGAACGTACAGGGTGGTCCATTGATCGTGACCGGGCCAAATATCTCATGAAATAAGCATCAAACGAAAAAATTACAAAGAACGAAACTTTTCTAGCTTGAAGGGGGAAACGATATGGCGCTATGGTTGGGCCGCTAGATGGTGCTGCCATAAGTCAAACGGATATCAACTGCGTTTTTTTAAATAGGAACCCCCATTTTTTTACATATTAGTGTAGCACGTAAAGAAATATGAATGTTTTAGTTGGACCACTTTTTTCGCTTTGTGATGGATGGCGCTGTAATAGTCACAAACATATGGTCACAATTTTAGACGAACAGTTGGTAGGTTTTTTAAATTAAAATACAGAACGTAGGTACGTTTGAACATTTTATTTCGGTTGTTCCAATGTGATACATGTACCTTTGTGAACTTACCATTTCTGAGAACGCATGCTGTTGCAGCGTGATTACCTGTAAATACCACATTAATGCAATAAATGCTCAAAACGATGTCCGTCAACCTCAATGCATTTGGCAATAAGTGTAACAACATTCCTCTCAACAGCGAGTAGTTCGCGTTCCGTAATGTTCGCATATGCATTGACAATGCGCTGACGCATGTTGTCAGGCGTTGTCGGTGGATCACGGTAGCAAATATCCTTCAACTTTCCCCACAGAAAGAAATCCGGGGACGTCAGATCCGGTGAATGTGTGGGCCATGGTATGGTGCTTCGACGACCAATCCACCTGTCATAAAATATGATATTCAATACCGCTTCAACCGCACGCGAGCTATGTTCCGGACATCTGTCATGTTGGAAGTACATCGCCATTCTGTCATGCAGTGAAACATCTTGTTGTAACATCGGTAGAACATTACGTAGGAAATCAACATGCACGGCACCATTTAGATTGCCATCGATAAAATGGGGGCCAATTGTCCTTCCTCCCATAATGCCGCACAATACATTAACCCGCCAAGATCGCTAATGTTCTACTTGTCGCAGCCATCGTGGCTTTTCTGTTGCCCAATAGTGCATATTATGTCGGTTTACGTTACCGCTGTTGGTGAATGACGCTTCGTCACTTGATAGAACGCGTGCAAAAAATCTGTCATCGTCCCGTAATTTCTCTTGTGCCCAGTGGCAGAGCTGTACACGACGTTCAAAGTCGTCGCCATGCAATTCCTGGTGCATAGAAATATGGTACGGGTGCAATCGATGTTGATGTTGCATTCTCAACACCGACGTTTTTGAGATTCCCGATTCTCGCGCAATTTGTCTGCTACTGATGTGCGGATTGGCCGCGACAGCAGCTAAAACACCTACTTGGGCATCATCATTTGTTGTAGGTCGTGGTTGACGTTTCACATGTGGCTGAACACTTCCTGTTTCCTTAAATAATGTAACTATCCGACGAACGGTCCGGACACTTGGATGATGTCGTCCAGGATACCGAGCAGCATACATAGCACACGCCCATTGGGCATTTTGATCACAATAGCTATACATCAACTCGATACCGACCTTTTCCGCAATTGGTAAACGGTCCATTTTAACACGAGTAATGTATCACGAAGCAAATACCGTCCGCACTGGCGGAATGTTACGTGATACCACGTACTTATACGTTTGTGACTGTTACAGCGCCATCTATCACAAAGCGAAAAAAGTGGTCCAACTAAAACATTCATCTTTCTTTACATACTATACGAATATGGAATAAAAATGGTGATTCCTATTTTAAAAAACGCAGTTGATATCCGTTTTTCCTATAACAGCACCATCTAGCGGGCCAACCATAGCGCCATCTTGTTTCCCCTTTCAAGCTAAACAAGTTTCGTTCTTTGCAGTTTTTTTTTTTTATTTGTTTGTTTGGTACTTACTCCGTGAGATATTTGGCCCGGTCACTATCAATGGACTATCAATGCCTTCGAGGAGGAAACCTACTTGCTTTTTCCGTTACGTGGACGACACGTTCGTCATCTGGCCACATGGTATGGATAAACTCCTTGACTTCCTTACACATCTAAACTCCATACACCCCAACATCAAATTCACTATGGGGACTGAAACGGAGGGTAAATTACCTTTCCTTTTCGTCTTCGTCAAGAGAATTGCTGACGGCACCCTAGGTCATGGGGTGTATCGGAAGACAAAGCACACTGATATTTATTTGCACGCAGACAGCTGCCACCATCCTTCACAGAGGAATGGGGTACTTAAAACTCTAGTACATAGGGCGCGCACTATCGCTGACGCAGAGTCTACCCCAGGGATTTGGAACATCTGAGAACTGTATTTCCAAAAAAATGGGTACTCAGAGAGGCAGATTCAACGTGCTCTCCGCCCAACCACTACAGCACAACCTGAGGAGATGGATGAAATCACGAGGCAGGAGGTAGGCACTGCGTTTATTCCATATACAGGCGCACTCTCGGGGAAAATCGCCCGCATTTTGAAGAAACACCGGGTCGGAAATGTGTTTTGTCCTCCTAATAAAACTCGTGCACTGGTGGAGAGCGCCGAAGATGACCTCGGTTTGAGGAAGGCCGGCGTGTACCAGATTCCGTGTCAATGTGGCAAGTCGTATATAGGTCAGACGATGCTTACCGTCGAGGATCGATGCCGTGAATACCAGAGGCACACTCGACTGATGTATCCGAGCAAGTCGGCGGTCGCTGAACATTGTTTGTCGGAAAATCACGCTATGGTGTATGAACGCACGAGGATTCTGGTACAGACGTCGAGATACTGGGACAGCGTTGTTAGAGAGGCCATCGAAATTCGCACCAATGACGACCTCATAAACCGTGACTGTGGCTATAATCTTAGCAAGGCTTGGGAACCAGCGATTGGGTTAATCAAGAGTAAATCGAGCAAACGTATAGTTGTGACGACCACGGCGGACAGAGCCATCACACCGACGTCATCTCAGACGCCGTCGCAATCTGTGCCACCGCGCGACCGCGGCGCGGGGCGCGAACAGCGGAGGGAGCGCGCCGGGGGCGGAGGGTATTTAAATCGACCGCCGCCGCGACCGAACCCAGTTCCCTCTGAGCAACCATAGCGTACGGATCTCCGTGCCGGCACGTTCATAGGAGCTCAGTCCGTCAGTTCACCTGATGATGGCGACATGTATGATCGCCGAAATACTGTGCCCGTTCGACACTGTGGACCGGCAGTACACCCGTGGATATTTTGATTATCAAATACGCCGGGAGAAACTCAAGAATCACATGAGTTATTACATTCGGTTCTTCTTGTGGATTTCTAAAAAAAAGAAACTGCTCGCCAAAAATTCTCAGTGGTTGAATACTGAAACATGCCACGAGTATACTATGAAGGCCAAATTTTCATACGCGAATATCATTCCAACAAAACAATTCCAGAACTTCCAAATTTCACAAAACTGTCCGTAAATGCAACTGCTGTTACGGCCATGCAGTCCAGTTTCGAAAAGCCAATTATGTCTTCATTTTACATATTATTTTGACTGGCACTAGTAACATGACCGTCTGTGTTCAAAGCTAGCTAGCGACTCATCTCTTCCAGTCTCACTCCCAGTATAACTATCAGGTAACGAGCAGGCACTATCTCAATTCTGATTGGCTGACCATACTCGCTGCCAATCAGAATGCTCGCTCATGATCATACTCGCGCCAAAACTGGCCTGCACCAGTCCTTATACACAGACGTATTTGCGTCAATCTGACATGCAAATATTAAAGTAATGTTTAATAAACGAAAAGACAATAATTCTCGAAATATTCTTTAGATACAGATTTTACTCCAGCTGACTTTCTGGCTGCTCTGTTACAATAGCAATCACGCCTAGACATACGTCATTAGCAAAATGAGTAAATTCCCTAGGGTCATTTTCCCACGACAGACTTGTGTAACTCTTGCAGGTTACTGAAGACGGTATATACTGCAACATTGAAATTAAAAGAATGTCCCACATACCCACTCTCATTTACTCACATTCACTCCTACAACCATATTAGACACAAATAATAACTCTCTCTGATTTTTATATTACAAAAACGAAAAATAATTAAAGTTTTAATATGAAAATCTCTATTAATTATTTATGCACACCGAGAGTTCGGTTTATGTTTTCCAATTATACAAAAAGTTAAATTATCATATTTCCTAACTGAATTCAGCTACATAAGTGCCGGTTTTTTTACTTTTTAGTAATTTTTTCAATCTTCGAAACTCAGATAGTAACAATGTTGAAATTTTTATACATTCTTCTCCTGAATAACAAAAGGTACCGATTTTGAAAATGACTGAATAATATTTAATATCACTTATTCAGGTTCTTATAGGTGGTGAATGTACGCGTCCAGTAAGAGACCTCGAACAGCTTTCCCACGGCAGGCAGTGACAGATTCTCGTGTGTCTCTCGGTTACGCTGGTAGATGACAGCCCCAGAAGTTACGTTCAGCAAGCTATCCTAAAACAAACGTTCGCTCGGAACAACTTGCAACGCTACAAAATGAACCATTCCGCCAGTTGTCTGAAGCGATTTAGGGAAATCACGGAAGACCTAAATCAGGAGAACTGGACGCGGGTTTGAACCATCGTCCTCTCGGATGCGAGTCCAGTGCGCTTACCACTATGCCATCTCGCTCGGTCACTGAGTTTGAACGAGGTGGTGTAATAGGGCTACTAGAAGCTGAATGTTCCTTCCGCTACCCTGCAGAAAGACTTGGCAGAAATGTAGCCACTGTTCATGATTGCTAGCAGCGGTGGTCACGAGAACGTACGGTCGCAAGAAGACCGCGCTCCGGACGACTAGGAGCCACTACCGGGAGGGAATACCATCATGTTCGGCATATGGCTCTGGCGCATTGTACTGCATTTGCAGCAGCCGTATGAGCAGCAGTTGGCGCCGTAGTGACTCAACGAACTCTTACAAATCGCTTACTTCAAGGACAGTTAAGAGCCAGGCGCCCCACAACATGTGTTCAACTGACCCCAAACCACCGCCATTTTCGACTTATGTGGTGTCACTGAGGGGGGGGGGGGGGGTGAAGGGCTGTTGTGTTATCTAATGAAACCTGGTTCTGCCTCAGTGCCAGTGATGGCCGTGTGTCGGTTTGAAGGAGGCCAGCTGAGGGCCTACAACCAACCTGTCTGCATGGTAGACCCACTGAACCATCGCCCAGAGTTATGGTCTGGGGTGTCATGTCATATGACAGCAGGAGCACTCTCGTGGTTATCCCACGCACCCTGACTGCGAACATGTACGTCAGTCTGGTGATTCGACCTAATGTGCTGCCATTCGTGAACAGCTTTCCAGGAGGTGTTTTCCTGCATAATAACACTCGCCTCCATACCACCATTATAAACTAACATACCCTACAGAGTGTCAACATGTGCCTTGGTCTGCTCCATCACCAGATTTCTCTCCAATCGATCACGTATGGAACTCAATCGGACGACAATTCCAGCGTCATCCACCTACAGCTTTAACTGTCGCTGTACTGACTGATCAAGCGCAACAGACGTGAAACTCCATCCTACAAACTGACATCAGGCACCTGTGCATTGCAATGCATGCACGTCTGCTTGCTTGCAGTTACACCGATTGTTAATGAACCAGCATTTCACACTGGAAATGGCTTATCTCGCGCTTACATTAATCTGTTATCTTGAAATGTTAATCACTTAAACATGTTACCTAGACAAATGTATTCCCGAAATTTCATTACTCAACTTTAAAAGGAGTTTACTGGTTTCAATTACTTTGGCATTGGTAAATGTTTTGATGTCACTGCTATTTCTATCCATTTGCCTTGAGATCTGTTGCAAATTTATGAATATTATACGAGTTGCTTCTGTAATCTGTTGCTTACTCAGCATAAACGCAAGTTCAGTTTTCCTGCCTTTGTAGGAACCTAGTGGGGGTTCTTGTTCAAATTTCGTTCATACATTTGTTTACAGGACTAACCTCACTAGTTTCAATTTAAAATCAAGCTGTGCACGTTGCTAAAGGTTTCTTCCTATCCATGTTACCGATATTCCTGACTATCAGGTCCAAGCCCGGTTTTTAATGTAACAATATTTGACTTTGGTACTTAGGGTTGTTGTTGAAGCTAGCTGGGTGTTGTTCTTTAAATTTTATGTATACATATTTTATCGTCGCTCTTTTGTCTCACTGTGTTTTATTATAGTGGCTCATTGCCTCTTTTGATCTAGTAACTAATCGTTTATTCGTGTTGCATTTATTATTGTGGAACACTTGTTGATTCAAATGTTTTCTCTTTGTTATTGTTTACAATTTTCTTTATTTAATCTATGTTGAAAGAGAGCCATTGAAGTAGGGTGAAACTCAGTGGTTCGACATCTCTAGTTAACTTGTTCGATTTCAAATTATAAAAAGATATTGTTCATTTGCCAGCAGTCGTCTGAATTTCTCAGTCTTGACGTGTTAGAGAAATACATAATAACTATTTGTAGTGTCTTTCAAAAATAAAATTGTTTTTTCTGGTTCAAATGCTAAGCTTCTTGTGGCTCTGCATCTTACCACTCCCAACTCCTCGGTTGGTAAAGTGTTTAAGGAAGGGAATCGTATAAAAAGTGAAAGAAGTTCCACTGAGTGATAGAATAATGTGTTGTGTTTTTATGGAAGGTTGTGAGTGTGAGGTTTGTCTAGTTTTGAATAAAACAACGCAACAGAGCTCCTATTCTTCTCGAGGGGATGTATCATGGTGTTATGGGCGGAAAATTAATAAATCAACAAGTTTTATTAAATGAAGTGCTAGATCCATGTATAAAGTGTTAAAATGCATTTCACATATTCTGCGTAAATTTAGAGCCAATTTACAACAAAGGGTAATTTATGACTCAAGTGAGGTTAGAGGGAAAGTAACGTAAAATATTTCTTTGCGAATGTTATAAGCATTGTTTTGCGCACTTTTGCGTTTAAACTATTTGTGTGTCGTGGTTCTGAGGCGGAGATGGAGAATTAACTAAGTATTTGCTTAATTGAGTGAAGGTCACGGCATAAAAAGTACACTCTGGTTCGATGCTATTCCAAGTAAACAGTACCAATCCAAAACGCTGCAGAGTTAAAATCTCATTCTGGAAACATCCCCCAGACTGTGGCTAAGCCATGTCTCCGCAATATCCTTTCTTTCAGGAGTGCTAGTTCTGCAAGGTTCGCAGGAGAGCTTCTGTAAAGTCTGGAAGGTAGGAGACGAGGTACTGGCAGAAGTGAAGCTGTGAGGTCGAGGCGTGAGTCGTGCTTGGGTAGCTCAGTTGGTAGAGCGCTTGCCCGCAGAAGGCAAAGGTGCCGAGTTCGAGTCCCGGCCCGGCACACAGTTTTTATCTGCCAAGAAATTTCATATCAGCGCACACTCCGCTGCAGAGTGAAAATCTCATTTTAGTACCAATCCAGCATGCGAATCTGATGCGATATTGCCTCACCTCCCTGTCTTGGAAGGTATTTGCTATTAAGTTCATAAATGTAAATATCAAGAAAGAAGTATAAAATCAACAGAAAGCTCGAATTATGGTGGATGCTAGTTAAAGATGGACACTAATGAGCCCATAATACCACAAAAATCTCGTTTATATTAATGAAACTAATGTTTATATGGTGTGTGTAAAACAGTCAACGACATTACTTCGAATAAAAAAAAAATCATGCTCATAACACAGCGTATTAATATGCTGTATCAGCAACCTGTAACAGGAAAGCATGCAAATATTTCAAGTCATCAACACATTCAAAATTTTTTTATTGTTATTAAGGTGTTCACAGTGTCTGTTTTAAGTCACAAAATCCAGTTTAATTATTTGTATGGAATGAATGTTCAATAAATGAAAACATAGTCCAATATGATACAAATGATTTATGAAGAAAAATATGACAAATACTAGTTTTTAACATTAAATTAAGTGACGTACTATACAAACATTATTCCACCTTTAACCTACAGATTTAAAGAGTAACCTGTTGAAGATCCTAATCTATGTGTATGATTACTATTACTGTTACTTCTGTTGCTTGAGGCATGCTTTTGTACAGTCATCATTCATTAGCACACTAGCTTGTAAAGAAGCTGTTGTTTACCATTAGCTCTTTCATTCTTTAACTGAAGTGTTGCTCATTTATATACGCATTGAAAATTAGAGATTTGGGGGAAGTTTAAACTCCTTGTGAGCTAAAACTGGTGAGGTGACAAGTAAAGAAAGAAGTCCTAATGCTTACAAGTGGTATCCTACACGTATCATATGAAATCTCTTAGATTTTTTACGGCGCAATTCGTTTTATGCTAACCATTAATCATGACATATTTGGTCCACTAGGAATTGCTTGGAATCTGCAAGAAACAAGAGGCACTACAGTGAAATACATAATATCAAATGAAAATACAACCCAAAATTATTATTGTTGGACAGATTTCTGAAAACTGAACGTTTTTTCTCTGAAAACTGTTTTGTTATGTTTTTACAACGATTTAATTGTATTAAAGCCACGTCCTCGTAACGTAGTGGTGAGTCAAACAACGCGTAAAGAAGCATAATTTTATAGGCTAATGAATGTGTTTAGTAGCTCATTTTGATGTAATAGTCAAATTAAAGTTTTTTTACCCTCAAACGTTAAAAACTCCAGGATATTTTAGAGGTTACAAAATAAGACATTTGCTTATTGTAGGTGTCCCGTAACAAGTTCTAAAAAATGCTTTTCTCCTTGCTTTACGCACAATCGTACCGGTGGGTTCGTGCACTTTTGTTAGTAGCTCTGCAGTTGATTTCGACCCGCATGTTTCCTGTATTTGAGCTATCATTTTATACTGTGTTAGAAGACATTATTAACACATTATGTGTTCCATGCGCCTCTAAAACATTAACGCCTGTCTGTTAAGTCTCGTCCTTTCATCACCCAGGAGATACTTTATTTATAGTGCACATTGTTACCAAGAAACAAAGAAGCAGGTACAGTATAGCCAAAACAAGGAAATTTGTTCCTTTGTAATGATTTAGAAATAAGAAGATTAATTCCAATATAAAATTGTAATTTTTTTGCTATTAAGATTGAAAAGATATTCCTTCACTTAAATTAAGAAGTGCGAGAAAAAGTATTTCTACACTATGTTCTCAAATTCTGGATTTTTAAACGCTTCAGATATCCCAGAAATTTCCTGTTCCTTTCCCTAAGACTTGTTCGAAGTGTTAGCACCAGAGATATTATTCTGACGACATCATCGATCAACGTAACATAACAAAAGACTATCCTGAGAAAAAGAATTGTGTTTGAAGATCTCCATTGAACTATAATAACTACATACCTCCTTCCCTAGTCGGATTGCTAAGTTCACCTTATTTCTTCCAGTTTATAGCAGACTGCAGGTAGTGTAGGATGCATAATTAAATTCATCTTCAACGGTTCACCTACAATGCGTGCAATTCAGAAAAGCTAGGCTGTAACGTTTTCGTCCAAAAGGGCTCGTGCGGTAGGTCAGGGACATCCTAAGGTTTACAATATTGCATCGCCTGTGTTGTTCAGAAGTGCGATGGAAAATCCCTTCGGACATGCATGCCTGTCAGAAGGAACAGTTACTGCGGCGACTACAGCCATTACGAAATGAAATGAATTTGCAGTTGCGAATGTGGGTAACCATTAGCTTTATAACGAAACGACGGCAATTAAAATTTGTGCCGGACTGGGAATCGAACCTGTATTTCCCGCTTATCACGATGCATGGAAGTTTGGGTCGTCCTGTGATAGCCTAATAGTAAGGCGACCGCTCGCGATAAGCGGGAGTCCCGGTCTGGCACAAATTTTCATTGTCGTCATTCCACTATGCAGCTGATGGTTGTCCGTATTCGCATCTGCGAATACATTTCATCCTAAGTTGGTGACAGTGGGTGTGTCTCAAAATAATTGTGATACCTACTGATGAATGCCACTAGAGAAACCACCAATGAGAAAAGCTCTGAATACCACTTTGGCATGGAATTCACTCTTCTCAGGAATGTCATCAGGCTGTGATGAACACTTGCTGAGCACTTTAATTCATGATGATCCTGTACAGTGAACTCTAGAATCAGTATATGTGATGAAGTTTGACCGTTGTACAATATTTTAATTCGAGTGGTAAGGTGAAGAAAGCTATCAGGAAAAAATGATAAATCCTTGAATGTACCAGCAAAGAATTACACATGTCAAACGTATGTCAACATAAAATCTTATAATATGTTGCTCATAACGTATATAATTATAAGATGGATGGCCTTAAGGATACTTAAGTGTTGTTTATACGAGATAAAATTTAATTATAGCGATCTAAATGTTGTACAGAAATTAATTTAACCGCCATTAACTCAATTTTATCCATTAATGAGTATACGCAAAATTTTGATGAGAGTTAAGTATTTGATGCGTTATACTTACAGCCAACGATGACCATGTTAGCGCAGACTAGTAATTCTTTGAGTGGTTTTCTTTCCAGTTTGCATACATATGTACTTTTCGACGGCCCCAGTGCTTCAGTCAACTTTGCCGTCGTGGTATTAAGTATTTTCACATTTTCTTTTCCTAACAGCTTCTGGTTCCTATAAAACCGTAAATGACTGGCATTTCTACCCTCTGAGAGCCTATGCGACGTATTAATAATGCAATATATTTCCAAAATCTTTCCATGCTCCAGTATAATGTCTCCTCTAGGAATTGTCACTACAGAAAAACAGAAAAAGTAGGCATCAAAAATTAATACAGGAAATTAACATGTGACATTTAACTTACTAGATGGTGAATACTCTTATTTCTTTCTGTGGTGTTCAGATGTTTCTAGTTACTGGGCACTTAACAGATACCATCTTTACATGCAGTTCATGGCTCAACTTGTTCCATTTGCGCCTGTAGATTTGAGGCTGCCGCTTTTGCTGAATGAGTGGGAACTATGAACATCGTTACCTCCGAACGTCCTGATATTACTTCAATTCCTTTTAGGTCTCATGAAACAAACGAGAACCTACTGGGCTGCAAAAGGGACGTACCGCTCTCAAACTTATGAGGTTCAGCCGGTAAAGGGGCTGCGTCAGAACAACTAATCAACTTTGGAAACACATTTAAGATAGATAAAGTGAGAGATCTCGTAGCCTCAGTAGTAAGATGTCAACGCCAAATAACAATTGTTAGTCTCTGTAGTTACACTGCCAGCCGAAACGTATTCTGCTGAAATCCTTATATTGGCGAAATAATAAGGGGTATTCAAATGGAAACGAGAACGACAGAAGAAGCTAAGTAAACTATTTATTATTTGAAAAGTAACTGTCGTAACTGTTAATACATTTATTCCACTGTGAGGAAGACGGTCAATGATTTCATGGAAAATGTTTACGGTTGCCTACGGAACCATAATTGTACCCAGGGATGAAGCTCTTCGTCCGAATCAAACCCACGGCCACGAATATCCAAAAATATGAAAATCGCAGGAGGGGAGATAGGAATTGCATGGAGGATGTTTAAGGACTTCACAGCGAAACTCTGCAGAGTAGGCGAAACAACTTTGACAAACTTCTGTCCACATGTTGCCAAGGTTGTTTCTAGTACATTGTAGAAGTTTCGCCGGTAAGCCCCTACACATCTTCCATAGGTTTCCGGTCTCTCATCAGTCGATTTCCATAGTTTTGGAGTCCCGAAGAAAGGCATTCGTAGCCGTCGATGTGCTTCGGACGAAGAGATGCAAGCCTGGGTACAATCGCGGTTCCGCAGAGAATCGCTAAACATTTTCCCATGCAGGAAGATTGGAAGATTGGCTCTGAGCACTATGCGACTTAACTTCTGAGGTCATGAGTCGCCTAGAGCTTAGAACTAATTAAACCTAACTAACCTAAGGACATCACACACATCCATGCCCGAGGCAGGATTCGAACCTCCGACCGTAGCTGTCGCTCGGCTCCAGATTGTAGCGCCTAGAACCGCACGGCCACTCCGGCTGGCTTTCCCATGAAGGCACTGACCGTCTTTTCTCACAGTGAGATAAACGTATTAACGGTTATGGTGATTACTTTTGAAATAATAAATATATTACTTACTTTCTTGCCCTCTGTCTCGTCTTCATTTGACTGCCTCTTATAAATACATGAAATATGTCACGTTTGGTTTGTATTTTGAATAACGGCACGCTCACAGGACCATATCAGTTACACACAGAAATGACAGGAGAGTACTATAGTGAAGTACTGCATATATTTAAAGAACGTGTAACTCGGTTTATTCAAATTAACTTGACGTTCCCATCGTAGACACTGGAAAAGCCAGAGAGGAATGGGACAGTGGACGCTGGGCTTATACGCAAAAACTATGCTCCCTGCTCCCTCCACAGCTGTAACCATGATTGAGAAGAACTAACCTCACCTTGTTGCGAAATACAGTATTATTCATTTTTTTGTGAGTGTAATCATCAAACCATCTTAAATTTTGGCTCGATCCAGAGCACAGCAGAAGTATGCTAACCTCCCGTAGACTCATGTGTTTTTATTAGCCAATAAATAGTAATGGTTGCGATATTATTGAAAACAAAGCTCACAAATGTCTTGGTGGCGATAGATATGGCAATGTCAGAGTGACATCGTGGTGGGAAGTTCAAATTTTGGCAGGAAAATAGGTCATTTGGGCTACCTCCACTAACCTAAGTCATCCAACTGCCATATCTTCCTTGGAATTGGCGGGAAAAGGACTCATCCTGAGCTGAGCAGCTGGATAGGATGGATGTAAGTCTTTATTTTTCACGCAGTATTTATGTAAACAATTAGAGTTTTCATAGGCAGTAGGTCCATCCAGTGTGTTCACCATGAGGCCCAGAGTCCAACTGACCTAGTACACAGTACTACCACCAGAGGGCGCTGTCGTCCCATGGCGGTGTGGGGGGAAAATGGCGAGAAATGCACTCAGCCTGTTCTGGGTTGCTGGATAGGAAGGATTGTACTTTATTAATTTTTGAACAATTTATTTAGCGATGGATTTCACGTAGTTCATGTACTACACTGATACAAAATAACTCACCCTGGTGCGCTTGAGGTCACAGTAAATAGACTACAGACCTGCAAACTACTCGTAAATCACCCAAATGATGCAGTACACTGATGTGCAGACTCGAAAACAACTCGTAAATTGTCAAAATAATGCATGTAAAAGGCTCTGCAAACACGCTTACTAATTGTAAACTGTCCAAATAATGCTTTGCACAGCCTAAAGACCTGTTCACAAAATAATGCAACAGACACGTCCACTACTCGTGAAATTGTAAAAAAATAATGTATATTTAACACTCTGCCAACACACTCACAACGCCGAATATAATACACCGCACAAACAATCATTGTATGTAAAAAACGCTTTCGAACTATCGCTAAGAAATTCGACCGCCACATATCAGCGAACTGTTCCCTGCAGAGGTTCCAATGCCAACGCCGCACATGCGCTTTGCTCTCTCTCTCTCTAATTTCTTCCTCTAGCCTCAGAGGATGTTTATTGTGAAGGTTATTGTCCCTTTCGGACATTTCCTTCGATTTTTCGAGTGATGAGTGGATGTACTTTTTCTTTTGTGAATTCTTTTCTTTTAGAGCATGTTGTTTTTCTTTATTGCCACTCAGTGAGTAGCGATTTGGGTCTTTTATATCGGTCTTGGGTTTGGTCGTATTGACCTAGCGAGTTGATGAGTTCGTTTTCCGATCTTCCCACGTTGGGGTAGAATTGTTCCGCCAGGGTGCGGAATCGTGTCTGTAGTTTCCCTACATCTGCAGCTATGTGAAGGTCTGCAGTAGGGAAACGGGATGGTGTATGTAGGGCTCGTCGGAACATCCTGTTCTGTACCTTTTGTAGCCGTTCTATCGTAACCCCATACAGGGCATGCGTACTCCAGTATCGGTCTGATTAGACCTCGACAGACAGCTACTCCGGCGCTCGGGTCGAGGGAACTTGTGCTATTGAGGACACGCGCTTTGCAGGGCCAGCCGGACGCAAGCCAGTGCTGGAGAGACGAACACAAGCACGCAAGTCATCACTACCACGCCGCTGCCAGCAGGTGAACGTCGCCTCTAGTTTTGGGTATACAGTTATAATTCTTCGAGTGTTGTACTGACATCACATGTCTTTGTAAATAAGAGCCAAGTTTCCCTCTGGATGCCACGTGTTCACCTAACCACTGTGGCTGACGCATAACTGCGGGTCCACAGCCGAGAGACATGTTTGCATAGCGGCTCACCCTCACAGGCTAAAAGGTTCTCAATGTTATACTGACGCCATATGTCTATGTAAATAACAGCCAAGTCTCCCTCTGGATGCGCTTTAGAAATCTGTTGCAATCCTTCCCAGAATAATACAGGGTGCATTCTTCCTAGCGATCTAATGGGACAGCGATCCCCCATACGAGACCCTACCAGCCAGGTACGTGTTTACCCAGCCACCACGCGTTCCTGCCGGTCCAGCGTCAAGCGAGAGATCTTTGCCTAGCGACTCACCCACGCAGGTGCAGCTAAACGGTTCTCAGTGTTATGCTGACGTCACATGTCTATGTAAAATAAATAAGAGCCAAGTCTATCTCTCGGAAATAGTAAAGTGCCGCAGAAATAGTTAACGGTCGCTTTCGTAGGAGCTTCCGTGATGTCTCAGCTTGTCTCCATTGATATTCTGGTCCTGATAGGACCAGTTCAAGAAAATATCACAGAACAACACCGATTGCATTCTTCCTGGTTGTCCTATAGAGGCATCACGTCTCAGAAACGGTAAACTTCTCACCGCTAAAAGCCTTCATCGTGTATGTGCACGCTTGCGAAAACACCGTTAAACATAAAAGTATTCTTGTTATTTGGAAAGAGAGACGATGGTCCCGAAATAGTGACGTTCCATAAAAGCTTCTCATTGGCAGTACATTCAAATGAAGCTCTCCCATTGGTCGCCTCGATTACATATAAACCCACAACCAGCCTCCTTTGTCCTCAGTTCGCTGCTGCCCACTGTGTTGTGCGCACCGTCATCTCTGTGTGTACATGTTTTTTTTCTCCCGAAGATGAAGGGAGGTAGCAGAAGCAACGATTCAGAGTGTAGTGGCAAGAGGCGTAGAGTTATGGAGACAGGATTACCAAGTGAGTAAATAGTTTGTATTTTGAGTGTAAATTTTCGTGTGTATGTTAATTCGCCTTATGAATTCCGTCTCCTTATTATAGTACAACTCCAATATTTTATCTTGGAGTGTGAGGAGAGACAGGAGGGGGCTGGACCGTGGCAGACTGTGGAAGTCCAGCCTCCTGTGGTGGGTTCACAGCCAGGATTGCCATGTGAGTACAATTTTCATTGTAATTTTTTTCTTGTATAGCAACGATTCAAAATTTTCTTATTTCATACTTGTTTTTCCATTTATATATCTTGTTTGTTGTGGGTGTTGTAGGCGAGACAGACCAGTTGCCAGATGTCGAATCTGACGGGGATGATGACATGTCTGAATGGGTCAGACAAAGGGCCACTGAACAAGAGGAGGAGTAGGAGGAGGAAAGGCCCTATTAGATGATGATGATGATGATGATGATGATGATGATGATTATGATTATGATGACTTCTTTGAGGGTGTGGTGGAGTTGCCTGATGAAGTGTTAATGCCTTGGAGCCAGAGAGAAAAAGGTAATTACTCACTCTGCTTACAACCTTGAGACCGTCAGAATTCTTTCTTTCACTGTACCAGCAGCGGTAAGCAATGTACTTAACTATTATTTTTTTATCTCTTCTTCTAAAGCGATCGTGTCTCCGCAGCTGCAATACAGTGTGGCTCGCACACCGATAGTGGCTAAGCCTTCCTCCTCCCCAAAGCCTGTAAGGGCGCCCCTAGTCCCTGTGCTGGGCCGCCGCCGCTCTGGCGTCCGTGGGCCGAGCAACGAACCACCACCGGGTCGGATCTGCAGCAGCATCAACATCAGCACCGGAAACCATCACCACAGCTCAGCTGTTCCCATAACACCTCAGTATCCTCCTCCGTCATCATCACCATCGTATCAGCCTCTTCAGAATCGGTGTAAACGTAAGGCATGTATACCTCAGCGCATACCGACTTGCCCCTCCCCGACGCCATCATCAACAGGGTGGACTCAGAATAGCATTAATAGTAATAGAAAAGATTCTGTGGCTAGTGGCAGTTCTCTCTCCCGTTCCTTTAGTGAAGGACATACTAGAGCACAGTTAGAATACTCGGTGACTGCGAGCCAGACTTCCTTGTGCCTTTGTCACCAAAGGCGGAACAGGGTACCGCGACCCTGTTAGTTTTCTAAGTGCGTGCCTTCCTGTCGCGGAAATGGAGCTTCTCAAAGTAGTCAATGATCCGCGGTATCCCGTCATTAAATGCAGTGTGGTACTCTGCATCGAATTATCGCAGCCCCCCACCTCCCCCAAGTTGATTCTGGTGCTCAAGAGACAACTCTTCATTATCTTTGGGGGGAAAATGGCACGATTACACAGAACACGTGAATCGCCGAGTGGTTTCGTAAATCCACCTCGAGTGCTATACTGGCCTGGTTTTCCGAGATGGTAGTCACAGGGTCAGCTAAAGCACTCGACCGAATACTACACTCGGACATCCGTACACATGTCTATGATCTTAAAAACGGAGGGTCAAGCTGTATCGATCTCCCTAAAGATATAGCTAATAAGCACGCATGTATTAATGTCGAAAATACAAAGGATCAGGCTTGTTTTGCACGGTAAGTCCTGGCTCGTGAAAGAAAGTAAGATCATAGCGATCGTCCTGAGCGTCCCAGTACATACCATGTAGGTGATAATATTCGTAGGTGTTATAACTTTGATGGTATCGAGAAGATCTAGGACATACCTAAATCTGAGGTGCAGAATACTGGAATATCGGTTCATGTTTATAGCCTGGAGAGGAAAAGCAAGTCAGATGAGGAAGACAAGCGTATTGTCGTCGGCCCCCTCCGTTTCTCAAAATTTGCCAGTGAGCGTGAGTTGCATGTAAACGTGCTGCTCTTCTCTGAAGGTGATAATTATCACTATCCAAACTCAACATACACCGCTTTCATTTTGCAGATCCTAATTTACTTTATATGGATACAGATAGCTTCATCTATTGGGTGAAGAACTGCGATCCATATGAAGTAATGAGGTGCCACGGTAATGAATTCGACACATCCTCATACACGGCCGGTAATCCTTATGGTATTATTCGACAGAACAAGAATGTTGTCGGTCTTATGAAGAACAAAAGCAAATGGACTATCGATTGTGGAGTTTGTAGATCTATGCTCAAAAAGGTATGCGTATCACACATTGGAAGGTGCCACCCAGAAGCGGGGTAAGGGTGTGCGTCATATGGCATCGAGAGCCCTCTCTATCGAAGACTATTTGCGGTTCCTGTGCAGTGGTGCTCGTGGTGCTTCACTGCAGTCGCCGTATATGGTACGGCAGACCAGCATTCGATTGAGAGGACACGAGGTGTACACTGTGCTGCAGTCTAAAATCGGTCTGTCGCCTCATGACGATAAAAGTCATTTGTGATGACAGGATTGAAACACTCCCGTACTCACATTACTCACTTGTAGCGAGAGAAGGGGTGGGGACACTGATTGAGTGAGAGAATGAGAGAGAGGGTGTGTGTGTGTGTGTGTGTGTGAGAGAGAGAGAGAGAGAGAGAGAGAGAATGAAGAGTAGTAGTATGACCCTTTTATCATAGTGTATGTAATTCTGTGTGTGTGTGTGTGTCACGTAAATATTTATGAGTATTACGTACGCGTGTATATACATACAGCATGTTCGGAAAAAGGATAAAACAGGAAAAAGTATATATATATATATATATATATATATATATATATATATATATTCTGTTTTATCCTTATCCAAGTGTGACAGAAGAAGTTTACAAAAAGTGTAAACAAAAAATATTTAAAGAAGCATAAACAAAAAATATTTGTGTATTTATTCATTCATACGCAACCTATATATATATATATATATATATATATATATATATATATATATATATATATGCACCATGTGCGTCTTGTAAATAGATTAGTTTTCAAGTTTTTCACCTGCCGCTAGCCATCCAAGTCAGAATGGTTTTTAAGTGTATATATGTTATAGTCAAAACCCGTTTTTAGTGAACACATTCTTACTAGTTAAAACCAGTTTATACTGAGTCACTTCGTCAAAACGCGTTTTAACTAGTTAAAGCTAGTTTTAACTGACTTTCGCTTTTGACCAGCAGTAAATTCTAGTGCTAACTAAAGCTATCAATATGAACTAGTTTCAACTAGAACGTGTTCCAACTAAACTAGGCACAACTAGTTTTCACTATATTTAGGGGCAAATATTAAAATTAAGAGCAACTACGTGTTGACTGAAATAAAAAAACAGCATTTTCCTATTGTGCAATGCAATATTTATTGACAATATTGATCATACATCCAAGTCATAGATATTAACTACAGTAATACAAAAATAACCATACAATGAAGAAACATTGTAAGGAACATTACAGAACCATATTAACAGTATTAGTTACTAAAGCGGAAACAAAATAATCATACAGTAAAAGTATATTAATTACTCATACATTTGACAAAAGTTGCTACAGTCTTAATAACAGAGAAACGGACCAAAAGAATTTAACAATTAAATTTTGATTATTTGTTACTGCAAAGCAAACTTTCATGACATTTTGAGTTATAAAGGTTTCCTTTTTTTGCTACAAAAGCACCTTTATGAAATACATGCCTTCTTGAAACTTCCTGGCAGATTAAAACTGTGTGCCCGACCGAGACTCGAACTCGGGACATTTTGCCTTTCGCGGGCAAGTGCTTTACCATCTGAGCTACCCAAGCACGACTCACGCCCGGTACTCACAGCTTTACTTCTGCCAGTATCTCGTCTCCTACCTTCCAGACTTTACAGAAGCTCTCCTGCGAACCTTGCAGAACTAGCACTCCTGAAAGAAAGGATATTGCGGAGATTTGGTTTAGCCACAGCCTGAGGGAGGTTTCCAGAATGAGATTTTCACTCTGCAGCGGAGTGTGCGCTGATATGAAACTTCCTGGCAGATTAAAACTGTGTGCCCGACCGAGACTCGAACTCGGGACCTTTTGCCTTTCACAGGCAAGTGCTCTACCATCTGAGCTACCGAAGCACGACTAACGCCCGGTACTCACAGCTTTACTTCTGCCAGTATCTCGTCTCCTACATGCCAAACTTTACAGAAGCGCTCCTGCGAACATTTGCAGAACTAGTACTCGTGAAAGAAAGGATATTGCGGAGACATGGCTTAGCCACAGCCTGGGGGATGTTTCCAGAATGAGATTTTCACTCTGCAGCGGAGTGTGCGCTGATATGAAACTTCCTGGCAGATTAAAACTGTGTGCCCGACCGAGACTCGAACTCGGGACCTTTTGCCTTTCGGGGGCAAGTGCTCTACCATCTGAGCTACCGAAGCACAACTCACGCCCGGTACTCACAGCTTTACTTCTGCCAGTATCTCGTCTCCTACCTTCCAAACTTTACAGAATGTCTCCTGCGAACCTTGCAGAACTAGCACTCCTCAAAGAAAGGATATTGCGGAGACAGGGCGTAGCCACAGCCTCAGATGGTAGAGCACTTTCCCGCGAAAGGCAAAAGGTCCCGAGTTCGAGTCTCGGTCGGGCACACAGTTTTAATGTGCCAGGAAGTTTCATATCAGCGCACACTCCGCTGCAGAGTGAAAATCTCATTCTGGAAACATGCCTTCTTACACACACAGTGAACAAATCCTTGTCCTGATCCTAAGGCTGCCATCTTGGCAGTAGTTCTTAATGATACCTTTGTCTCTGGCATATCTTCCAGCAGCAAGACTGTCTCTTTGGACACGTCGAATTCGGATCTGGAAGAGAACTTTTAATTAGCTTGTTTGAAAGGCAATAGGTACTTAATACATATTATAAAATATGTTACAATGTAAGAATTAAAACTTAAAATATTAATTAATTACCTGAATAGTTAGTAACATTTTCAGAGCATTAAATCAATGAAGTAATGAATATGTCTGACATTTGTCCTTAATTAATGAAATCAATTCAGAAATACATACTTGCAATACAATTTGTTGGGTATCCCATAACACATGTTACAGTCAAAACCCGTTTTTTAGTTAGAACGTGTTCTTACTAGTTGAAACAAGTTGATACTTAAAGTCTTAGTTACAACTAGAATTTACTGCTGGTCAAAAGGGAAAGTCAGGTTTTAACTAGGCAAAACGCGTTTTGACGAAGTGGCTCAGTAAAAACTAGTTTTAACTAGTAAGAACGCGTTCTAACTAAAAATGGGTTTTGACTGTAACATATATAGCTCATAGTCCACCAGAATTTTTATTGTAAAAACCTTTTCTATTGGGGCTGTTGAAATTAGATTCTAAGCGTGCATAGTCCATCAGAATTATTGTAAAAGCTACGCTACTGGGGCTGTGGAATTTAGTTGTAGTAAGGAAAGTATCTCCACATTAGGTTTGGCGTAGATTTAAAAAAAATGCTGACCAGTGTTATTGTTATAGCGAGTGAGTTAAAGATATTCCTGCACTGGAATAGCAGAGTCAATTTATACCTCAAGAATACTATATTGTACCTCAAAAACTACACTGTACCTCAAGAATTATATGCTACCTCGAGAACTATATTGTATTTGTGTGAACTGAATAAACGAAGAAAAACAATTCTTCACCATGCGTCTTTGTTGTTTTTATTTACAAAAAAACCTATCTCTTGTATTATGTACGTATGCCGGCCGGGGTGGCTGAGCGGTTCTAGGCGCTTCCGTCAGGAACCGCGCTACCGCAACGGTCGCAGGTTCGAATATTGCCTTGGGCATGGATGTGTGTGATGTCTTTAGGTTAGTTAGGTTTAAGTAGTTCTAAGTTCTACGGGACTGATGAACTCAGATGTTAAGTCTCATAGTGCTCAGAGCCATTTGAACCATTTATTGTGTACGTATAAGTATATAAAGGCAGTGCAGGTCACAAATGACGTTAGTTTTGCTTAAGATGAGTGCTGTTAAGGAGGTGAAGTGTAAGATGGAAGATAAAAAATATACATATTGAATGGTTGCATGGAATAACGCCTATCGTGCTGAACGAATTGGGTTATGGGAGCGGGGGGCACATGACCATGTCCGCTTCCAAACATATATAGCAGACATGTCTAAAATTATATATCCTGTGCTTGAAGAAAACCACAGACGTAGCAAATGGTTAAAACTGTACACGGTAAAGCAGTAATAGGGTTGAAGAAAAAGGACACAGAGGTTGGGAGGTAAAAATTCATTTATTTCTCATCCAACTTAAATGTAACTTTACATTTTCATAAGCTAACACAGCAACACTATTTTCATAAATCTTCTTCTTCTTCTTCTTCTTGAGTCGATGGAGAGAAGGACACCTGTAGAATTCCAGGTCTTGAATAGCAACAAATTTAAATATTCGACTCCTCCATCAGATCTTCTCCTTCCCCTTCACATAGGTGATGGTATCCGTGAGGTCGTCATATCTTTATAGGGTATGCCAGGATCATCCCAGTGAATTCCATGGTAGAAATGTGTTAAACACTTTGTCTTAGCACAATTCATATACTTGAAAGACATCAGTGATGCAATGTTTGCTGAGAATGTCTCTATTATTCCTGCATCTTGTGTGTATGCTATGAATGCAACATCTTTAAATATGAACTGTTTACGCTCACCATCACAGAAACCCTGAGCGTCTGGAATGATGTTCACGCCTTGAGATGCCATTGTGGAATGCTCTAGGTATGGTGCTGCACCTGTTCATTTATACAGCTCATTGCGCAACACCAGTGAGCGGGGCAATAGTTGATCCCACAGTCATGTAGAACTAGAGCATATGCGGCAGTATGTTCTGGGAAATTTGTTGAAGATTCAAATTCAATTCGCACATTTATAGGTCCAGACTTAATTATCTCGTTCTGTTTAGGAGCAGTCTATTACGAAGTTTGGTGATAGCTCCTTGAACTTCTGTGGACTGAGATGGCACTCTCCTCCTTCTTCTTTAGCACTTTCGTATTAAGAAGCACGAAACCTTGCATAGATGACATATGCTAGGCTAAATACATTTTCATTCCACTGCAGGTATAAACCGTCATATGGGTAGAATTCTGAGTTCAGGTAGACTGTGGCAGTAGTTAACTTGCAGTTGTCAAACACAGTGGAATCATTTACTATATTTCCTCTTCTATCAGCATGAAACACAAGTGTGATGAATCTAGTAAATCGCTTGTACTCTGTAAATGTTCCAGCCTCTGAATTGTCTATGAACCATCCCGCATTTTCTAAACTATGAAAATCCGCGGGTGATGCAGAGACGTATGTTTTTAGGGTTGATGTTATGCCAACATTGCGTGTATGGTCGATCTCAGACCCGTTGAGTTCACAGCGTATCTCTTGGAACAGGAATGCTAAAGCGTTACGTGTAAGCTTGGATCCAACTGTATCGCTGCCGTCTGTTTTGATGAATAACTCCTCTAAATATATGAAACTCTTGATGGAAGCGTTAGCGCGTCTCGGTGCTGGATGACAATCCTAATTTCATCGTTCTTGTTAAATGTGGTTGAATCGTAAGGCTTATGCGAGAAGTATTCCTGACGTCTCTTCATTCTCTACTGGACTTGTTAGATTGAGTGAGGACGTCACTGTGAGGTTTCAAGCCAACTGATTTAAGAAGCTCGTAGTTCGTACGTGTTATTACTTTGCGGTTTGGCAGCGAAGTGACATGCTGTAGATTGCCTACACAGGTTTTATACGATATGCCCATCCTTAGATGTAATCGTACAATGATATCCTCACCACGAAAGTCAACTAGTTGATTATTCTGGTCCACAATACACAGCTCCAAATAGTTCAATGTCTGAGCTGTCACTGGAAGGTATACTGCATTGGCAGGAGTCTCAACGATCTTACACCCGTTGCAACTGAGCGGAAGAATCCGTAAATAGTATGAATCAGACTGTCGTTGAGATAAGAGTTCGTTGGAATGTCACACTCGACTCGGATTATGCTAACGGGCACTATGTCCACAGTCTGATCTTACTTGTAAAATTTACTAGGATGCTTCTTCTAAAGCTGCCCTTTTGTGAAACCCACTAGGCCCCCTACTGAACCTTTCTGGTTAAAGTCTATCGTTGCATTTACAGTTCTTATTGCAGATTTAAGTGTACTGATGTTTGCACGTAGCTCATTCCAGACCGTTTTAAGACTTCGTTTAAATCGTCAATATCATACGCACCCGGTTCTATTTCCACAATCTCTTTCTCACCATTAATATCCAGATGCAGTTTGTTGTTAGTCTTGGTGATATTTGGGATGCTGTTGTACGTCTCCAGTCAAATCAATGCAATACTCCATTCACCAATGCTCAAATCAATTGGGAGAAAGTACACAATGCACATGATCGTTGTTTTAACGTCAAAGTGTACGACATTGCATCTGCACCTCAACTGATGAATGAATGTTTAAGGCTCCTCCTTATATAGCATGCTTCTTCTTCTTTGTAAACGTCAACAGAAAAATGATGCATAGATGTCCACAGAGATGTGTATTAAAGTCCTGATAACGCCGAAAATTAAAGTTCACACGTATTCTGTGAGTGAAGCATCGTTGTAATTTTTCTGGCGGTTGCAGGTCAGTAAATGGGTCGAAATAGTTGAGGGTATCCACATCTTACATAACATATGACACCCAGTGGGTGCTGGGGCCTCCAGCAACATCTAAATTCACAACACCACATTCACGAGTTTTCCACATAGTCTTTGGTAATGTATCCCGCATAAACACACCACAGAATCTTGGATTGTTGAATTTGTTTCTAACAAACTTAAGAAGAACAGTATTTGTGAGAGTTCGATCTGGTAGGACCGCTAATGGGCTTTTTTTATTTATGAATAGACCAAGCCCTTTCCTATACATTTTCAAGTATAGTCCGTTTCCGATGGCTGCGGTTTCCATCATGCGGTTATGTCTTCTTGCCTCTTCTAACTGCGCTTGGGAGTTTTGAGCGTTCTTGACCGTTCGAGCGATAGCTGCAGCACCACCAGCGAGGAATCCTACCGCCGAGAGCGCGGAGAGGGCTGGGATGAGTAATGGAAAAAAACCGCCAGACATCTTGGGTATTGGTAGAACTCGAGGTGCCTTAACCGATCCTCTTCTCCTTTTTCCTGCACGTTTCGGCTTCAGTGCTTTTTTAGCTGCATACATCGTTGTCAGGACACAGTTCTTCAAACAGCTCTGCCTCCCGCCCTTTTCCATCTTCTTGTTTAATGCACAACTCACTTGAAATTCATCACTCCTAAACCCAACTTAATTTTTCCACCCATGTTTTTATCAACTGCAATTGCTGCGATGCGTTGACGTATACCAATATCCTTTCTTCTCCCCATCGCCTTAGCCTTATAAGCTAAAATCCTATCTGCAATGTGACGAGTTGAGAGATCTTTATTTGCAGCGTATGCAATGCCATGTTCCTCAGAAGTTAAGTCCCATAGTACTCAGAGCCATTTGAACCATCTGAACGAAAAGGATGGCAGAGTTCTTTGGTGGTGGTACTGAGTACTAGACCTCGTGGAGAATACACTGTTTGCCGCCATCATGGATAACTGTAGTTGCGTCAGCAGTTGGTGTCATGGTAGCGTCCTCTGGCGGCGACGAAATGTACTAAGACAGTTGGGGTCTGGAGCTTGTGGTGAACACACTAGGTGACGCCATCTTAGATTACGATACTTGCGTCATCACCTGATGTCACTACAGCGTCCTCTAGCGGCATCGATATGAACTAAGTCAGTTGAGCCATGGACTAAGTGGCGAATATACTTGGTGGTGATGCTGGCCCTAATTGTTTAAATAAAGACTGGTGTATGATTTGTAAAGCTGACGATCAGCAAGCATGTTTGCAGGGTATTTACATGGATTATTATTTTGACAATTTAAGAGTTGTTTGGCTCTCTCAATGTAAATTTATTGCATTATTTACGAGTGGCTCGCACGTCTGTAGGCTGTGCAATGCATTATTTTTGACGGTTTACAATTAGCTAGTGTGTGTGTAGAGCGTTATACATGAGTTATGTAGGAGTAGTTTGCAGGTCTGTATGCTGTGGGACCTGGGAGAGCGTGTGTTCTGTGATAAATATACTCCATCGCTAAATAAATTGCTCCAAAATAAATAAAGTACTATGCTTCCTCTCTCCATCAACCTAGTGCATGCTGAGTTCTTTTACCACCCGCCCCTAGGAAGAGGTGGAGGCCTGGTGAGTTAGGTTAGTGGTGGTGGTGAGCTTCGTTTGCAACAATTTTCTTAGGTTGGTAGCGAAAGCACAAGTGATCTTCCTTTACTGCCAGAATTCATACTTAGTGCCGGTTCCTTGGAGGAGGTGGCGGTCAGGTGGCTGAGGTTAGTAGAAGTGTCCTTTGTTTCCCATAATTTCCTTACGTAGAGTGACGTGACTATTGGTGCAGCATTCTAGGGGTGGGGGATGCTACGTCATGAACGAACACCGTGCTGATAGTGGGAAAATGTAGAACTTCTCTTTTGATCATTAAATATTGAAATTGTAAATTGAATTATTGAACATGTCTAAAATTGAAGTGGAATTAAGTACTTAAGTAATTGATAGGTTAGATGCACGATGTGGGTGTTACTTTAGTTAGCATATTTACGGAAGACTGTGTCCAGCGTGTGTATGGAGGTGGCGGCCTAGGGTGTGTGATGTAAGTGGCCGGACGCCCGCGGCCAGTGGCGCGGCACCGTGTCCGGTTATAGCGTGTGTGCGTGAGAGAGAGAGAGAGAGAGCAGACGATCTTGTGTCATCACCCGACGTCGCGGTGGCGTCCTCTGGTGGGCACGATATGAACTAAGACACTTGAGCTCTGGAGCTCGTGGTGGATACATCAGGTGTAGCCATCTTGAATAACGGTACTTACAACATGATCTGATGTCAGGAGAACGCCCTCTGCTGCCACCGATATGAACTAAGCCAGTTGGGGTCTGGAGCCCACGGTGAACGCATTGGGTGCAGCTATCTTGAATAATGCTACTTTGATCATGATCTGATATCACGGTGGCGCTCTCTGGTGGCGACGATATCAACTAAGCCAGTAGCAACCCAGACTCAGTGGCGAACACACAAGAGTGAAACTGGTTAAATAATAAAGACAAGTGCATTTTTCCCGCCACTTTCCTAGGTGTGATGCATTATCATGTTGGAATTTGAGCTTCCCGCCATTTCCTGGGGGGTGGATGGGGGTTAGGTTAGTGGAGGTAGCACAATTGACCTTCTTCCCACCAAAATTCAAACTTCCCACCAAAATCCGCCATCTTGGATGACGTCACGGTGGCTGGCGACTATAGCAACTAAGCCAGTTAGGCTCTAGAGCTCATGGCGAACACACATGCTTGAAATTGGTTACATAATAAAGGCAAGTCCATTTTTCCCGCCATTTTCCTAAGTGTGACGCATTATTATATTGGAATATGAACTTCCCGCCATTTTTCTGGGGGAGGGGGCGTGGCACTTTCCCGCCAAAATTTAAAATTCCCACCAAAATCCACCATCTTGGATGACGTCATCACCGCCATCTTGGATAATGGTACTTTGGGGTACAATCGGTGTTGTTACAATATTAGTGCAGGGTCATCATACACTGTTGTAATAGATGGTGACACACCAGTAACGTGAAGGTCTGGGGGGGGGGGGGGGGGAAGGAGTAGGATAATACTCTATATTCATCTGCTGATTGATGTAGCGCTCTGCACGACATAATTCGTCGCAGTCTAACTCAGAAATTGGCCCTTTAACAGCCTTTGATGCATTTCCAATTTCTATTCAGGTGTGCAAGCCCCAGACTTGATGTGCTTATATACCAATGTTTACACGTTCCGTTTCACTGGGAGATAAACTGTATGTAGAACTGAAAAGCATGGGTACACTTGTAGCCTTCTTATCCACTGTATTTGCACTCTGTGCCTGCACTAGCACAGGGATGTTCTTCTGTGATGGGTCTAATTTTGGTGACCAGTACTGTCCTCCATCTTGCAGTTGTTCAGGACCACCATCAGCACTCGACGTGTTGGGAGCAGCTCGCTTTTCCTCATCACACAAATCGATGAGTGGGACCGACAACAACAGCTCCTTGTCCTGCTCTAACAAGTGGGCTATTTGCGCTACAGGATCCCACGTGGTCGCTATAGATTGAGACTTGCTGGAGGTTGTTGCTGCTGAAGGTCCAGAGATCGGTGCAGGTCTTGACAAGATGGCAGCTGAGGTTGCTACAGTTCCGGACACAGTGGAGGTCGGCATGTTGGCACTCGACCCTGCGGGCAAGGACGCGTTAAGGCTACTGCTGAACAAAGCTGAGGAAGCATTAAATATGGACCAAGATGTGAAAACAACCAATAATAATAATAATAATAATAATAATAATGCTAACCATAGACAAAGATGTGATAGGGGGTACTTACTTTTCTGTTTCTTCCTGTTCTGCAGGGCTGTGTTGGATTGCAACTGCTGTTGAGGCCTGTTGGTTCTTCTTCTTCTGCTGCTGCTGCTGGCTGACTGAGTGAGACTGAGGTCCCAGAGCTGCTGAGCCAGCCCTATACTCCCTCCAATGACATTACCAGATACTGCCATCTTACTGGCTGAAGTCTAACACGTGACTGGATTAAGAGTTCCTATTGGTTCCTAACATTTTTCTCCCAGACCACCATCTTGGATTACATCATGGGAGGGACGACAGCTCCCTCTGGTGGCTGTACTGTGTACTAGGTCAGTTGGTTTCCAGACCTCATGGTGAACACAGTGGATGGAGCTACTGCCTATGACAACTCAAGTTGTTTAAATAAAGACTGCATGAAAAATAAAGACTTAAATCCATCCTATCCAGCAACCAAGCTCAGGCTGAGTCCTTTTCTCATCAATTCCAAGGAAGAGGTGGTGGTCGAATGACTTAGATTAGTGGACATAGCAAATGTTCAAATGTGTGTGAATTTTTGGGGACCAAACTGCTAAGATGATGAGTCCCTAGACTTACACACTACTTAAACTAACTTATGCTAAGAACAACATGCACACCCATGCCTGAGTGAGAACTCGAACCTCTGGCAGGAGGGGTGTGGAGGTAGCCTAAGTGACCTATTTTCACACCACTTTCTTAGGTTAGTGGAGGTAGCTCAAGTGCCCTTTTCTTTCCCACTAAAATTTGAACTTTCCTCAATTTTCTGAGGGAGGGGAGGGCGTTAGGTTAGTGGAGGTAGCCCAATTGACCTATATTCCCACCAAAATTTGAACTTCCCGCCATAATGTCATTGCGGTGTTGCCATACCTATCGCCACTATTTTGGATCCGCCATCTTGAATAAATTTGGCAATAATGGAAAGTTGAGGCCACATCGGCCTTGTCCCACTACTAATGCTGCCTATTGCAGTAAATGACAGAAGCAACCTATTGCTAATGTGATGCTTCTCTGTGACAATACGAGGTTGCATACACAGATATTCTTCTGGGAGTAATTTTATTCAGAAAAATCAGTACTTGTGCCTATATTTTCTCTGTCAGTAAATGTACGTGTAGGCTTCTGCCTCGAGAAAAACATAACCTTTTGTTTTTATCTGTTTACCTAAATATGTTTTGGTGCTGTTACACCATTTTCAGTGCGTGTCTTTTTATTTTCTGTAAAATTTAGTAGGATTGCGTCACAATACATTATTACGATCATCAAATTCACAAAACTGTTTCAACAAAAAAGTATACTGTACCTTAACAGCACATTTGGTTCTGCACGCTTCTGTCTCCCTTGCACATTACAGATGGTATTTTTACACAGCAATATAAAAATAAATACATAATCAGGAACATCGAAAATCATGCCCACAAAATGAACCTGAACGAGAAGTATACATCCCTCAGGTTTTATCGGCTTTTTTTTTTTTTTTTTTTTTTTTTGTTTGTGGTTTTAGGGCGCAAAACTTCTATGGTCATTAGCGCCCAGCCCGTGACGTAGAAAACAGGAAAAAAAACGAAATTTAAAATCAGCAGCAATGGAAACATAGTCAGTTTTATCGGCTTGACTGATAAATATTGTGTTCAGCTGAGTCGTCATTTCCATTTTATGAACTAGGTTTTCTTGGAGTGATTGATTAATGGTGTACCTCGAGGTGTTTACCTAAGTGGATATTTCCATTTCATGTGCATACAATGGAAAGAACAACTCTGCTGATAACCCATAAATAAACCATTAAGACATACACATGACATTAAACTAATAGTTCTCACCCACGTATAAAAAGAAAGCTGCTCAAAGGGTTGGCAACATTGTCAGAAAACAATTACTGAAAATGTCCTGAAGAACGAAGTACTTAATACTAAAAAAATATTACAACAGATATTAATACAGAAAAAACAACGTATTTAGTATTTATCAGCTGATATGCAAAAACTTCGAGTCCATTTATACTGGAGAGACTTGTAGGAATTTAAATATTAAACCCACAAGATACACAAGGGTACTAAAAAGTAGCAGCTGTCACTCCACATTTGCAGAATAGCTCGCACACATGGACAACAGGCTAAAGAACATGAACATCATTACAAAAAGCCGTACTAGAAGGACAGCAAATACTAAGTGTGTGCAGAACTCTCTAATGGAACTCAGTTCTTTTTTCTGAAACAGCTGTCGGAAGATATAAAATCAAAAAACACAAAGGAAAAGCACAAACTTTCTCGGCCACCCTCCTCTCCACCCCCCACTCCTCCTCCCCCCCCCCTCTCTCTCTCTCTCTCTCTCACACACACACACACACACACACACACACACTCATCTCAAAGAATACTGTCAAAAGACATTTCTAAATGTTCGCCCGGAACACACAGAACAAGATGGCGTAGCAGATGAATGTATAATAAACACTGAAATAATGCGTTTTGGAAATGTAGTTTATAGAGGTGGCATAACAAATGTGAAAACCACTAAAACTAACGACAAAAGTGAGTTAAAAGTAACAATTGAAAGTATTTTCTGACACTGATTTATGAATAACATCTTAGGTAACACGATTCTTAGTCAACACATATTAAAACAAACAAAAAGGTTATTAAATTTTGTTAAATTTGTGGTTTGGCAGAAGTAGTAACAAGCAAATAGCATTAGTTAGTTAAATAAGGAAGAAAGTGAAATGATGGCTCAAACACCACTAGTTGCATTGCAGGTATAGATTTTAGTTTTATGGAAAGTACTGTAATGCAAACAATACTTATTAGCAGCAGAAAACCAACTGTGTAAAAATACTACCTTTTTATCCAACAGTACTGGTATTTAACAGTCAAATTAAGATAACCCCCTGACGATAGTCTAACATAATCGAAACATGTGTGAATAAAGAGAGAACAAGACATTGCGTTCGTTCAAGGCAGAATCCTCAAAGGATATTTATCGCTTACGGTAACCTTTACTGGGATAAAAAACCATGAAATTTGCTTGACGCCTCTCGAAAACCATCCTTAGAAACACCACGTTCCGTTATGTAGCTTCTCGATATATGGATCCCCAAAGGAGGTTTTAGGAGGGATATAAGTCACTTGTAAAGCAGCGGTAAAGCAGCGCCTGTGCAACTCATATTCTTGCATTGAACGGATAAATAAATTCCCACTTTGGTGTAAAAATGTTCTTCTATTGAAATAATCTATCCAAAAATAAATTACTGTCTTTTTTATTTTACCTGTCACCAAAATATTGTTCAAAATTTAAATCTGAGAGATGTCTCATTAAAATGAATCTTTCTAAAATGAATCTTTGTAGTGTTATAAAACTTCGTGAAAAATTAAAACTATGTATCGGACCAGGGTTCGAAGAAAAATCGTCGGTAAAGTTTTAATGTGTCAATTTATAAACAGTGCAACACTCCATTGTCGAATGAAAGACTCATTCTGAGAATAAACATTAATATTTCTTTCTTTCATAAATACGTTCTTTCTCCCAGGGGTACTACGATGCCTGTCGTTTGTGCTCAGAGGCCATACTTGGATCCTCCCAGCGACTGGTAGAGAAGGTTGAGAAGACCAGCCTTGCGCATGGAGTTTCAACGAACCTCACAATTCGCAGCATTGTCCGCAGAAGTGATCGTGGCCCCTTGATTCTGACTGTACCAGAAACTTTGAAGGTTATGTGACAAGCTATGCTCCCACTTCCTAGACTTGCGTCATGGGGTTGAGAACCGTGGGGTCCCTCTAAAGGTGTTAGATGTGCACTACACATCAGAGGCTCCTACACAGGTGAGTGACTAGGGTGACTAAGTGCGGGGTGCACAAAAGGTTTTTTTTTTTTTTAGATTAGATGACTCTCCATCCAGTCCTGATAACAACAGCTGTAGGATGCTCCGAAGTATCAGATCCAAAGGAATGTCCCTACTGGCGAGAGTATTGACATCCTACCTGTTAACTGCCGAAATATTCGCAACAAAGTGCCAGAGTTTGAAGTGCTCCTGAAAAGCAATGAAGCTCACATAACACTGGATACAGAAAGCTGGTTAAACCTAAAATTGATAGCAGTGAGATTTTTGGGGAAAATTTAAGCAAACATCAAAATGATAAGTTAATGGGAAATAGTGGTGGTGTATTTGCCGCAGTGGACAAGATATTCAAACCAACGGAGACAAAAACTGAAGCTGCAAGCGAGATTGTGCAAGACTCAATATCACAGCTGGGCACAAAATGATAATTAGATCCTTCTGTCGACCGTCAGGCTCATCTGCTGTTGCAACGGAAAACGTTAGAGAAAACCTTAGTTCACTTGTACTTAGGTTCCTCAGTCATGCCGAATCATTGGTGTAACTTAATCATCCAACAATCAATTGGGAAAATTACAGTGTTGTTGGTAGTAGGAGTGACAAGACATCCTACGAAACATTGCTCACTGCCTTCTCTGCAAACTGCGTAGACCAGATGGTTCGGAACCCCACTCATAATGAAATAATACACTCCTGGAAATGGAAAAAAGAACACACTGACACCGGTGTGTCAGACCCACCATACTTGTTCCGGACACTGCGAGAGGGCTGTACAAGCAATGATCACACGCACGGCACAGCGGACACACCAGGAACCGCGGTGTTGGCCGTCGAATGGCGCTAGCTGCGCAGCATTTGTGCACCGCCGCCGTCAGTGTCAGCCAGTTTGCCGTGGCATACGGAGCTCCATCGCAGTCTTTAACACTCGTAGCATGCCGCGACAGCGTGGACGTGAACCGTATGTGCAGTTGACGGACTTCGAGCGAGGGCGTATAGTGGGCATGCGGGAGGCCGGGTGGACGTACCGCCGAATTGCTCAACACGTGGGGCGTGAGGTCTCCACAGTACATCGATGTTGTCGCCAGTGGTCGGCGGAAGGTGCACGTGCCCGTCGACCTGGGACCGGACCGCAGCGACGCACGGATGCACGCCAAGACCGTAGGATCCTACGCAGTGCCGTAGGGGACCGCACCGCCACTTCCCAGCAAATTAGGGACACTGTTGCTCCTGGGGTATCGGCGAGGACCATTCGCAACCGTCTCCATGAAGCTGGGCTACGGTCCCGCACACCGTTAGGCCGTCTTCCGCTCACGCCCCAACATCGTGCAGCCCGCCTCCAGTGGTGTCGCGACAGGCGTGAATGGAGGGACGAATGGAGACGTGTCGTCTTCAGCGATGAGAGTCGCTTCTGCCTTGGTGCCAATGATGGTCGTATGCGTGTTTGGCGCCGTGCAGGTGAGCGCCACAATTAGGACTGCATACGACCGAGGCACACAGGGCCAACACCCGGCATCATGGTGTGGGGAGCGATCTCCTACACTGGCCGTACACCACTGGTGATCGTCGAGGGGACACTGAATAGTGCACGGTACATCCAAACCGTCATCGAACCCATCATTCTACCATTCCTAGACCGGCAAGGGAACTTGCTGTTCCAACAGGACAATGCACGTCCGCATGTATCCCGTGCCACCCAACGTGCTCTAGAAGGTGTAAGTCAACTACCCTGGCCAGCAAGATCTCCGGATCTGTCCCCCATTGAGCATGTTTGGGACTGGATGAAGCGTCGTCTCACGCGGTCTGCACGTCCAGCACGAACGCTGGTCCAACTGAGGCGCCAGGTGGAAATGGCATGGCAAGCCGTTCCACAGGACTACATCCAGCATCTCTACGATCGTCTCCATGGGAGAATAGCAGCCTGCATTGCTGCGAAAGGTGGATATACACTGTACTAGTGCCGACATTGTGCATGCTCTGTTGCCTGTGTCTATGTGCCTGTGGTTCTGTCAGTGTGATCATGTGACGTATCTGACCCCAGGAATGTGTCAATAAAGTTTCCCCTTCCTGGGACAATGAATTCACGGTGTTCTTATTTCAATTTCCAGGAGTGTATTAAATCTAATGGCAACAAATAGACTTGACCTCTTTGAGGATGTCCACATCGAAGGTGATCTCAGTGACCACAACACGGTTGTGGCAATAGTAATTATCAAAGTCGAAAGGGCAAATAAAACAAGTAGAAAGACATGTATGTTCCATGAACTAGATAAAAAAGTAATAGCGTCTCATCTCAGTGACGAACTCGAATCTTTTAGCGCAGGAGAGAAGCACGTAGAGGTGTTACAGTTCAAGTTTAAAAGAATAGTTGAGTACGCACTGGACAGATATGTACCCCGCAGAACAGTTCATAATGGGAGGGACCCTCTGTGGTCTACAGCCACTGCAAAGAAACCTCTAAAGAAAAGAGATTACCGCAGACTAGGTATAAAACAAAGCATAGGGTTATGGATAAAGAGTTGCTGAATGAAACGCATTTTGCTATAAAGAGAGCATTGCTTGAGGGCTTCAGTGACTACCATGGCAGAATTTTGTCGAATAATATTTCACAAAACCGAAAGAAAGTCCGGTCGTATGTGAAGGTTATTCGTGGCACCAGAATTAGTGTCCAATCACTCGCGGATGAGAGAGAAACTGAAATCGAGGGTAGCTCCTTCATGTTCCTTTACAAAGGAAAACCCATGTGAAGTGCCCCAAATTAATCCTGGTTCCACTGAAACATAGTAAAATAAGTATTTGTGTCAGTGGTATTGATAAACTGCTGAAATCATTAAAACTGAACGAAGCTCCAGGCAAGTTATCTCCGGCTAGGTTAGCCTCCCTTTCAACTATAATCTATCGTAGATCCCTCGAACAGAAGGGTGGTAGAAATGGTCCATAAAACTACCGTCCAATATCCTCGAAATAGATTTATTGTAGAATTTTGGAACATACTCTGAACTCAAAGATAATGAGATATCTCAAGTAGGATGACCTCCTCCATGGCAACCCGCATGGATCTGGAAAGCATGATTAATGTGAAGCCCAACTCGCGCTTTTCTCACGTGACATACTAAAAGCTTTCGATGAAGGCAGTCAGGTAGACTAGGTATGCCCCAGGGAAGCTTGCTGTTCATGTTGTATATCAGTGACCTTGCGGACACTATCAACCTCAGAATTTTTGCAGATGATACAGTTATTTATAATGAAGCACTGTTTGAAAGGAGCTACATGAATATTCAGTCACATCTTGATAAGATTTCAATGTGGTGCACAGATTGGCAACTTGCTTTAAATGTTCAGAAATATAAAATTGTGAACTTCCCAATACAAAACAAAAAACGTAGTATGCTGGGACTATAGTATAATTGCGGCACGGTTGGAATAAGTCAACTCACACAAATACCTGGATGTAACACTTAGTAGGAATATGAAATGGAATAATCACATACGCTCATTCGGTGGTAAAGCTGGCGGTATCCTTCGGTTTACTGACACAATACTGAGGAAATACAATCAATCTACAAAGGAAATTGTTTACAAATCACTCCTGCGATCCATGCTAGTGTCACAGACATGGTGAAGAAACTGAACCGACAGACTCATGAAGATATATGGAAACTATCCTGAGAAAGCCTACGTATGGAGTTTCAAGGACCGGCTTTAAATGATGACTGTAGCAATATACTAGTCCCTAAGTATCTCTCCCATAGGCATCGTGTGAACAAGATTGGATTGAATACAGCACATTTAATCAATCATTCTTCCCACGATCATATGTGAATGAAACAGGAAAAAACACTAATAACTTTTATAGTGGAACGTACCCTCTGCCACACACTTCACACTGGTTTGCAGAGTATAAACGTAGATGTAGACAATGTAACGGGACATTCTCTTCTAGCATTATTTTTCCTCAACAGTAGTAGTTGAGACCAATAATATTTGTCAAATTTTGGACAGGTCAGTATTATCTCAGCTGTTTTTCTGAAAAATTTCATTTAATTTCATACACAATATGTTACATTTCAAGCTAAAATTTATGAATAGGAATTATTATTTTGGATGTTATAATCGATAAATACTAGTTCTGAATGTACTGTTAAAATTATATGAGTAATTTTTAGAATCATTTGAAATTACGAATTATTTGGCACACTTAAAATTTCTGTTATTAATTACGCAAGCTAGTACTGTTTATTACGTTCATTTCTGGATTCATTTATGAAATAATAATCGAAACTAATAGAAATTCATTTGTGAAGAAAAATTGTAAACTCTTTGGAATATTGTTATTACCGTAGAGTGAGCGAGCTTCTGGTGTCATCGGACGTATTTTTGTATTTTCGGCGAACAATGTAATTTCCACTTTGTTAATGTGAAAATTCAAAAGACTATGTGATATGCTAATATGTGACAAAATAATGTAAGATAAATTTAACCACGAGGACCTAAAATGTGAGAATTTCAGCTTCAAGAATGAGACCCCTAAACTGGAGCCAATTCTGCAAGAAAAGGTAAGCAAACCAAGTAGTTTATGGTAATCTTACTCTTCTGGAATCTTCAGTAAAGACTTTGCACATCGTGAACAATAGCTGTAGCTAGGAAGGAAGGGATAGATTACAACACAAAGCAACTCTGGTTGACCGGTGAGTCCGTTTCTACTGTGACCTGTGGGCCGTGTTCTGATTTGTGTCTGTCGTAGGAAAGCGTCACGCTTCTTTTACTCAAGTTGTGTGACAGTTTTGGAGTCATTCAAAGAAAGTCTACGGTCAGTAGAGCGTAAATACCCTGACCATGCAGTACTAGTTGGAGGCGACTTTAACCTACCGAGTATAGACTGGGATGTCTGTCGACACAGTGGATTATATTTTTGAACACGTTTCCTGAAAACTGTCTTGAGCAGCTAGCTCTGCAGCCCACACGCAGTGGAAGTATCTTAGACCATGTAGCTACAAATAGGGCGGACCTTATCGACAATGTCAGTATAGAAAAGGGGATTAGCATCATGATGTCATTATAGCAAATATGATTGCGTAAATTAATAAATCAGTCAAGAAGGCTAGGGGAGTGTTTCTACTAGATAGAGCAGGTACGTAGTTGTTAGAATCTCACTTAAACAGTGAATTAACATCACTTATTTCTAGTAAGATGGATGTAGAGGAATTATGGGCAGAGCTTAAGCAGATTCTAAATCATGGTCTGGAGAGTTTTGTGCCTAGTAAGTGGATAAAGGATGGAAAAGATCCACCATCATTTAATAACAAAATTTGGAAGATGCTGAGGTAGCAGGGGCTGTCGCACTCTCGGTTAGAAAGAGAACGCGCAGATGACAAGGGAAGCTTAGTAGCGATTCGTGCATGTGTGAAAAGATCTACACGCGAAGCACACAACTCCCATCGCCACACCTTAGCAAAAGAGCTAGCAGAGAACCCGATAAAATTCTGGTCCTATGTAAAATCGCTAAGCAGGTCTAGTGCTTCCATTCAGTCCCTTATTGATCAGTCTGGAGTGGCAATTGGAGACAGAAAAACGAAACCCGAAGTTTAAAATTTCACATTCAAGTGATCGTTCACACAGGAGAATCATGCAAACAGGCCATCGTCTGACCATCGGGCAGACTTCGGCATGGACGACATATTAATAAGAAAGCCGGCCGTTGTGGCCGAGCGGTTCTAGGCGCTTCAGTCCGGAACCTCGCTTCTGCTACGGTCGCAGGTTCGAATCCTGCGTCGGCCATGGATGTGTGTGATGTCCTTAGGTTTAAGTAGTTCTAAGTCTAGGGGACTGGTGACCTCAGATGTTAAGTCCCATAGTTCTTAGAGCCATTTGAACCATTATTTGAGTAATAAGCAACCTGATGTAGAGAAAAAACTGAAATATTTGAAAACAAATAAATCACCAGGTACAGATGGAATCCCAGTTCGATTTTACAAAGAGTACTCTGCGGTATTGACCCCTTACCTAGCCTGCATTAATCGTGAATCTCTCGCGCAGCACAAAGTCCCAGGCGGCTGGAGAAAAGCACAGGTGACTCCAGTATATAAGAAGGGTTAATGAATGGACACCCAAAATTACAGACGAATATTCCTAACTTCAGTTTACTGCAAAATCGTTGAACATATTCTCAGTTCGAAGATCGTAAATTTTCTTGAGACTGAGAATCTTATGTCCACGAATCAGCATGGTTATAGAAAGCATCGCTCGTTCAAAACTCAGCTTGCCCTTTTCTCGCATGATACACTGTGAACAATGGGTGAAGGGCAGCAGGCAGATTCCATATTTCTAGATTTACGGAAAGCATTTGACACGGCACCCTATCGTAGACTGTTAACGAAGGTACGAGCATACGGAATAAGTTCACAGATATGTGAGTGGCTCGACAGAACCTAGCATGTTGTCTTCAACGGCTAGTGTACATCAGAGACAACGGTATCGTAAAGACCGCCCCAGGAAGTGTGATAGGAGCGGTGTAGTTCTCTAGAAAGAAGACGACTTAGACAAAATTTCTAGTTAATGTGATGAATGGGAGCTAGCTCTAAATGTGAAAAAATGTAAGTAAATGCGGATGAGTAGGAAGAACAAATCTGTAATGCTCGGATACAGCATTAGCTGTATGCTGCTTGACACAGTCAAGTCGTTTAAATACACTAGACACTCTATCAGTACTCAAGAATAGGTCGCACCAGCGTCCTACATGTGGTATCCTTTACAGGTGAACCACTCTATCCTAAAATTCTCCCAATAAACCAAAGTCGACCATTCGCCTTCCCTACCACAGTTCAAAGTTACGTCCAGATATTTAAACGACTTGACTGTATCAAGCAGTACACTGCTAATGCTGTATCGGAACATTAAACGTTTGTTTTTCCTACTCATCCACATTAACTTACATTTTTCCACATTTAGGGCTAGCTCCCATTCATCACACTAAATGGAAATTTTGTCTAAGTCGTCTTGTATCTTCCTACAGTCACTCAAATTCGGCATCTTACCGTACACCACAGTATCATCAGCAAGCAACCGCGCGATTGCTGCCCACCCTGTCCACCAAATCGTTTATGTATATACATTTCCGGAATATATACATTTGATACGATGCCCCATTGCAGGCTGTTAACGAAGGTACGAGGATATGGAATAAGTTCAGAGATATGTGAGAGGCTAGAAGACTTCTTAAATAATAGAAGCCAGTATGTTGTCCTCGACGGCGAGCGTTCATTAGAGACAAGGGCATCGTCAGGAGTGCCCCAGTGAAGTGCGCTAGGACCGCTGTTGTTCTCTGCTAACATAAATGATTTTGGGGACAGGGTGGACAGCAATCTGCGGTTGTTTGCTGATGATGCCGTAGTGTACGTACGATAAGGTGTCGAAGTTGAGTGACTGTAGGAAGATACAAGACGACTTAGACAAAATGTGGAGACATGTAAGTTAATGCGAATGAGTAGGAAAAACAAACGTTTAATGTTCCGATACAGCATTAGCAGTGTACTGCTTGATACAGTCAAGTCGTTTAAATATCTGGGCGTAACTTTGAACTGTGGTAGGGAAGGCGAATGGTCGACTTTGGTTTATTGGGAGAATTTTAGGATAGAGTGGTTCACCTGTAAAGGAGACCAATAGCACGCTGATGTGACCTATTATTGAGTGCTGCTTCAGTCTTTGGGATCCGTTCCAGGTCGAGTTGAAGGAAAACTTCGAAGCGATTCAGAGGCGGGTTGCTTTATTTGTTGCCGCCATGTTAGTTCACATGGCTCTAAGCACTATGGGACATAACATCTGAGGTCATCAGTCCCCTAGACTTAGAACTACTTAAACCTAACTAATCTAAGGACATCACACACATCCATGCCCGAGGCAGGATTCGAACCTGCGACCGTAGCAGCAGTGCGGTTCCGCCGAACCACACCGGCCGGCCTTACCGGTAGGTTAGAACAACACGTAAGGGTTACGGAGATGATCCTGGAATTCAAATGGAAATCGCTGGGGAGAGGGCAACGCTGCTTTCGAGAAACACTATTGAGAAAATTTAGAGAAATGGCAACTGAAGCTGACTGCTACACGATTCTACTGCTGCCAACATACATTGCGCGTAAGGCCCAAGAAGGTATGATACGACAAATTAGGGCTCATACGAAGGCATGTAGATAGTCGTTTTTCTCTCGCTCTATTTATGAGTGGAACAGGAAATGAAATGACTAGTAATGGTACAGGGTACCCACCGCCACGCACCTGAGGTAGCTTGCGAAGTATGTATGAAGATACGTATATATTTCTTTTCTCCTCAGTTTGGATTCAGTGCTTCTTTATTGGTTATTTGATGTACCATCTAATTTTCACCATTATGCTGTAGAACCACATTTCAAAAGCTGTTACACTCTTCTTGTCTGAACTGTTTACCATCCTTGTTTCTAGTTCGTCCAAGGCTACACACCGGACCAATATCTTCAGAAAAGGCTTCCTAACAAATGGTTCAAATGGCTCTGAGCACTATGGGACTTAACTTCTGAGGTCATCAGTCCCCTAGAACGTAGAACTACTTAAACCTAACTAACCTAAGGACATCACACACATCCATGCCCGAGGCAGGATTCGAAACTGCGACCGTAGCGGTTGCGCGGTTCCAGACTGAAGCACCTAGAACCGCTCGGCCACAGCGACCGGCTGAAGACATGGTCGACCGCAGCAGAAACATCTGTGCTGACATTCCTGCAGATACGCTTCTCTCCTGTGTACGGTCATTTGAAAAGCGAATCACTAAGTATACTGACGCTGGCGGTTCTACGTTTGAACACTTACTCTAATTCGGAAAGTAGAGTAGCGTTCGCCTCGAACCATGGCGGCAGTGCCATGTCAAGTAGTCCCCTGTTCGATACGTCGGAGGAATACAACGTTGCGAATGGGGTTTCCAGTTATAAGGTATGAAATACTGGTGTGTCCTAACTTCACAGCATGGAGATGGGGTCCCACGTGCCTTTAGATATTCATAGGCCATTGAGTAGTATGTCGTAAATTACGGTCGTGTACCTTTCTGTTCCTCCGTTTACAGCGCCATCTGCAGCGAAGCGAAGAAAATGCTTCAGACAAAACGTATGTTGATTTTGCCATAGGCTCTTAATCTGTAATAAAAAACGATGGTGCCCATTGAAGATTAAAAGTTCCCCCCCCCCTCCCCCCACAACCAAAGCACGAGTTGAGGTGGAGATTCAAGTGTTGTACCATTGGATTCCTCCCTCCGACACAAACAAATTGGAATCATAACTTTTTTTCATTTGATGTGTAGTTTTCGTGATATTTCAAAGTCTCCAATTAAAATGAACACCCTGTATATTACCTAGACAAATGTATCTCCGAAATCTCATTACTCTACATCAATTACTTTTGGTGTTGCGATTTTTTTCCGTCAGTGTATGTTTTGTAGTTACTTCTGACCAGCGACAAGTTTAATGTGTGTAACCGAGGTATGTGACAGACGACAACTAACATTCACAGGTAGCAATAACAACTGTTCGTTTATTAACTAAGCAACAGAACTCAACACACAGTTTTTGAGGATGAGTATCCACACTATTAGGTTACAGATGGAGAAGTAAGTCCCTAACGTGTCCTGGAAGGTGCTCACGGTGGCGAGGTTCATGTACAGCGTAGCTCCTGGTGAGGAGAACGGGTGTTTGCACAAGATAAACGATAGGGTCCAACGAGGCCGTGGGCTCGGGCACTATTGAGACGGAATTCCAGTGCAGCTTTGTGATCTCGAGGACAGCTCAGACGCAGTTTTCAGCTCAGCGTGGCGCTCGAGATCGGCTGACGAAATTTCAGCGAGCGTTGGAAGGCAGGTTTTCACGTCGTTTGCGAAGACGACTGTTTGATGGGCTGCAGATGCGGACAGCGTCGAGCATGGAGAGTGCGCTGGTCGCATATTGACCAGGAGGCGGCCGCTACTGTCGCAGCGTTCAGAGGGCACGCGGTTCAGCGTAGAAAAGTAATGATCGCGATTGCAGTACTGTTTACTTAGACCTACGCGCTGCAAATCGGCGATGTGGCACTCCCCGATTCCGTGGAGGCTGTGTGAGAGTTTGTTGAAAACAGCCTAGCGAGTTTTGTTTATGTCTGCTGTGTACATGCGGTCTCCTGTGGTAGTGGTACTAACGGGCCAGGACTGCGACAGCTCACGGTACATGTCTGTAAGAGTGGTGGCCACGTTGGAAGGTAGCAGCCCGGGTGTTCAATATGAGGTAATTTACTTTTAACTTATTATTACTCTTCGTGAGTATTTCTGACATGTCCAAACAATAAATGATACAATCAGTGTTTAAAAAACTGTTGTTGTAGTACCTATACCGTCTATGAAATAGTGTATGCTACAGCATTATTGAGGAAGATCAGTTTTAAAAAATACCCTTAGATACGTCATCGATATCTCTAACTCGACTATTTTAACGTATGACTATTCATGCACTAACTGGACAGCAGTGCTACACAGTATCGAACTAAGAAAAGAAAGGAAAGAAGTAACATCGGGTATAACTACCCGTCGACATCGAGGTCATAAGGGATGGAGCACAAGCTCGGATTGTGTCAGCGATCGGGAAGGAAATTTGCCGGTCACTTTCAAAGGAGCCCTCCCGGAATTTGCCTCGAACAGTTTAGAGAAATCACGGAAAACCTAAATCTGGATGCCCGGAAGCGGATTTGAACTACCGTCCTCCCAAATGCGAGTCCACAGTGCTAACCACGGCACTACCTCGCTCGGTTCGAATGAAGATGCTTATGGGGCATCTGATTACATGATCGGCGTATTGTCTTTCTTTGACGTCCATTTCCATCCGAAAAGATATACGGAGGGGGGGGGGGGGGGGGAATTTTGTTACAGACGTTTCTGTATTGTTAGTATACAGGGTGATTCAAAAAGAATACCACAACTTTAGGAATTTAAAACTCTGCAACGACAAAAGGCAAAGCTACGCACTATCTGTCGGCGAATTAAGGGAGCTATAAAGTTTCATTTAGTTGTACATTTGTTCGCCATTTCAGCCAATAAAGTTTTTGGTCCCTTTTTCTTCGAAGGTGCTACTGTAACTGGACTACAGTATCTGGAGATGTTAGAGAATTGGCTGTTCCCTCAGCACGAACAAGAAGCACAACAATTCATATTTCAGCAGGATGGAGCGCCACCATATTGGCACTTATCTGTCCGTAACTACCTGAACGTCAACTACCCGAGGCGATGGATCGGCCGCCAGGCAGCCCGTGACAGAGCACTTCATCACTGGCCTCCAAGAAGCCCTGATCTTACCCCCTGCGATTTTTTCTTATGGGGGTATGTTAAGGATATGGTGTTTCGGCCACCTCTCCCAGCCACCATTGATGATTTGAAACGAGAAATAACAGCAGCTATCCAAACTGTTACGCCTGATATGCTACAGAGAGTGTGGGACGAGTTGGAGTATCGGGTTGATATTGCTCGTGTGTCTGGAGGGGGCCATATTGAACATCTCTGAACTTGTTTTCGAGTGAAAAAAAACCTTTTTAAATACTCTTTGTAATGATGTATAACAGAAGGTTATGTTATGTTTCTTTCATTAAATACACATTTTTAAAGTTGTGGTATTCTTTTTGAATCACCCTGTACAATAAATATCTACATCTACATCCACATGGACACTCTGCGCATCACCTTTAAGTGCCTGGCAGAAGGTTCATCGAACCACGTGCACAATTATCTGTTATTCCATCCTCGTAGAGCTCGCGGAAGAACGAACATCTATATATTTCCGTGCGGGCTCTGATTTCCCTTATTTTGTTATGGTGATCGTTTCTTCCTATGTAGGACGGCGTCAACAAAATATTTTCGCGTTCGAAGGAGAAAGTTGGTGATTGAAACTTCACGACAAGATTCCGTTGCAACTCAAAACGCCTTTGTTTTAATTATGTCCACCCTAAATCCAGTATCATTTCAGTGACACTCTCTCCCCTATTTCGCGATAATACAAAACGTGCTGTCCTTCTTTCAACTTTTTCGATGTACTCAGTCAAACCTATCTGGTAAGCTTGCCACACCGCGGAGCAGTATTCTTAAAGAGGACAGAAAAGCGTAGTGTAGGCTGTCTCCTTCGTAGATCAGTTACATTTTCCAAGTGTCCCGTCAATAAAACGCAGTCTTTCGTTAGCCTTCCTCACAACATTTTCTATGTGTTCCTTTCCGTTTAACTTGTTCGTAATTGTAATTCCTAGGTATTTGATTGAATTAACGGCCTTTAGATTAGACTGATTTCTAGTGTAACCGAAGTTTAACGAATTCCTTTTAGGACTCATGTGGATGACCTTACACTTTTCGTTATTGACGGTCAATTACCAATTTTTACCAATTTTTACACCATACAGATATCTTTTCTAAATGGTTTTGCAATTTTTTTATCTTCTGATGGCGATCCTAGTCGATAAACGACAGCGTCATCTGCAAACAACCTAAAAGGGCTGCTCGTATTGTCTCCCAAATCGCCTATATAGGCAAAGGGCCTATATCACTACCTCGGGGAACGCCAGAAATCACTTCTGTTTTACTCGATGACTTTCCATCAATTACTACGAACTGTGACCTCTCTGACAGGCAATCACGAATCCAGTCACATAGCTGAGACGATATTCCATAAGCACGCAATTTCACTACAAGCAGTTTGTGTGGTACAGTGTCAAAAACCTTTCGGAAATCGATAAATACGGAATCAATTGGAAATCCCTGGTCAATAGCACTCAAAATTCCATGCGAGTAAAGAGCTGGTTGTCTTTCACAAGAACGATGTTTTCTAAATCCGTATTAATTATGTGTCAATAGACCGTTTTTTTCCGAGATAGTTCATAATATTCGAATACAATATATGTTGCAAAATCCTGCTGCATATCGACGTTAATGATATGGGGCCTGTAATTTACTGGATTACTCCTGCTGCCTTTCTCGAAGATTGGTATGACATGTCCAACTTTCCTGTCTTTAGGTACGGATCTTTCGTCTAGCGGACGGTTGTATACGATTGTTAAGCACGGAGCTATTGTATCGGCATACTCTGAAGGGAACCTAATTGGTATACAATCTGGATCGGAAGACTTGCTTTTGTTAAATGACTTAAACTGCTTCAGTATTCCGAGGATATCTACTTCTACGTTACTCATGTTGGCAGCTGTTCTCGATTCGAATCCTGGAATATTTACTTCGTCTTCTTTGGTGAAGGAATTTCGGAGGCTATGTTTAGTAACTCTGCTTTGGCAGCACTGTCTTCGATAGTATCACCATTGCTCCACATACGCACAGAATCTCTTTGGATTTTCTGCCAGGTTTCGAGACAAAGTTTCGTTGCAGAAACTGTTATAAGCGTCTCGCGTTGAAGTTGGCGCTAAATTTCGAGCTTCTGTAAAAGATGCTCTGGCAATCAGGTTTGTTTGATCCTGTATGTCCCAACGTACCTCCTGGAGTGTCGACGCCCGGGACGCAGGGCTGGCAGCGGGCGGGCGAGGCGCAGAGCAGGACGCAGGCGGCCGCCACCAGCAACCCGGCCCGCGTCATCACAGGCGCCGCATGCTGCGAATCAAAAATGGTTCAAATGGCTCTGACCACTATGGGACTTAACATCTGAGGAACTTAGAACTACTTAAACCTAAGGACATCACACACATCCGTGCCCGAGGCAGGATTCGAACCTGCGACCGTAGCGGTCGTGCGGTTTCTGACTGAAGCGCCTAGAACCGCTCGGCCACTTCGGCCGGCGAAAGCGAATCCAGTTCGATGAATTTCCTCCGCAGCACCATTAACGACATACACTGACAAGAGGACGGCCCATCTGACATTTCGAAACTTGCTCTGAATTTTTTTTACACAGAAAGAATATTCTGAAAGAAACACTGTGTCAGAATTTTAGCTTCTCAGACACACTGCATATATTTTTATACCGTGTTGAAAGCTTTCAAATCTGTAGTTGTCTAGTCGGCTGGAGAAATGTACACCTCTACAGTATCTGCAGCGTGCAGCTCACAGCAGGCGCATAGCCTCAGTTGAAGGTGGATCGGTAAGCAGATAACATTGCGCAGCATTGTCGTAATTTGTAAAGAAATTTCAGTTTCCATTGATAGTTTTTCTAACACAGTTGTTCCCAGTTGCTGTTCGCTCGAAGTTTCAACTCATTTAATATCCATATTAATTAGCAGTTGTCTTTGCAGTATCGCCAGTTGTTAGCAATTGAGATAAAACTGAAATTATTTCCTTTGTAGTGTCTTCGTATATCCTTCCTAAAAGCATCTGTCTTTTCGCAGATGCAGTGGAAATCATGTACTTCTCCTGAAGACCTACATACGTGTTATTTATCAGTTAATTTCTTCGGCATACATTCAAAATGTGTCGAAATTTTGTTAGAAATCGTGGAAATATTAGAAGAAACAGGAAATCGACGATTTCTTTAAGTGTGGTTCGAATGATGATTGTTGTGCTCATTAACGTCCAGTACCTTCCTAGCCCAAAGAAATCGTGTAGTGTTACAATGGATAGCCTGTAAATTTTTTGGTTAAACGGAGAAGGGAGTAAACGCAAAAAGTTAAGCAAAGTACAAAGCCACTTTCGTTTTGTAAAATCTGAACTTGAACTGTATCAATGGAAGAAAGATTTACACGAAGTATGAAATATGCGCCAAAATTAAACCCGCAAAAATGTGAAAGTAAAAGTATTCGAAAAATTGTGGACTGTTCGTGAGAGTGAGTACACCATTACTGAGGAAGATCCATGAGAGCTGGCCCTCAAAAATGCAAATGAGATCAACATTACCGATTTCCTTGCTTCTCTGACCTCGTTAAATGGATTCGGGAAATTATATGGAAAAGGAAATCACAAAATTACGAAGTTCAAGTAAACGTGTAGATAAGACGTCATTAACAGATAATACTATAGAGATATATTTAGCCGACGTGAGGCTGAAGCTTCTCTTTATCCCCTAAAACGCTCTCCATAAAGTCAATCAGTCATGTTCCGTTCAAGAACTGTGTGCAAACTGCACTTTATCATATCGAGCGAAAAAAGGCAGGGTCGCTTGTGCAGTTGATGAGTGCTATGACACATTCATGTACAACAATGTTAGTGATGAGTAACAGTGAGTCACTCTTTACGCAGCTTTACATCTGTAGTCAGGAACCACAAAGTTAATTAGAAACAAAAATGTAAAAAAAAAGGACTGTTTAGTTACAAAAATCTTACAATCGCTGTAGCAAAATGTGGAAAATCTGAAGAGAATAATTTTCAATATTACATCCTAAACGTGCTCTTACAAGTTGCAGGGCCCGCATCTCGTGGTCGTGCGGTAGCGTTCTCGCTTCCCACGCCCGGGCTCCCGGGTTCGATTCCCGGCGGGGTCAGAGATTTTATCTGCCTCGTGATGGCTGGGTGTTGTGTGCTGTCCTTAGGTTAGTTAGGTTTAAGTAGTTCTAAGTTCTAGGGGACTTATGACCACAGCAGTTGAGTCCCATAGTGCTCAGAGCCATTTTTTGAACAAGTTGCAGAAAACAATTCATTGATTGCTTTTATTGGGCTCTTGATCTGGACATAATGACACCTTTATCTTTAGGATGCCGTCAAAAGGACTGTTAATATAATTCGGATTCCACCCGGACTAATAGTGTGAATCTACATCACGATAAAGATATTTTTGCGACGCTGTAAAGCATTTTTCAGAAAATTTTCGGACAGTATAATTTCCGATAGTTCTTCGTCATTTCATGTCTATCAGCGGAGCAATATTGTTAAACTTCGGTCATTTGCGAATTTCAGTTTGCATCACCACATTTTTATGAAGTTGATCAGGTATGCCTGTTATGCAGCACAATACGAAGAACAACGGTCCCGACCATTCTTACTCCATCCCAATTCTGTGTAAACAAAACTAGCAAATTACTGTGAAACACTTCAATGCATTAGTTTTTCTTTTATTAGCTGTGCCTGCTGTAAGAAAAATGTTTGTTTCTATCATCCACACTTCACTTTTTTGTGAAGATCTCACGGAATAAACAAGGAACTGTTTCATTGTCAGGAAAATACACGTTATTATCATAGGACCTGTGCTACGGCAATTGTTATGAAATATGTCATGTCAACAAATCAGAGTCCTGACTAATGATAATGTTTGGTTTGGGGAGCGCTCAACTGCGCAGTCATCAGCGCCCGTACAAAGTCCTAAATTTTACACAATCCATTTTCTATTCACAATTCAATCTAGTCACTCTCACAAATGATGAAGAAATGATGAGGACAATACAAACACACAGTCCCCGGGCAGACAAAAATCCACAACTCGGCCGGGAATGGAACCCGAGACCCCGTTATCTATAGGCAGCAAGGCTATCCCCTTATTATTATTATTATTACGATTTTTTTACCAGGAACAGGGTAAATGAACAAAAGATCTTTATTGGTACAAACTTAAATACAACAGAAATGCCATCCTTCCGGCGAAAATAACACAAGACATTATACTCGTACAAGGCGAGCAATTTTTTGTTTTTATGAACAAGGTGTAGGAAGAAAAGAATAATAATACTGATGTAAGCTAAGAGGTGTGAAGCAATATACAGTGGAGTGAGGGAAGAACCAGTGTGTTCTGGTATAGTGCATAACCCCTAGACCACAAGATGCGGACGTCCTGGTTGAGGGAAAACGTCTGTAATGAAGCATCATACACTGTCTTGATTATTGTTCTTATGCTAGTCACTTGTGTAACAATAACACATGTAATAGTTTGGCTGGCGATATGAACTGCGAGTTATTCAAAAAATTGGGGTTTTGAGACACTTTCGGAATGGTTTAAGTGCTCACACTTGGCGCTACGTTCTCCTATCCGTGCGTCTGCAGGTAAACAGGAAGGGCTCTAGAGACCGCTCCTATAAACGGTTCTATGACTAACTTTGATACTACAAAAAAACACTTGCAGTACGCCTTAGACGCTAGAATTTTTACAGTGCCTTTCTTTCGATGTATTTTTCCTGTGTGACAAATTTAAAGGTAGGTTTAGACATGTATTGGACTAGTCCCTTGTTAGTCTCACAAGGAAAGCGTAAACACAACAGGTCGCCGATGTTGCTCGTCTTCCCCACGCGTACAGAACATAGACAGAGCAGTTGCTGCATTAGTACAGCGCGTATTTCAAGCGTGCTCTGGAAATAGAAGTTCAAAGCTTTATGAGCCTGTTGAACACCCTACAAGAACATCGACTGTTGACACCTAAGGCGACAGACTAGAAGTTTGGCCGTACTATGTACGAGTCACGTCATTTTCTTTGTTTTTTCTCCTAATCTTCAACAAAACACTTGTATCGTTACAATGGAACATGTTTCTTAGGAAAGGAACAACAATAAAAATGATAATCATTGTTGTACATTCGTGGAGAGATATAATCATGGTAATATAAGGAGTCATCATAAAATAAACGTTTATTTATCGATTGGCTCATGCACGTGTCGCAGCAAAGTCTTATCGGGTGATACCTGCTTTGAATAACGTATACTGTATTTGCGAAACGCTCATGAATGTATCGGTAGATAAATGTTTTCATTTCATCACATCCCTTATTATATCTTCATCACGATCCTCGTTTATATCTCGCTACCACAGTAATTGCCATTGTAATTATTGCTCTTTTTCGAAGAAACATGGTTAGTTGCTAGCATGCATGTGTTAAGTAGGTGACTGTAAGATAGGTAATGCTCCCGCGATCTCAGTACTGACGCACTTCAAATTTGCCGTCTCGTGTAGTTGCGCTAACATTGCTGCCCTACGGTTGGTACTGTCGTAAGATATTCTACAAACTCGCAAAACTTCGAGCCTCACACTGTACTAGAGTCGAGTTTCTTACATCCAAGTATGTACTAAAACTGTACGAAAGATGAGCAAAATCGGTGATCCATTGGGTGTATGCTTCCCTTGTCAGTTTCGATTTGAAAGTTATCTCTCTACGCGACGGCCACTTTCCATTTCACGAAACATATTGTAAAAGTTTCTAATGGATAGAATAAAGTTAAAAGATTGTACAAAATTTATATGACAATATACTGACAACTGGTGATTTGCGTGTCTTGTGAAATGTATTTTATTGCGCACTTCACAGAATTCTGCTAGAGAAGATCAGATGTTATTGCATCATAGAAATTACTGGTGATCGGTTTTCATCCTATATATAACTACAAGAATCCAGAATATAACATTAAGAATTCCAGGGAATGCACAAAACAAAGTAGAGTCCTCACAGTGGGGAAGAGTAACTACTTGATTGATGGAGTGGGATCGATATTGGGTGCTCTTGTTCTTATTATGCACCCAAGCAGCAGAAATTATTGTTTTTGCTGACAATGCTGGTATTATAATCAACCCTAATAGAGTACCTTCAGCACCTCGGTGTAAATAATATTCAGGATAATGTTCAGGGATATTTTCTGAGTAGACCCTAAGACAAATAAATAAATAAATGGACGGTGCACCAAAAAGGAATTATCAGAATGGGACAGAAATTGGCAGATGTGAGGTACATGTACAGACAAACAAATGATTACAATTTCAGAAAAGTTGGATTATATATTCGAGAGAAAGAGCTTCACAAACTGACCACGTCAATAACGCGTTGGTCAACCTGTGGCTCTTATGGAAACATTTATTCAGCTTGGCATTAATTGACAAAGTCGCTGGATGTCCTTCTGAGGGATACCGTGCCAAATTCTGTTTTATTGGTGTGTTAGATTGTCAAAATCCCCAGCTGGTTATAGGTCCCTGCGAATAATGCTCCAAACAAGCGCGAAGACGAGATGCAGAAACTCTTGCCGTGGGCGGTTTATCTTACTGAAATGTGAGCCCTGAATGGCTTGCTACGAAGGGCAACAAAACGGGGCGTTCAATACACACGACGTAGTGCTGTGCTGTAAGAGTGCCCTGCTACGAAATGAAAACTTGTGGCAGGTTGATATCCCACAGCTGTCCAGGGTGTCCTCGCTGGTCATCGGGGCTCATTTCGAAGTGGCCCTCCACACTCGAGACAATTGTACTCCACTCAACACTGCAAACGGGCTTGTTGTTGTACAGAAGTCAATGGGGCGCCGTGAGCTCAGCCCTGTTTCTGTGATCCGCCTATAAATGGCCGTTGTGTGCACTGAAGCACCAGTTGCAGGTCGAATCGATGATAATGATGAATCCGGTGCTATGAGTGCTTCTCTGACAATTGCTCGGTCCTCACGTTCTCTCGTCCCTCTTCATCGACCGCTTCCTTCTTGACGCTGTGTCCGTCCACGGTTCACCCATTCCTGCCAACATCGTGGAATAGTGGCATTGCTCCTATTCAAACCTTGACCGATTCGCCGATTACTCCAACCACCTTCTTTGAGCCCAGCTACACGTCCTCTCTCAGATGCTGACATCTGCGTGTACTGTTCATTCACTTGTCTGCGAGGCGTAGTTACTGTCCAACTGAGTACACAGAACGAAATTCGCAAAGACCTTTTGCCGTGGAATCGACACGTCCCCCGTTAACTACCGTTGCCAGCGTTACACTTACATCCGACGGCCGCCAAAGTTCACAATTTTTCATTTCCCATCGATGCCTGTACGAATATCAATTTATGGCAAATTTTCGTGACTCCTTCGTGGTACCTCTTTCTTGGTCTTAGAGTGTATTTTGGTATCAGGGATCCATTCACAGTTGTTCATTACACAATAAAAAAGTAAGTATGACTTACGCAGTTGGTTAGCCCAGTTCCCATAATTTCTGTGAAAATGTCTTCGTAACAGAGAAGAAACCCGTAATATGAAATGACCAAAACGTACAACACAAAACACAGAGTAAGGCGACAATCTTGACACAGATGCAGAAGTATGAGACGCGACTGACGCCGCTGCAGGAACAGGCCAGCATAGTGCCATTGCACCACTCTTTGAACTGCACTCAGTGAAGTTCATATCGGACAACTCTTCTTCAGTAAAACTGCCCCCAATGCTACGTATCACTGTTAACGGATAACTCGCACAGAACGGAGCAATATTGAATGCAAGGTCAAGGGCTACGAGTGGACTGGGAATTACTGTTGCTAATTGTGAAACGTGTCTACTTTTGCCACGACTCGTTTCTTTGATACATTAACAAGGCCGTATTATGTTAGAGGCATGCACTCACGTAGACACACTGGTCTCGATGGTGCACCGTTTTTTGTAGCTCTTTGGTCTAGGAGTAAGCGGAATGCGTGACGCCTCAGTTACTGAGGTATCCTGTCGTGGTTCTGCCAGGCCATTCGGTCGCTGCTTGCTACTGGCTTAAGCAACGCATTGCAAAAACACTGAAGAGCCAAAGAAACTGGTACACCTGCCTAATATCGTGTAGGGCCCCCGCGAACACACAGAAGTGCTGCAACACAACGTGGCGAAGACTCGACTAATGTTCGAAGTAGTGCTGGAGGAAACTGACACCATGAATCTTGCAGGGCTGTCCATAAATTCGTAAGAGTACAAGGGGGTGTAGATCTCTTCTGAACAGCACGTTGCATGGCATCCCAGATATACTATGTGATCCAAAGTATCCGGACACCCCCAAAAACATACGTTTTTCGTATTAGGGGCATTGTGCTGCCACGTACTGCCAGGTACTTCATATCAGCGATCTCAGTAGTAATTACACATCGTGAGAGAGCAAAATGGGGCACTCCGCGGAACTCATGAACTTCGAACTTGGTCAGGTGATTGGGCGTCACTTGTGTCATACCTCTGTACACGAGATTTCCACACTCCTAACAATCCATATTTTCACTGTTTCCGATGTGGTAGTGAAGTGGAAACGTGAAAGGACACGTACAGTACAAAAGCGTACGGGCGACCTCGTCTGTTGACTGACAGAGACCGCCGACGGTTGAGGAGGGTCATTATGTGTAATAGGCAGACATCTATCCAGACCATCACACAGGAATTCCAAACTGCATCAGGATCCACTGAAAGTACTATGTCAGTTAGGTGGTAGGTGAGAAAACTTGGATTTCATGGTCGAGCGGCTGCTCATAAGCCACACATCACGCCGGCAATTGCCAAACGACGCCTCGCTTGGTGTAAGGAGCGTAAACAGTGGACGATTGAAAAGTGGAAAAACGTTGTGTGGAGTGACGAATCACGGTACACAATATGGCGATCCGATGGCAGGTTGTGGGTATGGCGAATGCCCGATGAACGTCACCTGCCAGCGTTTGTAGTGCCAACAGTAAAATTCGGAGGGGGTGGTGTTACGGTGTGGTCGTGTTTTTCATGGGGGAGGGGGGGCGGGCTTGCACCCTTGTTGTTTTGCGTGGCACTATCACAGCACAGGCCTATATTGATGTTTTAAGCACCTTCTTGTTTCCCACTGTTGAAGAGCAATTCGGGGATGGTGATTGCAAAAAAAAAATGGTTCAAATGGCTCTGAGCACTATGGGACTTAACATCTCAGGGGCCGGCCGCGGTGGTCTAGCGGTTCTAGGCGCTCAGTCCGGAGCCGCGCGACTGATACGGTCGCAGGTTCGAATCCTGCCTCGGGCATGGATGTGTGTGATGTCCTTAGGTTAGTTAGGTTTAAGTAGTTCTAAGTTCTAGAACCGCTCGGCCACCAACAGCTGGCGGCGATTGCATGTTTCAACGCGATCGAGCACCTGTTCATAATGCACGGCTTGTGGCGGAGTGGTTACACGACAATAACATCAGTGTAATGGATTGGCCTGCACGGAGTCCTGACCTGAATCCTATAGAACACCTTTGGGATGTTTTGGAACGCCTCATCGACCGACATCGATTCCTCTCCTTAGTGCAGCACTATGTGAAGAATGGGTTGGTCAGATAGTGTATGCTCAATAATGTTCATGTCTGGGAAGTTTGGTGGCCAGTGGAAGTGTTTAAACTCAGAATAGTGTTCCTGGAGCCACTCTGTGGCAATTCTTGGCTTGTGAGGTGACGCATTGTCCGGCTGGAATTGTCCAAGTTCGTCAGAATGCACAACGAACATGAATGGATGCTGGTGATCAGACAGGATGCTTACGTACGTGTCACCTGTCAGAGTTGTATCTCGACGTATCAGAGGTTCCATATCACGCGAACTGCACACGCCCCACACCATTTACAGAGCCTCCACCAGCTTGGACAGTCCCATGCTGACATGCGGGTTCCATGGATTCATGAGGTTGTCTCCATACCCCTACACGGTGTCCTGTCAATACAATTTGAAGCGAGACTCTTCCGATCAGGCAACATGTTTCCAGTCAGCAACAGTTCTCTGTCAGTGTTGACGGTCCCAGGCTAGTCGTAAAGCTATGTGTCGTGCAGTCATCAAGGATACACGAGTGGGCCTTCGGCTCCGAAGACCATATCGATGATGTTTCGTTGAATAGTTCGCACAGTGACACTTGCTGGTGGCCCAGCACTCAAGTCTGCAGCAATTTGTGGAAGGGTTGATCTTCTGTCACGTTGAAGGATTCTCTTCAGTCGTCACTGGTCCCGTTCTTGCAGGATCTTTTCCGGCCGCAGTGATGTCGGAGATTTGACGTTTTACCGGATTCCTCATATTCACGGTGCAATCGTGTAATGGAAGCACGGGAAAATCCGCACTTCATCATTACCTCATAGATGCTGTGTCCCATCGCTCGTGCGCCGACTATAACACGTTCAAACTAACTTTCATCTTGATAATCTGCCATTGGAGTAGCAGTAACCGATCTAACTACTGCGCCAGACTCTTGTTGTCTTATATAGGCGTTGCCGACTGCACCGCCGTATTCTGCCTGTTTACATGCCTCTGTATTTGAATACGCATGCCTATACCAGTTTCTTTGGCGCTTCAGTGTTTAATTGGCTGCACTCACATAGAAAAAAATTATTTTTCCAATGTCACAGATTCAATAAATCTTTTACTTTCACTTGGTATTCTGACTGAAAACGGTACTTAGTTCTTTATGGACGGATCTGAGACGTGTGCCCACGTGGACTGGAATCATTCTACTGCCAGCCATGATCAGACTAGATACTAAACCTCACTATCGTTCAGTAAGAAGTATAATTTATTCTTTCACGTCATTATTTTATTTATTCTTCAAAATGTGATCCATTTCCTTTGTTCTTAGTTTGAATTTCGATGTTGATCGCCGAGCTTCAATATACAAGGGGTGGATAATACACACATCAAAAAAAGTTTGCATCACTTCGGCTCCGAGAGTTCCGGAACCTGTACAGAAAATTGGAATAGAGATAAACATAAACATCGTTTCCGTCCTTTTTATTGCTCACGAAAACCACACATTGCATGTTGTACCACCATACAGCGAGACCTCCATGGGTGGTGGTCTAGATTGCTGTACACGGCGGTACTTCTAATACCCTGTAGCACGTCCTCTTGCATTGATGCATGCCTGTATTCGTCATGGCATACTATCCACAGGTTCATTAAGGCACTGTTAGTCCAGATTGTCCCACTCTTCAACGGCGATTCGGCGTAGATCCCTCAGAGTGGTTGGTAGATCACGTCATCCATAAACAGCCCTTTTCAATCTATCCTAGGCATGTTCGATAGGGTTTGTAACAACAACGACCCTGTACTATTGTACATATAAGTAATTCTTTTCATCTGATTTCACTATAAACTTGTGTAACAGATGTCCTGGTTTCATTTCTTTTTGTTTCATGCCATTATGTTAAGAAAACTGTAAATAAGTTTCAATGTGAATATTAATGTTTATGTCACATGTCAAGTAATATTGTAACAGAATTGAAATGTAACAAATTTTGAAACTGTTGTAAGATGTTTAAAATTGTAACTGTGCGTCTGGTCCATACGTAGGCAATGTGTTAGGATATGTAGAATGCAAAACCTCGGGTGAATACCCGGTCTGTCAGGGAGCGGTAAAAGGTGGATGGCAGGCGAGCGCGGGAAAACGCCCTCGGGCACTGCACGGCACAACGGGCACAGTAGTAGTTGGAGTTTGGCACTGGTTTGAGCAACACCTTCTGGAGTGAGGAGGCTCTCCTGGAAGACATAGCTTCACTGAGCCTCGAGTATGCCGTTCCAATGCCCACACAGCATGGCAAAATTCCATAGGCACAAAATGGAAAAGTATTGCGACGCTATGAAGAATTAAAGTGCCGATACGTCAAGAGCCATAGCTGTGGTTGTCTGTGTGCTCTGTGCCTCGCCATCTTGCCGCCCGCCAACCGCCGCATCGATACTAGCAGGTTGAAACTTTTAGTACTGTATTCGTATGGATCAGAGAGTGAACTGTGTTTGTTTGGTGCAGTAATAACCTAAATTTTACCAGAACTTTTCCATCATTTAATTATCCTCACAACTAACCTAGACAGGGTCCTTTCCAAACGTTGTGCAATCCGAGTGTCCCGAAAGGAAAATTAAAAATTGTGTTAATAATAATTATTTGCAGAACTAACTATATTAGAATGGTGTTTAAAGAAATGTTTTGTTAATGAACCAGTAAATGAATAGCGAAGGTCTGACAAAGTCGAAAGATAAATTTAGTATTGATATAGCAATGAAGTTTATTATTTCTAGACAGATTTAAAGACATCTAAATGAGCAGTAAATAAGATTAAAAGAGTAGTAACTTATATACTGAAAATCTTGAATGAATAATAAATCCAGTAATCATTTTTTTTAAATACAGCGATCATAGCAGTTTCAGGGTCCCCCCTCATTCATTTGAATTGTGAAGTGTTCTAAATTGGTTTGACCAGCAAAAGTTAAAGTCAATATAAAAGTCAAAATTTATCAGTGTTTTATCTTTATCAAAATTGACATTTTGTGTGTGGCATGAAAGTACAATTTCTAGGGTAACCTATGCCCGATTTTAATCAGATTAATAGACAGTATAAAGTTTTGTAGTAAACATTATAGTGTAGTGTTATGTATTCATGATTTTCCATGTCAGTACAGAACGTGAAACTATCAGTTCAATAGATTTTCTAGTTCTAAAATTCTACTATATTATGCAGTGTTACAACTTGTTGTTTTGCATGAATATATACCAACTTGTACAGGGAAGACACTCAGTTAATACCTAATTAGGCTGACGACCGTATTATTGTCACATTGATGGCATCTTCTGGTTTGCTTTTGATCCGTCCTGACGTGTGATAGCATTTCGAACTTACTTGATGCATCATTGTCATTACAGAGTGGATGTAAGTCTGATTTGCCATCATTCAGGTACATGCGGTCGATATCTATCAGAAAATCCTTTCTCATAAGGTGAATCCCGCTCACTTACCATAGCACAGGCTTTAACGAGTACTGTGTCAGGGATTACAGGTTCATGTCTGGAGAACATACTGGCCACTCTAATCGAGCGATGTCGTTATCCTGAAGGAGGTCATTCACAAGATGTGCACGATGGGGGCATGGATTGTCGTCCATGAAAACGAATGCCTCGCCAATATGCTGCCCATGTGGTTGCACTACCGGTCGGAGGATGGCATTCACATATCGTGCAGCCGTTACGGCGCCTTCCATGACCACCAGCGGCGTACGTCGGCCCCACACAATGCCACCCCAAAACAGCAGGAAACCATCTTGCTGCACTCGATAGACAGTGTGTCTAAGGCGTTCAGCCTGACCGGGTTGCCTCCAAAGACGTCTCCAACGATTATCTGGTTGGAGGCATATGCGACACTCATCGGTGAAGAGAACGTGATGCCAATCCTGAGCGTTCCATTCGGCATGTTGTTGGGCCCATCTGTACCGCGCTGCAAAGTGTCGTGGTTGCAAAGATGGACCTCGCCATGGACGTCAAGTTGCGCATCATGCAGCCTATAGCGCGCAGTTTGAGTCGTAACGCTACGTCCTGTGGTTGCACGAAAAGCATTACTGAATATGGTGGCGTTGCTGTCAGTGTTCCTCCGAGCCATAATCCGTAGGTAGTGGTCATCCAGTGCAGTAGTAACCCTCTGACGGCCTCAGTGGGGCATGTCATCGACAGTTCCTGTCTCTCTGTATCTCTTCCATGTCCGAACAGCATCGCTTTGGTTCACTCCGAGACGCCTGGACACTTCCCTTGTTGAGAGCCCTTCCTGGCACAAAGTAACAATGCGGACGTGATTGAACCGTGGTATTGACCGTTTAGACATGGTTGAACTACAGACAACACAAGCCGTATACCTCCTTCCTGGTGTTGGAATGACTGGAACTGATCGGCTGTCGAACCCCTTCTGTCTAATAGGCGCTGCTCATGTATGGTTGTTTACATCTTTGGGCGGGTTTAGTGACATCTCTGAACAGGCAAAGTGACAATGTCTGTGATACAATGTCCACAGTCAACGTCTATGTTCAGGAGTTCTGGGAACCGGAGTGATGAAAAACTTTTTTTGATGTGTGTAATATGGAAACACCGAAAACATATTATCATGCCTAATGCGGTGTACGAAAACAGTTGGCACTCAAAACAGCTTCCAGTCTTCTCGGAATGGAAAAATACAGGTCCTGGATGGTTTTTAAGAGAATCTTACATAATTCTTACCGCAAAATAATGGCACGTTCAGGAACCGATGGTGGAGGTGGATAGCGATGACACACCCTTCTCTCCAAAGTAGACCACAAAGGCTCAATAATAGTGACATTTGGTGAGTATGGTGGCCAGGGAAGATGCGAAAATTCATCCTCGTGCTTAAAAAACCAGTCCTGGACGATGCGAGCTGTGTTACCAGTGGCCCTGGCGTCTTGGAACACAGCATCGACATTGGGGAATGAACATTGTACCATGGCATGTACCTGATCATCCAAAACGCTCGTATAATCTTTGGCGGTAATGCATCATTGCAGAGTAACCATGGGGCTGGTGGAATACCACGACGTGTTTCACTCCTGGAGCGTAAAATCGGCCAGAAGTTGGAAACAGTCCGAAATAACTCGTTTTCCTGTTATGGGTATTTGCATCACTGATGAGTAGTTTTGGAATTTCAGCTCGCCATGCAATTCCCATCTTATGGAGCTCCCCTCGAGTTGTCTGGGTGCTGACAGTGTTCGGGAATGCATCATTCCGTTGAGCAGTGAGTTTTGCAGTTGTCGTCCTCTTATTTTTTGTCACAATCCTTTCAATGACCGTCTGTCACCATCACTGAACACACATTTTCGTTCGCGATGTGACTTTGCGAATGATGTATAAATCTTCGATACGAAGTCTCTTGAAAAATTAACACTTCGGCTCCCTTGGTTACGGAAGCACGCACTATACGAGCACCAACATTCTGCCCACGTTTGAATTCACTTAGCTCCGTCATAATGCACTTACGACTACACGGGACACTGTTCCTATCACGGCTGACACTTGTAACGTACTGAGATCACTGCACAGGCGCCGTTCGTGCTCAAGTGCAACAACGCAACCTGCAGGCTTGGCTAGCATCTCTATTTATGTTGCAACATGCATTTCTGACGGTGTTTCCACATTTTTGTCCAAGCCATGTAAGTCTGCTTATGCTGTAAAAGGAGTGGTTTTCTAATGGACTAGTAATATGGAAATACCAAAAACATATTATCGTACCTAATAGCGCGTAGGAAAACAGTTGGCATTCAAAACAGCCTCCAGTAGTATATATGCGCCTATTTTTTCAGAAAATTCCTTTGTTTTTCCCGCAACCGTGTGCTTATGTAAGCTCACGACCTTCAGTAGGCCATACTGTGATTCCATGCACTGTTTAATTGTACCGCCCTTCACAAAATACTTGGCACGTTCCCCAACACTACGAGTATTATTATATATTACGCGATTTTCAGTATTTTTAGGCAAGTAATCATACAGCAAACCGATAAACCCAGCAGCGCAGCAGCATACGGTACAGATCAGTTCTCACCAAATGCTCAGATAAAAGCTCGTTTTCTGTTCAGAGATTAGTTTTTGTATTTAAGTAAGATTGAGTGTTGTTTCACATTACACAAACTCCACAAACGTGTATATTGCACGATCTCCTATAGGGCTTTAAGGGCCCAGTTGCTAACTTTTTTTTATTACCCGCTAAAAATAATTTCAAATGTAGAAGTTGGAAAATATTAATTTCAAACTATTGCCGAGTGATGGGAGAAGGGCGACACCTGAGGAAATGTCCTTATCTTAATAATTTTTTAAGAAACTGTTTCGCGCTAAGAACATCCGAGCCGCCACACAGATCACGTTTTGGGGAATAACGTACGCGGAAGACTTATGTGAATGCGGTGGAGGCGGAAAAATGACACCAGAGGCGCGGAATCCACAGCTCGCACAAACAAAAAATGGTGGACATTATATTAGTCAGCCACTGCCATGCATTCGTTCGGGAATGACCGATAAGTATTTGCGGCAGAGGTATTGCAGTTATAAGTATTGTCTTCTTGGAGAAGGCGGGAAAGTTATTACTAGGAGGTGTAACGTTTGTAATGTTATCAAGAAAATGTATTCTGTTTTATTCACAATAGTCAGCCATTTCCTTTACGAAGTGAACTAAAATGAGAATATTGTAATTTTGCTTCCAACAATTATTTGCTCTTTGACTTACCATTTGGTATCTTTGCTTTTGTTAGCGGCATCTGGAGCGGCGGAATATTATTGTAAGCAGTGAGGTGCGTATTCTAGGATAATAGTTATGATTCCTATACTGGTAACTTAAATTTTCCAAGTGATTTTTATTTTAGGCCCGCTATATCCGTGGTTCACCTGAGAAACCATACGAGCTTAAATGCTTGGTAAATTTTAGCTCTCGAGATAGGAAGCAAACCTTTGATTCTTTTAAACAAATTGAAGCCTCGTTTCATTTTTAAGAAAAAGATCCGCCGCAATGCAGTCTCATTATACTAAGAGTTCATAATCTGTGCACCAACTAGTTCGTTGCTGTTTTACAGTATTTTACTACTAACCATTTCTTCTGAGACCCAAGAGTCTGTTTTCTGTTGCGCTTGCACAAGTTAACTGTCGTCGCCACATAAATTATACACCATTCTCGCAATATACATGTACATAAATTACAGTCAGATACATTTTTACTAGGACCTGCCAGAAAAACAGTTGTAAGTCACTAATAGTCCAAATTTTCGTTTGATTGGTCAGAATGCAGAACAAGATACTTACCTATCAGCTGTAGGTACAATAGTGAATGAAACAAGTTTGTTTCCAGACATGACACACAACGCATATCTTCCACATTTATACTTACGTGGAGATACTTTCAGTGCAATACAAGTACAAAGATAAATGAGAGAAGAACTGAAACTAAATGTCATTAATCTTTAAAGAGCCACCAGAGGTCACGGGTCCGTCGTACCAAAAGAGCCTGAAAACGTTCCCGTACAACCTCCGAAATTTTGACGGACGAGTTGAGGTTCACCCTGTACGTAACATGGCACTTGCACCATCTGACATTCAGCATTAGTGTTACACAAAAAGGGGTGAGTCGTTCAGCCATAACAATGCGTTACCACTTTCACTGCGATGTGAAAAATTTAAAAGGCAATAAATCCAACTTCAAACAGATGTGAAATCTAGGCTTGACAACACCTTCTGCATCAGAAAAGAATTTCTGAACGTGAAACAATATACTGTTTGTATGTGAGGGGAGGGGGGGGGGGAGTCTCTTCCACCGGATTCTAGCCATGGGAGAGGCTTCAGTGTGCGAGCTTTCTTGCTCACCGTACGAAGCGTTAGTAGTATCTGTATAGAGGTGCTACCGAAAAGTGCTAAGAGGCTAGTCATCGTGCCCCACTCGGCATCTTATCCAGGTCTCCCCTGTCGGTATTGTATTTCATAGCATCAACTGGCACTTCTCATCATTTTTGCATATGTAATTTCACTTGCCACACTTGTACGTATATGTAATTACTGACCACTGTGTAATTGGCTCAATAATGTCAGCCTACTCTAGTTGGATAATATAAATTAATCGAACGCTAAAAGCTATTTAATGTCACTTGTCTCAGAGTTTACGTATTTATGTACCCCGAAGAATATTCCTCTGCTAACATTGAAACCGAACAGGTTTTTTTTTCTTTCACACACATTCCGTCAACTTGCAGCTATTGTTCACGAATGTTCGGTAAGCAAACTAACCATCCTGTAGTCTGAAACGTTAAGACTTTGTCACAACTTTTAATAAAAATCTTTCATAACATTACATTACATATTAAAATTAATTAACATCTATCTTTCACTTTGGAAGAGACCAGACTCGTATTATGGAAAAAGTCGGTTGAAATGCTCGACCGGACACAAAGACGTAGATTTTCTACGGTTTCCCTAAATGGTTTAAGGTGAATGCCACTAATGCTTCCTCACAAATGGGTACAGACGATTTTCTTCAGCATTCGAAGCGGGTGCTCCGTCTTTAACGACCTCGGCGTTGACAGAATGTAAAACTCTAATCTTCCCTCCTTCATCATGCATTTTGAAGTACTTTACTGATGAAAATGGATTCAGAGCTTTACAGAACTTCCACAATTACGAAATACGTTCGACGAAATAGGTAAATTTATTTTATAATTATGATGTTTTTCGCAAATTTGTCGCTCGTGCAGTAATTTTTTCAGTTTGGTAAGGACTAGACCCTTTTGTTTAACGGATAAATTAATCCAAGAGGCAATATTAACAACGTAAGAAAATAATACACATGAAATTTTAGATGTTATGGAATTTTTGGTGAGTGGTAGTTCCAGTTTTGAATAATTACGACAAGTTATCACCACTTTTAATAGCACTTTCAAGAACTCACAACCTTAAGTAAACCACATAAAATAGCGTTAACTGGTCTGAAAAGAAAAATGGAAAACAATAATAAAATAAACACCTTGTTCATGAGCACGTGGTTAACATACTACCTGTGATAAGGTAAGAAACAAGATCGATTTGCATGGTGTCTATCTATAATAAGACTTAGCGACGGTAGCACAATTCGGCCGGCAAAGAGGCATACATCGCGTGACGATGGCGCATTGCACTGGAATCTTTGGCTGCGATAACATGGGATTATTTGCGCAGCACGTTTACTCAGCAGCGATAAGCCATAAGATTTTGCTTGATGTTGAAAACAGCGACGACAAAAGATAGCACCCAAGAGAAGTGCTGTTTTCTTTATCTTCACGTTGCCGCGATTGTAGATGCCACTGGCGACACTCTGATTTTCTTACTAAAAGAAGATTCTGCTCAACGAAGTCTTGGAGCAACATACTGCAACTTCCACTACAAGAAAAATATTTTGGAAGTAACAATGATTCGCACGATTAAATCAATGAACGGCTAACTTGGGGAAAATATTACCGGTTTGCCTCTCAGTTCATCTAATACCTTCGATCTAACAGCGACATAGCAATTAGAAGGGAACTAATCACTAACGGGATTAATGGACAAAACAAATTGGTTGCGGAGGAGTTCAAAAAGATGAAAATCATGGACCATTATTTATTGTTTTACATTACAGTAAGTTAAATTCATATCGAAATAATTTTGGTAGGTATCGAAAACATCTACTACCCAAGGTATGGTGACACTAACTGCAAGCAAAAGTAAACAATAATACTAAGATATGAATTTAACTTCAACATCCCTTCTTCAACTACTTTTGACAGTAACTCCGTTCGTTCATGACTGTGAACATTCTCGCATCATGTATCGAACATTCACACCCACATTACAAATTACTGATCCACTACATGTCTCATCACCTAAAGATGACAGACCTTGCTTTTAATATCTTCATCATTCATTTAGAGAAACGAATCGCTGCTCGAATCTCACAAGTAACGAGCGTTTCAGTTCTGAGTTTTTTCGTGAGCACTATCTACTAATAGCACGTTGTTATTAATTGAAATTCAAGCAGCTATATTCTCAATCTAAGCAAAATTATTTTGCGATTCACTTGCATATAATGGGAGTTACTCCACTGGAGTGTCAGGATTCGTCAGTGCAGTTGACTTTCAATATGCCGTATCTCATATGGCTTCTGAGGGGCAGCCTTGATGCACAGTACATCGAATGAAATAGAGCTGAGGTTACTGGACTTCTGTTTGGGAGGAGGAATTTCACATATCGATCCAGCCATTTGTTCAATTAAGGTAGTCTTCCATCTCTATCGACTCAAAAGCCGACAAGTCGCTAAGCTGTAACCTTACTTTCTCCTTGATGCACAACACCACTTCTGGTTTTCTAAAAACAAATTCGTTTCGAAAATATTTTGGCGTAATACAAAATAAAAAGGAAACGCGAGACGTGACGAATTTCTGTTTCTTTTTATGCTTTTAAGTCATATTTCGTACTTTATCTTTTATATTTCGTACTTATCTTTGATTTAAAAAAGGGCCGGCCAGGATGTGCCAAAGTTCACATGTGCAGGGAGTGTGAGGACCACGGGCAGGCCAAAGCCCGGCCTGTTTCGGCTTTGATCGGTCCTTCTCGGAAGTAGTCGGAACAGCACGGCATTGCACCGTGGCATTTTTCTGTCAGAACCGTGGTGTCAGCGCTGCTGGCCCTTCTCTATTTGCTCGTGGTATGAAGACATTCACATGTCCAGTGGCTGTTTGCACAAACAAAAGCAGCCTACCAATCTATCGTCATAAGCCTTTAAAAATGAATGGGATGATTGAAGAGAGGGATGAGAATTTCCAGTATCTATAATGCAGTCACCTAACTGACGGGTACTGCAAATTTACCATGAAACATTGCAAACCGTGCAGAAAGAATTTGAAGATCTAGTTGGCAATGAAAGAGCCAAAAATTACAACGATCGACAGATGGGATTCATTGTTCTCTATATCAAGAAGCACTTTGTGCTAAACTTGCGGGCATGGGTCACGTGAAGAAACTGGTAGTAAGAATAGTAAAGTTTTTGAAATCACACTCGTTAATCCGCTGTCAACTGCAATAATTTTCGATCGAACTGAACGAGGAGTATGGAGAGTTTCTGTGTCACAGCAACGTACGTTGGGCAAATCAAGGGGCATGCCACGAACAATTTTTCGATTTAAAACTCGCTACTGTTGAATTAGTGAAGGAGAAAGGAGTGCAGGAACGAAAATTAGAACATCCGGAATTGATTGCAGATCTCGCATTTTAAGTGGACTTGACTGCACAGAGAGAATGCAAAAGTGTAAATCGATATATCAGTGTGAAAGACTTTTTCTCGATTATTAAACTAAATAAGTCATCATTATGTGTCAACATGAGTGCCAAATTCTGTGAAAGTCAACGTTAGTCGGTATGCGCACAGTTTGAACCAGATAAATATTATAAATATTATCTGTCTTTAGTGCGCCAAAAAAATTAAATAATACTGGAAATTTGCTTTGTTTTTTATCTATGTTGTTGAGAAATCTGAAATATAAAATCAAGTCTCACACAGCGCAAGTCCATTGGCATTTAAATGCGGCACGTTTGCAGTTGCCCCCCCCCCCCCCCCCCCCCCGAATTTTTGGTCACACCTGGTTTAGAAGGTGATTGCTGTTATTGACGTGTAGTACTTGTAATGGACCCTAACGAGATGAAATTTTGGATAACAACGCATGACTATAAACAGGCTGACCAGACTTCAAAGAGAAAAAACCGGGACGCTGGTGTTTATACCCAACTTCATTACCTCACTTAAGTTTACTTTTCATGTCAGTTATCGTGATATTTTGAAATCGATAATAAGCCTACGATGATGTAGCAGCTGAAAACCCCATAGCAAGAATACATCTCCATTTTGTGAATTGGAAAGAAAAATGTAGCTAAATTTCATATAAATAATTCATTTCTTGAGAAATAAAAAAAACATATATATTTTCATTGTAATAGCTCAGATACGTTGTCTGCAATGTTTAGTCACTTACTGGCTACTTAAAAACAATTTATTAATCCTAAGAACTGTGTAATATTACTAATCAGTAATCAGATACAGATTATACATTTAATACTAAAATTTAAGATTTCGTTTGACAGTAGACTCTCAGGGCAAGTATGCGTACACACCAAATAACATTCAATACACACTGCTAACACATGCCGCATCGCTCACTTTCTTAACAAAATTAACTTCCGTATAGCTGCAGTGCCATTAGGAAAAATTGTTTAAAACGATACTCCTTTATAAATCCTTTGGTTTTGGTTTTGCTTGTCTCGAGGGCCATAAAGAGGAAGGTCGGTAAGTTAAAGGCTAGGCTAGGTAATACCTGCTTTCCTTCAACATTTCTCTTATTCTTTCATACTTGTTGATGCAGTAGGCCTATATACTGCGAAAATATACATTTCTTCTTCTTCTTCTTCTTCTTCTTCTTCTAGGAAACTTGTTTTTCATAAATACTTAATTAAGTGGGAAACATTATTGCATGCATTTAGTTTCTCGATTAAAAACCTGGACAATTATCTGTCCCGAAAGATATTGTCGGGCACCAGGACATTTATGTGAAAACCGGGAGTGTCCTGGCAAAACCGGGATGTCGGGTAAGCCTAATCATATTTGTTTCTGCTAGGAAAATAATAGTTAGATTAATTTTTTAATATCTCATTTCTACAGAGTTGGCGCATAGCTATCGGTTGTCATTCTCCGCCTCTGTTGAAATTTCATAAATTAGAAACGTCAGGTGATTCTTCAGGATAAGATGGAGTTAAGCTACATTCGACGATTGAGGGAACCAAATAGTCTATTTCGAGATTCGCGATGACTGATGGAGTACATCAGAAACAGGTCCAAAGTCTTGTTCACCAGTAAAAACTGAACGATGCCGAAATGAGCGGAAGGTGAGTCATGTGAGAAGCGCTCAACGAATTCAAAAGCGAAATTCTATGTATACATCTTACGCAACGGCGGACTAAGCCCGTCGAAGGCCCGAAGCGACGAAACTAAACGAGGTACCTGCGAAAGTAAATGAGGCCCCCGGTCTGCTAGTAAATTCCTGTATTTCTAGTGTAATACTGTAAATAAAATTATGTTGATGTAACGGCTGACAAAAAAAAAATCTGGTATTTATAATGTGTATACTCTGTGCTCTACCAACTGTAATATACATGCTGAAATATATAGCTGAGAAACTTTGAATATGAATCAGCATTTAGCACTGCCATCAAGTAGTCTACAGATAAATAATAAAGAATAAAATAAGAAAATTTTCTTCTTTTATACGTTTGGAAATAAAGCTTGCACAGTAACAATATCAGTTAGTTTCACAACCATAGAACAAGATGGAAATGAAGCCCCATGCTTCTTGACAGAGGGTAGGAGAACGATGCGGGAGGCCCGCACCGCCGTACTAGGCAATAGTAGTTATTATTAATTTTATTATAGTATATGTTTTCGTACCTTTGTTTTACTGAAATTCTCAATAAAGTCGGTAAAATCTGTTTCATTTGAAACGTTTCTTTCAGTTGCAAAAAGGGCAGGTTAGTAAATCGCTCTTCATTCATCGTAGAGCAAAGATATTTCTTTATTAGTTTAAGTTTAGAAAAACCTTGCAACGTTCCCTTTGAAAAATTATAAATGACTGTGCTGGAAAACTACTACGTTATTTGATTTTCAAACAGCTGAGCAAACCTCAACGTACCCAGACATTTCTCTCTTTACTTATTCTGATCATCACTAAACTCACACACAATATTTTAGCACAACGCAATCTGACTTTCAATAATCCCTACAAAAGAATGGCCCTCACTAACAATAACCTATACCTTTCATGAGTCACTTACCTCACAAAAATCTTAGTTACTGAACTACAACAATACAGCAAGCGCCAGTACGGCCAGCTAAATAAAAGGTTCTAACTACTGAAGGTACTAACTACTGATAGGCGTAGTTAGCAATTGAAAGATTTTTATAGAGAACAAACAATGTATTTACCTTAATAATGTTGAAAAGTCATAATATATATGTCTAGCAATTCATGACATCCATCTTTACAAATTTCCTTTTTATGGCTGACACACGTCCAGTTCGTCCACATCTCTCTCTCCACATCCACCACTGCTGGCGGCTCACCTCCAACTGCCCAACGCTACGCGCTGTTCACATCCAACTGCCCAACACTACACAAGCGTATATTCCAACAATGAGTCCAACCAGCCACAGACTGCACACAGAGCACAGTCAGTGATTTTCATACAGAGCGCTACGTGACGTTACCAACATAAAAACCTAAACAGCCTTCTTACATAGCCCCCATGTTCCCCACGAAAAATTTTACAAAATATTTTGGGCAATGGCCAATACATATCTGCTAATTTTTTTTATATATTAACGACAAATATATCAAATGCACACAATTAGTGACACACTGTTGATCAAAAGCAAAAATTGTCCTCACAGTCCATAAAGACAGTCCTGATCATTAATCACAGTAGTAATTGCAGTTTTTTTTTTCTCAAAGTCTGAGCAGTAAAAGAAAATGCACACGGAAGTAGTGGATTTCCATGTAGTCTTGAAGAAGTAGTGTTGTCCTTCCAACGGAAAGACAGTGCTCACTCTTGAAATGCAGACAGGTAAGGGGCCACAACAGAGCAAACCCACAGCAGAGTCAGTCGAAGTTTTTAAGCATATTGGTATGTAGGTCATCACAGAGCAGACCCACAGTATTTCTTGTAGAGATGATGGTATTGGTGGGCCACCAAAGGTGCAGACCCACTACAGTCCTTGTAGAGATTATGGTATTGCTGGGCCACCAAATGTGCAGACCCACAGTAGTCCTTGTAGAGGTGGCCAGCAGCCATCTTTTGCGAGTATGCGGGTGCACAGTCACCATAGAAGGGACTTGCGGATAATAATGCAAGTCCATAAACCACCACTTGTGCACTCACAAAATTTTTTTTGAAATGTCCTTAGAACCAGCAGTGCTGTTAACCAGTCCCTTGCTGAATTATCAACACACGTGCGAGCACTAACAGGTCCTTTTTTTTTTAACTTCTCACATATTGCGCATATACTATGACCAAAAGAGACGTGTGCAGTAACCCTACTATATACTTAATTTGAAGAACTGGTGTGTATACAATCTTATGACTTGAGAATACGGTTACAAAGGTACAGAAAATCTCATTAAAGAACATAGTAATACAGACAACATTTGTAGCAATACAGGCTTTACTAAAGAATAGAAATAAACATACACATCAGTGTTACAGGAATTATGACATAAGTAAATAAATAAAAATTGAGGATAGCTTTCGAAACATTAACTTCACACATGAGCATTAAAACAGAACAGAATAAATAATGTCAAAACATCTTTGCAAAGTAAATAACATTTTTTTAATGCAAATTTTATTTGAGTATAACGGTATTCCTCGTAATAGTGAATGTAGCTTAGTATTAGAAAAATTCTACAACATAACTGTTATGAGATAAACATATAAAGACAGGAACAACACAAATACACAAAGGTACCAAACACATAGCGGAATAAGATATAAGGAAAGGACAGGGTTTGTTTTCAGTATAACATTTGGTACTGCAGTCCAACCCAAAACTTCATTCCACAGATCTTTCCTCTTATTTCAAGATTTGTTCCCGCAAAAGAAATCCTAGCTAAGAATGTTTTCTGTATTTATATGTTCACATACTTCTTGCCTCATTATTTATTTTCCATTATCTTATCTCATCATTTGTTTACAAGAAAATCCCACCTAAACCTGTTGTCAGTTAACCCCTACTTTTTTGTTTATATCATCTTTCAAAATAATTACTCTTCATCGTACACTACATTTTTGGCCAAACTTTTTTCATATAGCTTCTCAACGCATTTCTTCCAATTCATCACAACTCATTCTCTTACATAGCCTACCCCACCGTAAGCTAACTTAAATCTACTGAGCTCAGATATGTAAACTAAGAGATGAGGGAATGCAGCAGCATAAAACAATTGACACAAACAGCAATGACCAAAAAATGCTGATTGGCAAAGCAAGCAGCAATAAATATAAGTGAGCAAAGCAAATGCAACATTACAACTAATATAAATCAATGTGCAGCAACAAGAAAAACAAATCAGTAGTAAAACTGGCTTAACAGAGTAATACAAAATAAAATTCAGTAAAACTATGCCTGACTAACAGCAGCAGCAAAAGCAATAAACTATACTTAAACATGACAAAGCTCAAGCAGAAAAACTATTACAGTAAAGACAGGAAATGTCTAATACCTATGCCACATCATAACACTAGAGTGATGCATCACAATAACTTACTGTACCAAACAAGTTACCAAATCGATGGAAAAATAATGTATGCAATTCCTGTGAATTGAAATGTCTATTTGTGCTCCCTTTTTTAAAGAAATTAGATCATAAAATTATTATTTACTGGGTCTGTAGACAGAAAACATTTCTATTAGTACATCTATTAAATTTTATTTCAACCAATGCTGCAGTGCAGCTAGAAACTAGATATTAAACAAAATAGGCAAATATATTCATAAAGCAAGGCTTGAAGCGTCATTAACTAGACATATGGCATCTCCTAAGGCAGTAAAAAAGTTTCTCAACTAGACAGACAGAAGTCACAATCAGGTGTGTAGACATAAAATATTTCTCATCATTTCATTAGGCATTTCAGTAAATATCAGAAAGTACGAGCTCCAAACTGTAATCATATGTTTTCAAGTATTAGCATGTCGTATTTGAATGCTTTCTACAAGAAATGTCAATAGTGAGGTTAATGGCCTCTTTTACACTAATGCCTTTTTCCAGGCAACTGTCGCGCAGCTGGGCCCCCACAGTGCATTACTGTGACAGTTTGATGCCAATAAAATTTCACAGATCGTAAAATGACAGTAAAAATGTGTAGAAACGAAATCTCATGAATAGGAGTGTCTAACATTTCTGTCAGCATAATGGTACTGACATTCACGCACGTACTCACCCTTCATAATGATCACAACCACAACTCGACATCACAATACACATCATCGTCACAATAATAATATCATAACACCTCAGTCAAATCTCAAAAACGTCGTAGCTTTCATCAATAATCTAAAAACCTTTAAGAAAAACGCTCACTGCTCGTTGCAATAAAGTCATCTATCTCAAACGTACTTCAAAAATCACGATCCCTTAGCAAATACATCATTCAAAGCTCTTATAGTATCACAATGGTTCCGAAAAAATATGAACAGTTCACAAAGTACAGAAAAAATACAATTTCATAAGTGTGAAGTTAACCAACTGTGTAATTGCGTAACCATGTCTCACTGACACAGTAAAAAAAAAAAAGTTTGTCTCTCTTAAATAATCAGATAGCTGGGTAATGCTGTGTTAAAGAAATATGGTACCGATGTGCAAAGTTGTATAAGCAGATATCATATTAGCTAGGGCTCCTAGCGCTTGCTCCACGCTTAGTACATAAAGTAGGCGTGTACCCTCTAAGGATTAATGTAATTATATCCTCAGGTGTTACAAATTACAGCAGTGGAATGAAATGTATCACTGAAAACCTTCTTTGTATCTTTGTAATTCAAGAATCAATCTAAAAATGTTCCAAGTACAAAAATTAATCACTCAAATGCGTTTCCTGTAGCTCTAAACTGTGCATCTTGCTGTAAGATAATTTCTGTCATCACTTAACGGTAAAAATGTGCCAAGTATCGTAATAATTGTCGTCCATAAGCAAAGTACTGTAGAAGTCTATGTACTTACCTTGTAATAAACAAAAGTGAAATTCTATGCGTATATATATCGTAGTTATTACATACATTACCGTGACCAAGAAAGTACTCTACTGTAACGCATTGTTGTGCTGTGGAAAAGGCTGTCTCATTGTAGCTATACCACAAAAGTTACTACTAAAACATGTTTTACTTTCCAAAAGAATACAGAAAAACTGTGCAGATATAAAACAGATACAGCGCAAAAGCAATAACATAAATTGTGTCACTCATTAGTATCATCGTGATGTAATCGTGTAGCTGTCAAACAAACCAAATACTAAGTCATCTGTAAACTCACAGAAAGTACTTTAAATAAAGAATGTCTTTTCAAGTAAACCAAAAGGTTGCATTAAAGACTCATTAGCAGTATATGTTCTATGTATTATAGCCGTTTCGTAATCGTGCAACTAACAAGCAAGAATGTACACACAATAACACTGTGTCGTCTGTTCACTATTACTACGCATTTGTAATTACTGTCCAAATAAGTTCCCTAGGTTCTTGCCTGGATAGTTAACTTCAAAACATTGTTGCATGTAAACAGTTTCCTAGTCTGACAAATCGTACTAGTAACGTGAAGTGAAAAATTTTATGGCAAAGACTAGGTTAAAAAGCAGGTTATCTCTCAATAAACGGTTTAACATGTGAAATGTGGTGTAAATCTTTACTCTTCCTGGTACGCAGAGTATCAACTTCAATGCCATTATCATATAGTATACGTCGGTAAAGAATACAGCAATTTTTCTCAAGATTAGCTTCTATGTTATTTTTCTCATGGCTGGCCGGCGCATGTGGCTGCCTGCAGTGCGAGTCATTGTCTATTGCCTCTTCCTTGTCTCGCGTCGTTACTGGGGTTTGGAGATCTAACTCCTACAAATTAACGTTGCCGAGAGGGCCCTGCCCTGTTTGAATCCCATCAGTTCTGATGAAATTCAGGTTTGTCGTTATGATTGTATCGTCTGTCGTCATGTTGGTAGTTTCTGTAGTTTCTTTCTCGTCGGTTAAATGGTGGAGAATTTCTCCCTGAATCGTAACTGCGTGGTGGACCGTTGCTTCTGAAGTTATTCTGTCGCCCTTGATAATACTTATTTTGGTTCCCATATTGTCTGTTTCTATGATTGCCTCTGTCATAGTCATTACCGCGAAGAGGTGATCTTTCCCTGCAATTATTATTACTTTGCCAATGGTTCTCATATGGGTGGGATCTGTTTTGGTCACGATTTGTGTTGTAAGAATAGCCGTGTCGTGTCTAGTTATTATTTCTGTCGTCACGGAATTGTGACGGATGTGACCTGTAATTGTTGTTCTCCTGGTTTCGCATCCAGCGATTGTCAGTGTCAATTTCCAATTCTTGTAAGAGTCACTGAAAAGCTTCGATATCGTCTTTGCAACGACCTGCCAAAATAATATATCTTAAATGTTCCGGCAATTTAATTAAGCAAATGCGGATGAGTTTTGAAGGGCTGTATGGGTTTGACAGATACTGATTCTTATGCAACATGTCTTCAAAATATTTGACAAGACTGGAAAATCCAGATTGTTCAAAGTGTTTCATCATTACGATGCTATATTTTACGCGATCTTAAGTAGCTTGAGACCAATATTCTGAGAGGAAGGCATGATAAAATTCTGCTTCAGTGTGACAATCGCGAATGACCTAACGCATTCTTACAGCTGCTTCATTCTCTAAGTAGCCACTCATAAATTCTAATCTGTGCTCTAATGACCATTTGTGAGAAAAACAATGAGACGATTGATGAAGCTGTGCTTGTGGATGAATGTCATTGCCGGAATTCTTAAATGTTTCGAATTCACTTGTAGTAATGACAGCTTATAGTCAAAGTCATCATGACGGCGAGTCGCATATCGGTCATTGTTACGTGGTGTCGGCGGTTCCATCTCAAAATTCGGTGCACCTTGCCAATTTCTTTCATTATTTCCTAAATGCCTTGTGTTATTATTTTGTGGCTTTTCCGTATTTCTAAGTCTCTCTTCCCGTATTGGAGCCCGAGTGTCCTCTGAAATACGTAATTCTTGTATTACTTGTGCCAACTGATCTTGTACTTCCCGCATTTCTCTTTTGTGTTACGTATTAATTTGATTCTGATCTTGTTTGAATTTTCTAATTTGCTCGTACTCTTCTGTGTCAGTAAAGACTACCGGTCTTGTGTCATTCAGATTATCATCTACCTTCGTAGATTAATTATTTAGCTGATCCGAAAGTTCGACTACTTTTTCCGATAATGTGCTGATTTCCTCCGTGTGATTTTCTGAACCAAGTTTCAGAGTGTCAATTTGTGTCGAAAGCGTATCTACTGTGTCCTTCAAGTTTTCCTGAGTTTTTGCAAGTTGCGGTAGATGCAACTGAGTCAGTTTTAGCTTGCAAGGTGTCGTGAGTTTCATGAACAATAGTTTGCAGTTCTTTTATAGCTGCTTCGTGATCCTGTAATGCATTTTCATGACGCGAAAAGAGAGGTTGAAAATGCTCAAAAATTTTTGTTTCTACGTTATTACAGGCTTTTTGATATTTCGATTCGATGTTATGTAACTCAGTAGTTAAATCTTCACGTGTTTGTTGAAGTGTTTCTTTAATTTGTTTCTGATTTTGTTCCATTTGTCGCTGTTATTGTTTTTGGTTTTGCTCCATTGTGTCTAACATTTGAAGCTGTAGTCCCATTTGTTGCATTAATTGTAATAACAATGCACTGGTGCCTGGAACTTGTTCCTTTGTGGCTATAGGAAGTACATTCGCACCGACAACATCCGTATTTTGAAAAGCAGAAAATGTGTCTTGACTTGATTGAGCAACGGGTAATGACGCAAAACCTGAATCTACAGTATTTGCAAGACTGTATCCTATCATTTCGGATTCCTGAGGCGAGCTGTTGCCGACCGATCGATCGACAATTCTTCCCCGTTCACTAATTGCTTCACTGTCTACACCATTATTTAATGCCTGGTCCATTTCCCTACGCACAATAACCAAATTACTATTCTGAATATTTGTTAATTCTTCACATGGTGGTGCTGATAAGCTACGCTCGTCGTAACTATCTACATCTACATCCATACTCCGCAAGTCACCTGACGGTGTGTGGTGGAGAGTACCTTGAGTGCCTCTATCGGTTCTCCATTCTATTCCAGTCTCGTATTGTTCGTGGAAAGAAAGATTGTCGGTATGATTCTGTGTGGGCTCTAATCTCTCTGAATTTATCCTCATGGTCTCTTCGCGAGATATACGTAGGAGGGAACAATATACCGCTTGACTCCTCGGTGAAGGTATGTTGTCGAAACTTCAACAAAAGCCCGTACCGAGCTACTGAGCCTCTCTCTTGCAGAGTCTTCCACTGGGTATCTGTCATCTCCGTTGTGGTGTCACCGCCAGACACCACACTTGCTAGGTGGTAGCCTTTAAATCGGCCGCGGTCCAGTAGTATACGTCGGACTCGCGTGTCGCCACTATCAGTGATTGCAGACCGAGCGCCGCCACACGGCAGGTCTAGAGAGACTTCCTAGCACTCGCCCCAGTTGTACAACCGATTTTGCTAGCGATGGTTCACTGACAAAATATGCTCTCATTTGCCGGGACGATAGTTTAGCATAGCCTTCAGCTACGTCATTTGCTACGACCTAGCAAGGCGCCATATTCAGTTACTATTGATATTGTGAATCATGTACCGTCAAGAGCGACGTTCATCATTAATGGATTAAAGTTAAGTATTCCACCAGCTACGTCCGTTTTTCTAAATTCTAATTTCCTTTTCATGTTCCAGACCTCACGCCAGCCTGCGTGAGCTAAAACGCGTGCATTTCGGCCTCCTTTAGTAAAACGGTGTTGGCTCTCTTGCCAACCACAACATCCGTAACGCTTTCGCGATTACTAAATGATCCTGTAACGAAGCGCGCTGTTCTCCGTTGGATCTTCTCTATCTCTTCTATCAACCCTATCTGCTACGGATTCCACGCCAGTGAGCAGTATTCAAGCAGTGGGCGAACAAGTGTACTGTAGCCTACTTCTTTTGTTTTCGGACTGCATTTCCTTAGGATTCTTCCAATAAATCTCAGTCTGGCACTTGCTTTACCGACGTTTAATTTTATGTGGTCATTCCATTTTAAATCACTCCTAATGCCTACTCCCAGATAATTTATGGAATTAAAGAAATGGTTCAAATGGCTCTGAGCACTATGGAACTTAACATCTGAGGTCATCAGTCCCCTAGAACTTAGAACTACTTAAAACTAACTAACCTAAGGACATCACACACAGTCATGCCCGTGGCAGGAATCGAACCTGCGACCGTAGCGGTCGTGCGGTTCCAGACTGAAGCGCCTAGAACCGCTCGGCCACCCCGGCCGGCTATGGAATTAATTGCTTCCAGTTTCTGACCTGCTATATTGTAGCTAAATGATAAAGGATTTTTCATTCCATGTATTTGCAGCACATTAGACTTGTCTATATTGAGATTCAGTTGCCATTTCCTGCATCATACGTCAATTCGTTGCAGATCCCCCTATATTTCAGTACAATTTTCCATTGTTACAACCTCTCACTATACTACAGCATCATACGCAAGAAGCCTAAGTGAACTTCCGATGGTGCGGTTCTAGGCGCTACAGTCTGGAGCCGAGAGACCGCTACGGTCGCAGGTTCGAATCCTGCCTCGGGCATGGATGTGTGTGATGACCTTAGGTTAGTTAGGTTTAATTAGTTCTAAGTTCTAGGGACTGATGACCTCAGAAGTTAAGTCGCATAGTGCTCAGAGCCATTTTTGAACTTCCGATGTTATCCACAAGGTCATTTATACACTACTGGCCATTAAAATTGCTACACCAAGAAGAAATGCAGATGATAAACGGTTATTCATTGGACAAGTATATTATACTAGAACTGACATATGATTACATTTTCACGCAATTTGGTGCATAGATCCTAAGAAATCAGTACACAGAACAACCACCTCTGGCTGTAATAACGGCATTGATATGCCTGGGCATTGAGTCACACAGAGGTTGGATGGCGTGTACAGGTACAGCTGCCCATGCAACTTCAAAACGATACCACAGTTCATCAAGAGTAGTGACTGGCGTATTGTGACAAGCCAGTTGCTTGGCCACCATTGACCAGACGTTTTCAATTGGTGAGAGATCTGGAGAATGTTCTGGCCAGGGCGGCGGTCGAACATTTTCTGTGTCCAGAAAGTCCCATGCAGGATCTGCAACATGAGGTCGTGCATTATCCTGCTGAAAAGTAGGGTTTCGCAGAGATCGAATGAAGGGTAGAGCCACGGGTCGTAACACATATGAAATGCAACGTCCACTGTTCAAAGTGCCGTCAATGCGAACAAGAGGTGACCGAGACGTGAAATCAATGACAACCCATACCATCACGCCGAGCGATACGCCAGTATGGCAATGACGAATACACGCTTCCAATGTGCGTTCAACTCGATGTCGCCACACAAGGATGCGACCGTCATGGTGCTGTAAACAGAACCTGGATTCATCCGAAAAAATGTCTTGCCATTCGTGCACCCAGGTTCGTCGTTGAGTACACCATCGCAGGCGCCCCTGTCTGTGATGCAGCGTCAAGGGTAACCGCAGCCATGGTCTCCGAGCTGATAGTCCATGCTGCTGCAAACGTCTTCGAAGTGTCCGTGCAGATGGTTGTTGTCTTGCAAACGTCCCCATCTGTTGACTCAGGGATCGAGACGTGGGTGCACGATCCGTTACAGCCACGCGGATAAGATGCCTGTCATCTCGACTGCTAGTGATACGAGGCCGTTGGGATCCAGCACGGCGTTCCGTATTACCCTCCTGAACCCACCGATTCCATATTCCGCTAACAGTCAATGGATCTCGACCAACGCGATCAGCAATGTCGCGATACGATAAACCGCAATCGCGATAGGCTACAATCCGACCTTTATCAAAGTCGGAAACGTGATGGTACGCATTTCTCCTCCTTACACGAGGCATCACAACAACGTTTCACCAGGCAACGCCGGTCAACGGCTGTTTGTGTATGAGCAATCGGTTAGAAACTTTCCTCACGTCAGAACGTTGTAGGTGTCGACACCGGCGTCAACCTTGTGCGAATACTCTGAAAAGCTAACCATTTGCATATCACAATATCTTCTTCCTGTCGGTTAAATTTCGCGTCTGTAGCACGTCATCTTCGTGTTGTAGCAATTTTAATGGCCAGTAGTGTATAGATTGTGAATAGCAACAGTCTTACGGCACTCCCCTGCGGCACACCTGAAATCACTCTTACTTCGGAAGACTTCTCTCCATTGAGAACGACATGCTGCGTTCTGTTATCTAGGAACTCTTCAATCCAATCACACAATTGGTCTGATGCCCTTACTTTGCTCATTAAACGACTGTGGGGAACTGTGGTGGTGGTGGTGGTTAGTGTTTAACGTCCCGTCGACAACGAGGTCATTAGAGACGGAGCACAAGCTCGGGTTAGGGAAGGATTGGGAAGGAAATCGGCCGTGCCCTTTCAAAGGAACCATCCCGGCATTTGCCTGAAACGATTTAGGGAAATCACGGAAAATCTAAATCAGGATGGCTGGAGACGGGATTGAACCGTCGTCCTCCCGAATGCGAGTCCAGTGTGCTAATGTGGGGAACTGTATCGCACGCCTTGCGGAAGTCAAGAAACACGGCATATACCTGGGAACCCGTGTCTATGGCCCTCTGAGTCTCGTGGACGAATAGCGCGAGCTGGATTTCACACGACCGTCTTTTTCGAAACCCATGCTGATTCCTACAGAGTAGATTTCTAGTCTCCAGAAAAGTCATTATACTCGAACGTAATACGTCTTCCAAAATTCTACAACTGATCGACATTAGAGATATAGGTCTATAGTTCTGCACATCTGTTCGACGTCCCTTCTTGAAAACGGGGATGACCTGTGCCGTTTTCCAATCTTTTGGAACGCTACGCTCTTCTAGAGACCTACAGTACACTGCTGCAGGAAGGAGGACAAGTTCCTTCGCGTACTCTGTGTAAAATCGAACTGGTATCCCATCAGGTCCAGCGGCCTTCCCTCTTTTGAGCGATTTTAATTGTTTCTCTATCGCTCTGTCATCTATTTCGATATCTACCATTTTGTCATCTGTGCGACAATCTAGAGAAGGAACTACAGTGCAGTCTTCCTCTGTGAAACAGCTTTGGAAAAAGACATTTAGTATTTCGGCCTTTAGTCTGTCATCCTCTGTTTCAGTACCATTTTGGTCACAGAGTGTCTGAACTTTTTTTTTTTTTTTTATCCACCTACCGCTTCGACATACGACCAAAATTTCTTAGGATTTTCTGCCAAGTCTATACATAGAACTTTACTTTCTAATTCGTTGAACGCCTCTCGCATAGCCCTCCTCACACTACATTTCACTTCGCGTAATTTTTGTTTGTCTGCAAGGCTTTAGCTATGTTTATGTTTGCTGTGAAGTTCCCTTTGCTTCCGTGGCAGTTTTCTAACTCGGTTGTTGTACCACGGTGGCTCTTTTCGTCTCTTACGATCTTGCTTGGCACATGCTCATCAAATGCATATTGTACGATGGTCTTGAACTTTGTCCACTGATCCTCAACACTATCTGTACTTGAGGCAAAACTTTTGTGTTGAGCCATCAAGTACTCTGAAATCTACTTTTTGTCACTTTTGCTAAACAGAAAAATCTTCCTACCTTTTTTAATATTTCTATTTACGGCTGAAATCACCGATGCTGTAAGCGCTTTATCGTTTCTCAGTTTACTTTGAAGCCTAGCGTTACGTTTTCCACACGCCACAATTGTCAAAATATTTCACACGATAACACAGAAAAGCACAATTTGAAGAGTAAAATAAGAAAACACATCAACACAGCACTGAAAATAATGTACAATTAATTGCAAGCGCGGCTGCGAAATAATTGGTACAAATCTACATGCATGCCACAACTGTTTTACTGTACAACAATGAAAAACTACAACTAGAAAGTAGATTCTCTCTATAATTACGCGCTAGCAATAAACAATAACAACACTAACTACACAAACTACAAGAAAAATTCAGAAGAATCCAGTGAGGTATCCTCTGCTAAGGGTCGACATATGAAACGTCCCCTTTGAAAAATTATGAATGACTGTGCTGGAAAACTTCTACGTTATTTTATTTTCAAACAGCTGAGCAAAACTCAACGTACTCAGACAGTTTTCTCTTTACTTATTCTGATCATCACTAAACTGACACACAATATTGTAGGGCAACGCCATCTGACTTTCAATAATGCCTACAAAAGAATGTCCCTGACTTACAATAACCTATACCTTTCATGAATCACTTACCTGACAAAAATCTTAGTTACTCGAAGTATTGCAATACAGCGAGCGCCAATACTGCCAGATAAATAAGAGATTCTAACTACTGAATGCACTAACTAATGATAGGCATGGTTAGCAAATGAAAGATTTTTATAGAGAACAAACAATGTATTTACCTTAGTAATGTTCAAAAGTCATCATATATATATCAACTCATGACATCCATCTTTACAAGTTTCCTTTTTCTGGCGGACACACGTCCAGATCGTCCGCTTATAGCAACCTCTCAAAACTCTGGCATCTCTCTCTCCACATCCACCACTGCTGGCGGCTCACCTCCAACTGCCCAACGCTACGCGCTGTTCACATCCATCTGCCCAACACTACACAAGCGAATATTCCAACAATGACTCCAACCAGCCACAGACTGCACACAGCAGTCAGTGATTTTCATACAGAGCGCTTCGTGACGTTACCAACATAAAAACCTAAACAGCCTACTTACAACTTCTCTCGCATGAGGCAACTGAGACACAAACAGTCAACAAGTATTGCATTTCTTTTCGTGCCTTTGTTTTACTGAAATTCTCAATAACGTCGCTAAAATCTGTTTCGTTTGAAACGTTTCTTTCAGTTGACAAAATGGGCAGGTTAGCTAATCGCTCTTGATTCATCGTAGAGCAAAGATATTTCTTTATTATTTTAAGTTTAGAAAAACTTCTCTGAGACACAGTCAACAAGTATTGGATTATAAATGATGTACAGGGTAATGATTCACTGAGTCCCCATTTAATTACAAATTGAAGGATATCTTGGGCTGTCCTAGCAACAAAGTCCAAATGTATCGGTTGCGCGTAGATGCCTCCAACACCTTTTTATTTCTTGAAGCACCTGCTATTTATCAAAATCATCGTAAATTTCAAAGAGATTCCCCAGTGGTGCAGCCAGAGTGTCATCGGAAGCTTCAACACAAATTTTCTTTAACAGTTTCGAAAATTTTGGTGATTTCGTTCATGGCCGTGTACCACTATGGCAATTCCTGCAATGCGTTGAAAGAATGATTTGACGAACTTCTTCTTGGATCAATAATCCAGCGTCAAGAGCTAGTTCAACCGCCAATGTTTCATTCCCCCTTCTCGTTCTTCGTCGGTCAGTATTAATGTCCATATCATTGTATTATTTAGTGCCGAAAGAACAGCACCGTCTATATTTGCAGTTCGTTCCGCCTCTTATTTACTTCCTCCAGTATAAGTTGATGTAGGTCAAAACGGAAAAATCACATATAGCTGGAAGGAGAAAGTTGCTGGAAATCTAGTACCAAGGTTTGCGTTGGATGGATCTTGCATATGTTCCAAAGACCTACCAATTGCTTTCATGTTTTCTTTTGTGACTTTTACTGAATTGTGATGAGCATTCCAGCGAGTATCACACAATCGTTTTAAACTTTTTTTTTCAACCTATTCTATCTACATGTTGAAGATGAAAAGGCTGCCTATAACTATTCTAAAGTTCTGAAACAGATAACACTAGAGGGAACACATGAGAATACATGAACAAAGATGTAAGAAATGAGTAGCACAGGGACTGGACAGAGCTTTGGGATAGACTTCTCGAATTTTGCGTTGTACTGCTCCACGTACATCCGACACTGATATAGCTTTGTGATAACGTGGGACCTTCCTCAACACAATATGCAAGTCATCTTTTTCCAGCTTCTGTTAAATATCTTTTGACATATCCTTTGCAGTCTTCCTCGACAAAAACACACAAAAAAACAAAAAAAAACTAAGAAGAATTCTCGAATTTCTACGACGTTCTCTTACGTATAGATTCATCTAATTATCTGACTTATTTGGTCAGTTCTGCTTTAATCGGGAATGTTGTCAAAAATTATTCCGCAATATTTAGCCATTTTTGTACCCCGTACCAGGTACTGCCTTCATGTGGTCACCGAAGTTACACGTTATACCGTAATTTTATGACAATTACGTTCAAATTGATTGCCCTCGTTGCTGTTCTTTAATAGATACGTTGTTCATCTTATGAAAGAGGTCACCACGTTACTTCTGGGTTGTTCGGATCTGTTATTTATATTTCGCACTGAAGCCGCCGTAGAGCGTGCGGGGTGCACCCCCTTTAAGGCGTTGACTATAAGTAGATAAAACTTTATGCTATTTTGGGTAAGTAGATGGTTACCGCCGGTGTATAAAGTATAGATGACGCTAGTTGTCAACTTGAAGTTTGTTGTTGTTGCGATCTTCAGTCGGAAGACTGGTTTGTTGCAGCTCTCCATGCTACTCTATCCTGAGCAAACCTCTTCACCTCCGAACAACTAGTGCTCCTTACATCTTTCTGAATCTGCTTACTGTATTCATCTCTTGGTCTGCCTCTACGTTGCACTTCCCTCCAAAACTAAATCAGTGATCCCTTGATGTCTCAGAAAGTGTCCTATCAATCTACCCCTTCTTTAGGTCAAGCTGTGCCACAGATTTCTTCGTCTCCTCAATTCTGTTCAGTATCTACATCTACATCTACATCCATACTCCGCAAGCCACCTGACGGTGTGTGGCGGAGGGTACCATGAGTACCTCTATCGGTTATCCCTTCTATTCCAGTCTCGTATTGTTCGTAGAAAGGATTGTCGGTATGCCTCTGTGTGGGCTCTAATCTCTCTGATTTTATCGTCATGGTCTCTTCGCGAGATATACATAGGAGGGAGCAATATACTGCTTGACTCCTCGGTGAAGGTATGTTCTCGAAACTTCAACAAAAGCCCGTACCGAGCTACTGAGCGTCTCTCCTGCAGTCTTCCACTGGAGTTTATCTATCATCTCCGTAACGCTTTCGCGATTACTAAATGATCCTGTAACGAAGCGCGCTGCTCTCCGTTGGATCTTCTCTATCTCTTCTATCAACCCTATCTGGTAGGGATCCCACACTGCTGAACAGTATTAAAGCAGTGGGCAAACAAGCGTACTGCAACCTTCTTCCTTTGTTTTCGGATTGCATTTCCTTAGGATTCTTCCAATGAATCTCAGTCTGGCATCTGCTTTACCTACGATCAACTTTATATGATCATTCCATTTTAAACCAATCCTAATGCGTATTCCCAGATAATTTATGGAATTAACTGCTTCCAGTTGCTGACCTGCTATTTTGCAGCTAAATGATAAGGTATCTTTCTTTCTATGTATTCGCACCACATTACACTACATTGAGATTCAATTGCCATTCCCTGCACCATGCGTCAATTCGCTGCAGATCCTCCCTCATTTCAGTACAATTTTCCATTGTTACAACCTCTCGATATACCGCAGCATCAACCGCAAAAAGCCTCAGTGAACTTCCGATGTCATCCACAAGGTCATTTATGTATACTGTGAGTAGCAACGGTCCTACGACACTCCACTGCGGCACACCTGAAATCACTCTTACTTCGGAAGACTTCTCTCTATTGAGAATAGCATGCTGCGTTCTGTTATCGAAGAACTCTTCAATCCAATCACACAATTGGTCTGATAGTCCATATGCTCTTCCTTTGTTCATTAAACGACTGTGGGGAACTGTATCGAACGCCTTGCCCAAGTCAAGAAACACGGCATCTACCTGGGAACCCGTGTCTATGGCCCTCTGAGTCTCGTGGACGAATAGCGCGAGCTGGGTTTCACACGATCGTCTTTTTCGAAACCCATGCTGATTCCTACAGAGTAGATTTCTAGTCTCCAGAAAAGTCATTATACTCGAACATAATACGTCTTCCAAAATTCTACAACTGATTGACGCTAGAGATATAGGTCTATAGTTCTGCACATCTGTTCGACGTCCCTTCTTGAAAACGGGGATGACCTGTGCCCTTTTCCAATCCTTTGGAAAGCTACGCTCTTCTAGAGACCTACGGCACACCGCTGCAAGAAGGGGGCAAGTTCCTTCGCATACTCTGTGTAAAATCGAACTGGTATCCCATCAGGTCCAGCGGCCTTTCCTCTTATGAGCGATTTTAATTGTTTCTCTATCGCTCTGTCATCTATTTCGATATCTACCATTTTGTCATCTGTGCGACAACCTAGAGAGGTAACTACAGTGCAGTCTTCCTCTGCGAAACAGCTTTGGAAAAGGACATTTGGTATTTCGGCCTTTAGTCTGTCATCCTCTGTTTCAGTACCATTTTGGTCACAGAGTGTCTGGACATTTTGTTTTGATCCACCTACCGCTTTGACATAAGACCATAATTTCTTAGGATTTTCTGCCAAGTCAGTACATAGAACTTTACTTTCGAATTCATTGAACGCCTCTCGCATAGCCCTCCTCACACTAAATTTCGCTTCGCGTAATTTTTGTTTGTCCGGACGGATTTGGCTATGTTTATGTTTTGCTGTGAAGTTCCCTTTGCTTCCGTAGCAGTTTCCTAACTCGGTTGTTGTAACACGGTGGCTCTTTTCCATCTCATACGATCTTGCTTGGCACAAACTCATCTAACGCATATTGTACGATGGTTTTGAACTTTGTCCACTGATCCTCAACACTATCTGTACCTGAGACAAAACTTTTGTGTTGAGCCGTCAGGTACTCTGAAATCTGCTTTTTGTCACTTTTGCTAAACAGAAAAATCTTCCTGCCTTTTTTTTCTATTTACGGCTGAAATCATCGATGCAGTAACCGCTTTATGATCGCTGATTCCCTGTTCCGCGTTAACTGTTTCAAATATTTCGGGTCTGTTTGTCACCAGAAGGTCTAATATGTTATCGCCACGACTCGGTTCTCTGTTTAACTGCTCAAGGTAGTTTTCAGATAAAGCACTTAAAAAATTTTCACTGGATTCTTTGTCCCTGCCACCCGTTATGAACGTTTGAGTCTCCCAGTCTATATCCGGCAAATTAAAATCTTCACCCAGAACTATAACATGGTGGGGCAATCTCCTCATTAGTTACGTGATCTACCCATCTAATCTTCAGATTCTTCTGTAGCACCACATTTCAACATCTTCTATTATCTTCATGTCTAAACTGTTTAATGTCTATGTTTCAGTTCCACACTCCCTACAAGTACTTTCAGAAAAGACTTCTGTACACCTAAATCTATATTAGATGTTACAAGTTTCTCTTCTTCAGCAACGCTTTTCTCGCCAGTGCCACTCTACATTTTATATCCTCTGTACTTCGGCCATCATCAGTTATTTTGCTGCCCAAACTACCAAAACTCATCTACTAATTTAAACATCTCGTTTTCTAATCTAGTTTCCCTCGGGACCATCTGATTTAATTCGATTACGTTCCATTATTCTTGCTTTGCTTTTGTTGATGTTTATCTTATATCCTCCTTTCAAGACACTATCTATTTCGTTCAACTGCCCTTCCAAGTCCTTTGTTGTCTCTCACAGAATCACAGTGTCATCGGCAACCCTTAAAATCTTCATTTTTTCTCCGTAGACTTTCATTCCTACTCCATATTTTTCTTATGTTACCTTTACCGCTTGCTCAGTGTAAAGATTTATTAACATCGGGAATAGGCTACAACCCTATCTTATACCCTCCTCAACCACTGTTTCCCTTTCCTGCCCCTCGACCCTTATAACTGCCATCTGGTTTCTGTACAAGATATAAATAGCCTTTCGCTCCCTATGTTTAACCCTGCCACCCTAAGAATTTCAAAGAGAGTATTCCATTCAACATTGTCAAATGCTCTCTCTGCAAATGCTATAAACCTCAATCTATCTTGTAAGATAAGTCGTAGCGTCAGTAGTGCCTCGCGTGTTCCTACATTTTTCATGAATCCAAACTGATCTTCCCGGAGGTCGGCTTATAACAGTTCTTCCAGCCTTCTGTAAGGAATTTATGTTGGTATTTTGCAACCATGACTTACTAAACTGATAGTTCAATAATATTCACACCTGTCAGCACCTCTTCGCTTTGGAATTGGAAGTCTACAGTTGGTAAAAACGGTTGCTCAGATCTAGATGACTCTAGCTCATACAGTTGGATTTTCACATTCATGAAATAAGCTGTATAATAATTATGTATAACCTCTGAAAAAGTTATTTTCATAATGTAATACTTAAGTTAAAGTAATAAATCGCTGCGCTTATATATATATATACACGCAGGCGAGTCACATTAACGTGACCACCGCCTATGTTCGACGTCAACGGGCAATAACCACTCACAGACAGTAGGTGGCAGCACTAACGGTTGAGGGCATATAAAGCGTGTTGGGAGGGGCGGGGGAGGGGGGAAGGCGGAAAAAAGTACAGTCATCGTCGTATTGCGGAAACAGAGCGATTTATCTGACACGTTAAATGTCATAATTATTGGCATTCGGGTCAAGGATGGAAGGATTTCCGAAACGGCAACGTCTGTAAAGAGTTCGCGTGCCGCTGTGGTTAAAGAATACCGTGCACGGCAAAATAGCGCTACACAAAACCGGCGCCGATGCAACTGTGGTGCACCACGGGCCATAGACGAAAGCGGTGAACGACGGCTACGTTGATGTGTGTGGGCGAGCTGTTGAGAAACTGACCGAGGGATAACAACAGCGTCTGCTCGAACGTTGCCTCCACCTCAGGCGCCTGGGTCATGCACTCCTGCTGACTGCTGTTCAAAGTCTGGAATTTGTACGCCAGTAACGCAACTGGACAGCAGCTATCGTTTCCAGAATGAGATTTCCACTCTGCAGCGGAGTGTGCGCTGATATGAAACTTCCTGGCAGATTAAAACTGTGTGCCGGACCGAGACTCGAAGTCGTGGACTTTGCCTTTCGCTGGCAAGTGCTCTACTGACTGAGCTACCCGAGCACGACACACGACCCTTCCTCACAGCTTCAATTCTGCCAGTACCTCGTCCCCTATCTTCCAGACTTTACAGAAGCTCTTCTGCGAACCTTGCAGAATTAGCACTCTCATTCTGGAAACATCCCCCAGGCTGTGGCTAAGCCATGTCTCCGCAAATCCTTTCTTCTGGTAGTCTATACTTGGGGACCGTGTCCACCCCCACATACAGTTTGTTTTTTCCTTGCCACGATAGCATCTATCAGCAAGACAATGAATGTGTCACACAGCTCGCAGTGTACGTGCGTGGTTCGAGGAGCACTTTAGTTCACCGCACCAAACTACCCAGATTTAAACTAAATCTTGAATCTGTGGGACCACCTCGATCGGGCTGTTCGAGCTATGGATGCTCAACCGAGAAAGCTAGCACAGCTGACCACGGCACTGCACATCCCTCCCAGAACCTCACTGACTGTCTACCTGCTTATTTCGCAGCGGCCCGCACTGCAAAAGGCGGTTATTCAAGCATCTGATAGATGGTCAGATAATGCGACTGGACAATGTAGCACTCCTACGTAGATGACATAGGTATGAAAAAACGTTTCGTGTAGAATAATTGCGTCTAGCAGAAAACTGGTTATATTTCTTCGTATTTTAAGTTTAGTGCAACGATTTATGAAAATTCAAAAAATTCTGAGCACACCCATTGACAAGTGCCAATGTAGAATAACTTCGTCTAGCAGAAAACTGGTTATAATTCTTCGTATTTTAAGTTTAGTGCAACAATTTATGAAAATTCAAAAAATTCTGAGCACACCCATTGACAAGTGCCATGACGTAATAACAATTAGGCACCTACGTTCATATATTGCATGTGTATAGTGCCTCTGACTCCAAATGACTGAAAATATTTTGACTTTGTTTGGGATATGATTAAAAATGGTCCTGTCCTGGGAGGGCCTACAAATCTCGAGGCCCTCGATAATTGGACGTCCGCCAGTATCAGAGGCCCTGGGCGGGCCGCTGCCTCCGTCCCTCCTTTAGTCTGCCGCTGATCTGACGAAAAATCCTGAGAAGTTTTCGTCTTGCATTAAGTCAGTAAACGAATCAAAACCATCTAATCACTCACTTAGTTACTATAATGTGACCGAAGCGGAAGATGAGAGAAGAAAGGCCGTAGTACTAAATTGTTTGCAAAATCAGCTGGTGTTGGTGACACAGCGATCTGTGTCATTTATTGCAAATTTTAATACTCTTGATCGAATTACAGCACAAAATTAACAAGGTAAACGGCTTCGGTTGGCTAAAAACCATCTTCAGATCATTCTATCACTGAAATTGATACCTGAGGCATCGATACTATGAGAAGGAGTAGTAACGGTTTTATGCTGTTTGCTATGAGTAACTTGTCAAAATAGCCAAAATCTGGCTACAGCATGTCTATCGGCGTATAGAAGCAGTCTACTTATGGTTCTACACGCCGACAAACATGCTGTGGCAGGCACTGAAAATTTTGACAAGGTACTCATAGCAACGGTTTTGAGGTGGTTAACGCCATCTGTTGTTTCAAGTACCAATTACACTGAAAACACGATCTGAAGCACCGAAACTGGTTATCTATTACTGTTACTATTTTACTGTTACTGTTTTATTATTTTATTTATTACTGTTTGTTTGTATTGCGATCAAGACTATTAAAACATGTAGTACTAAATTCGGTTTTCCGAAATTGTTTCTCAGAGGCCGATTGTACTACGGTACCTTCTTTCAGTCGTCGTGTGAACACCAAAATTATAGATATCGAGCGAGATGAGTAATTACACTCAGTCAACAGAGGAGAAGCGACTAGACCTGATGGAATACCTATACGACTCTACATTGGATACTCGTATTCTAGTACCTGTCTGCAGAACGCAGTAGGAACGAATCCTTCTAGTTGAATGAAAAAATGACCAGGTCATACCTATTTGCGAAAATGGTCTTCGATCATATGTACACAACACTGGGCCCATATTGTAGACGTCTATCTGTTGTGGAATCTTGGGACACGTTTTATGCTCGTGTCTTATTGACTTTATGTATAAATTAACATGGATTTCCCAAACAATGGTTTTATGAAACCCAGCTCGCTCTGTTCATTTACGAGACACAGAAAGACGTAAACTCGACAGAAAAAAAGTGGGTCACGCCTGAATTCCAACGTGTAGGCTTTACCTGAATGTATGCAACCAACATAGCATATCTCTGTTGCACATCGTCGCAATCCTCCACAAAAAATGGTTCAAATGGCTCTGAGCACTATGCGACTTAACATCTGTGGTCATCAGTCCCCTAGAACTTAGAACTACTTAAACCTAACTAACCTAAAGACAACACACACATCCATGCCCGAGGCAGGATTCGAACCTGCGATCGTAGCAGTCGCGCGGTTCCGGACTGAGCGCCTAGAACCGCTAGACCACCGCGGCCGGCAGCCCTCCACAGTACAGTCGTTGTAAGATACACGATGGGTACTGCTAGAGACTACTAGAGAACACCGGTCTTTATGACAGTCCGTCCAGATGTAAAGTAACACCACGATAGTACAGAAGAAATCAGACAGTCCTTAACATTTGTAAAATAAACATAATTACAATAAGTGACATTTCAAACGTTATGGGACAACTAATTTTGTCACATAAATCGTTCAGTAATCCTTAGGCAAAATTAAATAATTGAGACAGTATATGGATTTATAAAGTTGTATGGCAATTGGAAACAAGTTCTTTGCTGTCTAAAAGGTTTACCCTACACATGCCGAACGTCGTTCAACGTTCAGTGGGGAGTGGTTTCACAACAACTCTATGTAATACTAAGCAGTTAAAAGAAAACGTGATTAACGGCGGCAACCACTCTACGGAAATCCAAACATTAACAGCGAATCACAAGTAATATCATTGTTCACATACTCAGCAACAGTTACTTGTCCACAAAGTTGTACTTTAAATGGCATGACCAACGTCTTCGTTCTGGATCCGAATGCAAACCCAGAACGTAAAGCCATTGTTAACCAAGCAAAGCTTTGTGCCTTATCGAGACGATCACTAGACAGAAAGAGACGTCAAATATTGACGTTTGCACCTGTATCAGTTAGCAATTCTCAACTTGAACGTAAATGACGATAATGTTTGTACGAAACCAGGAACCCTAACATGACAATTACCTTCTTGGTAATTAACCTCGAAAGACGTAGTGTATTGTTGCATTGTCAAGGAACAAAGGATGCACATGTTTAAAATTGAAATGCCATCATGTACTGCTGGTGACAAGGATGCGAACCCAGCACCTAATCGGATTGTTGAATAAGTACGCAAAATCAGACTGTAGATGTCACAGTTTATCACCAGTAGTGAAGTTGGAACCTTAAATGACGACTGAAGTTGTATTGCCTGACCGGGATTCAAACCCGGCGCCTACCGCCGTCGTTGTCTATCCAGGAACAGACGAGAAATGTCCAATGTTGGTCCACCATTAGCGAGATGTGCGCACGTTTAACTAGAAATAAGACGACGAAAACGTCTATGCTGACTGAGAGTCGAACGGCGCACACATGGTTATGAAGACACATTAATAATCAAATGCCGGCCGGTGTGGCCGAATGGTTCTAGGCGCTTCAGTCTGGAACCGCGCTGCTGCTACGGTCGCAGGTTCGAATCCTGCCTCGGGCATGGATGTGTGTGATGTCCTTAGCTTAGTTAGGTTTAAGTAGTTCTAAGCTCTAGGGGACTGATGACCTCAGATGTCAAGTCCCATAGTGCTCAGAGCCATTTGAACCATTTTTTTAATAATCAAATTCTTATTCAGTAGTAGCTAGGAGTAGCATGTTTAGTTGCAAACCTTAAGGCCTTTCTCATCCCTAGTAAGTGTTTCCTAATATCTGCGATATCATGGTGTTAATTTACAAGTGGATTGACTGCCGTAAAGAGCAATATTCTCTAGTAGTCGTGTATCATTGAGATGTAAATGAAGTGCCTCAGCAGAAAGTAATTTCCGTCGTACAGCAAGTATTGTTTCAGAGACACTGAGTACATGTTACAAGTGCACAAAACGTGTATTATATACTACGTATATACTATTGTTTGGAGAAGCTGCTGCCAAACCTGTTTACTTTTACATTCCGCTTAGTTGTCGTGGACGAATACAAGTTTTCTTAAGGCTACATCTAATTCAGAGCGGTTACAGGAAAGAATAGTTACCTGCGTCATGCTATTGCTAGCTAGGTGAAATATTTTGTGGTAGCTGCTTAAAATGAATGTATTTTTGAACACATTTTTCGTCAAATACTTGAATGAATCGTCAACTGTAGGTGTGCCTGCACATGTTATAGCATAATGGCTGTAGCTGCGTTAGTTTATACTACAGACTTCGGTAGGTTAGGTGTAACTTTTGATCCTTCAAGGGGTGACCGTGGCCTTGCGGCCCGGGTCTGTACTAGCAGCGGCTCGCGAGCTACGGGCCAGCCAGGCTGGCCGAGGCGAGACGGAAGTGAGCGAGCTGGCGGTGATGTTGGTGGGCCAACAGCCCGGGACGAGCCAGCACGGCTGCGCCGCATGCCTCTGCCTCTGCCGCTCCGTTTGACGTAATTACGTTCACCTCCTCTCCTGGCATCAGTATAAGAGCGGCAAGCAGAAATACACATCAGGCTGTCTGCCGTTATGGCTCTCCGGGAGAGGTCTATTCGAGATAGAGTCATCGCTCTCATTGAAAATGAGAAAGTTCAACTCAATCGTAAAATGCGTTTTAGACAAGTACGTGCCGATTAAAACTGCGAGGGACGGGAAAAACCCACCGTGGTACAACAACAAAGTTAGGAAATTACTGCGAAAGCAAAGAGAGCTTCACTCCAAGTTTAAACGCAGCCAAAACCTCTCAGACCAACAGAAGCTAAACGATGTCAAAGTTAGCGTAAGGAGGGCTATGCGTGAAGCGTTCAGTGAATTCGAAAGTAAAATTCTATGTACCGACTTGACAGAAAATCCTAGGAAGTGCTGGTCTTACGTTAAATCAGTAAGTGGCTCGAAACAGCATATCCAGACACTCCGGGGTGATGATGGCATTGAAACAGAGGATGACACGCGTAAAGCTGAAATACTAAACACCTTTTTCCAAAGCTGTTTCACAGAGGAAGACCGCACTGCAGTTCCTTCTCTAAATCCTCGCACAAACGAAAAAATGGCTGACATCGAAATAAGTGTCCAAGGAATAGAAAAGCAACTGGAATCACTCAACAGAGGAAAGTCCACTGGACCTGACGGGATACCAATTCGATTCTACACAGAGTACGCGAAAGAACTTGCCCCCCTTCTAACAGCCGTGTACAGCAAGTCTCTAGAGGAACGGAAGGTTCCAAATGATTGGAAAAGAGCACAGGTAGTCCCAGTCTTCAAGAAGGGTCGTCGAGCAGATGCGCTAAACTATAGACCTATATCTCTGACGTCGATCTGTTGTAGAATTTTAGAACATGTTTTTTGCTCGAGTATCTTGTCGTTTTTGGAAACCCAGAATCTACTATGTAGGAATCAACATGGATTCCGGAAACAGCGATCGTGTGAGACCCAACTCGCTTTATTTGTTCATGAGACCCAGAAAATATTAGATACAGGCTCCCAGGTAGATGCTATTTTTGTTGACTTCCGGAAGGCGTTTGATATAGTTCCGCACTGTCGCCTGATAAACAAAGTAAGAGCCTACGGAATATCAGACCAGCTGTGTGGCTGGATTGAAGAGTTTTTAGCAAACAGAACACAGCATGTTGTTATCAATGGAGAGACGTCTACAGACGTTAAAGTAACCTCTTGCGTGCCACAGGGGAGTGTTATGGGACCGCCGGCCGAAGTGGCCGCGCGGTTCTGGCGCTGCAGCCTGGAACCGCGAGATCGCTACGGTCGCAGGTTCGAATCCTGCCTCGGGCATGGATGTGTGTGATGTCCTTAGGTTAGTTAGGTTTAACTAGTTCTAAGTTCTAGGGGACTAATGACCTCAGCAGTTGAGTCCCATAGTGTTCAGAGCCATTTGAACCATTTTTTTAGTTATGGGACCATTGCTTTTCACAATATATATAAATGACCTAGTAGATAGTGTCGGAAGTTCCATGCGGCTTTTCGCGGATGATTCTGTAGTATACAGAGAAGTTGCAGCATTAGAAAATTGTAGCGAAATACAGGAAGATCTGCAGCGGATAGGCACTTGGTGCAGGGAGTGGCAACTGACCCTTAACATAGACAAATGTATTGTATTGCGAATACATAGAAAGAAGGATCCTTTATTGTATGATTATATGATAGCGGAACAAACACTGGTAGCAGTTACTTCTGTAAAATATCTAGGAGTATGCGTGCGGAACGATTTGAAGAGGAATGATCATATAAAATTAATTGTTGGTAAGGCGGGTACCAGGTTGAGATTCATTGGGAGAGTCCTTAGAAAATGTAGTTCATCAACAAAGGAGGTGGCTTACAAAACACTCGTTCGACCTATACTTGAGTATTGCTCATCAGTGTGGGATCCGTACCAGATCGGGTTGACGGAGGAGATAGAGAAGATCCAAAGAAGAGCGGCGCGTTTCGTCACAGGGTTATTTGGTAACCGTGATAGCGTTACGGAGATGTTTAACAAACTCAAGTGGCAGACTCTGCAAGAGAGGCGCTCTGCATCGCGGTGTAGCTTGCTCGCCAGGTTTCGAGAGGGTGCGTTTCTGGATGAGGTATCGAATATATTGCTTCCCCCTACTTATACCTCCCGAGGAGATCACGAATGTAAAATTAGAGAGATTAGAGCGCGCACGGAGGCTTTCAGACAGTCGTCCTTCCCGCGAACCATACGCGACTGGAACAGGAAAGGGAGGTAATGACAGTGCCACGTAAAGTGCCCTCCGCCACACACTGTTGGGTTGCTTGCGGAGTATAAATGTAGATGTAGATGTAGATGTAGATGAAGAAGGAGGATGTTCCGTCAGAGAAGCTGGCAGACGGTATGGCGTACCACATACCACTGCAACGAGATGATAGAGGATCTGCCTTGAAAGAGGCACCACCAACAGGGCTCCTGGCTCAGGCAGCAAGAGAGTGAGCTCACAGCAGGAAGACAGAGGCCTAGTGTCTAGGAGCAGAGAAAATCCCTTTCTGAACGCGAAGCAGTTGCGGCGGGAGACCAACTTTCCCGGCTCCAGTGACACGATTCGCCGAAGGCTGAGCGACGCTGGACTGCATGCACGACGATCCGCCGTAAAACAGGAGCTCAGCGAAGACAACGTTTTATTCCGGCTAGCATTTGCGGAGCTCCATCTGAGGGCGTCGTGGGACAACGTCATTTTCACTGATGAGAAGGTGTTTTCCACCAGTAACGACGGTCCACGAATCGTTTACAGGCCGCAAAGGACTCGCCATCGACGCGAATATATAACCACGACGAGAAGAAGTGGCCGGCTATCTGTTACCTGCTGGGGTTGGATTTCTGCGATAGGGGCGGGAATTCTTCACAGGATAGAAGGAACTCTGGACAGCGTGCAGCATGCCTACATATTGGAAAATGAGAATCTCCTGTCAGTGCGAATGCTGTACGCAGAAGGGGACGTCACATTGCAAGAAGACCATTCTCCCATTCACAAGTCTCCATTTGTTCAGCAGCGGCTCTCCACGATTGGCGTCAACGTCATGGACTGGCCGTCACGGGCGGCTGATATGAACCCCATGGAAAACATGTGGGCTGAGGTCGCCAGAACGTTAACAGAGAACTGGCCACGAAACCAACCAACTACTGCGGACGCTCTTTGGGACTGCGTCCTGGAAGCCTGGGAGGAAGTTGCTTCTTCAGGCTGTTACGTCCGACGGCTTATACATTCTATGCCAAGAAGGATTCTGGATAAAACATTGGAGACCTTAAAATGTTTTGTTATGTCTTCTTTTTCGTCATTTTTCCTCATTTGGAGTGGAAGATCGCATGGCAACAGAAAAGGTATAATATGGGTTAGTTTTCCATTGAGTTGCTTTTTTAATTCGAATGAGTTTCTTTTGAATATACAGTTTGTTAAATATTCTATTTGATTTCAGTTATACCCTGTCTAGATACTTACAAACTATGATGACTAACTGAAAACCTCAGCTGCCGACAGGTGTTGTTGATATACCTCGATGTGGACAGCTGAAAATGTGTGCCCCGACCGGGACTCGAACCCGGGATCGTCTGCTTACATGACAGACGCTCTATCCATCTGAGCAACCGAGGACACAGGTGAATAGCGCGACTGCAGGGACTTATCCCTTGCACGCTTCCCGCGACACATTCCCAACTGTCCACAATTCTACATATGTATTGTACCTCATAGACATTTGCCCAACCACTCATTACTCGCGCACACATTTTCAGCTGTCCACATAGAGGTATATCAACACCTGTCGGCAGCTGAGGTTTTCAGTTAGTCATCATTTATTCCAGGGAAAAGCTGCACGGTCATTAACAGTAACTGCTCTTTCGAGAACAAGTTACTGTCTTCTTACTCACAAACTAAACAGCGCAGATGGACTCTGTCACAATAGTTTTTGTTATTTCAAATACATCTCTCTCTTCCCCTCCATCCATGAATACACCCTCCGTCCTCCACACAATACGCAAATGATTTCATCGTTGTTAATATCTCCTCTATTCTCTCTCACACTCTCTCTCTCTCTGTCACTATCGCCGCAAGCGCCCTTCTATTCCATTCCCCCAAAACTTTATAAACAAATCTAGCGGTTTCCATTGACGCTACATTTTCTCTTTTAATTGCTGCTGTCTTTACTCTCTATCATTCCTCTCAACACCTATGAAACCCTATTCTTTGATCTCCCCTTCCCTATAAGCCATTCTTCGTTCTGAAATGAGTCCTTCCTTATCTCTCGGTCCTAAGTTAAAACGAACTGTGGCACACTTCTAAGTAAGCAATACTTTACAAGCATTTCACGCTTATATTTTGCACTTCTGCACTTCTATCCATTCCCAGATCCCGCCCTCCTTCCTGTTACCCGTCCCTTGACATCTGCATCTACATCCAAATGAATACTCTGCAATTATGTGCTTGGCAGGGGGTTCTGTGGTCTGGTGGATTAATCTTGTATTGATGTGTGAAACGTGTAGGTTCACATCTCACGTCAGGCGTAGATTTTTAACACACACAAGTAACTCTCCTTCACTCCTAGTAACGCCAAGTGCAGAACGCCAGTTAGCTCCGTAGTTCAATATCCGCAGTAAAGATAACATCCCTTCGCTGCCGACTGGGGCAGAGCGGCATTCGTTTGAGCTGTGACAGATGGAGAAATCGCGGAAGGCAGAGACTCTGTCACCAGCAAGCCGTCGTAAGCTAGAAAACGTATTTCATTTAATGAACCAATGGCCATGTAAGTTCACAAGGCTCTTACTTTATTTGAAACTAAGACGTTGAAAATTGTGGTGCTGGACTGGGATTCGAATTCGATTTCACTGTGTTCCCCAAGATTGCAAACTCTACTAGGCCTCCTCGAAAGGCACCTATCTGGTTTCGAATCCTGATCAGCACAAAATATTCATTATTTCATTTCAAGCCCTAGCATGTGAACTCCGAACTACTAGTGAAAAAAAGTTGCATTTTCAACGTCTCTTAGTACTGTAACGTTTTCGTTTCAACTCACAGCCACATGATGAGCTTTTTATCACAGCGTTACAAGATCAAACGTTTCCTTACATCTTTTCAAGTTCAAACAACCTCTCCATCCTACTGGCGAAAACGGACTTGGGTTTGACGTTGTGTTCGTTGTGATCACCAACGACGATATGTTGTGGATTCAACTTCTAGCCAGCAGAGTATTTTCCTTCACATCATTGAAAGTACAAACATGCCACTCCTAGCTATTATTGGAAAGGAATTTGATAGTTAAAGTGTCTTCATGACCATGTATGCGGGGTTTGAATTCCATTCAGCACAGAACTTTTCGTCGCCTAATGTCTAGCTAAACATGCGCACATCTCGCTATTAGTGAACCAACAATAGCTATTTATCGTCCGTTCCTGGCTATAAAACGACGGCGCTAGATGCTGGGTTCGAATCCCAGTCGGGCAAAAACAATTCTATCATTTAAGGTTCCAACATCTCGCTATTGATATTTAACTTCTGATTTTACGTACTTCGTTAACAATCCGATTAGGTGCAGGGTTCGCATCGCTGTCACAAGCTTTACATGATGACATCTCAATTTTAAACATGAGCATACCTTGTTCCTTGTGAATGACACCATATTAAACGTCGTTGGGGGTAGTTCCCAGGAAGGTAACTGTTATGACAGGATTCCCAGTTCAGTACTAACATTTTCGTCATTTATTTTCAGGATCTGAATTGATAACTGATACTGGTGCAAACGTCTATACTTCACGTCTCTTTATGCCTAGTGATCAGGTATCAATAAGGCACAAACAGGGCTTAGCAATGGCTATAGGTACTGGGTTTAAATCCAGGTCCAAAACGACGACGTTGATCATGTCATTTAAAGTTCACATTTGTGTACACGTAGCTGTTGGTGTGTTACGAGAACAATGATATTACTAGTGATTCGCTGTTAATGTTGAGATTTCCGTAGAGTGCTTGTTGCCGCTAATCGCGTTTTTTTACTGGTTCGTCCAATATCCAGTTTCCAGAGCCACTCGCAGTTGAGCGACGTTCAGCACGTGGATGGAAAACCTTTTTGAGAGCGAAAAACATTTTTCCAATTGCCGTAGAGCTTTGTAACTCCATATATTGTCTCAAGGATTTAATTTGGACTAAGGATTACTGTACGATACATGTAAAATAATCCGTTTTCTCAGAACATTTGGAATGTCACTTGTTGTAATTAAAGTTAATTTATGAGTGTTATGGGGTGTCTCATCGCTAAGAACGTGTTTTCTAATACGTTTTGTATGACGATATTAGTTGACGCTTAGACTGACTGTCGTAAAGACCTTTGGTCTTGTAATATTATTGGGATTTCCGTAGTATGAAAGCTGTGAGTACCCTTGGAAATGCATTCACCTAGCTGTATATTAAATGATCAAGTAATGAGATGAGACCTATTCTTTGAAAGACATTTGTTTTATATAATTTACGTAACTGTAAAGATGCGCTACGGTCGCAGGTTCGAATCCTGCCTGGGGCATGGATGTGTGTGTTGTCCTTAGGTTAGTTAGGTTTAAGTAGTTCTAAGTTCTAGGGGACTGATGACCTAAGATGTTAAGTCCCATAGTGCTCAGAGCCATTTGAACCATTTGTAAAGATGAACATCTAGCGCGGACGCTAATGCATCGATTGCGCAGTCAAAGAAACATTTTAACAGAAGCTGAACTGAACGTTCCGCTTCGATCTAAATAAAAGATGACAGTAAAAACCTTTGTAGATATTCAGATTTTATCGTACTTCTGCTTGTAATGTGAAAGCGTAAAGAAGGTCGTCTTTAAGCCATAAAAAGTGAGCGGTCTTGCCACCGTGCAGACAACATTATTAATTAATAAAATTCGAGTAATTTGTGTTCGATATTGTAAACCGGCGAGTTATTGTTGTAAAGGTGTTGAACGGTGCAAGAATTCTCTTGAAGGAAGGAGAAAAGTAATGACTGTAATTTGTGATGAAAACGTGAACCAAGAAACTAGTACAGGACAGGCTGAAATCTGATCGCACCATGCAGTTAGAAAATTACTAATGTAAGTTATACTGTTTATAAAGAATCTTTAATTGCCTGTGAGAATTATTAGAATATATTTAGTGTTTACCAGATTTCTTATTCTATTCTTTTCCTTTATTTTTTTTACCTCCATGTCATATTATTTTTGTAAATATCAAACAGCCCTTACTACAGCAGAGAATACTGCGGCATCCTGGTCATAGACAGAAGCCCGCTCCTTGTCTTCTATACAACTCATAGCTGCCCCATTTATTAATGATTTCATTTGTAAATGCAATTTTTTTATTGTGCATTGTTAAAGGTCCCTTAGGCGATTATAAATTTCATTCTGATTACGTAAAGAAATCCGGGTTGTTCTTTTCCAAATAATAGAAGCCTTTGCGTAATCAAAAACTAGCCTCCTTCTGACAACGATCAGGAGCCGACCAGAAGACGGACGTCTTCGACCGCTGTGCCAAACTGGGAACACGACATTCTAGTATGAAACACTATATATATGTATATATATATATATATATATATATATATATATATATATATATATATATATTAAAACTGAAAAAAATTCAAATATATTTAACTTATTTTTTTTTATCATACTAGAGTCTCTAGTAGTCTCTTGCGGTACCCATTGTGTGTAGTCAAACGACTGTACCCCCTGGGGTCTTGGTGTTTAGAGGACCTGTAACACAGCTACGTTACGTTGGTCATATTCGGCAGTGACCCATTTTTTTGCTGTCAAGTATACATATCGGTTTTTCGGTTGATACTGAATTCCTTGATTTCCGAATAATGTCCAGGTCCACACTGTCACCTAATGAACAAAATAAGAGCATATGAAACATCTTACCAGTTTTGTGACAGGACTGAAGAGTTACTAACTAACAGAAAATGGCATGTCCTTCATAACGGAACCAAATATTCGCAGGTAAAAGTACATTTGGGCGTACAGAGAGAGAATGTTGTAGCACCATTACCATTCACAGTACACGTAAATGGCCTAGGCGATAACTTCGAAAGCTCTGTGAGGTTGAACGGAGATACTGCTGTACAGAGGGCGAGTCACGAGGTTTTCCCACTGTCGCTGGACGTTATTTCTTAGCTTATTTGGAACAAAAAATGTAAATACAGTAATGTGATCAGATCCATAATTAAGGAGCTATAACAGAGTTCCGAAACATGCCACGGTGTATGGAGTGCTACACCTGTGTTCACAGGACACACGATCAGTCTTAGGTAGACAAGTGCAGCGAGTGGTACGTTTGCATAACGACCTCGTTGTTGATACTGCAGTCAGTGTTTACTACTATTATTGTCTCCTCTGTAAAGTATACTTTGCGATGCCATACAAGTTTTCATCGCAGGAGTACGGAGAGATGGTGTACGTTTTGAGCTTCTCTGATGGTAATGCGAAAGCTGCTGTTGCCGAATATCACCGTTGGTATCCTAATCGTAGAACTCCGAGTGCCAAAACATTTAGTGAAACATATCGAACATTGTTAGAAACTGGTACTCTTCGCAGTATTCGTATTCACTCCGAAAGACATCGTGACGTTCAAGAAGAGGAAAACATTCTTAATTCAGTAGAGCTCAGTCCTCGTTCAAGTACAAGACGCCTAGCTACCCGATTGAACGTTTCACAATCTAAGGTATGTAGGATTCTTCATGTGAATGGACTGTATCCTTTTCATGAGCAGAAAATTCACTATTTAGAGTCACATGACTGTGCCACCCGTTTGCACTTTTAATTGTAACTGGTTAATTGGAAATCGGCAGCTCTATCGCTTCATAATGTTCAGTGATGAGGCAACCTTTACAAGAGATGGCACCAACAACATGCATAACATGCATGTCTGGGCAGCCGAAAATCCCCATGCCACGGAAGTATCTCAATTTCAACGCAGATTTAGTGTCAATGTCTGGTGTAGTGTTGTGTGTGACTAGTTACAGGGGCCGTTTATTTACCCTGGAAATTTAAATGGTCAGATGTACAGTAACTTTTTACGAGAAGATTTACTGCAGGTTCTTGAAAATGTTCCTCTGGAAAGAAGACGTCACATGTACGTCCAACATGATGGGGCACCTACATACTTCCATCATGTGGTAACAGCTTGTCTTAATCAGCAGTTCCCACATCGATGTGTAGGTCGCGGGTGTCCTATCAACTGGCCTGCCGGATCCCCAGATGTAACACCCCAACACCCCTAGATTACTGCATCTGGGGGTAGATGAAAGACATCTAGTACAAAGTTAAGGTGGAAACACGAGAAGAATTGATACAACGCATTTTCGATGCCGCAACGTTAATAAGAAACGAGCATGTGAAATTTCGAAATGCTACTCGCGCGGTTCACTCCCGTGCGAATCTTTGCTCTCAAATGCAGGAAGGAAATTTTGAACACTCGCTTTAAATCCACTCTGAATTTAAGAGACTGCTACAAAATTGTTTAAATTAACTATTATGAGCATCTTTGATAGTGAAATCCTACAATAAAAGCTTTTTGTCCCATTTTTCTGAGTTTTTCGATTATTGTAGCTCCTTCATTACGGATGTGATCCATTTACTGTATTTTAATATTTGGTTCCAAATAACCTAAGGAATACCCTCCAGAAACCGGGGGAAAACCTTGTGACTCACCCTCTATAGAGAAGTCGGAACGCTAGAAAATAGTAAGCAAATCCAGGAAGTCCTAGAAAAGACGGACTGGTTGGTGCAGAGCTTGGTAGCTGACTCTCAACATAAACAAATTTAAAACGTTTCGCATAGCTACGCGGAAAGGTCCATTATTATATCAGAACGAAATAGCTAAATAATCGCTGTAAACAGTCACATCCATTGAATATCTGGGAGTATGCGTACAAAGCGATTTAACGTGGAGCGACCACATAGAACCACTGGAAGAGACGGTAAGATAGCAGACTGAGATTCATTGGATACATCCTCAGGAATTAGTCTACCGACGAAGAAGGCAGTTCAAAGAACTGACGTTCGATCGATACTCGAGTGCGAAAGCGTCACGGAAATGCACATCCAGTTCCATTGGTAGGCGCTACTACACGCACGTTGTGCAACATAGTACGATTTACTGTTAAAATTATGAGAGCGTACGTTCCTAGAAGAGTTAACCAACACATTGCTTTCACCCGTGTATATTTCGGCAAAGGACTACGAAGATAAAATTGGAGATATTCGAAGTCATACAGAGGCTTACGAACAGTCGTTTTTCTTTCTTTTTTCCCGGGTACCATTCACGACTGGAATAGGAAAGAGGGGAGTCACATCTGCACACGAAATACCATTCTTCATAGACTGTAGATGACCTTCTGCTATGTAGATACTTCTGATTTCATTTTTCCTTACTCGTCTACTGGCACGGGTCATATTCAAAACGTAATTTACATTGTGCACACTTAAGATGTAAAAATTTGTAACGGGACTTTCAAATCACCTCCGATATTGATCTGCAAATATCAGTGCAGCAATTAAGAGCTGAAATACTTTAAAGTTGCTATTGCACAGAGTGGTTACGATTAAACTTTCGCTACTTGGGACGGCCCCCACGAAAACTGAGTAATCGTGGGACAATGAAACTTTGTGGAAACATTTGTGAGGACATGGGGAAGAGAAATAATGAAACAAACACACTTTAATTTCCAAATGAGATGGTAACATTTGTTAACGGCGAACGATATTTACGTTCCAGGTTAAGCATTCTCATCCATGGCAACAGTAACTTCTTCAGCAATTTGTGGCACAGCTGGCCGTCGGCTTCTCTAGGAACAATTTCCAAATCGCCACTTAATGTTCTTCAACTCCAGTGGGGAAAGAGGACCTCTCCGTATTCTTTAATACTTCTGTACTCGCGAAGAAAGCAGGACTACGGCTGTTGTTTTGATAAAACAGCTTTACGAGTAAAGCCCTGCTCACCTTGTCCATACAGATATTGACTGCGTCTGTAACGCACACTGTTGCTTGCGTTTCAATCCTACGTCGCCGAACAAGTACCGGCGCCTAACGAAAGGCGTGACACTAACACTGCGAACAACGTAAATCCTGCAGCGCACACTCTGAACATTATTCCTATAAAGTTGGGTATACATACGGTAATAGTTTTTAGTCTACACTGATTCCGGTAGCGAAAGTTTAGTTACAACCATCCTGTACTTACACAGTATGTTTATGTTACAGCGCACTTTCTACAAAAGTCATTTTCACAAGCTATCGTCGGTAGTCGGTGTTGAAACAGTGTCTCTTATCCCTTGCTACAGTGAAGTAGTGCAACACAAACATTTCTTTTCGAGCCGTTCACAGTCGTCGATTGCAAATTCCTATTGTCAGGAATATAGAACAGTATGCAGGGTGTTACAAAAAGGTACGGCCAAACTTTCAGGAAACATTCCTCACACACAAAGAAAGAAAATATGTTATGTGGACATGTGTCCGGAATCGCTTACTTTCCATGTTAGAGCTCATTTTATTACTTCTCTTCAAATCACATTAATCATGGAATGGAAACACACAGCAGCAGAACGTACCAGCGTGACTTTAAACACTTTGTTACAGGAAATGTTCAAAATGTCCTCCGTTAGCGAGGATACATGCATCCACCCTCCGTCGCATGGAATCCCTGATGCGCTGATGCAGCCCTGGAGAATGGCGTATTGTATCACAGCCGTCCACAATACGAGTACGAAGAGTCTCTACATTTGGTACCGGTGTTGCGTAGACAAGAGCTTTCAAATGCCCCCATAAATGAATGTCAAGAGGGTTGAGGTCAGGAGAGCGTGGAGGCCACGGAATTGGTCCGCCTCTACCAATCCATCGGTCACCGAATCTGTTGTTGAGAAGCGTACGAACACTTCGACTGAAATGTGCAGGATCTCCATCGTGCATGAACCACATGTTGTGTCGTACTTGTAAAGGCACATGTTCTAGCAGCACAGGTAGAGTATCTCGTATGAAATCATGATAACGTGCTCCATTGAGCGTAGGTGGAAGAACATGGGGCCCAATCAAGACATCACCAACAATGCCCGCCCAAACGTTCACAGAAAATCTGTGTTGATGACGTGATTGCACAATTGCGTGCGGATTCTCGTCAGCCCACACATGTTGATTGTGAAAATTTACAATTTGATCACGTTGGAATGAAGCCTCATCCGTAAAGAGAACATTTGCACTGAAATGAGGATTGACACACGTGGAGGCCAACAAGCTGCTGATAGTGCCTGCACACGCTGTACATGGTGCGGAAAAAATTGGTTCTCCCGTAGCACTCTCCATACAGTGACGTGGTCAACGTTACCTTGTACAGCAGCAACTTCTCTGACGCTGACATTAGGGTTATCGTCAACTGCACGAAGAATTGCCTCGTCCATTGCAGGTGTCCTCGTCGTTCTAGGTCTTCCCCAGTCGCGAGTCATAGGCTGGAATGTTCCGTGCTCCCTAAGACGCCGATCAATTGCTTCGAACGTCTTCCTGTCGGTACACCTTCGTTCTGGGAATCTGTCTCGTTCCAAACGTACCGCGCCACGGCTATTGCCCCGTGCTAATCCATACATCAAATGGGCATCTGCCAACTCCGCATTTGTAAACATTGCACTGACTGCAAAACCACGTTCGTGATGAACACTAACCTGTTGATGCTACGTACTGTAGAGCAATGAGTCGCATGTCAACACAAGCACCGAAGTGAACATTACCTTCCTTCAATTGGGCCAACTGGCGGTGAATCGAGGAAGTACAGTACATACTGACGAAACTAAAATGAGCTCTAACATGGAAATTAAGCGTTTCTGGACACATGTCCACATAACATCTTTTCTTTATTTGTGTGTGAGGAATGTTTCCTGAAAGTTTGGCCGTACCTTTTTGTAACACCCTGTATATGTCACTGCCTTTTCTATCCTTAAAAATTCCATTTTGCCTCCGACTCTATGACGTCGTCAGTCCCTTGTAAATAGGACAAAACTTACAGCTTTCAGTCGCAGATACTTGTCAGATGTAAATGATGATGACGTAATGGAGAAGAGAGTTTTAACGAAATGAGCCTAATAAAAAATATAGAAAAACTTGACATTATTGTAGATACTGCTAGACTGTAAAAATTGAGAGTCTAAGCTGTAAATAAACGCTTACAAGTATTAGTTAACTATACGTTCTCTTGTGACAAACGTATGTCTAAGAACAGATATGCTACCATGTAGAAGATAAAACAGAAACACAAAGTGGGTTAATATACGTGCCAGCGCGCCAGGAGATCGTTTTAAATACTGCTTCTCACTTTAAAAAAAAAAAGTGCAAGACAACGATACTACGAGTATATTTTGAACAATAGAACTCACTTTTCGTTCTTCGTTCTTTGTGAAAATAATACCGGCCGGTCGCGTTGGTGGCCGAGCGGTTCTAGGCGCTTTAGTCTGGAACCGCGCGACCGCTACGGTCGCAGGTTCGAAACCTGCCTCGGGCATGGCTGTGTGTGATGTCCTTAGGTTAGTTAGGTTTAAGTAGTTCTAAGTTCTAGGGGACTGATGACCTGAGATGTTAAGTCCCATAGTGCTCAGAGCCATTTGAACCATTTTTTGAAAATAATACCATTCCAGTATTTAGCTTTAACAAAATACATTCTGCTCTTCAGGATGTATCTTGAATCGGATTTTAGACTATGTAAGGGCAGATAAAATGTCAAGGTTACGTCCATGGAAGGGGAGATTAGTGTGAAAGAGCTCTCTGTACTCCCGTGGGCAGGCGCGCAACTTCCTTTCTTGTGCAAACAGTTGATCTCACTACGCATACCTGTTCAGTGCACAGCCAACAGCAGTATCGATCTTTATACAAAGCAGTGGATCTGCAGAAAGCGACTAAAAGAAGTAGCAATTATAACCGAGGTAATTAAGAGCAAAGAGCTGCTCATTTCTCACGGATGATCTCTGTTACATGACAATTGAATGATAACTAAAAAGCATAGGAAGATTTGGATGTAACGTTCCATTGAAAACGAAGTCATTAGAAACAGAACAAAAGTTAAAATAAAATGAGTATGGAGCAGCAAATACGGCTTGTTCTTTGCAACGAAACTGTCCGACATTCTCCTTAGCGGTTTTCCATAAGTTTAATAAACACAACAGATACACATAACAGAGACTTTAGTCAACAATAGATTATTCTCCTTCATTATTTAAAACTATCTGCGAACGCTGAAATAACTCTTCGATTCCGTGACTGTAGAAACCACGTGGTTTCAAGACGGATAACTCGCCAAACCATGTTCGGAGTGCGTTTTCATCCAGAAAGAAAGTTACTTGAAGGTTATTCGATTGAGGGTAGAAAAGGCGAAAATCTGATCAGTTGAATAAGATGGGTCCGGAATGATTTCCAAATCCAACTCCTGTATAGGGTTTCCTGTCAGTCTAGCGGAATGCCGGCGAGCGTTATCGTGGAATAGCATGACTTCACGCAATCTGCATTGTCGTTGTCCTTGGACTGCGTCCGCAATACGTATCAGCTAATGACAATAAATGTCAGAAGTGATGGTTACACTTTGGGGAAGCAATTCGTAGAATATCACACCGTCGCTGTTCCACCAGATGCATAACATTTTTTGTGAATGCGTGCAGGTCAATGTATGGGGATTTTCTGCTTTGTTTGGACTTAACCATTCTCTTCATTATGTTAGCACAAATATACCATTTCCCGTCATCAGCAACTATACAGTATAGGAATGGTTGATGTTGTTCCCTAGTCAACTGATGACGAGCAAGTAGAGGTGCACATACGGCCACTCGCTGCTGTGAGTGCTTTTGGCTTAGAGCATGCGGTAACCATACACCCTGTTATTGAACCTTCCCCACTGTATACAAATGTCGCACGATGATGGAATGATCACATTTCATCAAATTTGATAGTTCTCGAGTACACTGACGTGGATCATTGTGGATTAAAGCCTTTAGACGATCTTCATCAAACACCGAAGGTCTTCCTGAAAGAGGAGGGTCACTAACGTCAAAACGATCCTCTTTAAAACGAGAAAACCATTTGCTTGCCGTGACATTATCCCCATACACAGTGCAAATTTTTTTGGCTGCCTCGCTGCTGTCACCCCTTTACTGAAGTGAAACAGAAGAATACGTCGTAAATTTCTCCAACTGGCACTCCCTTTTCTGTCGTCTAAAGCTCCACTCACTATCTCCAAATGACAATATGTAAACTCAATTAGCAACAGTGAACTACCAAAAAAAGTGACAGTCATTAAATCAAACCATAGCAACTGGAATACAGAATGCAAAACAAAAAGACTAAGAACTTACCCACTACTCTAATATTTACGAAAACAAAAAACCTTTATATGGATGTCTGAATGGGGATTTTCAACGTGCTTCTCCCGCATTCTATTCCAGTATCTTAACCATTCCATTCCCTCACTCGGTGATTGATTTAGAGCATTCTCTGCCCATCTTCAAGTCTCCAAATTTCTGATTAATATTCGTTAGCCGGCCGCTGTGACTGAGCGGTTCTAGCAGCTTCAGTCCGGAGCCGCTGCTGCTACAGTCGCAGGTTCGAATCCTGCCTCGGGCATGGATGTGTGAGACGTCCTTAGGTTAGTCAGATTTAAGTAGTTCTAAGTCTAGGGGACCGATGACCTCAGATGTTAAGTCACATAGTGCTTAGAGCCATTTGAATATTTGTTAAAATGTGTTTATTAGTCAATATCGTGACAAATTTCGAGGAACATGCACACTGGATCGCATCAGTTGACACATGATTAACCATTGTATAATGCTACATAACTAATGTTAACTGAGACCCTAAACTGTGTAGAGAGGAATGTGGACCATTCTGTCGTAATTCGTTGCGACAGTCTAGCGTTTTAAGAAGCTTCTTCAGTCTATCTCTTACTGACCTTCTGCGATCTTGGGCTGCGAAAATACTCAGTGAATGCAGCTACTGTGTAAGGAATTAAACTTCTCGGTAATGATATTACAGTATAACTGTAGTTATATTCGTAAGACCCACCTATCTGTTTCAAGATTATCGTAATGTATAGAACGATATAAAACAGTATAAAATGAAAGTAGGTTTTAAGACGCCACTATGAGAAGAGAAAATCCACGAGATGTTCTGTGCTGCGTTCAGGTAAGTGTAACTACTAGCAGACTGTCTTGTCTAACGTAAGGTAAATATTCAATTTTTTTCAATCTGGAAGGTATTGACCATGAGAAACACTGAAAGTCTGTTAACGTGTTAAAGTACCGTAAACCGGGTGTACACTGAACGCCGTGATAACTTTCACCACTCATGCATCAAACGTTTTACAGATCTCTGCTGAGTCTCAGTTGACTGTTTGGTATATACTGTTTGGTGGTAAAGTTCCATCAATATAGTTTAAATGGCGTCACGTACTGTCGAGTTTCTTGCACAACGGTTGGCGAACCTGTTGCGACTTATAATTGTATACGAAAAAGTGTGTTAAAATCAGATTGTGCAAAATCAACCGATATCATTTAACTGCAAAGCGACCGGTGTTTTCAAATATACCATGTATGTTACTCGATTAATTCTGAAAGCAGATCATGTCAGTTTTTTGTTCACGTGTATATATCTGCCACCATATTACAATTTCTGAGGTCATGCGCATGATTTCTCTGTTTCGGGGTTGCTTTGGCTACTGGTCATTATTACCCCAGGATCATAGATACACAGTTTGTTAAACAATGTTGATTTAACTGCAAAGCGATCGGTGTTTTCAAATATACCATGTATGTTACTCGATTAATTCTGAAACCAGATCATGTCAGTTTTTTGTTCACGTGTATATATCTGCCACCATATTACAATTTCTGAGGTCATGCGCATGATTTCTCTGTTTCGGGGTTGCTTTGGCTACTGGTCATTATTACCCCAGGATTATAGATACACAGTTTGTTAAACAATGTTGATGTCAATGACAGTCTACAACTATGGAATACAAAATTGGTTCAAATGGCTCTGAGCACTATGGGACTTAACATTTGAGGTCATCAGTCCCCTAGAACTTAAAACTCCTTAAACCTAACTAACCTAAGAACATCACACACATCCATGCCCGAGGCAGGATTCGAACCTGCGTTCGTAGCGGTCGCGCGGTTCCAGACTGAAGCTCCTAGAACCGCTCAGTCACAGCGGCCGGCTATGGAATACATACATTACCCATTGATATACAGGGTGAAGCGAAATTCGCGCACTCGGGCTTCGCAGCGTGACACCTCAATGCCAGCGATAAAAAAATGTCTCTCCCAAAATGTCGTCTGGCAAGTACATACGGCAGAAAAGGGACGTTAAAGAGTGGCAATTTGGCAACACTGTAGCCACATGTATGGTGACTACCTCTGTCAGCACACATTGCTTGTACTGTGCAGTTGTGTAGTGTATAAAGTTTTGGGTTAGCGTGCAGGAGGTCGAGAGTTCAATTCTAAGTTGAGGTATGGGTTTTTTATTTGGTAAATGTAGACCAGGTGGTATGGTATCTGGCATCTTAATCGTCAACAGCGATTTCAGCGGGTCTTCTAGAAAATATTTGCACTTACCTACTGCAATCGTAGAAATGGAAGACTGGTCAGTTTGGGAAGTAGCCCTTTCCACATCGTGTGTGTGAATTTATTAGCACCACTTCATTTACCAGATGCGAAACCTGTTTTCTTTGTACCTTACTCCAATGGTCTCATGGATTAGTACCAAACTTTATTCTTGCCACGTTCAGCTCCACTACATTTCGTTTGGGGCCTTACGTTACCAGTAGGACTATCAACGTGCTTTGTGAATAATGTCCAAACTCGATTACTATTTGTATGTGTTATCACCATGGTCCCAGTAATTATGCCTTTCAACACTGAGTCTGGTAACCGCACGCTGTTTAGTACGTATCTCAATGCATTATTATTATTATTATTATTATTATCATTCTATCGATAGGATTGTGGAAACATCACGTCTATCACCGTTACGGAAATAGTGTAATTCGAAACCGAACATTTCACAATTTGCGGAGTCGGTATGAATGCAGAAGAATATCTGTCAGAGGGGTAATGTGCGTTAGGTGGAACAGCGCGCAGGACTGACGGCGTGTTTATACTGTATGTGCTGTCCGCCAGACAGGGACTAGTTGCGAGCGGAGTAATGCGCCGTGACAGACTCCAATGTACATGCGTACACGTATCGAATTTTCTCATTTTAAATCTCTAAATCAATGTCGTAGACATATGTCACAAAAACACGATGTGTATGTGGATATGCTACTGGTTCTTTGTGCATCTGATAACTGGGCTGGTGTTGCCGCTCGTGAATATGCTGCTAGATATCCTCACCGCCACCATCCAGAAAGAAATGTGTTTTATCATCTGGAGCTGCGCCTTCGGGAGTCAGGTTGTCTCCTTCCACCATCGCGTGACAGAGAGGTCGTCCACGGACTCGCTGTATCCCAGCTACTGAGGAAGCTGTTCTGGAGGTCGTAAACCGAGAACCTCAGCGAAGTACACTTAGTGTAGCGAGGCAGCTGCGTGTCTTGCAAATCACGGTCGTTAACATGTTGCACGAGTATGAGCTGCACCCCTATCATTATGCTTTCTCGCAACACCTACATCCTGCACATCGTCATCAGAGAATGCGATTCTGTGAATGGTTCCAACAACAACAGGAAGCCAACGATGACTTTGTGAACTCCGTAATATGGTCAGATGTATCAGAATTAAATCGTGAGGGTATCTTCAATATGCACAACGCCCACCATTGGTGTGAGGTTAACCCACACATCACCCACGACCGTGGATACCGAGTATCAACGTCTGGGCCGGAATATTGGGCGACAGGTGGTTGGGCCCTACATGTCGCCTGATCGGCTGACTGCACGTCGGTATCACGCATACCCCTAGAACTATCTGCGTGATGCGCTGGAAGATTTTGAACTGCATGTTCGGCAGAGGATAAGGTTCCAACATGATGGTGCACCTCCACACTCTGGAATTCATGTGCGACAGTATTTGGCTCAGACGTGGAGGTCCAGTCGTATGGCCACCGCTTCCATCTGACCTAAATCCCTGGATTTCTTCCTGTGGGGGCACCTGAAGGAGAACATGTACTCTACTTCGCGGACGAATGTAGAAGAGTTGGTAGCGCGTGTTAATGCTGCTCTTGTTACTGTGGCTGCAGCTATGGTGTCAAGGGACCAGAGCTATATGATCCGGCGAGTTGCGCAATGTTTGGACGTGGAATGAGGTCGCTTTGAGCATCTGTTGTTCTGAGGATAACGTATTCTGTTGTGAAGGTCATGTGGTTATTAATATGGGCATTAATATTGTCAGTGGTTACTAATGTGCGACGTCTGAGTGCTCATATTACGTGTAGTATAAATGACAGGTAGCCGGCCGCGGTGGTCTAGTGGTTCTAGGCGCGCAGTCCGGAACCGCGCGACTGCTACGGTCGCAGGTTCGAATCCTGCCTCGGGCATGGGTGTGTGTGATGTCCTTAGGTTAGTTAGGTTTAAGTAGTTCTAAGTTCTAGGGGACTGATGACCACAGTAGTTAAGTCCCATAGTGCTCAGAGCCATTTGAACCATTTTTTGAAATGACAGGTAGATGTGTTGTTGTACTGTGCTGTCCAGCGTTACAGAATGTTGTAAATTTTGGATACGCATGACCTAAGAAATGGTCAGAATGAAATCAGCAAATTAAAAAAAAAGAAAAAATGCGTCCCAACCCATGATCGGCCCTCGACCTCCTACATGCTAACCCAAAACTTTATACTCTGCACCAACTGCACAGTACAGCCAGTATGTGTTGACAGAGGTAGTCACCATGCATGTGGTTTCAGTGTTGCCAGATTGCCACTCTGCCGGATGCACTCGTCAGATGAAATTTTGGGAGATACATTTTTTTATCGCTGGTATGTGAGGAGTCGCCCTGCGAAGCCCAAGCGCGCGAATTCGCTTCACCCTGTATAGACTAAGGCTCATTTGTAATTGTTAATGTGTCTATAACTAAGAAAAACAAATGTCAGTCATATACTCTGCTCAAATTGCAAGCTATCGTGGTTCAGGCAGTGATCTAGGGATTGCATATTATGTCAAATATATCCGGAAACAAGGAACGAAGTTTGTTTGGCCACAAGTGCCAGATATTGTCTAGATAAATGAAGAACACATAATCTAAATTCTAACTACAATGGATTTTTTGAAACGAGGATTTAGGTCTCCATTGGATGAAATTAAAAGTATTATGCTCAGCTAAACTTGGAGTTAAGTGCATGGTACTCCATCTTAGTAGCTTTCATTATATTTATAATTTTGATGCTGGATCGCACTGATTTATGTACTGTACTATGTTTTTGTCTTTTGTAAGGCTTAATAAAGCACTAATAAAAATTTTAGATCAGTGTTTCCCTTTGTGGCTGGTCAAAGTTCCATTGTCTTTGTGAAATACTGAACACAAATGGAATGGTAGCTGACAGTTGTGGTGGAAGCATAGGTCAGTCAACGTATCCTCAAGTCCATGACAACTTTGACCACCTACATTTTTTCCCATTACTTCCCCTGCATTTTAGAAAATCTGTTGTACTGAATAGTACGTAAACCTTTTGTACAAGTCCCTGTGTTCACTAGCATAAATATCGCAAAAGTTAAAAAGGAGTCATGATAACCACATTTGAATCTAAAAAACGGTCATACTATACGCTCTTTATGGTATGTGTTTTGCAGGAACAGATATACAGTGCCTTACTGAATAGAAGAGGAAGATGAAAGCTTAACGTCCTCCTCTCGATGAGGTCATTAGTGACAAATCATGCACGAAGACTGGAAAACTATAGGGAAGAAAATCGACTGTATCCTTTTCAAAGTAATCGTCCCAGTGTTTGTCTTAAACGATTTAAAGGCATCAAGAAAATCTAAATGTGCATTGTAAGACGTGCATCTGAATCGCCATCTTCTCGAATGCGAGTCCAGTGTCTTAATCGCACCGCCAACTCGCTCGGTGTCCCTTGCGTATTCGTTTACTCCTCGAATGAAAGAAACGGACATTTAAACCTCGATGCCATGGTCAAGGATCATACTGTATTCCTTGACAACTGGAAGTGCTGCCAACGTAAATTGCGCTGTGGAAGTATTGGTTTAAACATTTATGTATTGAATGTTAAACATTGAACTGCCAAAGTGATTGGTATAGTCATGCGTATTCAGATACAGAGATATGTAAACAGGCAGAATACAGCGCTGCGGTCGGCAACGCCTATATAAGACAACAAGTTTCTGGCACAGTTGTTAGATCGCTTACTGCTGCTGTGTCAGCATGCGACCCAATCAACGAAACATCATCGACATGGGCTTTCGTAGCCGGAGGCCCACCCGTGTACCCTTGATGACTGCACTACACAAAGCTTACTCCTCGCCTGGACCCGTCAACGCCGATTTTTTTTGGAAATTTGCGGTAGGTTCCTATGGGACCAAACTGCTGAAGTCACCGCTCCCTAGGCTTACACACTACTTAATCTAACTTAAACGAAGGACTACATACACACCCATGCCCGAGGGAGGACTCGAACCTCCGACAGGGGGAGCCGCCCGAACCGTGGCAAGGCGCCTAAAACTGCGCGGCCGTCAAAGCCGACATTGGACTGTTGTTGACTGGAAACATGTTACCTGGTCGGCCGAGTCTCGTTTCAAATTATATCGAGCGGATGGTCGTGCACGGAGATGGAGAGAACATCATGAATCCATGGAACCTCCATGTCAGCAGGGGCCTGTTCAAGCTGGTGGGGGCTCTGTAAAGGTGTGGGGCGTGCGCCGTTGGAGTGATATAGTGACACGTACGTAAGCATTCTGTCTGATCACCTGTACCCATTCAAGTCCATTGTGTATTCCGACGGACTTGGGCAGTTTCAGCAGGACAATGCGACATCCCACGCGTCCAGAATTGCTACAGGGTGGTTTCAGGAGTTTAAACACTTTCTCTGGGCGCCAAACTCCCCAGACTTTAACATGATTGAGAACCTCTGGAATGCCTTGCAACGTGCTATTCAGAAGTGATCTCCACCCCCACGTACTGTTATGGATTTATGGTACAGCCCTGCAGGATTCATGGTGTCAGTTCTCTCCAGCACTACTTCAGACTTTAGTCGAGTCCATGCCACGTCGTGCTGCGCCACTTGTGCGTGCTCGCTGGGTTGCTACACCATGTTAGGCAGGTGTACCAGTTTCTTTGCCTCGTCACTGCAGTTGGGAACTGACAAGACAATTCGGAATTGACAGTCTGTCTGTACAGTCATTTATATGTGTCACACATCTGCTCAACAGACACAAAGGACGTCCTAGAGCGTTGTACCTTGCAAACTTCCACGTTGCAGTGGATAAGAATTTCATGTCAGAGAAGAGAAGCGAAGGGTCGACAGACGTACACATGCTTCAATAACACCATCTCTCAGCTTTCAGCAATGGTTAGTGCAATGGTATGGCTCCTCACAGTTAGTGCTCCTTGAGGTGATGGAAATGGAAAGCGATGGCATGGCTGCGTCCTTAGACTCGAGGCAGCGTCCCTGTCTTGAAATGGTCGAAAATTCGAATCCTGTCTGTTCGTGTAGATACATATCGTTTGTTGGAGGATCCTAAACTTTTCAAGTGAGAGTGAGATGAGATCTGCAACGGAGCGTAAAGGATATAATTTTCTTCATAACTTCAGCATTTCTTGTAATGAAAGATTAATATGAAAACCACGGTACCACATATTTTGCTTTATTTTAAGAGCGTGAAATGAAAGTAACCATCTGCCCTTTGTGCAAATAATCCTGAAAGAGGAATTCTCCAGAATTTAGCTCACTAGCTGTATCCACAGTTCCATGGGGACATGGGCAACAGAGCGGTTGCTTTATTGATAAACTCTCCCATCCATCATTGTAAGACCTTCGGAACTGAACAAGAGGTCCAACATCTTATTGCAACAAAAGCTCATTCGTATTCACCTTTTGGATCTGCAACTCTTGTGCTTTCTTTCCGCATTTGCAGTTAAATTATAGGATGTGGGTTGCACCTTTTTGCAGACACGCTGCGTTTTCTTTTTACCCAAACATGTTTCAGCACCTCTGTACCATTATCAGTGGGTTTTTGTTTATTGAAAACTGTAAAAAGCGAAAATATTTTAGGTTGTAACTGATTTAGCAAAGTGAGACCTAAAGAAAGTTTTTGTTCGTTTTGCTTCTTACCTTGATTTTACATTATATGGCTTTGCAGGAACAACTGTATGGTGTCCTGCACTGATAGCTCGTCATCTGCAAACCAAACGATGCAAATGTAAATTTCATCGGCGAGTTAACACACCTCCTGAATTTTAAAAACGTGTGCAGAATGTTTATAAGCCCCTTTTACTTCGTAAAATGCATTTTGCGCAGTAAAAAGGCGTTTATAAAGAAATAAATTACACAGAGCACATTAATATGTGTATGCAGTGTCCTCGGAACCCAAAAGAAGAAGGATCAGTCACAATAAAGCGTGAGTAGTAACGAATATATACGCAAAACATTTTGACAAGCCAAAATCACTTTCTTTTTTAAATCAAGGGATGTGTTAACTCGCAGATGAAATTTACATTTACATCGTTGTTTGGCTTGTGGATGACAAGCTATCAGTGCAGGACAGCGTACAGGTGATCCTGCAAAACCATATAATGTAAAATCACGGTAAGAAGCAAACGAACAAATGGTTCAAATGGCTCTGAGCATTATGGAACTTATCTTCTGAGGTCATCAGTCCCCTAGAAATTAGAACTACTTACACCTAACTAATCTAAGGACCTCACACACATCCATGTCCGAGGCAGGATTCGAAACTGCGACCGTAGCTGTCGCGCGGTTCCAGACTGTAGCACCTAGAACCGCTCCCCCACACCGGCCGGCTCAAACGAACAAAAACTTTCTTTAGGTCCCTCTTTGTTAAATCAATTATAACCTATAATATTTTCACTTTTTACAGTTCTTAATAAACAAAAACCCACTGATAATGGCACAGAATTTCTGAAACATGTTTGGGCGAAACGAAAAAGCAGCGTGTTTGAAAAAAGGCGGAACCCATATCCTACTATACACTATATGAACCCATATTCACTGGCTTAATGGCAAAAGGGCATTTTTTCTTGTACAGAGATGATAAAAACGGGTCCAAGATCTGAGAAGTGCTTGATCTACTCCAATGACATCATAGGGAGAGGTTTTCACTGTAACTGCAGAAAAGTGGCTCAGCCAATGGTCAGGAATTTTAGCAGGTGTCTTTATTGTTAATTAAGGCCATATTATGGTCACACTCCATATACGAGAGACCTCTAAGGGGCAACGTTACTGTAACTGAGGCCAGTCTTCTCGTGTTCTTGACAACGTAATGTAAGAATCTGATAATAGTATAATTTTTATTCTGCCCGCCACGTGCATCAAAGAATATGTCCAGATTCTTAACACCTGGTGACAACTTTATTAATATAAAGTGGTGCAACATAGATGCAACTTCAAAAATGGTTGAAATGGCTCTGAGCGCTATGGGACTTAACATCTGAGGTCATCACTCCCCTAGAACTTAGAACTACTTAAACCTAACTAACCTAAGGGCATCACACACATCCATGCCTGAGGCAGGATTCGAATCTGCGACCGTAGTGGTCGCACGGTTCCAGACTGAAGCGCCTAGAACCGCTCGGCCACATTGGCCGGCGATGCAACTTCGTCAGATCCTTTCCCTCCAATGGACTCATCATAACAGTAGAAAAGAGAGACACTGTTAAACAGAACATGGATGTTAAACGAATATAGAGAGAATTAGCGTCTGTAAAAAAGTCATTGGTGGAAATGTTTGGCATACTGAGATTTTTCTGAAAATATCCATCATTTTGATTTGCAGCTCCTTGTATTCGCCGTGTTTGCAGTTAAAATTGTTGGATGTGAGGTCCGCCAGTTATGCAAAACACCGTTTTTCTCAGTACCCAAACATGTTTCAGCACCACTGTACAATCATCAATGGGTTTTCGGTTTTTTTATTCTGCAATGTGAACATTTTTGTTAAATGATCATAAAATTATGTGAATTTTAGTTCAAACAGCAGATCGTTTCTTTTTCTAAATACCTTTACATTTGGTGTGTGTAAATTTTCTGGATCACTTGTGTGTTAAGTACTACAGGTAGCTTGTCATCTCCAACCAAACGATGTTGATGAGAAAGTTTTTTGCTGGGAGTTAACCTACCTTCTAGAATTTAATTCAGTTTTTCGTGATGTTTTCGCGCCTGTATTCGTTTTTACTCACGTTTTCGTGTGGCAAGCACTTCCATTCTCCGCATCATGCTGAGGTTTTGTGATGCACACGTAACTATAACAAGTATTTTCCACAAATAACGTTGTAAAACACCTTTCACTTCACCAGAACACAGTGTGATTGTGGTTTGTTATGTGTCCCAATCCAGCCAGTGTTCATTTGTTCACCAGAGAGTTCGGCACCAAAATTGAATTTGGTTTGCATTTTATCTTTGTGTATGTGTGTGTGTGTCGCCATGAAACATTGCGTGGTCCAAATCTTGCCTAGACATACGCTGTTTTATTGAGTTTGTAGACATCAGTCCAAATAAGTAGGAGTTCTGCTCATTATAACTACTCATTTGATTATATTTCTTTAAGAATTTGTGATCTCTGTTCAGCAGGCGCATTTTGAAAACACTTTAATCTCGTACACTTACATCTGGGCCGGTCTCCTGAGATGATAAACGCAGTGTCTTCATTACCGCGAACATTCTTCAGTAATCTTTTCTCTTCTTAGACGAATTCTCTGTGCTAGATACATTTTGAATGTCATCTACGTCATTTTGCACACTTTCCATATTATGGTCTTGCAAATAAACAACATCCACAGAACAAAAATTATGAAAGTAAGAGATTGAGTACAATAAAAGCGGAGTTGCCAACAGAGTTTGCAAGGAATACAGAATGAAAGAAACAGGTTCGGAAACATGCGGAAATACCAGTCATCATTTTCCCTAAGCCACAATTGACATCTAGCATTGTTTTGGTTCATAGGTAATTTTCAGATCATTACTACACAACGACTGTTATTGATCTTGCCATATAACGCTGTATGTGCATTCTACATGTCTTCAGCTATGCACCATCATTCCTTACCCATTTTCCACAAAAATATGACATCCATCCTTTTCCCGTTGCCTTTTCATTTGTTTGCACTGAATGCATCTAAAAACTTTAAAAATTACGTTACAAATAAAACAGAATTTTGAATAAAAATTGTGAAATGATTTGTCTAAAAGTAGGAAATAAAGTAGATTAGAGGAACCTTCGACGCTTCTTTGAATGATGTTAGAACACTTGTATTGCAAATGAGGTATGTCAGATATTTCTCTAGTCTATTTTGCTTATTTCTTTTAGACAAATTCTTTCACAAAACATTTTGCCGTTTCTCTCCACTTTTTTATTTCTAATTTTTGTTCGGAAAGCATGAAATATATTTAAATATCGATCGGTATTCTATTATTATTAAGAGACTACATCAAGGGAAGGCGTGGAAGTTTCAATTTATGCTGTAATTTGATATTTATTTTATTTTTTCAACATGAAAGAAGGAATTCCACAAATTTCTATAAAAATGCAACTTTTTATGCACGAAGTCGCTAGATCCTGAAGACATGAACTTTTTGACACACTGCGAACAGCAGCTGTTCTTGAATTATTTCAATTTTCCTCAGGTCACTAATTCCACATTTCGTAATTATGCTAATTACTTTCAGGCAACTAAATCTTTTGTTGCAAATATAGACCAGACGCTGGACAATTTAAATGTCCACTTTCCACTCTTCATTGGGCTTTGAAAATTCGGACAAACATATTGCCTCGAATCATTAAACTTTTATTAATTACTATGATTACTTTCAAGCTATTTACTCATTCCTCAGTTTTCGTTTGGATGGGAAATTTCGACAAAAATTCATGCTGTAATTTCTAGGGAGTTTTTTTTCCGCTCCGCTCAAACATTTGACCAGCTCCTGCCAAACACTACAGAAAATGCGCCAGATCACTCCTGAGATCGGCAGAGTAAAATTATCTTCTAGACTTCTCCAGTCACTGAGGCCTTCAGTTGTATGCATCCGTGTTACTTCTATATGTTTTCTAACGACATCCCAACACCGTGGCCACTGTTTTCGCTTATCTCTTCGGACCCAGTACAAACCTCCCTTGGTCCGACTAGCACGGTTCACCTGGCTACGTCTCCAGTCTCCTTCATATTTTGCTTACGCCCACTGCTCCTGTCCGTGTCCTCATCCTGTTTGGTTTCCTATCTCTCATAGTAACTCCCACTAAGTATCTCTACCTTGTTTGCTGGGCAATTCTCAGCCTGTTAACGAATCTCTCCTTTAAAGTCCATTTCTCAAGTTCAAACTGGTGAAAACACAGACCTTAAGCTTTCTTTTTTTTCAGATACTTGGGAGTCTGGATGCCTCTTTCCTATATAGTTCTTATTGTTCTGCTGCACAGGTGACGCGGAAGAGGGTACGATGTGTGATCAAAAAGTAACGGGACTTTTTATTTTTCTTAAAGACTCTTTATTTATTCATCAACATAAACTTTTTCCCCTTCAAAGTAACACCTCTAATATATAATACACTTGCGCCAGCCTTTCTTCCAATCCTGGAAGCACATCTTGAACTCACTTTTCATTATGCTGCACAGTTCCTACAGCGATTCTGTTTTTATCTCATCAGGGGTGACTAAACGATATCCATTCGAGTCTCTTCAGCCTCAGGAATAGAAAGAAGTCCCAAGGGGCCAAGTTCGGCGAATGTGGTTGCTGAGACAACATAACGGTTTTGTTTTTTTGCCAAAAAATCACGAACAGGCATTGAGGTGTGAGCGGGAACTATATCGTGGTGCGATTTCCACTAGTAGTTATGGCATAGTTCTGGTCGTTTTCTTCGGACTGCTTCACGCCAACAGCGCATAAGTCTCAAATAGTATTCTTTATTGACCGTACGTCCATGAAACAGAAACTCATTATACACTATCTCATTGTAATCGAAGAAAACAGTGAAAAGAACCTTCACATGTGATCGAACTTGCCGAATTTTTTTCGTCCTTGGCTCTTCAGGCAGTTTCCACAGGGACGATTTGACCTTGGTTTCGAAGTCATACCCATGTACCCATGATGGGCCAACTGCTTTAATCTTCTTTAGACGTTATAGATCATTGTCGACTTCATTCAGTAATTCCTGAGCGATGTCGAGGCGACGTCATTTTAGGCCGAAATCCAACAGTTTCGAAACAAACTTTGCTGCTACACGTTTGATGCCCAAAACACCCGAAAAAATTGCTTGGCGTAAGTCGAAGGATGTGCCGTGATCATCAGCAACCTGTCTGATGGTGATTCGGTGATTTTCCAGAACCATTTTCCTTACTTCCTCCACATTGTCGTCAGATATTGAGGCACTAGAGCGTCCAGGGCAGTCGTCGACTTCAACGTATTCTCCGCGACCCTCTTTGAAACGTTTATACTACTCGTAAATTCTTGTCTTACTTGTAGTAGTTTCGCCAAAAGCCTCACTCAACACGTCCAATGCGGTGCTGAACTTGAGTCCGTTTTTCAAGCAAAATTTAATGCAGATTCTCTGATCCACCGTTTTCGAAAGTAAAAATTCGTCGAGCACTCGAAAACACGCGCAGTCTTCGCGACTGTCAACAATAAACTAAATATTCAAATTAGCAGAAAATGCAAACATACATCAGGAACATGCGTAGCAACAAGGTAAAAAAATTGAAAATCGGATTTATGAAGCCAACGAAATTTAAAAAAATTCCCGTTACTTTTAGATCGCACCTCGTATATCGTGTGTGGACTAATATTCCTGTATAGGTGAACAAAATTCGCGCCCTCGGACGCAACCGGGTGATTCCTTGTATACTAATAGCACAAAACAGTCTAACAAAATGTCGTCCCGTCCATATTTTCGGTAGAAAACGGGGGTCAAAGAAAAACTATTCGGCAGCATTGTAGTCACATGTACGACAACATTCTTCATTCATTACATCCATTTGTACTGCCCAGTTAGAACGGAGATTAGAGTTTCGAGTTACAGTATGAGAGTTAAAGAGTTCGAATCCGGGTCTAAGTGTGTTTTCTTTTAATTTGTAGTACACATTATTATTATGCTGTATATAACCTAGAAATAGTTTTTTTTAAGCTGAACGTAACAGTTATTCGTCAGACACGTCAGAAGTATTTGTGAAGAGCAGTAGTCAGTTAGTTACACAATGAGGTGACAAAAGGCTTTGGGTAGCGGTATGCACTTGTGCGGGTGGCTGTAGTATTGCGTACACAAGGTATAAAAGAGCCCTACATTGGCGGAGCTGTCACTGGTACTCAGGTGATTCATGTGAATAGGTATCCGACTTGATTATGGACGCACGACAGGAATTAGCAGATTTTGAACACGGAATGGTAGTCGCAGCTAGACGCATGGGACATTACATTTTGAAAATTGTTAGGGAATTCAATACTCCGGAATCTAGTGTAAGAGCGTAACGAGAATATCAAACTTCAGGCTTTTCCTCTCACCAAGGACAAGGCAGTGGCCGACGGCCTTCACTTCACGACCGATAGCAGCGGCGGTTGCATAGAATTGCCAGTACTAATAGACAAGCCACATTGCGTGAAATTAACCGCAGAACTAAATGTGGGACGTACGACGAACGCGTCTGTTAGGGCGCCTCTTATGAGCTCGTGAGCATATCGGTTGGACACTAGATGACTGGAAAACGTTGGCCCGGTCGGATGAGTACCGATTTTAGTTGGTAAAAGCTGATGGTAGGGTTAGAGTGTGGGACTCCACGAACCAGAGGACCCAAGTTTCTAACAAAGCACTGTGCAAGCTGGTGGTGGCTCCATATTGGTGTGGACTACGTTTAAATGGAATGGACTGGGTACCCTGTCCCAACTGAACCAATTACTGACCATCTCCAGCCATTGATGGACTTTATGTACCCAAACAACGATGGATTTTTTTATGGATGGCAAGGCGCTACGTCACTGGGCCACAATTATTAGCGGTTGGTTTGACGAAGATTCTGGAGAATTCGAGCGAATGATTTGGCCACCCAGATCGCGAGGCAAAAATCTCATCGAACATTTATGGGATATAATCGAGATGTCAGTTCGTGGAGAAACTCCTGCACCGGCAACACTTTCGCAATTACGGACAGCTAAAGTGCAGCATGGCTCAATATTTCTGCAGGGAGCTTCCAACGAGTCTATGCTACGTCGAGATGCTGCACTACTCCCGACAAAAGAGGTGCGACACTTTATTAGGAAGTATCCTACGACTTTTGTCACTTCAGTGTCAAGTACCTCCCATAGCACAGAAATAATTACAAAACTTATGTGGAGATGTTAAAGGTGTAAGTAGGCTGTTTAGGTTTTTATGTTGGTAACGCCACGTAGCGCTGTGTATGAAAATCACTGACTGTGCTGTGTGCAGACTGTGGCTGGTTCGACTCATTGCTGGAATATTCGCTTGTGTAATGTTGGGCAGTTGGATGTGAACAGCGCTTAGCGTTGGGCAGTTGGAGGTGAGCCGCCAGCGGTGGTGGATGTGGAGAGAGAGATGCGGACGAACTGGACATGTGTCTGCCAGAAAAAGGAAATTTGTAAAGATGGATGGCATGAATTGATAGACATATATATGATAACTTTTGAACACTTGTAAGGTAAATACATTGTTTGTTCTCTATGAAAATCTTTCATTTGCTAACTATGCCAATCAGTAGTTTGTGCCTTCAGTAGTTAGAATCTTTTCTTTAGCTGGCAGTATTGGCGCTCGCTGTATTGCAGTAGTTCGAGTAACGAAGATTTTTATGATGTAAGTGATTCATGAAAGGTATAGGTTATTGTTAGTCAGGGCCATTCTTTTGTGGGGATTACTGAAAGTCAGATTGCGTTGCGCTAAAAATATTGTGTGACAGTTTAGTGATGATCAGAATAAGTAAAGAGAGAAATGTCTGAGTACGTTCAGTTTAGCTCAGCTGTTTGAAAATCAAATAACGTAAGTGGTTTACCAGCACAGTTATACATAATTATCCAAAGGGGACGTTTCAAACGATCTTATTACCCTCAGTAAGAGCGACCAGTTGTAATATTGTAAACGCAGTCTCAGCGACAGCATGTGTTTCACAAAACATGCATGGTATTCAGAACAGATGATTAAATCGACTTCCTGCAGTTCCAAACATTTACCCACACCCCGGATCATATTGATCTTTTGGCTTAAAAGTGGAATAACGAAATCTGTTTTACTCTCGTTTCCGTATTAGTGCTAAACAATAGCATGTATTTGCACAATACCTGCTGTAATTGCTGTACAATGATTAAGAAGTCAGATACCATTCTATGCAGTTAGGAAATTTTAAAAAAATACGCTAAGATAAGTTAACGATCTCGCGAACTCGAATATTGTGGTGCAAACTCTAGCCATTTCCCTAACCTGGCAGTATGCCTATGCACTCCAGAATGAAGAGATTTGTTGTACATGTGATTAAAGTGTTGGCAGATTGAATTGCTTTGATGTCAGTTTTATATCGAAAATATTTGTAACAGAATCACATACCTCGATTACGCTCACCTCGCATCTTACAGCCTAATGCTGTACTGTTATTCTATACTAGTAGGTTACTAATGATATGAATATACCAACGAAAAAATAATAACAACGGGACGTTCAACGCTAATCTGACTCGATTCCTCCTACCTTGTGCGAAGAAAAGTGTTTTAGTTCCTACACTGGACTCTGATAGCTTGTCAATGTTTATTACCACCAAACTAGTTCAAAATTAATTCACGTTTCATAGCTGATTGTAAGTATAGCTGTCCTTTCATGAAACGAATACGCTTGTAAGAACGGACTTCATGGCTGAAATTTCGACAGGCTACGAGAAGTAGCGCTAATGATACTACTCCCAGAACCCTCAGATTATTCGTGCTGCTGAACAACGTAACTCTGAGCATTAGAGTTGCTCGTACTTGCATTGTGTAAAATACCTGTACCTGAATTGGGGCATGGGTCGATTTAGTAGAGCTTAATTCATACGGAACGAGACCGTTACACAATTTGTCATCAACAGACAAAGAAAAACCGACGCGTCACGAAGGAATTATCCGAATGGGACGGTAGGTAAGATGTACAGGCAAAGAAATAATTATAGTTTCAGAAAGATTGGATGATTTGAATAAGAACTTCAGAAGGTAAGCAATACAGTAACGCGTTGATCCACCTCTGGCCCTTATGCAAGCAGTCATTTGGTTTGGTACTGTCTGACAGAGTTGTTGGATGTCCTCCAGAAGGTATCGTGCCAAATTCTACCCAACTGACGAGTTAAAGCATCAAAATACCGAGCTGGTTGGGGGGCCCTGTCCATAGAGCTGCTAATGTTCTCAGGTGAGAAGAGATCTTTGACATTACTGGTCCTGCTATAAAATGAAATGGCACCACAGACCACCATTATTTTTTTACTCTGACTATGCTCAATAAGGTTATACTTTCCCAACGGCTCAAGACCGCAAACATTGGGGATACGTCAAGAAACAAAAACAAAAAAAGGGAGTAATAAAGGAGGAAACACATAAAGACAACTTGTAAGGTGTAGCGGGCTCTTCTTTGATCACATCTCCTGCTCCCTGGCCTGGACTAGGCTGTTACACTCTACTGCTCCGAAAAAGGGTGTCGTGAGGTTTCAGGCATGTCAAATGTCGGGTACACCTCAACTGAGGGGCGGGTCATAAATTCAACTGTGTAAGTAATCAGCAAATTGACGCAGTAGTATGGCGTTCGTTCTAGAGATGGGGGATCCGTTCCTGAACTGATTCATAGAGTTGAATCTTCCAAAGGAGTGAACAATCAGTGATTCATAAAAAAAGAACGGTAGCTCCAAACGTTTCCCACAGCAGAGAGAGAGAGAGAGAGACGGAGCATATCAGCGAGGCCTCTGCTGGTCAGAGCACACTGCACGCCACACAACACAGCCAGCGCCGACCTCTGCCCTGCTTCTACCTTGGCTGCCTGCATTATGCAGTGCCCCATTGGATTTTGTGTTTCACATATGCCGTGCAGTCTCTGTGCTTCCTCTGCCGCGTGCAGTGTCTGGCGCAGCTTAGCATCGCACTCCGTCGGCGATCGTTTCAGTCGCACGTCCTGCCCTCTGGGCAGCTGATGCGAGCAACAGGACAGAGAGCCTCCTAGCGGAGAACATAAGAACTACTTGCAACAACCTGCTCGCAAGAGAACAGAATATTTGTCTCGGAGCGGGTGACTGGTGGCCGTTCACCGCTCCCCCCACCCACAGAACTCGCCCGCTCAATGCTCATCCCACCATTCTCGACTCTAGCCAGAGCGTTGAGCAAAGCAACTCAGGTGTCACTCTGGTCTCTGCGGTCTTAGCTCACGCAGTAATACAGTTCGGGGCTCGACCTGCTTGACTCAGCGCCTCTGCATCGGAGTTCGTCTCTACTGGATATTGTTCTTCGTAGTAATACCGCTATGTATATTACATTATTATGTTATGTATACATCATTTGTTTTTATTTTAGTTTTATTTGTTTAAACTGATCAGATTAGGTTCCTGACGACTCCTCTTACTATAGGATTTTTATTATGGACACTCGAATTTACGCTTTAATTACGAGCAAACTGATAAACATATCGAAAAATGTGATACACCAATATTTTCCTTGTATTATTCTGCGTAAGGCTATATGCAGCACTTAAGTCTTACAGTCAAATTTATATATTTTTTTTCCTTATTCTGGTACGGATTTTGCGATTTTAGGCGTCTTCGGAAGGAAACGTTCACTTTAAAAATATATGGCTTGCGATGTATTTGTACAAGGTTAATGAAATTTTAATACATTATAGCCAAATATATTGTTAATGTAAATCTCAAGTTATAACATTTTCCGATCACCCAAAATACCACGATAGTGCAAAATAAATCAATAATCAAAAACTTTGTCATATCGTGGAAATTTCAATAAACAATACAAAATTCGTACTCATTATCTGTGTTACTGCAAAATGGGATCAAATAAGATCAAAATACAGGTATAGTACTGGAATAAACCAAGTTTAAAGGACAATGTGCCTTCCATTTATTTTCTATTGTGAATGAGTGGTGAGTCATGAAAAAGAGCTAGTTCATTTCAGGGAGTGCACAGTTCTGATCCGATCTCTGAAAAGAACAGTTTTGCCCATCTCTAGTTCGTTCAAGTGCGGTGTGCACACCTAAAATATGGTACCAAAACTCGAGTTTGCCCTGTCACTGAAGTGGTATGCAATCGTCAGGCAATTGAACCATGTTATAGCGTGGTGCTTGGTAAGAGGAAAATGCGTGTACTCCAGAAAGACAAGGAATTGCAGCCTGACAGTCTTTGGTGGGGCACAGAGGTAACGTGCCAGTATCAGTCATTGCCATACATCGTGTTTCGACAGAAATGTGAGACGATGCTTATCAGTATCCTCACTGTGGCAGCGAGTACATAATGGTGATTCTGCCACCCCTTCACAGTGAAGTCGCTGGTTCGTCGGGTATTTACCATGATCACATGGTACCACAAGATTCGTGCATCAACTGTAAGGCAGGGCACATGAACGATCTTCCACAATGTTGTCCAATGGATATCTGGCCAGAGGTACGCTAATACACTGCAGGGGATGCGTTGCGAAAATAGTTTGTAATAGTCCCTCTCGTGGTATGTGCATGGACGTAAGGGTATCATGTACGCAGCTGAGTTCGACAAAGTAGGTCAATACGTGGGAAAGTGTTGGGGCAATGTGGGCCACATTGACCATTGAGACAGAGGAGGCCAGTATAAGAACTTTCAGGAGGCTGCGTGTAAGGGACATGGAAGACCTGTGCCGATGCCTTGTCATAGTAGCTAACTATAAAGCAAATGTCCTGGCCCTAACATGTACGAAACTGAGTCCTGCTGAAGTAGGGAGGGTGAGGCTCTCGTAGCGGACCTTAAAGATGGTTCCTGCTGATACAAAGTGCCCAAAAGCCGCCTGGAAGTTCCGTCACAGGACCATTGGCAGAGGGAATATTTGGGCAATGTGTACCAGCTTGGGCATGACATAGGTGCTGACGGGGCCACTTGCTGGATTCGATTCTGGCTGAAGTGGAGTTCGTGTCGGATGTAGGCTCAAATTACCTGAAGCAAACGGCCGTAGGAGTATCACTGTACGATGGGTAAGTCCCGTAAATCTGATACCCAGGCAATGGAGTTTGTCCACTGTGGCCAGGGACAGTGCCCCCTCGCGCTGGAGGCCACGACTGATGTCTATAATTGCTGATTTGGCCACATTGAGGATGCTTCCCGAGGTTCTTCCATACTGTCGAATCCATGCAATGGCGTTATGTATTTCTGTAGATGTACACACCAGGAGCAGGAGATCATCTGCATGTGCTCGGGAACGGAAGGTTTGGCTGCGTAGCGTGAGTCCCATAACTCACGATAGGATGCCTCCGATAAGGGGTTCGTGGACGATAGAAGAAACTTGAGTCGGACCCTATCAAAGGAACTATCGAAGTCGTCGATCTATACCAGCGCCGCACGGAGGCGGCAGGAAGTGACAAGCATGATGAAATCCCGACATTCGCCCGTGGCAGTTTGTATGTTGGCACCACGGCCAAGCGACGTCTGCTCCAGTGCACGAATTGAGGGCAGTACCAAGTGTGTGCGTGCCGCCAATAGGCGCGATAGATTTTATAGACCTCATTGAGAAGAGTAAGCGGACGAAAGTTTGTGATCTCCAGACCTCGAGACATTTCACGTACCGGAATTAAATTTCCGGCCACAAATGCCGTTGACGCATGAAGGTTGGGAGTGAACAGCTCCTGGAACATTTGTGTTTACCGCTGGATCATTAGGTCACGGAAAACCCGGTAGAATTCAACCGGAAGACCATCTGGGCCTGGCGATTCTTTCGTCGCGCCTTTGGCGATAGCGTCTGCCACCTTGTCCTTAGTAATTCCGCCACCAAGGATGTTGCCTTTGCAGTGTCGAGCGTATGCGTGACGTATCTGAGAACGTCCTCAGATGTCCCGTCGTCCACTGTTCTGTCGTCGCAAAATTATCGGTAGTGGTCAGCAAAGGTGGATACAATAGCCACCTGTGCACTGACTCGGCAACCGTCTTACGAGAGGAGGGTGGTGATACGCTAGTGATGATGACGACGACGACGACTATGGTCGGACGTCGTATAGATCATTGATGGTGTTTCCTCATGCGCGATATTCTGTTTGAGTGATTTCACCACCAAAGCCTGTAGAGTATTGTGTCTGAGTGAAATTAATGTGGCCTTAACGTGTTGTCGTTCCCTGTGCAACGGATGATGGAGGTTGGTCGTCGAGTTCCCACAGCATGGTATAGAAATATTTCTTGGTGTCACGCTGCCTATACTTTCCTGCATTAGACCAAGTCTATCGTGATAATTGGATTGGGGTAGTTGGACCACCACATCAGTGTAGATGGGAAGGCGGTGTTCACAGGAAGCCCACAGCGCTGCGACGCCTTGTCGACAAGTTGAGTCAGGGAGGAGGGACGTGTTAAGTTTCCATGTCTCACGGCTACGCCACACTGACTGTAGTGAAAGTAGGAGGTAGCTGATGAGTGCACAGTGGTCGGAAAAAGTGAGTGGTCATTTTTCTGGGGCGAGCACTCCTGACCGGAGGGTGTCAGAGACGTAGATGCAATCTATCCTGCTTGTGAAATGTCTAGTAAGATGTGTGTGACGGGGGGTTCGCCGTGGACTTCCTCCGACGCATCAATAAGGCGGGGTTCTTTGACCACTGTACATAGGACCGAGCGTGGCGAGTAGCTGGCATGTTGGTCTTATAGATGCAATACGCAATTAAAGTCACCTCCAACTATAGCGTGGTCAAAACGGCCAATGAATAGTAGAACGTTATATACTACAGAGTAAAACACAGAATGTTGAGGCCGCTTGGATGTGCCCGATGGAGCATATACATTGATGATACACATTCTAAAAAAATGGCTCTGAGCACTATGGGACTTAACATCTGTGGTCATCAGTCCCTTAGAACTTAGAACTACTTCAACCTAACTTACCTAAGGACATCACACACATCCATGCCCGGGGCAGGATTCGAACCTGCTACCGTAGCGGTCACGCGGTTCCAGACTGAAGCGCCTAAAACCGCATGGCCACACCGGCCGGCTGCACATTCTAAATTTGGTAATGGTCATGCCCCTTGCGGATGGGAAATATGGTCGCGTCAGTGATCAGTAGCTCCTGTCGGATATAGATCGCCACCCCTCACCTGGCCTGATCACTAAGAGTGGTACAAGTCATACCCTTAAATATTCGGGATTTTTGCAGCATGCACATCTTGTAATAGGGCAACGTCGACATCTGACGCAAAAATCATGCCTCAGACTAATTGTGTCTTCACCGTACTGCAAATCGTATTAGTATTGACTGTAGCCACTCAGTACACTTGTCGCAGCATCACCAGAAGTTGATCCGGCGTCGCTGAGTGAGGAGTGGGTGTAGTCAGTGGGTGATAGTACCACACCCCGCCAGACTGTAGGGGGCACACTTGTAAGTCGGTGGTGATTGGGGCTAACTGGGTGCATCGGCCCCAGTGGATCGTCGACGCGTCTTCTTTATCGTCTCCCCGTGCCGTTGCGGCACAGGAGTGTTCAGGGTCCATAGAGTCTTTCTCTGTGAGGGAGTGGTCGTACGATGCTAACAGGGAGACAACTGTCTCCACCAGCGTGTTGTTCTTTACACCGTACACAGAGAGGACAGGCGCTGGCGTGATCGTCGTGCAAGGTTGTCCATCACTGGCAGCGTCAGCTGATATCGGGAGGTGGACGTCGTCCGCACGTGTGACATCGTCATCCTCGCAGATGGGACCGCCACTGGCTCCTGGTATCGACCTGCGCCTCCGCTTGCGCCGCCGTGGCAAAAGTTGCTGGAGAACATGTCCTTCTGCGTCAGAGTCCCGTCGTCCAGGTTCGAAAGCTTCCGTCGGCACCAGAAGCGAGCCAAGTGCGGACGCAGTGACGACGCCAGTCGGGGTGTTAGGTGGAGGAAGCAGCTGTGTGGCGGCCTCCCTGTCTATCGGTCCTTTCGCGTCGTCCAATCCGCCGCTTTGTGATGGCTGCTGCGGGCTGCGGTGGCTAAGTGGCAGGCTTCGTGCAATAATGGCGGCGGTAAGCGCCGCTGCATACGTCACCGGCAGAGTAGACGGGTTGGGTAGGGGCTTCACGTCCGTAGGCAGTAACTGTGCGATCCGTCGCTCTATACATTCCGACCAAAGATGATATCCTTTTCCGCATTCCGAGCATTTCAGGGGTCGGCCGTCGTACACGATAATGGCTCTGCAGCTCCCGATGCGAAGGTAAGAGGGCAAATGGTTACGGAGATCGATACGCACTTGTCGGGCAGCATTCGAGACAGCCCATTTCTCAGCTACGCGTTCGAGGACCGTGCCGTAGGGGCAGCGTCAAGAGGTAGTTCAAAAGGCAGCGCGGGAACTATAATTGTTCGCCATACCCGCGTGATCGGCGATCACAGTGCCTACGTTGCCACCTGCGTGGCAGAAGCGGATTCGTCGACTTGCCTCCCTGATGATCTCGTCGCACATTCCGTCATTGATAATCTTCACGTACACTGTGCTGCCAGTGACATGAAGATGTATTCCTATTGTGCCTGATGCTGGTATCTATACCTTGTCTCTTAAGAAACATTCCACATACTGTGCTTTGAGTAGGGCAAAGTCGGGCAGAAGGTGAATCGTAGCGTTGCTTTACGATGTTGGTTCGCCGGAGCGTGTAACAGCCGATATAAATACAAACAAAGGCAAATGCTATCCCTCGCGCTGAACACATGTACGCGTCCACACAGTGTTGGAACATTTGCACGCCGGCCGGAGAGGCCGAGCGGTTCTAGGCGCTACCGTCTGGAACCGCGCGACCGCTACGGTCGCAGGTTCGAATCCTGCCTAGGGCATGGATGTGTGTGATGTCCTTAGGTTAGTTAGGTTTACGTAGTTCTAAGTTCTAGGGGACTGATGACCTTAGAAGCTAAGTCCCATAGTGCTCAGAGCCATTTGAACCATTTTTTGAACATTTGCGTGGAGTGACACTTGCACGGAGTCCGGGGCTCCTGCCGGGCTAACCGGCTGTTCATTGGTACAGGCACACTAAGACACTGAGAAATCTAGCAGTTCAGGGCAGCTATTCGTGCCAGCTGGCCGGCGGTCACACCACAGCACTGAGCAACCATGTTTCGCTTCAGTGTGGCCCGTTAACGCGTTTCGTCGCAACTTTATTTTTAAGACTGCTGTATTAATGTGAACTTGCAATGAAATTCAACATAATGAGAAATGTCAATGAAATCAAACATCTCTTTTAACACTTCGATGATGCAAAGAACAGCGCGGGAGCAGCTAAGTAAGACATGAGGTATTTCTTACGACTATTGGAGCCCTATGACGACTGCCATTTTAGGACGAAATTTAAGTTGACACACTTATATTTCATTACCATACTATTTAAAAGGTAAACATAAAAACACAGAATGTCAATATATATTACTTATAATACTTTTAACTAAAGGATCAACGTCTGGTACCAGTTTTCGAGTAATGCTAGTTCGAAGTCAAGCTCTTAAGTCTGCTGGTGAGCTTCTGTGGGCGGATTTCGTTGTCTTCATTACACAGAACAGCAGCATGTACATGTAACGCTAAACATCGACATAATCTTAACTGCAGACTTCTGAAGTCGTGAAAAATTTTAAATTGAGGAACAGAAGTCAACGTGACTAATTTTCCAATGAAAGTATAATCACCCAAACGTCATGCTGCAGTGTATAGCTTATAGCTGTAAACGAGTTTCCGCACTGTCAGCATTACCCGAAAACCAGTGAAAGTGCGCGACCCTCTGCAAGCAGTTATGGTAACTTGATCTAACTGTAGATCCATTCGTTGAGTGTTCCTCCACAAAAAACAAAAATGTATTTTTTTTGTGAAAATGTTGGGGAAGTTACAGATACTTTATTTATCTGCCCCCGTATGACGAATACTTTCTTCAGTCATATCGCTCAAAAGCTTCTTTTTTTTTTTTTTTTTTTTGTCGTTCGTTATTTTCCACATCAGCTTCTCGCCTTCCAAGTGTACGTAATCTTTTGTATGGAAGCTAGTGTAATGTTGTTGTAAACTGATTTTTCTTGTTGCATTCAAAGTTTTGGAGCACATTAATAGAAGACTAAGTGTATCAAGATGCCATCACATACAGTAAACATATAGACTAGGCATCCTGCGCTGATACATTGATGTTGATGTGTCTGACTGCTTTGAAGTACCTAACCTAACCTAACCCAACCGTTATGCTACTTTTCATCTCAAATCAGCTGCACTCTATTTTAGGGGGAGACTTCACGCTAAAACTCCATTTTTTTTTCAAAGAAATTTAACGATTACGTTATATCTTAGATCCCATAACGATTTGGCTGAATTCGAATTACAAGTACATCTAAGAAATGTTTGAAATATGGACTGAATAAGGGGGTGTGGCACACCGAGAGATGCCAAAGATAATATTTGATTTCTGGCACCATCAAACAGAACCACCTTTACACCGAATTTGGCATAAACTCAAATTAGGACAAACAAGTTGCAAGATTTCCAGAAAACTGAAGAAAAACAATTTGTATGCAGTTTTTGGAAATCAGTTCCTTTGCCTGACTGTGTAGATATCAATTTAGGGAATATAATGAAGTCTTGTTCAGTACAATCGACGAGTTCCAAGGAAATAGGCATTGGCTTATGATCAAATATCCCAACCACTGTACCTCCTCAAGAAGTCTATGAGTACGTTTTCATTCAGAAACTTCAAGAAAATGGCTACCTTGATCTTGAAATTACAAGAAGAAGCCTCATATAAGCAAGAAGGGAAAACGTTTTAGTGGTTATGTGTCTTGTAGTAACATTCATTTTTTGATAAATGTTGAAATACGTTTTGCGATAAGTTTGTTGTTCTAAACTCAGCGCCAACTTTTTTTATCATAAATATTAGCCAATCTAAATGAAATTTTTGCAGGAAGTAGTCTTCATGTATTTGCGTACTTCTATTAATTAATATTACTGAAAATGTAATTTGTTTATTTTATCATCAAATTTATGTGCTGATAATTAGAAAAATTTAAGGCTGAAATTTGAAATAAACACTGAAAACAAAATTATTAATACATCTTATAAAATGCATGCACAAAACCGTTAAACTATGTCTTGAGAATGTACCTACAAAATCTGTCTACCAAAAGTTTGTTTTCAAGAATACCATTAAAATCATATTAAAAATTCAATACTCGAAAACCAGCCAAGTTGCAGACTTCTTCTAAACTTGGATATTGCTACGTATTTATACAGTAGGCATGATTTTAAAATTTGGTTGCTATCGTCAAAGTAGAAGAAAATTTAAATTTTTGGGTGGAATTTCCCCTTATGCACTGCACCATATATATTGTATGTTCGTATCTAAGGCTACGCCGAACCTAATTATGGTCGTTCCTCTGAAGGCAGCACATTGTTTGCACTTCTCCTGCGCTACTAATCGGCTGTGCTGCTCTACGTAACGACGCCTGACCGTCCCACTTTCCTGCGAGCACTCATAACATAGGCAGCTAGCGAGGATGACCGCTCTTGTTCGCCTAGCCGCATCCTCAACAGCCCTGCTGTAGTCTACGACATGTGTTACTAGTAATTAGTTTTAGATTAGTTTTAGCATATGTTGAAAGGTTGCAAAACTGCGATCAGTCACTTTTTTATGATAATTTATTTTGCCTTTCCTAGTTTCATGCTGGTTTGCTCATCTTTTATCGGAGGGAGAAAGTATGGATTTCACTGCATGACATTTGGCTGCATTTTCGCTGCAAAGATCTTTTATTCGGTGTCTACCCACACAGATTTTGATTCTAACAGCCTCTCAAGGCGAATGCTGCGATTATTCCCTTGAAGAAGCTTGGTCTTTGAGGTAATTTGGCACCCTTCATTACGGAATATTTTACTAATTCCAAGAGACATCTAGCAGTTTTTTTGTCATTTCCAGGGAACACCACAAGAAGGTAGTTTCTTTTCATCCCCCATTAAATTAATTTACAATATTTACAAGATTTCCAATAATTACATTAAACTACTTTTCAATATCTACAAATGTTACAATGATTCTGACATTTAATTTGTCATCGTGATTTCTATGAGTAAGCCACTTAAGTCAGAAATGATTTTAAGTTCCCATCAGTTTGAAGTTTCTTTAAAGCCTTTGCAATCGTTTCGTCAGTCTTCATTTATGACGTTTTTCTTCTGTTCCCATCAGGGTTTAAAATTAGTTGGTCAAATTAGTCGCTGTGGTGCTCTGCAACTTCTTGAAGATTTTTGCTAAAGAGTAAACATTCAGACGAACTTTTGATATTAATGTTTTTATTCTTCGATTCCATCCTTCTGAGACAATATTAGTGCGATGGTGCCTTCCACTGCAATTCCACATCTCTCTTGACATATGTTCGTTATCGATCCACTGATCCACAAAATAGTCATTAAAGTTCTGACGCTTTTGGCTTTCAGGCGTGTTGTCCTGAATACACTGTCAACCACCATCCACCATTTCCAAGGGCATATGGCGGCGTATTTTCTCGTTTTCCTTGTAGGCTGGAATGTGGCCGAGTAGAAACTGGGTACGTTGGGTGCACTAAGGGATTATTTACTGAGCAAACTCAACCCATCCAGAAAATAGGATATAAAAAAATAAATCAATAAAAATATATTCAAGCAATGAACTCCATATCGTGAAATTCGTTATCATTACTTTTAGTTCTTTTCATTCTTTTATATGGGGTGTTCAAAATGTCTCTCTGCAGGGCCGTATTATTGTTAGCCATGCCGAAATGAAACTCAGTGAAATACAAGTTATTAATTTATTGAATATTCATTTTTACTGACAAATTTTCACATTAAATGTTAAAAGTGTCCCCCCTGTTGTTGAATACACTATTCAATTCATCTAATCATGTTTCCAAACACAAGCTGTAACATTTCTTCTGTAACAGAAGCAGTGAAAATGGATATTCCAGTTTTCCCTTCATCGATGGATTTTGGACAGTTTTTAAAGACAGTTGCTTTCGCTCCACCCCGGAAAAAAAAGTCAGGTGGTGTTAGGTCAGGCGATCATGGAGGCCAAAGTCCCTGTGAAATTATGAGACCACCAAAAACATCAGCAAGCAGTGACACTGAAACGCAAGCTGTTTGTGCGTTTGCACCATCTTGTTGAAAACAACCGTTCAGTATTTCACTTAACACAACTTCTCCTATGAATGGGTACAGAATATCACTACAGTATCGTTGTGCGTTTATTGTTTCGTTGAAAAACCCAGGCAGGTGAACAATCATATGGCACATGCAGCTAACAGTCATACAGTACTGCAGAGAGACTTTTTGAACACTCTGTACTTTAGTTTAATATTGTCATCTACAAAAAACTGAAAGTCCCAGTTACTTATTATTTTATTAAAACTGTCTGGCAAAATACTTTTAAATTTATTATCAAGCTCCATACAAATTTTCTCCCCATATCTAGTTTTTAAACGTTCACAATCAGTAATGTAATACAATTCATCTACTTCTCGCTAAATAATCTTTTTAAACAAATTAGAATTGCTTGTATTATTTGGCTTCTTCAGTAGAATATACACTTATATAAAATAAAAATGTAGCAGATAAATTTAAACTCTATAGCACTTTCAGTTGCCGTGACTCTGGCCACTAAAATTCTATAGCACTCTGTAAATTTTCAGGGTTGATGCTCATTGACCCTGTAATTTCATACTTAATAATAGACAACGTTTTTCATGTGGTAAATCTGTACCGCCTGCAATTCATAAAATTGAATTGATGTGGAAAGGACGAACTGTCGAGGTTCAGCACAAATGTTTCCACTCTCACAATTTCCTTAAGAGTATGTCATTCTAGATTACAATTTCTTTATCATGAAGTGCGTATTGTACTGCAAACTCATAGATGAGATAAAAAATACACAGTAAAAATATTAGTGATTGGAAGAAAATTAAGAGTGTAAATATTTTATCTATATAACTATCTATACCACAGCAACAAGAAAGCAAATTCGTTTATTAAGGAATAATTTTAATTTATCTAATAAAAGCTTGTCTCAATAAATGGAAGTGTTGAAAAAGTGTAAAAAAATGTGAAGTGGAGAGGTTAATTGATAACTTTCATTCACATAAATATTCAAAGGATAAACATTCACATATGTGTAAAGAATGTTATAAAATGATAGAAGAAATATTTATAATAATAATAAAAAAAGAACATTTTAAACAGCTTACACCTAATTATAAGAATCCTTTGGAAAAATTTAAGGACATAAAAGATTTTCTCTGTTTTTACAATCAACAGGAGCTAAACACAAAACAAAAAAGTGAAGCACATTGTAAAAAATGTATTGGTTCTCAAGAAATTAAAGATTTTAGTAGTTTTTACTTACGTCATACATCTAGGGACAAGCTCTCAAGTAGATGCAAGGTTTGTCAACTAGAAGATATGCAAAAAAGAAAATAGTGCGTATGTGTGGAAAAGAAATAGTTAAACATGGTCTCAATAAACGTTTACAGACAAATAGGGACATCAAAGTAACTGAAAATGAAATCACAACATTTCTGCAAAAAAATGTTTTCTGTCCTTAAATAAATGGAAGCCTCTCTGGGAGAGTTTACAGTCACTCAAATCCATGATTATTACAGAAGGAATAATTCACAAATTTGTAGCAGATTTAGAAAAGATGATTTAATTAATTTAATCATTTCAAATAATTTACCACCACCCACTTTTCTACAGTCTAATGGAAAAATTTTCCCAATAGAAGGCAATAGAATGGAACCCTCACTGAGAGAGTTTAGTCACTAATCTCGGTGATTACTGCAAAGGAATAATTTACGAGTATACAGCAGATTTACAAAAGATAATGTAATTAATTTAATTATTTCACATAGTTTACCTTCTGCTACAAGAACTCTCATTACTTTAAAAGTAAGGGAACTCAAAGCTAGAGAAAGAAATCTTGGCATTACTGCATACAGTAATTTAAAGAAATCAGAGGTAGTTAATGCTGCTGGGTTACAGGAGTTCCAATTTTATCCACAATTATTCCAAAAGACTATATCAAGGCCAAAACTAGCACCTAATATAAATTATTTTTACTGATTTGATGATGATGTTATTGAAAAAGCTCGACCACCAAAACAAGAAAAAATAGTGAGACTAGATTAAATTTATCCATTCAGTAGAAAACTATTTGAGCAAGAAAAAGAGACTGAGCCATCTAAAAAGCATTTATTTGTGATTAAAGAAATTAGATTGAGACTCAATGAAAAATTTAAAGCATGGCCTGTTGATTATCTAATGGTTTTCAACGATGTCAGTATTTCCAAACTCAGTTCTGTCGGTGGTAAAAAAGATTATATAACTACAGCACTCAATTCCATTGTTGAAGTAGGAGAAAAGAGAACCAATTTCAGGAATTGAGATATTTAGTATATAACAACCAAAAATCCAGAAATGTTTTATCCAATTTCCACAGGATATAAAGCAACAGATAATACTCGAGAATCAGTTCAATTTTTGTGCAATAAAATGGAGATATATTAAAATCTGATAAGACTATTTATATAGCCGTTACCTCATTTAATATTCAGATGATAGCAGTTCCTAGAGGTGGCCGAGGTAAAAAAATAATAAATCTAACTGAAGACAAAAAGACTAAAAGATGTATCATAAGAATTAATAACAATGATAATTTGTGTTGTCCTACAGCAGTAATTGTGGCATTAACATACCATGCAAATAATATTTTAGGGCAAGAACTAACTACAAATGAGATAAAGACAATCATAATAGGAGATAAATACAGATTACACAAATTATGTAATCAGCTGAGTGAATACAATGAAGAAGGGTTTACTTTAGATGACATTAAAAATGTTGAACAATTGTTGCATATTCAAATAAATGTTGAATGTGCTAAGAATTTCAATTCAGTTATCTGTAGTGGTTCTGAGAAAGAAATAAAGATTTACCTGTTCAAAGATCACAACCACTTTGATGTAATTAATGGCATGGCTGCTTTAATAGGAGCGGTATATTACTGTAATAAATGTAACAAAGCATATAACAACAGGGATGCACACAGATATAAAATAGAGAGAAAAGTCTGTATACTATGCAATGGTTTGGAACATGATACTACGGAAAGCAAGATACACTGCAAAAAGTGCAACATACACTGTTATAATGAATATTGCTTAAACAATCATCAAAAAGTTTGTAATACAGCTTATAAGTGTGAAGGATGCAAGAAGATTTGTTTGAGATGTAAAGAACATAAATGTGGCTTTGAACTTTGCAGGAATTGTAAAAAGCTGTTAAAATTAGAAATTATAAATGTTACATTCAATACAGATTGCAATAAGGAGGTATCTCTGAAAGAAAAATTTTGTGAGGGTTTTATAGTTCAAGGTTGCCCAAATTGCAATAAAAAAGGTTGTTATGTTAATGGAGAATTCAAAGACTTTTATGTTTACCAGTGGTCCAAATACAATAAAATAGTTGCAGGTGAAGAGTTTAAATGTTGTGAAATAGGCTTCTCTAGGAGAGTGAATTGTAGCTATACTGAGAGATAAATGTGGTTTAACTATGAAGCAACTCAAGAAACTGGAACACATATTCCATATCTCCTAATTATTTACAATTTGAATGGAGATACTGTTTATAAATTTAAAACAAATGATGAATTCTGTCGCTGGATGATATCTGAAAAAAAACAGTCATCATTCATTCACAGCTCACTATGCAAAAGGTTTTGATTCTCTATTTATTTTGAAGTACTGTGTTGAAAATACAATATAACCATATACCATCTACACAGGAACAAAACTGCTGTTATTGGAAATCAAACAGTTAGGCCTAAAAATAATAGATGGCAGTAACTTTGTCCATGCCTCCCTCTTAGTAGTTTTCCAAAAATATTTGATTTGAAAGAATTGAAGAAAGGATACTTCTTTCATTTGGTCAATACAAAAGAAAATGAAAATTACATAGGACCTATTTCAGATACTCGATATTATTATGTTGACACTATGAAGCCAAAAGATAGAGAAGCATTTATCATACGGCACTGGTCAATATAAAGAAAGAAATTAAGAAGTACTGTAATTCTGATGAAAATATTTTGAGAGAAGGTTGTTTAGAATTGAGAAAACAAATTATAGAAATAGCTAATACAGACCCATTCTGTTATTTAACTATCGCTGGAGTTTGCATTGCCATGTACAGATCTAAATATTTACCTGAAAATACAATTGCTGTATTGGATAAAGAACAGAAAGAGAATTATAGTAAAGAATCCATAGCTTGGTTAAGCAGTTTAAGCAATAACAACATTGAACATGCTCTTAATGGTGGAGAAGTAAGAATAACAGGTGCAAAAGTAGATGGATTTGATAAAGAAACTAATACTGTTTATAAATATCGTGGTTGCTTCCGCTATAGTTGTAAAAAATGTTTCAAAAGTGAGATGATTAAAAACAAAAATTAGGAAGCAATGGATGACCTTTATCAAAAGACGTTAATGAGATGTGCAGAAATACGAAATGCTGAATATAGTTTAGTGGAAATGTGAGAATATGATTGCCTTAACTCACCAGAGAATAAAAAGCTTAAGAAATTGAAACATTTACCAGAAGTTGTCGAACCACTGAAGCCAGGAGATACTTTTTATGGTGGCTGAACAAATGCAACAAAATTAAGACCTAATGCTGATGGTGTTAGCACAAAAATAAGTCATGATGATATATTCAGCCTTTATCCAACTGTGCAATATTATAATGATTATCCTGAGTGACATGAAAGAACAATATGTAGACCAATACATTATACAAAAAAGTGGTATGAATTTATAAAATGTATAGTATTGGCACCTAGAGGATTGTATCACCCTGTTTTGCCTGTACGTATACAAATCGATAAAAACGAAAATCTGCTGTTTCCTTTGTGTATCAAATGTGCAGAAGAACAAACAAGTAAATGCATTACAATGATGAGAAAGAAGTTTTATTGGAACTTGGGTAACAGATGAAGTAAAGTTGGCTGTGGAAATGGGGTATAAGGTTTTAGATGTCTATGAAGTATGGGATTTAAGAGATAAAACAAACATGTTGTTTAAAAACGTTCTGAAAATAAAACTGAAAACCAGTTCACATAATTTCGAATGTGATGAAGAGTATATCAAAACAGTTAAAGAAAAATTGAATATCGACTTGGATCATGACAGAATAAAGGAAAATCCTGGTGAGCGAGCTGTTGCTAAGATATGTCTTAACTCATTATGGGGAAAAGTTGGGCAAAGACAAAATATGAGTAAGACAAAGTATGTGACAGATGGCCAGCAATTTTATGAGATACTACTGGATGATTGACTAGATAATTTGGATGTAAATTTTATTATTGAGCACATGGTACAGATGAGGTACACTTTCAAGGATTATTATGCAGAAAACAATACTCCTACAAACATCTTCAGCGCTTCATTCGCTACATCAAATGGGAGTCTTAGATTGTATGATAGGTTAAATAAACTAGGAAGAAATGTTATATGTTTTGACACGGATACTGTAGTAGTTATTGATGATGGCACAGTCAATTTAGAAAAAGGTTGTATGTTGGGGAAAAGGACAGAGGAGTTGGGAGATAATAAATGGATTGCAAACTGGGCTACTACTGGGCCAAAAAGTTATTATTATGAGAAAAACGATGAAAGTTCTGTGTTGAAAGTAAGAGGATTCACATTAAATTACCAGAATATTCAAAAGTTGAATGACCAATCTATGATAAGGCTAACAGAGAGTGAAGTGAAAGACAAGGTACAGTTAGAGCACAATCAGACAACTAGAGATGTTGATACTAAAAATTAAGTTAACAAACAGGTTAAGATAAATTCCCATTTCAGTATTATAAGAGAGATGTTCTAGAACATTTTTATACAGTGTCTTTTGGATATTAAAAATTAAATAATCTATGTCAAAATTTTTGGTTATAGATTGAAAAAATTTTAAAAATAATGAATATGCTTTAAGGTCATTTTGTAATTTTTCTGGTAACTTATTTATAGGTAAATTATCATTTACTATTACTTTTACATTAAAAAAGAGGGAATCTGACTTTTCCATTTACTCCCATATACCTATAGCGCTTATTGTTACATCATGGTTCCACCTTCTCAAATGTTCTATAGTTAAAGATGGTTTCAAATATTCGTTGCAAATATTCATTCAACTTGTCTCTTTCTTGGATTAGTATTTGTATCAAGAAAAAGGTCAAATTTAAATTCATCCCATACATTAGTCATATTTAAAAGATCAAAATTTTAAAATATTATTAAAATTTTATTCCATGTAATGGAGTTGATTCCATCAACATCAGATACATCCACTACTGTTGTTCTTGGTTCATAATCTTCTATCATGAATATATTTGAATTTATTAACCACAATAACTATCAGCTAAATTAAAGATATTTGGGTTTAATTATTTGAAGAAAAGAATGTATTGATCACAGATGATATTTCATGTTTTTTATATGGAATTCCAGAGTCCAAATATTTGGACTCTGCAACTTTAAGAACAAATAAAGGTCATTATCTAGAATTTATTAAACAAAATAATATTCCATATACAGAAATAGAAAACAGTAGTCCACTTGCCTTAGAGTACGAATATATTTGAAATGAAATGAATATGTTAAAGCCAAATAATCTTTTTCAAAAGGAATGGACTTTATTAACATTTGAAAATTTTTAAGGATCTGTAACGACATTTAACACAAAACAATGCAAGCAGGTAAGAAATGCTAATTAACTGTAGAAAAAATATTTCTTGATTATCTAAAATACACAGCATCTGTTAAAAAACAACTCGCACTCGAATTCGAAAGTCACTTAAATATAAAAGAGAAACAGCTGGAAGAAAAGGAATAAGAACGCCTTCACTTGGAAATGTAATATCTGATGTAGTAGAGATGAAGAAAGAACAAGTTATTTACATTGCCACATGTAAGCAATATGCCACGAAAAACTATTTCAAAGTGGTGGCATACTACCTGAAAATCATCTTTCAGGAAGATTATCCATTTATAATAGTGTAAGACCTAAAGACAGTAAAATATTTGATGTCTGAAAATACAAATATACAGTTTTCAAATTAGTAGAGAATATGCTTATCAGTTATTATGATGCACACAGAGTAGACAAAAGAAAAGAAATATACAACCTGCAGTCTGTCTTACTTTGTTGAGAAATTGCGTGACCAATCCAACGATATTGTTGATGAAATAAATGAGAAGACAAAAAATATTTATGAAGGAATTTTGCATGTGTCCACTATAGAATTTTAATTTATAGATATATTTTTATTCTATAAAAATGGAGTCGATTATAGACCTCGTTAATAAGAAGCTTGCATAGAATTGTGAAAGTATCTGTGATTATTGATGAAAATAATAATCTATGGTTTAAGACAAAAGATGTTGCTGAAATTTTAGAATATGGTAATCCACAACAAACCATCAGAATAAATGTAGATGAAGATGATCGTATCTCATTAGAAAATTTATTAAATCAAGGGGTGCTATTCAATAGTACACCTTTAAATATGCAATCAAATACAATATTCATTAAAAAATCTGGTTTTTATTCTCTTACTTTATCTTCTAGAAAAGAAGAAGCAAAAAATTTTAAACATTAGGTTACTCATGAAGTTTTACCATCAATTAGAAAATATGGTCAACATAAACTACAAAATAAAATTAATTATTTACATAATAAAATTTAAAATATGAGAAATACATTACTCATTACCAAAGATAAAATTCTAGAGAAAATTGAAATTATTGACAATCATGCCACTCCTCCAACCGTTAATCAAGATAAACATAGTGAATTTATTTTAATGAAGAAAAATCATATGGGGTAATATGCATATCATGTTATAAAAACTCATAATTATTCTGTAAATTCTAGATTGAATGAATAACGAGCAGGTAACCAAGAAATGGAAATAACTTTCAGAATCAGAAATTTAAACTCAATAAAGTTATATAATTTAATGAAAGAAAGATTACTAATAATTTCTCAAGGAAATCATTTTGATATAAGTTTAAATGAAGATATTTTTATAAGTGAAATAATGCATTATAAACAGATCATTAAATAATTACTCTACTTCCATCAATCCAATTGTTGTGTGAATTATCAAATTCCAACCATTTAACATACACCTTTTCTACTTTCTTTCTCAAAACTTTTTCAACAAGATATACATCCAGATATTTTGTTTTCTGTAGGTCTTGGTCATAAAAATTTCCATCAATATCTTTCAATTTGTATATGACTTGATTAGAATGAACAACAGATTCAGTTTCAAAAATTTCTGTTGACCAGTTGGCTGTGCATCCTTATTCAAAAAGTTATTTAAGTTTTCTGCTTCTTACTTTATCTCCATTTTTAAATTTTGGAGAGTTTAGACCAACCTCCAAGGTTGGTATAAAATTTTTATCATTAACTTCCATTAGTTCCATTTTTATAGTTGATTGTTTTGTGTTGTTGTATTGATGAACTAAATTTTTAACCAAGTCAACCTACTTATAATTTCCTTGAGGAACAAACCTTTCCACATCTTTTCTTTAAAATTTTAAACAACAGATGCTTTTAATTCAGTTAAAGTTATGTAATGATTAATGTTATGTTTCTTCATCAGTTCTTTAAATTCTTCATTGTAGAATTCTTTGCCATTATCTGATTGTAAATTTTTTGGCTTTCTATCGTTGGAAACTTTTTCAAAAGCATCTCCTATATTCTTACCTGTTTTATCTGTTACTGGGATAGCCCAAGCAAATTTAGAAAAGACATCAATAACAGTTAATAAATATTTATATCCTAGATTTCTCTTAGAAATCCTTTTAATTTGTCAGAATGCATTTCGACTAGATCAGCTTGCCATAAATCATCAATACCAATTAAATTAAAATTTCTTTGCTTAAAATTTATTCTCATTGGTTTATGTAATTCGTTTATGATGTCTTTACGAATATTAAGGGGGTCTGGTGGACACCCTTCACCGACTGCTGAAGCAGTTTTAGAACTTTGTTCACCTACAAAATTTTTTAAACAAACTTACTCTTTTTGCTTTTACATACTGTGCAAAGACCTTCAATCCTCTATCATCCATTTTTAGTTGTGAGTCTGTAAGGATTATGGGTCTCAGTAAATTATTTACACTTCAAACAGAAGATGTGATTATGATTATCCATTTATATAGAATAAAAAATTTAATAAGATTTAAAATACTTCACCAAATATAATAAACTTAACATCAACTTGAACAGTTTTAACAGAATATTTCAATCTTGTAGTCACAAAACTTGATTTGTTTACAATTATTGACTGATTAGTAGGGGTTATTTAATAAAGATTACTGTAAACACATACTGTAATATGAAAATCATTGAAAGATAATTATTTATTTTTATTTCGATCAATAACAACAATTTTTTTAAAATAAACATACTCGAAATTGTGTGTTTTTTGTTCCCCTCCAGTCATAAATATAAATTCAATTGTTTGTTAATCATATAATTTATCTTTAAGATTACTTAACTCATGAGAGTGTGGAGTTACATCTGTTTCCGAGAAATAATCCAAAACGCTTTTTCTACTTCTGTTTTGGTAAAGTAATTTGATGGACCAGTTTTAGTGACGTAATTATTCAACTGTGTTAGAGTATTGTTTATTCGGATTTTGTAACATTTGATAATTCACTCTGTAAATAATGGTACTTTACTACATCTTTTGCATCAATTGGGTCATTTACATTCGTATTTCTTCTACCTTTAAAGCCAATATAACCTCTAGTTACTTTAAAAATAGTATTAAATTCTTTATGCAATTGTTTAATTAGATTATTTATTTTTTGATCTATTTCTGACTTAAAACCATTGATTTTTTATTCAAATTTTGATATTAAGTCATTATCAATTTTTGGTCCTAATGACTGAAAATCCTTAATGGGTTTATTTTCAAAAGTGTCTATTTAATAAAGTCAAAGTTTCATTAAACTTTTAATAATCTGACATAAATTTTAACGCAGATAGACGTAAATGACCACAAATTTCTTCATTAAAATTTTGTATTCTGTCAGCATTGTAGTACAAATCATTTTTTTCCTAAATATTTAACTAGTTGCTTTGGTATGTTATCACCAAATGAATGAGAAACAAATTTTATGCCCTTATGTTAGTAGAAACAAACCTAATGAGTACAAGGATGATCAGATATTTCTAAATTAACTATTCCAGATTCATATTATCTAGTATGACTTGGCAATTCGTCAATCATAAAGACGCCTCAAAGGTGTTTGATTTTTAATTCTTTGAGGAATTTTTCTATATTGAAATTAGTTTTTGCATTAGGATAGAAATTGATTTTTTTAAATTTTTCCTTGGTTTTGCACCTATCTCTTCTATTCTGTGATTATGTCTTTTCTGTTCTCCCATTTCTGCATCAGCTTTTTTCTTGTTTATTACTGCATTTGCAATTGCTGCAGATCCTCCAACAAGTGAACCAATAGTTGCTACATAAGGTAATGCATCTAATAGTAACAGAAGAAATCCACCTTTGTGTTGAGTTAATCCAGTGCCATCTTTCTTTTTTGGTAGATATTCAATAATTTTTTCACAACAGGTATACCTAGTGTAATGAGTAAGTTACCACCAGTTTTTTCTCTACCTTTCTTTTTTCTGCAAAAGTTAAGAATGGTCCAATACTATTTAATTGACCATTATTCAGTTTAAATTTAATTGATTTTGGTTTAGTTCTGCCACTAGATAACAAAGTATAATCGATTGAAAAGTTTATACAGATTTAAAAAATTATAAGGAATAATATTTTTTTAGATAGTGGTGGTTTACTGCTATTGAAAGTTTTGCACTCCCTAACCATTGTCATCCACTCCTAATCCCACACCAAATTTTCTCTTTCCATACATAATGCCTCTAACTCTAGTGGCTGCAACTTTTCTCCTAATGTTGCATCACCTGCATGCATTCTTTCTTTTGCAGCTAATTGAAGTTCTTTATGAGCTTAATGTCTTTTTTCTTAATCTTTATGATCGCAATAGGTAATGTCATGTTGTTTGCAAGTTTTGTCTAATGGATTAATTCCTTGATCCCCACTTGCTAATCTTTCTTCTAGTTTATTGAAAGCCCCACAAAATTTATAGCCTGGAAGATGCATTTCAGGCATTGGTACATTATTTAAAACCCAATTGACTAATCCTTTTCCATGTTTTTCACTTTTCCAAAACCTATGTGGGAGATTATTCAGAATTCTGATCAAATATGGAACTCTTTTTGAATTGTTGATGACAAAATAACTAAATTTATTTGTCAACATTTGCAATATTCCCACTTTTTCATTGTGATAATTTTTATTTCTGGCTAATTCTTCCCCATGTATTACAGCTAATCTATCAATTAATTGATGGACATCATTCATCCAAACATATTTGCTTGCTTTTTCTGAAAATTTTTTACTAAGCCTTCACCAACTTTTTCTCTTTCACTTTGCAATGAATTATCTGAATTTTTTTGTCTCAGTGCCCGAAAAAAGTCATCAAGAATTTCTTTCATCATATATTTGCATATATTTCCTCTACTCGATTTTATTTTATTTGGATTATTATCAACATATAATGCTCCTGATTTGTATAATATATCTGCATAATTTGACTAATCAGAACCTGTAAATAATGTATTCATGTCTTCCACAGTTATCTGTTTCTTAGTTAAAAGGTTCATTAACCCATCTGTACCTTCATATATCCTATCAGCAATAATTAATTTATCTCCATAAAATTTTACTGGTAATTTACCGAGTTTAAATGAACCAACAGGTCTTGATCCAAAAACATTATCTTCGCTGTGATTAATATATTCTAACATTCTTTCACTTACATTTATTTTTTAACATTTTTATCCTTTTTTCTTTCTCTCTTCTCCATACTTCATTAATAAATCTTGTATATCTGATTCACTTAATGTATAGTAACGCTGAGGACTTTCATATTGTTTAATTGGAAGTATATCATTAAATTCTCTTAACTGATAATGTGAATAAGGAACCATTTGCTTTTCAACTTCTCTATTTCCTTCAATAGCTTTCAAAACATTATCACCTAATCCTTCGATACCTTGATTAACTTTTTCAGTTGCATAGATAACCTGTTGATCTCCTTTTTATATTTTTCGTATTCTGTTCTTCATTGTGTCTTCTATTTTTAAACTCTTCTATTAGCAGTTCTTTTACCATTTTATTTCGTCTAGCTTTTTTAACAACTTCTGGATCATATTTTTCGAAAATTTAATAGAGATGAAAAAACATTAATTAAACATTTTTTAACGTTTGTCTTGAATGTTTTATGTTTATGTTTATGTTTACATTTGTGTTGTTATAAAGTGTTGCACTTCATTTCCGAACTTACCTTCATTTGGTTTTCTATTCATGTCTATCATAAAAAATCCAAATTGGTTGTTCCAACATTACCTACAGGTTTCTTTCAATTCATCAAACTTTAAATCACCATCAACAAACACATGGTAAAGATGATTTAAATTTGTGTCATCTTTGTGTCACGTTTGCGGTGCAACACTGACATCCAAATTTAATCCAATTTAACACTTTCATCGTTCCTGTTACATTTATTATGGTGTTTATCAATCTCAATAGCCTCTCTATACATTCATGCATAATAATGCAAGGATTTAGATATGATACTCGTCTTGCTGAATTTTATTTCATGATCAATTCAGCGTCATATCTAAAACCTCACATTTTTATGCATGCATGTAGAGAGGCTATCGAGATTGATAAACACTGTAATAATTTTAGCTGGAAAGACGAAGGTGTTAAACTGGATAAAATTTGGATGTCAACATTGCACTGCAAGTGTAATGATCGATTACTTTCAATCGAGATTGTTGGCATTACCAGAGAGAGTCTCATAGCCAACGCCATGTGATGTACAGTGGCGCCCTCTGTACTGCCTGTATAATCACCGCTTCCTCGAGTTCTCTTCTCAGTTTGCCGCCTTACTTCAGAGGATGTCTCCAGCAGTTGGAGACAAAACATCAGGGGAGAGTTTTATACATTGACCATGGCTTATCAGCCCAGAAGTTTTAGGTGAAGATAATACGGGCCGTGGAAGCCTACATCAAAAGTTTACCATGTCTTTTTTTTATTTCTTCTCTGGAATGCTTATTTTTGCTTCCCAATCAGTATTCATTTAATTAAATAAATTTTTTAATAGTAACTGAGCAGATTATTTCAATTGAGTGGTAATTTGTTTGTTCAAAAAAACAGATTAACTGTACCAATATAAGACAGCTTTAGTAATGTTGCACTGGTTGGTTCTTATTCAACTTTTTTAACTCCAAATAATAAATTACATTGTGATGGCGGAACGATAGAAATTCCTGTTGGTCAGTATAGTTTGAAAAAATTGGAAACATTTACTCATTCGAAAAAGCCTAAATGCACATTAAAGCAAATGAAATTTTAAATAGAGATGTCATTGAGCATGATGTTAAGTTATGTATGGATATAAAAGATGGTATTGGAAGTGTACTTAGATTTAGTAACCAAATTGTTGAGGCTAACGAAAAGACTATTGCTAATGATGTTTCTAAAGTTATTCCACTTGAATTAATAAATATAAATTTTAATTTGACTGGTCATTTTCTTCGAGAAACTAATATTATTGCCTCATTCACGCCTAACGCAGAATTTCGCAGGCTGGTAATTCAAGAACGGCATTATCCTGTACATATTCCGATTTTTGAACGCATTCAAAATTTAGAAATAACTATAACTGATGAAAATTACAATTTGATTGGCTTCAATGGTGCTTATGTAACAGTTGTTTTAGAAATGTCTTAATAAATTTTATTCTTATTAAATCATGAACAAAATCGTCGAAAGTTATCAGTTCCACTCATCCCCTGTGAATGAGAAGACTATAAACAAATCTAAATGTGTCCAAGAAGAACACAGAGATTAATATAAATATTGGTAATGGATGGTTTCATCCAAATCAAGCACAATTGAGTTTTAGTATTATCGGAACTGATGGTACAGATTTCCATCATATGATGGAAAATACAATAAAAACTAATTGATAACTATGTGGCAAAGCTGTTTGAGGTCATCACTATAAAGAAAGCAAACAATATTTTTCTAGAATGGAACTTCCATTCATCTCTTCGTCTGTCCTTATGAGAATAACTTTGACAATAGTTCATGAGTTAACTATGGAAGATCATATCCTTAATAACAGTAAGATAAAAAGTAAGAAAAAGGAAATGCTATTTCCACTATATGTGTTTTCTGGATTTTTCAAAGATTATAAAGAATTGATGTGGGAAGGAGATTTAACAGTAATTTTTACTTGGAGTTCAAGTGCTGGAGATACTATTCTTAGATGGGCTGATAAAAACAATGCTGGAATTGAAATAAAAGATACACTTCCAAACGAAAGTTAAAATGTAGTAGAATCTATGGAAATTCGTGTTTGTGTTGTAAAGTATGAACCAGAATATTCACTAGAGCTAGAAGAGGAAAGATTAAAATATCCAAAAATTCCAATTTCTTTCTTTGAATCACAAACAATTGAAATGGCTGGATTAGAAGAAAATAGAAATTTTGAGCTAGATATTACTAATTATTATAATTGTTCAGAACTTGATACACCTCACTTTATTTTCGTTGTTTTCGAAACTAATCGAAAAAATAATCAGCTAATTGATTCTTCTTTATTCAATAATGTTAGCTTACAAAATATCTTTGTGAAAAATGGAAGAAATGAAGTTTTTCCTCAAGAATTTTGGAATCTTGATCCACCAATAATTATCTGAAAGCATATGATGCTTTCCTTAATTGTAAGATAGTCACTTAATTGAATGACGATGTCAATGTAAATCCCTTCAGTTTTATTGAAAATTATCCTTTTTTTGTGTAATATGTCTAGGAGAACGAATGTTAGCCACACAGAAAACTAAAATGAAATTGGTTGACACTTTTAATAATAAAATTCCGAAAGATACAGTTGCCTACATAGTCAGATATGGTAAGAAAAATTTAACATATGATGCGCAGCATAGAATTTTGAGAGAAAATTTTTTATATTGCTTTTTTTATTCTGTATAAATGGATTCTGTACTGAAGACGATAAATAATACAAGCAATTCTGATTGGTTTATAAAGATTGGTGAGGTAGCAGAAAATGAATTGTATTACATTATGGGATGTGAATATTTAAATATTGGGTATGGAAGGAAAATTTGTATGGATGTTGATAATAAATTTAAAATTATTTTGCTAGACTGGTTTAATAAAGTAATAAGTGAATTGGACTTTGAATATTTTGAAGATGGTGATATTAAGCTAAAGTATAATGGATGAAGAGAGCAAAAATAATGATTATGTATTTCACAAGCCAGAGTTCATTGTTTGAATAAATTTTTATTGATCTAATTTTTTGTATCTTATTTTTTACATCTTCTTATTTGGGTGGGTTGGGTTTTCTCAGTAAATAATCCCCTAGTGCACCCAACATACCCAGTTACTACTTGGCTGCAACACTGAACTTGTTCCACAAACACTGATTAAAATTATAACTGCAACTAGTAATCTCTGTTTCAGTAAACATACTGTTAGCAGCTCGGACGATGGCCTGTTAAGGTCGTCGTGGAGTATAAACAACTGTCCAAACTGCTTGTTCAAACTCTTGAACGCTCCACCCACAAAAAATGATTCGTAGTTTGATAAGCATGCTTTTCCATTTCTGCTGACTAACACTAGTATTCTGTCATTCGTTCCCCTGTTACCACCTGCAAGTAAGAAATTGCTACCATCATTCATCAGCAAATTATTTTCATGCAAGAATATTCCTCCATAATCGGTGGGATCTTGCTTAGTGCCCTTATATTTTCGCCTAATACGACGTAACGTTTGTTTCGCAATTCTATGTGATGATAACGCTGTTACTACGTCGTAACCTCGATTGAAAAGCTGCCCTACTTCTTCAACGGGAACTGATGAAATTGTAGCGTCTCTTTCGCCCGCTTCTTTGCGCTGACAAAATGTTTTTGCATTTCGTTTGGTGCTTAATCTAGAGTACAAACATGGCTTTCTTCTCCTAAAACTGTATTATTTTTTGTGATTAGTCTTCTTTTGCATTTATTCTTTTTAAAGTTTACACAATGCCAGTAAGTCACTTCTTGTTTGTTTGCACAGTTCGCTACATATTGATGAATGTTGTAAATCAGTAAATGCTTCCCTTTGGCGGTCTCGGTGAACTCCATTATCTTAGCACTAAAACTCAGAACGTTTCTTGCCAGTCAGAGATCAACTGCTGTACTGAACTCTGGAAGAAAGCCACGCACACTACGAACTGGTGCGGGGACAGGGAACTTTGCACAGGAAATAGGTTTGGCCTCTCCCAGAAAACGTCGCCAGCAGCGGCCAACATGCCGTTGTACCCTCCTTATGGAACACCCTGTCCGCTACCTGCAGCATCGTGGGCTCGTTGCAAATGTCAGCACATTTCCTCTCAGTACAAGTGTGTCTAGGTGCAAGTGTCACAAACTGCCCACACTGTAGGCAGATTGTATCCACTGATCCCCCACGTCAGCGGCGGATATCGCGCGGTAAAAGACACATGACATACCTCGAAAATACCTCTAAAACTTTGGCCATCGTTTTTTCAGAAACCAACTTGCCGTGTTCTCGTGAGCGAACAACACGTCTGTCCTCGATAGCGCTAGTCGCGTGGGGCCATTGATATTATGCGTCGCGCTGAGTAGGACTTTTCTGAGCCCACCGACTCCAGTTTCGCATGACAGTCGTGGGATCCCAAACAATTTAGGCAGCCATATCGCGAAACGACAAACTGCTGCCCCGATAGACGACGATCCTATTGCTGTTGATGTCCGACATGTGTCGGTAGATGTTTTTTCTTCTTATAACATGATCTCCTCACAAACAAACAACATTCAGATGCTATTTCTGAATGTGAAACACGCTGCGAAGTCTTTTCTTATATACAGGGTGTTCGGGAATTCCCGTTACGAACTTCTAGGGCTTGTAGAGAGGAATGAGTAGATAATATTTTGAATCGGAAACCATCTCCAGAAACGTGCCGTTTCTGTGCTACGACCATTTGAAAACGTGTTGGTAACGCAACCACTTTTAAAAACAGTTGATCACGCGTGACTCAGTACATCATTTGTTTTACAATTTCACTCGTTAACAGCAAAAGAAATTGCTCGTGTACTCGTTGATTGGCTGTCTTCAACGTGATATAGTACGGCCTCTTCTAATACGGGTGTGTGGCGTCTCCTTGGAGCACCACAGTCTCGCCTGCTGACGATAAAGGTAGCCTGCAAACGTGTACTCACCCATGTTGCTCTAACACTCACAGATACGAGAATGAGGTTCGAACCAGGTCAGAGAGGTAGGACAGATGTCAAATGACAGCAGCCGATCAGACGTAACCACCCCCTAACCATGACTACCCTACTGCATACATAAGTAGCAAACATATCTTCAAACAGCTGTAGCACAGAAATTGTACGTTTCCAGACAGGGGTTCCTGTTCAGAATATCACGTACTCACTTCACTCTACAAGTCCTACAATTTCGTAACGGGAATTTCCGAACGCTCAGTATAGAATGCACATGGCGTTACGCGTTGAAATACTTACTTCATGCAAATTTCACGATTGTTATGTGCTCCTTCATTTTGTCGCTGTTTGGCCAACAGTGTAGATACTAGAAATTTTGCAGCACCGTGAAAGCATCCTGATATTGTATCTCCCTAAAGGGCGCTTAGTTAAACCGTGGGTACGTGCGTCTGTTTAAAACGTGTGTATTTGTGAATATTTCATCAATAAACGCGTTCTTACCACAGCCACACAATTCATATTGTAAACGAATGGATAACTAGAACTATAAAGCAATTAGCACTAGGGGAGTTCCTACACTATGAGGCAGCAAGACGAAGTGGCTGACATTCGAACCGGTGCCCCATGAAACCAGCGACACATTGGGAATTTGAGGGCTAAAGCAGCTTGTGTTCTGTTAGGCGCTCTGTTGGGTACTCAGTTCAGTTTCAGTTTTCTACTAGAGTTTGAAGCTCTTTTTAGGAATCACTTTTGCGCCCCATCCTAAAGAATGCAGCAGCAGTGAAGTTCACCAACATGCAGTTCACTTACAAGAAGTTAAAATTTTGTGCGAAATTTTAGGAGGTAGTATATTCCCCTTTGTTGTATCTAACCTAGATAACCGCATTACGTCTCACACATCTTGAAACGTCCCCTTAGAAAAATTTATGAATGACTGTGCTGATAAACCCCTTACGTTATTTGATTTTCAAACAGCTGAGCAAAACTGAACGTACTCAAACATCTCTCTCTTCACTTATTCTGATCACCACTAAACTGATACACAATATTTTTAGCGCAGTGCAATCTGACTTTCAATAATCCCTACAAAAGAATGGCCCTGACTAACAATAACCTATACCTTTCATGAATCACTTACCTCACAAAAATCTTCGTTAGTCAAACTACTGCAATACAGCGAGCGCCAATATTGCCAGCTAAATAAAAGATTCTAACTACTGAAGTCACTAACTACTGATAGGCATAGTTAGCAAATGAAAGATTTTGATAAAGAACAAACAATGTATTTACCTTAATAGTGTTCAATATATATATATATACATATATATATAATGACTTTACTTTAATGTATTTACCTTAATAGTGTTCAATATATATATATATATATATATATATATATATATATATATATATATATATATATAAAATGACTTTTGAACACTATTAAGGTAAATACATTGTTTGTTATAACTTATATATAAAAATGACACACACACACACATATATATATATATATATATATATATATATATATATATATATAAAATGACTTTTGAACACTATTAAGGTAAATACATTGTTTGTTATAACTTATATATAAAAATGACACACATATATATATATATATATATATATATATATATATATATATATATGTCAGTTCATGACATCCAGTCTTACAAATTTACTATCTCTGATGGACACATGACCAGATCATCCGCTCTCAAAACTCCTCCATCTCTCTCCCCACATCCTCCACTGCTGGCGGCTCACCTCCAACTGCGCAACGCTACGCGCTGTTAACAGCCAACTGCCCAACACTACAATTGCAAATTCCAACAATGCAAACCAGCCACAGTCTTCACACAGCACAGTCAGTAATTTTCATATAGAGCGCTACATGGCGTTACCAACACAAAATCCTAAACAGCCTACTTACATCAACCGCCTACTTACAATCTGTACTGGAAGGTTCTACCTTTTTTTACAATAACATACACATACGAATATGTACCACAAACGTACTTTGCTCTTATAGTAGCCGTTTCCTATTATGGAAGCCTGAACAGTTTAGCGAGATCCTTGAGGTCTACACACGATAGCGTGCAGAACCGACGAAAATACTAGACGAGAAAAGAAGTTGCACCTTACCTTCCTGCTGGTATCGACGTCATTAGAGACGACGCATTAGATGAGTCAGAAAGGAGATGGACGTAAGCTGTCCGTGGTCACAATGGAACGAACTGCGTTGCCGTAAAAAAATCTGTCATCAGTTTAATACAAGGTTAAAGTCTGACAAGCGGTAAAGCATGCTTTGAAAATAAACTACAAGCGTGCCTTAAGAATCTGTGGTCAGTTTAACATAAAATTAAAGTCTGAAAGGCCGTAAAGCATGATTTGAAAATAAACTTCAAATAACGATATCTCCTGTACAATTTATATTAAAAACTAATTACGCAGAATGATTGTCACTGTTGTTTTTTACAGAAGAGGAGACTCCTGCTGGCTCAGATTCCATATCAGCAAGAGAGGCCTATACAGCGTCATCAGGAGCAGTCTGAAAAGCTTGTAAGGGTATTGCAGGGCATACTGTGCGGAGAAATAATTGTTAAGGAAAAATTTGATACGTTGCACCGTTTCCGCGTTAGTCAGCGTTGAAGTTATCCAGTCGAACCGTTCTCCACGCAAATTTAAGCGGCCCACCAGAGACGGTATCGCCAAACGTGGTCTTTGTTTGGTTTCCTAAACTCGAACAAGGGAGCGTCACAAAAACTGGAAATGGGACTGTTAAAACTGACTTTCGATGATAGTCACCGTAATCAAAAACGATAGGCAATGTCAAAGTAAAATCAAAGCAGTACAGAAATTATCAATCCGTAGAAGTGACACATGCTACCGTTTTCCTTATTATATATTCACAGACTTTAACCTTTGATGAAATGAAATAGAAAAACAGAGTATATGAAGTTACTTAAGCTGGTTTCGTATCGGCTTCACGTTAATACACTCCAGCAGCTACTAATTTGGCCCCGCGAAGCTTTGTGGACGTCATTACTGATCTTCTTACCTCAGAAAAAAACCAGGTGGAACTCAGTAAACGAAATCGAGACCTCGGCACCAATAGTGATGATGCTACTCAGTGAAGACTATGATTTATC